>NC_091253.1:86082500-87332500 GCF_042477335.2 Ovis canadensis
TATGATGCAGGGAACCCAAAGCCGGTGCTCTGTGACAACCTGGAGGGACAGGGTTGGAAGGGGGTTCAGGAAGGAGGGGATATGTATACTTGTGGTCGATTCATGTTTATGTTTGGCAAAAGCCATCACAATATTGCAATTATCCTCCAATTAAATAATATATATATATATACATGTCTCTCTATCAAAGAGTTTAGCCAGAAAAGAACTAAGTTTTAGGAGTATGTCAGATGGGGCTCCCCTGGTAGTTTAGCTGGTAAAGAATTCGCCTGCAATGCAGGAGACCTGGGTTTGGGAAGATCCCCTGGAGAAGGGAAAGGCCACCCACTCCAGTATTCTGGCCTGGAGAATTCCATGGACTGTATAGTCCTGGGACCGCAAAGAGCTGGACATGACTGAGCAACTTTCACTTTCAGATGATTTAACAAAATATACAAATTTCAATAAAGCAAAATAGACAAATAATGCACTATAAACCACATTTTTATGGCCCCAGATATCTTGACCCGGTGCTGTTAATGTTTAGACGGAATCCAATACAAGAGGGCAGGGATTGTATTGGTCTTTTCCATGTCTTCATGGTGTCAGATAGGATGCCTATAATATAATTAGCACTCAGTAAATATTTGTTGTGTAGAGGAATACTGACACAAAATTTAGAAGTAGTTTTTATTATACAAAAGACATAAGGATATTCTTGGTATTACACAATAATTATCTGATTTTTTCACCTTCAAATGCCTTTATATGTCATTGCTGACCTCAGGAGATATTTCCTTCTGACTTTAACTATTACTGTGTTTACATTCTATTACAAATTCCACAAGGTTAGGGACTTTTTCTGTATTATTCACTTCTGTACCCCCATGAGTGAGCCCAAGGCTTGGTGAAGAGTAAGCACTCCATAAATATTAGCTGTTGTGTTTCTTTTTTACAACCCAATGAGAGCATTTGCCGACGGGCAATTTTGTGATTGTCAAAAAGATTTGCAGCTCTTACCTGCTTTCAAGACTCTGTAGCTAGCTTAACTCTTAAGATGCCAACAAAATGTCACAAGTTGCCTAACTTTGAGCCAGACATGCACTTATAGCTTTTATAAATACAATAATAAAGTGCCAGTGAGAGTACCATAATCTTTGCCTATGAGGCCTAGGAAACAAGAGTTCCATAAGTACTCAGTGGACATGAACCTGAGCAAACTCCGGGAGACAGTGAAGGACAGGGAAGCTTGGCGTGCTGCAGTCCATGGGGTCGCAGAGTCAGACACAACTTAGTGACTGAACGAAAACAACAAAGCATTTAAAAAGTCAATAAATCTGCTTCTCAATAACAGAAAGAAATAACTTTGGAAGCTCTCTCACCAATTCTACTTTCTCACCTAAGAGAAAGTGTTTTCTAAGTATTTGTTCTTTTGAGGGCCTACAGATGGCAATGCCTTAAAAACCTTTTTAATACTAGTAACACACTGCATGATCCTAATCAAATTCCAAATGCAATCAATTGACTAGACTTGGAAGCTCAGATGCTCAAGAAAGTACATGCCAAGTGCTTGTCAATTACATTCTGAAATAGGAGGCAAAGATGTGAATGGAAAAGGCTCTCCAAATAAAGTGATCACATGGAGGAAAGTACAGGGACAGGAAGGAACAAGGTTTGTTTGGGTGACATGAAATAGACCAGTATAAATACAACAGTTCTTAAACAAGATATAAGATGGGATGTGTGGCTTGGGCTCATGAATTCCTATCGAAGACCTTAAATGGCATATAACTTAGCTAGCTATTGTTGTGTAACAAATCATCATAAAACTCAGTGACTTAATAAGCACTTACTTTTGCCCATGATAATAACTGTTCCACGAAGTGCTTTTTGTCTTGGCTGAGCTCAGTCATAGTGGATTGGATGAGCAGCTCTGCTAATCTTGGCTGGTTTCTCACATCTGTTTGGTAATTGGCTGGCTATTGGCTTGCGCAAGAAAGAGTTAATGTTGCTGGCTTGATATTTCTGTTTAGAAGGACCTGCTCACAGAGCTGCCCCTTGGATGGGAACTTGGTTTCTGGAGTGCCCCTGGTGTTATTAACTGTATTAGTTTTCTATTGCAGATGCAGTGTTAGTGTTAGCAGCTCAGCTGTGTCCGCCTCTTGCGATCCCATGGACTATAGCCCACCAGGTTCCTCTGTCCGTGGAATTCTCGTATGGGTTGCCATTCCCTTCTCTAGAGGATCTTCCCAACCCAGGGATTAAACCTGGGTCTCCTGAATTGCAGGCAGATTCTTTACCATCTGAGTCATCAGGGAAGCCCCGGATATAACAAATTGCAAAAATACAGTGGCTCAAAACAACATGTTTTTCTTATCTTACAGTTCTGGAGGTCAGAAGTCTAAAATAGGTCAGCAGGACTGTATTCTTTCAGAGGCTCTAGACAGTAATCCATGTCCTTGCCTTTTCAAACTTCAGAAGCCATCTGCGTTCCTTGGCTCATGACCGCTTCTCCTCCATCTTCAAAGCAACTCCAAATCTCTTTCTCTCTCTCTAGTTTTGTTTCTGTCATCACATTTCTTTTGACTCTGATCGTAGATAATCTGGGAAAATCTTCCCATCTCAAAGTTCTTAGTCACATATGCAATATCCCTTTTGCCATGTGCGGCACCAGAATAAGAGGCTCTGGGCATTAGGACATAAACATATTCAGGTGCTTCCGGTTCATTTACTGATGATGGAGAATATGATGATTGAATAAGCAGGAAATTCTAGAGATACAGTTAGAAAGCTACGGGCAAGTGTTCAGGGATACGTTAATCAGTGACTGGTGTATCAGACAGAAAACCAAGGTATCTATTTGTAACTGATGAAACACTGAGTTAACCAAGACTAGTTTGGTAAAGTTTGTGGTATTTCTACTTAGTTACTCAAATATTTATTGAATGTGTGCCACATGGTAGGAGTACAACAGTGAATAAATAGACATGTCTCAATGCCATGGAGATTACCTTCTGGTTGGGTGTTTCTAAGAAGGGAACCTTTAAGCTGAGCCCTAAAGAATTAGGAAGAGGCAGTCTTACACAAGAGAGGAGGGGTTCCATGGAGAGAAAATGGCATGCACAAACCCCTGGGGTTGGGATGAACGTGGTCCTCTGTAAGTGCAGAGGACATTGTAAGTCCAATGTGACTGAGATTCCCCTGGTGGTCCAGTGGCTAAGACTCCACACTCCCAGTGCAGGGGGTGTGGGTTCAATCCCCAGTCAGGGAACTAGATCCCACATGCAGCAACTAAGAGCTTGCATGCTGCAACTGAAGATCCTGCATACCACAACTGAGACCCAGCTCGGCCAAATAAAAAAATAAAAATAAACTTTCTTTTTTAATCCATTGTGGCTGTAGTGTAGAGACTGAGGGGAAGGGTGCATCTAATGTGGAAAGGAAGGTAAACATGCTAGTCCCCAGGGCAGGATTTTTCTGGTCACAATAACAAGTCTAGATTTCATCCTAAGTATAACAAGAAGTCACTGAAAGGTTTTATGTCTTCAAAATGATAACTAGTGTTGAGAGGCAAGGGTGGAAGTGAGAAAATTAGAGACTTGCTACTCATGTGGTCCACAGATCAGCAGCACAAACTGACTTGAGAGCTGGTTGGGAATGCAGAATGTCGGTCCCTCCCCAAGCCTGGAATTGGAATCTGCATTCTAACAAGATTCCCAAGTGATTCATTTGCACATTAAAGTTTGAGAAGCTCTAAGTTGGAAGACCATGGTAGCTTGGCCGAACAAAGTGGCTGGGAGATGGAAAAGTAGAAGGGATATTTTACACATAATCACAGGCATGCACAATTTGCACTAGAATTAAAAGCTGGAATCAGAAGGAGAGGGCTTCCTGGGTGGCGCTAGTGGTAAGGAACCTACCTGCCAAGGCAGGAGACGTAAGAGACGTGGTTCGATCCCTGGGTTGGGAAGACCCCCTGGAGGAGGGCATGGCCACCCACTCCAGGATTCTTGCCTGGAGAATTCCATGGATAGAGAAGCCTGGCGGGCTACAGGCCATAAGGTCACAAAGAGTCAGACACAACTGAAGTGACAGACACACACACGTGCATGCTCGCACACATAAGGAGCACAATGTTCACATCAAAGAGAAATATTAGTTACATGCAGGCACGGAACCTTAAGTCTTCTGTGTCAGAGATGTTTTCAGGCAGAAGTCCAGTACCCTGGAGAGCTCCTATAAACCAACAGTTTTCTAAAGATGAAAGTCTAAGGGTCTGTACAGAAAGCCTTTTAAACTCAAAACCTTGAAGTCATCCTTGACTGTATTTTTATGATGAAGCTCTGATGATAACCGGATTAAGTTCTCTGATTCCTGGAACTCAACTTCAATACCCAAAGAACTCCCTGTTCCACATGATAGAACAACCATGTGTCTGCTCTCTCTTGTGTATTCCAGTGAGGTTATAATCCTGAAGGAGGCCAAAAGCCCGAGATGAGGTGGAGGTGAGAGGGAGGCACTTTTTTGAACGTCATTTTCCCTCAAGGATCCCCTCTCTCCTGGACAGGAGCTGGAGTTTGGCCTGGGTTCAGGGATTTAACTCACAAAATAGAAACCATTAAAGCACTAACTGTAGTGATAATTCTGAAAATGGAAAAAGGCCAGATGTGGGGGAGCCTATGAAGGAAAAATTAGTGGAACTTGGTGAAGGGCAGGGATACAGTGAGTGTGAAGTACCAAGACTCTTGAGTACCGCCAGGGTCCTCCTATTGCTCTCATCTGTCTTGCCTAGAATTGTGTGTAGCAGTATACAAAATTCCAGTAAAACCTCACTGACCCAAAGAGATACCAATCATGTTACTTCCACTAAAATGATTAAAGTGAAAGACAAGTGTAAGCGAGGATGTGGAACAACTATAGCTTTATATAGTGCTGATAGGAATGTAAAGGGCTTTCCAGGTGGAACTAATGGTAAAGGACCCGCCTGCCAATGCAGGAGACATAAGAGATGTGGGTTCGATCCCTAGGCTGGGAAGATTCCCCAGAGGAGGGCATGGCAACCCACTCCAGTATCCTTGCCTGAAAAACCCCATGGACAGAGGAGCCTAGAGGGTTACAGTCCATGGGGTCAGACACGACTGAAGTGACTTAGCACAGCACAGCACGCAGGAATGTAAAATGGTACAACTATGATTTACAGAGGTCTGACAGTTTCTTCTGAAGTTAAACAGACACTTACTGTGTGACCCAGCAATTCTACTCTTAGGTAAAAGATACTTCCTCAAAAAGACTTTTACAGGGATCTTTAAAGCAGTTTTATTCATAAAGCCAAAAACTAGAAACCACTCAAGATGTCCCTCAACGAGGGAAGAGACACACAAATTACAATACATTTGCACAATGGAACATTACTCAACAATAAAAAATAGCAGAAGGTTGATACACACAAAAACAAGAATATATCTCAAAAACTATGGATAAACAAATTGTGGTACATTTATACAATGAAATATTAGTCAGCAATTAAAATAAGCTATGGATACATGCAACAACAAGGATAAATCTCAAAAACAAGAATCCAGACACAAAAAAGCAGATCAAAAAAAGGCACACTGCATGATTCCATTTATACGAAGTTCTAGAAAACAAAAAAACCTAACGGATGGTTTCAGAAGATAAGAAAATTGCTGCGTAGTGGGTGGGGCAGGAGTTGAAGGGAACAGAAGACAACTTTTGGGGTGACAGAAATGTCCTATATGTTATTTGGGGAGCTGGTTAGGTATATGTGTACATGTATTAGTTGCTCAGTGGTGTCCAACTCTTGGCAACCCCATGGACAATAGTCGGCCAGGCTCCTCTGTCTGTGGAACTCTCCAGGCCAGAATACTAGAGTGGATTGCCATTTCCTTTTCCAGGGGATCTTCCCGATTCAGGGATTGAACCCAGGTCTCCTGCACTGCAGGCAGCTGCTTTACCGTCTGAGATACTTTACTGTCTGGTTGCTGCTGCTGCTGCTGCTGCTAAGTTGCTTCAGTCGTTTCCGACTCTGTGCAACCCCATGGACGGCAGCCCACCAGGCTCCCCCGTCCCTGGGATTCTCCAGGCAAGAACACTGGAGTGGGTTGCCATTTCCTTCTCTAATGCATGAAAGTGAAAGTGAAGCCACTCAATAGTGTCCGACTCTTCGCGACCCCATGGACTGCAGCCCACCAGGCTCCTCCACCCGTGGGATTTTCCAAGCAGGAGTACTGGAGTGGGGTGCCATTGCCTTCTCCGTTACTGTCTGGTTAGGTATACACATTTGAAAGAGCTTATCCTGTTGTACACCGAAGATCTCTGAGTATTATTGCATATAAATTTTACCTGGATGAAACTAAAATTTTAATTAGCAACAAAAATTCCATTATCCTCAGTTCAAGGACACATATACCTCTATCTGCTGGATTGTTTCACTACAGAAAAATCTGTGAGGGATACTCAACAATCTTTGTGGTCTGGAAAGAATGTGGCAGAGGGGCCGGCAGTTTGCCCAAACGGCTGATGCAAAGCTCAAGACAACTGGGCTTAACGAAATCTTTCATGCAGGCTTAGAATGATGTCCGTATAACGTGTGACCGTGAAATCGCAACAGCCCCACTGGAGCCTGTGTGTCATTAGAAATCCCATGTAGACTGGACCAGCAGCTCCCTCTTAGCCACAAGAGCCTGAGGAATTGCTCAGCTGTTCTTTCAGGCAGTTTCGATTTCACTGGCAACTGGGTGAGGGGAAAAACCTCAGGTTTTCAGTGTGGCAAAAACTATAAAGGGCCCTGAAAGAGGAGCCCACAAGGAAGACGACAGAACAATGAAGCCCATGCTCCCAGATCTGCTCTTCAATATCTATCGCCGGTTTAGTCCCAGATTCTCATTGAGCTCTCACACGAAGTGATTAATTCAACCAACACATGGAAAGTGTTTGCTATGAATTAGGTGTCACACTACATACTTGGAATGCAGGTAAAAGACAGATCTGATCCTTTGAAACTCAGAATGGGTACTTGTATGGCCATGACTGGACTTCCCAGGTGGCAGTAGTGGTAAAGAACAGGCTGCCTATGAAGGAGATGTAAGAGACGTGGGTTCGATCCCTGGGTCGGGAAGATTCCCTGGAGAAGGGCATGACAACCCACTCCAGCATTCATGCTATGGGCATAACTGAATCACTTTGCTGTGCATCTGTAACTAACATATCAGTGTTTTTGTGTGTGTGTGTGTGGTCCTGCTATACATTGACATGAATCCACCACGGGTGTACATGTGTTCCCCATGTCGCAAAGAGCTGGACACGACTGAGCGACCAGCAGGGTCATCAGCGTTCTTGGGCTGGGTCCCATGTTCTTTCCAACGCTGAAGATGTTTATAAAACAGGTATGCATCTTTTCTCTACTATAAGTGTATTGATGTCTTGGGTCTGAAGAATGTTGGGACTCATAAGCACAGAACTGGTGGGGAAGGAAAGGAATTGGGGCTGGGCTGTACTCAGTTCTCAAGGAGACATTCAATTTGGTACCTTACACTCTCTGACTGAACACAGGGAGCAGGCTTGGCCCAGAGAGGAAATCCATGTTCACAGTGATGTGATCCGATGGATGGATGCTGAATGTTTCACCAGGCAGGTAGTTGGAAGTTAATTAACTTCCATCCACTGTCCATTGACAATGTCATTCATAAGTCCCTGATCCACAGGTGAGAGCCACAGGAGTCCCAGCAAGATAGGGAGAGCATCAGAGTCCCAGCCAATTAAGAGCGTGTTCAGAGCAGCTCTCCATATCTCTGTCCAAGTTCTTGGTCAAAAGCAACAGATCCCGATTCTAGCTCCCTTAAGCAAAAAATAATTTACTAAAAACACAGGTGGTTCACAAGTCTATGGAAAACGTGAGAACATTCAGCCCTCAGAAGGGAGAGGAATTTGGGCAATTCTGAGAATTCACGTGGCAAGAACAAAGGGAAAAATCTCTTGCCAGTGTCAACTTCTCAGTTTTCTCTCCTTTTCTGTTTTCAACCAAGATTCAGTTTCCAAGGAGAGAGAGAGAGACTGATGATGTAGCTTGGGCCACTCACCTTCACTTTGGCAGATGATGGACAGAGTACCTTGAATAATAGTCCCCAGAAAAATGCATGCATTCAGTGAAGAGTTGGTTTCTCAAAGGAAAATCAGAATGCTGCTAACCTGTTTCTAGAAGCAGCAGTATGGATGCTTAGTAGGCAAAAAAAGCTTGGGTGACCACTACTGGATTCATAGGAAACTGATGAGTTAGACAGGAAACCAACAAGGAGACAGAGTCAGAGAACATAACAGCAAGGAAAGCTCTTTAAAGCCCAGAACTCACCACAACGCACCAACTCCATGTAAACAGCAGCAAATATCTTTCTATTATAGACCCCACTGGATTCTAAGCTAAGTTCATGAGCTATTTTTTGCCTTACTCCAAAAGGGCTCAGGAATTGGAAGAATTTGAGAGATGCAGATAGAATGATAAAAACATTAGCCATAACATCTTGAAGAAGCTGAGAAAAACAGGAGCTGACCAGAAGGAAGTAAATGTAGTCTTCAGCTCACCTTATTTTGTAGAAGGTAGATAATAAGAATTAAATTACTTAGACTTAAATAATTAGGCTGCTTATGTTACAGAAATACATGATGAAATACCTTTGAAGAACACAGAAAGCAAAAATAGCTAAAAATATTTAATATCAGATACAATGTCATCAGAGAAAAATAATCTATTGATTTAAAATATGTACTATGCTGTATCATTTAGAATGCTTTAGACTGTAAGCAATAGGAAACTTTAAAAAGTTAATATGATTCTAAATGAGATAAACAGAACTAGGGCAAGCTCTAGGAATAGTAAAATTACTGATTCAATGATACCGTTATGGCTTAGACCAGCAATTCTTAAAACTTTTGGTCTTAGGATCCCTTTACACTGGTTATGTGGGTTATATTTATTAATATTTGTTGTAGTAAAAACTAAAACAGAGGAATATTCAATGTTGTTTTGGAAGAGGTACATGGGAGACATTTGGTCTTAAACATACTTTGTTATAAAAGGGAAAAGTATTTTAATAGCCTTTACATAAAATTGTTGATGTTCTTTGATAGTACACTCAAATTTAAGACCAGTTTCCTGAAGATTAGTTATAATGTGGATCTGAAACAATATCAAAAGCATTTTATATTCTATCATATGGTATTAATACCCATTGGTCTATATCTTACATCTTGAATGGATCTTTGCATGCTAAGTAGCTTGAGCCATCTCCAACTCTTCACAACCCCATGGACTGTAGTCTGGCAGGCTCCTCTGTCCATGGGATTCTCTAGGCAAGGATACTAGAGTGGGTTTCCATGCCTTCCTCCAGGGGATCTTCCTGACCCAGAGATTGAACCCACATCTCTTATGTCTCCTGAATTGGCAGGTGGGTTGTTTACCACTAGCACCACCTGGGAATCCCAAATGGATCTTTATTCTATGTATGATTTTGTAAAGTCATTGGTCATTTCAAAAATATTAGTTGACTGAGTTATGCACATCTTTGAGACATTTCATTACACCATGTCAAAATCATCAGATTAGTTAATATCACCACTGGTCTTAGAAAAGTCTTTAAATATTGGGAAACTATCAGCAAATATTGGGAAGCTGTCAAGTACATAAGCAAATTTTCCAAAATTCTAATTTTGTTCAAAAGCTTGACCTTATCACTGATAGCAAATACTATCCATTGCTTTCCCTGAAGTGGTTCAGTTTGTTCAAATTCCAGATAATATCCACCAAATACTCAAGTATAAGTAACCATAGTTTATTCATCATTTTTTCAAGTAAAAAAGAGCTGAAATAACTCACAATAACCCAACAATCACACAAGTGCTTTCCCTCAAGGTGATCATCATATGCAGAAAAAGGATTTATGAATACTTGTCGGTTTTTTCTTACAGGTATCAAAAAATGTGTATTCAAGGATCAAATTTTTTAAACTTTTAATTTTATGTTGGAGTATAGCTGATTAACAGTCTTGTGATAGTTTCAGGTGAACAGCAAAGGGATTCAGCCATACATATACATGTATCCATTCTCCCCCAAACTCCCCTCCCCTGCAGGCTGCCACATAACATTGAGCAGAGTTCCATGTGCTATATAGTAGGTCCAAGGACCAAATTTTAATAGGATTAAAATTATTTTACTTCATTAAGGACATTAAGGGAATTCCCTGGTGGTCCAAGTGGTTAGTACTTGGCACTTTGCTGATGGCCCAGGATTCAATCCCTGGTAGATAAACTCAGATCCCATAAGCTGTGCCTCATGGCCCAAAAGAAAGACATTTATGCAACTGGTTGGGTTTTTCTGTTGCTTTTTTTCCCCACTGCAACTAAATGGTGGAATGCAAGAATACATCAATACAACTACGGTGTGTATAGTAAGTGCCACTGACATGACTGGCACTAAAGCACCAGCAGTCTTACCCACCAACGTTTACGCATCATCCCTGCAAATGTCAGCTACAATGAAAAGAGCAGATGATGCCTTGTATAGTTATGAAAATGGTTGATCTCAAGAAACGACTGAAGGGGTCCTGGGGATAATACTATGAGAACATCAGGATCGGAGCACAAGGTAGGGAACCTTTACCCTGAATCACATGGGAGAGAAATAGATACCTAACCAAAAATAGGATTCCATCAGAAAGAAAGAAGGAATAATACTAGCAAAAAACCAATCGTGTTCACTACACATGGGCACATGTATGTAAATCATAATTCACTACACACGGGCACATGTATGTAAATCATAATTCACTACACATGGGCACATGTATGTAAATCATAATTCACTACACATGGGCACATGTATGTAAATCATAATAATTCACTACACATGGGCACATGTATGTAAATCATAACACCGTTAATATGGTCAGCCTCTGTGGAATTAAACCAATAGTGTAAACACCTTCCATGTGTCGCCAAGGCAACTACATATACACATGGAAAATAAGAAGTTGGACCACTACCTCAGACCATATACAAAAGTTAACTCAAAATAGATCAAAGACATAAATATAAAAACTAAAAGTATAAAACTCTCAGGAGAAAACAAAAAGGTACATTTTCATGGCTTTGGATTTGGCAATGATTTCTTTGATGTGACACCAAAAAACACAAGAAACAAAGGAAAATAGATAATGTTAATAGATAATAGATAATGTTAATAGATAAAATTAAAAACTTCTGTGCATCAAAAGACACCGTTAGGTAAATGAAAAGACTATCAGCAGAATTGGAGAAATATATGCAAATCATTTATCTAATAAGGGTTAATATTCAGAATATATAAAGAACTCTTACAACTCAACAACAGAAAGGCAACCAATTCAATGAAAAAAAATGGGCAAAAGATCTCAATAGACAGATATACAAATGACTGAAAAGGACATGAAAAGATAATCAATATCATTAGTCACTGGGAAAGTGCAAATCCAAACCAAAATGAGATACTACTTCACACCCCGAAGGATGGTTATAATCAAAAAATTCAAAAATAATAAGTATTAGTGAGAATATAGAGACGCTAGAACTCTCCCGCATTGCTGGTGGGATGGTAGGTTAAATGACTGGTTTCTAGGTGAAGTAGGGGGGAGCGAGTCATCCCAGATAAGCCAGCACTCCAACTTGGCTGTGCCGGAAACCATTCACAGCACAAAGAGGAAAATGGTAGATGTGTAAAATGGTTTGGCTGCTGTGGAAAACAGTTTGGCAGTTCTTCAAAAAGTTAAACACAGAATTACCACGTGACCCAGAAATTCCATTCCCAATTGTATACCCCAAAGAACTGAAGAAAACAGGTGTTCAAACAAAAACTTGTACACAGATGTTCATAACTGCACTACTCACAGTTGCCAAAAGGTGGGCCCCACTCAAATGTCCACCAACCAATGCATGGATAAACTACATATGGCAGGTCACGCAATGTAATATTATTCAGCCATAAAAAGGAATGAAGTTCTGATACACATTACAAGATAAGTGAACCCTGAAAACATGTTAAAGTGAAAGAGGTGAGGTGAAGTCGTTCCGTTGTGTCTGACTCTTCGTGACCCCATGGACTGTAGCCTACCAGGCTCCTCCATCCATGGGATTTTCCAGGCAAGAGTACTAGAGTGGGTTGCCATTTCCTTCTCCAGAGAATCTTCCCAACCCAGGGATCGAACCTGGGTCTCCCACATTGTAGGCAGACGCTTTACCATCTGAGCCAAAGCCAGACACAAAAGGACACATATTGCACAGATTCCATTCATATAAAATGTCCAGAACAGACAAACAGAAACAGAAGGCAGATGAGTGATGGTCAGGGGCTGGGGGAGGGGGAAATGGAGGCTGACTGCTTAACAAGGCTGGGATTTCCTTTGGGGATGATAAAACCTTCTGAAACTAGATAATGATGATGACTGCACAACACTGTGAATGTACCAGAAGCCACTGAACTGCACACTTTAAAATGGTTAAATGGCGAATTTCATGTTACATGATGTTGTTCTTTTTTTAACCACAATTCAAAGAAAAAGAAAAAATCCTTCCTAAGGTTGTGTAATAACAAATAAGCCCCAGAGACAGTTTAGCAAGTGACCTAGCATAGGGCTCTAGTCCTGTCACTATTTTAGAAAGTAACATGTCAGTTACAAACTGGCACTTACCAAGAGCATTGCCAATTACTGAACCACAAGGGCGTTTGCCACCTGCCTCTATGGAGACTGAACCCCACGCTGCGATATCTGCTCCCTCCAACAACCCCTGAGGGGGTTCAGGGTGGAGGGAGGCGCTCTGCGCTCCCAGGAATCTGATGGGACAGGTCTTCAGATAGTCGGACATTTTTAGGAACAGGTTTTATGATCTCAATCCTTGCATCTCCTCATGTCTAGAGAACCCCTACATCCTGTCATGGTGACATCAGATCCTCTTGACTAACAAAAAGCCTTTTGTAAAACAAGTGCTTCATGGTATTGAACTCCCCCCCTTCACCAAAACCTTATATAGTGTCTCTCCCCCACTGCTGCTTTGCAGCAGTCTCTCAGAGGTATCTGAGATGCTGCCTCCCGGGCAGCAGTTCTCATTTTGCCCCAAATAAAACTTAACTCACAACTCTCAAGCTGTACATCTTTTTTTTAGTCAACAAACAAAATCCTAAAGACACTACCAGAAGTCTACTAGAGCTCATCAAGGAATTTGGAAAAGTTGCAGGATACAAAATTAATATACAGAAATCTGTAGCATTTCTCTACACTAACAACGAAGTACCAGAAAGAGAAATCACAAAAATAGAAAGAAACACAATGTGCTAGGTTCGATCCCTACCAGGAAAGCAGCATACTGACAGAGTCACGGGCTTCTAATGAACTTGACTGAGAAATCCGTGAGACAGATCGACACAGCTGTCTTTGTATGCACAAACATATTGACTGAAAAAAATAAGTAACACCATGCTGGAAAAGGAGATGGAGCAAATCAAAGCACATAGATATCACAGTTAAAACGCACTTAGAAAATATTCTTTTTAGCCACTTTTTAACAAATGGAAGTTCCAGAAAACTATGACCTGCTTAAGGGAACATGGCTGGTTAGTGGAAGAACGTGGCCCCAAGAGAACAAACATCCCGTGTCTTTCCACCTCCTGATCTTCACAGTCAGGGCAGTTCCTTAAATATCTTTTAGAACTGCTGTGATCTGAAAGCTTGTTAAGCCAGGGATGACGTATTTTCCCTGCATGTCCCCTCAAACCCACATACAAAGAGAAGCCTACTATTTGCACTTTTACAGGAGCTCTTATCTTTGTGCTTTAAATGCTGGTTTGTGTCATAGCCAAGTTAGATTGCTGGCTTATCTGGGACAACTCGCCCCACCCCACTTTATTCAGAAACCAGACACCAAACCTACCAATCCTCACTTTGGAATGTCTGGTGAATCTGAGTGCGCCTCTCTTCCCATCATAATGCCCCAATCTTCCACTTGGACTACTTCGGATAAGCTCCTAAGTACCCAGAGTTACCTATGGCTGCATCTGACAGTGACTCCAGAGGCTTGTTAGACTTAGATGGGAACAGAGATTGTTCCCTTACAAAGGGCGAAGAATCTGGGCCTGGTTCCAGATTTACAGTGGCCATGAAAATAAGCTGTAAATTAGCTTAAAAGACTCTGACCACAACAATGGCAACTGTGACAAAGTCTTGATACTTTATTCCTTCAGATGCACAGAGAACAATTTCAACTTCGTGTTACAAACAACACTGAATTCTCTGGTTTCCTTGGCAACCTGCAGTTCTGCCCTCAGTAACAGTCAAAGACTAGAGGCTCCCATTTGCTTCTAGCTCTAAAAATTCTCATTCTATGAATATCTGGAGGTTTAGAGAGCCTACTAAAGGGAGACTGATGCAAAAGTCTTAAACTTAACTCTTAAGCTATTAAGCTTAAACTGCTAAACTTAAACGACTAAAATAGAAGCAGGGACAAAGATGGCTGCTGCTTCGACTGGTGGAGGTAATCTCTCGGAATTCAGGGAAAAGACAGACCGTGTTTCTCCACAGGCAGAACAGGGTATCAACAGCAATCCTACGTTAACTGAACTTCAAATTATGCTTCACTCATTCTGTTAACTAAGGCAGAGTAATGAAAGTGAAAGAAGAGAGTGAAAAAGTTGGCTTAAAGCTCAACATTCAGAAAACGAAGAACATGGCATCTGGTCCCATCACTTCATGGCAAATAGATGGGGAAACAGTGGAAACAGTGGCTGACTTTATTTTGGGGGCTCCAAAATCATTGCAGATGGTGACTGCAGCCATGAAATTAAAAGATGTTTACTCCTTGGAAGAAAAGTTATGACCAACCTAGATAGCATATTCAAAAGCAGAGACATTACTTTGCCAACAAAGTCCGTCTAGTCAAGGCTATAGTTTTTCCTGTGATCATGTATGGATGTGAGAGTTGGATGGTGAAGAAAGCTGAGTGCCGAAGAATTGATGCTTTTGAACTGTGGTGTTGGAGAAGACTCTTGAGAGTCCCTTGGACTGCAAGGAGATCCAACCAGTCCATTCTGAAGGAGATCAGCCCTGGGATTTCTTTGGAAGGAATGATGCTAAAGCTGAAACTCCAGTACTTTGGCCACCTCATGGGAAGAGTTGACTCATTGGAAAAGACTCTGATGCTGGGAGGGGTTGGGGGCAGGAGGAGAAGGGGACAACGGAGGATGAGATGGCTGGATGGCATCACTGACTCGATGGACGTGAGTCTGAGTGAACTCCGGGAGATGGTGATGGACAGGGAGGCCTGACGTGCTGCAATTCATGGGGTCACAAAGAGTCAGACACGACTGAGCGACTGAACTGAACTGAATGAGTACATGTTGTTGAACGTTTTCTTTCTAGAATGGCTACAAGCTATAAATTTCAGGAATTTGTCATGTTTCAGAGAAAAGCTCCCTCTCTAGCACCATTCTCCACTAATGCTTGATGAGCTGTTACTGTTTGCACCATTAGGGGCACCAGCTTGAAGCACAGACATTCAGACCACAGAGCAGAGGTTCCCCCTGGATCTGATCTAGCCCCATCTGGAGGGACAAGGGGAGAAGCAGCAAAAACGTCAAAGAGCAGCCTGAAGCTCCTGGCACCTACAATGTCGCAGACCGTCGTTCTTACAGAAACGAAGTGCACAGTAGATTATGCCCAACATTCTTGAGCGAGAAAAACTAAGTGTGCTGTTCTCTCGCCTACTAGATATATGTGGTTTGCACTGAGGGAATTACAGATGACATCCACCAAGCCCTTGCTTAGGGCCCCTTTGGTTTTCTATTCCTGTTATTTTCTCTTTTGATCCCAATGTCTCCCCACAGAGCTCGGGAGAAAGTTGTGTGTGCATGTCACAAATAAGAAACTTGTGTGTGTCGCCAAGAAGCCAGTGTCAGTGGATCTCACCACCATCCCTGAGAGAGTAACCAAGTCACTAAGGG
Source organism: Ovis canadensis (assembly GCF_042477335.2). NCBI lineage: Eukaryota > Metazoa > Chordata > Mammalia > Artiodactyla > Bovidae > Ovis > Ovis canadensis. The sequence continues at coordinate 86,098,516 of NC_091253.1, forward strand.
AGCCAAGACATCTTCTGCTAGAGGCTAAGTCTTGCCTACACGTAGCCTTCTCCAGTTCTTCCCAGGCCCAAGAAGAGCAAGTACCCAAGTTCTGGACTGGAGAAGGGCAGAGAGCAAACCAAATCCACTTTTGCTGCTGATACAAGCTAGGTTAGGGAGCATAGCTCTGGGCCTGCAAACTCCAGTCCAAGGTCCACCCACCGCCACCCCTCCAGGGGAAGATGGCATCTGCAAATAGATTTCCAGGTGGCAGCTTCCAGCCGATCTGAAAAGAAAATGAAAACCAAGAACAAACTCTATCCACGCACACTCATGAGCTGTGGGAGATCGTTCCTCCCAGTAAATGAACACAGACCAACCACTGCCATCCACTCTCCAAGGACTCGCTCACCTCAGACCAGAGGAACAGCTGGGCTAAGAGGGCAGCTGTACTGAGGGAAATTCTCCCCAGCAGTCTCTGGCTCAAACACAGGATCTGGCTCCCATGTTTGTCAACCCCTCAAACAAATGAAGTGGTGGACGCAAGTCTGAGCAAGCTCCGGGAGTTGGTGGTGGACAGGTAAGCCTGGCATGTTGTACTCCATGGAGTCGAAAAGAGTCCGACACAGAGTGACTGAACTAAACTGAAAATGAATACTCACAAAGGTTCAGTTCAATTCAGTCAGTCACTCAGTTGGGTCTGACTCTTTGCGACCCCATGAATCGCCAACTCCCAGAGTTTACTCAGACTCACGTCCATTGAGTCAGTGATGCCATCCAGCCATCTCATCCTCTGTCGTCCCCTTCTCCTCCTGCCCTCAATCCCTCCCAGCATCAGAGTCTTTTCCAATGAGTCAACTCTTCCCACGAGGTGGCCAAAGTACTGGAGTTTCAGCTTTAGCATCATTCCTTCCAAAGAAATCCCAGGGCTGATTTCCTTCAGAATAGATTGGTTGGATCTCCTTGCAGTCCAAGGGACTCTCAAGAGTCTTCTCCAACACCACAGTTCAAAAGCATCAATTCTTCGGCACTCAGCTTTCTTCACCATCCAACTCTCACATCCATACATGACCACAGGAAAAACCATAGCCTTGACTAGACGGACTTTGTTGGCAAAGTAATGTCTCTGCTTTTGAATATGCTATCTAGGTTGGTCATAACTTTTCTTCCAAGGAGTAAGCATCTTTTAATTTCATGGCTGCAGTCACCATCTGCAATGATTTTGGAGCCCCCAAAATAAAGTCAGCCACTGTTTCCACTGTTTCCCCATCTATTTGCCATGAAGTGATGGGACCAGATGCCATGATCTTCGTTTTCTGAATGTTGAGCTTTAAGCCAACTTTTTCACTTTCCTCTTTCACTTTCATCAGGAGGCTTTTTAGTTCCTCTTCACTTTCTGCCATAAGGGTAATGTCGTCTGCATATCTGAGGTTATTGATCTTTCTTCTGCAATCTTGATTCCAGCTTGTGCTTCTTCCAGCCCAGCCCTTACTAAATCTTGCCAGTTTAGGAAACAGGATACCTCAGACTTCCCTGGTGGTCTAGTGGACTCTGCACTCCCAGTGGAGGGGGTACAGGTTCAAACCCTGGTCGGGGAACTAGATCCCACTTGCCACACAGCATGGAAAAAAAAAATAAAAGAAAGAAAGAAATGGAAAGAAAATAGGCATATCTCAAATATTGGGTACCCTGCCTGCCAAGCTTTGGGTTTGAAAGGTGGTTCACCTCAAGATCTGCTTCTCCCACGGCCTGAGCCCGAAGGTCTGGCTGGACTCCTGCACTGGGCGTGTGTCCTGGGGGCAGGGTGGCTGCCCCCTCCCTTGCTGCCACCACTGTTTGTGGTATCCTTGAGCTGCTGCTGCTGCTGCTGCTGCTGCTAAGTCGCTTCAGTCGTGTCCGATTCTATGCGACCCCATAGACAGCACCCCACTAGGCTTCTCAGTCCCTGGTATTCTCCGGGCAAGAACACTGGAGTGGTTTGCCATTTCCTTCTCCAATGCATGAAAGTGAAAAGTGAAAGTGAAGTTGCTCAGTCATGTCCAACTCTAGCAACCCCATGGACTGCAGCCTACCAGGCTCCTCCGTTCATGGGATTTTCCAGGCAAAAGTACTGGAGTGGGGTATCCTTGAGATACTGACATTCTATTAAGCAGCACTTGGATGTGCCCGGGGTTCCCTCGTGGCTCAGACAAGAAAGCATCTGCCTGCAGTGTGGGAGACCTGGGTTTGATCCCTGGATCGGGAAGATCCCCTGGAGAAGGAAATGGCATCATCCTACTCCAGTACTCTTGCCTGAAAAATTCTGGTAGCCTGGTATGCTACAGTCCATGGGGTCGCAAAGAGGTGGACATGACTGAGTGACTTCACTTCTTCACTTGGACGTGCCCAGGACGGTCATCTGCCCAGAGCCCCGGTGCTCGGCTCCCATTCCAGCTCCCTTGGGGAGAGGACTTGGCCGGAGATGCTCTCCTCTCAGCCTGCTTTCTGCCCGCTCTTCTCCTGCCTGCATTTCCCTCCCCCCACATTGCCTGGCTGCTCCTTGGACACCCAGGAGACCCCAAGAACCACCATGCAGCCCTTCTGTCCGTCCTCCGCCCCCTCCCTGCTCCTCTCTCCTTGGGTCAATTACTGAAGCCAGACTTCTCGCCTTGAGCGATGCTGGCACTTCACCCACAGCAGCAAAGAGAGCTGGCAGGAAATGTGCCCTGCCACCGGCACCAGCCTGGCCTGGCCCAGCGAGGACCCCCATCAGAACCCCTTGCCCCCAGCCACCCTGTGTGCCCCCTCCCTCAGCTCTTCTCAGCATCCTCCCCTTTTATACTGTGCCTTCATCTTTCCCTGACTTGCTTCCTTGTTCTGTCTCACTGTCTACTTTCCTTCCTCTTCCTCTGTTTGGGTTTTTTGGGTTTTTCTTTCTGCCTTGTTTTTCCCTACCTTCTTCCAGCTTCTTCTCTCTCCACACATAACTGTAATCTGGTTGCTGGGTTTTGTACAACAGCTTCCTAAAAATTCCTCATGTGGCAACATCCAGCCTAGATTCTCCCTCCACTTTCAGCAAAGTGACCGTTATATGTCACTCCCTGACTCAAGACCCTGTAGGCCTTCCCAGTGCCTGCAGAACTGAGTCCAAACTCGTCACCTGCCTGTCCATGCAACTGTAGATTGGTTTAGCCAATGAATCAATTTATTTGCTGAGCACCTACCCTGAGCAGATACTGTACCAGGAGCTGGAGAAGAAGCAATACAGGAAAAAAAAAAAAAATATATATATATATATATACACACATATATATATATATATATAAGAATACTTACAAATGAAACAATGTCTGAGATTTGCTTCAAAATAACCCCGGGGGTGAAGGAGGGGGAAGTCGGTAAAGCAGAAGATGTGTTGAGAACGTAACTGACCATGAGCTGATAATTACTGAAGCTGCATGCTGAGTTTAGGGGTTTATAATGTTATTCTCTCTATTTCAGCATATGCTGGAAATTTTTTCTGTTAAAAATTCTCTAGTAGCTCAGTGGTTAAGGTTCTGCTTTCCAGTGCAAGGGACACAGGTTCAGTCCCTGGTCGGGGAACTAAGATCCCACATGTTGAGGAGTAACCAAGTCTAGTGGAGGTAAGTAGAGAATCCAGAGTACCCCCAGTGAAAACCCAGTGCAGCAAAAGGTGTGTGTGTGTGTGTGTGTGTGTGTGTGTGTGTGTGTGTGTAAGGGGTGAAGAGAACTGAGAAGTCCCTGGCTTCCCTTGTCTCTCCGCTCTCCACAGCTCCACGCTTCAGCCATAGGAACATTCAGCCCCGCAGAGCCCCATACTGAATACCCAGGCAGTCACGTGCTTGAACTTCCACTCAGAATCCCATTTTCTCCATTCTCTCTTCCTTACCTTAGCTGAGTCCCACTCAACCTTTGAGCCCAGCCAGCCTTAAACAAGCAGCATTTGCTCTCGGAGGCCTTCCCTGACACCTCTAGACCAAGCCCGGGCCCTGTTTGGGGACCCCCACGGCACCTTATCATAGCACTGTTACAATCTGTTGTAATTGCTGTCCTCCTTAATTGTCTGACTTTCCCGGCTAAGCTACAAGCTCTGTGCACAGGAGTGTTCCTGTCTCTTTCCCTGTTTTATCCCCAGAGCCCAGCACACATTAGACACTCAGTAAACATTCACAAAATGAGTGAATGAAAAAAATTCTGCAGTCTCTAACAGAGCGGCTGGCACAAACCTGGCCTCATGTAGGGTCTAACGGGGCTTCCCTGGTGGCTCAGATGGTAAAGAATCTGCCTGAAATGCAGAAGACCTGGGTTCAATCCTTGGGTTGGGAAGATCCCTGGAGGAGGGCATGGCAACGCAATCTAGTATTCTTGCCTGGAGAATTCCCATGGACAGAGGAGCCTGGCAGGCTACAGTCCCTGGGGTCACAGAGTCGACACAACTGAGCAAACTTTAAGCACAGCACAGGGTCTAACGAGGGGAGGGGGAGAGGGAGCAGGAGGTATTAAAATATTTTAATACTGTTAAATGAAATGAGGGAAAGAAAGACCTTTCTTATCCCATGAGCTTACTCTGCAAGCAAAAGAAGTTCTGAGTAATATAGGTAGCTTCAGATATAAAATGTTGGCAGCATAATCTCCTTTGATTTGTTCAGAGTAGTACTAACCTATCTAACCAAGGAATAGTTATTGTACATATAAAAATGGAAATATCTTTACATACATGCCTTTGCAAATTCTTCCACAACAGCATTTAAATTATTTTCTTTCTTTGTTTTTGGCTGCACTGGTTCTCGTTGCTTTGTGAGGGCTTTCTCTGGGTGTGGCGAGTCAGGGGCTACTATTCATTGCGGTGCTCAGTCTTCTCATTGCGGTGGTTTCTCTTGTGGAGCACAGCACTCACACTTCAGTAGCTGCAGCTCCCAGGCTCTAGAGTGAGCGCTCACCAGTTGTGGCACCTGGGGGTTAGTTGCTCCAAGGCATGTGGGATCTTCCCGCATCAGGGATCGAACCAGCGTTCCCAGCACTGGCAGGCAGATTCTTATCCACTGTGCCACCAGGGAGGTCCCCAAACAGCATTTGTACAGTTATTTTGCTAGATGGATATCCTCATTTTTGAGCATTTAAGTTAATCATAATTTTTTATTATTTTAACCACTGTTGTTATAAAAATGTCTGTATTAATAGTTACCATTTTATGCTAAATAGTTACTTTCTTGGAATAAATTGCTTATCAATAATGGACTGCAAGGACATCCAACCTAGGAGATCCATCCTAAAGGAGATCAGTCCTAGGTGTTCTTTGGAAGGACTGATGCTAAAGCTGAAACTCCAATACCTGGGCCACCTGATGCGAAGAGTTGACTCATTGGAAAAGACTCTGATGCTGGGAGGGATTGGGGGCGGGAGGAGAAGGGGATGACCGAGGACGAGATGGCTGGATGGCATCACTGACTCGATGGATGTGGGTTTGGGTGAACTCCAAGAGTTGGTGATGGTCAGGAAGGCCTGGCGTGCTGCGACTCATGGGGTCACAAAGAGTCGGACACGACTGAGTGACTGAACTGAACTGAACTGAAGTGGCATGTGTTCTAGGATGCCTTGTAGGAAAAACTGCCCGAAACTACTAGAAACCCATTAAAAGACTGCTGCTGTTGAGTGGCTTCAGTCGTATCCGACTCTGTGCGACCCCCCTAGACGGCAGCCCACCATGCTCCGCCATCCCTGGGATTCTCCAGGCAAGAACACTGGAGTGGGTTGCCATTTCCTTCTCCAACGCCTGAAGGTGAAAAGTGAAAGTGAAGTCACTCAGTCGTGTCTGACTCTTCGTGACCCCATGGACTGCAGCCTACCAGGCTCTCTGTCCATGGGATTTTCCAGGCAAGAGTACTGGAGTACTGCCATTGCCTTCTCCAATTAAAAAAAAAAAAAAAAAGACTAGCAGCTTTAATTATCCTAATCACAAAAAGAATGGTATTTAACCTGCTTTTTTAATGGCTTTTAAAATTTTATTTATTTTTAATTGAAGGATAATTGCTTTACAGAATTTTGTTGTTTTCTGTCAAACCTCAACATGAATCAGTCATAGGTATACATAAAACCCCTCCCTTTTGAACCTCCCTCCCATCTCCTTCCCCATCTCACCCCTCTAGGTTGATACAGAGCCCCTGTTCAAGTTTCCTGAGCCATAAAACAAATTCCTTTTGGCTATCTATTTTACATACGATAATGGAAGTTTCCATACTCTCAACATACATCTCACCCTCTCCTCCCCTCTTCCCGTGTCCATAGGTCTATTCTCGATGTCTGTTTCTCCATTGCTGCCCTGCAAATAAATTCTTCAGTACCATTTTTCTAGGTTCTGTATATATGTGTTAGTATATGATATTTATCTTTCTCTTTCTGACCTAACTCCACTCTGTATAATAGGCTCTAGGTTCATCTACCTCATTAGAACTGACTCAAATGCATTCCTTTTATGGCTGAGTAATATCCCATTGTGTGTATATACCACAGCTTCTTTGTCCATTCATCTATCGATGGACATCTAGGTTGCTTCCTTGTTCTAGCTATTGTAAATAATTCTGCAATGAACAATGGGATGCATGTGCCTTTTTCAATTTTGTTAACCTGCTTTTTTTAAACAATTGTTTATTTTTTAATGTTTTGGTTTTTTGGCCCTGAGGCATGTGCGATTGTAGCTCCCCAATCGGGGATCAAACCCACACCCCCTGCATTAGAAAGTGAAGTCTTAACCACTGGACCACAGGGAAGTCCCTAAAAAAGTTATATGTGGTAAAATAGATACAACACGAGGTTCACTCTCTTAATCACTTTTAAATGTTTAATTCAGTGGCATTAAGTACATTCACTGGAGAAAGGGACGACAGAGGATGAGATGGCTGGATGGCATCACTGACTCGATGGACATGAGTTTGGGTAAACTGCAGGAGTTGGTGATGGACAGGGAGGCCTGGTATCCTGCCATTCATGGGGTGGCAAAGAGTCGGACACGACTGAGCGACTGAACTGAACTGAACTGAACTGAAGTACATTCACAATGTTGTAGAACCATGACCACTATCTATTTCCAAAACTCATCACTCCAAACAGAAACCCTATAAATATTATACAATAACTACCCATTCCCCTCTCCCAGCCCTGATCACTTCTACTTTCTGTTTCCATGAACTTGTCTATTCTAGATACTTCATATAAGTGGAATCATACAATACTTGCTTTTTTGGGTCTGACTTCTTTCACTTAGTATATTTTCAAGATTTACCTGTGTTGTCACATATTCGAATTTCATTTTTATGGCTGAATGATATTCCACCGTATGTATATGCCACAGTTTATCCATTCGGCTCTTCATGAGCGCCTAGGCTGTTTTCACATTTTAGCTGTTGTGAATAATGCTGCTCCTATTAAAATGCCTAGCAACTCTGTGCTGTGTGCGCTTAGTCATTCGTTCATGTCTGGCTCTTTTCAACCCCATGGGCTGTAGCCTGCCAGGCTCTGTCCATGGGGACTCTCGGGGCAAGAATACCGAAGTGGGTTGCCATGCCCTCCTCCAGGGGATCTTCCCAACCCAGGGATCAAACCCAGGTCTCCTGCATTATAGGCGGATTCTTTACTGTCTGAGCCACCAGGGAAGTCCCTAGCAACTCTAATTGTCTTAACTACAAAAGAATGGTATTTAATCTGCTCTTATAATTCACTTTTGTCACAAACATTCCAATTTCTTATAAATATTTACATGGAAATTACATTCTTTTTGAATCAGTTCAGTTCAGTTCAGTTCAGTCGCTCAGTCGTGTCCGACTCTTTGCCACCCCATGAATGGCAGCAAGCCAGGCCTCCCTGTCCATCACCAACTCCTGGAGTTCACCCAGACTCACGTCCATCGAGTCAGTGATGTCATCCAGCCATCTCATCCTCTGTCGTCCCCTCCTCCTCCTGCCTCCAATCCCTCCCAGCATCAGAGTCTTTTCCAGTGAGTCTTTTTGAATAATCGGCTTTAAACAGAATATCAAGCTAGCCTAATTTTATTTTGGACTTTCCTGGTGGCTCAGACGGCAAAGTTTCTGTCTACAATGTGAGAGACCTGGGTTCAATCCCTGGGTTGGGAAGATTCACTGGAGAAGGAAATGGCAACCCACTCCAGTACTCTTGCCTTGAAAATCCCATGGACGGAGGAGCCTGGTGCAGGCTACTATCCATGGGGTCGCAAAGAGTCGGGCACGACTGAGTGACTTTATTAATTTTATTTTAACCTTAGTCCAGGATTTATTTGAGAAAGTTTAAAAAATACAGAAGGATCAAAATAGGCTTATTAAAAAAAAAGAGATTTAGAGAAAACAAGGATGGCATTGTGAAACAAAGCCAGGAGTAACACACAAAAATATAACATGCCAGAGATTATTGCAAAGTTGATAGGCCACAATTCCTAAGCTTCCCAGTGACCAAAGAATCAGTCATAAGAGTCATAGGGTCTATAAGATAAGCAAGCATTCATTAATGAGGTGCATTTCAGGGCAAGTGTACTGATGTCTACAACTTAACTTAAAATTCATAACAAAAATAAGGATGGACTAGGACTTCCCTGGTGGCCCAGAGGCTAAGACTCCACTCTCCCGATGCAGGGGCCGTGGGTTCAATCCTGGTCAGGGAATTAGAGCCCACGTGTGGCAACTAAGGGGTCACATGCAGCAACTAAAGACCCTGAATGCTGAAATGAAGATCAGAGATCCTGTGTAGCGAAACTAAGACCCAGTTCCGGCAAAATAAACAAATAAATAAGTACTTAAAACATAAGGATGGACAGAGGGTTAGGGGTATGCGTGATATTTGACAAAGCAAGTAAAGTAACACGTGAATGGTGGAATATCCGTGGGGATAGACAGTGATGTACTGTATAAGTCTGTCAGCTTTCCTGGCTGATTGAAAGTTTTTGCCTTTAAAAAACCCCAAAGAAGTCAGAAACTTTAACCAAGACTCTTATCCAAAGTTATGACCACCCTATTTCTGCTTAGAAACAGGCCAAAGTAAAAAAAAAAACAAAACCACACACACGTAACAATAATAATTCTTTTAAAAAGAGTCTTAAAAGAGACCTAGGTATCTTTGGGATGGATTTTTATTACTAACCCATGATGGGCTCTAAAAATGTTTATTAACAGTGTTTGTCAGTCATTTGGAAAAATTCAAATGAGATCAATCATAAAACGTATATACACGTCAGCGGACATGTTCATACAAAACTACTGCAGTGTTACGGAAAATCCACCAGGGGGCAGAGCAATGGAATCATGGAAAATGTGCACGCTTCTAATTTAAGTGAATAAGGGAAAAAATCTTACTTCTGTTAACAGAAAAGCTTTGCAGGCTTTTAACATGAAACTCATTATACAAGACACAGAACTAAATGTGCAGTCTAAATCCAAACTCCAAACTATGCCTGAGGATGTTTGCTTTTTTTAAAAAAATGGTTCTTATTCTAATTTGCTATGCTCATTGGCACAATTTCCCTCTCTTTCAAAGGTTATCTTTTATTTATGTGCGAGAGAATGACTATGCAGTTATCCTTTCTCACTGCTCACATGAGGAGCCAAGCGCATCCATCACCCTCAATTGGTCTCACAGCGCTTTCAGCCTCCCCGCTATCACCAGAGCCTCGGAGCTTCTAAATTCTTTACCACTGTTAACAGATCTTTAAATACTCAGCCTCCCAAATGCTTAACCTGCTGTGATGATGATTTCAAAGTGCCTATATAAAGAGAAAAAGAAAAAATACTCCCGCTGGGGGAAGGGATAGCCAGGGAGTTTGGGATGATATGTACATTTAAAATGGATAACAAACAAGGACTTACCTTGTAGACCTCTACTCAGTGTTATGTGGCAACCTGGATGGGAGGGGAGTTGGGAAGAGAATGGATACATGTATATGTACGTATGTATATATATGTGGCTGAGTCGTTCTGTGCACCTGAAACCATCACAACATTGTTAATCAGCTACACTCCAATATAAAATAAAAAGTTTTTTTTTAAAAATACTCTCTACTTGTACTTGCAAAGAGGCTAATATGTAGACTAGACAATTTGAATTATTCATAGAAATCAACATGCATTTTATATATAAGATCAAGCTCCTGATTCCATTTGAGCAGGCCTTGATTTGTCTTCTGTAATTTTCCAGAGGGATTTTTAATTGGCCTGCACACTGAATTAAGACAATCCTTCTCCATTTCCCTCCTCTGATGTATGCTTTAAGATGGCAACGAAAGCAATGATGAGTTAAGAAAATATCAACAGTTGCCTAACATTTTTTGTCTGGAAGGAAGAAGAGGATGAATAAGAAAACAGAAATAAGATTGGGGAGCCAAGAATTCTGTTTAGCAAATAGGCTGATCCTCTTTTTGGAGGATGGAAAATGACTCTTAGTAATTCTGCTGATGCATCACGTTACCAGGATGCTCAAGAGATTTTTGACATAAAGGAGTCAGTGACATGGCCTGCAGAGTATTCAGCTATGCATGCATGCTCAGTCACTCAGTCGTGTCCAACTCTTTGTGACCCCATGGACTGTAGCCTGCCAGGCTCCTCTGTCTGTGGAATTTTCCAGGCAAGAATGCTGGAGTGGGTTGCCATTTTCTCCCCCAGGGATTGAATCTGATCCAGGGATTGAACCCACATCTCCTGCATTGCAGGCAGATTCTTTAACACTGAGCCACAGGGAAAGCCCCTGAAGTATTTAGTTTAAAGATGCAAAATATCAACCAACTGCTCTCTAAAACTAACTGCACTGATACCACCAAAACTCTGTTTCAACATTAAAATCCTATAGCCTATTTAATGTTTAGATGAAAGTACATCACAGGCTTTTTTTTTTTTTTAACCTGACAAATGCCGTCCTCTGGGAACAGAAGGTGAGAACATTCTCACCATCCCAGGGCTTTTGAGTCTCCGTTTGACTCGTCTAGCAAGTCGACTCATTCCTTTCCTAACTAGGCGGGAACCAGACATATTGGTGTTATTTAGAATCACACCCTGCTTCAAATGCTTGTTCAGCTGCATTTCCAATATTTGGACCTGCTACTGTCAGTCACATTTCAATACGTGTTTAGGATCTGCAGTTTTTCCTCTGCCACGTCTTGGTCACAGTTCAGGCTGGAAATGCTGCGCCAGCTGGAAAATACACTGTAATTACAATAATAATATAATAGCAAAAGATAGCTTGTCTGACAATTAAGAAACTTAGGATCATCATGTTACAGCAGATTTTATTGAATAGCAAGAAAAATCAGGGATTAGAATATGTAGATTTCCTCCAAACCTTTTGATCTCAAACTATGAAAAATTATCTTCCTATTTCTCTCCATTTCTTTCTCTTTCTTTCTCCGTATCTTTTTCCCCCAAAACTTAAAATAGTCCTTTAAAAAAAAAAAGCCAATTTTCAAGTTTATTATAATTAAGTTTTATTCTATACAACTGTTTTTTAACATTGTATTCTGTATTTCCCTCCAGTTAATTTGGTTATTTTGTAAACCAGTCAACTACTTGCAGTGACTATATACCATCAGACAAAATATTGGCTTCTGCTAAGTATCACAGAGATGTTATTATACATGCGAAAAAATGTAATAACTGGGACTTCCCTGGTGGTCCAGTGGCTAAGACTCTGAGCTCCAAAGCTGGGGGCCTAGGTCTGATCCCTGTTCAGGGAACTAGATCCCACATGCCACAACTAAGAGTTCAACTAAAGATCCTGCATGACTCAACGAAGACCCGGCACAGTCAAATAAATTTAAAAAAATTTCTAATCTAATGACAAAACATAATGAGGTAGCATGACTTGCCCAGCTGATGAAAAAAAAATTACATCTCCGAAACAGACTGATAAGTAAGGGTAATTGACTAGAGTCTAAGGCTAAGGGGACAAGGCCTTGCATCTAGTCCCCTGGAGGGCCACATAATCATGCACTATCATGATCACGGTTTCTAGTGAGCCAAACATCTGACACGTGTAAGCCATAAATCAAAAGATGGATGAGGGAAGAGAAGGATCTATGTATATCCATCCATCCCCACTGACAGCAAGAGAGCTGATAGCTCAAGTCCTACTGAGGCCAAGCGGAGGTGAGAGGCCACACTAAGGAAGGCTGATACGAATACACGTGTACCTTGGAAATTTCAACTATGCCAACTATGATGAAGTGTCCTGATGACTACACTGGATGAACCCACACATCATATTGCATTTGTCCCAAATGACACATCATTTGTTTATTAAAGACATCTTTCTCTTATTTGTACTTAAAATTCTGAGCCACTAAAGATAGCTCTCTTTAAGGTTAACCAATTCATGTTCCTTGTTGCCTTTCTGAAATTATAAGAAGAAAAAAAAAATTAAATGTCAGCTAAATAAAACTAACAGTTAAGTATTTGGGTACTCCAAATCTACTTTGGGAAAAAGACGTGTATAAAATATAAATTTTCTCATACATCATACTTAAAGTTATAACCCTATTTTAAAAATCCAACTGTTACTCCAAGTCCCTCATTTTTTTCAGATTAAGAAACAAGAGCCAGAGATGATAAGCAATTTCCCGGTGCAACCCAGATGAGTAACAGGGTATGGTCATAACAACAGAAAGAACCGTGGTGCCCACGTTAGCCATTGCAAGTCGAGGCCTGGTATCAGCGGTTCTCAGCCAAATGGAAGAGGAATTCTCCACCCTGGAATCCATTCCTGGGTATGGCGTGGGGAGGCAAGGCCAAGTTTGGAAGCAGATAGATAGGGATTCTCACTCCTAGCTCTTTTACTTACTAGTTCTCCTTCTGTGTGATAATAAGAAAATTAATTTCTTGGAGTCTCAGGTTCTTCATCAATAAATTGGGACAATCAAGGATTTCCCTGGTGGTCCAATGGTTAAGAATCCACCTTCCAATGTAGGGGACATGGGTTCAGTCCTTGGTCGGGGAAGTAAGATCCCACAGCAGGATCTTACGAGCAACTAAGCCTGTGGGATGCAAACTACAGAGTCCACGCGCTCCGGTCCCATGTGCCGTAACTAGAGACAAGCCCGTGCACAACAAAGAGCCCGCATGCCACAATTAAGACCTAAGGCAGCCAACAATAAAATTTTTAAAAATTGGACAATCAGACATACTGTGAAGGTCTGATGTGAGGATTAGAGCCACACAGCATGAGCCCAAATTATAGCTGTTGTTATTTGTTATCACTAAGAGGCTTTGAGCAATAACAAATTTTGTGTGGGAAGATAATCCTGGGGACCCAGCTTCGGTAGGGCTTGTTCTATGGCTATTTGTTCCAGGAGAAACATAGCAGAGCTGCAGTGATTACCTGTCCTTCTCCTCCCTATCACCACATGCCTTTGTAACCCTGTTCTATGAGTCATTTGCTTTGAGCATTTGGTCTAGTCTAGGAGTCTGGTGTGTGATCATGAAGCAAAACTACACGGTCCACATGGGGACTGAGCTAGAAGTCTGGGTGATCCTTCATAAGGTGTCCTAAGCTAGTGAACCAACCAACCAACCAGTGCTCTATGGAGCATGTGTAATCAGGAAGAACATTTTGTATTCTACTGCAAACATTTTGTATTCTATTACAAGTTAATCACTAAAGGGATGTTGCCTGTAAGCTTTAATCATACGTAATGGCCCATCTCTGGGAACTCTGCTTCCGAGGTAATAAGCATTAAGCTAAAACATCTTCCTTTAGCTCACATGAAACATACTGACCAGGACCACCTGTGGATGATGGCAGGCAGGAAGAAATTAACACACCTTCTGGAGGCTGATGGAAACCAGGAAGTGTTTGACTTTACTCCCTCCCTTTTTTGCATAAAAGAAGCCTGTTTTCTAATTCAGGTAAGATGGTTCTTTGAGGGTCATGAGCCCACCATCATCTCAGGTTTCCTGCTTTCTTAATAAAGTCCTTATTCATTGCACCAACTGAACTTTCAATTATTTCCTGGTGGCGCAGTGGAAAAGAATATGCCTGCTAATGCAGGGGACACAGGTTCGATCCCTTGTCAGGGAAGATTCTGCATGCCACCGCGGAGCAACTAAGCCCATGAGCCACCACTATAAAGCCCACACTCTAGGGCCCATGAGCCACAACTACTGAAGCCCACACGCCCAGAGCCTGTGCTCCACGACGAGAGAAACCCACGCGCTGCAAAAAAGAATAGTCCCCTCTGGCCGCAAAGCAATGAAGACCCACCGCAGCCAAGAATAAAAAAGTAAATAATTAAAGCAGGACAAGCTTAGACTTGGTAACACGTGGAGGACGTGGACCACCTTCCTCTTCCCAGTTCACACAGACAACAAAACTGAATGTACATCACTATCTCATTTGTACCTCTGGGCTTTTTTTTTTGTTTTCTGTTTTTGTTTGTTTTTAGAATTTATATGTGATGTTTCTTTAAATCACATAACATTAAAATTTCTTTGGATTTTTAAAAATGTTTTTTGATGGATTCATTTCCGTCTGTGACCTAAGTGAATTCTATGCTTATAAATCTATTGACCAACTTAGAACAACTGGAGTTTAATTTTTTTCAACAAAAATACAAGAAAATATCAGCCGTTATGAAACTACAGGGAATGTCACACTGAATACATACTTTCATTAGCAATCAACAGTTACTACTTCAAACACTAGTTTTTTCCATGGGATTGTAATTTATAGAGGTGACGGAATAAAGATACAGAGAGGTCAATGCCATTGAAAGAACTGATTACTTACGTCTCCAGGGAGCACAGGGCATGCCATAGCACATGGGGCTACTTAAGGATCACTTGATTTTTGGTCAGGAGGCTGAGCAGGAGCAAGGGGTGGGTGTGGGGGTGGTGGTAGCGGAAAGTCTAGGCCGGAGTCCTCAGTGGGGTTTGCGTGGGAATAGCAAGGCAGGGCAGAGGGGACATGTTAGAATTAGCCGGTATGAACAATTCTAGCAGACTCTGGGTGAGAGGCGTGGTCTCTAGTTGCCTGGTTCCTGGCCCTGGGATGACTTAGGTTGGGGAAACATTGGTTTGGTGTGTAATTTAGGGAAGAGAGTGGTTGAGGCTGTTGCATACAACAGGCATACTCCTAGGCAAGTTGTTACTATCTTTGGGAATTAGCCCTGGGAAGTGCAGTCCTGTAGCTGGGGCTAGAAGGCCCCCCAAGTATTAAAGCTTCGTAGTATACATAAAATAAAACATGATTAATACAGTCATGGAAGTTTCAAGCAAGTATTTTCCCTTTCATACTACTTTTTACTCATCACTTAGTGCTCTCCTATGGTATTTAGAAATTAAATCTTCATTTTGTATGTCAATAGCAAGCAGCCTTGCTTTCAAATTTTCATCTGGATGGAATTTGCAGTGATTTTTATGTTGCCTTTCATAAAGACTTCTTTTAAAAAACCCTGAAGTTCCTGTTGAGTCCTTAAGTTCAAAAGCTAGAAGGACTCTTGGACATCACTCAGACTAGCTCTTTCATTTTATATCTGGGGAATGAGTCATTAAAAATTCTTCTGAGTCTTAATGGCTTTACTACTATAAAGTCAAATTTAGACTATAATTATCATGTAATTAAAAGCATTAGTAACCATTCTCAGCCCAAAAGTGGTTAAATTTCAGAGCGTAAGTAAATTTTTTTTTTCTTTTTCTTTTCTTGTCTTCTCCAAAGATAGTTCAAAGTGGAGACATTAGAAAAAAGTATCTGCAGATCATTAGAAGTTAGGAAAAAACTACAAAAATTATTCTTAGGACAGACTTCTCTCTATGGGATCATCCCAACATCACTAGGGCACTCAGCAGACTTCAGACAACATCAAGACCATGGACCACACCAGAAGAGCTTTACAGCTGAAACCAAAGCAAAGGCCCTCAATCAATAGGTAATGAATCTGTGTCTTCAGAAGGACTCACTCTATTCTTGACTCTTTGTTTTATTTTGGTTTTCCCCCTGCATAAGAGTAATAATGGAAAGACAGCAGGCCAGGCACATTAAATTTGGATACTCTTTCTCCTTTGCTCATTCAGCTGTTCTGGCTCATTCAGAGTCTCACGATAAGGATGGCATGCAGAGAACTAGAAAAATGAAGTGGGGCAACCTGGGGCATGTCCTCACGGGGAGAGAAAAACAGACTAACTGCAGGAGATGCCAAGGGTACTTCTCATTCATTCCTTTTTCTGAAGCACTGTGATGACAAACACACTGCTTGAAAACAAATGTGGATAGGAAAATATTTGAAATAAAAATCATTACAGAGTTTTTGTTTTAGCACAATAATATATGCACACAGTTTAAAAATTTCACTAGTCCTACAAGACTGGTTACGAAAAACAGCATTTTCCTACCTGCGAAATTGTCTTTTCAGCCACAGCTACGTGTAATTCTTTCAGCTGATTCTTTGGGTATTTATCTCTATATTTCTGAATACTTATCTTATACTACTATTTCTTAGAAAGTTTTTTCCCCAGTTTTGGGCATTATCTAGGGACTTGAGAATTTCATTCTCTTTCAGCCCGTCCCCCTACATGGCCTCACTACACAGAGCTTTCTCATTCCCACATCTTCCCAGGAAAGTTACATATGCATCGATAGTCATAACTGTGATTTGATCCATATTTACATTATTATTGTTTTTACATAAATGCTATTCATAGTTCTCTCTCTGATACTTAAGAGGGCTCCTAACAGAGTTTGGAGGGATCACCCAGGCATAGATTCATTCAACAAGTATTTATTGGATGCCTACAGCATGCCAGACACTATGCGCAATGCTGGCTACACATGAGGTGAGGGCGGCTGGGGGGATGGGGGTGAAAATAACTCATGGAAAACCTGCCCTTATGGTGCAGGTCAGTGGCCCACTCTGTGTGAGGAATGGCAGGAGTCACAATCTAGCTTTTCCACTTCCTAGCTATGTAATCTTGGGTCATTTACTTAACTATTTTGAACCTTAATTACCTAAGAGTTGTTGGCAGGATTAAATGAACCCAAATATCTAAAGCCTGTGTAAAAGTGCCTGGTAGATAGTAGGAACTATTGAATATGTAAGTATGTTATGTTTTTATTATTTTAGGAGTCACATGGAATGGAGATATTTTACGTATATTTTATATATATATATACACATCCACACATTTACACATGTGCCTGTATAGATGTATATACACATATATATTCACAATATATCGCACAGTGTAAGTCCTAAGGATGAAATGTAAAGAGTGTTATGAGAGCACTAAACAAGAGGAATCCTCATCTAGATGGGGGCTCAAGGAAGGAAGACTTCTCTGAGAACATGACATTTCTGCTGGGAATCAAAGAGTGACTAGAAAGTAAACAGAGCACATAGAATCATATTACAAATATCACAAGAGCGTAGAGCAGATCTCGAGTCCCCAAGATCGGAAAGAACTTGGTCAGGTTGAGGAACTGAAAGACCACTGAGGCAGGAGCACAGCAAGAGAGAAGAGTAGCAAGAGGCCAGACACGGTTTTGTGAGCCATGATGAGAGCTCAATTTCATTCTTTGGGCCATGGACAACCAGTGAAGAGTTTTAAGGCTAGAAGTATCCTGAGCACCTCATGACAAATAGACGGGAAAACAATGGGAACAGTGACAGACTTTATTTTCCTGGGCTCCAAAATCACTTCAGATGGTAACTGCAGCCACGAAATTAAAAGACACTTGCTCCTTGGAAGAAAAGCTATGACAGCCTCAGTTCAGTTCAGTTCGGTCGCTCAGTCGTGTCCAACTCTTTGCAACCCCATGAATTGCAGCACGCCAGCCTTCCTGTCCATCACCAGCTCCCAGAATACACTCAGACTCACGCCCATCGAGTCAGTGATGCCATCCAGCCATCTCATCCTCTGTCATCCCTTCTCCTCCTGCCCCCAATCCCTCCCAGCATCAGGGTCTTTTCCAAAGAGTCAACTCTTCGCATGAGGTGGCCAAAGTACTGGAGTTTCAGCTTTAGCATCATTCCTTCCAAAGAAATCCCAGGGCTGATCTCCTTCAGAGTGGACTGGTTGGATCTCCTTGCAGTCCAAGGGACTCTCAAGAGTCTTCTCCAACGCCACAGTTCAAAAGCATCAATTCTTCGGCGCTCAGCCTTCTTCACAGTCACTCTCACATCCATACATGACCACAGGAAAAACCATAGCCTTGATTAGACGAACCTTTGTTGGCAAGGTAATATCTCTGCTTTTCAATACGCTATCTAGGTTGGTAGTAACTTTCCTTCCAAGGAGTAAGCATCTTTTAATTTCATTGCTGCAATCACCATCTGCAGTGATTTTGGAGCCCCAAATATTAAAGTCTGACACTGTTTCCACTGTTTCCCCATCTATTTGCCATGAAGTGATGGGACCAGATGCCATGATCTTCGTTTTCTGAATGTTGAGCTTTAAGCCAACTGTTTCACTCTCCTCTTTCACTTTCATCAAGAGGCTTTTGAGTTCCTCTTCAGTTTCTGCCATAAGGGTGGTGTCATCTGCATATCTGAGGTTATTGATATTTCTCCCAGCAATCTTGATTCCAGATTGTGCTTCTTCCAGCCCAACGTTTCTCATGATGTACTCTGCATAGAAGTTAAATAAGCAGGGTGACAATATACAGCCTTGATGTACTCCTTTTCCTATTTGGAACCAGTCTGTTGTTCCATGTCCAGTTCTAACTGTTGCTTCCTGACCTGCATACAGATTTCTCAAGAGGCAGGTCAAGTGGTCTGGTATTCCCATCTCTTTCAGAATTTTCCACAGTTTATTGTGATCCACACAGTCAAAGGCTTTGGCATAGTCAATAAAGCAGAAATAGATGTTTTTCTGGAACTCTCTTGCCTTTTTGATGATCCAGCGGATGTTGGCAATTTGATCTCTGCTTCCTCCGCCTTTTCTAAAACCAGCTTGAACATCAGGAAGTTCACGGTTCACATATTGTTGAAGCCTGCCTTGGAGAATTTTCAGCATTACTTTACTAGCGTGTGAGATGAGTGCAATTGTGTGGTAGTTTGAGCATTCTTTGGCATTGCCTTTCTTTGGGATTGGAATGAAAACTGACCTTTTCCAGTCCTGTGGCCACTGCTGAGTTTTCCAAATTTGTTGGCATATTGAGTGCAACACTTTCACAGCATCATCTTTCAGGATTTGAAATAGCTCCCCTGGAATTCCATCACCTCCACTAGCTTTGTTCATAGTGATGCTTTCTAAGGCCCACTTGACTTCACATTCCAGGATGTCTGGCTGTAGATGAGTGATCACACCATCGTGATTATCCGGGTCGTGAAGATCTTTTTTGTACAGTTCTTCTGTGTATTCTTGCCACCTCTTCTTAACATCTTCTGCTTCTGTTAGGTCCATACCATTTCTGTCCTTTATAGAGCCCATCTTTGCATGAAATGTTCCCTTAGTATCTCTAATTTTCTTGAAGAGATCTCTAATCTTTCCCATTCTGTTTTTTTCCTCTATTTCTTTGCACTGATCACTGAAGAAGGCTTTCTTGTCTCTTCTTGCTATTCTTTGGAACTCTGCATTCAGATGCTTATATCTTTCCTCTTCTCCTTTGTTTTTCACTTCTCTTCTTTTCACAGCTAT
The DNA here is from genome assembly GCF_042477335.2 of Ovis canadensis. Lineage (NCBI taxonomy): Eukaryota > Metazoa > Chordata > Mammalia > Artiodactyla > Bovidae > Ovis > Ovis canadensis. Next base: position 86,118,108 of record NC_091253.1, read on the forward strand.
TTGTAAGGCCATTTTGCTTTTTTGCATTTCTTTTCCATGGGGATGGTCTTGATTCCTGTCTCCTGTACAATGTCACGAACCTCATTCCATAGTTCATCAGGCACTCTATCTATCAGATCTAGACCCTTAAATCTATTTCTCACTTTCACTGTTATAATCATAAGGGATTTGATTTAGGTCATACCTGAATGGTCTAGCGGTTTTCCCTACTTTCTTCAATTTAAGTCTGAATTTGGCAATAAGGAGTTCATGATCTGAGCCACAGTCAGCTCCCGGTCTTGTTTATGCTGACTGTATAGAGCTTCTCCATCTTCAGCTGCAAAGAATATAATCAATCTGATTTCAGTGTTGACCATCTGGTGATGTCCATGTGTAGAGTCTTCTCTTGTGTTGTTGGAAGAGGGTGTTTGCTATGACCAGTGCATTTTCTTGGCAAAACTGTATTAGTCTTTGCCCTGCTTCATTCCGCATTCCAAGGCCAAATTTGCCTGTTACTCCAGGTGTTTCTTGACTTCCTACTTTTGCATTCCAGTCCCCTATAATGAAAAGGACATCTTTTGGGGGTGTTAGTTCTACAAGGTCTTGTAGGTCTTCATAGAACCGTTCGACTTCAGCTTCTTCAGCATTACTGGTTGGGGCATAAACTTGGATTATGGTGATATTGAATGGTTTGCCTTGGAAACGAACAGAGATCATTCTGTCGTTTTTGAGACTGCATCCAAGTACTGCATTTCAGACTCTTTTGTTGACCATGATGGCTACTCCATTTCTTCTGAGGGATTCCTGCCCACGGTAGTAGATATAATGGTCATCTGAGTTAAATTCACCCATTCCAGTCCATTTTAGTTCGCTGATTCCTAGAATGTTGACGTTCACTCTTGCCATCTCTGACCACTTCCAATTCGCCTTGATTCATGGACCTGACATTCCAGGTTCCTATGCAATATGGGCTCTTTACAGCATTGGACTTTGTTTCTATCACCAGTCACATCCACAGCTGGATATTGTTTTTGCTTTGGCTCCATCCCTTCTTTCTTTCTGGAGTTATTTCTCCACTGATCTCCAGTAGCATATTGGACACCTACTGACCTGGGGAGTTCCTCATTCAGTATCCTATTATTTTGCCTTTTCAACCTAGATAGCATATTAAAAAGCAGAGACATTGCTTTACCAACAAAGGTCCATCTAGTCAAATCTATGGTTTTTCCAGTAGTCATGTATGGATATGAGAGCTGGACTATAAAGACATCTGAGCACTGAAGAATTGATGCTTTTGAACTGTGATGTTGGAGAAGACCCTTGAGAGTCCCTTGGACTGCAAGGAGATCCAACCAGTCAATCCTGAAGGAAATCAACCCTGAACACTCATTGGAAGGACTGATGCTGAAGCTGAATTCCAATACTTGGGCCACCTGATGCAAAGAGCCAACTCACTGGAAAATACCTTGATGCTAGGAAAGATTGAAGGTAAGAGAAGGGGTGACAGAAGATGAGACGGTTGGATGGCATCACTGACTCAATGGACATGAGTTTGAGCAAGCTCCAGGAGAAGGTGAAGGACAGGAAAGCCTGCTGTGCTGCAGTCCATCGGGTAGCAAAGAATTGGACACGACTGAACAACAAATCCTGAGCAGATCTTTATTTTAGAAAGATCATTCTGATTCCATAGAACTGATTGTATTAAAGGGGAGCTGGACAGGAGTTCTTGGCAGTCCAGTGGTTAGGACTCAGTGCTTTCACCACTGTGGACCTGGGTTCAATCCCTGGTCAGGGAAGTAAGATCCCACAAGCCACCTAACATGGCCTTTAAACAAACAAACAAACAAAAAAAATGGGGGGTTGTAGCTGGAGAAGTTCTCAATTTCCTGGTAGATTCATGCTCCAGACAAAACAGATGAATAATGGTGATTTCAGATGTTCAAGCTGGTTTTAGAAAAGGCAGAGGAACCAGAGATCAAATTGCCAGCATCCGCTGGATCATGGAAAAAGCGAGAGAGTTCCAGAAAAACATCTATTTCTGCTTTATTGACAACAACAAAGCCTTTGACTGTGTGGATCACAATAAACTGTGGAAAATTCTGAAAGAGATGGGAATACCAGACCACCTGACCTGCCTCTTGAGAAACCTATATGCAGGTTAGGAAGCAACAGTTAGAACTGGACATGGAACAACAGACTGGTTCCAAATAGGAAAAGGAGTGCATCAAGGCTGTATATTGTCACCCTGCTTATTTAACTTCTATGCAGAGTACATCATGAGAAATGCTGGACTGGAAGAAACACAAGCTGGAATCAAGATTGCTGGGAGAAATATCAATAACCTCAGATATGCAGATGACACCACCCTTATGGCAGAAACTGAAGAGGAACTAAAAAAGCCTCTTGATGAAAGTGAAAGAGGAGAGTGAAACAGTTGGCTTAAAGCTCAACATTCAGAAAACAAAGATCATGGCATCTGGTCCCATCACTTCATGGCAAATAGATGGGGAAAGAGTGGAAACAGTGGCTGACTTTATCTTTTTGGGCTCCAAAATCACTGCAGATGGTGATTGCAGCCATGAAATTAAAACATGTTTACTCCTTGGAAGGAAAGTTACGACCAACCTAGATAGCATATTGAAAAGCAGAGATATTACCTTGCCAACAAAGGTCCGTCTAGTCAAGGCTATGGTTTTTCCAATGGTCATGTATGGATGTGAGAGTTGGACTGTGAAGAAAGCTTAGTGCCAAAGAATTGATGCTTTTGAATTGTTGTATTGGAAAAGACTCTTGAGAGTCCCTTGGACTGCAAGGAGATCCAACCAGTCCATTCTAACGGAGATCAGTCCTGGGTGTTCACTGGAAGGAATGATGCTGAAGCTGAAACTCCAATACTTTGGCCACCTGATGCGAAGAGTTGACTCACTGGAAAAGACTCTGATGCTGGGAGGAATTGGGGGCAGGAGGAGAAGGAGACGACAGAGGATGAGATGGCTGGATGGCATCACTGACTCGATGGAGGTGAGTCTGAGTGAGCTCTGGGAGCTGGTGATGGACAAGGAGGCCTGGCGTGCTGCGATTCATGGGGTCGCAAAGAGTGGGACATGACTGAACTGAACTGAACTGAATTAGAATAGTGGCAGTGGAGGCAGTGAACAGTGGACAGAGTCAGTGTTTATTCTGGAGTAAGAGCAACATGATGTGGTGACAGATTGGAAGTGAGGGCTTAGGAACTGAGAAGTATCAACACACAAAATAAGGATTTTTAAATATTTGTCCCAGTGAATGGCAGTGCCTTTATTGAGGTAGGATAGATAGATGAGAAGGAGATTTAAGCATGGCAATGGAAAGAATATTGGACTTCATGCTTTTTATTATTCTAAAACAAGTGGATTTTCAATATATAATAGCTTTGCTGCTGCTGCTAAGTCACTTCGGTCATGTCCGACTCTGTGCGACCCCATAGACAGCAGCCCACCAGGCTCCCCCATCCCTGGGATTCTCTAGGCAAGAACACTGGAGTGGGTTGCCATTTCCTTCCCCAATGCATGAAAATGAAAAGTGAAAGTGAAGTCGCTCAGTTGTGTCCGACTCTTAGCGACCCCATGGACTGCAGCCTACCAGGCTCCTCTGTCCATGGGATTTTCCAGGCAAGAGTACTGGAGTGGGGTGTCATCGCCTTCTCCTATAACAGCTTTACTGAGATATAATTCAGATACTAACCACTCAAAGTGTACAATCCAACGGTTTTCAGTATATTCACAGGGGTGTGCAGTCATCATCATCGGATGGTCCAAGGACTCAGTGCTATTACTGCCATGACCTGACTTCAGTCTCTGGCTGGGGAACTGAGATCCTGCTTCAAACCACGGCAGACTGAGACCACCCAAGATCACTAACCACTGGACTGCCAGGGAATTTCCAATTATAGCCATTTTAGTAGGTGTGAAGTACTATCTCAATGTTTTGATTTGCCCTTCCCTGATGGCTAACGATGGAGAGCATCTTTTCTTATACATGTTGGCCATTTGTTTATCTTCTTTAAGGAAATGCTTAACCTGTTCTGTTGCTCATTTTTTAACTGGGTTATGTCTTCTGTCATCAATGCTTTAAGTGTCATATCTAAGAAGGTTTTGCTTTATCCACGATCATGCAGATTTACTCATATATTTCACTAAGGATTTTAGAGTTTTAGCATACACGGTTGGTTTTGTTATCCATTTTTTATTAACTTTTGTATATGGTACAAGGCCGTGAAACCATGCACCTATGACTGGGATTTGAACTCGTGGTCTTTTAACTAAGATCACATACTTGGTTTCAGGACTTAGTGAAGCTCAGGTTCTTGAGGTCTCTTTGCAGAAAGAATTCAGTGAGAGACATGTGATAGGTAAGAAGGGGATTTATTTAGAGAGAAATGCACTCCAGGGTGTGGACCATCTCAGGAGACAGCAGCCTCAAAATACGGTGTGGTTAGTTTTTATGGGCTGAGTTATTTCAAAGGTTAATGAGTGGGAGGATTATCCTAATTATTTTGAGGAAGGGGTGGGGATTTCCAGGAATTGAGCCACTACTCAGTTTTGGCTTTTGACGGCTGGCCTCAGAACAGCTGAAGTGACTTAGATGCATGCACCCACGCCCCAGATATGCAGGTTTTACAAACATGAAGAAATTTTGCTACACCAGATAGGTATCCTATGCGCTAAGTTTGTTCAGTCATGTCTGACTCTTTGCGACTCTGTGGACTATAACCCACCAGGCTCCTCTGTCCATGGGATTCTCCAGGCAAGAATACTGGAGTGGGTTGCCATGCTCTACTCCAGGGACCTTCCTGACCCAGGGATCAAGCCCACATCTCTTATGTCTCCTGCATTGGCAGGTGAGTTCTTTACCACTAGCACCACCTGGGAAGCCCAGTGTATCCAACAATGTAACTCAACTCTGACACTATCTACCTGTTTGTTATTGTTCAGCCACTCAGTTGCATCTGACTCTTTGCGACCACATGGACTGCAGCATGCCAGGCTTCCTTGTCCTTTACTGTCTCCCAGAGTTTGCTCAGATTCATGTCCATTAAGCTGATGATGCCATCCAACCATCTCATCCTCAGCCTATTAAAAAGCAGAGATGTCACTTTGCCTACAAAGGTCAATATAGCCAAAGCTATGGTTTTTTTCAAGTCACATACAGATGTGAGAGTTGGACCATAAAGAAGGTTGAGCCCCGAAGGACTGATGCTTTCGAATTTTGGTGCTGGAAAAGGCTCTTGAGTCCCTTGGACTGCAAGGAGATCAAACTAGTCAATCCTAAGGAAATCAACCCTGAATATTCATTGGAAGGACTGATGCTGAAGCTGAAACTCCCAATACTTTGGCCATGCAAAGAGCCAACTCATTGGAAAAGACCCTGATGCTGAGAAAGACTGAGGGCAGAAGCGGATGACAGAGGATGAGATGGTTGGATGGCATCATCAACTCAATGCCATGAATTTGAGCAAACTTCAGGAATTAATGAAGAACATGGAAGCCTGGCAGGCTGCAGTCCATGGGGTTGCGAAGAGTCAGACAGGACTCAGTGAAGGAACAATAAAATTATCTAGGTTAACAGTTATTATCGTTATGGTTACTATTAATAAGCTACATCTTCATGATGTGTCAATAAAAGTCCTTTTAATTCCTACCATGTTTTATATGCTGCTAAGCATTGGGTATATAGTGGCACAAATGAGCTTACAATTGAATACTGGAGAAATATTGATTTGAACATGTAACTTAAAACTGCAATATGGAAGGGAGGGCGTGAAAAGGCAAGAGGAACCGAAATGAGGGTGAAAAGGAAGGACTGAACAACCAGATCCTTGTCTTATGCTACCTAAATGCCATCAGCAGTTAACTCCTCCCTAAACAATTTTGTGATTATACATATCCCAATCCAGGTAACTTGCGTTGTGTTTATGTTCAACTAACATTTCCCTGCGCAGAGACAAATCTGGGGGAGCGGAGGCTATGGGCAAGGTGGGAACGTCAAATGCAAAGTCTTCTTTGTTGTTTTATCTGTAGTTCTAACTAGAAACCAATGTGTGTTGGGGGAAGCAGAGGGCGAGGGGAAAAAAAAACACCAACGTCTACATGTCTTTCCCAGATAAACTTTAATCATCGTTACAAACGCCATCGCTCGATTCAGATATTAGAAATTACCTGATGTGGCCCATAAATCAAGACTCCCCGCCCCCGACCCAAAATCATCTCAACCATTCCCTTAAGTGTTACCAACTCAGTATATTGTTAAGTAGTCAGCTTGCAACAGTCAGGGAGGTCTAGCCGGCAGTTCTCAGTGAGACAGTCAGGCGTGAATCGTGAACTCACTAAACCCCTCAGATTGGTCAAACAACTGGGGTTTCCGTGGGAACGAGGTAAAAGGCAGCTGGTGAGAGAACAAAGGCTGCGCATCCCAGGCAAGGGCCTCCGGCCCGCTGGCCTCACTGGGGGCGGGGGTGGCGGTGCGCCCTGGTGGCTGGCTCCCGGGTCGGTGACCCACGCCGCCGCGGCGCTGGCGCGCCTCCCTGGGACCCCCACCACCACCACCACCACGCCTCCGCCAGGCCGAGGCACAGGAGGACGCCGCCGAGACTGGAGTCTCGTGAGAAGGAAGAGGCGCGGGGGCTGAGGCCGGGCCGCCGCCAGAGTGAGTGAGCAAGCGACCTGTGAATCACACTGCAGGCCATCACCCGAAAGGACCGAGATCACGCGGCTCCCGGGGCCGGCTGAAGCCGCCTAGAAGGGAGCACGCCGGAGGGGAGGGGCGCCGGGGACAGAGCGCGACGTCCCCTGCAGTTCCCATCTCTGAGAGGCCGCCGTCCCGGCCAGGCCCCGCCCCTCGCACTTATGTAATAGGGACGCGCTACCATTGGCCCGCGAGACCGGAAGAGGCGCAGGCGCGCGTGCGGGTGGGGCGATGGGGAGGCGGGGCGGGAGGCCGGGGCAGGAAGGCGAGTGGGCGGGGGCTGCGCGGAACAGGCGGCGCTGGGGAGACTGGGAGAAGTGCGCGGCGTGCGCGAGCACGAGGCGTAGTGGCCTCCCTCAAGGCAGAGGCGGCGGGCGCGCGCGGCGGCGGCGGGTGCGAGTCGCGGGCTGTTGTGCTGCCGGCTCTCGCCTTTCCCCTCCTTGGCGGGTGGAGGAGGCCGAAGCGGTGCTGGGCGCGCTCCCCTTCCTCTCCCTCCGGCCACCTCCCCCCGCAAGCCCTCTCGTGCTGCGCGGTCTCTCCGACGCAAGACTGTCCCGGCCCGGTGAGCGGCTGTGGGGGCGGCGCTGACGCCGCAGGACGCCCGGGAGCCGGGGTGGGGGGCCTGCCGGCTGGGTCGGCGGGGGCCGTGATGGGGCGGGCGGGTCAGCGCGGGTCGCGAGGGGCCGCCGGCCTGCCCCGCCTCCTTGGGGGCCGCCGAGCCTGCCCTGTCCCGGCGCGGGCCGCCGGGAAGGAGGGGAAGCTCGGGCGCCCGCCAGGCCCTGCAGGTGGCCGGCTCGCAGGCCGGCCGCGGCGGCGGCGGAGCGGTAACCTTACCCGCTGGCGGCAGCAGCTGGTCGGTTTCCCTCAGCTTGAGCTCCCGGTGGCCGAAGGGGCCGGGTTTCGGGCAGCGGAGGCCCCCGGGAGGCGTGTCTCGGGCCGGGGTCCGTGAGGAGGGGCCGGTAGGTAGGGGTTTCGGTGGCCGAGAAAGAGGAGGAATTCTTTTCCAGGCGGGAGAGGCCGGTCTGGGAAGGAAGGTGTGCCGGGCTTAACAGCCGGGCTCAGCGAAGTGCTGGCGAAGATAGACCTAACTGCCGGCCCTTTCATCCTCTCTCCTCTCCGAAAGGGACTTAGTTCACTAAAAAAGCCAGAGTCAAGTAGTTGTTCACTGCCCGGGCCTCTTCGTTTTCAGATACTTAATGGAAAATGATCCTACTTCCTGGATCCAAAAATTTTTTCTTACTCGTTTGTTTTGGTTTTAGGAGGTTCTTTTGGGGCAAGGCTTATACTTGGTACCTCCTGTAAGAGCCCCTCATATTGTAAGAACTCATTACTCGCTTTACTTACTTCCCTCTGTACAGCCCCCTCGGAAGACCATACAAAATAAAGAGTTATAAGCCAGCTTTTAGGTATTTGTAAATGACTTCTTGCCCCTCAGTTCGCTGCTTTTAATCAAGAAGTTATGCGTAGTTACGCTTAAGATTTTGTGGAAAACTCAGTTGGCTTGAGAGCAAGCCCTAAGTTGAGCTGTCCAAAAGCAGGTGGTTTGTTCGTTTGCATTTCTGCTTTCAAAAAGGAAATCAATGCAAGCGTGTCGCTAGAACTTAGGGGCCTGTCTTACGCATTTAGACTGATTTCAATTTCCTTTGCCTCGTGTTTTCTGTTTTAAAAATAACAGCAACCACAATCTTTTCTTTATTAAAGCTGTTATGTGTTTTTTGTTACTTTTGTGAGATGACAATGAGAATGGGAAAATGTATTGTTAATGTTGTATTTTATCAGCAGTGGTAACGGCAAAAGTTGCTTGTTTCAGATCACTGCGTGAATATTTTAGCAGAACAGCTAATAACTTCTAGATATCAAAGAAACTTCTAGAATTAGTAGCTTACCATTTTATACAGGGTAAAACAGTTAAGAGGTTACCTCCATAATCAGTGTATTAACATACATGTCGTACATCATGTGGAAGAGTTCAGATCCATGTGAAGCCTGAAGTATTCTGACTTAAGGTACTGATACTAAGACATTGAGACACTAAGAATGTTATAAACATTGAGATATCATAAAGGTTGAATACCTATCATTCAAATAATGCAGAAGTGTCCAAATCTGTTTCCATGGGAATAGGTTTGTAAACTTGCCATAAATACACTTTTTAAAAAAGCATTTCATTTGACTTGGAATTAATAAGGATTTGGTTTTTAAAAAAATAACAAAAATGGGAGTTTAGTCTTGAGTGGCTAACACATCTGATTGTATATACCATTATTTGATGGGAATGGGGTTCCTATATTAGGCTAGTCATACTGAAAAATTTTGTGATTTTTTTGAAATGCTGAGCTGGCTTCCTAGAAAAGGATTGATCTTCCTTTGTATTTTGACTTTTAGGTTTGATGTTTAATGCTAGTGGGAACTTGTCCTATGGGTGTGCTTTTTTGTTGTTGTTGTTCCCCTTTTTCTTTTTGGGAGAAACTGGGGTGTTTCAGTGACTGTTTTGACCTCTTATCTAGTTAAGGTTCTAGTCAGAACAAGCTAACACTCTTTCCTGGTGAAGTTAATAAATGTATTGTGTGTTCATGTCCTGAAATGACTTAAAAGTGTAAAATTTAATTGCAGTGCCAGTCAAAACTATCCATAGGGATTCTACTTAAATCCTATTTTAAAGATCCTATTTTAAAGTATTTAAAAACCAGCTCCAACTTATTATAGACCTTTTATGAATAGGTTTAACTTGTTGTCTTAAAGAAGTCTTTATTGAAAAAATAAAAATGTTTCCCCTAATTTTTAACCCATGTTAATTTCAGATTGCCAGTAGTAAAAAGGGGTAGCTTTCATTTTTGTAAAAGTACCCTTATTGTTAACGGATATGAATTTGAGCAAGCTCTGGGAGATGGTGAAGGACAGGGAAGCCTGGCGTGCTGCAGTCCATGGGGTCACAGAGTCGGACATGACTGAGCAACTGAACAACAACCCCTTTAATCTTAATAATTTGTCCAGCAGTCATATGAAGACCAGTTTTTTTTTCTTAAAGAATTGCACAGTAATTTTATGAAACCTAAGTATTCAAGAGGATGGTTCCCACTGCTCCTGTGAATTTCTTTAGAGGCACTGGATGACAGCTTTTATTTCTCTTAAAAGTTCTAAGAATCTCAGGTCAAAGGGGAAAGTACTTTTGCAAAATGATCAAGTGATTGAGGAAGGAGCTAAACTGTCTTAGGTAAACTTTTGAAGATTACATACAGGAAAGTGTACAGTTCTTAGGTGTATAGTTAAGTGAATTTTTACAAGTGAACACACTTGTATAACCATTACCTGGATCAAAACACAGAACATTATCGGCACCCCAAAAATCTCCTTCATGTCCTTTTTTTCCCATTGTTACTTCCTGGATTAATTTTGACTGTTCTAAGCTTTATGCAACACAGGTTCTTTGTATCTGGCTTCTTTTCCTTTAACACTGAGATATAACCATGTTGTTGCTTGTAATAATCCTTCCCTTTGAGTGCTGCATAGTAGTCCATTGTAGAAGTCTGCCACACATTATGTGTCTCCTTTACTATTAATAAGCATTTGGATTCTTTCCAGTTTTGGAAACAGATGCACTGAGCATTCTTGAACTGTACCTTTTGCTGTACAAAAATGTATTTGCATTTCTATTGAATATATACCAAGAGTGGAATTGTGAGATTATAGCGTAGGTGACTAGTTTTCTACAGTGGTTATATCAGTTTATCCTCTAGTAGCCTTGTATGTGAGAATTTGAAAATCCATACATTTTGATTGACTAGTGTTTCTATAAAACAGCTGTCCAGTTCTTGAGGTGTTACCGTACTAAGATTTTGCTCTAATGTCTCAACTCCTGTTTTCAGATATGGCTCGTGGACAGCAGAAGATTCAGTCTCAGCAGAAAAATGCCAAAAAGCAAGCTGGACAAAAGAAGAAACAAGGACATGACCAGAAGGCTGCTGCCAAAGCTGCCTTAATATATACCTGCACTGTCTGTAGGGTAAGGGGAACTGAAAGACATAGCTTCCTACAGCCGTACCACCCTGAATGTGCCCAGTCTTATCTGAAAGGCATGGCTCTCTCATGGACAGTTCTTTCATTAGGGATTGGTTTGTATAGGTTAAAATTTTGCAAACATAGCAAGAAAAATGCTTTACTTGAAATAGATTTGAGAGGTGATTGTGTTAGGAACCCATCTTCTATCTTCTATTCAATGATTTATATATATGTGTGTATGTGTTTTGTCTGTGTCTTGAGGCACAGAAGAATCTTAGTTCCCTGACTAGGTTTTGAATCTGTGTCCCCTGTACTAAAAGCACAGAGTCCTCTAACCACTGAACTGCTGTAAAACTCCCAACAATTATATTTTTGGGATAGCTCCTCTGGCCAGACACAGTTTTCTTGGTGTTATTGAGAAGGAATGAACAAAGCAAAAACCCTTTCCTCATAGAGAAAAAAGATATCTTCTTAAGGGCAGATAATACACTTTGAACTTCATAAGAAAAGTCAGATTTACATTCTTAATTTAAAGCTATGTAAGACACCTCTGGTTATATACTTGGCCTTTTTTTTTTCTTTGCTAAATTTGTAGTTATGTCTACAAAACTAGAGTATATTCACGTTGAGGGCTTTGACTAGCATTAATGTGTTTTATTCGATTGAAGAAGAATCATAACAGCTGCTATTGAGTGCTTACGAGGTGCCAAACACTGAGCCACATGTTTTCCATGTATGTGCCCATTAATCACACAGCTCCTCTATGACATAAAGTACTTTCATTCTTATTTTACAGAAGAGCAATTGAGTCATGGGGAGTTAAATAACTTGTGCTGGGTCACCCAGCTAGTATGTTGGAGAGCTGGGATCTGAACCCTGGAGGTCCACCTCCAGAGCCCATCTTCTGGACCACACTGCTACGAAGAAGTTTTCCTTAAATTCCAGGCTAGGGTCTTTTTTTGCCTATTTAAACTCACTACTTTTTCTTCTTAGTATTTTTATTTTTGGCTGCGAGGGGTCTTTGCTGCTGCTAGTGGACTTTCTCTAGTTGCGGTGACAGGGGGATACTCTGCAGGCTTCTCATTGTGGTGGCTTTTCTTGTTGAGGAGCACAGGTTCTGGGGCACAGGGACTTCAGTAGTTGTAGCACTCAGGCTTAGGAGTTGTGGGTTGCAGGCCCTTGCGTGTGTGTGTTCAGTACTTGAGATTCATGGGCTCTAGAGCTTGGGCTTAGTTGCTCCATGGCATGTGGAATCTTCCCAGACCAGGGATTAAACCTGTGTCCCCTGCATTGGCAGGTGGATTCTTATCCACTGTGCCACCAGGGAAGTCCCCTAAGGTCACCACCCTTGAAGTTATTAAATAAAAGTGCCAAAGGAAAAGCGCATGGTGAGGAGGTTTCAGTTACAACAGACATTTTTTTTTTCAGTATGTCTGGGTAGAATTGGTAGTATGGATGGGAAGTGGCTCAGTTGCTCAGTTGTATTTGACTCTTCGCTGGGATTCTGCAGGCAAGAATACTGGAGAGGGGGTGCCATTTCCTCCACCAGGGGATTTTCCCAACCCAGGGATCAAACCCATGTCTCTTACATCTTCTGCGTTGGCAGGCAGATTCTTTACCACTGCACCACCTGGGAAGCCCATGGTTGGGAAGGGATATTGATAAGACTTGATTGATTCCTGGACTAAAGTTAATCTTTTATTGAAGTCATTACCAATGAAAGAATTCCTGACTCCTTAGAAGTTCTCATTAAGAGAAGAAATCTGTTAAATTAAATAACTTGTTTTTATTGAGTTTTGATATACACAAAATAATGAGATTGAGCAAGCTTCAGATTCTGTTTGGAAAGAGACAAGGTAAAAGTAAATTTCAACTAATGAAAAAATACTCTGAGTATTTTTCTGAAAATGCTAGAGTATCTCATATAGAACTCACAGCAACAAAAAATGTTTGTTTAATGTTTTATCTAATGTAATGTGCTTAAATAATAAATAATTGAATGTCTTTGCCTAGTTAAGTCGGTGTAGTATAGTATTTGAGGTCTGAAGTATCTAGTACTAAGTTAAACACAGGTACTGGACAAATTAAACTGTAGGTTTTAGTTTCCTTAGCACAGAAAATGCAGATAGTAAAAACTGATTTAAGATTACTGGAAGATTCTGTGAAAAGTTTGGTAACAATGCTTAACATATCCAGTAAATGTTATCTATTGTTTGCTATTAATCAGGTAATATTCTCTGTGACCCATCCCTTTTTTATATGTGAAATGTGGGATATGCTATGAATTTCTTTGCTACAAAGTCCTTTTCATGTGTCAGCCAGTAAGTTAAAGGAATTTAAAAGTGTTTTGCAGTAGTTGTTGATCATGAGTAGGCTTAGGATTTTAAAAGCACACTTTTGTTTCATGAATCAGGTCTAACTCTTCTTTTTTGCACAATTTTAAAAATTAGACACAAATGCCAGACCCTAAGACCTTCAAGCAGCACTTTGAGAGCAAGCATCCTAAGACTCCACTTCCTCCAGAATTAGCTGATGTTCAGGCATAAAGTTGTTTACAGGTAATTGACATTTTCTTTTGTTAATGTCAGGTTGTATACAAGAGCAGAATTATCTTTTGTAATTGTAAAATTGATTTCTATCTTCTAGCTGAGACTTCATTACTGCCCTCTTTTAAGTTAACATTTAACTTTGCAATTGTTAGAAGTCCATTTCCCCAGACCATATCCTTTCAATGCCTTTGAAACCTCTAAGTTTTTTACCACTGTAGCCAAAAATGGGATGAGGTGATGCTGGCCAACTCTAGTCCAAGAATGGAGGAGTTTTCAGTTTAAAGAAAGTGACCATTATAAAAGTGTTTGAGGATCTTGCTCCCAGAAATGATGCAGACCATAGTCTGTGAGTGCCTTTTTGTTGGTATTTGACTTAGAGTGCTTAGCAGAGTACGTTAAAATATAAGATAGGATGTAGGCATTCACTATAAACTGGACAGTCACTTGAAAATAAGCAGTTGGTACTTTCTGTGTGGTTGGATTTTTTTTCCTAAATGGTAATGGTATATGTATGAGAATTATTTCTTTTTATATTCATCAAAGATCTGTTTATAAAACTTAGTTGACAGATCTGTCAGGCTAACTTCATAGCTTAGGCATGTTTTGCTTTTTTTTTAAAGACACCTGAAATACGTGTAAATCATATTTATGTAATGCTCACATTCACTGAACATCTTATGTTTTATAGGTGAATACGTGACACCTTTGATTCTTCTACTGTCTCAGACCTTAGGTAACAAACCTGCAGCTGCTTTTCTAACAAACTGTTGATCAGCAAAATAAAGGGGCTACAGAAACACTCATTTTTATGCTGTTCCCTTTTGGGCTTCATGCAAAGACAATTCTGTGTAAATGTACAGTTGACTCTGATTTGGAAATCTGAAAATCAGTCCATCCTTGTTATAAAAAATTTTTTTACAATTGTAATTATATTGATGTTCATATTGTATAAAATAACTCATTTAATAAAGTAGTACTTTGATTTTACAACATCACAGGATAAATGGTTTTAGAAATTCTGTTCTTTCTACATTATTTGCCTTATAAAAATCTAATGAATTCATCAGCTGAAATTGCAAGCGCAGTTCTTAGGTCCTTTTCTCAGTTCAGGGGCAGGTTCATAGTTAAACCAGAGCAGACTCATTCACTAATTTGTGCACAGGATTTTATTGGCAGTTGCTGACCTAGGTGAAGAATGACTTACCTGCTGCCTTAGTATATTGCAATCGTGTCATTTTTCCCTCTTCCTGTGATTGAGGTTGGACTATTTGAGCTTGCTATGTGACCTGGCTATACCTGCCAGCCAGGTAGAGCCTGTAGATAACTAATATATTCTTCAGATTGGTTGGATTGTCAGTGAGCCCTTCTAAAAAATTACGTTCTAAAGTATACGCCACATGAAATAAGCAGTCTGTTGTATAATATAAAATATGGAACATTTGTGAACTGGTAAAGCACTATCTTTTATAAATTATACTTGATTCTTTGAAAATTGTTTAAGTTCTTTGATTTGAAATTGAAGTTCGTAATTTTGGAAGGGGTTTTTGGAAGTTAATAACAATTTGGCCAATTTATGAATGGATTTTGCAGTAACGGAAGGATTGGAATGACTTGTGGCTGGATTAATTCCCAGAACCGTCTCCTTTCTTTCCTTTTTAAGTTAATAGTTGATTTTAGGAGTTTACTTTGTGCTGGTTCCTAAAATCAAAGACTGTGTATAGTATGACTTCCATGTGAACTAGAAAAGTATTAAAATAGGCCAATATCCACATTTTTCTTTTTTTACTCTTAAGGATGGGGAAGTGGGTTGGTTCCGATAAATGCAGTAAATCCTACCCAATTAAAAAAGACTAATTTTAGATTTCTTCTAATTTGCTTTTGCCAACTGTTAATACTAAGTGAAACCGCTGTAACTCAGTTTAAATTTTAAAGTTGATTTAATAGGAAGAACATGCAAATATTTACTGGTATTGCTTAGAGCCGCAAATCTGATCCTGTGGATTGATTACAAAATGCATTCCCTCTTTCTGCTGTAACTCATCACTGCATTTGTTTTATAGCTGTGCATTTTCTGCCCACCTTGTTTGTCTTTAGTGTAAGTTTAAAATAAGATATTTCCAAGAAAAAGCTTCAGTGGTGATAGTTTCTTAGCAACTCCTCTTCTTATACTCTTACTTTAAAATAGTCATTTTTTCCATGTACTTAATTTCCTCAGTTTCAGAGTTATTATCTGTTAATTCCAAATATGTTGGTTACTAGAATATTAGAATTTGCCTAATTGCTTACAGTGGGTATTACAGAAGTTATGGTTAAATTACAGTTTTAAAGTTTTTAAAAGTGCTTTGAGCATATGTATGTTTATGTTAGTAACAGATCATTTACAAACCTTTTACAAGTTTTTGGGTTTTTTTTTTTTAATTTGCTTTATTGACTGTAATTCAGAATAAAAGCATTATGTTCTTGTGTTTAACCCTTTTTTATAAGCAGCTGAAGACACCATATTTAATTAGATCTCAGTGATAAGGAAATGGCTCCATTGATGTTGATAAAACATTCTTATACTTCATGTGAGGATTATTAGTGCAGTCCCCTTTTGTTTGGCTTAAATCTACTAGAAGGGGAAGATTTTCAGCATCTTCATCATTTAATTTGAAGATTCTTTAACAGATGACAGCTTAGTTCGTTATAAAACTGTTATGGTGTCTTCGAAGACCTGATAAAATACACAGAATTGCTCCTATTGTATTCTGTATTACCATTAGTTGCCAAAAGGAATGGGGTTAAGGTTACACTTGTTTCCATTCTCTTTCTTATGGATCTACATCCCCATGTTTAACTGACACATTGGGGGCTCAGTTGTGTGCTGTAATGTCTTATTAAAGAAGATATTAAAGAAAACTAAACTAGTCTAATTTCTTCTACATTTTGGGAGGTTTTTATATTGCCTCTTCCCAGTTTAAAAACATTTCTTTTCAATTCAGAATTGCCTCTTGAGTGTAGAATTGGTAGTTCTAAGGGTGACAGATTTCTTTCATTTTTCAGTGTTTTCCCTTTATCTATTTGGGATCTATAGGATACTTAAGAAGAAAGAAAAAAGCTTTGCTTAGAACCTTGCTATATTGAATTAGTAGAGGAAATAATCGACTATTAATCTAAAAATAATATACAAAAAATGCTTAGATCAGTTAATTAAATTGGATAAGTCCTTAAAGACATAGACTCAGATTTGAGCTAACACTTTTTGTGTTATGTTAAGCTACTGTGTAGCGGATTAATCACGTCATAATTAAACCCTGAGATGTATGTATCACGAATAAGGTAGACTTTACCAGCATTACTATTTTGCCCCTCCAAAACCTTTGTTTTTCATTTTTTAAGAATGTGGATTGTACTGTACCTGTTTTAAAATGTGGTTAATATAGAGGGCTTTTTCTATAATACAATGACCCACCCACCACAGTCCAAACTATAACTGGAATATATTTAAACCTCTGTTTCTGCATTAACTCATTTGTGCTAGAATTTTCATTTGGGGGGCAGTTTTTGGTATGGTTTAATTTTGGTCAGAGAATATACTAAAGAGTGTATCACAATGAGGATCAACACTAGGGGGTTGTATTTACTGTGACTTTACATTCTGAGATCTTTCAAGCTAGCTTAATTTTATCTGTTAAAGTTTCAGAAAACTCTTTACTCCCAGTGTAAAGATTTAATAAAACATCTGTTTGGCTGAGAAAATAGATGTTTTATTAATGAAAGTACAACTTGTCTTTATTAATTGTGGATTACCATATTAAACTGAAAATTAAATGTCTTCTATTTTAAATGTTCTTTGGCTATACTGTTTACTAAGTTACCATCCTTTGGGAGTTTTTTAACCATTGTTTAGCTCCAATTTTTTGTATATAATACAGCTCCAAATTTAAAATCTACTCATAGACAGACTTCAGTCATTTATTTAGATCCATAAGGGTATATCTGTATTGTGAAGTAATTCTGTTAAAATCGTATTCCTTTCTAGTCATTTTTAAATTTATACAGTATCATTGTTTCTTACATGATATTAATAATAACAGCTTAGGGTTTGGTAGACAGAAGTATTTCACTTTATCACCACTTGTGTTGTAAAATTCAGAATGGGACCTGCATTTTAGGATTCTAATTTATTAAAATTTTAATTAAGAAATAGGCCATCATGGTATTTCCTCTAACAATGTTAAGTGTTTCTCAGAATGAGATCTATAGCTAAGGGTGACCATCTCTGGTTTGCCAAAGATACCACTTTGGCTTAAATTTTGATTTCATATTAATTTATATTTAATATCAAAGTAATATTGTATGTAATCTACTTCAAAATCTCAATATTGCCTCCTTCACTCATATCAGTTTCTAAGGTCACTGGCCACGCCCCCACAGCCTGTAGCATCTTGGTTACCAGACCAGGCATTGAACCTGGGCCCACAGCAGTGAAAGCCCTGAGTCCTAACCACTGGACCACCGGGGAATTCCCTGAAGTGCTTTTTGTAAATGTTAAGTTTATTTTATTTTTTAAATGACTATGGTATCCAGAAATTCTTGAATGGAAATGTGGGATACTGGCAAGGTTTGTCTTTCAGAGGCCTTGAATCTGTTTTATTTAATTATTTTAATATATCCTACTGAGACTTAAATATCTGGTAAAATTAACTAGCTTTTAAAACTCCGAAATGCCTCTATTCACAGATAGTCATATAAACTTTATATTGTTTGTACCATATTATTCAGACTTTTGATTCCTGCTCATCGTTTTATCCAAAGGGCTTAGGGGAAGTGGTCAGATGGGTTAAGAGGTGCTGCCTGTTAGTATAGAACACTTGTACTGAGGAAGGAAGGGAAGTCTGTAGCATTGACTGCAAGTCAGACATCCTCTGGGCTAACCACATTGAAAACTTCTGATTTTGATACAGGATGCTTCTACATGTTACTTGATTTGGATCTCTGAATTTTTGTTTGTTTTTCTTCGTGGTGAAGAAGGTTTATCCAGGGAAGAAACACTCCATATGCAGAATGTGGGCCATCTCGGAAGGCAGGAGAGGCAAGAGCAGCCTCTGAAATTTTTCATGAACTCTTAATTTGGGGATACTTGAGAAGTTGTAAAGGTAGTACTGGAAAGTTCTTCTATCCCTACACCCAATTTCACTTTACCCTGATATTATAATCTTACATTATTCTCTCGGTCAGCACTAAGAAACCATCGCTGGTATGTTACCAGCTGCAGTTTATCTGTAATAGCCTTTTTGTGTTCCAGGATCCAGTCCAGAATACCACGCTGTGTTTAGTTATTTCGTCTTTTTTGGCCTCCTGTGGCCTATGATTGTTTCTCAGTCTTTGCCGTATTCTTTATGACCTTCACAGTCTGGAGGTGCATGCAGGTATATTGTAGAATGTCTCAGACTGAATTTGTCTTTTTTCTCATGGTTACGTTGGGGCAACAGGTGTTTGGGAAGAAAACCACAAAGGTGAAGTGCCCTTCACCTATCATCTTGGAGATGAATGATCCCCACATGACATCACTGGTGATGTTAACCTCTGTCCCTCGGTTAAAGTGCTGTGGGTCAGGTTTCTCCACTGGAAAATCACTAGTTTTTTCTTTCCATATGCTGTCTTTTTAAAGTACTGGGATGTCCAGCCCTTACTCAAGGGGAGTGGGGATTTAGCTCCACCTGCTGGAGGGGAAAATATGTACATTATTTGAAATTATAAGAAGGATTTGTTCTCCACATTTGTTTATTCAGTCGTTTATTT
The DNA here is from genome assembly GCF_042477335.2 of Ovis canadensis. Lineage (NCBI taxonomy): Eukaryota > Metazoa > Chordata > Mammalia > Artiodactyla > Bovidae > Ovis > Ovis canadensis. The sequence continues at coordinate 86,137,142 of NC_091253.1, forward strand.
ATATCCATATGGATTCAGTACTCTTATTTTGCTATTCAGATTATTCTGGCTTTGGCCATCGGGAGCTCTTTCACTTTGTCTCACATGTTCCTTTGATATGCCCCGTTCGTTTTTGAGCATTTCCTTATTACTGTGGGAAGCTCCGGGCTAATCTTGTGTGTTCCCTGCACCAGCCCTGGAAGGAGCTATTTCTCCAAAGAGACCTGATTTCTTTTATTGGAGAATGGTATTTAGAAACCAAGACTGGATATGAGGGGGTTTGTTTCTATTTATGAAATGTTCAACTGTTTTCTACCATTAAAATTATCTGTGGGTTGTGGGGAAGAAAAGTATTGTTCTCCCAGATCTTTAGGCAGTAGACTGTGAATGAGTAGTTTTCAAAACTGCACATCATTACTGAAGCGTGCTCTTTAAAAAATTTTTGTCGTTTTATTTTTTTGCTTTTGTTTCTTAAAGCATTCTGTTACTGACATTTGTTGAGAATAATATATGTGAAGTTGTTCTATAAACTGTAAAGTGTTAGTCACTCAGTCATGTCCAACTCTTTGCAACCCCATGGACTGTAGCCCGCCAGGCTCCTCTGTCATGGGGTTCTCCAGGCAAGAGTACTGTAGTGGGTTGCCATTTCCTTCTCCATACAAATTGTAAAGCATTATATAAAAGCAATGAATTATTATAGAAAATGTAACAAAGTTCCCTAATCTTTAGAAATTAAAATTGTTTTAAGGGTTATCATATTTATATAATTTTAGGCTGTATTAAGTGCTCTGCATGTCTTAGAGACAGTAATGTCGACAGGAATACATAGGAAGGAGATGGTGCGTGGGTTGGAGAGGTTGGCCTGTGCTGGGGAGGAGCAGTGCACGGGGGGAGCAGAGTCAGGGTGGCTGGGTGAGCTCAGGCAAGGACAAAGTTGCTCTGACAGAAAGTGAGCAGGCAGCCAGAGCAGCAGGCTTGTGAATGAGAGCCTTTGAGTCCACGGCTCAGAGTGGGAGCAGGCATTCGAAGGGGAGCAGATTGTGCGACGTGCGTACCCTGCAGTGAATAGCTCATTTTACTCCCAATACCACGGGGGCCCTTTCAGGGTTTGGGGACAGGGAAGTGACATGTTACTAGGATTAATATTCAACAGTGAGATATGGTGTTGGTACTGTTGTGATAGAGATCTTTTTACAACCTCTTGCACTTTCCCTGTCCATAATTGAATTTGGGATTATTCAGTGTCATTAAGAATGCAAATTTACAGGTAGACTTTTGTTCTGCTATAGTGCGGTGGTACTGTGAGGATCCAAAAACCTGTGTTTAGGGAGGTTTGCCTCTGCTCTAAATGGCCCCCGACAACAGCAAGTCTGATATTTGGGTCGGGAATATCCCTGGAGAAGGCAATGGCAACCCACTCCAGTATCCTTGCCTGGAGAATCCCATGAATGGAGGAGCCTGGTAGGCTATAGTCCACCAGGTCGCAAAGAGTTGGACATGACTGAGTGACTTCACTTTCACTATAAAAGTAATACATTTTCATTATCTGTGGAATTCTGGGGAATATAGTAAAGTTGAATATTAAAACATCATAACAGAAACTTTTTGGTGAATATTCTGTCTCACATACACACATATATACCTGTGCATACATGGCAAATATATTTAAGTTAATACACGCTTGCATGTGATTCTTTGCATATTATGTTTTTGTGCTGTGCCATTTCGCTAACATAACAAGTGGAGTTTTCTTCATATAAAGTTCGTAAGTGAATTTTTGTGGAGTCAGTCCCTAGGTTCGAAAGACCCTCTGGAGGAGGGCATGGCAACCTACTCCAGTATTCTTGCCTGGATAATTCCGTGGGCAGAGGAGCCTGGCAGGCTGCAGCCCATGGGGTCACAAAGAGTCGGACACGACTGAGTGAGCACGCAGCACAATGATCCAAAGGGTAGATTTGCTGTAAGTTTTTTTGGTCGTATAATAATTGCCCTGTTGATCATTTAGATTTCTTCAAATTTATGCAGAAGGCTTTGTTTCCACATTTAGAATTGAGCATCATAAACTTTAAAGCTCATGCAAGGAGGTAGGTCATGATTCTGAAGAATATGTTGTACTTTATTAAAATAGAAGATGAGAAAGAGCCTGAGCAGAAGGCTGGTAGCAGAGGGGAGTGGGAGCATGCTATGCTTGACCTTGAATATTATTGCATCCACTTTTTGGATACTAGCACTCTTCCTTGAATTTGGTAGCTTAAGCATGGTGTATTGTATTTCCTTAATTTGTTTTGGAGCTTGAGCATCTTAATTATATGAAGTACAAAAGTTATAGGATCTGTCTATACTACTTGCTGGACATCTTAACAGATAAAGTGTAAAACCATGGTTTGCATATAAGGCATATTTTTTATTCAAGGATGATGAAATTTGCTTGATTTATTGATATTCTGCCTATTACAAAGAAAAGGACAATAATTTTTATTATGTGAGTTCAATTTACAGTAACAATAGGCTTTTGTGTTTCTAGATCTTTTTAGATTTCTCATAAAAATAGATAAATAGATTTCTCAACCAAACAGACTGTATTTAAGCATGGGTTTGAGTAGCCAGTATTTCTGATAGGAACAGAGTTCCTTAAATAGAATAGGAGGTTGTTTAAAGCTATACTTGAATGACCCAGTGAGAAAAAGGACAACATCCAGGTTCAAATTTGGCTCTGCTTTTCCCTAGCTGAGTGAACTCGGACAGGTCACTTCACCTTTCTGAGCTATGGAATCTTCAGTCTCCTTACAAAATGTAGAAACCTAATAACTGACCTTAGAGGATTGTTCTGACTTAAGGAGTGAATGACAGCCTCAATATGAGTCCCTTCAGTCCCTGATGCTAAGCACTGGTGCTCAGTAACTTAGCTTTCCTCCCCTTCTCTCCCTTTCCCATGCCCTTCTTCTGAAATACAGTGCATAATGTGTCTCATACATACCCTTCTTATTTTTTTCCTGTTTCTTCTTGTGCTTTTTCTCACTGAAATGCTTTCTCTTCTCTTCATCTAAGCCCAGGCTCGTGTGGATGTAATATCCATCCTTCAGGACTCTACTCAGGTGCTGATTATTTTTTTTCCTTGAAGATAAGCATTTTTAAAAAATGTGCTAAATGTGGAAAAGAGGAATACATAATAAACATGCCTCAGTTCAGTTCAGTCGCTCAGTCGTGTCCAACTCTTTGTGACCCCATGAATTGCAGCACACCAGGCCTCCCTGCCCATCCATCACCAACTACTGGAGTTCACTCAAACTCACGTCCATTGAGTCCGTGATGCCATCCAGCCATCTCATCCTCTGTCATCCCTTTCTCCTCCTGCCCCCAGTCCCTCCCAGCATCAGGGTCTTTTCCAATGAGTCAACTCTTCTAATGAGGTGGCCAAAGTATTGGAGTTTCAGCTTTAGCATCATTCCTTCCAAAGAACACTCAGGACTGATCTCCTTTCGGATGGACTGGATCTCCTTGCAGTCCAAGGGACTCTCAAGAGTCTTCTCCAACACCACAGTTCAAAAGCATCAATTCTTTGGCACTCAGCTTTCTTCACAATCCCAACTCTCACATCCATACATGACCACTGGAAAAACCATAGCCTTGACTAGACGGACCTTTGTTAGCAAAGTAATGTGTTTGCTTTTTAATATACTATCTAGGTTGGTCATAACTTTCCTTCCAAGGAGTAAGCATCTTTTAATTTCATGGTTGCAGTCACCATCTGCAGTGATTTTGGAGCCCCCCAAAAATAAAGTCTGACACTTTCCACTGTTTCCCCATCTATTTCCCATGAAGTGATGGGACCAGATGCCATGATGTTCGTTTCCTGAATGAGCTTTAAGCCAACTTTTTTGCTCTCCTCTTTCACTTTCATCGAGGCTTTTTAGTTCCTCTTCCGTTTCTGCCATAAGGGTGGTGCCATTTGCATATCTGAGGTTATTGATATTTCTCCCAGCAACCTTGATTCTAGCTTGGGCTTCATCCAGCCCAGCGTTTCTCATGATGTACTCTGCATAGAAGTTAAATAAGCAGGGTGACAATATACAGGCTTGACGTACTTCTTTTCCTATTTGGAACCAGTCTGTTGTTCCATGTCCAATTCTAACTTGCCTTCCTGACCTGCATATAGATTTCTCAAGAGGCAGGTCAGGTGGTCTGGTATTCCCATCTCTTTCAGAATTTTCCAGTTTCTTGGGATCCACACAGTCAAAGGCTTTGTTGTAGTCAAAGCAGAAATAGATGTTTTTCTGGAACTCTCTTGCTTTTTTGATGATCCAGCGGATGTTGGCAATTTGATCTCTGGTTCCTCTGCCTTTTCTAAAACCAGCTTGAACATCTGGAAGTTCACAGTTCATGTATTGCTGAAGCCTGGCTTGGAGAGTTTTGAGCATTACTAGTGTGTGAGATGAGTGCAACTGTGTGGTAGTTTGAGCATTCTTTGGCATTGCCTACCAACTATTAAAAATAATGTTAAGGAGACTAAATTTTAGAAGGGTAGAGTTCCTGAAAAGCAGTAAATAAAAATAATTTACTTGTTTCAGTTAAGTCACAATAACAAGGAATGGGTGTTGGGTAGTGCTGCCTTAGCAAATCCTATTGATACGCCATATATTTTGTGAAAGTCTCACTAGAAACGAACCCATGATAATGAAATACTAGAGGGACACGTGATCTCATTGAATGTTAAATTTGGCCTTGATTATAATCACAACTCAGCTGTATAAATTTACAAAATTTGATACTCACATCTGAACTGTCATTCTAGGATGAGATGCTACCCAAGTGAGAAGCTGCCCAGAGGCTATTTGTGTCTTGATTTTCAGAAAACACAAGAGAGAATGTTAAAGAAAGTGCAGGATGGGAAATGTGCTCTTAGTCTCTAGGTAAATGTGTACACCATCTTTTTTACTGTGAACCTTCCTTTTCCTCGCTTGGACTAATGTCCTGTGTAGTTGAGTCACATCCCCATCTCCTGAAGCTGCTAGGTGGGGTCTCCATTGCCCAGCAGGCGCACGCACACACCTGGGCCGTGGCTGAGTCCTGCACCTGAGGCTGCAGCGCGTGCTCAGAGCCTGCCCCTTCCACTGCTGTATTTGACGCCATGCTCCTGCTGTGTGAATTACTCACTGTCCTGAGTAACTCGCCCTACCCCTTTCTTGCCTCCACATAGTTTTTCTGCCTTGTAATGAGGGTGTCAGCTTTCTTCTCCTCTGTTTTTTGAGGCCTGTCTCTGACATCCTGATGCGTTCCAGTTCTCTCCTAGCCACCTGGAGTAGTCTTACTGTTGCAGCATGATGTATATGGTTCTTTTAGGGTTCTTAAGGAATTGGCTTATTTTTGTGTCTACCTGAATGTTAATGGCAGAGCATGCAGCTGTTTCCAATGGAGCATTCCCTAAATTGCCAGAAGCCATTCGCAATGCTTTTGTAGATTATTTTTTTTAAAACTTCTTTGGATTTACTTTTTTTTAGGGGGGATTTACTGTTTATTGGTGACTTGGCCCATAAAGAGTACTTGTTACAGGCAATGCTGTACATGTAGAATACTTTATAGTTTACAAAATATTTGTCCTTTTATGACATGCGTGTAAAAATATACTTCAGATCAAGGGGCAGCTTGTTAACATGTCTTAATTTCAACAAGGCAGTGTAATTTATTGTAATCAGGATAGCAAGATTTCATACAGGTAGTAGTACATTTGAGTGGACTTTAATTGTGAACTTCTGGATTGATGGGATTAATAGATATGTGTCAACATGTCAAATTCCATAAAGCCCTGTACTGTCCAGTGTAACCTGTGTGTGTGTGTGTTACATGCATATGTATATGCATGTGGTCAGTTTACAGAGGACACACAGTTTGGAGGGAAACTAAAAGAGAGGTCTTACAGGCTGAAACACAAGTCTAACCAAGAAGAGGCAGTTTAAGTGGGAGACATGTACATCTAGTTAGGATTTATAGAAATTGCCTTTGCAAGCCCAAAATTGGCACAGGAGTCTGTCTCAGCATTTATGTTTTTTTTCATGTGAGAACCAGTGTGTCAGTTTATTGTAGGTTTTTAGGAGTCAAGCATGATTTATCTGCTTTAAAAGATAGAAATGCAACTTTTTTTGTTGTTGAGTCGCTCAGTCATGTTAGACTCTTTGTGACCCCATGCACCGTAGCCAACCAGGCTCCCCTCTGTTCATGGGGATTTCCTAGAGGAGCCTGTCGAATGCGGTCCATGGGGTTTCCTAGGCAAGAATGCTGGAGTGGGTTGCCATTCCCTTCTCCAGGGGATCTTCCGACCCAGGGATCGAACCCACATCTCCTACATTGCAGGTGGATTCTTTACTGCTGAGCCATCAGGGAAGTCTGAACACATTAATCATGCAAAGCCATCTTCGTTCATTGACAGCTGGTTGTCATTTTTAAACTATTTTTGGCTGTGCTGGGTCTCCATTGCTGCAATATGGGCTTTCTCTAGTGGCAGCGATATGGGGCTACTCTCATTTGAGGTATACAGGCTCCTCAGTGCCATGGCGTCTCTCATCGCAGAGCGTGGGCTTGGTGGTTGTGGCTTGCAGGCTCTGTAGCTGGTGGGCTTCAGTACTTTTGCCACACGGGCTCAGTAGTTGTGGCCCATTGGGTGTATTTGCACTGTGGCATGTGTAGTCTTCCCAGACCAGGGATCGAACCCACGTCTCCTGCGTTAGCAGGCAGATTCTTCATCCGCTGCACCACCAGAGAAGTCCAGGAACGTTATCTTCTAAGGAGTTGTGACCCTGGTCTCAGGATTTAATGAAGGTCAGGTTCTCGATGTCTCATTGCAAAAAGAATTGAATGAGAGACAAAGTGATTGGTAAGAAGTGGATTTATTTAGAGAGAAACGCTCTCCACAGAGAGAGAATGGCCCATCTCAGAAGGCAAGAGGCTTTGTTGTTTTTAAATGAAGCATTCCATTCAGTGAAAGAAGAGGTCTGAGATGGAGAGTAGACAGTTGCCTGTGTTAGCGACTTTGCAGGGGTCTCCCTTCCAGTGAGGGGGTAGATCTGAAGCCATGAGTGAGATGACTTCATTGTAAGAACAATCATTGCAGTGCCTGGATCTATACAGTAGATTATGGCTTAGATAATGGATAAGATAATGGCTTGCTTTCTGGAATGCCATGGAATAAGCGTCTCTTCCCCAAAGTTCTTAGCAAAGAGGTTGCCCAGTCATGTCTGGGCAGTGCAACAAGATTTTCAGCACTTGGAAAATCTATGTACTTTCCCTCCTGCTCTTGTATTTTGATCAAGTTTCATCACCAGGAAAATAGAAAACGTAGTGGAAAGAATTGCTCTTATTATTTTAACATAAGTGCTTGATCTTTAGTTGTCCTCATCTTTCTCAGATACAAGTTTTAAATAGAGGGGAGTATTGAGTCAGGATAGGAGACAGAATACCTTGATCACATTTGGATTTGAGAATACCTTGATCACATCTGACAACAGGGTGTATTTATGGTCAGTATTCTAATAGATTCCTAGATATCACACTTAGTGTTTCTTTTTATCACAAATAGTATTGTAATACTGTAAATATTGTTTGTCAAGAACATTCGTCTTGTCAGTGGACTCCACATTTAAATTACAAGTTCTCTTTTAAAAAATCTATATACTACTAATGTATTTATTGATCACATGCGTGTACTTAGTAAATTATCTTACATTAGCACCTGAAATATACATGCCTAACTTTGGAAACCATTGCTCTTTGGCATAGAAGTTGGGCTCTTCATTTCCCATTTGTTATTAAGCTGAAGAGTTTCTGGCAACTTTCAGGTGCCTAGATCTATGTAAATTTGTAAAAGGATATGAAATGTAAAAAGGGGCCAAGCCATGTATAAAATGTTTTGCAAACCATGTGAAAGAGTGTTAGATACTTGCCCTTGAAAAGTGGACTGGTAAGGGGTGGATGGCACCTTCTTTTTGAGTATTTAGTACATATAGTTTGGAACATGATGCTGGACTTAGAGAAGTCAGACTGAAGAGAGAGGTTTGTACTAATATGTATAAAGATGATCTTTGAAACCTTAGAAATAGATCATATCTTTGAGGCAGTATATAGTCAAAAGGGCAAGCAGCTGAGTATAAAACTTAGGAGAGTTTAGAGGATAGATAGAGAAGGAGCTGGAAACCGTAACTGAAAGAGTAGTCTAAGGGGTCCTCGGAGATACAGGCTTGAGGAAGAGAAGAGCGAAGGCTGGGTGGTCAGGGCTGTGTACTACCATTAATTTCATGAGTGCCACTTTGCGCCAGTATGGGGTCAGCACGTTCTTAACCTTGGAATTCATCTTCCAGATGCTGCCCTGCGGTTGAGGGAGTGCCGTTTCAGGACCTGGAAGGGATGGAAGCTGAGTGGCAAAGAAGGGGCAGGTGTAGACCACCGACCGGGAAAGCGAGGCAGTGTCACATGGCCGGTGTCCATCCAGGCCATCAGGGCCTTTATCTGAGCGGCCTAAAGCACTGACAGCTTGGGAAACCTGTTTGTAGCTGCCAGAGAAAAGTGCCAACCATTTAAAAGGAACTGTGAGGACATTCAGTTTTTAGGCCTCATCAGCTTAATTTGTAATTAAAATGTAAAATATTTAGAAATAGCCTCTGAACACATGCTCTTGGATGTTTCTGCCTTTGGGGATGTGTACACTGTACTAGCCTTCATTGGTGGCGAGAAAATAGAGTAACCTCGACGCGGCTACCTGTTGTTGGTTGAACAAGGTAATGCAGACCTTGTGATATCCTCTCTGGCCACAGTTTAACCCCTGAGATCCATTTTACTCTTTTATTTGCTTTTGGCTGCACTGGCTCTTCGTTGCTACACACGGGCTTTCTGTAGCTGCAGTGCACGGGCTTCTTATTGCAGAGGCTTTTCTTGCTGGGGAGCATGGGCTCTAGGCACACGGGCTTCAGTAGTTGTGACTGCCTGGCTCTCGGGCACGCGGGCTTCAGTAGATGTGAGTTGCTGGCTCTCGGGCACTCGGGCTTCACTAGTTGCAGCACAAGGGCTCATTAGCTGTGGCTCAAGGGTTCTAGAGCACAGGTTCAGTAGTTGTGGCACTCGGGCTTAGCTGCTCCACAGCATGTGGAATCTTCCCGGACCAGGGATCAAACCTATGTCCCCTGCATTGACAGGTGGATTCTTATCCACTGCTTCACCAGGGAAGTCCCCGTTTTACTCTCGTAAGTTAAAAAATGTAGCAGTGGTTATTTTCTTGAAAAACTCCTGGGCGTAGACTTTTCAAAGTATACACGCTAGCTCTCCATCAACATCAGTTACAAGGTCATGTGTCCACAATGTTTGCCTGGGGAAGTGGTGGAGGGGCTGTGTAGAAGCTCTTGGCAGCACTAAGAAGAGTTTTTTTTTTAAGTAGATTGAAGTGTTTTTGTTTAGGTATAGAGCCCTTTGAATGGTGGGTGGTGTGCATTGTACTAATGTGTGGTTTCCAGCTGTGAGAAGCTAGTTATTAACTAGTGATCCTGTTACATACCAAAATTTGTAGACTGTTTATGAATTAGGATGGGTTCAATCAGGACCATCCCCCACAGGAACCCCACTTAGTTGTATTTCAGTGTGTGCTCTCCAGAGGGAAAGAAAGCCACCAAGAGTCATATGTGTCAGACATGGGAATGTCCAATGGCATGTGTCTAGAAGCAGGAAGGAAATACTTTGGAGTCACTGATCTCAGCCTAGAAGTAAACCTGGGTTAAAATCCATCGCTGTCATTTAGAATCTAAGTGTCTTTAGTAAACTCAAGTCATGCCCCTGAATCCTCACAGTCCACCTCTCTAAAATGAGAGCGAGTTGGGCAAACACAGTAGAAATAAAACAGAAGCATCTCCTGTCAGCCACCCCCATGGCAGCGCACCCTGGGAAGGCAGCTGTGCAAGTGTGTTGCTGGACGAGGCCGTCTGTCTGGATGGGTGTGGGTGTTGCAGATATTTGAAGATTGCAATATTTTGAATGAATAGCAGTGGGAAAATTCTTTAGCTCTTAAATGCTTTGGAATTTTTCTTCAAAGTCATCTAATTTTTTCTTAGTCGTCTTGGGGATAAGTTTTAGTTCTTGATGGTAAACAGGTCAACTAATACATACAGATATAAGAATAAGTAAAATTCCTTATTTTTTAATCTATACAAAGTATGCAAATGGCTTGCCTTTTGTTCTGGTTTTGTTGGCTGGTGGGTTGATTAGTTTGTGTTTTGCTTTTCAGATTCAAAATGGTACTGTTGTTTTTAATGATTTGTTTGCATTGTGTATAGCTAGAAATGACCGGTGGTCAACTTATTGACAACAATGACAAAGACTCTGCTCCTAAACGAATCTGGGTCACTGTGGCATAAAACACCTTGCAAGCTCTGACTACGAAGCCCACCAACTCTATGTAAAACCAGACTTGGCTTGTTCTAAAAGGTTCTGATAAGAGAGACTTCCACTTTAACAAAATGCCACCAACTGCTGGTATGAGCGAAAGCTCCAGTATGAGGGAGGCCTGCAGCATGATGTCACAGCTCAGCTTTCACTGCCATTTCTGTAAGAATGTCAACATGACCATAGAAAGCGAAATTCACTAGTATTTTTCATTTGGTTCTTGAAAGTCTTCTAAGTATAGGCCTAAGAGAATAAATCTTGTTGTGGGCTGTTGTGACAACCATCAGATTTCTGGGAGAAGACAAATTAAAAGGAAAATGCATTTCAGAGACTTCTGTGCATCAAGACAATGAAGTGATCTTCAAGCCCAAGTATAGCGGTTTTGCGCGCTCATATTCTAAGGTAATTCTTCATTAAAATAATTTAAAAGGAAAAAGTCCAGTATCAGACATTGCCACTTAAAGGGTTCAAACTAGTTGGTGCCCAATTAACCTGTGTCCAGAGCTGATTTTTAGCTGTACCAGCCAGTATGGCCCTGCCAGTGAATCAGTTAGGAATAACCACTGGCCTGTGATGCCCACTGCTTCAGCCATCCTGTCCTCAGCCCCCACCAGCCTCCTCACGTTGGAGCGCTGGCATCTGACTCAGACGGGGCTTGTTAGACTGCATGCCAGCACCCGCCTGGGGTCTGGTCTGATTAGCCCATCCCCTACTAGCTGTTACATACCTGACTTGGAATGTTCATCCCTTTCTGTGTCAGGGATGCCTGAATGGCACAGCAGTGGGTAATCCAAAACCCTCCGTTTGGCAAGTTTTTTGTTAGCACTGAATACAGAAATGTGATGTATGATTGAAACGGTCAAGTGCAAAACTGCTGGGCACACCGAACCTCAGGCAAAACATCTCATGCTTGCTTGAGTCTTCTGCCCTACCTTTTCTCTCTTAAACACAGAATTATTTTTTTCCCACTGCATCCTGGGAGGACACCGCTCGTTTTGTCTTTTTATCGTTTGATCTTGACGTGGTACCTTAAGTCATGTAGTGTCAGTGTCAACAGAATGCTGTCAGTGAAAGATCGCTGTCAGATTTGGTTTTCCCAAGCTTCTGTCTTGACACTGACATCCATTCACTTTTAAGGAAAGGTGAAGTGTAACTGCCCTGTGGTTTACTGCTTCTATCAAACCTTTTTCACTGGTCTCCCAAAGATGTAGCAATCTATTGTTTAAAATTCTGACCGTTTGGGCGAGGGGCGGGGCAGAGATTGTTGTCATTTGGAATGAAGCAGTATGGTGTGAGAGTTTAGAACATGAGCTCTGAACTCACCTGTGTTTGAGTTTCAGCCTTCCCCTTTCCTGTGTGACCTTAGGTGAGTCTCTCAACCTAGCCATGAAATAAGGATGATAATATTGTGCTGAGTTAATTACCTCTTAAAATATGATAGAAATGTGAAGAGCAGTGTGTGCCCTCAGTCACGTCCAACTAGGAGCCCAGGCTCCTCTGTCCCTGGGCTGCTTCAGGCAAGAATACTGGAGTGGGTTGCCATTTCCTGCTCCCAGGGATCTTCCTGACCCACGGACCAAATCTGTGAATCCTGCGTTTGCAGGCAGATTTTTTTTTTACCACAGAGTCACCTGGAAAGCCCATAGAGCAGAGTATTTGATAAACGTGAGGCCAAGCACAATGAGCCACCTAATTGTCTGACCCCATATAAACTGTTTCAATATTTGGTATCTGAATTGTTGGAGAGTATCAGGTGACTTTGGGACCTCTTGATCCTTCTGAGTTTCAGTAAAATGCAGATAATACCTCCCTGCCAGTGTTGTTTTGAGGCTTAAATGGGATATCCCACATAAATGGGATAATGTGAAAGAACCTATAGGACAGTTTCCTCAACAAATAATTACTGAGTGGCTTTATAGGTACAGCACTGAAGCAGATAGTTGTGGTATCCATGGAGTTTGCACAGAGTAAGACTGAATCTTAATTTTTCAATCTGTGAAGGCAGAGAAATGCCACTTAGACACTTGTATATACTTCAAAGTGTTAGCCGCTTAGTCACATCCGACTGTGTGTGACCCAGTGGACTGCAGCCCACCAGGCTCCTCTGTCCCTGGGATTCTCCAGGCATGAACTGCTGGAGTGGGTTGCCATACAGGTTATAAAAGCACACATGCTCCTCCTCCCTGAGGAGAGCATGTTTCATTCTCACAAAATTACTAAAGCTTTCTGAACACCAGCTGCTGCAAAGATTATGTTACTAGAACCAAAACAAGGGGCAAGAGTGGTGACTGAGGGACTCATAGATGCCTGAGCAAGGGCCTGAGTTGTGCCAGTCGGTCATGTCTGCAACTCCTGTGGAGACAAATGTCAAGTGAAATCCAGACTGTACAGCTAGTGATCCGGAGCCCTGGCAGCAGGGGTCGAGGAGGGGCAGGGGGGCGGGTGGTAAACCAAGGCTCCAGGGCACAGCTGGTATTTTTTAATCTCTCCTAGTTGAAGGTCATGCCTGGAAGGGGTATGGGAAGTGAACAGATGGTTTTATATGTATTGTCAAATAAGAGTGTTTTTTTCTGGGCCTTGGTTTATAGTATCAATAGTTCAGGGTTCTGAAGGGGCCCCCAGGAAACCGTTGCCAAAACAAGATTGGAACTTTTGTAACAGGTCAGGATGAGAGCCTGTGAAGAATAAAAGGAGAAGGGCAGGAACAGGTTATGAAAGCCTTCAGACCATGGTGTGATTCTCAAACCCATGAGGGGAGGAAGGGGAAGAATTAGGTAGAAAACTCCTCAGATTGCAGTGCAATTTGGAGAAAGCTTCTCCCAAAGCTTCTCCCAGACTGATGGTGTGCCTCCAAAGATTGCCCAGGAGAGGAACTGTGTGCAGGGCAGGGGTGATCCAGCTTTGTACTCTTGCCGAGCTATCAGGGCGGGGGTTGGGGTGGGGGGACAGCCTCGTGTGACGACAATAGTGTGGGTCGGAACAGTCCGTAGCTGGGGCTGCCACTCAGCCAGACTTCCTCGTAGCTGGCTGGTTGGCTTGAAGCCGAGTTTAGCAGCACACTTGCGGGGATGCTACACACCCTAAATTGCATACCTTTTTTGGGAAACTGTGGCAGATGAAGGTTGGCCCTTAAGAATCCTATAGGTGAAAGGACCCACATCTAGATCATTGTTAAATTTTGATTGCCTACATATCAGACACTGGGGTGCCACCCTGAGCGTGAGAGCAGGGCCTCTACCTTCAAGCCGTTAGTAGTCAGACAGGTCTGTGGATGCCGGGAGGGTATCACAGGTATGTGCTCCTCTCTGTAGGGTGGTCACCAGGTTGCTCTCCAGAGGCAAGCACAGGGGCCCTGAGGCAGGGAAAAACGTATTCTAGAAGTGGGAAGAGATTTGTAGGCTGGAGTGAAGCGAATGCTCCAGGGATGGGATGGCATGGGCTGGGGCAAAGAAGCAATCGGGAGGCAAGGCTTTTGTGGGCCGTGGTGAGGCTTTGGGACTTTATTTTAAATGGAAATGGAAGAACTGAAGATGTTCAGAGAGGGAGAGTGACATGTTAAATCTTCTCAAGAGCGTTCTTCCTGCCGTGTGGATGATCATCTGGAAGGTGACCAGTGTGATCGTGGAGACAGATTGGAGCCTATGATTGTAAACCAGATGAGTTGTTGGAGACTTGGACCTGAGTGCAGACGCTAGAGAAGGGGACCAGCGTAGAAGGTATTCTAGAGGTAGGACCGTCTGAGCCTGCTGATGGCTTCTCTGTGGACGGAAGAAAAGGAGGAATCCAAGATGACTGTCAGATCAGCTGGGTAGATGGAGATGCCAGGTACTGAGATGGTAGAGAACATAAAAGAAGGAACAGATTTGGGAGGAGTTTCCCAGAAAATTAACAACTCAGCTTGGGACACGTTTGGCTGATGCACATAAGCCAAGTGGGAACATCACATATATTATACTTGAAGCTTATATGTTAAGGTGGCCATATGATTCTGGGGGAGAAGTTGGGCTGGAGACGTAAATTCCAGAGTTGTCAACCTGTGGGAGGTGTTTTAAAGCTATAGGATTGGATGAAGTCACTGAGGGAAAAAGGTCATAAGCCCAAACCCTGGGAAACCCCAACATTCAGAGGTTAGGTAGAGGAATTAGAACCAGGGAAGGAGAGAAGGACTGGGGAGAGGGGGTCTACCAGATCAGAGAGGAGGGTCCTTCAAGGAGGGGGCACTGGCTGTCCTGTGCCTCAGAGGCCAAGGCCTGCAAGATGAAACATGAAACCTAGCAACACCAGTGTATGTCGACCATCTTAACACATTCTTCACACAGGCATTTTCAAGTGAGTGGTGAGGACAGAAGCAGCTAAGAGTCTTCACCCCACTTTGCCGGGATTAGGTTCTCAAACAAAAAGAAGAAAAGCTGCCACCAGCCATGGGGTGGCGGGGCCCGGGTCAGCAGGGGCTCCGCTGGCTCAGGGCGGTCAGGGTGGCTGGGCTCCGAGGGACTGGGCGGCAGGTTTCCTGTCCACAGGGAACCAATGTCCAGGAGTCCTAGGACGTTGGTCTGAGTGGTGCCTTCAGCTGTCCCTGACCAGGTCCAAGGTGGTCAATCTGAGACCCTAAAAATGTTGACTAATAGTCTGCCTTCTGAGGACTGGAATAAAGGAGGAGCAAGAGGCCTCCTCCCATTTAGCAAATGTGAGCAGCAGCTGCAGGAAGGACACAGCCAGCCAACACTGGGGGCTCGGGAACGTTAAGACTGGCGCTGAAACCAGCAGCAAGGTCTGGCCCTGAGATCCAGCTACCCCGAGGGCCTCCTGGGCGCAGGGCAGAAAGCTCCACTGCAGGTCAGCACAGTGAGGCGGGAGCCCAGACCATCTCTTGTGATCTTTTTTGGAAGGGTTTCCCAAACTCTTGATTGCCTTGGGCAAGGAGATAACCTGAGGAACAAGCGTCATGCCAGAATGAGGGACTCCTGGCAGGGACCAGGATTCTCCCTGTGAAGGTCAGGGAAGACTTGTCAGAGATGCAGTCAGTTCACCAAGAAGACTTAAGTTGAAATTTGAGAAGGTGGGAAAACCACTCAGGTGAAGCTATAGCCTTGGCTATTTATTCATCAGAAAAGAGGCATGACATAGCGAGCAACCCCTTAATTTGCATGAAAAAAGTAGGAAAAGAACGATTTCAAGTTAGGAGATTGTATATTAAGCAAAGGGAACTTGGGATGCTAACACCTGGAAGAAATCAGTATTTCCCAAATACTGAAACAGAGGGCTCAGACTGGAATATGGAAACCCTGAAATAAAAGGAGACAGAGGGGCAGGGAATGTCAAGAAATGCTAAAAGTACCGAGAAAGCCAGAACCCTGCATGAAGGGCCATGGGGAGTATTTGGGTGGAGATGAAAGGAGAGAGGATCAGGAGAGATCTCACCATGGGGGCTCTATAAAACTCACACCGCAGGCCAGTACCAGCGTCTGTAGGCCCTGGCTTCCTCCTCCTGAATCTGAAGGGGGTCCAAGATGTGGTAAAAATAAAAATGTATTTCAGCTCTTGAAACCCTTACTAGAATGTTCAAAAGAGTGCATTTGCTGGGTTTTTGAAATGTTGTTGGTTTCATCTTTGAGAAGACGAGTGAAAAATGAGGGTCAACTATCTAGATACACTTCTCATCAAGAATAAAAAAATGCATTATTGTCTAATTCACAATGACGTAGAAAGGTACCGGGACCAACAGTGTGAAAACTTCTGTTTTTGTTTTCGTTTTTTTTGATGTATGGCAAAACCAATACAATATTGTAAAGTAATTAACCTCCAATTAATATAAATAAATTTATATTTAAATAAACTGTTTTGAAAACAAAGAACAAAAGCTGTGCCCAGCTTCTGGGGAGAGCCTGATACGCAGAGACCAAGCTCCAGCACAAGATGGCATCCAGCTCTGTGGTCTAGAAGCTTGCCTTTCACGGAGTGTGGATTACAAAGCATTTGGAAAACTAGAGGTAGGACTTCATAGCCCAGAATGGAAAGGGTGCCAGAGAGATGGAGCCCTGAAGAAGGCAGTTCTGTCACATAAGCACATGACTGAGGAGAGGAGGAAGTGACTCAGGTGCTTCAAAGGCCCTGGGGCAGTGATGGCGCTTCCAGCAGACAGAGGGAACCAAGCCAGTGAGCCTGAGACTTCCCTGGCGGTCCAGTGACGGAGACTCCGCACCCAGTGTGGGCTGGGGGTGTGGGGGCGGTTGATGCTGGTCAGGGAACTAAATCCCACAGACCTCAGCTAAAAGATCCCGCATGGCACAGCAGATATCCAAGATCTCATGTGTTGCAGCTAAGACCCGGTGCAGCTCAAGAGAGAAAGAACATAGCAGTCCAGCTGTCCAAAAGGTTAACTCATGAGCAGCACAAGCCAATGAGTTTTAATCTGTTTCCTGGAAAAATTGCAGAATGCTTAACTGAAGAGACAATTTATGAAACATCGGTAAGGAAGGGTAGACTATTCCTATTTGGGTTCATTGAGGGGTGCTGGTGTTGGAGGTTATCCCTGCATCTGACAAGGTTATTCAGAATATCCTCACTGTGGGATGGAGAAATGTAGATTGAGTTAGTGTGCATTTTGTGTGAATTCACAGCTGCTTGAACAACTGTATCCAAAGGGGTCAGTCGTCATCCTAAGATTCTTTGAAAGCTATATAGTTAAACTCTTTATTATGTAAATAAATTTTAATGTGAAGAATATTGTACAAAGTGATATACCCTAAACTGAAATACATATATATATATGTATGTGTGATTGCTAAATTGTTTTAATTGTGTCCAACTCTTTGTAACCCTATGGACTGTAACCAGCCAGGCTCCTCTGTCCATGGAATTCTCCAGGCAGGAATACTGGAATGGGTAGCCATTCCCTTCTCCAGGGTATATTTCCCACCCAGGGATTGAACCTGGGTCTCCTGCATTGCAGGCAGATTCTTTACCATCTGAGCCTCCAGGAGGCCCCATATATATGTTTGTGTTTATGCACGCTGCCGCTTTAGTCATGTCTGACTCTGCGACGCTATGGACTCTAGCCCAACAGGCTCCTCTGTCCATGGGATTCTCCAGGCAAAAATGCTGGAGTAGGTAGCCATTCCCTTCTCCAGGGGATCTTTCCCACCTAGTGATCAAACTGGAGTCTCCTGCATTGCAGGCAGATTCTTTACTGTCTGAGGCACCAGGGAAGCCCCATATATATGTATATGTGCGTCTATATGTATATAGACATGCATATATGTATATATATACACATTTGTGTACATATATAATATGCACACACACGTATATATACATATATGGTGGGGGCTTAGCCCAACACCTGTTCTACTTTGCTCCTTTCCGAAACTTCTCCCTCTCTCTATAGCACTGTAAAATAATGTATAACAGACTTGGCTTTGGCTTATTAGTCCAACCTCAGCTGTTGTTTTTCAGCCTTTAACTTTTGGTGTCTCACTTGTGCTCTTATCCAGATACTGTGGAGAGCCATTTCAGCTCCACCGAGTTGAACTCCCTTCCCCTACGGGTGTTCAGGGCCCAGCCCACTATCATGCATGTGCTTCCACATTCTCCATCTCTGCGCAGGCTTACCAACTCGTCACTGAGCGGATAGGCACTAAGGGCATTCTGAAGATGTGTGTAGCTTAGATGTTTTGGAGATGTTTGCTTCCCAGTCTCCAGTGAAAAACATCATTTTTATCCCCTCTTAAGTAGCCCAATTTTCCAATCATGTGAATTTGCTGGAATATTTTTGGAGGAAACCAGATTTATTGATGAACTGCCGGGTTCTTAAAAAATGTCTTTACCCCAGATGTAGACAAAGTTAAGTGAATTCTCTGAATATAAATCATCAGAGTAAGAAGGTGTAGCTGAGGAAGGTGCATTTGTTAGACTGTTGGTTCCGCTGCCTTGAACAGAGACCTACTGTTTCAATAGCTTAAGCAATATGGAGGTTTTGGCCACCTGGGACTTCTGTGGGGGCTCCAGATGTCAGAGACCCAGGCTCCCCTTGTCTTACTGCTTCATCGTTCTAGGGGATGGTCCTCACCTGCTTTGCCCAGATGGCCACATCCTTGGCCCAGGCAGGAGAGAGAGGCAGGGCATCCCGCTCCCCAGAAGATGTGCCCGGCACTTCCACACCAGCCACAAGGAAAGCTGGGAGATGTTGTCTTTGTTTTGGGCAACCAGTAAAAACAGATCATATTAAGAGAGAGAAAGAGAACAGACATTGGGGAACAACAAGTAGTCTCTCCAGCATATTCCTGGAAAATAGAGCATTTCAGAAGGGGGAGTGGGCGGGCCAGGGAGGAGGAATCATTACCTCATCCAAGGAATGACATCTGGCTTCCAGTATCTAAGTCACCATCAGAAAGGCTGTGCTCCCTTCACAAGAGCTCTTCCTCCTGGGGACTCTGGCCCGGTTACTGACCCACCCCCGATCAGCCAGCCCAAGGACCCCCTTAGGACATGACAAGGACCACAAATAAGGTTCAGCTGGGTGAATGATCAGGCGCTTGAAAGAGGAGATTCTCCCAGGAGCAAAGCTAATTAAAAGGAGATGCCTGTTTTCCGTGAGCGCGTCTTCAGTATTCGTGCATTCTGCCCTCTCATCATCATTACCTGCCTCACGTGTTACCAAGGCATTTGCAACCCATTCCTGGGGGGTTTGCTTCCACCTTTAGACGCTGCGTGCTGCACGTCCTTTCCTCAGTGCTCCTCCCTTTATTCCTCCAGCTGCTTAAACCATCTTCTCGAGCATTTGAACAAACCTACGTACACTCCCCTTCCCTCACTATTCTTTTTTAAACAAAGAGAATTCTGCTTTCTGTTACAAAAAAACAAAACCCAAAGCAGAGACAGTTCTGTCCTTTAGGTCCACGTGGCGAATGTTTTTCTACCTGTGTGGAACTTTAATTAGTTTGGGTGGGAGGTCTGTGCCAAGAAGCGGCACTGTATCGCTGTTGGAATGGGCAGAGCAGATTCTTTCTCCTCTTAATACTGCTATTTCGAACTGAATCCTGATTGCAGTGTTGATACTGACGATGTGTGTTACTAGACAATAGCTCCTAATCCTTTCTAGGCTGGTAGAGACTGTGAGCTGACGGACTCCACCCACACCGGGACAACCCTGTGTGGTTTACAGAGCATTTCATATGCATGATCTCATGCCAGCCTCATGCTCACCCTGGCAGTAAATAAGTAACATCACTCCCATTTTGGTGATGGAAAAAAACTGAGGCTGGGAACAGTTGAGTGACCGAGAGTGAACTAAAACTGGGTCCAGTCTCTCTGTGTTGCTCATGTAAGATGCTGCAGAACTGCCTATGGTTAAAAGAGAAGGAATATCTATTTTTAACAATGTTCTTTTCTTCTTGCCACAGTTCAAGATTGTTCCAGACTTTGATTTGATAGAAGCATTTTCCACAATCCGCTAAGTCAGGCTTTGAAATTCTTTTCTGTCTCTGGTCTTGTTTTGCTTTGAGGTGAGAATGGCAAGCACGGATCTTTCTTACATAATCTCTAGGCCTTATATTGTAGTTCTCTACCTGAAAATTTGTAATGCCACTTTGATTCTACCACAAAAAGGAAAGCAACCTCTTACTTCTGCTATTTAAAAATTAGATATCTAAGATTAAAGGAGCTATGTATAAACATGGCTTATCTAGAAGCTTTTTGAATATATCCTGTCTAATGGAAATGCTGGATGTTTTTAAGCAACATTATCTCTTACAAAACAATTTGAAAAGGAAAACAACCACATGATAACAAAGACACTTTTTTATTAAAAGACAGTTTTCACAAAACGTATTGCTGTCAGTTTTTAAGGCTGCTAGAAAATGGATTTTGTATTAAAAATAGCTAAGAGCATAGTCATTGTTTTGAAGATGTGTTAGGATGGGAGTAAATGTTCAGTAATTTTTTTTAACATGTATTGACATGTATCTCGATGAG
Organism: Ovis canadensis; assembly: GCF_042477335.2. NCBI lineage: Eukaryota > Metazoa > Chordata > Mammalia > Artiodactyla > Bovidae > Ovis > Ovis canadensis. Next base: position 86,157,509 of record NC_091253.1, read on the forward strand.
CTTTTTAAAAGAAAAATCACGTTTTATAAAATCTAAGAAATTTTAAAACTGTGTCATTTATAATGTAAAATTAATGTGGTTGAAATTCACTGGTTGACTCATAGCTCCCACATTCATCTTCAGTTCTCTCTAGCTCATATGGTTTTCTTTAAAAATTAGTGATATCAGCTAAATGGGACTATTTTCCACTCCTACCCACAGAGAAAAGTGCTTTTGTGAACATGTCAGCTCTTTCCCATCATTACATGCCATCGTGGAGTGCAACAGAAGCAGGCTGGCTGTTCTCATCACCAATATTAGTACAGGTTCAGGAGCAAATCCAAACCAGATAACCTTAAAATTTCCATTTGTTTATTTTATGCACATTCGCCACATTTTTAGTACCAAGAAAATTTCTATCTAGACTGTATCTCTCAAGTCTTCCAATCTAGCTTCTTCGTTTTGGATCGGAGGGAACTAAGGCACAGAGAGGCTCAGCAGCTTGCCCAACAGCTGAGCCTAGAACCCAGGTCTGTGTGACTGCAGAGCCTTTGCTCCTGCTACGGTGCTTTACAGAGAGGATTTGCCCCAATCATTTGGCCCATGCCCTTTCCACAGCCCACACCCTTGCCACTCAATAGCGCCCCCCACTGGTGTCATGCTAATTAAGAGGCAATTTCACAAGTGTTCTGTAAAAGCCCTCAGATCTCTGAAGATGTGGAGATGGCCACCAATCTCCCCAGAAATCTCAACTCTGCTCCTTGTAATCATTTCAGGTGTCTCCAGACTAAGCAGTTCTATTGGGCTTCCCTCATAGCTCAGTTGGGAAAGAATCTGCCTGCAATGCAGGAGACCCAGGTTTGATTCCTGGGTCGGGAACCCCTGGCGAAGGAAATGGCACCGCATTCCAGTATTCTTGCCTGGAGAATCTCATGGATAAAGGAGCCTGACAGGCTACAGTCAATGGGTTGCAAGAGTCGGACACAACTGAGCAACTAAACCACTACCGCCATCAAGCAATTCTATCATACCTTCCTGAGACTCTCTTTCTAGTTACTATCTTCCAGACACATTCCAGTTTTATTAAGATGAAAGTGTTAGTCCTTCACTCGTGTCCAGCTCTTTGCAACCCCATGGACTGTAGCCCACCAGGCTCCTTTGTCCATGGAATTCTCCAGGCAAGAATACTGGAGTGGGTAGCCATTCCCTTCTCCAGGGTAGCTTCCCGACCCAGGGATTGAACCTGGGTTTCCTGCATTGCAGGCAGATTATTTACTGTCTGAACCACCAGGGAAGCCCTTTATTAAGGTGGAATCCACCCCAAATGGGACTCCTCCAACTTGTTCCTCCTTGTTTCCAGCGTGCACGAATCCCACTGCCATCATCCCCGTGTCCCCGTCCTTAAAATGCAGTAGCCTTGCCTCTCCTCCTTCCCTCCCAACCCCCAACATCCAAGCAATTGCTCCCCGTCCTGGATTCTGGCTCTGTGGTCCCTGTGTGGCTTTGGGTTCATGATTTACACCTTTGGCCTCCATTTCTCCTCTATAAAATGAAGATGTTGAACATGACAGGCTCTAAAGAGATGCCTCCCTTTCTTATCTGCTGTGTGTCTCCCCACTCCAATCTGCTTAACAGACTGCTCCAAAGAAATCTTCCTAAAATACTAATCTTTTCTTTTTTTCCTGCAAAATCCTTCAGTTGCCACCTCCTTTCACATAAATCCCAATCTCCTTAGCCTGGCACAGAGGGAACATTGCAGATTGGTACCCAGCTCCTCCCTCAGCGCTCCTGCTCTTCACGAGCCCACTCAAGCTAAACTCAGCTACTCCCCTTTCGTCAAGCTTGTACCAGCTCCCACCTCTTTGCAAATGCTTTCCACCTAGGCTGTGGGTGGGACACGTGCCACGTCTTTGTAAGCTCCTCGCAAGCAGGGGCCACCCTTTCCTCATCCTCATCTCCCACACAACATCTTGTGCTTAGTAGGCAGTCAATAAGTGCCTACTAAGTTCTTGAGTAAATTTATTCAGCCCGGAATTGCTCTAAAAATTTTTGGCCTTCTCATCGTATTCTTGACTCATACTGGGCTTCCAGTCAAATAAAAATCCTTAAGCCTTTAAAAAATATAATCTTTAATTAAGCTAGTTTTCTCCCATTCTTCCCTTTTACCCATTTTCAAACTGGTAATTCAGAACTTCATGTGTTAAAGTTTAATTTTCATCCATTGTTCTTTTCTGCACAGATCTTTTTGATTCTTGATTCCTTTGTCTACTTCATTGGCCTCCCATTGTGTTATCCACAGGTGTGATGGGTATGCTGACTATTTCATTGCAGTTGATACAGATGTTGGACGGGATGAAGACCAGTAGGTTGCCAGTTTGGCACCTCATTCTCTAGCATGACAGTGACATCTTATCTCACTGCCTTTGGATATGGTTATTAAATCTCTCTATAAAAGTATGACTATATTTGGTTGTAATACATCATGCACGTAGACACTGAAGAACAGTCTATGCTTTCCTTTGATTCGTTTTTTGACAACCAGTCAGGTGAAGGCAGTGTGCTAAGCTTTGTAATATAGAATATAAAGGGATGATTAGGATTTGGCCCTTTGTCCTCTTTGAGCTTCACAGAGCAAATAAAACTTGTGCAGAGACCAATGCAGGACAAGATAGAGTGTAAGGCCCAACACAAGAGATAAATCAAAAGGCTCTGGGGTCAAAGGATGCACAGGCACATTCCTGGCTGAGAAATGAGTAGGATTGTCTTAAATGGAGACGAGGAGATTAAGGCATGGCTTGTTGTTCAGTTGCTCAGTCATATCTGACTCTTTGCGACCCCACGAACTGCAGCACGCCTGGCTTCCCTGTCCTTCACCATCCCCTGGATTTTCTCAGATTCATGTCCATTGATTCAATGATGCTATCTAACCATTTTATCCTCTGCTACCACCTTCTTCTTTTGCCTTCAGTCTTTCCCAGCTTCAGGGTCTTTTCCAGTGAGTCTGGCAACCCACTCCAGTACTCTTGCCTGGAAAATCCCATGGCTGCAGTCCACGGGGTTGCTAAGAGTTGGACACAACTGAGCGACCGACTTTACTTTCACTTTTCACTTTCATGCACTGGAGAAGGAAATGGCAACCCACTCCAGTGTTCTTGCCTGGAGAATCCCAGGGATGGGGGAGCCGGGTGGGCTACCATCTATGAGGTGGCACAGAGTCGGACATGACTGACGCGACTTAGCAGCAGCAGCAGCAGCATCTGCTCTTTGCGTCAGGTGGCCAAAATATTAGAGCTTCAGCATCAGTCCTTCCAATGAATATTCAAGGTTGATTTCCTTTAGGATTGACTGGTTTGATCTCCTTGCTGTCAAGAGTCTTCTCCAGCACCACAATTCGAAAGCATCAATTCTTTGGCACTCAGCCTTCTTTATGGTCCAACACTCACATCCATACATGACTACTGGAAAAACCAAAGCTTTGACTATATGGACTCTTAACAGCAAAGGTATGCTTTTTAATATGCTGTCTAGGCATGTCATAACTTTCCTTACAAGGAGCAGGCGTCTTTTAATTTCATGGCTGCAGTCACCATCCCCAGTGATTTTGGAGCCCAAGAAAATAAAATCTGCCCCTGCTTCGACTTTTTTCCCATCTATTTGCCATGAAGTGATGGGACCAGATGCCATCCTCTTAGTTTTTTGAATGTTGAATACAGGCTAAGCTGCTCTGAGTGTTGAATACAGAGGTTTTACCACCGTGATAGCTCATTTCTCTCTCTCTACTTGAGGTGGCAAGTGGTTCAACCCATGTCACAACGTCCCCAACAAGAGGCTTCCACTTGTAGGTCCGTGGTGACTGCCCCAGCCTCCCCATTCCCAGCCAGAAGGAAGGAAGATAGAGGCCAAGATGTACGAGTCAGTCACTTTCAGGACCTTACAGGAGGTTGCTTATATGGCTTCTGTTCATATCACTCTGGGCTGCACTCAGTCACATGACCACACCCAGCTTAAAGGGAGTCTGAGAACTGTATTCTTTCACTGGCTGCCTCATGCCCAGCTAAGACCATTACTTTTGAAGGAGAAAATAGATATTGGGAAGACAATTAACAGTCTATAAGAGAAAAAGAATTCCATTTGAGGAGAAAAACTCCAAAAGAGGAAGTCAATTGATTAATTCTATTTCAGCTGATTGAAAGTTATCAGAAACATCAATTTGGATTTAGAAGAAAAAACTAAAGCTCTTAAAGGAGGAACTGGCCATCTTAAGAGAGTCCTCCACCTCTGAAAATGGTCAAGAAAAATGGTCAGAAGAATTAACAGAGGAGGATGGATAAAAGGTCAGCCTTTAAGACTCAGTGGCTGTGTCATTATAGCCAAGATGGAGAGGAAAGTTTCCTATAAACTGTCAGAAAATTGCAACACTAGCCCCGGCGTGGGAAAAGAAGGGTGGGAGCAGTGAGAAGGCTCTGGAAAGAACAGATGTTAAGAGAGAACAAAGAGCTTGGCTGTCCACGTGCGCGCCTCTCGGAAGGCGGCTGGGGGCAAGGATGGACAGATGTGGGGAGCACATGAGCTTGGCCACCTTAGGGATGCAGAAGGGCGGGCTCCAGAAAGCCCTTGCTTTGCCTGCCAGGCGTGGGTAGCACTGCCTCTTCCCAAGCCCAGGAAATAGAGTCCGGTTCTTCCTCCAGGAAACAATGAACATCACCATAGGCTCTGCTCCCAAAAAGGCATCTTCTTTGTGAACGTGTTTTCTTTTCTTCCTCATCCTGTCCTAATTTTCATTTCTGTTTAAAATCAGTAAAAGCACCACCAACTTCTAAAATCATGTGCTTTTGTTTTCCCCAGTCGCCCACCCCCGCGCCACTCATTTCATCAAAGTTATCTAATCTGTTTGTTTTGAAAACGCAACTGTTCTTTGGATTTTTATGTGTTCCGATAGGAAATGATTTGTGTAACAATAAAAAGCATTCCCTTTGATGGACACCTGTTGTTGCTTTGTGTTCTGTCGGAGAAAGACATTTCACATCTGCTAAATTACTAGCGTTTCCCCCAACTAAGCAGAGTCCACTGGTGGCCAGTTAGTATTGCAAGCCAAGGGAGTCCATACCTTTGTGTCTCTGTTTCTCCTTTGCAACTAAGTTCATCTCTGTGGTTTTTCTTTCCTTTTTTAAACAATTTTTATTTATTTGTTTATTGGCTGTGCTGGGTCTTTGTCTGCGTAGAGACTTTCTCTAGTTGCAGTGAGCTGGGACTACTCTCTAGTTGCAGAGCTCGGTTCTCATTGCAGTGGCTTCTCTTGTTGCAGAGCAAAGGCTCCAGGGCACCCAGGCTGCAGTGGTTGGAGCACTCAGGCTAAGGAGTTGTGGCGTGTGGGCTTAGTTGCTCTGCGGCATGTGGAATCCTCCCAGAACAGGGATCGACCCCACGTTCCCTGCATTGGCAGGCAGATTCTTAACCACTGGACCACCAGGGACATCCTACATCATTTCTGGATTCTACATATAAACAATATGATACAATTTTGTTTTTCTCTTTCTGACTTCCTTAACTCTGTCCTACAGACTCTGGGTCTATCCACATCGCTGCAGATGGCATGATTTTGTTCCCCTTTATGACTGAGTAATATTCCATTGAATATGTGTACCACATCCTTCTTTACCCATTCCTCTGCTGATGGACATTTAGATTGCTCCCATGTCCTGAGCCTAATCTTAACCTATACAACATGAAAAACAAAGGGATGTCTGGTGCATAATAAGCATTGTGTTAAGTATTATTATTATTATTATTTTGTGTTAAATAATGGATGAGGTGAGGCCACATTATAGCAGGGCTTAAAAAATCAAGGAGAGAAGTTTGACCTTAATGTGAAGAGAAGTTTATGTTTGTTACTTCTAAAAAATGACTTGAGAAGACTTAAACTAAAATGACCCATGATCCCTGGGACCATCCCATAAAGATAAAAGATAAGAGCTATGGAAAGCAAGGGAGAGAACTGTACCAGAGCCCTAGGCTAAATCAGGTTATTAAAACGCCATCAAGTTTAGCTCTTGAGTTGCCGGACTGCTTCAGCTCTGAAAAAAAAAAAAAAACAAAACAAAACACAAGCCTTTGCAGGAAGCCAAGAATTAAGTGATGAAGGATAGTGGAGTGAGAACCTGGAAACAAATCTGGAAGATGACTCAAAGAAGCCTACAAGGGCTTGGCAAGGAATAGCTGTGAGGATAAAGGAAATACAAATGTGGGAGATGACTGAAGTTACACATCTGAGCCATTAGAGTATCAGGTGTCTGCTGCTAAAATGCTGTGTAACAAATGGTCCCATAATCTCAGTGCAATTCAGCAGAAAGCATTTATCTATTGCTTACGGATGTGTAGACTGGCTGCGACTCTCTTGCATGGCTGGAACTGAATAAATTCGGCTCCAAACTGCCAGTTGGGTGCAGGTCTGTTCCAAGTATCTCCTCATTCTGGGATCAGAGGCTAAGCAGGCAAATTTGTCTTGTGGCAGATGGCAGGAGTGCTGGAGACCAAGCCAAGCCATAAAAGCATGTTTAAAGTCCCTGCTCACATTACCCCCACTAATGTTTCTGTTAACCCAGGCATGTCAGGTGGCCAAGTCCCAAAACAATGGGGCATGGAAGTAGGCCAGCTCTACCAGGAGGCCCTGCAGCACCGCACAACAGCGCCTTAGGCTGTGCCTCGGTGGGGAAGGTTGGATTCTTGCTCCAGCCTACCGCAGCAGCTGAAATACAAGGGATGCCCCAGACACGGAAACTGGGAGTGGGACGTTGGGTTTCTTAAAGCGAGACACACCTGGGATGTGAGAGCCATGTGTTTGGTGCACAGGGGTTCTGACAACTGCCGTCAGGAGATCTGGGTTCCAGATCCATCTCTGGTGCATCCTCAGCCTTTCTCTCTTGCTGTGCTCTGCCATAGATGTTAACACTAGACCATTTTCCCCCTTGCATCTATCATCCTGTTCCCTTCCCAGGTGGCACTATTGGTGAAGAACCCACCTGCCAGTGCAGGAGACCTAAGAGGTGTAGCTTCAATCCCTGAGTCAGGAAGATCTCCTGGAGGAGGGTTTGGCAACCCACTCCAGTGTTCTTGCCTGGAGACTTTCATAGACAGAGGAGCCTGGTGGGCTTCAGTCCATAGGGTCACAGAGAGTCAGACACGACTGAAGCGACCTTAGTGCACACACATTGTGGGTAGGATCCTGTTGTACAGTTACTCCGGAAATAGCCTAGCGACTGACGTTAGTGGATTGTCCATAAATACAGCTCTCAAAAACCGGCCCTGCTCCTAGATACAGAGACTAGAAAGAAGTATTCCAAGATGGTCCTCCTAGGGATGAGGCTTCAGGCTATTTTAGGTCTTTCTGTATTTTCCAAAGGTTCTCCAATGAGCATATATACATTTGATGATATCAAGGAATTTTATAATGATTTTTTAAAATCTCTTGTCGCTGGCTCAACTCTATTTCATTCATCCTTTACCCTTAAAAGTCTACCTGAAGCATTAGCACAGAGGACCTGCCAAGCTGTGCTTCTTTGAAGGAACACACTCCTCAGCTAACACAGGGCAGTGACTATTGCTCTAATATAAATTCATTCCCCAGACATGGTTTGGGTTGTTTTTTTCCCCCTGAATTTGATAGCGGGGGCGGAGGGGGTATAAGGGGCGGAGGAGTGGATTCAGAGGGGATTTTAAATTTGAATCTATAAGAGCAAATTGAGTTTTCCGCCTTTTTCTTCACTTAGTTGTTGTTTTGGTTTGGGGCCTACCTAGAACCAAGTCAGGCCAGAAGTAGGCACAAGAAATCCACCAGCTTTTGTTCTTCTGTCAGCTTTCCAAACGTCCTCAGCCCCGCCCGCTCAGAGGGGTATCTGACTGCAGGCAGAGCCTTCAACCTGAAGAGAATACTGTTTGTGCCAGGGCTCTCTTCACCAGTCAGACCCCCAATCTCCCTGGGCACAGGAAAGCAGATTTTGGTTTGTTTGCTTTTAAATATTTATTTATTTATTTGGCTGCACCGGGTCTGAGTTAGGAACGTGGGATGTAGTTCCCTGACCAGGGGTGGAACCCAGGCTCCTTACTTTGGGAGCACAGTGTCTTAGCCACCGGACCACCAGGAAGTCCCAGAAAGGCAGATTTTGAAGGGAGCATGGTCTCTGGGTCAGCTAATCCTGATTGAAGCTACTAAAATCACCCCTCCTTTGACCCTGCCCCTCCTGTCTAGTTTCCAGCTCTAGTTTCTCATTTAAAACCTCCCAGAGCACCGCCTCCTCTCCCGCAGCCCCAGGTGCTCCGCACTTCACACAGCTGGCTTCTGTCTTACCCTCCCTCCAAGGATGCTACCCCACAGATCATCAACAGTCTACTGGTCAAGTCAAAGTTCAGCCCCTTGTTTCCTTTGGTCCCCTGCTTATATGTGAAATCTGCAAGTATTCATTCTTTAAACGCACATTCCTTTGGTCTCTATGAAATCACACTCTCCTGGGCTCTCTCTGACCATTTAAATTCTTGTTTCTTGCTCTCCCAGTCTTTACTTCTTCTCCTGGATTTCGCCCTCTGCCCACCTGTATTCTTGCCCCTGCACTCTCTCAGTGGTCTGATTCATTCCTAGTCACAATCATGATTCATATGCTGATAACCCCAGCCCAGAACTTTCCCTTCTGATTCACATTTCCTGGAGGTGCTGGTCTTCACGTGGCGGTCACATGGGCATAAAACCCGCAGCGTCCAGAGCTGAATTAATCTCTCCTTAGTGCTCTTTGGGTATAAGCAACAGGGAGTGATCCTGACTAGCCTATGCATAGAAAAGATTAATTGGAAGCGTTGCAAGGTAACTCCTAGAGTCAGAGGAATCACTGAACAACCCAGTGTCTGGAGGTGAGAACGAGGTCACTGCATAGATTCAAGTTTCCAGGAATGAACTTGGCACAGCTAGCTTAGATCATAGCTCTCTACTTCTTGGATCTGTTATTGCATTAACATGGAGCAAGAAACACAAAGGGGCCAGACAAATAAGACAATAACGATCATGTCTCTGCCTCCCAAATCAGCTTTTTCTTCTGCATTCTCCATGTCAATTGGTAGCCCAGCTATCCATCCACCGGCCACCTAGACTGGGAAGAAGGCGCCTTCTCCTTCCTTTGTATACAAAGGCAATAGCTCACTGCATTCTGACACTTTACCTTTTAAAGCAGTTCCCCAAACTGTTGCCTCCTCTCCATCGCTTGGACCTTTGACCTCCTTTGGGTCTTACCATGTCTTGCTTTGATGACAGTCAAGCTTCTTGAAAAGTCTTTCTCTCTCTACTCCCATTCCTGTCCACCTCAAATTTGTCCTCTACTTAATAGCCAGAGTGACCTATCTAACACCCAGGTCTGACCATGTTGCTCCTCTGTTTGAACTCTTTACCTGGAAGGTAAGGTATAAGACTTGCAGTCCACGTTTCTTGATACAAAATAAAATTCCACCAGAGACTTGGCCCTCCCTGCAACTCTCCACCCACAGCCCTTGCTCTGTAGTCTTCCTTTCTCTTTTCACTGGCACCCCTTCTGCCCAAGATCCCCTGCTCTCTCTTACCTCCAGCTTGGCTATTCGCAACTCCAAAACTCAGTTGAGGCCTTCCCTTCCAAAAGTCTTTCCCAACATCTCTTTTGAGGTTAAAGTTCCCCTCATCCCATGCTCCCTTTTTGCCCTGAATACATCGCTGACTGTACATGACGCGGTATTTGATAAATATCTCTCTGCATACCTCTCTCTCCCACTATCTGTAAATTCTAAAAAGTAGGGACAGGGGCAGGCAGGTGCTTTTTTCGAATGGTTGCTGACCTTGGTAAATCAAATAAACTCTTTGGATTTCAGCTTCCTCATTGCAGAAGAAGGATAACTTGTGTAATTAAATGAGATTATGTGAGTGAAATGCCTTACCCAGTCCCTGGCACAGTATTCAACTGACAGTCATTTCCTTCATCACCACTCCTCCTCCTGCCGCAAAAGTTTTTTGTTTTCTGTTTTTTTTTTTTTTTTTGTGGGTGGGGGGGCCACATTACGTGGCAAACAGGATCTTAATACCCCCAGCTAGCTCTCTTACAGTGGAGGTGCAGTGCCCTAACCACTGGGCAACCAGAGAAGTCCCCACAATTTTAACTAAAAAGGAAGGATGTTTCAGTAGCCTTTGTTAGGTGTATCTCTCCCCTACTGGAGCACAAACTCTGTGAGAAAATGGGGCCAGGTCTGTATTATTTATTGCTATGTCTTTTGCATATGGCAGGTGCTTAACAAATATTTTTAGGGTAAATGAATAACTGCTCTATATGCTTATTTGACTTATCATTTTCACTTTCAGTTGGCATAATGTTCTTGTTTCCTTTTGCCCATCATATAAATCATCGCGTTCTGCTTATTTAGTGTCCACTGTTTCCCACTGCAAACCGCTTAAGGAAGAATGGAGGCTGAGCTCCTGGACAAGCCAGATGGCAGGCCAGTTGAGGCGGTTGCTGGCCACTCTGCCCCCTGGAGAGGACGCTCAGGGAAGGAGTTCATCCCTTTTTTTCACCTGCTGACCCTTTCAGAGCACACAGCTCGCTCATTTACACGCACTGGCTCATTTCATTCCCATCGCAGTCCCAGGAGGAAGGAACGGTTTTCCTACTGTGTTAGGCAGGGGCCCAGAAGGGAAGAGATTAGCTCACTCAAGCTGAGGAATAGAGGCATGTCTAATAAAGGGATTTTATAAAAGTGCGGGCAGAGTTGAAAGAACCCTCCAAGGGATCGTGCAGTCCCTGGGGCTGGTGACAGCTGGGAGTCCTGATACCTCCTAAAGGGAAGAGAGGGGCAGCCAACCTGCAGCTACCCAGGAGCGGGCGGGGGGGTGGGGGGCGTGGGCGGAACAAACACCTGGCCTCACTCTTCTCCTGCAGGGGCTTCCCAGTGTGCAGACGCAACCACGTGGTCCAGAGGGGTGAGGCTTCGGGCCACAAGCAGGGTAAGAAAAGTCAAGAATGACTGGAAGCCCAAACATGACCAGGCCAGATGGTTACCCAGTACTAGGCGAGGGATCCCAGCAGGTCCAACTTTTAGCTACTGGAGTTTTCCATGAGGAGCCAAGAGATGGTCATCTCAACATGTGACAAATGAGTACTCCCCAGAGGAGAAAGGAAGGCAGACTCCCTCTTTATAAACACCACCCCACCCCTACCCATGCTGTTCTGTGAACTGACAAGCACCTCCTAACTTAATTCCAACACTGTGGAGAATGTTTCAGTGATTTACCTCAACACAAGGCCCCAGCAGCAGGTGAGACCCTAGACTCGGACATCAGACAGGCCAGGACGTGAATCCCAGCTCTGTCATGGGCTATGTGAATTTGGGCCTCATCTGTAAAAGGGAAACTGTCATACCGGGGGAGGTGGAGTAGTTCCTTAGGATGACATGCAGTGTGCAATTCGCTTTATAGTCATGAAACATTATTGGAAAACCCTATCTTGAAAAACCCTACAAAGCTACATTTATAGCTTTGTACTACTGTAAGGTTTTGACCTGATGACTTACTTATTCCAACTTTCAGAATCCTTTAAGAATGGACTTTTCCATACTGAGGAGGATAATGATACTACACAGAGATTTATAGTTTTTTAAACTGCTTTCCATTAGATTAGCCAAGGAGATGATTAAAAACAAACAAACAAAACCCAGTGAGAAAGGCTACAGAAACATTACTCTGCCTCTTTTAAGGATGGAGAAACCGACACCCGGAGAGGCGAAGTGGCTTGTTCAAGGTCACTGAAAAGGCAGCGCCCGCTAGCCGGCCTCCTAAAGGCAGGCGGAAGCTGCAACTCAGAAAGGGCACCAAGTGCGCTCCCATCACCGGCAGCCCGCTTGGCTGCTGGATGCTGCGTCATTGAACAATGCGTATTCCCCAAATGACGATTATGGCCTTCGTTTGCAACAAAGATCAGAGCCACCTCCTCCTGTGAGCCTGCGAGTGGAGGGCGTGGCGAGTGCCAGTGGCGGGGTCGGCTCACCCCGCCCACTGCCGCTTGGGCTTCCACAGCACCGACCACCCCTCCGGCCTCTCCTGGCAGAGAGCTGCGTGTTCGCTCTCCCGCCCTTTTCAGGGCTCTTTCTGCGGCGGGGGCCAAGCGCAACTGCCTCCCGGCTTCACGTACTGGAGGCGCACGCTTTACAGAGAAGCCCATGTCTGAAAGCACAGCATGCATTAGCATCCTCTCTTTCAGAGAGAGCTATTTTTGTATTTCGTCGTCCGAGACTGTTCCAAAGTAGGGGATGCAAGTATCAGGAGGAGAGGCAACACGAGCCAATGTCTCCTGCTCAGAAGAGAGGGAATCACTGTCGTTTCCTCAACAACATAACAACAACTGCGGCAGCAGTAATGGAGAACACACTGAGTTGGAGTCGAGCTGCCCTTGGGCACAGGACGACCAGCCTGCCCAGATCTCTTTCTGTGGGATTTCTTTCCGTACACTTCACAGGAATGAGGTTCGTTGCCATGGTTACTAGCAAATCACATGGTATAGCCTCGCTCCCTAGAAGTGCCTGAGAACAGCAGGCTCAGACTGTGTTGGGGAGAGAAGATGCCTTCCTCCCCAGCATGGTTGCTTTTCCTGAGCAAACCGGTGCAGCGGTTTCCCCGTTCTGACCAGCCCACTTAGGGGTCAGGGCCAGCTGTTCTTTGGGGCGTCAATTCACCGCTTTCCTAATGAGATCAGCAGCGCAAGTTTCCTCACGCACTTTTCCTTCTGGTTTCAGGAACCCGTCTCCCCCTCTCCAGTCCCCTCCTTCTTTGGATACACACACACACACACACACACACACACACACACACACACACACACACACGGGTGCTGTACTGAATTGCTGAGTTGATTGTGGGGTGGAGCGTGCAGCCTACACCACTTGAATAAGCTCTTTTAAAATCCGAGGATGGCATGAGTCAGGGAATTTTGAAGCTGTGATACAATCAGGACACTGATGCCTCAAGGGGGTAGAGGGAGGGAGTATGAACTCGCCCAGATCCTAAAGAGACCCGGCAGGGTCGCCTTTCCCAGGCCCAACCTCGATGGGGATTTGTGACCCTCAAGCCTCAGAGTTTTGGAATTGGGTTCACTCTGACCATGTCTGTTGGGGTGGGGTGGGCGTGACCCCACAACTGTCGCCTTCCAGGGAAGAGAAAGCCCTGCCCTCAGAGAAAGCTCTAGAACAACAAAGCTCTTTGCCTCTGCACTTCACCGCCCCTGCCCTTCCCTACAGAACCAGGCCAGTTAGCTCAAGTTCTGTGGTGCAGGAGCAGGCTAGAAGGGCACATCTTTTTCCCTGACAATTACAGATTGCCTACCTCTTTGTGTTCAGATTGTATCTCATCTTGTCAATTCCATCAGATTTTCTGGTCTGCTTTCCCTATTGCAAAAGCAAACTCTGGATGATAAAAACACACACAGAAGAGTCAGCAGGTATCAAAAGCAGGGCCAGGAAGGGACTCTGCCCGAGGTGGGCAAGGTGGTGCAGAGGGCTTGCTCAGGGCCCCTGCCTCAAAGAGCTAAGTGTATTCAGGGAGAGGAGGCAAATAGCCTCTCAAAGGTACCTAACCCCATGGACACCATGAGACTAGGGCCAGGGCTAAGAGGACCAGAGGGTTCTAAAATTAAGGGGGCCAGGGATGCATCCTAGAGGTATGTGAAACCCTATCCAGTGGGGTACAAGAAATATTAGAATTTCCATTTATTTTATCTCTTCTTTGCTATACGTATTTTGGTATGTGTATTATAACATATAAAATTTTATTATGTAGGGTCAGATTTGACTGAGATTAAGAAAGAAGAAAATATCCAAAACATCATGGCTTAAACAAGACAGAAGTTTCTTTCTGTCTCATGTACTTGGAGTGTGGCGGTAAGCCACCCAGAACTGATAAGGTATCTTTTCTGATTGCGCCATCTCTTCAGCGTGTGGCTTCCACTCCATTGTCCAAGGCTGTTGCTTGTGGTCAAGCCATCCTGTTTGCATTCTAGAGAGCAGGAAGGAGAAAAAAGGGAAGAACTGCATGTTTCTCTCATGGAGGACACTTCCTGTAAATTGTACCTGACACATCTGACAATTCATTGGCTAGAATTTAGTCATGTGATCACATCTAGTTGCAAAGGATCCTGGGACATGTAGTCTATTGCAGGATGCCATGTGCCCATTAGGAAATGCTACACTAAGGAAGTAGGGAAGGATGGACGTTGGGTGCCACTATCAGTGTTTACCATAGTAATACGTTAGTAGTCAAATAGCACATGTGAAAGTGAAAGAGGAGAGTGAAAAAGTTGGCTTAAAGCTCAACATTCAGAAAACGAAGATCATGGCATCTGGTCCCATCACTTCATGGCAAATAGATGGGGAAACAGTGGAAACAGTGTCAGACTTTATTTTTGGGGGCTCCAAAATCACTGCAGATGGTGACTGCAGCCATGAAATTAAAAGATGCTTACTCCTTGGAAGGCAAGCTATGACCAACCTAGATAGCATATTCAAAAGCAGAGACATTACTTTGCCGACTAAGGTCCGTTGAGTCAAGGCTATGGTTTTTCCAGTAGTCATGTATGGATGTGAGAGTTGGACTGTGAAGAGGGCTGAGCACCGAAGAATTGATGCTTTTGAACTGTGGTGTTGGAGAAGACTCTTGAGAGTCCCTTGGACTGCAAGGAGATCCAACCAGTCCATTCTGAAGGCGATCAACCCTGAGATTTCTTTGGAAGGAATGACGGTGAAGCTGAAGCTCCAGTACTTTGGCCACCTCATGCGAAGAGCTGACTCATTGGAAAAGACTCTGATGCTGGGAGGGATTGGGGGCAGGAGGAGAAGGGGACAACGGAGGATGAGATGGCTGGATGGCATCACTGACTCGATGGACGTGAGTCTGAGTGAACTCTGGGAGTTGGTGCTGGACAGGGAGGCCTGGCGTGCTGTGATTCATGGGGTTGAAAAGAGTCTGACACGACTGAGCGACTGAACTGAACTGATACTTACAAAGAAATACATGTGCTGGTTGGGTGCATAATCAGGACTGGGGCTTTTGGGGTAAAGTTAAAAGATCACTGATGTGGATTATAGCACTCTAGAAGTACATGCAATTAATTGAAAGAAGGAATAGAGGTTTTTTTCTTCTATCAACCAACTAAGTTTGAAAATCAGGTGTCTTCATGTTGCTGGCCAAAATCCTGGCCCTCTCTGCCCAATGAAGCCTAATGAAAAAATACAGAGACAGAGTCTGGAGGAAGTAGAAAGATGGCTTTAATTCTCAGCCAATGGAGAGGGGAACACAGTAGGGCTCATGCCTCAAGAACTGTGGCCCTCCCCCTGCCCGCCATGAGGAGTCTAGGGGCTTATAAGATGATGAGGAACAAAGGTTTAGGATTTTGATTTCTTCCTCTTGCATTGTTGCAAAGACAATCATAGACTAGCGTCAGTAACCCAGTGATTGAGAATGGCAGTTCGGTGGCTCTGTGAGCTTTCTGAAATATAACTACAAGGGGAAGGGTGTTGTAAGAGTAAACACCAGAAATGGGATGTATTTAGCATAGAGTCAAAGGAAAAGAGATACAAAATGTAGCTCCTGCAGAGTTAAGGGGCAAAAAAGTAAACTTAGTTACAGACCTTAGGCGCTGCTGCTGCTGCTGCTAAGTCGCCTCTGTCGTGTCCGACTATGTGCGACCCCATAGACAGCAGCCCACCAGGCTCCCCCGTCCCTGGGATTTTCCAGGCAAGAACACTGGAGTGGGTTGCCATTTCCTTCTGCAATGAGTGAAAGTGAAAAGTGAAAGTGAAGTCACTCAGTCGTGTCCAACCCTCAGCAGCCCCGTGGACTGTAGCCTTCCAGGCTCCTCCGTCCATGGGATTTTCCAGGCAAGAGTACTGGAGTTAGGAGCAGTTAAAGTAAAAAATATATATATATATAGGAGTGTTCAGGCTGGCTCACTGTTCTGTTTATCTTCTTTGTTCTCAGGAAAGGGAAAGAGAAAAACTCCTTCTTCTTTTTTCCTTTCCACTGCAACATTCAGTTAATAATCCATGAGTCAAACAGCATCCCATTTAGAAACGAGAAAGGCATTCCCAAGGGATTTTTTTCCCAACCACCTGATATCCATTCATCCTTCTCCTGGTAAAATGGAGAATTTTATGTAGGGACTCATCATTCCCCCACTTTGTGATGCCATTGTGACAAGGCCCTAATCAACTCTTCCCATCCACTTGACCACAGGGATTAGAGCAAGTTACCAATTTGACTCTTAAAAGGGAGACACTGGACAGAAAGCTAAGAGCACATGGAGTCAGGAGCTGCCCAAATCTTCCTGCGACCACGATGGGAGAGCTTATGTGAGACTGAAACCAACATCCAGAGGAGATGGAAGGCATGCTGAGAGAGGATCGGATCCTGGTGATAGCACTTAAGTTCCTGTATCAAGCTACACCTGAACACAGCATGCGTTGTGATGAGGAGCCATTTTGGACCAGAAAGCTGAGGTCAGGCCCCTGGACCTGGCAGAGCATCTAGGTGGAAAGAGCCTGAGATGGGATGACTTCCTGGAGCAGAGCTTGGCTCAGTGTGTACGTGAAAGAGAAATCCATTTCCATCTGGGATAAGTGACTGCCTATTTAAGTCTTTGCTCTAGCAGCCAGGCTATACCTAACTAGTACATATGTTATGATTTCATTTCATTTTTTTCTTGTTATTTATTTATTCATTTTCTTTCCCGTTGTGCTGGGTCTTCATTGTTGCACTCAGGCTTTCTCTGCGTGTGGTAAGCCAAAGCTACTCTCTCGCTGTGGCACTCAGGCTTCTCATCTTGGCGGTTTCTCTTGTTGCCGAGCACAGGCTCTAGGTACTCAGGCTTCCGTAGCTGTGGCCCACAGGCTTCATTGCTCCCCAACAGGTGGAATCTTCCTGGACCAGGGATCGAACCCATGTTCCCTGCATTGGAATCAAATTCTTGTCCACTGTACCACCAGGGAAATTCTCATTTCATTTATTTTTAAAGATCTCGTGTGTGTGTGTGTGTGTGTGTGTGTGTGTGTGTGTGTGTAGTGTGTGACTTGCAAATGCAGCTGCTTGACTGTTTACTAAGGAGCAAATCCCCTGCTCACTTGAGGCTGCAGAAAATCGCTGACCCCCACTCCTCTGCTCTTAGAAGATTGTAGGAGGAGCCATAAAAAGGCAAGATGTGCACGTTTAACGATCTCACTTAATCACCCAAGGCAGGTGCAGCAAGTGGGTGCAAAGCAAGGATTTGAACCCAAGACTGCCTGACCCAGGAGTCCATAGTGTTGCCACCACTTCAGCGCTCCACTCCTGTGTCCTCTCGGCTAAGCCTCTTTCCTGCTTAGGGTTGAGTGGAGTCGTGGCACTTTACAATGTGCCCTCGTTGCATCTTTGCACTGAAGTGCTTTGGGGCCAGAGGCTGTGTTCTTCCCCTTCGCATCACCCAGGTCTGGCTGGGGCGTGGCCCTTCATAAACGTAGACCAAAAGAATGAATACTAAATGGTCCTGCTGAGCCTCAGAATGTCTAGCAGGCTACTGCAGGATCAAATGAGATAATGTTTGAGAAGACGTTTCGAAAACTACAAGCTAATATATACACTTGGGTTAGCCCGCTCTCCTGTTAGGAAATTCTGTGTGTTTAGGGCAGGAATAAGGCTGTTTCCATGCTCTACTCTGGTTCTGTCTTTTGGTGCTTTCCTCTGAGAAACAATCCTCCCGGTCATGTCTCTTTCAGTGTTGGAGGACACCTAGACACCACTCAGACCTGCCTCCTGGGGCCTTCTCACCCTGACCCCCGGCAGGGTCCACTCTGTGATGTTTCCACTGAAAGGTCAGTAGGTCAGTAGCCCTTCTAACAACTGGGCACTGTGATCAAAATGTGACTCAGCAGTGCAGCACAGGAGACAGGCACTATGCTGTCCCCAGATGTACTATGAGCCCTCCTCCACAATTCAGAGTCCTCTTTCAAGGTCAGGTTCAAAGTCATTTGCTCGGTAGAAGTCTTCCAAGTCCAGCAGAAACACTAAGTTCTCTTTCTTTCCTGTGGTGTCATTTCGCACTTTATTCTAAGCCATATCACATTATAATATTATTTGTACTTTTTTATAAACCTCACTCAATCACTCCTCCAAACTATCACCTCCACCCCTCGTAAGTGAGCTTTTTCAGGGATAGAGACTGTCTTACTCTTTGATGCTTCATCACCTGCCTCAGTGCCTGACATTTACTGATAAATGTAATAATGCTTGTTGAAAGCATAAGTGAGTAAAAGCATGAGCAGAGGGGCTACCGCTTTCTTTCTGTCATTAGACAAACTCATGTCTAAATCCCACTGATCGACTACACCCATTGATTCATGCATGCACTCATTCATTCAATCACTCTTGTGTTGAGTACTTATATTCCAGACATCCTGCCAGACACTAGCATTGGACAATCAGGAGGCCAGGGTCCCTGCCCTCCCAAGCTTATATCTGAATAGCGGAGACTAAATAAAGCGGCACACCAGTAAGTAAACAAGCTATCTACAGATTCCAACACATCCCATGAATGACATGAACAGGGGGAGTATGGCAGAGGAAGTGAGGTTGACAGTGGAGCACTTGAGATGAGAGAGATGAGGCAGGGAGAGACTTACTGGGAACCTTGGCACTGAGTCCTGAAGAATGAGTCTTTTAAAGAACAGGAGGGACTTTCCTGGCAGTCTAGTGGTTAAGACTGTGAGCTTCCACTGCAAGGGTCACAGGTTCAATTCCCTGGTTGAGGAAATAAGATCCCACACACTGTAGTTCAGATCAGTCACTCAGTTGTGTGACCCCATGGACTGCAGCATGCCAGGCCTCCCTGTCCATCACCAACTCCCAGAGCCTACTTAAACTCATGTCCATTGAGTTGGTGATGCCATTCAACCGTCTCATCCTCTGTCGTCCCCTTCTCCTCCCATCTTCAGTCTTTCCCAGCATTAGGGTCTTTTCCAATGAGTCAATTCTTAGCATCAGGTGGCTGAAGTATTGGAGTTTCAGCTTCACATGCAGGGGGTGGGGGGTGGGGTGGGCGGCGGGGGGTGGGGGGTGTTGGGAAACAGGAGGAAAAATTAGATAGCCACAACCAGAAAAAAAAATTTGCCTCTTTCTCTAAGGGTTAGTTTCCTTATCTGTAAATTAAAGTAATCATAGCACCCACTTCATAATTTCTTGTGTGTGAAGCTTAAGTACATTGAAAAACTTAGCATAGTGCAGGGCACCTAGAAAGCACTCAGTACATCTTGGCTCTGATCAGTTATGGGGTAATGCTATCAAAAGGAAACGAGGGTGCAGTCCTGTGGTTCTGTGTACTTGCCACTTCCTTTCCAAATTCTCCCAAGCCATCTGGTAAATAACACATTTAAGAATGTGCCTGGGAGGGACTTCCTTGGTGGTCAGGTGGTTAGGACTGCTTGCTTGCACTGCAGGGGGCACAGGTTCCACCCCTGGGTGGGGTACTAAGATCCCGAAAGCCACAGTCAAAATAATAATAATAATAATTAACTAAAAAAAAATGTGCCTGAGCACCAGCCTTAATCTCTATGGTCTATGGTCTCTAGAGTCTCATTTAAAATGAGTGTAAATACCTTATAAAGTTGATAGAGGGAGTAAATCAAATGAGATAACGTATGTGAAAGCCCTGTGTGATGGTACTTATTTCTGCGGTCGTATCTTCAGTGTTTCTCTGTAGTTTCTGGACACCTCATGTTCTGGCTGCAAGCATACCACTGAGTTTGCCAGCCAAGGACTCTCCTGAAACTGAGTGTGGAACTTCTAGTGAGCAGGACGACCCCCAGCCCCAGTGCAACCTGAGAGCCAGGTAACAGGACTTCTCTGGTGATTCAGGTTAAGAAGCGCCCTGCCAGTGCAGGGGCATGGGTTTGATCCCTGGTCCGGGAAGATCCCACGTGCCACGGAGCAGCGAAGTCCGTGCACCTAGAGTCTGTGCTCCACGGCAAGAGAAGCCGCGGCGATGAGAAGCCCACGCGTGGCAATTAGAGATTAGCTCCTGCTCACTAAAACTAGAGAAAGACTGTGTGCAGCAATGAAGATCCAGCACAGCCATAAATAAATAAATACTTCCCTAAAAAAAAACCACACAACTAGATGACCAGTTAGTAGTGGAGCCAAGAGTAGAACCCATGTCTACTGCCCCCAGGCCAACCAGATGCACTCACAGCATCTGCGGCCCAGATGAGAAACGATTCGCTATGCTACTCCAGCACACAAGGCCTCCATTTTTTCTTGTCTTTTTTTTTTTTTAATTGATGTATAGTTGATTTACAATATTGTGTTAATTTCAAGTGTACTTTTTAAGGAGTTGCGAGGCAGCTCACAAGGCTAGTCTTATTTACTGGACAGGTGGGAGAATCATGCAGTTATAATAGGAACAAAGAGAAAGATTCTAACTGTCTCAGAAACAAAAGCCTTCTGCAGTTCAAAGTCCTCTGAACCTGTGGTTTGATGTGTGTGTGTGTGTGTGTGTCTGTGTGTGTGTGTGTATGTACACATGCGTGTGCATGCAAGACAGGAGAAAAAGCACTGGCTCCATCCTCTAAGACACTGACTCTTACAGAGTATTATTTTATGTATTCAGATTTTCAAGTCTGGCCTTAAATGGCAATATAAGCAGAAAGATGCCAAGGAGAGTGGTGGAACAAGGGCTTAATTACAGGGACCTTTGTACAACTCACACACCAATAATTTGCCTAGCCGAGTGATTCAGCAGTAAGCCTGCCAGGTTCCCAAAGAAAGCCCATATCTGGGATGACGTAATGTCTTTCCACCCCATACAGCCGTCTCTCTACACCCACCGTCACACGCTTACCGTCTCCTCCAGAGAGCCACAATTCCATCTGTGGGATCTTCAGCTGCCATCTGCATGGTGACAAATATGTGTTTTATTATTTAAATGGTATTACAAAGTACCATGCTGTTAGTCTAGCCCTTTGTGTTTGAAAATTCAATAGAAAAATTAAGACAGAGAAAAACCCTAGCCTCTGGTGAGTTATATATTGGCAAATCACGTCTACAGAATGCCTCTGGTATCTCAGATTGGATATTTGATCTATATAGCCCATGAATATTTATACCTTGAGGCAAAGTGATTGATTTAATTTACCACTGGAAATTGAGGTGACTGTCTAGACTTACTGCGTGGTAAGCCTTGCAGAGAATATGAAGAGAAAGGGACCCTGATCTGACCCTGAAGTACCTTGTGTGAAACTGGTAGATACATTGCTTGCCTACCTCAGATTCACTAGTCTTCCCCATATTTCTGATCAGTGCTCGGGGAAGGTGATCTGATCCTGTTTGAAACTAATTTTGATTTTACTTGCCACACTTGGCTAGGCATATCATTCATTTCAATTTATTTCAAAGAGAAACAGAAGGAAATCTACTAAGAGTTAGGGGGAGTTCTGAGAAAAATTTTTTTTTCTGATAAAAAGAGATCCAAAGAATAAGTTCATTTTTTTCTTCCATTGGATGTTGTTGTGATGCAAGGAACCCCTGCAGCAATCTTGCAAACATGAGGGTAGATAGTTGGGAGAATAGTGAGATGGCAAAAATCTGGGTCCTTGATGTTCATGAGTTACTGATAAACTAACTTAGAGCTGCCCCTACCTCCAGATTTCTCATTATATAAGTTGATAAATCCTTTGTTATTTAAACTGGTTGGATGGATGCTTTCTGTACATAGAAGCTGAAAACATTACCAAGTGAGGCAGTGACTTCTAAGTTTTCTAGCAAAAAACCAAAGTGAGAAATATTTTTTACAAGTGATGCATTCTAAAATCTTCTGTTTTATTCTATTTCATTTTCTAAAATTCAGGTCATGACTCACTAAAGTGATTTCAAAACTCACTGGTGGGTCCTGACCCACATTTTGAAGAACATTAAAGTCATAGGGGACATAAACTACTGTGATGTAAAGGAAAACATGATGTGGTGTCATAAAAGACATACTGATAAAGTGCTATCATAGGAGAGAATGGTAACTTTGAGTTTGGGGAAACAGGGATGCTTTCATGGAAGGACTGGACCTTGAGAAAACAGCTCCATTTTTAGTGAGAGAAGAGGGTTTAAGGAATGACAGGAGGAAAGGCAAGATGGTGGGAAGTG
Source organism: Ovis canadensis (assembly GCF_042477335.2). Lineage (NCBI taxonomy): Eukaryota > Metazoa > Chordata > Mammalia > Artiodactyla > Bovidae > Ovis > Ovis canadensis. Next base: position 86,179,689 of record NC_091253.1, read on the forward strand.
AGGTAAATGCAGAAGCCAGCGGGTAACCCTGGGCAGAGCTTGATGTTTGTGGTTTGGAGAGTAGTGAGAGTGAGGTGTGACTCGGGTTAGGTCATGTGCAGCCTTGACTGGCAGGCAGTTGAGAGGCCTCATGAAGGCTTTTGGGAAGGGCTGGGCCTAAGGCAGTCTGCATGGTGACGGTTACAGGTTGGGTTGAGTCTGAGTCATATCAGAAGCTCAAACTGGTAGAGTTTAGACTGGAGGCTCTGCTCTGGGAGCTCAGCTTCTGCTGCGTCACGTCATCCTGCCTGCAGTCACTGCAAGCCCATTTTACATAGAGGGTCCTCTATCTGTGAGCTGCTTTTTAGTGGTGAACAAAGAGGGAGCTGATTTTTCTAAAAGTTCTGCTTGACAGCCCCCAGTTGTTGCTCAGTCACTCCATCATTTTTTACTCTTTGTAACCCTATGGACTGCAGCAGGCCAGACGTCCCTGTCCTTCCCAGTCTCCCAGAGCTTGCTCAGATTCATATCCATTCAGTTGGTGATGCCATCCAACCATCACATCCTCTGTCATCCCCTTCTTCTCCTGCCTTCCATCTTTCCCAGCACCAGGGTCTTTTCCAATGAATCAGCTCTATGCATCAGGTGGCCAAAGTATTGGAGCTTCAACTTCAGCATCAGTCCTTCCAATAAATATTCAGGGTTGATTTCCTTTAGGATGGACTGGTTTGATCTCCTTGCAGTTCAGTCTGGTGCTGCTTCTAAATGAAACCAACAGAGTGAAGAAGAGTGGTCAACTTGCAATTTCAGAAAGGCCAACAATCTCCAAACCTCACTGTTCCTCTTGCACCCACTTGACTGCCTTCTGATGAGTTCACATATTGTTAGATCCAGCCGTAAAAGGTGGGCTGAGCCTTGCTACCTCTAATGAAAAAAGAAAAAAAAAAATTTAGTGGAGGAGGATTTGAAACTGCTGGTTAAACTGGGTGTTTGTGCTATCTGTGGATTTGCATCACCTATGTCATTCCTCCCCTACTTTCACCCTGAAAGCCAAGACTTGACACTCACGATGAAAATTAATCAGAACCTATATGCAATTTCTCTTTTATTATAGACCTGAGAGATGGGCAAATTAAAGGGGATTTTTACAGAGAACCTAAATACTGGAGAATAGAACCAGATTTTGATAAATCTTAAGTGGCCTCAAGTTTATTCATACTGTCTCTCTTCAAATTGGTGATAGTTTCTTAATATTTGAGATGGAATAATAAGATTCATGGAATGCTGTTTCTGTCCTGACAGTTGATACTCTTTGTGATCTGGGCAGAGGTCTCTACATTTCTGCCCCCACTGGCTCCATATGGGAAATTACAATGAATAGTCTACCCTTTGGGAACACAAAGAAAGCTAAGTACTTGGTTTGAGGTAGGGGACTTTGTCGTGATGGAAAGGCACCAGCTAGCTACATTTGACCCTAAAGCATATGAAATCAAGCACTAAGTTTGCATGATAACATCCATTGTGCCTTGATATCTTCTTCAAGTGGTTTATTTGGGCTCTTCTTTGTAGAATCTTTCCAACCCTCATGTGTTAGGACCTAAGTATGGTGGAGTCAATCATGTGAACAAAAATAGGTGTCAGGAAAAGAGCAGACAAATGGGTCCCATTCCTCTAAGATGAAACGGTGGTCAGATGGACACAGGGCCTGCCTTCCTCTGGAGTGCCCACTATCCTCTTTCACAAATTCTCCTGTGGCCCCTTGAACATCTGTAACTGTTCACGTGTCTGCTCCTCAATAGGAATGCGTGATCCTTAAGGGCACGATGGTGATTGACTCATCTCCGTATTCCCAAAATCTAGCATAAAAAGTGCTTCTTGAATGAATAGTTTAAGTGAATGAGTGACATATCACTCACGTAACCAAGAGCAAAGTTTCTTCTCTTAGGATTTCTTTGACAATAACAGCTCAGAATCCACTCCTCCAGAACCGGCTGGTGTTGACTTTCTGACCACCACCCTTCTAAGGCCTCCTCAGGGTCCAAAGTCTACTGTTCATGCAGATGTTTCATTACCTGGTATTTCCTTTTTACATTTTTATTTTCTTCATGGACATTCATTCAAAAACTATTTATACTAACTTACTTAGATAACCTTTTCCCCTACTTTGTCATATAACAGAAACAAACATAACATTTTAAAGCAATTATCCTTCAATTAAAAAATTAAATAAGACATAGAAGTAACACAAAGCCCATTCATATACAGAAAAGGAAGAGCATAAAGGAAAAAAATATCACACCCCTAAGAGGAGCTTGCTGAGGCCCATCCCATCCTCTAGACACCTGTCTCAGGGGCTGGGAACAGTGGCTCTCATCCTACCAAGGCCAACACCCTCTTTTCATAACAAGTATTTTTTATAATGTCCCCTTTACTACACTGAAATTAATTTTATAGATAATATGTTATGCACATATCTTTTCAAAATCTTTAGTAACCATATCACAAAGTGTTATTGTCTAAAGGTTGGTATCCCCTCAAAATTCATATGTTGAAATTCCAACCCCCAAAGTGATGGTTTTAAGAGGTGAAAGTCTGATGGGATTAGTACCCTTATAACAGAGACTCCAGGGAGCTCTCTATCCCTCTATACCAGGATTTCCAGCCTCTAGAATTGTGAGAAATCAATTTCTCATGTTGATAAGTCTGAACTGACTAAACTGCCTGAACTGCCTGAACTGACTAAAGCACAAAGAATTAAAAATAAAATAATTTACAATAAAAAAGCAAGTCTTTCAACTGTGCAAATGCTCAGCAGGAGTACAGTAGAAGAAATGAATCACAGCACTGTAGGTGCCCAATACCTGGAATCACTGTGTCTGTAGCAGCGAACGGTGCGGGCCCATACAGGTCTGCTGTAGTGGAGATGAAAATTCCATAAGTGGTGCTGACATTGCTAATGTGATTTTCCAGAATGGAGAACAAACTCTCAGGAAAGTTCTGAGCAAAACAAAGCTCTGTGTTCCTTTGATGGATCCAGTCATTGCTTTCCTAGAAAATACACTGCATTTTAAAAAATGCTTTGGGTTTATAAATAAAAAAGAGTTAGGCTTTAGCTCTGTTATTTTGAACAGTCTCTTCACCTGTATGAATGTTCAAAACTCATCAAGGTCACGACAGTAGGTGACCATTAACCATCATTGTAGGCCATTAACCATCTCCTGTCTTTCCATCTCTAGCCGGTACTGGTCACGGCCCTCCTTGAATCATCGAAACAATAGACCGCACCCCTTCCCATATTGCTCCAGTGTCCCAGTTAATAAGCACAGATCCAAGTGAACCCTGATGCTCCCATTCCCTTGTCCTGTTATAAAACACCAGGAGAATGCTACCGAGTGGACTTTGGCACGAGGTGTTCCTTTTACCTGGTAATAAGAAACACGGGTGCATAAACAGTACCTTTCTCTGCCTGTGGTTGTTCTACAATGATATGATGCCTGGGGATGGCTACCATCTTATTGTCATCCAGACAGCCAGCCAGAGGAAGAGGCCAATGCACTGAGCAGGCAGAACAGAAAGGTGGGAAGAAGTGGGGTACCTGGTGACTTAAAATGAGCCCTGAATCAGCCAACCCCAGAGCTACCCCACTTCCTTTCCTCTTGATGTGTTAAATAATTGTGCAAGTCAGTGGGGTTGGGGTTTTCCGTTGTAGCCAAAAGCATCTTCCTGATAAAAGCACTCCTGTTATCACTGGAGACCCCCTTTCTGGGCTTCTTGCAGAGAACTGGCCTCCTTTCTTGATTCTACTTTGAGGTGAGGTGGTTAAGAAACTTTCTGGGTTCACAATCCAGTCTGATTTTACAAGCTCTGTGTGTGTATGCGCGCGCGCTAAGTTGCCTCAGTCCTGTCTGCCTCTTTGCAACCCTGTGGACCGTAGCCCGCCAGGCTCCTCTGTGCATGGGATTCTCCAGGCAGGAAGACTGGAGTGGGTGCCATGTCCTCCTCCAGGGGATCTTCCCAACACAGGGACTGAACCTGGGTCTCACGTCTCCTGCGTTGGCAGGCGGATTCTTTACCACTAGTGTCACCTGGGAAGCCCTTACAAGCTGTGTAAATACAGGCAGATCTCTTCATCTTTTGATGTCTCATTTCCTCATCTGTAAAATGGGAACAATAATAGTTTTCTAACTCCAGGGAAGTTGTAACAATTAAGTTAAATGAGTTACTATAAGGCAAGCACTTGGAATAGTGTCTAACCCATCACTTGTGCTGAATCAATGAGAACTTGGATGACAGAGTCTTTATAGCTTTTTGGTAAGAGTCCATGTAAGAAAAGCTATGACAAACTTAGACAACATTTTAAAAAGCAGAGACATTACTTTGCCAACAAAGGTCCGTATAGTCAAAGCTATGGTTTTTCCAGTAGTCATGTATGGATGTGAGAGTTGAACAGTAAAGAAGGTTGAGCGCCGAAGAATTAATGCTTTTGAAATGTGGCACTGGAGAAGACTCTTGAGAGTCCCTTGGATAGCAAGGAGATCAAACCAGTCAATTCTAAAGGAAATCAACCCAGAATTTTTATTGGAAGGACTGATGCTGAAGCTGAAGCCCCAATACTTTGGCCACCTGATGCAAAGAGCCAACTTATTGGAAAAGACCCTGATGCTTGGAAAGGTTGAAGGTAGGAGGAGAAGGGGACGACAGAGGATGAGATGGTTGGATGGCATCACCGACTCAATGAGCATGAGTTTGAGCAAACTCTGGGAGATGGTGAAGGACAGGGAAGCCTGGCATGTTGTAGTCCATGGGGTCGCAAGAATTGGACATGATTGAGTGACTGAACAATGACAAAATTTCTTTTCGCCACAAATGACAGAAAGGCCATTCAAACTAAATGAAGCAAGACAAGGAAAGTCACTGGCAGCTGGGGACCAGGAAGAGCCACCCAGATCGAGGCCTCAGGATCAGATGTGGTCCTTCTAAACCAACAGTTGGTATCCTTGACAGTCCTGGTTGAGAACTCCTGCCTAGATCTCAATTCAGCAGCCTCTGGTCTTTGGTGCTCTTAAGTCATTCTGTAGAAAGGTCTTCCTACTATGGCTTCTACATTTGTCCTCCCATACCAATCTCAACAGAAAAAAAATTTTTAAGTAAAAGTGTTTTCTCCCAGCATCTGCATAGCAATGAATCTGTCCTGCTTGGATCTCCTTATCCGTTTATTCTGATCACTGTTGCTAAAGGCTGGGATACAAACCCACCCCTGTGGTCAGGAATCCTGACTGCTGACTCATCAGAAACATGTGGCCCTGGTGACAGAGGCAGAGACAAAGCAAGTCCCTCAAAGATCGAAAAGGACTGAGCAAGGAAAGTCTGTAAACACCATCTAATTAATAAGACTAGTTACATTTCAGTCAGTCAGTTCAGTCGCTCAGTCATGTCCAACTCTTTGCTGCTTCATGGACTTCAGCACACCAGGCCTCCCTGTCCATCACCAACTCTCGGAACTTGCTCAAACTCTTGTCCATCGAATTGGTGATACTATCCACCCATCTCATCCTCTGTCGTCCCCTTCTCCTGGGAGGAGTTACACTTCATTTTGATGTAACTTATCATCAGTGTGATTTGTTTCAGCCATTTTTTGTAACCAATAAGATTTGAACTTGGGACTTCCCTGGTGATCCAGTGGTTAGGAATCTGCCTTTCGGTGCATGGAAAGCAGGTTCGATCACTGAACAGGGAACTAAGACCCTGTCGGCCGCGGGGCAACTGAGCCCAGGCTCCACGACTAGAGACGCCTGAGATAGTCCACAACTGCGAGCCGTTGCACTCTGGAGCCTGCAGGACACGATGAGGATCCTGCGTGCTGTAACTAAGGCCCAACGCAGCCAAATAAAAAATAAATATATATATTTTAAACTTATTTAAAAAAGATCTGGGCTTACTGGGGTCTTGTCTTCAAGTCTTTTAACCACTGCAAGTGAGGAAGTGTGGCTTGGCTGGGACAATCTCTCCCTTGGTTGCCTGGACAGATTTTCAGGTTCTTCATTCCCTGGAGCCGCTTATTCACTGACTCTTTGTCACGCCCACAGATGACAGATCTGCTAGGCTGCCCTCTTGATTTTACTCCAGCATCATTTTCTAACAATACAATCCGTCTTCAGCACTGACTACACAGTATTTGAATTTGAATTGAAATCCAAGTTTCCAGTTCCTCAAACTTTTGACCTCTCATCTCCTTTACTTGTTTATGTTCAGGTTGGAGGAGCTCTTGTAGGAATGCTTTTTTTTTTTTTTTTAACCAAAAGATGATTGGAATTACACGTGGAATCCTAGAGTATGCTTATCCACATGTCGCGAATAGCACTCACCAAATTCCCTTTTTCAACCTGGACACTCTTGAGAACAATAAAACACATTTCCAGTCCTCCAGAAAGTAAAGAATTTTTAAAGCAGCTAGAGAAAAGCGTATTTGAGGAGACAAATCACAGTAAATACCTGTGTGTAATTAACCAGAATGAGCAGCGTAATCAAACAGCCGCTCCCCTGCCTATCAGCATCCCCGAGGATGTCCTTCTCTGGGGTGTATTTCTGGGGCTCTGTTGTCGCATGTTTTCTGAATTCAGCTTACTTGAGGTTTCACAAGGTTCTCATGACACACTGAGCAGTTAATTTTGATCTCAGAGTTTCCCAACCCGCCGAAGCCATTGTGGCAACACGACAGATGAGTGATGGGGAAGTGGGGAAGGGCTGCAAGGTGGATGCTGGGGGAGATAGGGACAGAGGGCCTTTGTCGTTGTGTGCGCAGCCTCTGGGGGCTTTTATGACAGAGGAAATCTTGATCTCTTTGTGATGAAGTAGATACCTTACAGGCTCTTCCTGTTTTGCTCACACATTGCATAGTCTCAGTTGAGGCGAAAGGGGCCGCAGAGGGACTTTGCTCCACCTTCTCTCAGGGACAGCCCTGGAGACCCAGGCCTGGAAAAGGATCCGCTGCTCTTCCACCCTGTCCATAGTCCCCTCCCCCGGGCTGGGCAGGAAGCCACCTGCCGCAGCAAAGGTCACAGCTGAGGTCACCCTTGTCTTGTGCTTTTACATTTTGAGATCTGATTCCTGCGTGAAGCCGCAGCATGCTCTCTGGTGCTCTTTGAAAGTTCTCTGTTTTCCCAGCTGTTCTACAAACCTCTGTTGGCCGGGGCGGCCTTGCACATAGCTTTCCAAAATTACCGCGGCCTCGGCATTCTTTCCACCCACAGGATCTGCTGCTGACCCTCCACCTTCTCGAATGCAAATCCTCCCCCCACCTTCATACTGAGTTTGTCTCACTTCCTCCCCCTCCCCCCACCACCAAAAAAAAGGTGCCTGCGTCACTCTGGCCCATGCTCAGTGCTAGAACCGGGTCACCAGGCACAGCCAGGATTAATTTCCTTTATTCTTGAATTTCATATAAGTAGAATCGCACAGTGTGTCCTTTTTGTGTGTGGCTTATTTTGGTCAGTGTTTCGTCTGTGAGATTCATCCACATCCAGCCCTTCTTATTCCTTCGTATGACCACAATTTGTCAGTTCCATTACTGAGGGACATTCAGGTTACTTCTGGTTCAGACTATTGTAAATCAGGCTGCTGTGAACATCCGTGCACAAGGTGTTTTCTGAACGTATGTACCCACTTGTCTGACATCTATTCCTCGAGATCAAATCACTGGTCCTTGTAAGTGTATCTTTAGAATTCTTAGAAATGGCTGGCTTTCCAAATCAGTTGTTTTAACATACGTTTAGTCCTCACAACGGGCTTCCCAGGTGGCGCCAGTGCTAAACAACCCGCCTGCCAATGCAGGAGACATAAGAGATGTGGGTTCGATCCCTGGGTCAGGAAGATCCCCTGGAGGAGGGCATGGCCACCCACTCCAGTATTCTTGCCTGGAGAATCCCATGGACAGAGGAGCCTGGTGGGCCTCGGTCCATGGGATCACAAAGAATTGGACACAACTGAGTGACTTCACTTTCACTTTCACTTTGGAAGCATCTCACTCCAGTACTGTTGCCTGGAAAATCCCATGGACAGAGGAGCCTGGTGGGCTGCAGTCCATGGGATCACAAAGAGTCGGACACGACTGAAGCAACTTAGTACGCACACACGCAGTCTTCTCAACAACCTTATGTGTTCCTCAGTCAGTTCACAATTGAGCGCCTACTATGTGCCCAGTGCTGATGCTGGTGCTGGGATGGAGGAGTGACTAGACAGACGAGGTCCCTGTCGCTGAGACACATTCTCATGGCAGAGACAGGCAAGAAAAACCAAGGAAACAGAGAAGTCATTTCAGCTGCTAACAACGGGCTATGAAGAACAGAGCGTGTCACAGGACGGAGTGCTATGGAGGAGGACCCTGCCTCACCCTGAGCTCCGGGGAAGTGTCTTTGAGAAGCTGGGGAGAGTGTGGCCAAGCAGGGTGTGGGAAGAGTGTGAGGAGCAGACGGACAGACAGTGCAGATGCCCTGGGCAGGAAAAATGTGGTGGGTTTGGGAGAGAGGAAGTCCACACGGCTGGTGCATGCTCATCCACTCATTCCACAGGGAAACACAGATGGAGCTTCTGCGACGTGTCAGGCACCATTCTGGGCTCTTGGGTCCAGCAGGGGACAAAACAGACGTGCAGCCTGCTGTCACGGAGCAAGAAGGAAAGAGCAGGAGGGTTTGGAGGAGGGAGCAGAGGCAGGCTAGGAAGGATCATGTGGACCACGGAGAGGAACTTGGGTTTTATCCCAGAGGGCTAGAAAAGCACAGAAGGATTTGAAGCAGAGATGTGAAATGGTCTGATTTGTGGAGATGGAGCGAGGTGCAGAAAAGCAGGTGGTGATCCAGGCTTCAGACTCTGGACTGGGACTATGGCTATAGCCATGGAAACGGTGAATATGGCCACCATTCAGGAGATATTCTGAAGGCTGAGCCAAGAGGACGTAATGGAAGACTGGTTACGGAGTGGGTGGCCAGAGGAATACAATTCAGACTCCAGGGCCCTGGCCTCAGCTCCTGGTTGGGTGCGGTGCCATGCACTGAGATAGGGAGGATGGGGGCCAGGAAGGAATTTGTGAGGAAAAGCAGGTTCCAGTCTGCTAAATCTGAGATGCAAAGGAAACTTCAGGTGTAGATGTTCAAGAGGCAGGAGTTCTAGGACGAGAGGCAATCAAAGATCTGACCATGAGCATGACCAGCAGGCAGATGACTTCAAAGCTGCCTGACGGGAGGGCATGACCTCAGAGGAGAGTGTAGGCCAAGAAGGCGGCTGAGGAAGAGTTTTGGAACATGCTGAGAACTTGGTGTCCCGTTATACAGATAAGGAGACTGAGGCTCAGAGAAGCTGAGCAGAGCAACTTGCCCAAGGTCACATAGTAGGACAGTCGGTCTTACTTCAGGCTCTGCCTACTTTACACTTCATGTTAACACCTAAGGTTTCTCAGCTCTGCCACTTAGATGTGATGTGACCTCAAGTGAGTTCCTTAACTTCTTGGTGCCTCAGTTTCTTCCACTACAAAGTAAGGGTAACAATAATTATACATCCTGGATAGGGCAGTGTTTGTATAAAACAGGTTAATATAATTAAAGTGCTTGGAACAACGCTTGGCACACAGTGGTATTAGCTGTGAGTCCACCCATGTCTGAGGATGGTGGGTCTGTCTCAGGGAGAGCTCTTTCACACGTATTCCAACAACCCATCCCAGGCTGTGGATGAACCTTGGATGTCCCTCTCCGGAAGATGGGCTTGGCACTTTGGGATCAGGTCAGTTACTGGGTGAGAGCAGGGCTGCAGGCAGAGAGTACCACGCAGCCCAGGCTAGGAGCAAACCGAAGCCCGGGATGGCTTTAGCCCCGAACGTGTACACAGGAGCCTAATGCCTTCTATTCTGCTCTGACTGGCATTTATTTATTTATTATGCTACCATACATAGCATCATAAGAAATATATTTGGGGGACTTCCTGGTGGTCCAGTGGTTAAGGATCGGCCTGTCAATGCAGCGGACAAGGGTTTGATCCCTGGTCCAGGAAGATTCTACCAAAGTTGCTGATGAGCAATTAAGCCGACACACTGCAGGCCGTGCACTTTAGAGCCTTTTACTCCCAGAGAGAAAGAAAGAAAAGTGAAAGTCTCTCAGTCATGTCTGACTCTTTGTGACCCCATAGACTATACAGCCCATGGAATTCTCCAGGCCAGAATACTGGAATGGGTAGCCTTCCCCTTCTCCAGGGAATCTTCCCAACCCAGGGATTGAATCCAGGCCTTCCACATTGCTGGCAGATTCTCTACCAGCTGAACCACAAGGGAAGTCCAAGAATACTGGCTTTAGCCAGTGGGTAGCCTATCCCTTCTCCAGCAGATCTTCCTGACCCAGGAATCAAACCAGGTCTCCTGCGTTGCAGGTGGATTCTTTACCAACCGAGCTATGAGGGAAGCCCAATGAGAGATGCCACTACAATGAGAAGCCTGTGCACCGCAAGAGTAGCCCCCGGCTTCACAACTAGAGAAAGCCCCTGCACAGCAATGAAGACCCAGGGCAGGCAAAATTAAATAAATAAAATTAATAACAATAACTGTATATATAGTCTTTTGCCCCAGTTCCTGGCACAAAGATGTTAAAACTTGTGGAATTTCCTGAGTGACACGAATGTCTTTTGTTACCAGAAGGAGCCCCTTTGGAGTACAACAGAGTTTATGAAAATATGATGACTTAGAGTGGGGGTCTATGGTAGTCTCAGGAAGAGGATGGTCAGCAAGAGGCTGGAAGGTTGGGACTTTCAGCCCCACCCACTGACCTCTGGAAAAGAGGAGTGAGAGCTGAGGCTGCAGACTAGGCTGTATAAAAACTCTTGAACAATATTTTTGATGAGCTTCTGAGTAGGTGAATACATCCATGTGGTGGGAGGGTGGTGCACCCCAGTTCTATGGAGTCAGAAGCCCTTATGCTCTAAACCCTACAAGTCCTCACCCTGTGTGCCTCTTCATCCGGCTGTTTATCTGTATCCTTTATAATAAACTGGTGGAAATGAAAGTGTTAATGTCTGACTCTTTGCCTCCCCATGGACTGTACCCACCAGGCTCCTCCATCCATGGGATTTTCCAGGAAAGAATACTGGAGTGAGTAGCCATTTCCTTCTCCAGGGGAATCTTCCTGACCCAGGGACGGAACCCGGGTCTCCTCTGTCGTAGGCAGATGCTTCATCGTCTGAGCCAGCAGGGAAGCCCATAATAGACTGGTAAGCATTCGTGAATGTTTCTCTGAGTTGTGTGAGTTGCTCTACCAGATTACTCAAATCCAAGGATGGGATTGTGGGGGCCTCTGCTTTATGGCCTTTTGGCCAAAAGCAAGGGTGACAACCTAGATTTATAGTTGGCTTCTGAAGTGGGGGGCAGTCTGGTGGGACTGGGCCCTTAAACTGTGGGGTCTGATGCAATCTCCAGGCAGATAGTATCAGAATCAAGTGGAACTGCAGGACACCAGTCAGTGTCCGTGGAGAACTAGAAACTGATAGAGCTGGAAAACATGCATCAGATCACGACTCAGAATCCCTTCAGTTAGCACCTGTGCTGTAAGAACTGAGTCTAAAGAAAACAGAAGAGAAAGGTCTAGTAAGCACTGAAGACATTTCATGCACACGGGGCAAATACCGGTCTGGGTGTCCGAGTGTGTATGAACAGTGTCCCTAGTCCTCTATCTTTGTAATGGCATGCCCTCCCTTCCTTGGGGTCACTGTCCCATCCCCACCTCAGGTCATTCACAGGCCCCACACCAGGTGCTCAGCGCTTGCCCAAAGAGTGGATGCATGACCAATCAGAAATTTCCCTTCGGCTTTACAGAAATTGGGAGAACATCCTTTCTTGCTTCAGGGGTTGCTAAGCTGTGCTGTGTAAGAAAGGAACTCTCTGCATCCATACCTCCCTTTGTCCATCAGCTGTGGGGAGAGAAAAGTCCACAGAGAGAGAGGTAAATAAGGTAAATCAGACCAGTCTGGGGGCTTTGTTTGGCCTGAGCCCACCCGCCACCCACACACCCTGCTTAGTGATAGGTATCGATCCAGCCCCTCAGTGTGCTCAAGCTAGTTGGGCTTGGGGTCCCTCACAACCTTACAGGACTAGCTGATTCATGGTAAGTTTGACTGATTCCACAGCCTTAGCTGAGATTGTCCTGAAAGTAATTCAGAGTTGTCATTCAGTTTCATGAATGATGGATCTAGCAGGTTATGAGCTCCAGCCCACGAGCTCATGGCGTTTTCATGAACTGACTACTAGAGCTTATGTGGTCTATTTTTACTTCCTCACCCTCCACACAGACTGACCAACCTGCCCACGTGGGCTCTGAAATCCTTGGGGCCCCTCAGAAAGAACGTTCCTGCTCATGTGATCAGAGTGTTTGGACACAAGGGGACACTAAATGAGGCCGTGCTTTGCTTGGGGACCTAGGACATCTATAGACCAGGAGACTGGGGTAAAGGGGTCCAGTGACTCTGGATTGAAACTGGACTGGATCAAAGTGTTAGGTAGTTAGAATAGGAAAAAGGAGTCCAAAACATTGGTGGCCAAAAGATAAGGAAGGGAAAAGCCCGTGAAAATAGAACAAATGATGGTCAGAGGACCAGGGTGCAGACCTCAGGTAAAACAAACAGCACTTCCAGCTACCCCAGTTTACATAGGGCAGGCCCTGGGGGAGGAGAAAAAACACATGAAAAGAGGAGCCAAGGGGCCGGGGATCTCTCCCTTCTCTTCGAGTCTTTTGGGTTGGCATGCCCTCATTCCTCAACGATGTATTTTCCTTTACTTTCTAAATAAAACTGAGCTGTAACACAACACTGGTCCATTCAAGGGCTGTAACACTGGTCTGTCACTTCAAATTTTTGTTGTGATGAGACAGAGCCAAGGAAATTACAAACTCCCCCAACAAAAGTGACCCTTTGGACTTGAGTTTGTCTAATTCTGGCCCCCAGTAAAAGGATCTGGTTGAATCAGAAGTTCCTGAAAGGTTTAGTGGATTTCTGGAATCTCATGGATTCCAGTCTTCATAGAGAGAGTAGATCACTAGCTGGTATTTGCTCCATTCATGTGTGTGTGTGTGTGTGTGTGTGTGTGTGTGTGTGTGTGTGTGTGTATAGCATCACAGTGGACATGATGTTTGAGGAAACTCTGGGAGATAGTGAAGGACAGGGAAGCCTGGTGTACTACATTCCATGGGGTTGCAAAGAATCGGACATGACTGAGCAACTGAACAACACACCCAGGTTCCAACCTTACACACTGCTTCAGAGAAAGAATTAGAAAGATCGTGGGGAAAAAAGCCCAGCATTCCTTAAAACTTCCTTAGGAATCATCTCCTGGACTTGGCCTCCTTTCCTCCCGTGACATTTTTCATCTCAAAGCTCTAAATTCTTTTCACAGCCGGTAAGTAGGTGAAAGCCCTTCGAGAACAGTCTCCTATTGTCTGACTTTCCTTTGGGAAGTAAGATGGGAAGGTGATTTAGGGAGCTGGGGAGGGGAGGACATTCTCCTTGCACCTCCAATCTGGCAGACCCAGGTTGAAAAAGCTCCAGAAAATGCAGCACTTAAAAATGTAGCCAGGAGACTGGAGACCCAGGAGGCCCAGAGCGAGAAGCAAATGTGGGTTTGCGGTGTTATTCTTGTCTTTGCTAGGCCAATCACTCCTCCTCACTGTGCTTGCTCCTGGAGCAGAATTTTTTAAAGGGTAACTCTCTCCTTGCTGAACCGGAGCTTGTGCAGCCTTGTGGAATTCCCGTGTACAAAGGAGGGGATTGGGAGGGAGGACCAAGTCCCCCTCGGGCCACCTCACAGCCAGAGCAGGCTCGGGCTGTGTGAGAGTGTGTGCTGCGTGGGTGTGAGTGTCCCTTTCCTATCACTGCTGTGCTGGTGGTACACCCAGCCTCTTAGAAGATGCTAATGAGATTCTTGTAGAGCTACAGAATCCGCTGCGGCAGATGGTAGAAGGTCAGGCTTTCATTTCTCTGCTTTCACTGTTGTTTTTCTCTAAAAATGTGCTAACCAGCGTGCCGCTTTCTTGTGCTTTATTTTCGACAAAGCCACAGATTAATTTTTAAAATCCTTTTCATCCAACCTTCCTCTATAATCATAAACTCAGTGGGCAATATCTTTTTAAAAACAGAAGCAAATTGTTACCCAGCACCTTCATTTCTTTCCAGAGAAGAAATCTTTTACATTTTTTCTGAACCTCCAGAGGTAGTGTCCACCAGTGCTATGAGTGCCCCTGGTAATGTATAATTACATTTGCTTATAGCCTGGGGCAGGGTTATCGTGATTTGGTTAATGTGTAGTCCCTCTACAGATAGATATAAGAGTAAAAACATTTTTGTTGTTCAGCCACTCAGTTGTGTCTGACTCTGCAACCACATGGACTGCAGCACACCAGGCTTCCCTGTCCTTCAGTATCTCCCGCAGTTTGCTCAAACTCATGTCTATTGAATCGATGATGTCATCCAACCGTCTCATCCTCTCTCACCATTATTAGAGCCAATAAAGAAAATAGCTACCATTTATTGAATGCCTTCAATATCCAGGTACCATGCTAAACATTATTTCATTCAACCTTCACATTAATTCTAGAAGTAGGTAATATCAATATCATCCCCACTTTATAAATGAGACTGAGACTTGGAGAAAGAAGTTTGTCCAAGATCAGATGGCCAGGAAGTGTCAGGACTGGAATTTTGAGGTGATATGTTCTTTTGTTTTTCTTTGATGAATTTCAGTTGCGTTCATGCTGTAGTAACTAGGATTCAGGGGTATTTTTCTTGACTTCAAGAACTTGAGCGAGGCCCAGATATCAGATGGCTTGTTTATGGTGAGAGGTTCTGATCCCAGCTACAGCAGCATCAGCTTGGCCTCAAAGATGCAAGGTAGACCCATCAATTTGCAAATGAAAAAATTAGGACCCAGAGAGTATGGTGCTTCAGCTAGTGTTTGCTGTGTAACACATGTGCCTAAAACGTAGTGGCTTAACCGACAAAAGCATTTTCTTGCTCTCAATTCTGTGGGCCAGGACTCTGTACACAACTCAGTAGTGCTGTCTCGGGACTGTTCCATGTGGTTTTGGCCAGACTGGTGGGACGAGGGCCTCTGTCACACGCTTGAGGGCTTGAGGTCAGTTGCTGGCTTTCTGCTCGGCAGCAGGACAGCCTGGACTTTGCATTGTGGCTCAGGATGGCAAGAGAGCAAAGGGTCTCAGCCCAGAACTGGAACAGCGCACCCTCTCAGTCTCCTTCTGTTGGTTCAAGCCAGTCTTCAGGCCCTCGATTCAAGGGAAGGGAAACATTAGGATTGTATTAATTTAATTTCCAAGTGTCGATAAGGAAGTTGTATAACATGTTAAACTTGGAAGAAACTGGATACAGGATATTTGGAAATTCCTTGTAATATTTTTGCCTCTCTTGTACATCTGAATTTATTGCAAAATTAAAACTTAAAACAAGTTTTTAAAAAGGGAGGGAGGGGAACAGACCCCACCTTCTTTAAAATTTACACATATATATTTATTTATTTGGGGCTATGTCGGGTCTTAGTTGCAACACATGGGATCTTTGCTGAGATGCACAAGCTTCCTTCTAGCTGAGGCGCTCAGACTCAATAGCTTCAGTGCAAGGGCTTAGTTGCCCTGAGGCATGTGGAATCTTAGTTCCCCGACCTGGGATCGAACCTGCGTCCTATTGGAAGGCAGATTATTAACCACTGGACCACCAGGGAAGTCCTCAGACCCCACCTTTTGATAAGAGGAGCAGCACATGTTCAAACAGGGGCAGCCAGTGCATGGCCATCTTTGTAGACAGCACCATACCTGGTGACTTGTTAGTGGCAGGTATCCAAGCATTACAGAAAATTTGACTGTGGCAGCTTTCCTGAAAGATAAAAGACACTCCCCCACCCCCCCAAAAATAGAAACTACATTTTATTTGAATTCTTTCAGCTCTAACAGGTAAATGTGAGAGGTATTTTAGAGGAGATGGGGACTGTCACACATCTCTTCCAGTGTAATGACATTTTCGGGGACTGTGTGACCAGCTGGGTTCAGTGCCTGCATCACACACCAGAAGGAGGGGGTGGCACCTCCCTTGGTCTGGGCAGTCTGCACATTCTCTCTGCCAAAGGGAACCCCAGCAAATGAAAGGAGACAGGGGGTGTTGGCTCCATCGAGGCCAGAAGGGAAATGCCCAAGGATGTTGCAGAAGCTGGCAAGGTGAACACGGAAGAGACAACGAGCTCCATTAGCCTAAAATGATCAGCTAAGCATGCCTCTAACAAAGCCCAGACAGATGGTCTAGGCAAGAAGTTGGTGAGAAAAGAACAGAACTTCAGGCCTTAACTGGCAGGGCACTTATAAAGCCCATCTTTGATCCCTGAGGAAGGATTAAATACAAAACCAACGTCAAGTGTAGGAATGTGTCCCTGGGAAGAAAAAATAACGTGGATGACAACCAGATGAAGAGCAATGCTAACTCACCCACTGTTAAGAGCCAGGGGGAGCTCAAATTTAGTTGGAACCCCACTCTACACATAAAAGAGCAGAGGCCCAAGAAACAGAGAAGTGAGTACTTGCCCCAGGTCCCACAGCTCAGTTATTTCTGCATTGCTAGTGAGCATTTAGTCAGCACCCATTAGGTGTCTGGCATTTTGATGGGTGATGGGAACTCAAGATGGACTAACACTCAGCCTTTACCTTCACAAAGCTGTCAGGGAAGGAGAAGGACATGAAACAATGAACACACAACAGTCTGGGAACACAAGGCCAGCGGTGTTCAGAGCAGGCTGCAGGAGTCCAGAGCACGCAGCCAGATAACCAGAGCTCCAAGGCTCAGCTGCAGGTCCCTTGCTATCGGAGTCCATGGGCTCTGTGTAGAAAAGAGTTTTCCTTAAAAAAAAAAATCCTGCTCGCTGAGCTGCCCATCAGAGCAACACTGGAGGAAAGACGGTAGTCTTATGGTCGCATGTATTAAGAAGAGAAAATCCTAAATGTGCATTTGGGCAGAGCCTAATGGAATATAATATACCTCATTATACACACAATCTCATTGCAATGTGGTCCCCACCACTCGTCTCACCCAAGGCAGTGAGCTTTAGTGCAGAGCCTCTGACTTCTAACCCCTTCACTGAACCATCAAATGAGACATATTCTGGCCAAAAGTTTCAGGGGAACCAGGCCAAGGGTGGAGTCCACCACCAACATGAATGGGGCCACTATCTTCCTCAGGGTTCTTATGTGGACCCTCCTTGCCACCTTCCATCCTCCACTCCCATGAGCTAAGTCACCCTAATACAGCTAATCTTTGTTGAGCACTCCTTGAGTGCTAGGTGCCTTCATACATCCTCTCAGGACATCTGCACCAGGAACTTGCAAGGTAAGTATCAAGCCCCCATTTTACATACAAAGAACCAGTTCAATTTCACCAAGCTAGGAAGCGACAGAGGTGGGATTCAAACCCCGTCCATCTGCTCCAAAGCCCGTGTTTTCTCTTTCACTACAGGAGAGAAAAGGTAAAGGGGTAAGGTGCAGTTAATGTCATTAACTCCAGATGTAGCCCCCCACCCCCGACCAGCAGCCTCAGTACGCCTGGGAGTTTAGTAGAACTGCAGTCTCTCAGGCCCCTCCCCAGGCCTACAATGAGGGAATCTGCACTTTAACAAGATTCCAGGTGATTTCGATGCCTATGGAAGTCTGGGGAGCCCCCCTCTTGTTGGCGGTTAGAAGCCCAGGCTGAACACTGGATCACCTGGAAAGAAAGAAAGAAAGTGAAGTCGCTCAGTCGTGTCCGACTCTTTGGGACCCCATGGACTGTACCCTACCAGGTTCCTCCGTCCATGGGATCTTCCAGGCAAGAATACTGGAGTGGGTTGCCATTTCCTTCTCCAGGAGACCTTACTGACCTAGGGATTGAACCCTACTGTAAGCAGACGCTTTACCGTCTGAGCCACCAGGGAAGTCCGGATCACCTGGGGAGCTATGCAAAACGCTGATGCCCGGGAGTCCCACATCCGTGGCTCTGATTTTAGTTGGTCAGAGTTATTAAAAATCTCCCCGGGAGATTCCAACAGGCAGCAATCTTTGAGAACCATTGGCAGAAGGGGGAAAGCTGCAGGCTCTGGAGAGTGGGTGCCCCTAGGGACTCGCTCTGTCTTCCCAGGCAGAGGCACGCGGCGGGGAGGCCAGGGGAGCCCCAGTGACAAGACAGTGACAGTCTGGGTTTCCTGTCCGCCTTATGGCTCAGCTGGTAAAGAATCTGACTGCAATTTGGGAGACCTGGGTTCGATCCCTGGGTTGAGAAGATACCCACTCCCGTATTCTAGCCTGGAGAATTCCATGGACTGTAGAGTCCATGGGGTCTCAAAAAGTCGGACACGACTGAGCGACTTTCACTTCAGTAGTGCGCGCGGCTGGACAGACAGCGGCTGCGAAAGGACGCAAGGTAGCGGGTTCCTTCTGAAGAGGGAACCCCGTTGGTTAGGGTGCCAGGAACGCAGTGCGGGTGAGTTTTCCGGGTACAGCGGGCGCGGGGAACTCAGCCGAGCGAAGTAGCGCAGCGCGCAGGCGCAGAGGCGGGCGGGGCGACTCCGAGGGCGGGGCGGCCCGAGAGCCGCAGCCCCAGGCCCCGGGCCCGGCTGGCCCGGCGGTGGCCGCCCCCAGGGCCGCCTCCGGGAGGGGCGGGGCCGCGCGGCGCGGCAGGTGCGGGCGGCCCCGGGAGCGCGGGTTCGAACGCTTCTTTTGTTGCTCGCCTGGCCCTGCCCCAGGCCTGGGCGAGAGTGGAGTCACGGCCGGCGGCGGGGTGCGTGGCCCCACGCGGAGGAGCGTCCCTTTCCTGAGGCTGGCTTGTCTCACGAGGCCGCTAAAGGGACAAAAGGCCAGGGCACGGTGGCTGCTATACTACAGAGCCCTTTACAGGGTCACCGCGGCAGGAGCCTGAGCAGGTCCGCCCTGAGCAGGAGCCACCGTCCGCATCCCTCCCCCTAGGATGCCCCTTCAAGGAATCCTGATGTTGAGGTTTGAGGTAGAACTTGGAGAGACGATTCCAGGAAGGTTCCTCTAGAGCTGTCCCCACACCTGCCTGAAATATGCGGTGCGGGCTGAGAGGGCGGGCCTGGGGTTACCTGGACGATTTGTGAAAATGCACATTCCCTGGCCTTCACGGAGCATGGGATCCAACCGAACCCGGTAAAGTCGTGGAATCTGCATTTTAACAAGGGCTCTGATGTTTTCTCAGCATCCCTTTGAGTTTCTCTGCTTTTGAGGACGTTCCCCTGAGCATAGATGCCCCTGAATGATCTTGTTTTCCTAGTAGGCACAACTAGATGCTTTTAGAAAAGGGAGCCAAGTGATGGTCACCAGGTCCCCACGCCTGTGTTTAATTTATGAGCAAGGCTAGACTTGCGTTGCAGCCTTCCTTAGGGAGCTTCTAAACCCTTCCTTTCTACTTTGGTGGTATTGAGTATGTCCGGGAATAAGCAGCATCAGCTGGCACTGTCAGGTGGCTTGATTTTCATAGGATGACACTCCGCCAGGGCATGTGGATTTGAGTGTATGCGCTGTAGCTTAAGCCTCCCCGCCACTAATGAGCCTGAGCCCCCAGAAGACTCTGTTATGACTAATGTCAACTCGAATGGCTTTTATATAATCTCTGCTTTAAAGGCTGCAAGTCTGTCAAAAGAAGATAGAGAAAAAATTCACTGGAAATTAGGTTTAAGAACAAATTTATCTCTTTGCTTGGTAAATGTCATCTTATCCTGTTAACTGCTCCTAATGAAAAAAATGAGTGGATAGTATATTTTCAACAATTGGTTTGAAGTGAGTACACAAGGCTCTGAATTCAGATGGCCTTGACTTAAATCTCAGCTTTCCCACTTACTGGCTGGTGACGGTAGGGAAGTTCTTGCCTCTTTGTGCCTCAGTTTATCTGAAAAATGTAGGTGTAAATATTTATTTTACATTGACTATAACCAGCTATTGTAAGAAGAGATTTGCACATGTTATTCAGGTAATTTCCACTTTACCAATGAGGAAACTGAGGCTCAGGGCGACTATGTACCGATACGGCTCTATCTCCATCTAGGCAGGTTCCCGCCAGCCCCTGCTCTTGACCATGCCTCCTCCTGCCTCCTTGCTCCTGGTTGGCTGTCAGATGTTAGCCAGGCGCATTCTCATGGGAGCATCATAATAACTGTCAGTGTTTTGAGCAACCAGGTCCTATGTACCACAGACTAATGTAAACACGTCACTAGAATTAATTCTTACCATCCCCCCATGAGGAGGGAACTAGTATTATCATCTCCAGTTCTCAGGGGAAGAAACTGAAACAGAGATACTGAAAGACTTAACCCAGGATCACAGTGCTAGGAAGGGGCAAAGCCAGATTAAAACATGGTACTCTGGCTCCCAGGCCTGGGTACCAACACGCTGCACTATGCTTCTTGTGTATGGACCACCTAAAAAGAAAGAGGGAGGCTCCCCATTCTCCTGACCCATCAATACAGTAATGCTGGGATTTTTTTTCTTCCCATCAGCACCCTACGTCTGGGAGCAGAGGCTCCCTTCTATTGGAGATCTTGTGACTCTTCTGGGCCTTGGAAAATTGGTGTGTACGTGGGACATTTTGAGGGGCTTTGCAAAAGACCTGAATACAAGCGTCTGATTGATCCGCTGGTGATGTGCAGGCAGCTTTCAGCAGAGGCGTGGACTCTAACGTGGCTCCCCGCCAGGTGCTGGCAGGGCTGCCTGCAAGAAAATGGTTTGCAAGCTCACCCTCACCTGTTGACTGGTCTTCCACGTGGCAGCTGGGCACGGACCACTACATAAGTGACCTCTCTTGTCACACTGAGCTGGAAACATGGATCTTAAAGGCATGAAGTCTAGCTCATAAACAAAGAGCATTGTATTGGAAACTGGAGGAAAGGCGGTCCTTAAAAGTGGCAGAGAACTTGGCTGAACTGTGTTCTCGTATTTTGTGAAGGTAGAAGGTGTGAGCCATGTAATTGTGTGTTTAGCTGTGGAGATTTCTAAGCAAAGTGTTGAAGGAGCAGCTTGTCTTTTCCTAAATCCTGAGAGTAAAATGCAAAAGGAGAGAGATGAAGAAAGAGTTGTTAAGCAGAAAGGAATCAGAACTTGGAGATTTGGAAAATTATGTCTGCTATATTGCAAAAAAAAAAAAAAAAAAGAGAGAGAGAGAGAGAAAGCTTGCTCTGAATAGAATACTAAGAGTGTGGCTGAGCAGCCGCTTCATAAAGAGATCCTGGGTGTGACCACAGAGCTAATCAGTCCTCAAGGGAAGCCAGGAGATGGGATTGCACCAGCAGAGATGCTGCTGGTTTGAACTAAAGTGAACAGAGAAAGCAAGACTTGCTTCAGTTTTTCTATTTCATATTCAGTGATCCCATTTCATTTAGTTTGTTTTCCAATTTCTCCATCTCTTCTTCTTTTTTTTTAATGTTCTTTCTCAAGCCTTTGTCAAGCATAGTAGAACAACTTTTATATATATATATAAAATATTTTATATATATATATATATGTATATTGAGTATAAGGCTTCCCTGGTGGCTTAGACGGTAAAGAATCCACCTGCAATGAAGGAGACCTGGGTTTGATCCCTGGGTTGGGGCGATCCCCTGGAAAAGGGAAAGGCTACCCACTCCAGTATTCTTGCCTGGAGAATTCCATGGACAGAGGAACCTGGCAGGCTACAGTCCATGGGGTCGCAAAGAGTCAGACACAACTGAGCGACTAAGCACACATATATAGAATGTATAATATATATATATATTTAGAAAGCTTATGAACTTTTGCCTAACTAAAATTTTTCTGACATTTTGATTTCACTTGTTTGACCTAGTATGTGTAGAATGCTAGATTTCTAATTAAAAAAAAAATAGATATGCAACAAGCAACAAAGATTTACTGTATAACACAGGGAACTATAGTCAATATCTTGTAGTAACCTGTAATGGAAAGTCATTTTAAAATAATATATGTGCATATGTATAACTGAATCACCTTGCTGTGCACCTGAAGCATTGTAAGTCAGTTATGCTTCAATAAATAAATAAATAAATATATATATAAAGAAAAAAAAGAGAGAGAAGGCAAGGCAGAAGAAAAGAAAATGGTCGGACTTCTTGGGTTCTATAAACCCTGACGACAGAGCTCTTTGGTTACACGTTTCCACTGCTCTTCAAGGAAAGGGAAGAAACACCCTGATGGCAATTTGGAGATGATCAGACCACCACCTAGGGTTTAACAGGGCAGAAAGCCTGAGAGAGACCCCCCCTCCACTTGGCAGGGCTGCAGAGGCGGGACTACTGTCCCAGGGAGTCTGGAAAGGCAGAGAATTGGGCCAAAGAGGACTACTCTGGAGCCTTAAGATCCATGGTATTTACCTTGCTTGGTTGGGGCTTGCCTGGGACCTATCCCCCCTTCCTTCTTTTCTGTTCTCTTTTTGGGAACAGGAATGCCTATGCTGTGCCTGTCTCACTATTGTATTCTGGAAACATGAAACTTTTCTGGTTTTCCAGGTTCACCGCTAGAGAGGAATTTGCCCCAGGATTAATTATATCTCAAGGCTCACTAACAGCTGATTTAGATGATATTTAGGTGAGACTGGACCTTAGAGTCGATGTGGGATGAAGGTAAGACTGTTGCGATTTAGGATGGAATGAATATATTTTGCATGTGAGGAAGTAAATTTAGGAGAATAAGGATGGAATGCTATGGAGTGAATTGTGTCCCACCAATATGATGGTATGGACACGGGGCCTTTGAGAGGTAGTTAGGTTTAGATGAGGTCATGAGTTCCCACCATCATGAATTAGTGTCCTTAATGGAAGAGACCAGAGAGCTCACTTTCTCTCTCTCTCTGCCATGTGAGGGCACAGTGAGAAGGTGCCATCTGTAAGCCAGGAAGGTCTGTCATCAGATACCAACCCTGCTGGCACCTTGATTTTGAGCTTCAAACCTCAACAAGTGCAAGGGAATAAATTTCTCTTGTCTAAGCCACCTGGTGGTGTATGGCATTTTGCCGTGGTGGCCCAAGCTCGCCAAGACACTTCTCAAATGAAAACTCTGACCTCCCTGAGGCAGCAAGGATGCCTCCAACAGCCTTGGAGAGAAGTCTTGCACAAAGAACTGGGGCAAGGGGTGTGTGTACTTGGTGGGGCGGGCTGTGAAAGGGGATGAAATGCACAAAGGATCCCAGTTCGAGGCACAGATTGTCTGAACTCTGACCACACCCCTGGTAGCTCAGCTGGTAAAGAATCTGCCTACAATGCAGGAGACTCCAGTTCGATTCCTGGGTCAGGAAGATCCCCTGGAAAAGGGATAGGCTAGCCTCTCTAGTATTCTTGGGCTTCCCTGGTGGCTCAGATGGTAAAACATCCACCTACAATCAGGGAGACTCGGGTTCAGTCCCTGGGTGGGGAAGAGACCCTGGAGGCAGGCATGACAACCCACTCTAGTATTCTTGCCTGGAGAATCCCCGTGGACAGAGGAGCTTGGCAGGCTGCAGCCCACGGGGTCGAAAGGAGTCCAACACGACTGAGTGACTAAGCATACTACCACACCCCAGGCACCAATGAGCAGAACTCCATCCTCGAGTCACACTGCCCCCAGCCTACAGATAACCAGGAAAACTGTTGTTCTGGCTGCCTGTTGACAGCCTTGCTTCTCAAAGCTACCTGCAAGGACCGAGGATGACCACTGCCCGCACCCTATTAAGGCGGCAGCAGCACCCGTGAGCTGGGAGGCTGTGTGCCCAGAGCAGACTGTTTCCTTCGCTTAAGTCTGCAGGCCTGGACTTGGGCCAAGCATGGAGGTGCTTCTGCCAGTCCCAGACTCCGTCGCCTCTCCAGGCCTCTCCCTGCCCCTTTCCAAGGCCCACCCAGCCTCCGGGCAGCGCTGCCAGGAAGAGGGAGAGCTGATCTGGGTTTCCCTTCCACTGGAGGAGACATGAATAAACAGGAACAATCAGCTCCCAGGCCATCAGCATGCACTGCGGATGCCCGACCACCCAGACCACCTCTCCCTTCCCTGCTGCCCTTGGAGTGGGCCCCACAGCTTTGGAAAGAACACCAACATCCGGGCCCAGCCCTGAGTTCCTCATTTCATTGCCTGGGATTCCATCTGGACTTTGGCTTTTGTAGATTCCCAGCTGATTCCTACATTCATTCAGGCCTGAGCTCCACCACCCTTGGGATCCACATTGCCTTCATCTGTGAGATGGAGTTCATGGTACCTTCGAAAGAGGGTGTTGTGAGGCTAAGTGTGAGAGGGCCTGGGCGGGGAGGCCTGGAGAGGGAAGGGAATCGCTCATCAAGGGCAAGGGTGCCCGTGGCCTGTGCCAAGCATCATGCTAGACATGGGCTCCTCTGCAAGACCACTTGGCCGGCTCCCCAGGGGAGCTCACTTCTGCTCAACTCCTTACTGCTTAGGGAGCCATTCACATCATGAGACCAAGGCTGGCACACAGTGGTCCCCAGCAAGTGTCTCTTAGACACCCTTTGACTTTCATATCAACTTTGAAAGGTAAACCAGAAACAGATTCTTATCTTCCTTGAACCCATAGAAAAAATGGAGAGTTCAGAGTCAAGGTTCTATCACTAGCTGTGTATCCCAGAGACACCATCATGAGAATTTCTCAAGGCCTTTGTTTCTTCATTTGTAAAGTAGGGCTTTCTAATAATTCCTTTGTTGTGAGGCAGTTCTGAAGAGCTGCTGAGACAGTATGTGAGGGAAACATTTATAGAAACGATTATTCAGTGAGGGAAATTCAGTGAGGATTCAGAGGGGTTAAGTGACTTGCCCACAGTCACACAGCTAGTAAACAGTGAAGCCAGGACTGAAGAGTTTCTGGGCTTTTCCCGCTTCCCATATAGAAACACAGGCCCATGTATACTTAAAAAACAAAAACACACACCAGAATAAGTACCTGGTTATAGAGAGAAAGATTCAGAGACTTAGAGAACAAACCCTGAGCCTTGGTTGGCCCCTGAGTCTCACCCAAAGTGGGGAGTGTTGCAGTGAATTTTGCAGAAAGGAAAAATGAGGCTTTGGGTAATTTTTTTTTTAAGTAGGACTTTGGTGGTGGTGGTTTAGTAGCTAAGTCGTATCTGACTCTTGTGACCCCCTGGACTGTAGCCTTCCAGGTTCCTTTGCCCATGGGATTCTCCAGGCAAGAATACTGGAGCGGGCTGCCATTTTCTTCTCCCGGGGATCTTCCCTACCCAGGGATCAAACCTGGATCTCTTGCATTGCAGGGGAATTCTTTACCTGCTAAGACCCATCTGGGAGAAAATTTAGATAAATGAATAAGCAAAGAGTTTTGTTTGTCCAAGATGGAGAGTTTGAGAGGAAACCAAGGTGAAGAAGAGGCAGCTATGTGGGAAAAGCCTTTGCCATCTTTGGAGGGCCTGACGGCCTGGGAGTGGGGCCCTGTGCAGCTAAAGAGCTCAGCTCCCACCCAGGACCACCTGAAGGGGGCACCCTAGAAGGTTTTCACCACCAAGCCCTGTTCCCCCGGGGGCTTCTCACCCAGGGCTGGCTCCTCTGTATGAAGTTCTGTCCTGAAATCCCACAGGAGAAAGGAGAAAGGTCTCTGGAGTTACTGACCACCTGTCCTGGCACCTGTGTTCACGGTGGGGTTAGGTTAGGGGCTCCTCCCCACCCCATCACACCAGTGGGGCTCAGAGATGCTAGGTCACCGGCCATTTCACAGGGTCCCACCATCCTGCCAACATCCTGGCCATCCCTCCAGCGCATGGCTGTGTGCCTCAGGCCCTGGAGCCCACGTGTCCACTCTCACTGGGCTCTCGGTGGACTCTGGGGACAGACTCCATATGGGGCTGCCCGGCAGGCAGGCTGGCATTACCTAATTGCCGGCCGGCTTCTTTTGTCACCTCATTTCTCCAAGCCACCTGTCTCCGAAAGCCTCCGTCTCAGACAGACAAATGAGACTCCCGCCTTGTTCTGCCGGAGCTCCAGAAAAGGAGGAGATCAGAGGCTGTGGTCTTGACAGAGCCGCAGCCAGGATCTGAGGCACAAAGCACTGGGGGACAGTGTGCGTCTTTAGCAGGCGACAAAGCCCCGGCCAGTGCCCTACTTTTGGCTGTTAACGTCCCTTGTTGGGCTCTGCCTTCTGCTGTGAGGTGCCTGGGGTCAGCATCTGAGCACTGAGAATCTTTCTTCATCAACCGGCCACCCTAGGGAGATGAGCCCTTGTTAGAGCCAGCACCTGGCATCCTAAAAGCCTCTCCTCCCTCCACCGG
This sequence comes from Ovis canadensis, assembly GCF_042477335.2. Lineage (NCBI taxonomy): Eukaryota > Metazoa > Chordata > Mammalia > Artiodactyla > Bovidae > Ovis > Ovis canadensis. Next base: position 86,205,967 of record NC_091253.1, read on the forward strand.
GCAGCTGAGTCTGTGCTCAGGGAAGAAGAAAGTGAGCAGGAGAATGCATGCTGGGGCACAGCCTCAAACAGGCGTGCTCACCTAGGGGTTTGGAGCCAATCCCCAGTGGCAGGGCTGGTGTGGGCCCAGCTCAAAAGCAGCCTTCTGCCCCTCTGGGCCCTGGCCTGAGTCTGCAGCACCTGCCTCTGAGGGAAAGGCCCTTGGAGAGGCTGAGTGGTGACCCTGGGCATCTGGCCTCACCCACCCCATCCTGGCCGATAGGTGGGGTGGACAGAGCTGCACGGATGCCCTCCCTGGGCTTTAAGCGTCTCCAGGGCAGGAAGTGTGTCCTGCTGGACTTGATATCTCCTGGTTAACCTCCAGGTTAGCCAGGCCAGGGCCAAGCACCGTTCTGAGTTGACTCACTAATCCTCACCTCCACCCGAGGAGGTGCTGTGCCCATTTTTCAGGTAGAAAAACTGACTCTCAGAAAGATGAGGTTTATAAAGCTCAGGAATGGAGAGTGAGGACTGGAACCAGGCAGTCTGAGACCCTGATGCTGGGAAAGATTGAGGGCAGGAGGAGAAGGGGGCGAGAGGATGAGATGGTTGGATGGCATCATCGACTCAATGGATGCAAGTTTGCGCAAACTCCAGGAGATGGTGAAGGACAGGGAAGCCTGGTGTGCTGCAGTCCATGGGGTTGCAAAGAGTCAGGTATGACTGAGCGGCTGAACAACAACAGCAAGTCTGACTCTGGAGTCCAAGTTCTTGACCATTATACCATAGTGACTCAATGAATAAATGATGGCTGGATGCAGGGAGCAATCAGTAAATGGGCTATACAGAGAAAGACACAAAAATCTCCTGTTCAAAATTATTTCCTCTATGAACAGTTTCAGGGACTTCCCTGGAGGGCCATCGCATGGGGTGCAGGTTCAATCCCTGGTCAGGGAACTAAGATCCTGTATGCAAAAAAATATATAAAGTTTCAGGGCCTAGGGATCTGCTACTGGAATGGGTCCCTTTGAGTTCTAGTCTGTGATAGCCTCAGGAAGTGGGGTGGTGGCAGTGATTAGCTGAGTGCTGTGGCCCCTGGGATGACTAGGTGAGGCCTGTGGCCTAGGAAGAAGTCACCCCAGTGTGGGAGGAGGGAGGAACAGGGGGTTGGGAGTATTGTTGGTGGCTTGGGGGCTGGGACTCAGGCTCCACGCTCTGAGCGGGGCTCACGCGGCTGTTCCTCGTACTGCTGTGTGACCCAGGGCATCACGTGGTCACGGAGAGTCCCAGAGAGGACTCCATCAGTGGGGATACTAAAAGCTATCAGCTAAATAAGCGGCTCCTGGTGGTGTGTCTGGCACAGCGTAGGTGCCCCGCAGTCGGAGCCAATATTGCTGTTATTGCATTACCACCAAAAAGCCAGTCAGGGACGGTGACTACCCCGCTGCTCCTCTGACACATGTTCCCGCTCTGGCGACCCCATTCCAGTGTCCCAGGCACCCCTCTCTCCCAGCTCTGCCATCCTTGCCCCCTGGGGTCTTTCCAGTTGTCTCCAGCCCTTGCTCCTCCCACCTCTGTCCCGGCCCGGCCCCTGCCCCCTGTCACCCAGCCTTGTCCAGTCGGAGAGAGCACATGGCGAGACCGGGTGGGCGAAGCCCCTGGAACACCCACCGGTCCCCGTTTCCCACGTTTGTCTGGTGCCAGCTCTTTGCCACCTTGGATCTCCAGCTGCTTCTCACTCCTCACCATCCCCCTCCTTTTCCTCGCTTCTCTCTCTCTCCCCATCCCGTGGCTCCCTTAGGCTCTCGTTAAGCTCCAATGAAATGATGCAGCGGGTGGCAGTGACAACGCCCTCTCCCTTCCAGTGTGTTAGTCGGTCAGTCATGTCAACTCTTTGCAACCCCATGAACTGTAGCCCTCCAGGCTTCTCAGTCTGTGGGATTCTCCACGCAAGAATACTGGAGTGGGTTGCCATTCCCTTCTCCAGAGGATCTTCCCGACCTGGGGATCGAACCTGGGTCTCCTGCATTGCAGGCAGATTTTTTACCATCTGAGCTACCAAGTGGTCATCACAGGGTTGTGCACCGCACCCCGGAGGCACGGGGTGAGGAGAGGCCTGGGCCCTGGGGGCGGGGACGCACCAGGAGGATTCCTTACATGACCGCAGCCTGACACCAGAGACAGAGGGAAGGTCTGGGGGCTGGCTCTGAGTCCCGAGATAATTCCATTTGTCTGTCTGTCACACTGGGACAGAAATCCTCGGCTGTGTCCATCCACAAAGTGGAGGAGGGTACAAGGTTAAGTATCTTAATAAAGATACTTAACAAGGATGAAAGTCCTGGTCACCATCCACTCCACCGAGGGCTGGGGATAAAGCCTAGTGTTCAGGGAGGGAGTCCTGGTGGACAAAGCCTCTCATAAACTCTGTCACTGGGCCCTCACCACCGCCCTGTGAGAGAACAGAGGAAACTGGCAGCATTAACCCCCTTCGTACAGGTGAGGAAACTGAGGTCTGGAGAGTTTCAGTGACTTGCCCAGGGCCTAGGCCACAGGGCTGATCCCCAAACCATCCTCCCGTTGCTTCTCTGAGTTCCTTTTCATTTTGCACACTCAGCCTCTGACCCACCCGTGAGTCACCCAGGGCGCCTTCCCGGGTCTGCCCTGGGTGCTGGCATCTTGGAGTCACACAGTAAGGATGGTGGCCCCCACAGAGCTCAGCCTCAGGCAGCTCTCACCTGCTCTACAAGCCTTTCTCCGCAGCAGGAGCCCTCCCTTTGCTCCCTTTAACAACCTTCCAGAGTGGCCTTCCTCTCTCGTTGCTGCTCCCACGTCCCGTGGGCACCCTGGCCTCCTGGCCTCCGGCTCTGGGCCCACGCCTGCAGGCGCACCTGCCTCTACCCGCTGTTTGTTCTCTTCTCTTGAGTTTCAAGGCTGCAGGAGCCGTCCCCTCTGCTCTCTTTTGACCTGTCTCCCTCCTGGCTCTCTAGGCTCTCCTGCTCTGTCACCCATCAAACTTCTCAAAATGTCTAGCCCTTTCCTCTGCCCTGGCTCCCAGCCCAGCAGCATGTTGTTGTCTCTCCCTCGTTCTTTGCCACCATGTTTTCCCATCCGACCTGACTTCTTACGATAGTCCACACCAAGATTTGTCGGCCTCAGCACTATTGCCACTGGGGGCCAGATATTTCTTTGTTGTGGAGGCAGTTCTGGGTGTTTGCGTCAGTTTTCTTGGGCTGCCATCACAAAACACTATGGACTGGGTTGCTTAAAAACAGAAATTTCTTTCTCGCAGTTCTAGAGGCTGCAAGACCAAGGTCAAAGTCCAGCAATAGTTTCTATTGAGGGCACTCCTCCTGGAGTGCAGGTGGCCATCTCCTCTCTGAGCCCTCATGGCCTTTCCTCTGAGTGTGGGGAGAGAGACAGCAAGCTCCCTGATGTCTCTTCTGTTAAGGGCACTAATCTCATCAGACCAGGACTCCACCCTCATGACTCATCTAAGGCTAAGCCACAAAGCTCTCACCCAAATACTGTCACACTGGAGGTTAGGGCTTCAGCATACAAATTTCAGAGGGGACCACATTCAGTCCTTTGCAGACAGAGCTGTGGGATGTTTAGCAGCATCCCTGGCATCTACACATTAGTGATGCATTCCTTCGTTTGAAAAGATGGCAAAGGACATTAGAAGGCTGTAGTGACAGTTACGACATTCCCCTCCCCAGTTTTTGCCACATGCTCCCTGGAGGACGAAATCTCCTCGTGTTGAGAACCACCACGTGTAGGTTGCAGCATGTGTGCGTGCTCGGTTGTGTCTGAGTGTTTGTGACCCCATGGACTGCAGCCTGCCAGGCTCCTCTGTCCATGGGATTTCCCAAGCAAGAATTCTGGAATGGGTTGCCATTTCCTTCTCTAGGAGATCTTTCTGACCCAAGAATTGAACCCGTGTCTCCTGCATCTTCCTGCACTGGCAGGCGGATTTTTACCGCTGATCCACAGGGGAAGACTATTAACTTCCTTATCCCAAATCACTCCTCAGTTCACTTGTTTCCCAGTTTCTACTCCTCCCCCACTCTACTGCTTTCGTTAACATTCCCTCTATCCTGTATTGTAAAATCACTGGCGTTCCTGGCACTGAGTCACACTGCTCTAGTGGAATATTTACCACTCCCTACTTTGGAACCTCTCTGGCTCCAGAGGCAGGCCCTGTTAATCCCCCTCGTAATTGCCAGCCTTTCTCCCGCCTTCTTCCTGCAGTGAGAACTGTTTCTACTGTGATGGAAACACTAGTTATTCATCTGAACAGCTTCCGTGCAGCTAGGACTGGGTAGTGGGATTTGAGGGAGAGTCTACCTGGAAGAGCTTCTGGGAAAGGTTTACTTTCTGAGAAAGGGGAAGGAGGGACACAAAAAGAAAGCCACATTACTGGTTAAACAGAAAATAAATAGAAAAAGGAAAAAGAAAACTGATGTTAGAGAAGCTGCAGCCATCTTGCAAACATGAGGAAAAGCCCAAGAAAAGTCTGACTTATGAGCCACTGAACCAATCCTGGAATTGCCTATTCCTGGACTTCTTGTGAGAGAATTAATGCTCCTATTATGTAAATCAATTTTAGTCAGCTAATCAAGGAAATTAACCCTGAATAGTCATTGGAAGGACTGATGCTGAAGCTGAAGCTCTAATACTTTAGCCACCTGGTATGAAGAACTAACTCATTGGAAGAGACCCTGATGCTGAGAAAGATTGAGGGCAGGAAGAGAAGGAAACGACAGAGGATGAGATGGTTGCATGCCATCACTGACTCAATGGACATGAGTTTGAGCAAACTCCGGGAGATGGTGAAGGACAAGGAAGCCTGGCGTGTGGCAGTCCATGGGGTCACAAAGGGTCAGACACGACTTAGTGACTGAACAACAGCAAATCTATTACTTGCAGCCAACAGTATCCTGGCTGATGCAGCTTCTAAGCGTCTACTTTGTCCTTGTTTTCTGGGTGACCCTTTGCGTCTTTATCTGAGTCTTCTCCTCTCTCCTCATCAGCAGCAAGTTGGTGTTGCAAGTCCCTGTTCTCAGTCGCATCATCTCCCAATGTTTCACTGACATCCTAGATGCTGATGACTCACAAATCTGAGCCCAGTGCTTTCCTTAAGCTTCACACTAAAGCCCAGCTGCCCACTAACCCACAGCCACTTTCTTGTTTCTTTGATTGTTTCCAGTTTCTCCTCTGCCCCTTTAATTTTGAGGCTTCTCAGGGCTCATTCTTAGGCCCTTTTCTAGCTATACTTTCCCCCTGGTGACTTCATCCGTTCATATAACTTTAAAGACATTTCTGTATTGAAAATCCAAGTTGATACCTAGAGCCCTGAGCTCTTCATTGAGATCTGGACTTGAAAATACAGCTGCCAATTTACCACTTACCCTTGGAATGTCACGCAGGACAGTAACACCTGCGTGCCCAGTAACCATCTCATCCATCTTCCTTAGAATGGCTCTGCTGTATGCGCGCCAACTCAGCGACCCCTCACCGTCCTCCTAGCCCTGAACCACAACTGGGCAAGATGCCTCTTTTTCTATCTTGTGTATTTCAGGAGCCACCAAATCTCTCTGATTTTACCTCCAAAATGCCTGTCTCCTCTGCTCCTTCTCTCTGCTGCCTTGGTTTTGATTGCTGTCGATAGTGCCGTCACCCCCATTGTCTTAGCACCTCCATGCTCACTTCCCTCCAATTCCATCCTCCACCTTCAAGCAGAGTGATATTTCTAAAGTGCAGATCTCAGCATGTCGCTTTTCTGCTCAAAATTTCTCATTAATTCACCATTCCCCTCTAGTAGTGATTTTGCAAACTGTGTTTTTTAACATAAGGCATCCAATAGATAACAAATTAGTGCTTGAATAATTTGGGAGGGACATCGAGAGCCTAATCCTCCCTTCCCCCAATCCAAAACACACAGATACACACACACACAAGTGCCCACCAGCACATACATACCAGTTCTTACATTAATTTTGTTTAGACTATAGTCTACCCTGCCTGGATGTCCAATATGTTCAGAAAGCACCTCTGCCAGAGCCCTGGCAACATTCAGTATTGATCAGATACTCTCAAATAACATGCAGCTCACAGCTTTACAGGATCCATTTGAGGATCCTACTTTGAAAGTAAAAAATCACTTAAGTCATTTTGCGACTACATGCAACTTAGGGCCCAAATTACCTGTGACTTAGCACTAGCAAGGTTTATCTTACCTGTCTCGTTAGGACTTGGGGGTTTCTAGCACTTGAGTGTAGACAAAAAAGATAATTCTTCTGAGCACCCATTACCTCACCCCCCCAGTGCTGGCTCAGCAATCACTGCTGGCTGAACTGGCTAAAGCCAATTGGGGCTGAGCTGCTGGACTGTAGCAGCAGGCTGGTATGAATAATAGGAACAATGCCTGTTTTCAGGGTCCTGCTCACCAGAGAGGCTCAGGGCACTCTGCACCTATGGAGGGGATGATATTGTCACTGAGCCATGTGAGTCCAGGTTCAAACCCCAACTCAGCCACTTAAGAGGCATATGACCAAGGCTAGATGACAGTTCTGAGCCTGTTTCCTCATCTGTGAAATAGGTTGTTGGTAGGACTAGAGCCATGTCTATCAAGAGCCAGGTGCTTTCTAGTTTCTCAGTCAATGGTGGTGACAAGGGAACACTGTTCACCAGCTCTTTCCTCATTCCTACCGAGGCTCAGAAGTAGGTGCTTCTGGATTTTAGAACGAATGAATGGGATGACTTGATTAATTAACATATCTATACATCTCTGGCGCAGCCCCTGTAGGTTGCCTATGTCAGATACCCTCACCCTTGAGGTCAGCCCCAGCCCCCACAATGGTAGGGAAGTCTGCTATCTGGAGGGTAGCTTGCTTGGAGTGGGAAGGATTAGGAAACTCTATGGCCACTACATTTAAGCATTCAGCCCACAGGGATGTTTTCTGTCACAGTCTTGAATCCCAGACATGGCTTTTAGAAGGGTGAGTTCAAGCTGCAGGTGAGTGTGCCTGCAAGGTGAATGTCAGATGTCCTTCTGGTTCTGAGAAACTTTGAGGCTGAGTAGGTTAAATGTGACATCAGAGGAAGTGAACCTGGCACACTCTAATATCTCAGGAGCTAAAAACTGCCCTTCACTCCACAACAAGGACCTACTGTAGAGCACAGGGATCTATATTCAGTTCAGTTCAGTTCAGTCGCTCAGTCGTGTCTGACTCTTTGAGACTCCATGAATTGCAGCACGCCAGGCCTCCCTGTCCATTACCAACTCCCGGAGTTCACTCAGACTCACGTCCATCGAGTCAGTGATGCCATCCAGCCATCTCATCCTCTGTTGTCCCCTTCTCCTCCTGCCTCCAATCCCTCCCAGCATCAGAGTCTTTTCCAGTGAGTCAACTCTTCACATGAGGTGGCCAAAGTACTGGAGTTTCAGCTTTAGCATCATTCCTTCCAAAGAAATCTCAGGGCTGATCTCCTTCAGAATGGACGAGTTGGATCTCCTTGCAGTCCAAGGAACTCTCAAGAGTCTTCTCCAACACCACAGTTCAAAAGCATCAATTCTTCGGCGCTCAGCCTTCTTCACAGTCCAACTCTCACATCCATACATGACTACTGGAAAAACCATAGCCTTGACTTGAAGGACCTTAGTCGGCAAAGTAATGTCTCTGCTTTGAATATGCTATCTAGGTTGGTCATAACTTTTCTATATTCCATATCCCATAATGACCTATAATGGAAAAGAATCTATAAAAGAATATATATATATATGTAAAACTGAATCACTGTGCTGTTTACCTGAAACATTGTAAATACTTCAATGACAACAATAAAGATAAACTATAGTTAAAATCCAGGGACTTCTCTGGTGGTCCAATGGCTAAGACTCTGCAATCCCAGTGCAGGGGACCTGGGTTAGATCCCTGATAGGCGGACTAGATCCTGCATGCCCCAACAAAGAGTTTGCATGCCACAGCGAAGATGGAGGATCCCATGCACTATTAACTAAGACCTGGTGCAGCCAAATAAATAAATAAAATTTTAAAGTAAACAAATAAAAATTAAAAATAGCCCCTCACTCATTGCAGGAAGAGACCTAGAATGGGCGAGGGACAAAACAGGGCCTCACATTCTCCTGGGCACGTCCGCTGGAGGAGGGAGCTGATTCAGGTAGAGAACTCAGCACACAGCCCAACTCAGGGTAAGTAGCATTGGCTTGTGACGCTTGCTGTGTTTGGTGGAGCTTCTCTTGGAAAGAATAAAGGGGTCACAAGGAGAACTGAAGCCTGCCCACAGTGTAACACTTGTCATGGCACCCCAGGGCCAGCGCCCGAAGAGGCCTACTATCCTCTGAGGGTAGAGACAGACCTCAAGCCCAGCCTGAAAGCCCCCACTGGCAACCCACTTGGCTCCCTGGCCCCCATGGCTCACTCAAGGCCAGTCACACGGCCTCGTTTCAGTTCTTCAAGGGCCCCTTCCTTCTGCTGGAAGTAACCTCTGACCTTCCCTGGTTTCCTGGAGCAGCCCCAGCAGGGAACTGTGCAGTCTGCTCCTGCTATAGAGACATCATGGGACACAGCCCAGGGGAAGAGGAGAAGCTGTAAGAAGGGCTGAGGTCTGGGTTTTTCCACCTGTCCAGTGACTTCTGGGAGCCTACACCTAATCCTCCTTACAGCCCTGTCCTGATTATCACCTGCCTGGGGAGAGGGGTGGGCAGACAGCAGCCAGGGGACAGCACACTTCCCCAAAGAGGAAATGAAAGTTGTGTTTTTAAAGCCCAAATGCCACCCTGCTAGGGGTGAGCAAGAGCAGCCGGGTAGTGTGTGCACCTGTGTTCGAGCTGCCCGCCTCTGTGGCTTGTCCACGGCTGGGTGCTGGAGAAGGAAATGGCAACCCGCTCCAGTAGTCTTGCCTGGGAAATCCCATGGACAGAGGAGCCTGGCGGAGTACAGTCCGTGAGGTCCCAAAAGAGCCAGACAGGACTGAGAGACTAAGCTACAACAACGTGCCTGGTGCACCCAGAGCCCTGGCTCAGTCCGTCTCTCCGGTTGGGAAGGAGCTGCGCAACTGTCACAAGGGCAGGGGCTAGTGTTAATGAGACGATGCCTGAGAAATGCTTCGGAAACACTTACGTATTATGCAGCTATACTTCTGTTGCCATTGGAAACAGACAATCTGGGAGGATTTCCCTGAGACCTACGAGTAGGGAGAAAAGAAATGGCCTAGGATGCCACTGTCAGAGGAGGGCTTGAATAATCCAAAGGCTTTCTGCACTCACAAGGTTAGGTAAAAAAACATAAGAGCGTTTTTTTCCAAGTGATGATGATAATTAGCAGTTATAGTAATTAACAGTAATGATAACCACTGTTATGTTAACCACTTGGCATGCCGCATCTCATAAATGCTCACTACACACTGCAAGAGAGGACTGTTGTTACCTTTTCCATTGTAGAGATGAAGAAGCCAGGTTCTTCCAGGGCTGCTGGAGGACCTGCCCAAGGTCACCCCCAGCCTGAAGTGGCAAAGCCAGGATGCAAACCTTTCTCCTGAGTATGAGTGCCTGGGTGACTCCTCCAAGGATGACATGACAGGAAAGGGTTAACTCAGCAGCCCTAGGTTAGGCGGAGTCTCTATGCACTTTGTTACCCTGGAGGGGAGCTTTTTTAACGGTACTGAGGACAGGATGAGGTCCCAGCCTAGACCATTGGGAAGAGGGGTAGGGTAGGGGATGGGGGCTGGGCATGATTATTTTCCAGAAGCATCTCAGGTGGTTCCTTGGCCAGCCTTGGTCAGGAAAGGCCCAGAGGTCTCACGGGGGCAGGACCTTGTCCATTCACATCCGCTCCTTCCCCATCGTGTACCAGCCCCCGGCCCCACAGGGTGGCAGAGTAGAGGCCAGGGAGTCTTTCTCGCCCTGACCTTGGCTTAGAAGTGCCTCCAGGGACAGCTCAGAGGGTCCCTCCCACACGCTCTCTGACTGACACAATCCACCCTCAGCCAGGCTAACTAGCACAACCCCTGGGCCCAAGAGGAAAAAGAGCAAAAAGCCTCCTTTTTTTTTTTTTTTTAATTGGGTCAAGAGAAAAACTGCAAGTCATGGTTAGCACTGCCGTCATTTTTCAGGACGCTGCTGTGCTCTGCGTCTCCCACGTGTGAGAGCGGGTTCCGTGGTGTGAGGGGGTGGGGGACAGCACCGCCAGACGGGCCCGGGAAGGGTGAGGGCGGTGAGGGTGCCCGGCCCCGCTGGGGGCCAGCCTCCTGCTTGCTCTCAGCCTGGCCCGTGGACACCCGTGAGGGAGGTGGTGTCAGGGCCGCCTCGCCAGACGCGCAGGCTGAGGTGAAATGGCGGTGACCGAGGAAGCACAGGCAAGTGAGGCGAGACTGGCACCTGCTTTGCCAGCTCTGTGGGCGGTCGGAGTGGCTCTGTTTGGCGGCGACTCCAGGGCAGTCAGGAGCCACCAGGCCCCACCTGCCCCACTCACTGTTGGCCGCCCTCCCCGGGCTCACGACACAGGCTCAGGGGGCCCCGGCCCCAGAGATCTGGGGAGATCTGGGGAGGTCAGAGGGCCCTGGCCACCCACAGAGCCGCTTCCCTCAAGGGAGGTGCTATTTTGCTCTGTGTTTTGGGGAAAACAAGAGAGGATAGTTCAGGGGTTTCTCCCGTGGTCTGGTGGTTAAGACTTTGCCTTCCAGCTCGAGGGGTACAGGTTCGATCCCTGGTCGGGAAGCTAAGATCCCACATGCCTCCTGGCCCAAAACCCAGAACATAAAACAGAAGCGATGTTGTAACAAATTCAATAAAGTCTTTAGAAATGGTTCACATTTTGGAAAAAAATCTTTAAAAAAGAGGACAGTTCAATCTCCTGGGGGTTACACAGGGTGGAGAGGAGGAAGGCCCAGGGCCTGGGTGGAAATCTGTGTGGATTCTCCAGGTATCAGACAAGGCCAGGGCTCAGCCTCTCCCCTCAGACAACCTTGAGGGAGAACTCCCGGGCCCTGACCTGTCTGCCTTTCTGACCAGCTCTCCCTCCAGCCTTTCACAGGCAGACGCAAACCTGTCAGGGTGAGAAAGGTGGGGCCAGAGGCTTCCCTGGTGGTTCAGATGGTAAAGAATCTGCCTGCAATGTGGGAGACCGGGGTTCGATCCCTGGGTGGGGAAGACCCTCTGAAGAAGGGAATGGCAACCCACTCCAGTATTCTTGCCTGGAGAATTCCATGAAGAGAGGAGCATGGCAGGCCACAGCCCAAGAGGTTGCAAACAGTCAGACACGACTGAGCGACGAACACACACACACAGTGGAGCCAGGGAGACCCACTGCCAGTTGTCACTTTCCTCCTCGCATGAGCGGTGCTCACTCATTCAGCTCACATTCTTGAGCCCTTAGGCTGCGTTGGGTGCTGGAACTGCCAAAATACACAGCCCAGGAGCTGGTGGACTCACAGTTTAGTGGGGTAAACACGTACAGTCGCCAACTGTCACCGCATACGATGGCTGCTGCTGGGAAACCAGTGCAAAATGCTGCATTGGCCCAGAGGAAAGTGTGAATAACTTTGTGGTGGGGGAGGAGTGCCAAGTCTAGGCGGTCCAGGAGGATAGTTTTAAAGCAGGACGTTGACTCTGAGCACACAGGCCGAGCTCTACCTCCTCCTGGAGCCTGATCTGTCCATCCCCCGCCTTCCCTGGTCTCCCTGACTCCGGAGGCAAATCTCGCATCTCCCTGCACCTCACCACTACTCTCTTAATTCTGCTTCACTCATGCTAGTATTTTGTCTGTGGCCTTCTCTCTCAACTGGATTTTGTGCTCAGTTGTGTCCGACTCTTTGCAACCCCATTGGATTGTAGCCTGCCAGGCTCCTCTGTCCATGGGATTCTCCAGGTAAGAATACTCCTCCAGGGGATCTTGCCAACCCAGGGACTGAACCTACGTCTCTTATGTCTCCTGCATTGGCAAGCAGGCTCTTTACCACTAGTGCCACCTGGGAAGCCCGAACTAGATTTTATGTTTCTCCAAGTCAGGGACTGGTTCTGGCATTTTCTCTCCTACCATAGGAGCAAGACAGTATTGAGCTTCCTGGAATACTTCATGAGTTAGTGACCAAAAGTCCGCTGGAGGGTTAGGAGCTCTGAATTCAACAGCCAGTTCCAGGCAATGCGTGGGAACAGGTTGCTACTTTCCCCCAGAGAAACAGTCAAGCAGGCCTTTACCCAGAGGGGAGGCCGGCGAAAAGGTGGCCAGCTTTTTAATGTTTCATGAGCTGGCTTTGTGCAGTGTTCTTTATGACCTAAGTGTAATCAAATATAATGGTAAAATTAATTTCAAAGTCAAATATTGGGTTTAGGATTATGTGCTGTTTGGAGTGATTAAAATTGCTCCTCTGTTCTGTTCTAACAGAAAAGGAAGGAGCAAGACAGAGTATTCTGTTCAAAGAGCAAAAATGCCCAGAGAGGTGACATTTTCCCACTCTAACTTCGAGCTTTATGACGGAAAAAGAAAGGCAAGTAATAGCTGATCGGGGTAATAAATATACTTTGTTTAAATATCAAAAAGTACCACTACCATGCTTATAATAAAAAGCATGGATTCTGTGCAAATTCCTGCTTTAAGAGGAAAACATTTAAGACTCTTTCGTTTTCTTCGCCTTTTTTTTTTTTTTTTTAAGAGAGAGTGTGAGGGAGCTCTGAGTGAGGAAGGGTGAGAGGGAGCTTGGGCTAAGGGGATTTTCGACTCTTTTAGACATTTTTCTGGTATTTTCCTCCATAGTTTCAAGTAACATATTTCTCAATTTTTCCTCTATTATGGATATATATTAACTTCTCATTGCAGCGGAAGAAAATTTATAAATTTTTTTGCATTTTATTCACACGTACACATTCACAGTCATTTTTCAATCTGATATTTCATCTCATTTGGATTTTAGTACTCAGAATTTATTTCAGTATGCCCCAGTAAACACTGTTAAATATTGTTGATGGTTAAACCTCAGTTTTCTATAATTGCATTTCTCCTCAGGCACATTTCTTTCTCCTGGAGTTAATCACCATGTAACATTTGCTCAGACTTTTAAATGCCTCTCACCAATTTCTCCAACTTCTTGCTAAACTTTTCTCAGTGTGGGCATACACATGAAGTGAGCTCAGATCGTTTGTCCTTGTTATGGCATGAATGCAGACATCTAGTGCCCTCCAGCCTGCAGCTCCAATCTGAATGGAGAGCTCCTTAGACCTGCTGTACCATGTTGCCCTGGGACTTCCCTTCACCACTGCCTGTGTTGGACTAGATATTTCTTGGGCCACTGTTTGTTGGTTTACTCTCTTGTTGTGTTGAAGCACATCCTTTAGTAGTTTCCTGACAAAGGGTCTGTGGAAAGTTACTTTGTTGAGATTTTGCCTGACTGAAAAAGGTGTTCAGTTTATCTTCACATTCAATTAGCAGTTTGGAAATTGTTTTCCTTCTGAATTTTGAAAGCCCTGCTCCACTATCTTCTAGTTTCCAACAGTGATAGGGAGAAATCTGAGTAATATTCTGATTTCTGATATTTTAATATTTTCCTCTAGAAGTTTTTATGATCATCTCTCTGTTCTTGGTATTCTCAAATTTTACAGTAATTTATCTGTTTTTTTATTTAATGCTCCCTGGCACTTGGTCCAAATTCTCTTCTATTATTTATTTAATAATTTCCTCCTCTCCACTTTTTGCTCTCCTTTCTTTCTGGAACTCTTATAAGCTTGTTGTTGGACTTCTTGGATTGATATTCTGCTTTTATCTTTTCTCTCCTATACTTCATCTTTTTGCCTTATTCTATTTCCTGGGAAACTTCTTCAACCTTCCAATTCAATTCTTCTATTGAAATCATTGAAAGATTCATTTCTCTTATGAACTTCTTATTTTCTGCAAGTGTTTTCTTATTCTCTGAATGTTTCTCTTTTATCTTGTTCTTGTTTCGTGGAAGCAATGTTTTCTAAGTCTTCAAGGATATAATCTTCGAGTTTGGCTGAAATTTTCTTCTGCTTCCTGCATTATTTCAGCTTTAAGTCTTGGGCAATAACCTACCCTCTGTGAGCCTCATTTCCTTAGATGTTAAAACGAAGATGGAGATTATGGTAATGACCAGGGCTGGGAACACTGAGGGATTCTCACGTGTTGATGCTGCACTTGTGGGACTCTGAGAGTGAGCACCCCTGAATCTCATGCCCTGGGTATCCTGCTTGCCTCATCCTAGTCCCAGCTCTCCTAAAGACCTCACATGGCAACTCTGAAGACTTGGCGAGATAATGCATTGCAGGAGCTTAGCTCAGAGCTGGCATATGGTAAATGCTTAGTAAATATGAGCTGTTACTGCAGATCAAGTGATACAACACTTATTAATAGGAAACTTGTATTTAATATCCACCATGCATTTGGTGCTATGACTATGAAATCAGAGGATTAGAAAAAAGAGGGGGAAAATAGAGGGGATAATAATAATAAAAAGGAAAAAATAAATAGCCATGGGAAACAGAAAACGGTACAAAGCAAATTCATATGGGCACTGAAGCTGCAGCTGGAAGATTTTCTGGGTGAAGAGAAACTCCTTCATCATGATGAGGAATGAGATAATTAAAACATCTAGAATATCTTTCGCTTCAGAAAAGCAGAATTGATTGATTCTCCGAGGCCTGCCCGAAAGAAGAGAAGCAGCTTCAGGCCTGAAAGAAAATGATCTTTGACAATTGGTGTCCCATGATTTTCATATATTCCAGTCAACACACAGCTTCTTCACATTTTAACTGATCATTCATCTTCTGGGCGTGGGCCTCAGGGTGATCAGAGTCAGGAGCAGGGCAAGTTTGTTGGTCTCAGAAGCACATAAACAGACACTGGAGACGCTGTACACCATCAAGAGTATGAGAAATAAAATCTTTACAAGATAAAATCCTCTCTCCCTAACTCTCTCTGTCCAAATACCAGAATGAAATGAAAAAGTAAGAGAAATTTAGAATATTAGAAGAGTTCAAGGACATTGTTTCCTTCTCCAAACCTGAGTCCAGTTTAAGAACAATTGAGTTTCTGGGCTCAGTTGGACTTTTGTACCTGATATGGTTATTGGTAAACTTTTATGTTGCCCCAATGTTCTTTTCCCCTTTGGGCCTGAATGCCTGGTCCAGCCTTCCTGGAACAGAAGCCATGAGCATCTAAAGCCAGGAAGGCAGGACTTTCGTGGTGGTCAGTGGTTAAGACTCCATGCTCCCATTGCAGGGGCCCAGGTTTGATCCCTAGTCAAGGAAATAGACCCCATGTGCCACAACTGAGAGTTTGCAGGCCACAACTAAGACCCAGAGCAGCTAGATAAATAAAGCAAGCCAAGGAAGCCGAGGCATGGTAGAGAGGGGAAGAACACATCAGCCAACTTCCAGGCCTCAGGAGGCACCCAGGGGTAGGAGGGTCCACTGTGGAACTTCCACCACTAGACACCAAGGAAATGTTTGATCAAAAACCTTTGACCTTCCTGGAATCCCATTGTTTCGCTAACATTTAGGGAAGTGACTAAAAAATCAGATCTGTTTCAAAGTAAAATAAAGCACTTGTTCAGGGGATGCCGGGTTTGCACTGGCCCTCCAGCCTTCACTGAGGGTCTTGGGCTTCCCAGGTGGAACTAGAGCTGCTGGGAGGAGGTGGCTCTGCCTCAGGTGAGCAGCCCGAACCCAACAGGACTGATGTCCTTGTAAGAAAAGGAAGGGGACTTCCGGTGGTCCAGTGGCTAAGACTGAAGTGAAGTGAAGTGAAAGTTGCTCAGTTGTGTCCAATTCTTTGCAACCCCATGGACTACACAGTCCATGAAATTCTCCAGGCCAGAATACTGGAGTGGGTAGCCTATCCCTTCCCCAGCAGATCTGTCTGACCCAGGAATCAAACCAGGGTCTCCTGCATTACAGGCGGATTCTTTACCAACTGAGCTATGAGGGAAGCTGTGGCTAAGACTTCACGCTCCCAATACAGGGGGCCTGGGTGCGATGCCTGGTTGGGGAACTAGACCTCACATGCCGCAACTAAGAGTTCACATGCCACAGCAAAAACCAAAGCTCCTACGATGTACAGCAACTAAGACTTGGTGCAGCCAAATAAATAGAACTAAAACAAAGATTCTTAAAAAACAAAATAAAGGCGGATTATAAAAGCTGAAAAAAGAAGAAAGAGAAGAAGAGCAAGGGACTCCATGGGTGGGCACATACAGAGGAAAGGCCATGTGAAAATGCAGGAAGAAGGCGGCCATCTGCAAGACAAGAAGAGAGGCCTCAGGAGAAACCAAACCTGCTGACACCTCGGTCTTGGACTTCCGGCCTGCAGAACTGGGAGAAAATAAATATCTGTTAAGCCACCCAGTTTATCATACCTTATTACGGAAGCTCTAGCAAATTAATAAAGATGGGATTAGAGGAGTCTCTTAAATTTCTCTTCCAATTTCACTATTTCCTAAGTGAAGTCAGAAACAATGTCGCCTCCTGGAAGTGAGGATGGAGGTGTTGGAGCTTGAAGGACAGAAGTGAAAAGCCATCATCCAGGACTGTGGGAGAATGGAGGGACTGGGGAACACAGCTGGGTTCAGGAAGCACTGGGGCTCAGCTAGATTAAAATAACACAGATCAGACTTCTTATCATCTGTCTCCTCATCCACGTCCAGCTGTAAAGATGGGTAGCTGAGGTGGGAGGTGGGACAGGTGTGGAGTTGAGGAAAGGTTGAATTCCACCAGGGCTGCAGTTTTGTGAGGACCATGAGGCAAGAGAAGGGTGAGGATGTCAATGCATGTGAGGGAACCCAGATGTTATTATGTGTACTTGGGAGTTATTATTGTGAGTGGCTGTGGAATTTCAGTTGGATAAAGAGGAAATAGAGCAGATGAGGGCAGTGAGGGACCCTTCAAATGTAGGATCAGTGATTTGAGATCCTGATCCAGTGGAGGAGTGGTGGGAACTGAGGTTTTGGAAGAAATAAGCAGAGCTGAGAAGTTAGGAGGTGGATGAAGAAGAGGGGATAGAGGCTTTGCAGGTCTTAATAACGGGAAGGTCCAGCATCTGCGAGGGAGAGGAGAGCAAGGAATGAAAGGATAGGATGTTGAAAAAACCAACTCTGGAGACTTCACTGGTGGCCCAGTAGTCAAGAGTTGGCCTGCCAGTGCAGGGGACATGCGTTCAGTCCCTGATCCGAGAAGATTCCACGTGCCAAGGGGACAGCTAAGCCCATGCACCACAGCTACTGAGCCCACATTCTACAACTAGAGAAGCCCCCAGAAGGAGAAGCCAGAGCCCCATAGCTAGATAGCAGCCCCCATTCACTGCACCTAGAGAAAGTCTGTGTGCAACCAAAAGTAAATAAATAAATTAATTTAATTTTTTTAAAAAGAACCAACTCTGTGCATACTGAAATCACCAAGAACTGTAGTCGAGGAAGTTGAGAGGGTGGCAGAGAGGCAGGTGCTTGGTCTCAAAGAAGCAAGGGGAGTGACCCTGGCTGCACCATGTATGTTCTGAGGACATGAGTTTCAACCTTGGGGGTCTAAGGTCAACTAATCTTGTAGGTGACCCTGATGGATACAGCCCAGGGGTCAGAAAGCTCAGCGGTGACAGGACAGAGTCACACAGCTGCCCCCAAAGCTTGCTGTGGCCCCAGACGTGGACACATCCACCACTCATCCAGCTTTGTGCTCAGTTCTTCCTTCCCCAGCGCCCTCTCAGGGCCCAGGATGTACCCTTCCCAGAGCTCGACACTCTGGGGCTCAGAGATGAAGATGGAGGCTGGTCCCCAGAGGAACATGGGAGATCCTGGGACCACACTGCCTGGCTCCTCCTGCCCAAGGGGCACAGTCTTCCAGAGTTGAGCCCACCCTAGCCCAGAGGGCAAAGCAGAAGCAGAACCCTGGCCAACCCCCCACCCCACCCACCACACACACACACACACACACACACACACACAGATACACACACACACAATGCATTCAAGCCGTCTAAAAAGTAAAGTCTATGCAGATGTTGTGCTTGCAATTATCCCCTCTGATTTTGGGGAGGATACAATTGCTCATACAATAAAGGGTGATTTTCTCCCCACGCTAGGGTTTCGATTATGTGAGTGCACTTCACTCAAACACCCAACAAAAGCTTCATTTCACTGAAAAACAAGAAAGGCTGTCAGCATGCTGACAGATTACAACCATGAGTCAGGCCGATGAGAAGCAAGCCTACTCCCTTCCTCTCCCCTTCCGGACCACCTTGTGGGATTCTGGGAAGCTCTCAGAAGTAGTTCAGGCCTCCAGTCAGGCTTCTAGATGTGACGCGTTCAGAGGAGACGCGGTACCTCTGAGCCAGAAAAGCCCAAGGCCACCGCCCGGTCCCCAGGCCACTGGACTTCCCCTTTTCTGTATCTTTTCTGCCACCCAGAGACCCTGGCAGGAGCCTTTCTGCCATCCTGTCCCAATCCAGTCCCACATACACTCCCACATAGCACTCCCACATAGCACACAATTTAGTTTGTAACCACCATTGGGGAGGTAAGTGGACCCAGAGGGTGAGCTGGGAGGGCTAAGATTTCCCCCTCAACCCCCAAGCCACCAAAAGGCAACCTTCAACCCAGAGAGTGGAAATACTCGGCTTTAATGAGGCCAAAGATACTCGAAAAATGTTTAGCGACAATACGTTGTGGTCTGAGTATATAGCTGAGACTTGAGAAGTTAGGTGCTTTTTCTCCTTTTTTTTTTTTCACTATAAAGTGTCTGAAGCAACTGGTCCGACTCTTCATTTGACAGCCAAGAAGGTGGCCCTCAGAGAAATGAAAGGACTGTGCTCCTTGGGCAGGGAGGGGCCAGGCAGTGTGGGCCTCGGATCTCCCATGCTCCTCTGGGGCCCAGCTCCATCTCCATCTCTGTCCTTGGGCAGGGAGGAGCCAGGCAGTGTGGGCCTCGGATCTCCCATGCTCCTCTGGGGCCCAGCTCCATCTCCATCTCTGTCCTTGGGCAGGGAGGAGCCAGGCAGTGTGGGCCTCGGATCTCCCATGCTCCTCTGGGGCCCAGTCTCCATCTCCATCTCTGAACCCCAGAGTGTCCAGCACTGGGCAGGGCACCTCCTGGGCGCTTTTGGCCAGTCCTGGGTCCAGCTGACTTCCAAACTCCCAAACCAGCTTTCTCGCCTGTCTGAGCAGCGGCCGCATATCACCTGGGCTCATGTCTACATACATGTGGGTGCACACTTCGCTTCTCTGAGCTGGACTCTGGTCTAGCTTGGTGCAGACCCCCGCAGTCCCTAACTGCAGAATGAGGAGTTGAGGCCCCGCTGGGCTCTGTGACGCACAGGGTGCTGGGAATTTTCCAGAGCCCAGGCCTCATGGCATCAGGCATTCTGTAAGCTACAGTCAGGCTCTTGCTGGGGTGGAAGCTGGGGTGGAAGTGAACAGTGGTCAGCCACTGTTCACTGGGAAGTCAAAGGACTCCCCCAGTTCCAAAGCTTCAGAAGAACTTCCACTGAATTCTGTCCTTAGATTCAGCCAGCATTACCTATGGGAGGAAACAGAGGGCTTGTCATCAAGCTCTTCATAATGGCTGTAGATCTGACAGCAGTTTGGAGGAGGTCATCTTAGGCATGGCAGCCTCTCCCCCAGTAAGATGCCTCCTGCAAGCCAGCGACAGGCCCTCCAAGGGCCCTGGCCATCTCCTGCTGTCTTGGGCCCCAGGATGAATAGAAAGGTGAGGACAGAAGCAAGATAGTTTGAAGGCAGGATTTTGAGGCATCCGTGATGGAGCTGATGTGGGAGCCAAGAAGAGATAGTGTCCAAGTTGGTGGTGATAGAATCGGAACCCCTGAAGTTCTCAGCTCAGGGATGCTGTGCAGTGTGGTGAGAGACAGACTGCAAGGAAGCTTTCTTACCACACAGGGCCCACGAACAGAGTCTAGCTGAAATTAGTTAAGGATTTGCCTCCCTCTTTGCTTTCAGAGAACGCCCTCCCCAAACCATGCAATCACTCAATCCGGAAGGTGGGGAGTTATTCTCGGTTCAGCCACTGCTCCCCCATCCACACCCCAGCAGGACCCTCTTCTCCATTCCCCATTGGTCCAAAGTACACTCAGCTCCTTCAATCCAGCAATGACTTCCTAGCTGGTTCCCCATGGTCTGTCATGTCACCACTGGAGATCACGTTTCTGTGAGGCAAACCATGTCATGCCGTTCTTAGGCTTAAACCCTTTGCGCCATCTTAATCAAATACTATCGGCCATGCCTTGGCACTTGCTTCTCCCCTCCTGGGAATGCTCTTGCCTCTTCTTGTCACCTGAAAATGGCCAGTTATCTTTTACGGATGCTGGCAGTGTCTCACGGGGAAAGGATGGAGCAGGAAGTCTAAACTCCAGACTCACAGTTGTGGCTATGGTGCCACAGCCCCACTCAGATGACTCTTGGGCACTTCAGACTTGGTGTTGTCCAAACCCAGATCCTACACCCTACCCAAGCCTGCACCTCCTCCAGGTAGATAGCACTCCCATCCAGGAAGTCAGATAAGAAACATTCCTCGTTTCTTCCTTCACACCCCTGTGACCAGTCCAGCTTTCCCATTTCACATTTGCCCATTTCTCATCTCCGATGCCCCCAGAATCTGAGGCAGCATCTCTAGCCCGGCACCAAGGTGGCTTCTGACCTATCCCCTTGCTTCTACTCACCTCCAGTTTCATCTGTCATCCACACATCAACCAAAGATCCTTTTCTTTGTTTACAGTTTTAATTTTATGTCTCTTTTGAGAAGGTCCATATTTATATGGATTAAAATTCAAATGGCGATAAGGATCTGGCATCCAGTTTACATAATGGCCTCTATCAACAAAAAGACCTAATTTTAAAATGGGCGAAAAACTTGAATTGACATTTCTCCAAAGAAGATATTGAATGATAAATTAGTACATGAAAACATGATCATTGTCACTAAATTAGGTGACATTCAGTTCAGTTCAGTTGCTCAGTCATGTCCGACTCTTTGCGACCCCATGAATCACAGCACGCCAGGCCTCCCTGTCCATCACCAACTCCCAGAGTTCACTCAAACTCATGTCCATCGAGTCGGTGATGCTATCCAGCCATCTCATCCTCTGTCGTCCCCTTCTCCTCCTGCCCCCAATCCCTCCCAGCATCATAGTCTTTTCCAATGAGTCAACTCTTCACATGAGGTGGCCAAAGTACTGGAGTTTCAGCTTTAGCATCAGTCCTTCCAAAGAACACCCAGGGCTGATCTCCTTTAGAATGGACTGATTGGATCTCCTTGCAGTCCAAGGGACTTTCAGGAGTCTTCTCCAACACCACAGTTCAAAAGCATCAATTCTTCGGCACTCAGCTTTCTTCACAGTCCAACTCTCACATCCATACATGACCACTGGAAAAACCATAGTCTTGACTAGATGGACCTTTGTTGGCAAAGTAATGTCTCTGCTTTTCAATATGCTATCTAGGTTGGTCATAACTTTCCTTCCAAGGAGTAAGCATCTTTTAATTTCATGGCTGCAGTCACCATCTGGACTTCCCTGGTGGCTCAGATGATAAAGCGTCTGTCTACAATGTGAGAGACCTGGGTTCTATCCCTGGGTTGGGAAGATTCCCTGGAGAAGGAAATGGCAACCCACTCCAGTACTTCTTGCCTTGAAAATCCCATCTGCAGTGATTTTGGAGCCCCCCAAAATAAAGTCTGACACTGTTTCCACTGTTTCGCCATCTATTTCCCATGAAGTGATGGGACCAGATGCCATGATCTTCATTTTCTGAATGTTGAGCTTTAAGCCAACCCTCTCACTCTCCTTCACTTTCATCAAGAGGCTTTTTAGTTCATCTTCACTTTCTGCCATAGGTGACATTAGGGAAATGCAAATCAAAATTAGGTGACATTAGTGAAAGTGAAAGTGAAGTCGCTCAGTCGTGCCCGACTCTTTGCAACCCCATGGACAGTAGCCTGCACCAAGCTCATCCGTCCATGGGATTTTCAAGGCAAGGAGTATTGGAGTGGGTTGCCATTTCCTTCTCCAGGGAATCTTCCCAACCCAGGGATAGAACCCACGTCTCTCACATTGTAGACAGACACTATACCATCTGAGCCACCAGGGAAGTCCATTAGGGAAATGCAAATCAATGCAAATCAAAAGGACAATGAGATACCATCTCCTGCCAGTAAGAGCGTACTATCAAAAAAAGAAAAAGAGAAAGAAAAGAAAATAACAAGTGTTGGCAAGGATGTGGGAAAATTGGAAACCTTGTGTACTGCTGTTGGGAATGTAAAATGGTGCACCCGGAAAATGTTTTAACATTTCCTCAAAAAGTTGAACATAAAATTATTGTGTGTGTGTGCTCAGTTGCTCAGCTGCATCTGACTTTTTGCAACCCCATGGACTGTAGCCCACCAGGCTCCTCTGTCCATGGAATTTTTCAGGCAAGAATCCTGGAGCAGGTTGCCATTGCCTTCTCCAGGGGATCTGCCCAACCCAGGGATCCAACCTGTATCTCCTTTTTCTTAATTTATTTATTTTTAATTGGAGGATACTTGCTTTACAATAGTGTGCTGGTTTCTACTGTACATCAACATGAATCAGCCATAGGTATACATATGTCTCCTTCTTCTTGAACGTCCTCACACCTCCCACCCCATCCCACCCCTCTCAGTTGTCATAGAGCAACTGTTTGAGCTCCCTGAGTCATACCGCAAATTCTCACTGGCTGTCTATTTTACATACGGTGGTGTATATGTTCGCACACTCCTCTCTCCGTTCATCCCGCCCCCTCTTTCCCTCTCTGTGTTCACGAGTCCGTTCTCTGTGTCTGTGTCTCTGTCGCTGCTCTGCAAATAGGTTCATCAGTACCATCTTTCTAGAATCCATACATTTGCATTAATATACTTATTTATTTATTTTCCTCTTTCTGACTTACTTCACTCTGTTTAATGGGCTCTAAAATTCACATCTCTTCCATCTCCTGCATTGGCAGATGGATTCTTTACCACTAGGCTAGCTGGCAAGCCCCTGTACTATATGACGCTGATGAAAATGTTAGTCGCTCAGTGGCGTCTAACTCTTTGTGACCCCATGGACTCTAGCCCGCCAGGTTCCTCTGTCCATGGGATTCTCCAGGCAAGAATACAGGAATGGGTTGCCATTCCCTTCTCTAAGGGATCTTCCTGACGTGGGATGAAACCCAGGTTTCCCGCATTGCATGCAGATTCTTTGCTACATATGACCCACAATTCTACTCTTAGGTTTTGTGCCCCAAAGAGCTGAAAATTCAATTCAAGCAAACACATGTTCATGCATGTTTATAGCAGCACTAACCATAATAGCGAAAGGTGGAAAGAACCCAAATGTCCATCAACAGGTGAATGGATAAACAAATTGTGGTATATCCATACGGTGGAATACTATTCAGCCATAGACAGGAGTGAAGTATTCGCACTTGCTACAACACAGATGAACCTCGGAAACGTTACAGTGAGTAAAAGAAGCCAGGCATCAAGGGTCACGTATTGTATGATTTCCTTTATGTGAAATATCCAAAACAGGTAAATCTATAGAGATGGGAAGCAGATTGGTGGTTATCAGGGGCTGGGGGGAGTGGTGAGGATAGAGGGGGAAGAGGAAGGGGAGCAACTGCTTAAGAGGTGAAGGGTTTCCCTTAGGCCTGATGACACATTTTGGAACTAGATAGAGGCAGTGGTTGCACAACATTGTGAATACATGATATACCACTGAATTAAACATTAAAAAGGAAATAAATTCAAACAATGCCAAAGACTATGCGGTGGAAAGTCTGCACAGTCCCAGCCCGTGCTCTGGCCCTCAGGTCCCTCTCCCCAGGGATAACCAGTATTGCCCAGTTATTTACCTCCTTCTTGAATATTCCACACATATAAATCCATGGCAGCCATGAAGCCATGCACAGCACAGACCTACCACCTCTGTTGGGAGGGGGGTCGGCGGCCCACAGCCTCGAGATGCTGCGCTTGAGGGTGAACCCTCCCCGTTGCTCCCCGTCAATGATGTGGCCAGCGCGGCTCTGGCCTGACACACACTCCAGTAACTTGGTCTTTGCTCTGCAGCTGTGACTTTCTCAGAACTGCACCACCTTCCTTCCCCCTCTTCCTTTGCAGGCGTCAGATCCCTACCCTGGGATCTGAAAGCTCTTCCCACCTCACTCCTGCTTTTTCTCCCCTTTATCCTCCAACATGGTTTTCCCCAACAAACCTCCTGCACTTGTAATTCCATTTTGGTTTCTTCTTCCTGGAGGACCCAAACTCACAGATACACATCCTTTCCTTGCAGAAATAACATCCATGTACACTGAGACTTCCCTAGCGGTCCGGAGGTTAAGACTCCACGGCAGGGGGAACCAAGATCCTATCGTTCATACCATTTAGCACAACCAGAAATTGCTTGTGTGTTTACTGTTCTTCTCCACTAGATTTGAAGTGTCGCAGTGCCTGGCTCACCTTACTGAGAACTCATTGAAACAATGTTTGAATAAATAACTAAATACCCCTCCCTGGACTCCAGTGACCCGAGTTTCCTCATATTCTTCCACATTGCATCGTCACATGTTGTGCTCCCGAAGCTGGAAGGCTCCTCACCTCCCAGGTGGCTGCGTTTCCCAGGTGTTGTCAGCCAGCTAATATCTTTCTTTGGGATCCTTCTGAAGGCAAAATATGACTCACACCTTGGTCACAGGCGTGTCTACAGAAGATTAGAAGCCCCACTGAAGACTTCTGGCAGTTGCCAAAGCAGAGCTCAGCCTGAAACTTGCTGTCTCAGAAAAAGAGACAGTCATGTGACCTCTTAAGATTTTTCAAATGAATTCACTGCATTGTCCAGTTTTATAGCAAGAGTCAAAGCAAGATGCAAACTTAGGAAATCTAAGGTGAGACTTCACGTGGGAAACAGAAAGCATGTGAGCTCATGGAACAACTTTTTTATAGATTAGGTTTTATTCTCCCTGCCTTTCCCACCATACTCAAGTGTTGACCCCCCTGTACCTCATACCCCTGTACCCTCTGTACCTTTCAAATCTGTGACCAGATTTGAAAAGAGTCCTTGCAGAATTAAAATGAAGTTATACTGGCATAGGTGGGCCCTAATCCAAGATGACTCCAGTCTTTATAAAAAGGGAAAATTTGGACACAGATGTACACAGGGAGAATGCTTGTGAAGATGAAGTCAGAGGGACCCAAAGGACAGCCAGCAAGCCAGTAGAAGCTGGAGGAGAACACAGCCCTTTTAGAAAGAACTCACCCCGCTAACACCTTAATCATGAAACTCTAGCCTCCAGCAGAATGAGACCGTCAATTTCTGTGAAGTCATGTAGTATGCGGTCCTTAGTTATGGCAGCCCTGTTATTAACCAGCAGTCGTGTTAAGCTGACTTGGCCTGCTGAATTCTCATGCCAAATTAAATGTGCCTCTTCTAACTTCTACATAACTCCAATCACAACTTTTCCTTGTTTGAGGAGTAGGAAGCACACAGGCTTGGAACAGCAGGTTCTGGGTGCCTGCCCTCCTCTCTGGCTCTAGAGGCAGTCAGCTGAGAGTGTGGGCCTGGGAGATCTCGCGATCCCTGCGCAGATCTATGTTCTTCGGGCCTGTCATTCCCACACTGTTTCCCACTCTGGGCGTATTAACGACCAAAACAGTCTCTGCAAGGCTAAGGAAGGCCAAAGCCAAAAAGGTCTCAACCAGCAACTCAGACGACAGGGCAAGGGCAGGGGAGACCTTGTATTTGGACCTGGTAATATGGCTCAGACGGTAAAGCGTCTGCCTGAAATGCAGGAGACCTGAGTTCGATCCCCGGGTCAGGAAGATCCCCTGGAGAAGGAAATGGCAACCCACTCCAGTACTCTTGGAATGCCTAGAAAATTCCATGGATAGAGGAGCCTGGGGGGCTACAGTCTACAGGGTTCCAGAGTCGGACACGACTGAGTGACTTCACTCACTCAATAATTAAAGTCCTGTGTGTTTCCCCTTTCTGTCCTTTTCTGCTAATAGATCTGCCCCTGCTTTTCCATTTGCATGTGTGCAGTTCAGTCTTAAACAATCTCAAGGTGGCTCTGTGTTCCTGTATTACAAGGAAGGGCTTCCCAGGTAGCAGTAGTGGTAAAGAACCTGCCTGCCAGTGCAGGAGACTCGAGAGATGTGGGTTCAATCCCTGGGTCAGATCCCCTAGAGAAGGAAATGGCAACCTGCTCCAGCATTCTTGCCTGGGAAATCCCATGGACAGAGGAGCCTGGCAGGCTACAGTACTTGGGGTTGCAAAGAGTCAGACATGACTGAGCACACACACACACATTCCATGTTGCATATGTTTCTTTTACTTTAACCTTTGCTTTCCATTGCCTTTGTTCACTAAAGGGATACTGTCCACACATAATGGGCTGCCTCAGGGAACCTCACCTCTCTGCCTAAACATTAAACCAAAATGCATTTGTTCAGGATCCTCTCTACCTCTGGATGGCTACCGTAAGGAAGAAATTAACCCTTTTGTTCCCTGAGGCTGGCCATTCCAGGAGATGTTTGCAAGATTAATGGCCTTTTTACTTTACCTCCTCACCTCACCCCTATCTGTTCTATAAAAGATCCTGGCATCCAGACTTCAATAAGATGGTTATTTTGAGACATTAGTCTGCCATCTTCTTGGCCAGCCAGCTTATTCCTTGCCTCAACACCTCATCTGTAGACTTACTGGCCCATTGTGCGGTGAGCATAGTGGACTTGGACTCATTAACACCTGGAGAGCTCACTTGGGGATATTATTCTTAGGAGTCATTTGGAGAACTGTGAAGGCATTTTTAGCCATCACCAAGGTATGGGAGGAGGGTTATCAGATTCATGGGCCAGGACCAGTGGTGCTCAGGGTCCTACAGTGTGCATGGAAGTTCTGAGAAATACAAAAATTCTCCCACCCAAATTCCAATAATGACCCTGCTGAGAAACACTTATAAGTGGTGTGGAGAAATGAATATGAACCTTGGTATCAGATGATGTTCCCACTACCTATTACCATGTAACAAATCACTCCTCAAATTTAATCATTTCAAATTATACTCATTATTCTCTCTCACAGTTCTGTGGGTTGACATGACATACCCAGGTGGGTAGGTCCACTTGGGATTTCTTATGTGCTTGTGGTCACATAGTTATTGGGGCCGGAGTTAGCTGAAGGCTTACCTGGGCTGGATGTCCAAGATGGCAACTCACTCACAAGGTCAGCAGTTGATGACGCTGGTTAATCAGAGATGTTGACAAAGGTGCCTGTGTGACTTTTATACATGCTTTAGGCTTCACCCAGGATGGCAGCTGCTTTTCCAGAGGGATGTTCCAGAAGGGATGTCTCATAAGACCAAAGAAAAGCTTCAAGTCTCAGGACCTTGGAAGCCACCCAGCATCACTCACACTCTTTTATGTTGATCACGGCTGTCACCAAACCTTCCCAGGTTCTTTGTGACCCCATGGACTGCAGCACTCCAGGCTTCCTTGTCCATCACCAACTCCTGGAGCTTGCTCAAACTCATGTCTATCAAGTCAGTGATGCCATCCAATCATCTCACCCTCTGTCAGTTGTTACTGTTGGTGTTTTCCTTAATAGTCTAGAATTGCAACTTCTATCAGCAGGAATGTGTTCAGTCATATCTGAGTCTTTGTGAGCTCATGGACTATAGTCCACCAGGCTCCTCCATCCATGGGATTTCCCATGCGAGAATACTGGAGTGGGTTGCTATTTCTTCCTCCAGGGGATCTTCCTGACTCAGAGATCAAACCTGCATCTCCTGCATTGCAGACAAATACTTTACCTCTGAGCCATCTGGGAAGCCCATTAGCAGGAAAGGCAGTCTCATTCCAGAAGTTCTCCTAATGCTATGCATGTGTCTCCCACGTTGACTCTGCTGGCAGAAGGATTTGAAAAGCATGCTCAGTGATGTTGGGGGAGGTGAGGGCCACATTTGACCAATGCAGATTCAGTCTTATTTCTTTTACTGGATTTTAAATTAACTTTTGTTTATATTTAATTGAAATATGTCATCTCTGTGAGTACCTTGACCTCCTTCCTACCTTATCTTCCTTCTGTTCTCCAGAGGTAACCATTTCCAACATTCATAGTTGCTTCTTCGTCTTCCTTTCCCCTCCCCTTCCTCCTCCTTTTTATTTTTAAGTATCTTTTTTTGTATTTACATTCATATTTTTAGATAATAGGCATATATAGCTCTCTCTCGAGTCACTTACTTTAAATATTTTCCACTATAAGTAAGTGAATATTTCAGATGATGACCCCTCCCCTTCCTGTAATCCTTCCAATGTAATTGTTTATCAATTTTGGGTTAGATCCACACAGAGTGTTTTCATCATTATGATTATGTACAATAAACATTGTTCACTACTGAGCCAAGCAGTGAATTTAGGTTACATTTATTTTTCTCAATATTTCCTTCTTCCTGGAGTTGATCATTCCTTCCTATTTTGCATTTGCTTTGTTTTCTATAAACACCTAAGTCTTTTCATATTTCCAACAACTCTGCAAACCAAATTATTCAGGTTTGTTTTTTTTTTTAACATCTCAAACCTGTTGATAATCAGAACTTCCTGGAGAAATTCTTCCTGGAGTCCTCTTAGCTCTGCTGTAACCTGGACCCATTGGTTCCTAGGCCTACCATTTATCCGGCCTCCTGGGACTGCCCTTTATTAGATCTTGGAAACTCCCTTTTCCCCTGTCCTTCATAGGATCACAATACTTCCTTTTTCTTGTTTACTCTCTCATCATGGTGGAGCATCCTCCAGTGGTTTCCCAAGAAAGGATATAATTGATATAGTTTTTTCTTTTGTATTTTGAATGCTTGAAAATATCTTTATTTTACCCTCATATTTGATTGATAGCTTGGCTAGGAATAAAAATTTAGGCTGAAAATAAGTTTCTCTTGGAATAGTGAAAGCATTTGTCCAATGTCTTCTAACTTCCAGTGTTGCTAATAAGAAGTCTAGTGCCATTCTGATTCTTGATCCTTTATATGTAAACTTTATAGTTTTCTCTTTGAAAACTCTAAAGGGCTCCTTTTTACTCATAGAGTTCTATAATGTCTCAATAATGTATCTTGGTCTGGGTCCATTTTCAACTATTGTGCTGGATATTTTCATCAACAATTTTGTCCTTTGGTTCAAGGGTATCCTCATATTATTTCTTTGATAATTTCTTTAGCATTATTTTCCTCTGTTTTCTCTAAAACTACTTATTGGATGATGAATCTCCTGAATTTCACCTCTAATTTTCTTATCTTTTATTCTCCTCTTGTCTTTCTCTCTCTTCGCTGTCAGGGAAATTTCCTTAACTATATCTTCCAACACTGCTACAGAATTTTGGAAATTTCTTGTTAGTGTTTTGATTTCCAAGAATTCTTTTTTACTCTGCTTGCTTCTTTTCCTTCACACCCTACAGTTACGGAACCTTTTCTTATGGCTCTAAAGATACCAAGTATAATTTACTCTCACTGTCTGTTGCTCATTCTTTGTTTCTGCTTTCTTCATAGATGCTTTTGTTTTCCTGTTTGATTATTTCACTCTCTGTCATGTCAGATGCTTTCCTTACCTGGGATCCTTGACTGCCACTCAAGGATGAGGCCCTAAAGAGCTGACTAGAAGTCCAGTATACACGAATGGGATTTATTCTAGGAAGATCAGGTCGACAATGGCCTTTTTCACCAGGAGCTTCCAAATGTCAGTATGTGTAGGTCTTTTTCCTGATGTGTGTCAATTTCTGCAGAAAAGAATCTTTCCATCTCCTGGTCTGTTATTCTGAGGCTAGGTTGGGGAGGGGGCAGGGAGAGGGGCTCACTCAGAGTGCAGACTTTCACCCCACTCTGCCTCCCTATGTATCTGATGTCACAAAGTCTCTCTGGTTTAGTTTTTCTAGAAAATAAACCTCCTGGGACTTCCCTGGTAGCCCAATGTTTAGGACTCTGTGCTTCCACTCCAGGGAACATGAGTTCAATCCCTGGTCAGGGAACTAAGATCCCACAAGCTGTGCAGTATGGCCCCCCAAAAATAATAATAATAAAGAAAAAATAAAGAAAATAAACCTCCTCTCTCCTGCAAAACATGGAGTCAGAGTTGGGACCTGCAAAGGTCTGTGTGCCTCTTACAAGTACTTCTAAAGAACCCCTCTGTCTTCAGTCCCCATATCTTTCCTCTCACAGCACCCGGTGCCCCAATTCTTGAGGCTCACCAAGGTTCCAGGGGCCATAGCCCTCACTCAGGTGCATGCCACCCCTGTCCCCAGGCACTCAGCTTGGACTTTCCTTCTCCCTGCTGTCCCCTTCACCTTTCCACTGTCTTCATGTGCTGCAGCTCAGGGTTACATATGTCTCTAACACCTGAGACTTCAGAGGAAGGAGTGGAAAATGCTTTATCCATTATCTTAAAACTCATGGTCTCAGCAGCCTTTGAATTAACACTGGCCTTTTGTCTTATCTTCAAATCAACAAAGACAAGTGGACCATCTCAAAGGGCTCAGAACACTGTCGTGGTAACAGCAACAACAACAACCATTGTTAGCACCTACTATGTGCCAAACACTTCACATAAATTAATCCTCACCACAACCTATAAGATAGGTACTGTTACTCCCATGTTATAGATGAGGAAACTGAGGTCCAGCAAGTTTCAATAACTTGTGCCAGTTCAACACTTTGATAAATGGCAGGGTCGGAATTTGAATGCAGATCTGTCTGGCCTCAGATAGCCTCTAATCACCAAAGCCTTATAAACCTACCTCAAGTCACACAGGGGGTGGGTCTCAAATCTCAGGTAATCAGTCATGTCCAACACTTTATTATGCATCAGGGCTTAATAGGGAAGCTGCCTTCATTCATGGTGCAAAGAAGCCCCCTTGGTATATATAGTCTCTTCAGTTATGTATTTGTTCTCATCCCGCGTTAGTCTGAAGTGAGCCCTCCAGGTGAGCAGCTAGGACTTGAATGTGCAGTGTGCAGCCACAAGACAGGTTTAGAAGAATTCAGTTCAATTGGACTACTAATGAGCCCAGCCGCCCTCCCCCTGCCCTGACTCCTGCTGATTCTGGAGCTGCGAGCTGGAGCAGGCGTAGCCATGGTGATGGTGGCAGTCTGCTGACAGCCAGCCCAGGGAGAAGGAGGGTGGGGGCGAGGGGAGAGGGGGAGAGGCATCCTGCAGGGGGTGGGACCCAGGGTTTCTCCGCAGAGGCTTCTGCGGGGAGGGCCACGGGGGAGGGGCTGCTCCCCCCACCCCCGCACCCCCAGCTCCGAGAAGCTGGGCCTCTGCCAAGCGCCCACCTGCTTTTCCAGCCTTCCCAGCACTCACGTTCTCACCTCTTCCCCTGACTCTCCACGCAGGTGGGTGACTCACAGCACCTGCCGTGTAACCAGGGCAGAGGCGGTCACGGAAGCCTCCTGCTAAGAAGTTCAGCTGGCTCCGGGGGTTGGGGGATGTGTGTGCAGAATCCGGAGAAGGCAGACCTGGGGGGCCTGAGCTTCACGCGGACGGGGTTGAGAAGGTGGTGCTGAGAACGCTCTCTCCTACCATCTGTCCCTGCCCTGCCCCCAGCTCCACCATTTCCTGGTTCACTTTCCTGCTTGACAGCTGTGTCTGGGGATGTCCCTAAGCATTGATGCTGCTTGACAGGGAGGGTGGAGAGGCTCTGGGCCCATCTGGGTGCCCACAAATGCATCCAGTGTTCCCCGAATGTCACTCCCGGCCCCACCCCTTTGAAGACTTCCCTGGGCTCTGAGCATCAAGGCTCTGAAGGTGTCTGTGCTCTGCCCTGCCTTTCCCCTCCAGCCCCGCCTCCTTTCTGGGTCCTCTCACTCACCTTTCCATGCTCTGATGTTTTCCCATCAGGCCCTTGCATAATCCCTGCTCTCCACCTGGGCTGCCCCCACCCCCCTCCTCACCTTTTACCCCTCCAAAATACCGGCTCAAGCATCACCTCCTCCGGAATGCTCATCTTGGCCTCCCAGATCAATCACTTCTCCCTGACACCCCCATGAACCTTTTTTTTTTTTTTTTGCAGCCTCACAGCTGTTGTGTCTGGCTGTCATATCCCTCTCCCCACAACGGGACTCAGAAGCCTACAGGACCTCTGTTCCCCCTGGATTCCCAAACACCCGGCCCAGTGTTTGGCAGATGGTCCCCAGCTCAACAGGAAGGAAGAGAGGGAGGGAAGGAGGAAGGAAGGAAGAGCAGGAGGGAGAGAGGGAAGGAGGGACCCGTCCATTTGTTCTGACCGACCAGGCAGCTGATGGCAGCTCCCTGCCCTGTGCCTGCCCCAGCTGGGAGGCAGAAACCAACCTGACCTTGATGATGATGAAAACACCATGCATATTATGGGCTTTGGGCTCTTTAACCAAGCGATCATTTGTCTTACTCTCAAAAATGTTATTTTTTTGAAGGTGGGAACAGCTAACACTTCTCGCTTGAAAAGAAGTGTTCCTTGGGTACCCTGCCTCCGGCGGGGGTGGGGAGGACCTGCCATCTGGCTTACCTTTAGAGCGTTTGCTCTTTCCCACATCCACCAGTCCTGCTTCCCAAGTGCCCCGAGCTGTAGGATTTCCTGGGGAGTGTGGGCCCCTAAAGGCCAGCATCAGGAAAGAGATTTATGAGAAAGGCAGGGACCAACTTCTGGAATCAGCTTCCCTAAACATGGGTGGCTGAGCTCCTGGCATGGGGCGGTGGGGATGGGGGGCAGAGGGAAGTGGGGGAAGGGGGGAAATGGAGAAGAAGGAAAGTTTAAGATGTCCTTCCCTGAAGAGGGTGGAGAAGCTGGTTCCTGCTCAGCCTTGCCCTTCTAGCCCGGTGCCTGCAAAGGGCTCTGGGGAATGAGTCACCTCCGATAAACCCAGGCAGGAGGGATTTTGATAAGATAGAAGGAAGGGTGTTTACACAGGGCCCTTCAATACCAGGCGGGTCCGCTGGTGTAAAGGCCAAAGAACATCCTTTGGAAAAGTAGAGGAAGTCACTCAGGAACCAGAGAGAAGGCAGAGTAACCGACTGCCTCCAGCTTCCATTTTCCTGAGCTTAGTTTTAAAGGGCTCTGAGTCAGCCGCACTAGAGAAAAATGTCCTGACGTATAATGCAGATCAAAGGCACTCTCTGGCTGGATGACTCTGAGTAAATCATTTTACTTCTCTTCTTGAGAACCTGCCTTGGAGCCAGTTCAGATGATTGATCGAGGTCCTTTTCACTCTAATAAATATTTATGGAATTCATTAATGTCTTCTCTATCATGAACTTGAGTCTGAGTTTTTATTCTAGCACTGGCTGACTTTCCACCTCTATGAAACAAAGCTGGTGCATCAGGTGTGGTCACTGTGTGGGTCTCCAGCCCAGTGCCCAGTTCCTGGAAAGCGAAAGCTGGCTAGATGGTCATCACTACCCACCATTTCCCTCACTGTCCCTCATCTTCCAAAGGGTGTGAGATGGCTGTTGTGAGTATTTAGAGACTGATACATTGCCTTTCGATGCTGTTAAAGTGCTGCACTCATTATGACAGCAAATTTAGACAACTCAACAGTGGCCACAGGACTGGAAAAGGGTAGTTTTCATTCCAATCCCAAAGAAAAGCAATGCCAAAGAATGTCCAAATTACCATACAATTGCACTCATTTCATATGCCAGCAAGAGTTTGCTCAAAATCTTTCAAACTAGGTTTCAGCGGTATGTGAACCAAGAATTTCCTGATGTACAAACTGGATTTAGAAAAGGCAGAGGAACCAGAGATCAAATTGCCAACATCTGTTGGATCATAGAAAAAGCAAGGGAATTTTCAAAAAACATCTACTTCTGCTTCATTGACCTTGCTAACGCCTTTGACTATGTGGATCACAACAAACTGTGGAATATTCTTAAACGGACTGGACCACTTTGCCTGCCTCCTGAGAAAACTGTGTGCAGGACAAGAAGCAACAGGTAGAACCAGACATGGAACAATGCACTGGTTCAAAACTGGGAAAGGAGTGCTTCAAGGCTGTATATTGTCACCTGCTTATTTAATTTATATGCAGAGTACATTATGCTAAATGCTGGGCTAGATAAATCACAAGCTGGAATCAAGATTGCCAGGAGAAATACCAACAATCTCAGATATGCAGATGATACCACTTTAATGGCAGAAAGTGCAGAGGAACTAAGGAGCCTCTTGATGAAAGTGAAAGAGAAGAGTGAAAAAAACTGGCTTAAAACTCAACATTCAAAAAACTAAGATCGTGGTATCTGGTCCTATCAGTTCAGTTCAGTTCAGTCACTCAGTTGTGTCCGACTCTTTGCAAGCCCATGAACCGCAGCATGCCAGGCCTCCTTGTCTATCACCAACTCTTGGAGTTCACCCTATCACTTCATGGCAAATAGATGGGGAAAATGTGGAAACAGTGTCAGATTTCATTTTCTTGGGCTCCAAAATCACTGCAGATGGTGACCATAGCCACGAAATTAAAAAATGATTGCTCCTTGGAAGAACAGCTATGTCAAACCTAAACAGTGTTTTAAAAAGCAGAGATATCACTTTGCCAACAAAGGTCCATATAGTCAAAGCTATGGTTTTTCAAGTAGTCATGTATGGATGTGAGAGTTGGACTATAAAGAAGGTTGAACACTGAAGAACTGACACTTTTGAAATGTGGTGCTGGATAAGACTCTTGAGAGTCCCTTGGTCAGCAAGGAGATCAAACCAGTCGATCCTAAAGGAAATCAACCCTGAATATTCATTGGGGGGACTGATGCTGAAGCTGAAGCTCTAATAATTTGGCCAACTGAAGCAAAGAGCTGACTTACTGGAAAAAAACTCCTGATGCTGGGAAAAATTGGGGGCAAGAGGAGAAGGGGGTAGCAGAGGATGAGATGGTTGGATGGTATCCCTCACTCAATGCACATGAGTTTGAGGAAATTCAGGGAGACAGTGAAAGACAGAGAAGCCTGGCATGCTACAGTTCATGGGGTTGCAAAGAGTCGGACACAATGTAGCAACTGAACAACAATAACAATATTACCCTTCAGGCTTCCCAGGCAGCTCAGTGGTAAAGAATCCACCTGCCAATACAGGAAATGTAGGTTCAGGGAGATCCTCTGGAGGAGGAAATGGCAACCCATTTCAGTATTCTTGCCTGGAGAATCCCATGGACTGAGGAGCCTGGTGGGCTATAGCCCACAGGGTCACAAAGAGTTGGTCACAGCTCAGCAGCTGAGCACAGACATACATGCACATTGCTGTTCTGAAAGGAAACTCTGGGCTTATTAGGAATGATCTAGGAGGCCAGAGATTTCATTCTCTTTCCCTACAGTTGCTGGGCCCAGAGTGCTCAGCCTCTGAGCCACAGAGGGCTTCCAGGTGCAACCCTGTTTCAGACAAATCTTCAAGAAGAGGCAGAGGGATTAGGGAGCAGGTGAGAGTAGAGGAAAGGGAGACAGAGTGGGGGGTGGGAGTGCCCTGCTCACTGGTCAGCCCTAGAGAGGATCACAAAGTCCGAAAAAACCACAGTCAAGACTGAAAGGGCTCTTAGGAGTGACCTGGTCCTAAGAAACATTGGCAGAGGTGAGGTGACCCACCCAGGGTCAGCCAGAGAGCAGCTGGAGCTCAGACAAGAGCCCAGTACTTCTGCCAACCAGAAAGAGGTTGCCTTTAGACCTTCGTTCATCCACTGGAAATTCTTCCTGAATCTTAGGGCACTGCTCATTCCCACCAAGGGTTAACAGGGAATTGAGGTCTAAAGTCCCGTTGGTTGGAGCTAACTTTCTGAGCAGTCATTTCCTGTGAGCTTATGAGCTTACACACACACACACACACACACACACACATGCACTACAGCACAACATAATATTTGATCAACAGTGAAGAATGTCTTAGCAATCATGAAAGGTCATTTCTAACTCATAAGATTTGATTAGTTTATTTATTTTTAATATTAGCCAAAGATAATAATCCATCCATCAACCTCTTGAGACTTAGCCAGTGTGTCAAAAGTCTCACTGAGTTGCCCATAGACACTGTGATCAGAGGGATTCCCTGGTGGCTCAGACGGTAAAGAGTCTGCCTGCAAAACGGGAGGCCCGAGTTCAATCCCTGGGTCTGGAAGGTCCCCTGGAGAAGGAAATGGCAACCCACTCCAGTATTCTTGCCTGGGAAATCCCATGGATAGAGGGGCCTAGTGGGCTACAGTCCAAAGAGTCGCAAAGAGTCGGACACAGTTGAGCGACTTCACTTTCATATTCACTGTGATCACAAGGAATACTATGGTCACTCAGGTCCGAGCGTGTGGTAACCCAGACATCTGCACCCCTGCCTCCCTGCCAAGGCCCAGAGAGGGACTATCTCTGGTGATGGACTAGCAGAGACAGGCATAATTATCCCAGGAATGGCCTGCAACAAGCCACTGCCCAGTTAAAACTGTGGAGGAAGCAGAATCAGGCTGGGAGGAGTTATGTTTTCTCATCAGAGACTAGGCAAGGGCTTGTAAAGAGTTCTCCATCCCCTGGAGTGGGAGCAGGACCATCTGGGTTCTCCCAGGCCCATGATATAAGTAAATGTAAAAACTGCATTTGTTGGGTCCTGATGAATAGGACGATGTCTCCATGGAAACAACCTCTTGCCCAGGGCAAGAGAAAGGTTGCCATTATCCCCATCTAAGTAGCAACACTAACCTTGACTTCCAAGACCACAGGTGGTGCCCAGGGCAAGGGGTGGCAAGGAGATGAAGGTCTGGAGGTGGCGGTGTGGGTGACCACCGCTAGCAGGATGGATGAACTTCAAGTAGGTGGCACAGTGCAACAGAAGTAACTGAGTGTCAAGAGCAACATTCTGTTGGAAAATGTATAAGTCTCCTTCCATGAAGACTGGGTAACCAACAGACCTCAGGGGAAATGGAGCAGGGCAGAGAGGCAGCAGGCGTGGGCCAAACTGTAACCTTACAGGGACTCCTCGCAGAATACACAGTGTCCAAGTCAGGAGCATAGCCCAGGAGTAAGGCAGCCTGACTTTGAATCCCAGCTCCTCCACTTCCTCAACAGGTAACAGGCAGGTGTCCTAAACTTTAGTTTTCTCAGCTGAGAAAAGCTGGGATAATAATACCCATGCAATGTTGTTGATGAAGTGACATCACGCACATGAGGCACTTTCAGTGTCCGGCACATTAGACCAAGTGCTTGTATTATTTACCTATTGCTCTATAACAAATTACCTTCAGACTTAGTGGCTTCAGACAACAAATATCATTTCCCAGCTTCTGCAGGTCAGGAACCTGGGGGCAGCTTAGCTGGATCCTCCTACCTCAAGGACACTCGAGGGATGCCTTCAGGCAGTTGATCAGGATGTCCCTGAAAGCTTGACTGGAGGTGGGAGGGGACCTTCCATGCAAGTCTGCTGCACGGTTGCTGGCAGGCCTCAGCCCCTCACTACGCCTCACGAAAGCCGTTGGCTTTCTCCAGGGCACACAATCCAAGAGAAAGGAAGAGCAGGAGAGAGAAAGAAAGAAGGCACAGTCCTCATATAACTAATCTCAGAAAGGTGACTCAGCTGGTAAAGAATCCGCTTGCCTTCTTTCGATCTGGGTTCGATCCCTGGGTTGGGAAGATCCCCTGGAGAAGGGACACATTACCCACTCTAGTATTCTTGAACTTCCCTGATGGCTCAGCTGGTTAAGAATCTGCCCGCAATGCAGGAGACCTAGGTTTGATTCCTGGGTTGGGAGGATCCCCTGAAAAAGGGAAAGGCTACCCACTCCAGCATTCTGGCCTGGAGAATTCCATGGGGTTGCAAAGAGTTGGACACGACTGAGAGACTTTCACATTCTATGCATTAGAAGGGAGTCAGTAAATCCAGCCCACATTCCAGGAGAGAGAGTACAGAGTGTAAAGAGTCGGAGGCGGGAATCATTGGGGGCCATTTGAGAGAATGTTCACTAGAGCATGCGTCAGTGTTACCTGTTTTTATTATTCCTTTTGTGTATTTTATTCCCCACATTATTTTCAATTAATGCCACTGTAAGTTTCCAGTTCTGTCTTTTACTGCTCCTGTTCTTACTGGCAGGAATGCCTGCTTCAAAATACTTATTTATGTATAAAATACTTGAATTTTTTATTGAGTTATAGTTGATTAACAATATTATATTAGTTTCAGGTGTGCAACTTGGTGTTCAATATTTTTACAGATTATATTATAGTTAAAGTTATTATAAATTATTGGTTATATTCCCTGTGCTGTATAATATATCCTTGCAGCTTATTTATTTTATACATAGTAGCTTGTACCTGTTAATCCCTTACTCCTATCTTGCCCTTCCCCCTTTCCTCTTCCCACCGGCAACCACTAGTTTGTTCTGCCTATCTGTGAGTCTGTTTCTATTTTGTTATATTCATTTGCTTGCTTCAATTTTAGATTCCACATATAAATGATATCATACAATATTTGTCTTTCTCCATCTGACATATTTCGCTAAGCATAATACCCTCCCAGGTCCATCCATGTTGTTGAAAATGCAAGAATTTTATTCTCTTTTATGGCTTGGTAGAGTGTTCCCATATATATATTTATATATATTGTTTTTCAGTTGCTAAGTCATGTCTGACTCTTTGCGACCCCATGGACTGCAGCACACCAGGCCCTTCTGTCCTCCACTGTCTCCCAGAGTTTGCTCAGATTCACATCCATTGAGTCAGTAGCGCTATCTAGCCATCTTATCTTCTGCTGCCACCTTCTCCTTCTGCCTTCAGTCTTTCCCAGCATCAGGGTCTTTTCCAATGAGTCGATTCTTCACATCAGATGGCCAAAGTATTGGAGCTTCAGTTTCAGCTTCAGTCCTTCCAATGAATATTCAGGGTTGATTTCTTTTAGGATGGACTGATTTGATCTCTTCGCTGTCCAAGGGACTTTCAAGAGTCTTCTCCAGCACCACAACTCGAAAGCACCAATTCTTCGATACTCAGCCTTCTTTATGGTTCATCTCTCACATCTGTACATGACTACTGGAAAAATCATAGCTTTGACTATGCAGATCTTTGTTGACAAAGTAATATCT
The DNA here is from genome assembly GCF_042477335.2 of Ovis canadensis. Lineage (NCBI taxonomy): Eukaryota > Metazoa > Chordata > Mammalia > Artiodactyla > Bovidae > Ovis > Ovis canadensis. Next base: position 86,245,005 of record NC_091253.1, read on the forward strand.
CTGCTTTCTCATATGCCATCTAGGTTTGTCACAGCTTTCCTTTGAAGGAGCAAGCATCTTTTAATTTCATACCTGTAGTCACCATCAGCGGTGATTTTGAAGCCCAAGAAAATAATATCTGTCACCGCTTCCACTTTTCCCCTTCTGTGTGCATGAAGTGATGGAATCGGATGCCATTGATCTTACTTTTTTGAATATATATAGATGTATGTGTGTGTTGAATATATATATGTGTGTATATATATATATCTGTTGAAGGACACTTAGGTTGCTTCCGTATCTTGCGTATTATAAATAATGCTGCTATGAACATTGAAAGTATCTTTTCAAACTAGTGTTTTTATTTGCTTTGAATATATACCCAGGAGTGGAACTGCTGGATCATATGGTAGTTCTGAGTTTTTTGAGGAAACACCACACTGTTTTTTATTGTGGCTGTACCAATTTACATTCGCCAGTGTACCAGGATTCCCTTTTCTCCACATCCTTGCCAACACTTACTGTGGTCTTTTTGATGATAGACATTCTGACAGGAATGAGGTGATATCTTATTGTGGTTTTGATTTGCATTTCCCTGCTGATTAGCGATGCTGAGCATTTTTTATGTGCTTGTTGGCCATCTACGTCTTCTTTGAAAAGAATGTCCATTCAGGTGTTCTGCCCACTTTTTAATTGGGTTGTTTTTTTAAATTGAGTTGTATGAGCTGTTTATGTATTTTGGATATTAACCCGTTTTCAGTCATATCATTTGCAAATATTTTCTTCCATTCACTGGGTTGTCTTTTTTGTTTTGCTGTTGATTTCCTTTACTGTGTGAGAGGTTTTAAGTTGAATTAGATCTCACTCATTTATTTTTGCTTCTGTTCCCTTTGCCTTAAGAGATAGAACCACAAAAATTGCTTACAATTTATGTTCTGCCTATGTGCTTCCAAATATATACACTGTCCAATGCCACTCATCTTTTAAGGCTAAACTCAAAAACCACATCCATGAAACCTTGGCAAATCACCCCCTTATAGAAGTAATCATTTCTTTCTCTGAAGTCCCAGGGAGATGTGAATAAGGGAAAGAATGGCTACTTTGTGCTCAAGGAGAAAAATCAATGACACTTCAATGAGTAGGAGCCAAGTAACTCAAAATACATTTCATGTACTTTTCTTCTCAAAAACAGGCTAATGAGTTTTGGCTTCCTGGGTCAATGGGGCATCAGTGCTATTACACTATGACAGAAACTGCTTTGATATTTCTGCTTGTCCTGGAGTGTCTGAGCACCTATCCATTTGCTAACTCTTAGGACTAGTTTCCTCTAATAAAGGTGATACTGGTCCTAAAATGAAGGCTCCTCTGAAGGGTAGGCTTCAACACTCCTGCACAACACAGAGTCTCATGCCCCATGTAGGGATAAATGGTTTGGGAGAGAAATTGAACTGTGGTAGCTTGTTCTTCTATGAATGCTCTTGTGGGCTTGAAAATTCCATTTCCAACAAGACTCTGTTAGGCCTAAGCAGAGCCCTATTTCACACTATAATGGGTCCATGTGTGCTAAGTCACTTCAGTCATGTCTGACTCTTTGCGACCCTGTACACTGTAGCCCACCAGACTCCTCCGTCCATGGGATTCTCCAGGCAAGAATACTGGAGTGGGTTGCTGGGCCCTCCTCCAGGGGATCTTCCCACTCCTGGGATCGAACCCTGGTCTCTTACATCTCCTGCACTGGCAGTCAGGTTCTTTACCACGAGTGCCACCTGGGAAACCCATAGTGAGTCCAGGCATCCCAAAGGGATGACCTGCCACGTAAACTGCCCCGGGGCTTCCAGGGTGGCTGGGGGTGGCTGAAGAAGAGAAAAAGTGAAGTGAGTGTGCCTGCTATGGAGTCACGGAGCCAAATGGAGTCAGTTCAGCCTCAGCTGAGTGAAAGGACGTTTGGTCACATCAGGAGAAGAGAAGGAAATTCACATCTGTTATCCTCCTGCAGCGTCAGGCCGAACACTCAGTAGCCACAGTCCTGTTGAATCCTTAGGGAAGCCTGGTGAGGGAAGGAGTATTTTCCTCATTTTACAGATAGAAAACTGACGTCCAGTGCAGTAAACTGGCTTGCCCAGGGTCATCCCAGCAGTAGAAGACAGGGCTGCTGGACTCAACATCTGGGTTCCTTCCATGATCCTCACTTATAAACGACTACAAAAACAAAGGGACAAGCAGAGTTCTAAGACAAGCTAGCTAAAGCAATTCCAGAAATAACTATTACAGACCAAGCAAGTTTCGTTTCGTTCTCCAAGTTCTCAAATTAAATTTCAGCAAGGCTTCCCTTATTGGACCTGAGTCGTAAGATCAATAGATTTTCTAGAGTGACGACTTGGGGAAGGGGGTGGGAAAGAATGTTTGGGACAATCAATAAGACCCTCCCCCCACCATGCCTTGTCCCCCATTACCGGCTTACCTTTATCAGAGATGAGTATTAAAAGCGATGACACACCAGAAACCTTACAGGATGGGAAACCTAACAAAGCATCAGTTTCGATTCTTTGTGAACCATCGGCTCTCTCTCTTTACTCTTTTCATCTGGCTTTCTGGTCTTTCATGATTGGGTCTACTTTCCTTTCCTGAAGGAAATAACTCCCGAAGGGAAGGAGAAGGCTCACATCAAGGGAAGATACAGGACTGAATGAAAGCTGCAGGGGAAGAGGATGAGCCCTAGACTGTTGGTGCCAACTCCTTTTCTCTCACACCAACTTGATGAAGCAGATTGGGTTAAACTGCCGGTGAGTCTTGTTGGGGGTATGTGGTTATGGACATGGAGAGAAGAGAGGAGTTAGGTGGTTATGGAGAGAAGAGCTCCCTCAAGACAATATGGCAGCATATTTCCATTGATCTCAACAAAAACTCTGTAAGCACAAACTCTCAGCCATGCGCTGAGCAACTGGGCTTGGTGAAACTCAGTTGGGACAGACATAGAACCTGCCCTCAAAAAATCTAGAATTCTACAAGGGAGATACAAAGTGCACACAGAACTGAAAAGTAAGACAGCGTGTTACAACTGCCATTAGAAAAATCAAATGACTATTCCTTAAAAAAGAAGAAAATTCTGACACATGCTATAATGTGAGTAAACTTTGAGGACATTAAGTGAAATAAACCAGTTACAAAAAGACAAATACTGTCTAATTCCACTTATGCAGTGTACCTAGAGCATTCAAATTCATCGAGGCAGAAAGTAGAAAGGTGGTTCCCAGTAGGGGAAGGGAAAATAGGGAGCTGATGTTGAATGGATATAGAGCTTCAGTTTTGCAAGATAAAAAATCCCTGAAGGTTGGGTGCTCAACAAGATGAATACACTTAAAACTATTCAACTTTCCTGATGGTCCAGTGGTTGGGAATCCACCTGCCAATGCAGGGGACATGGGTTCGAGCCCTGATCCTGGATGATCTCACATGCCGAAGGGCAACAAAGCCCATGGGCCACAACTACTGAGCCCCCATGCCTACAGCCCATGCTCCACAGAAAGAGAAGTTGCCACAGTGAGAAGCCAGCACACCACAACTAGAAAAAGGCCAAGTGCAGCAACGAAGACCCAGCGTAGCCAATAATAAACAAGTAAATAAATAGATAAATAAACACTAAAAAAACCTGTTCAACTGTACACTTAAAATGTTTAAGATGACAACATTTATGTGATGTGTATTTTGCCATCATTTTTTAAAATTTAAATGAAAAAAAAATTACTATCAATTTGCAGAAGGTGAAGCAATGATATATCTAACTGGAGCTGTCAAAGAAGGCTTCATGGAGGAGGGGACACTTGAAATGAGCCTTTTAAAACAGACGGGCTAAAGATGGACAGAAGGGCATTCCAGGTGAATAGAGACGCAGGAGAAAAGGCATATCGAAAAAAAAAAATCCAGGCTTTTCTCTCTTTCATTGCACCAACCCTTAACAAACATTTTTCCAGCGATCAAGCCGCTGGAGCCTGTGTTTGTAACCCTCCACTGTGACATCTCTCTGAGGCACGGCTCTCCTGCCTCCCTCCCTTCATCTCTTCCCATCCTGCCTCTTCCGGCCTCCTGTCCTCATGCTGTCTCTCCAGTGTCTTTTCAACCTTCTAAAATGAACTCCTTGACAAAGGCTTGCTTTCAGCCCGGAAGAGGCGTTCCTACAGGTATCTTTAATAACAGCAAATACCCAGAGACTCTCACACCTTTATTAAGAGACCTTGTTTTGTTGTTCTTTTTCCTCCTTGGATACCAGAAGCTTAAGAAGAAATTACCTCAAGAAAAAAAGAGAAGGAATTACCTCATCACCCACATAGGCAGATCTTGACTAAAAGCAGTCTTTCTGACAGTTACTTCCAGTGCCCGATCTCTCTGATTAAGGGCAGCTTTACACACCAGCACCCTGACGGGAGAGGCGAGGGGAGCTCAGCGGGTGGGTTCCAGGAAGAATTTTTCCATCTTCAGAAGGATTATTAAACTTGGAACTTACGCTTCTCCATGTTAATCACTGAGAGTGAAGACAAGAATCCTTCTGTTTCTGATGAGAATGCGTGCATATGTGGGTGCTAAGTCGCTTCAGTCACGTCAGACTCTTTGAGACCCCATGGACTGCAGCCCACCCGGCTCCTCCGTCCATGGGGATTCTCCAGGCATGAATACTGGAGTGGGTTGCCGTGCCCTCCTCCAGGGGATCTTCCCGACCCAGGGATGGAACCTGTGGTTCTTATGACTCCAGAATGGCAGGTGGGTTCTTTACTACTCGCGCCACCTGAGAAGCCCCTGATGAGAATGGTGGCCAGGCAAAGGGAAGGCATTTCAGGCTCCGGGAGGAAAGCCTGCCTTGTGCCTGCCCATGTGGCGTCAGGCCCACTGATCTGGGTGGACAACACCAAGCTTTCCCGAATGTCCCCAAAGTGCACACTCAGGTAGCGGGGATGTTCAAAACGTGTCTGTTAAGCAAATCCACTGACCTTCCGTGAAGACCCTGCTATTTCACGCTGCGCAGTGTGACTTGGAGAGACTCCTGGATCTCCAGTTAGAACACTGCCCAGTTTTCAGTTATCTGTCTTTTTGTCTTGTCCTTTATTTTTGATTCGTACCTTTAGATTTGAATGAGGACTCCTATGCTTTTTGGGTTGAATCATGCCACTTCCTGGAAGACCACTGGCCCTGATCATCTCCAAAGTCTGTCTCTGCTCTGGAGAACTAACACTGTCCCTTTCACAATACCTTCAGCTCAGTCTAGACAGTTTTCAAGTAATCAAATGCTGGAGGGAAGGCAGAGCTCAGGGTGAAGTAGGGAGTCAGCCTAACGATTTCTTTGTTGGAATGATCCCTTGGGAGTCGATGGGAGTGGAAATCCAATTTAGGGACCGCAGTCCTTCCTTGGTGTCTATTCAATTCCATTAGAAATTATCACAGCAAAATCATGGCATCTCAGCATTGAGAGGATCTGGAGGTGTTATCTCAGCCAAGCTCAGCACCACACAGCAATCCTCCAGAAGCATCCCAGCTGGCTACTGCCGCTCAAATAATCAGACATGTTCTCTGATGGAGTGAAATTAATTAGAGAAGTCTTCTGCAGACTAGGTGAAAACTAAAAATCTGCTTATGTTGTAGCTTATATGCATGGATACTGATGCCTGACATACATGTCCATAACATTTGTGTGGACTGACCAACTGACTGATTGAATGAATTATAAAATGGAGTAAATTGGCAAGGAGGCAGAAAGGGGAAGGAAGGAAAGTAATTGCAGTGATGAGAGGCAGTGGGAAGGGGTGGGGAAACCTTTTTCTTTATGGATTTTTTTCCAGGTTTCAAGGAGGGTAGGGTAGGGAGGGGGTTTCCCAAGTAGCACTAGCAGTAAAGAGTCTGCTTGCCAGTTCATGAGGTGTAAGAGACGAGGGTTTGATCCCTGGGTTGGGAAGATCCCGTGGAGGAGGGCATGGCAACCCACTCCAGTATCCTTGCTGGGAGAATCCCATGGACAGAGGAGCCTAGCAGGCTATAGTCCATAGGGTCACACAGAGTTGGACACAACTGAAGAGACTTAGCACACACACAAGGTAGGGAGGGTGGCCTGATTGTCTCAGCAGATGTTTTTCATTTCCTTACAACAGCTCTTCGACTGACCAGCAAAACCCCCAATAATCTAATATATAATTAATTGCATCAGATTTTACAAAGAAATCCATTTGTAAATTGAATTCAATCACTTATAATTAATATAAAAGTTACTAAAGATAAATATTGCCTATTTTCTGACTTGCTTTCTTAAGACTTTCTCCACCCTCCCTCTCTCTTTCTCTCTCTCTCTCACACACACACACACACCCCAGGGCTTACAAATCATTGCTCTCTGACATCCTAACAGTGATCTTTGCTCTAGCTCAGGCAACCCTCCAGCTTTAACTCTCACCCCCAAACAGCTGACTCCGGACCCATTAGGATGGCAAAGGCCCTCCTGGCACCTCCCCACCCCCACCCCACCATTCCCACACACCCATCACAGGCTGCTCGGCTAGAACAGCCTCATCCCCGGCCGCAGACAGGCGGCCAACAGGCGCTGCATCCTCCCTGCAGTGTGGGAGGGTTGGGGAGAATTCCCAGGGGTGCAGACTGCAAGCGCTCGCTCCCTGAAATCTCGAGGTGATGACAGCTCACGCAGCCTTGCAGGACTGTCCAAGGCAGTCCTGGACACCATGGGCTCAAATGAGCCAGTGTTTTCCCTGCCCGCTCTCCTTCCCACCCCTGCACATGCCCTGGAAATGGTTCATATCCACCGGGCACCACAGCAAACTCTCTTCCCTGTGTGTGCCAAGGTGCCTGTTGTCTGAGTCTTCCCTGCAAGACTTCACCCTCCAGCACAGTCCCTTCTGGAGCATATGGGGATGAGGTGAGGACGGCAGCAAAGGCTGCAGAGGCTGGTGCCGAAGATGCTCTTTGTGTTCTGGATCCTTCCCAGATAGGTAACCTCTCCCAACGGGGGCCCCACCCTCCCCCAGTATCTGGGATTGGGAAACCAGGGGGCATCAGCGCCAAGGGAGATCGATAGAAGGAAACCACATGCTGTTTTTCTGGCAGGAAGAACAGCCAATTCGGATAGCACCAGCCAGATCCTCCCAGTGTTCAGTAATTCAGCTACAAATAGGCCCTTGGCTTTTCGCTTTTCATTTTGCAGATAATTGTAGCTATAACTCATCAAACATCTCCTAGCTGGTCTCTGGTACTTAGACAATGTGGAAAGGACCCTAGACAGGAATCAAGGTTTACGGAGCTCCTCTGCTGCGTCTGACCCTCTGCCAGAATATCTGCATCACTCGTCAGATGCGGGCTGTCATTTCCAGCCCTGTGAATCAGAATCAATCATTCCTTCTCATCCTCCCTCGGCATTTCGTTGGCCCAAAGATTGCTGGGTGTTTTTCGCGCAGCTCTGTTCTGCAGTGATTGGGTGTTCTGTCTGTCTCTCCACTCAGGCTGGGAGCTCTCTGAGGGCAGGTCATCATCTTCCCGGGTCCCTCTCAGCTCTGAGCATAGACTCAGATACATGGGAACTCAACAAAGATCCATGCAGTGGAATTCCTACCTTCTGCTTTCTGTCCCAAGAAATAGCAATTTATCCTCAGCAAAGGGAGCATGGCCCTCCGTGGGAATGGCTCCCGCACATGGGTGCACGTTAAGTCGCGACAGTCGTGTCTGATTCTGTGCAACCCTACGAACGATAGCCTGGCAGATTCCTCTGTCCATGGGATTCTCCAGGCACGAATACTGGAGTGAGTCGCCATGCCCTCCTCCAGGGGATCGTCCCGACCCAGGGACTGAAACTCCGTCTCTTACATCTCTGCACTGGCAGGCGGGTTCTTTAACACTAGCACCACCTGGGAAGTCCTGCTGCTGCTAAGTCGCTTCAGTCGTGTCCAACTCTGTGCGACCCCATAGACGGCAGCCCACCAGGCTCCCCCATCCCTGGGATTCTCCAGGCAAGAACAGTGGAGTGGATTGCCATTTCCTTCTCCAATGCATGAAAGTGAAAAGTGAAAGGGAAGTCGCTCAGTCGTGTCCGACCCTTAGCATGGACTGCAGCCCACCAGGCTCCTCCGTCCATGGGATTTTCCAGGCAAGAGTACTGGAGTGGGGTGCCATTGCCTTCTCCGGGAAGTCCTAGATGGGTTGTATTCAAAGATCTGGTGATACACAGAGACAAGAGTTAGGATGTGTTCCACGTGACCTGCAAGGGCCAGTACCAGCAGTGTGCAGGGGCCTAAGCCCGAGTCTTATAGGATTGTCCTTCTCTGCCCAACCTGGCCTCAAGACAGGAAGCCACTTGCTTCCTTTGGCTTTAGGGGCCTGGAGTTGCCTCTCTACCTGAGCCACACACCTCCCACATGCTGAGTCCAGGAGGCCTTTCAGGTCTGTCTGGATCTGATGTCAATGTTCGACGTCTTCAGGTCAGTTTCAGTAATGCTGTGCTGGGCTAGTGCCTGTGGGGAGCTGGAGCTGGCCTCTACTCACAAGAGCCCAGTGTTAATATTTTGGAATTTTGCAAACCAGTTGTCATTATGTTGTTAGCTTAAAATCAGCCATGCTGGCAGTATTTACACCACAGAAATTGGCAAATGATACAAAACCAGGACTTCTGCTCATTAAGAGCCAGTGATTAAACATGAAACATACACATCTTGGAAGTTGGTTTTCCTCCCTGGGCCTGAAGGGGACACATTCTCAGTAGCACTCTTAGAATAAGGGTGCATCCGGTGAGCACCGGATGCCTGAGCCCCCCAAGAGATGACCCCAAAAGTCACAGGTACTTGGTTGGGTCCTCCTCACCCTCATCCAGGGCCTCTGGGGCTCCACTTCTCTGCCTGGCGTCCCTATGAGCAAGAAGCGAGTCCCTTCTGACTTTGATCCCACACAGTTCAGCTCAGCTGAAGACTCACAGCCAATGTGTATGCTCCCTGACTCAGCCATGAGGCAATTCCCTGTCTGCACATCTGTCTCATCCAGGAAAAGGAAGAAGAGTTTTAGGGCAGTTCAGGATTCATCACCCTGATTTACTCATGGCGTTCCCCACAGAGAGAGGCAAGTCTGTTTCCTTGGGATGGGTGGTGAGCCAGGAGGTCGTAGCCACGAGCACCCCTTCCTCGGGGCCCATCCTTGTCACCCTTGAGCCGAGGTGACTGAGGCCTTAATTCTAACACAAAATCTTCCTGTGTTGCATTTGATTGTGACCGTTGAAGACAAGTCAATGACGCCCTTTTAAGGCACAGAACTGACTTGTCAATATCCAAACCCAGACATCCAAACCCCATGGGCGGGATTTTGTGTGGTTGGGTTTTGTTTGTTGTTGTCTCCAGACTCGGGAGAGGCCTCCAGAAAAACAAAGGTGGGGGACTTCAGTGGCCTCCAACCAGAGACCAGGGCAAAAGCAAATCCAAAGGCACGGAGGGGTCTCCAGGCTCAGAGGAGCTTCGAGAGAGGGATTAATTCCTCCAAGGCAAGTAGTCCTTCCAGCAGGAACAGCTTCCAAAGCTAACAACATTTCCCCGAACACCTGCCTGACAGCGTGACCTAAGTCTAGTTCAAAAATGCATCTGAAGAATCGAAGGCAACAACGTCAATAATTTTATTCAGAACTGGAAAAAAGTGACCTTGGGCTAAGACTCCTCCAGCCCAAAGGAACGATTTAAGTGCACATGTTATTGCTAATATTTAATCTGCCATACCAGCACCCAAGAGAACAGAGCAATTCCTCCTTTCAAACTTCTTCAGACTCCTCCCATCACAGAACCTTCCGCAATGGAGCGATTTGGACTTAAAAATGCTAGCTATTCCTGCTCATCATCTTCCAGTAGAATGCTACTTTTCAGAGCCCGAGTCCCATCTCCTGCTTTTTGCCCTAACAGCTGTGGATCACGCAGATCACGTGGACAAAGCAGGGTTGCATAAGTCCTTCTTGGCGTTAAAGTTGAAAATAGAAATGATTGGGTGCCACTCTGTCTTTGACTCAACTCAGAGAATAAGAGTCAGATGCTTTCTTTAATTTTCAGGTGCACTCGGGCTGCAAGAGCCCTGCAGGTGTGTCTGCAAAACCCTTTTGAAAGGATCTGGGCCTCCCCTGGTAGCCCAGGGGTTAAGGATCCACCTGCCAATTCAGGGGACACGGGCTCAATCCCTGGCTAGGGAACTAAGATTCCACATACTGCGGAGCAACTAACCCCATGTGCTGCAACTACTGAAGCCTGGGAGCCACAACAAGAGAAGCCACCGCAACGAGAAGCCCAAGCATGGCAACTAGAGAGTAGCCCCCGATTGTCACAACCAGAGGAACCCTACGTGCAGCAGTGAAGACCGAGCAGAGCCAAAAATAAAGAAAGAAATACACTGAAAAGTAAAATAGAAATGACAAGAAAGTTAAACTTAAAAAAGAAAAAGAAAGGGTTACATGTCCCGTGGTGCCTCTCAGGCACATCTGAGTCAAGGCTCTCCAGCTCTGGGAAGGCATCCTTGACATATGCTTTCCCCTTATCTATGCACACACCTGACCTGTGTGCCTAGCTGTCCTCACGACACCTGCAAGGGTGATAAACCATCCACTCAGAGACGTGTTCAATATTTGTCACATTTTTCAACCTGCCTTTGGTTCGAAGCTTTCAGAGGGGTTGTTCAGCTTCCTCACATAAGTGGACGCAAGCTTTACACTTTCCAGGATGATTTGTTGCCCTCTGCAAGATTTTCCATCACAATGCAAATATTTTTGGACATTTGAATCAATTTTTTGATTACTTTTTCCTAATATAATGTTTCCATTTCTAGTCGCTGGCTTGAAAAAGCAGCACTGCATTTTTGCGGTAAAGTTTTACTCTACATACAATACATATATATTTTGCTATTATGTATGCTTCTCCCTAATTTAAACCTTTAATAACAAATCAACTTGCTTATTCATGTGTACAATGTGTTCAGGCTCTGTACCAGACAGGAAATTAAGGAAAACATAAACTGCATTATTCGGGTTCAAGGAATGCCCAATTGTGTTCAACAAATAATACACAATAGCATAAAATACAGTCCTGAGAAACCTGTATGCAGGTCAAGACGCAACAGTTAGAGTCGGACATGGAACAATGGACTGGTTCAAAATTGGGAAAGAAGTCCATCAAGGCTGTATATTGTCACCCTACTTATTTAACATATGCATAGTGCATCATGAGAAACGCTAGGCTGGAAGAATCACAAGCGGGAATCAAGATTACTGGGAGAAATATCAATAACGTCAGACATGCAGATGATAATACTTTAATGGCAGAAAGCAAAAAGGAACAAATGAGCTTCTTGACAAAGGTGAAAGAGGAGAGTGAAAAAGCTGGCTTAAAGCTCAACATTCAAAAAACTAAGATCATGACATTTGATCCTATCATTTCCTGACAAATAGATGGGGGAAAAGTAGAAAGAGTGACAGATTTTATTTTCTTGGGCTCCAAAACATTGTGGACAGTGACTGCAGCCATGGAATTAGGGAACCTTCTTGCTCCTTGGAAGAAAAGCTATGACAAACCTAGACAGCATATTAAAAAGCAGAGGCATCACTTTGCTGACAAATGTTCACAGTCAAAGCTATTGTTTTTCCAGTAGTCATGTACAGATGTGAGAGTTGGACCATAAAGAAGGCTGAGTGCCTAAGAATTGGTGCTTTCAAATTACAGTGTTGGAGATGATTCTTGAGAGTCCCTTGGACTGCAAGGAGATCAAACCAGTCAATCCTAAAGGAACTCAATCCTGAATATTCATTGGAAGAACTGATGTTGAAGCTGAAGCTCCAATACTTTGGCCACCTGATGCAAAGAACTGACTCACTGAAGAAGACTCTGATGAGAAATATTGAGGTCAGAAGGAGAGGATGAGATGGTTGGATGGCATCGTCGAGTCAACGTACATGAGTTTGAGCAAATTCCAGGGGATAGTGATGGACAGGGAAGCCTGGTGTGCTGCAGTCACAAAGAGTCAGACACAGCGGAGGGACTGAACAAGAGGAACAGTGCTAGATCAGTAGGATACATGAGTCGTCAGCTCAGGAACCAGTTTACAGCCTTCAAATCTCCAGAGAAACAGGATTCCCACCACAAAACTGGCCCAACATAGAGGATGGATGACAGCCAGATTCTTAGCTAGTAACTGTTTCATAAGAAATGACCTCTTGTAGGACAAGTGAAAATCTTCTACAAAGAACCCTGTGGAAAACATGAATTGATCCTTTTACCAGCCCCAACTTGGAGAGGCTCTGTCCCAGGCATTTCTAGGATAAGATGGAGGAGAGAGACCCACCTGACTCATAAAAAAGGAAAGCCTTCACTTATCTTGGGTGCCTCCGGTCCCAGAGCAGTGGGCTTTGGTTCTCTCTCACCTAGTTCCAAGGGGTTCATTTCACAAAAACTTACAATAGTCCTAAGATTGTATCAGCCTCCCACTCTCATCTCGGTACCACAGCAGTCCACACCTCCTGAGAGCTGACAGGCACATTATCAGGAAGAAAGGGAAGAACAAACGTTGACTGCAGTTCAACCTTGGAGATCATCCTCCCAGGAGTTCTCAGCATCTTTTGACAAACGGCACCATCCAGAGCCCTGGAGATGCAACGATGGCTCCAGGCCAGCTTTCCCTGCCCTTTTAGCTGTAGACACTTTCACTTAGATCTTCCCCTATGAGCAGATTCGGTCGCACAAGGGAATCCCAAATTACATAAACCCAGTAGGTACAATCTAAGGGGTGTGTGTGGGGGGGAACAAATCATTTTACAGTAAAAGAGAGGACACATTATCATCATGATTAATATAGGATAGAATTTAGAGTATCTGATATTGGAGGAGTGGGGGGAAATTATTTAAAATAATTTGAAATCCATACCCCTGCTTCTAAGTGAGGTTGTTGTTGTTAAGTTGCTAAGTCATTTTCAGCTCTTTGCAACCCCACAGGGGTTCCCAGGCAGTGCTACTGGTAAAGAACCCACCTGCCAATGCAGGAGACATAAGAGACATGGGTTCGATCCCTGGGTTGGCAAGATCCCCTGGAGAAGGGAAAGGCAACCCATTCCAGTATTCTTGCCTGGAGAATCCCATGGATAGAGGAACCTGGCAAGATACAGCTTATGGGATTACAAAGAGTCAGACATGACTCAAGTGACTTAGCATGCACGCACACACGGCCTCCATAGTGAGTTCCCAATTCTATTTAAAGTCAACCTCAATTCACTGACTTAGGTGTCAAGTCTTGACAATGGTCTCCACCAGGTTGTAGTATCTATGTCTGTAGGATGAATGACTTTGGCCAAATTACTTAACCTCTTTGGTATTGTTTCCTTCACCCTAAAGATGAAGCTGTGATTCTTAGGTTCTCTTCCAGCTCTCAAAATTTTAAAATTCTATGACTACACTACACAGAAATAGCCTTACCCTTAAATAACTGTTCTTTATTTGGGGAATAACTTCTGTAGGTAGTAACCTCCAGCATCCCAAGAAATGCACAGAGCCACACGCAGTAGGCTGGGACAGACTCCTCCAGGGAACTTGAAAGGAGTCTTCCAGAACAGCCAGGGTGATCCACTCACACCAGCCTTATCGTCACGCTTGACCCCAAAAAAGCCACATTGTCTGCAGGGATAAGGAGCCCTGAAAAAGTAGGGCAGTGATGGAAACTGTAGGATGTTTCGACACAGCTGGATGGGATTTCAGGAAGCCTAGGGTCAAATGACAAGGTGACTGTCATGCTCGCATTGTTCTTGCAATGGTTGGGTTTCTGGACACCAAGTGTTCAAACCGCCCCAGGGATTTGGAAGATGAGCTTGGGAGGAGAAGCAGAAGAGGGAGGGAAGGGTGAGGTGCATGTGTGTGGAGTGACAAGTTACCCTGACACTCACCTGAGCCCCTGAATGAGGCATTGTTTGTGCTCCTGGTAACCGGAGCTTCTCTGGTATGTCATGTACAATTCGGGCTTCTCCACCCTTCCCGCTGGGCCTGTAGGGTGTGTTGGATGTGTTGAAACAATTCTAGGCTCAAGCAGATGGCTCACTAGCCACCGAAGGCGGCGCCCAGACGCTGCCCTGGGCCTCAGGCAGCTCGGGAGTTCTGCTGTGTCAGGGACCCAGCGCTATGATCTTCTCATCTTCCAAAAAGGCTGTGGCAAGCTGGCTGGTGTGACATGGAGGAGCTCTAGGTGGCATGGACCTTTTGCCTGTATCCCTGAGGGATGGAAACAGAAGATGTTCTGGGAGCTCTGGCTTCGGGACCTGACACCTGTGGACATTTCCTAATCCAGAAAGCAAAGGAACTACATTTGTTCAGCAGAAGTGACCTCTGCTCATCTTGGGTGTAGAGAGTGCCTGTTGCATCCATTGGAGCACAGTGACACTCCGGGGATCACGTGCATGCACACACACAGACACAAGCGCCCACCCCTCAGCCATCCCCTCCGCATGGCCAAAGTGCCCCGGGCTCCCAGAGAACATGAGGGTGTGCTCTGCTTTCTGCCAGCGTGACAGGGAACCAGATGGATCAAGTGCTGAAGAAAGGTCCCAGTCTGACATGAAAGTTGCTGAATTTGCTACTGGTACCAAAGCAGGGCAGAGGCTTCCCCAGGGGCTCAGCAGTAAGGGATCTACCTGCAGTGCAGGAGCCGACGGTGATGCGGGTTCGATCCCTGGTTGGGAAGATGCCCTGGAGGAGGGCATGGCAACCCACTCCAGTATTCTTGCCTGGAGAATCCTATGGACAGAGGAGCCTGGCGGGCTACAGTCCACAGGGTTGCAGAGAGACACAACTGAGCAACTGAGCATGCGTGCACCGAAGCAGGAGACGTCAGCCTCCAATCCAGTGGCCAGAGCACAAACCCCACGCCTGGATCCAAATCCTTGTGGGGTCTCTGAGCACAGGTCCCCGATAACTCCACACTGAACAGAAACGAAGCCCATGCCTGTCTTTGGGCTCTGGTCACCCCTGCAGGTAAAGGCAGGTTGGGTGTGGCCCCTTGGAGACTCCCTGAAGAACACCTGTTCTGAGAAATGGTAAGCCTGACTCACCACGTGGCACTCTTCCCTTGGACTCAGCCCTGACTCTGTGCTTAGCCAGCTCAGAGCAGTCACCGAGGGTGGCTCTTGGGTGAGTCATAAAATAAGAGGCTGACCGTTTACACTCCTGGCGAGGGGGACGGGGGCACAAGATTTTCAGAAAAGAGCAGGAAGAACCAGTTTCTATTCACGCTCTCTCCTCCTGGATTCTGTTTGCCTGTGGTGATGATGGCAAGTGCCACGGGAAGCACTAATACGCTTTTCACTGCTTCTAAAACTGTTGTTGAAAGTTTCTGACCAGTGTTCAATGAGAAGAGTTAAACTAAGAAGGCCACACAGTTTGTTTTTCAACGTAAATGATCAGATTATACAACCAACCATCTAAATCTGTACCATTCAATGCGGCAGCCGCTAGCCACACGTGGCCCTTTAGGTAGGTGAGTAGGTTTAGTCATTCAGGCATTTCCACCTCTTTGTGACCCCATGGACTGCAGCCTACCAGGCACCTCTGTCCATGGGATTTCCCAGGCAAGAATACTGGAATGGCTTGCCATTTCCTTCTCCAGGAGATCTTCCTGGCCCAGGGACTGAACCCGGGTCTCCTGCATTGCAGGCAGACTCTCTACTGACCCCATTTCCATCAAATTCATTGAAATCTAAAATGCAGTTCCCCGGTCACACCAGCTGTATTTCAAGTACTCACATGTGGCTAGTGGCTGCAGTAATAGACAGCAAGCTACAGAGCAGCTCCACCACCATGGAAATTCCTGTTGGATAAGACCTGATCTGAACACACGGCAAGTGTTAGAGACTCAGTTAACCACTCATTCATGTTTATTCAACAAATATTTATGGAGGGTTGGCTTTGTTTCAGTGGAACCGAGAGAAAAACCAGGTGGTCTCTGTACTCCAGGACTTTGATGGGCACACATATGTGTAATCATAGCTATGTACCTTTTCATCCTGGGAATAAAACAAGCCTCACACAAGTGAAGAGAGCTCTTACAAAAGGTCAGCTTTAGGGCAGAAAAGCGGGGGAGGGAGTCAACTGGGTGAGCTTATAAATCTTTCATTCAACACCTGCTTGCAGATGTGTGGTGGTGAAGTTAGCTTAGGCTTGAGTAACAGGTGTCATAGCCACAGAGCGAGAAAACCAAGGAAAGACAGCCCAGACCCAAAATTCTCCGAGGAGAACTCCTGACTGTGCCTTTTAAAGAGGGCAGCTTTGTGAATGAGCTGGCGGGGGAGAGGGCCATTTCTCACGCCATCCTATCTTAACCAAAGGGTGCGGGTAAGCTAAGTTTGCCATTCACCTCCTGGAATTCCTGAACACCCAGCTTCCCTCCACACTGCTGAGAAAGTGGTGAGCAACCAGCTGGCTTTTTCTCCAGCACAGCTGCTCCTTGTTTGAAGGATTTTCACTGAGTGATTTTAAATGTTTTTACAAGGTGTTCAAATTGGGCAACCGCATTTGATATGCAGAATCTGGGAAAGCAATCACAAGGCATCAAGATTGACTGGTTCCCACAGAACTTTTCAGCCCGAGGGAGGGGACGTCTGAGGAAGAAAGACTCCAGAGTAAAGGGCAGACCCTGGCTTCAGTCACTCGAAATACCACCTGAAAAGGATGACTTGAGCAGGAAAGAAGCACATGGGAAAATACAGGAAGCTGAATCAGAGTTCCCAGGAAGACGAGGAGATATTTTTCAACCTTGAGGGAGTTGTAATGAATTACAGTTGGGTGATATGGTACAGCCGTCCTCCAAAGACACTTTTGAATTTGTTTGGTGAGAATGTCTTTTCACACTTGGGGACCACTAGAGATGGTTTGTGAGTCACGAGTCTAGGTGCTAGGTTTCTCTGGACAGCCACGCTATGGAAGAACTATTGTGAAAGATTATGGAAACATAAATTATCATTTTTTTAATATTATGTTTTGAGTAGGGTACGTATTCTCATGATTCAAAGTTCAGCAAAAGTATGAAAAGGTTCAGGGTGAAAAGTCTCTCCCCACCCCCATCCCCTGCCTGCCTTGTCCACACACCTCTCTCCTACCTCCACCTGGGCAGCCATTTGGAACCCATCCCAAGCTTCTTTATTTTTGACAGGAAAATACATATTACATTTTCATTTCTCCCTCTCCCTCATCACCATTTCACACAAAATGTACCAACTATATACACTGGTCTTGCTTGCTCGCTTCAGTCATGTCTGACTCTGTGCAACCCTGCGGACTATGGCCTGCCGGGCTCCTCTGTCCATGGGATTCTCCAGGCAAGAATACTGGAGTGGGTTGCCACGCCCTCCTCCAGGGAATCTTCCCAACCCAGGATGGAACCTGGGTCTCTTACATCTCCTGCATTGGCAGAGGTGTTATTTACCACCAGAGCCACTTGGGAAAAGCCCTACACACCCATCTTTTGCTTAACCATTTAATAACTGTCTTGGATGTCTTGGAAATCTTCTCTGTTGGGGTAGAGAGCACAGGTCATTCTTTTTCACAGCTGCATGGTTCGATGGTTGCAGGAAGGGGGAACCCCTTCCAGGGCCCCAAGAGTGGGCTCTTATCAAACACTCAGAAATGAATTGTCCAAGGAGATATATGCGCTGAAAAAGCAAGACTCTATTGGAAAGCAGCAGGATAAGGGAACCCAGGAGAACTGCTCAGCCATGTGACTTGCAGTCCTGGGTTTTATGCTGATGGAGTTAGTTTCTGGGTTGTCTCTGGCCAATCATTCTGACTTAGGGTCCTTCCTGGAGGCGCTCGCATCGCTTAACCAAGATGGATTCCAGCGTGAGGGTTTCTGGGAAATTGGCAGGATGTATGGTCTCCTCCTTCCTCCTTTTGGCCGCTCCAAGTTCTCCAGGTTAGTTGTTGGTGGCAGCACTGTATTCTTCATCGGGACCTCCTGCTGTGAGACAACTCAGATGAGTGGTTAGTATCATTCCTGACCAAGGAGTACAATTTTGTCAATGGTTCCCTAACAAGACATCATCAATTTAATGGCACCCTTAGCTGGACACTTAGCTGCTTCCTATATTTACTATCTCAACAATGCTGTAGTTAGTTACCCTGAATATACATTATTTCCCATGTGCGTAGTACATTTCTATTGTAAAATCCCAGAATTGGAGGTCAAAGGGTATAAGCATTTATAATTTAGGTAGATATAGCCAAATTGCCCTCCATGGAGTTTTGCAAATTTACACTTATACCAGCAAGGATCCAGGGTGCCAACAGAATGAATTATCAAATTCTGGGATTTCTGCCAATACAATAGGTGAAAATGGAATCTCAGTAAGAACTAATTTGCATTTCTCCTATTATGAGTGAGCTCAAACATCTTTTATACATTTAAGAGACATTTGTGTTTGCTTTTCTATGAACTGTCTGAGAGTATCTTTTGCTCATTCTTCTATGGAATTATTGGTACTTTTTAAAAGTCAATTACTTATTAATTTTTCTCATCAACTGTATTATCAATTTCAAACTCTTTACTTCTCAAGGACACTAGCCCTTTGTCTGTAATAGGAAGAACAAAGAGCATGAACACGGGGCTAATCAGTAACGCTCTTGCCCACAGGTGTTTTGATGATTTCCCATAAAATTCTCATCAAGGCAAGCCCTTCCCTCCCCACCCCCATACTCCTCCCCTCTCTGCCCAGCCCTGACTCCTCAGGTCACGGCAGCTTTCTGACTGCCCCTCGCTCATTGATTTTCTTCCTTGAGGCCTTTGTACTAGCTGTTTCCTCTTCCTGGAAGGACATTTTCCCTTTATCCTCCTGGTAAATTCCTGCTCACCTCCTCAAGGCCTGCGGCACCTTCTCCCACAAAGAGTGAGTGGGGACAGGGGAAGGGACAGTATGAAGCTCTGAGGCTCTTCCGCCAGCTCAAAGTGGCTGAGGGGAGGCCCAGGCTGGGCTAATGCCTGGAGAGCAATGAGAGTCGAGACATGGGGTCAGTGGGAGGCCCTGTGAGCGGCAGAGACTTATGCGGCCTGAGGACTGTGTGGCTGAGTCAGGAAGCATCGCAGGGCAGGGCTCGTGGAGGGGGAGCCTGGAGGTCGTAAATCCTCGTGGGGCATGAGGCCTGGGCCTATGTGTTCAGTGGGTTGTGCTTTCTGAAGAGATCAGAGGACAGAGAGCAGAGAGCTGGGAAGGTCGGGGTATGAACATCGGGGACTCAGGACAGGGCTACAGAATCTCTCAGGGGATTGTAAGTAGAGCAATTTCAACTAGAAACCTAGGCACCCTGACCTAACCTGGAAGTCCCCTCACTTCCAGGAACCCACAAGGAGGAAAGGGATGAGTGATAGCTCAGCCTCTGGTAAGAAGAGTAACTAAAGGAAAATATTAAGAAAGACAGAAAGTTCTGTGAATGCGGACTTGGGGCAGCCAGAGATTGTGAGAGAGGTGAGGGAACCTGGGAAGACTCAGAAAATGCTTTAACCCTAGACCACACAGTGCCAGTCCCAGCCGCTGTCCGCCCCATCCACTGTGTGTCCAGATTCACCACACTCTGAAAGAAGAGTTTCCTGGCTGCTAAATTGGCCTCCCAGCTGTGCTGTGCTTCAGGGCAGACAAGCTGGGCGATTGGCGGGTACCACAAGGAAAGGAAAGGGGTCAGATGAAAAAACCTGGGACTCAGCCTTTGCAGGGCTTCCCTGGTGTCTCAGATGGTAAAAAATTTGCCTGCAAGGCAGGAGACGTGGTTTTCATCTCTGGATTGGGAAGATCTCCTGGAGGAGGGCATGGCAACCCACTCCAGGTATTCTTACCTGGAGAATCCCCATGGACAGAGGAGACTGGCGAGCTACAGTCCATGGGGTCACAAAGAGTCAGACACAATTGAGCGACTAAGCACAGCACAGCATAGCCTTTGCAAGAGAAGTGCCGCTAGCTAATATCCCGGGTAGTGCCCTCAATCAGCCAGGAGAAGTCAGAGCAAGAGCTCAGAGGCACCTTCTCGTTGGAGGCTGCCCTAGGAGCAGCTGTTCAGTACAGCCCACCCTGAGGCTCCCCCGTACACTTCCTCATGTATTCACTCAATCTATTTGTTTGGGGGGCATCTACTTCATGTCGAGGGCTTCCCTGGTGGCTCAGTGGTAAAGAGTCTGCCTGCCAATGCAGGAGGTGCAGTAGGCTCAGGTTCAATCCCTGTGTCGAAGATCTTCCCTGGATCTTCTCCAGGGAAGGTCCCCTGGAGAAGGAAATGGCAACCCCCTCCAGTATTCTTGCCGGGATAATCCCATGGACAGAAGAGCCTAGTGGGCTACAGTCCATGGGCTCGCAGAACAGTCGGACACAACTGAGTGACTGAGCATGAGGGAGCACTGCATATTGAGCACTTTGCCAAGAGACGTAAAGACTAGTGAAGAACCACCTGCCCCATCACTGTGGTCCAGCGGGAGAGATAGACACATGTACCAGCCAGGGTCACGTGCTCAGATGGAAATGAGCAGTGGGGCTTGCAGAGGTGCAGAGAGCAGGGCCAGGCCCAGATTTGGGGTGTTTGAAAGGCTTCCTAGCATAAAAAGGACTCTTCAGCTGATGACCTACCTGTGAGAGGCCCCTGGGCACACGCGTCCTGGGGTGGAGTGGAAGGCTTTCCCACAGTACAGAAGGAGCCTTTAGTTAACATGCTGGTGTGTGTTCAGTCACTCAGTCCTGTCCAGCCATTCTGTGATCCCATGGACTGTAGCCTGCCAGGTTCCTCTGTCCATGGGATTTCCCAAGCAAGAATACTGGAGTGGGTTGCCTTGCCCTCCTCCAAGGGATCCTCCTGACCAAGGGGTCAAACGAGTCTCCTGTGTCTCCTGCATTGCAGTGGATTCTTTACCCCCTGAGACACCAGGTGAAGGAAGAGACTTTAGGAAACCAGAAAGATCGAGGCTTTCTTTCTCCTGATTATTCTGACCCAGCAGCCAAATTCCTATACAACCATACCTCAGAAGGAATGCATGTGCAAATTCTAAGCCCAGAATAGAAGCCCTGCCTAATAGAAACCATGCTCATTCTTTTATTACTGATTTTTGTATCAGCTCTTAGCTGAGGGTCAGCATTTTCTGCTACCATGTTCTGCATTGAACTCCCCCTCCCCCATCTAACTCCCTTAAGGATCTCAAATCTTCCAAGAAGCTTTATTCAATATTTATATGGTCTGGATACAGTGAAGCTGCTTTGGTTTGCAGTGATTGAGAACTAGAGATCATCAGAGCCTGGCCCTCAGCAGCTTTCTCTTAGCTGCTGTTCCCAAGTGGCCCCTTCCCCAGAGGCCCCAGGACCCCTTCAGGTAAAAGCACATCTCTCTTCACTTCCACCTGGCACAAGTAGAGATCCGCCATTCCCTTTCTGGGCAGAGGAAAGTGTTCTGCGGTGTTCTTATTTTAAACTTGGAAATTCAGTCTTCATTTTCTTTTTTCTGACTTCATTTTTTATTGTAAGCAATTAGCAGAAGCAAGAGGTCAATAAACCCTTGATGGACAGCTCACCCCAATAGGGCCAACACAGGAAGGAAAGTGGATACGGGTTGTTGTGGTTCAGTCACTAAGTCATGTCCAACTATTTGCTATCCATGGACTACAGTATGCCAGGCCTCCATGGCCTTCACCAACTCCCAATGCTTGTTCAGACCCATGTCCATTGAGTCAGTGATGCCACCCAACCATCTCATCCTCTGTCTTCCCCTTCTCCTCCTGCCTTCAATCTTTCCCAGCATCAGGGTCTTTTCCAAAGAGTTGGCTCTTCGCATCAGCTGGCCAAACTATTGGTGGATACTGGTTGGAACTGCTCTATTTCCCTTTGCAACTTAGAATTCCCGAGGCCAGGCTGCCTGTTTTCTTTCATCAGAGGAATAAATGAGATGGTAGAACCTGTGATGTTTATCCACTCCTCCATCAGGATGCTAAGTAATGAAAGCACATTTGGATTTGCTGCCTGGATCTTCATTGGACAATGAAGGCCAGTGCAGACATCTGTGCTGATTGTCCTCCAGCACAAGGGTCTGGGGTAATATTACTCTAACCCCATTGCTGTTGTTTTAGCTTCTCAGTCTAGCTACAGAAAGAATACTGCTATCGCAGCCACATCCGGGAGAGCCCTTCTAGGTCAGCTATCTGTGGGACAGCATCAGCAACTGGGCCTCCTAGAAGGACGGGAGGCTTTTTGCCAGTGAAGGGCCTGCTTCTCTAACATCTTGGAGAAGTAACAGGGTGGCACCAAAAGTATAGGTCAGAGTTGGTAAATAGAGCAGAGCTATATTTACTCTCCTCTCTCAGGCAGGCAACACTACTAATCAATCATAATACTGTTGCTTCTGAAAATATGTACCATCCTGGAGTTACCGACACAGATCCTTGGGCTGCCGAGAAACTGAATGCATTGATCTCCTTTCCCAGGAGGTTTGTATGCTATGCTAAGTCACTTCAGTTGTGTCTGACTCTTAGAGACCCCTGGACTGTAGCCCACCAGGCTCCTCTGTCCACGGCATTCTCCAGGCAAGAATTACTGGAGTGCATTGCTGTGCCCTCCTCTAGGGGATCTTCCCAACACAGGGATCGAACTCACGTCTCTTACTTCTCCTGCATTGGCAGATGGGCTCTTTAACTCTAGTGCCAACCAGGAAATGCTCCCAGGAAGGTTAGAGTCTACTGTTGACAACATCTGAAATGGTCCTTTGCTGACACTTTTATAATTAGGAGTTCGAGAGAATTCATTTTTTTCTCCTTGGGAGAAAAGCATTGAGCTGCTGGTTTATGGGGTGACTCATGGCAGGCAAGAGCCTGGATGGGGGGCCTTCTTTCCAGGGAAGAACCCAGAAGGTACAAACCTTGTCCAAGAGGACCTGAGATCAGCTGGCAGGAAATCCCACATCCTGTAGCATCCAGAGACAACCAAGTATTTCCCACAACCCAATGGGGCATGGAAGGAACTAAGAGAAACAGGACCTGGGAGGTATGGGGCCCCCAGAATTGACTGTGTATGCTAGTCTCAGAAAGATGCCCAAAATAAATATTAGAATATGTCTGCAAGGCAGGAGACCACTGCAATAAAGGAGATGTGGGTTCCATCCCTGGGACAGGAAGATTCCCCTGGAGAAGGGAATGGCAACCCACTCCAGTACTCTTGCCTGGCAAATCTCACGGACAGAGGATCCTGGCAGGCTATATTCCACGGGATTACAAGAGCCAGACATGACTTAATGGCTAAACCACCATAGCAAATAGAGAATTTTAGATTACTGACATCTTTAAGCTTGTATCCTTCGAACTCAGCTAAATGAAGCAAGCCCCTGTTCTCAGGGGCCCAGTTATCTGGGGAACAGAGAAGCAAACAAGCCATTAGGATGTGATGTTTTCAGTGGAAAGGGTTTAAATGATGCAGAAGCTCTTTGTACAGAAAACCATTTTGTGAGAGTTCTGCCATCTCTCTCTCTCCAGTCTCACCTTTGGGACGTGTGTTAGTTATCTGTTGCTGCATAATAGATTACCTCAAAACTCAATGGCTTAAAACAATAAACACTTATGATCTTGAAACGTTGCCATGAGATAGGAATTTGGGTATGGTTTGGCTGGGTGGTTCTGGCTCAAGGCCTCTCAGAACGTTATAATCAAAACATTGCCAAGGCAGGAGGCTTCCCTGATGGACCAGTGGCTAAGACTTTGCACTCACACTGCAGCAGGCCTGGGTTCGATTCTTGGTCAGGGAACAAGATCCGACATGCCATAACTAAAGATCCCACGTGTCGAAAAGAAGATCAAAAATCCTGTGTGTTGCAACTAAGATGGGGCATGGCCAAATAAAAAATAAAGATATCAAAACCAGCAACATTGCCAGGGCTGCGGTCACTTAGAGGTTTGACTGGGGTGGGAGGGTCCCGGTGGCTCACTCACAGAACTGTTGCATGCTGGTTGTTGGCCAGAGGCCCGAGTTTCTCAGTATGCGGACATCTCCACAGGGCTACTTGAGTGTCCTCATAACATGGCTGCTGGCTTCCTCCAGAGTAAAGGAAGAGAAAGAAAGAAACCAAGAGGAAGAGAAAGGAAAGAAACCACATTCTGTTCATCAGGAGCAACTTACTAAGTCCAGGCCACAATCTAGAGGAGAGAATTAAACTCTAGCTCTGCAAAGGAAGAGGATAAAGCAATTCATGGATGTATTTTAAAGTCACCAAAGGCCAGGAAGGAAACTAGATTCCTGAACTGCTGCCACGGTCCTGCCCCCCGAAACGTGGTGGGTGATTATGGGTTTAGTGATGATAGCAGGAGAGAGACCCCCTTGACAAGACTGGAACTGGGAACCAGATGCAGTCAGGAAAGGTTAGGGGCACCCAAACCGAAGCGCAAAGGCAGGGTTGTGTCACTCCTGGGATGGGGCTCTTAGGGGACCAGTACAGGGGAAGGGACAGGAGCCGGGTATAAGCAAAGTTTGCCAAAGTCCGAGCGGCCTCTACCAGGAGGATCCAGGAGGGACAAGGCAGGCCCTGAGAGAAGGCAGTATCCAGAGGTCTAAGCCACAGGGGCTGAGACCCAGGCCCGTGGCAGAGCCGGACTACCCACAGGGCACCTTAAGCATGTGCTTAGACACCCAGCCCACCAGTGGCCTCTCACAAAACAAGAAAATATTCAGCTTCAGTGAGAGCTGAATCAAAATTTGGCAATCCAAACATTCCAAGTCAAGTCATTAAAATTTCAACACTTGTGTAAGTCTGTGTTTTAAGAGCTGGTATATTTTTTCCCTATTTTTTATTTAAAATTAAAAAAAATTTTTTTACAGTGTTGTGTTGGTTTCTGCCATACAGCAAGACAAATCAGCCATAAATATATATAGATCCCTTCCCTTCCTATCCTCCCTCCCTCCCCTCTCCTCATCTCATCTCTCCAGGCCATCACAGAGGGCTAGACTGGGCTCCTTGTGCTAATACCAACTTTTCACCAGCGATCCATCTTACACTCAATAGTGTATATCTGTTGAAACTCCTTCCTCCATTTATCCCACTCTCCCCTTCCCCCACTGTGTTCACGAGTCCATTTTCTACATCTGCGTCTCCATTCCTTCCCTGAAAATAAGTTCATCAATACCGTTTTTCTACATTCCATATATATGCGTTAGTATACTTTATTTACTTTTCTCTATCTGACTTACTTCACTCTATGTATCAGGAAGATCTGGTATATTTTTAGATTTGCAATACATAGTCCATCCTAAAGGAAATCAGCCCTGAATATTCACTGGAAGGACTGAAGCTGAAGTTGAAACTCCAATACTTTGGTCACCTGATATGAAGAACTGGCTCATTTGAAAAGTCCCTAATGCTGGGAAAGACTGAAGGCGGGAGGAGAAGGGGACGACAGAGGGTGAAAACGGCTGGACAGCATCACCGACTCAATGGACACGAGTTTGAGTAAGCGCTGGGAGTTGGTGATGGATAGGGAGGCCTGGCGTGCTGCAGTCCATGGGGTCGCAAAGAGTCGGACACGACTGAGCGCCTGAACGGAACTGAACGGGGACAGGGACAGGGGCGCTACAGAGGGGCCTCTACAGCAAGCGTGACCAATAGCAGGCCACAGCGCACTGGGGGACTTTTCACCGGCAGGCAGGGCCCCCACCAGGGATATGCCACTGGTGACCAGCACAAAGAACCTGGCACAGGGGCAGGTGGGGGCTGTAATTCAACCTGTGTCCTGGCCACCAAGCCGGGCATCTTGGTGCAGGGGTGAGCCAGCCGGCAGGAAAGGCCTAGTTTCTGCTAGCTGCTGACTCCGCTAGTGGGTTATGGACCAGTTGAAATACAGATGCCTTTGGCCTTTAGGGAGGCCAGGAAGGCTAGGAGAGTGGCCTGGGGCAACCAGCACAGATGCCTCTTGCTGGAAGCAGCCTTGTGGCTAACTCAAAAGAAAAGAAAATGAATGCCCGAATCCAGCCCTAACCGGGTGGCTAACCAGCCAACAAGCATCAGTACCAGACCTTAGGAAGGTCCATGTACGTCCAGTACAGGCCTCCTTCTTAGTAACTGATCCCCAGTACGGGGAGCACAGGTCCAGGACTAATCAAGGCAGCGCAGAAGCAGAGCCAGGAAAAAACAAGGGGATAGGTAGCCCACACACAGGGCTTGTCCTCATGGCCAGCTGGGAGGCAGCCTGCCAGAAAAATGGGTCCTTCCAGACTTTGCAAGCTGGCTGCTGGTACGGAAGAGCCGTGCTGGGGCCCTCCTCTGAAATGCAACCATCCCCCACCCCTACCTCCACTCAGAAGAGCTCTGTTCTGGCCAGACAGACGGGCTGTGAGCAGGCCCAGAGCAGCATACAGGTGATGGATAGGAAGCTGGACCCCTGTGTCTACTGGCGCTTGAATCTGATGAAGGTTGTGCTGCACAGATCCCCGAGATGACAGATTTGGAGCCAGGGCTGGCGGACTGGGCTGTGCTGAAGGGGATGACATATGCAGATGACTCACGTGCCTGCGCCTGGGTTGGGGGGGTCGGGGGGGGCACCTGACTGACAGCTTCATCTTGCAGCATCCGCAGCTCTCAGGGCCTGTTCATAAAGAGGCCTGGACTCTTCTCTTGTCTTCTGGCAACTGGCCAGTGCACTCAGGCATGACTTAGCCCAGAAATTGGGTTTGACTTTAAAATGCTCCTTGTGATGGTTAACCCTGCAGCCAAGACAGGCTCTGGGTTGAATTACTGAACAGCGCGGATGCTTGCCTGCCCCGGCCAGACCCTTTCTTCTCTCTCCGCAGCTCCCTTGCCTGACAAGTAATTTTAAATATGCAGCAACGCACCACCCTGCACTCACACAGTCTAGCGCTGAGCCGCATTCCAGCCATGCCTGAGCAGCTGCCAAGACACCCGGGGCACCAGGCCTTGCTCCAGGGTCATGGGGACCACAGGTTTGGTCCAATAGATACCTTGATGATCTCCACGCTATTGTTCTGAAGGAATCAAATCTTGACACAGCTAAAACTGCAATCATTCATTAACCCCAAACCAGCTGTTGTCTCTATTTTCGTGAATGGAGCCACCATCCATGCAGCTGCCCAAGCCCATGTCTTGGCTTCACCCTTGATTCCTGAGGCCTCCTCATTCTACAGCCCGGGATCGTCTCCAGGCTTTGTCTGTAGAGCCTCTAAAACATTTCTCAGATACAGCCAGTCGTCTCCCTTCTCACTGCCCCTGACCTGTGGGCTGCGAGCATCTCTCCTCTGGCCTGCTCATGAGTCCTTCCAGTCAAGCTCTCTTTCTCCAACCCTTTGACCACAACCATCAAATCATATGACTGTCTAACCTTCCTGGGTTCTTTATTTGAAGATGAAGCCTAAACCCTTTAGCATGGTAGAGAGAGCGCACTTTGAATATGAGTTCTGCCACTTGCAACTTAACCTGCAAAAAGAAAGTAATAAAGACAATGAGGGTTTTAAATGAGATGTATAGACGTGGCATGAATCAGTATCCGGTATATCGAAAGTACCAGAAAGCTCACTTTTATAATTACTGCTGCTATTCACACCCTGCTCCCCTCTCCCCTTCCATCTGTATCTCCCGACCAGAAGGTCGTATTCTAGGCAGCCACATACATCCACCAAGTGTGTCCTCCCATCTCACATGTTTGTGCTTTACCAATACCATTATCCTGCCTGGAATGACCGTTATCTCCTTTTCCAGCTGATGAATTGCTACTCTTCAAGGCCCATCTCAAATGTTAACTTCCTTGAGATGGTCCTAATGTTCCCATTTTCATGACATTTTAACCCATTGCCTTGAAATATTCTTTTCACATGTGCCTCCTTCATCCTACAGTAAGCACTCTAAGAACAGAGGAAAGGTATCCTTTCAAACAGTCATTCAATAACAGGCACATGACCTCTTTCATGGGATGGGCACTGTATTGGCCCTGCAGGCACAATGATGCTTTAGACACCATTTACATTAATCAGGGTGCTTTTTTGCAGACAACAGCATCCATTCTAACTAGTTTAAACAGAAAGAATTTTATTACAGAAAATTGAGTAGCTCACAGAATCTTGGGAAGGGTCGGGGCCAGGCTTGGTGTCTCTACTGGCAACAGCAATGTAGCTGGCAACAACGCAGATTAAGAAAAATGGCCAAAGGCATCAAGGCAATGTCCTGTTGGAAACACCATCATACAACCACCTGTGCTAGAGGCTGGAGCCTAAAGACTTCAGAAGAACCACTATCACCACCAAGGTTGCCAGAAGATTCCATCTTCACTATTGGCTTCTATGGAGGTCTCTTATGGGTGTACTTGCTTGATGGAACTTAGGTCACACTTCCTACACCCCCAGCTGTAAGGAAGTCTAGCTAGGAAGGGTTTGGAATGGGTGTAGAGTGAACCACGCTACAACATCCTTGCTCTTAAAGAGCTCCGGCTTCTGGAGAGAGTCAGGCAAGGAAATAAACCTTACAGTATTATCAGTGTGGTACCTGAGGAGGCAGTGAGAGCAAAAGGAGAAGTTCCCAGGCCAGGTGAGGGAGCTTTGTATGAAGCAAAGCTCTGTATACCAGGTTTTAAGAGCTGGCATTTTATCCTGAATGCACTGGGTAGTCAGTACATGATTTAAAACATGTACTTAAAACATTTGAGTCCTGAAAAGATCAACCTGGATTGTAAAGGGGCAGTTAGGAAGCCACAGCCATCATCTGGATAAGATGATGATGGTCTTAAGCAGAGGTGGCAGTAGAGCTAGAGAAAGACAGAGACAGGAAATATTTTAGACCCGGAGGCAGATTGGTGGTAGGGATGAAAGAAATTGAGGCTTGTAAGTCAACGGCCAGGTTCTGGTTTGGGTGGTTGGGTAGACTGTGATATGTTTTGCCAAGATGAAGTCACTGGGGAAGGTATTAATTTGTGGGGAAGGATGATGAGTTCTTTTGTACCTGTGCTACTGAACGGTTTTCTAGATGGTGCATGTGAGCAATCTGAGTGGGGATGTTGAGTAAGCACTTAGATAAGCCAGGTCAGGTATCCATGAGGGAGGTTTGGATATATTTTTTTTTTTCCTGACCATCCTATCTTGTTTTGGATGAATTACACTTTGGGGCTTCCCTGATGGCTCAGACAGTAAAAAATCCACCTGCTATGCAGGAGACCTGGGTTGGATCCCTTGATTAGGAAGATCCCCTGGAGAAGGGAATGGCAACCCACTCTAGTACTCTTGTCTGGAGAATCCCATGGACAGAGGAGCCTGGTGGGCTACAGTCCCTGGGGTCACAGTCATGACTGAGTGACTCAGCATGCGCACACACTTTGGGGCAACCATGTGGTTATGAGGAATGGCTCTCCTCACCTATATGAGCAGTCGTTTAATCAGGCTGTCCCAGCAGAGTACACTAGCCTCAACCACAGAGATTGGTTCAGGTGTGGTCACTGGTCCGAACTGGGCAGCTCGATGGGAAACATACCCAGGCTTTTGCGGAACCCATCAGAGGTCCAGCTAAAGACCATCAGATGGTCTGTTTCCATGAGATTGACAAGTTGATAAATGAAACCCCGAGAATGTCCAGGGGCCACGCTTCCATCAAGTATCTCTGATTGAATATCAAGGTGCCGGATGGTACTGGGAGGCTGACAGGCTAAAGAAGAGGGGAAGTGGGTCACCCAGAGTGATGTGACTTTGCGTCTCCTACTCTAACAGCACTACTTGCATGTGCTAAGCATGTAATATACATGTAATGGACGAGGAAGTGAAGGAAGCCTTTCAAACAAGTACTTAGGATATGTTACTAAATTATTCATACCTTGAGATTGAAAAATAGATCACAATGGATCTAACTGAGATGCAGAAATTTCTGGATTTTTCCAGGCATGCTATATAGTTTTGCACAGCCATTTCACTTCAATTTTGAAGACATTTGTGAGTAATACTAAACACATCACAATATGAAACACTGCACAGAGATTAGCCATTTCTTTCCCTTCAAATGGTTGATGCCATAAAAACAATCACAGGGTAACAGCAGGACTCACTTTCAAAGTCTCAGAGGTGATTTTCTAGGGGCTGGCTCAGCAAGGCAGCAGATCTGATTAAGTTGCACAGTCAACAAAAGCAGTATAAATTAAATTGTCATTTTAATCAAGTAGGGATCCAACATATAAAAAGCTATGTAATACTTCTTGCTTAACATCATGGACCACAGTTAATCCATAACTTTGTTTTGTAGGTATGCTATAAAACAGTTAAAAATCTAGTCACGATTCTCCATTTTGCTCCTTTCTTTGGCTAACAAAGGGTACAAGAAACCAGGGGAGCTTATGGATCTGGCTGCGGGCAATTAATTCACCTGACCTCTCATTTTCTTTCCATTTCTCCACCTGTAACCAGAAACCAACATATGCCTGAGCTTTAATGAAACAAATTACCCAGAGGGCATTTGGAACATTTTCCCCCGGTTACAAGGAAGATGAAGGCAATGCGGGTGGTTAGAATTTGTTTGGGGCTATTGGGGAATTGAGGGAGAAGAATGCTAAAGAAACAGAAAAAGAGCAGAAAAATTGAGCAGGCATGGTTTGGGCCATGAAAGAATGATCTGCACAGTCCTTCTTCCTAAGCTGTGATAATAAACAAGCCTGGCAAGAAGACACGACTCCCCTCTCCTCCGGTTTGTCTTTTCCTTTGCCAGGTGCTTCCGAGATCCTGCCCCTTGAGTCAGGCTGTGCCACCCCTCTCTGGAGTCCCCTGAGCCTGACTGAGAGAGTGTTTTGTGTAGACAGGAAGCCTGAGAGTAATGGAGCTAAATAGAAGCATTTGCTATCAGGGGATGGAGAAACATTGCAACACACACACATGCAAGCAAGCATGCAATTTTCTAATCCCCTGGGCAATTCTGGCCAAGGTTATTCACCTAGACTCCTCTGCCTTTGCCTGCATGGCACAGGTAACTCAGGGGTAATTTGCAGCAGCACGTGCTTGGCAGGGGGTGGGGGGTGGGGAAGGGGAGGCTGGGGCAGTAGGCATTTTTGCTAGACAGATGCCAGCCCCCTCCTCCCCACCCTTTCCAGAACTTGTCTTGTTCCTCTCAAACACCCTCTTTATTCACACCTCACACGCCCCTTCCTCTTCTTAGGGAGAAAAGAGTGTATTATCTTATAGTGACTTTTCTAAGGCAACAAGCAGGGAGGTAGGAAGGCATGTGCAAGGAGGGACTGAGCTATCGGGTGGTCACAGAACAGCTGCTCAGTTAAATTAACATTTGTTGAATGACTGATACACAGAAAAGTGTTCAGATAACTCATAGAACCAAAACAGCTTTGAATGCAATCCAGGAAAAAGCAGAGTATTCTTTCCTTGCTCTTCTATCATACTCAACCCACCCAGTGGCTTCTCTGAACTTTGGCCCCCACCCAGGAGTCATGGACCTTGGGGCTTCCCTGGTGGTCCATTGGCTAAGACTCCGTGCTGCCAATGCAGGAGGCATTTGACCCCTGGTCAGGGAACTAGATTCTACATGCTGCAACTAAGACCCAGCATAGCCAAATAAATAAATAAATATTTTAAAAAAAAAGAAGAAGAATCATGGGCCTAAAAATGCTACTTTAACC
This sequence comes from Ovis canadensis, assembly GCF_042477335.2. NCBI lineage: Eukaryota > Metazoa > Chordata > Mammalia > Artiodactyla > Bovidae > Ovis > Ovis canadensis. The sequence goes on from NC_091253.1 coordinate 86,276,610, forward strand.
TGGCTAAGCCCCCAGATGATGAAATAAACCACATGTCTGGATGAGTGGAGGGGCCAGTACTGTAGGTGAGAATCCCTACAATACCAAGAGGTCTGGAGACTCTACCACCTCCGACGTCACAGAAATCACTGCTTCTAACTCTAAGAAGGCCCCCAGTTGTCTAATCCTTTTGGGTCAACTCAAACTGAAGGCAACTGTTAGTACTAAAAATGAAGGAAAAATTAAAGGAAAATAAAATAATAATAATGCTGTCGCCGTTGAGCACCTGTTACATGTCAGGTACTTCCCTAAATTATTTTATTCAATAAATACAGTACCTTTGGTTCTACCACCCCACTCCACAGTTTGACATGCTGAGTTTTCCGGAGATCAAAGAACTTGTCCGAATAACACACAGAACAGAGAGCTATGGCAGAGGTGGGATTTGAACTCAGATCTGTCCACTTCCCAGGTGCAGACTGCTAACCTCCCTGAAAGGGAAGGGAGAGTGGATTCATCTGCACTTACTTTCAGCAGTCACCTTATTTGGCTACTGCATTTAGAGTTCTAGCCTGATCATTTTTCCTGCAGGCCAGCTTTTCTCTTAAGAAAATCCCATTTTTCCTGTTACAGAGATAGCTGTCCCTGCAGAAAACCCTGGTGACCCATTAAAATGTTCTCATGAGAAGTGCCTCTGGCCAGACCAATAGGAACCAAGATGAGGATGCAAACTCCAGCCTCTGGTGATTTAAGGATCTGTTGGCTTCACAGCCTAGTGGGGCTGGTACAGCTACAAATGCTATTAAGGCAAAGCCGCAGAAATAACAGGCCAAATTAAGCTTTAATCTTTGAACCATTGTAAAGATAATGAGTGCACTTGATAATAATTGCTGGAAGTGAAGGCAGGGAAGAATACCTTGGAAAAGGCCTCAGCTTCAGGGTTTTTTTGTGCAAACCGGGGATTGCAGTGCCAGCTAAGGCCCTGAGCTCAGAGAGGGCTAGGACAGTTGGTGAGGTGGGAACAGATTTAGAAACAGGCCTGCTTTTACCAAGGGGTCTGCCAGCAACCAGGATGACCACAGCAATCCCCACCCACCTTGAGGTGGTTTCTCCTGCATGTCTTTCCCTTAGGCTGGAAATCTAGCTCACTTATATAACAAGCTTCAAGGCAACACTCATCTCCAAGTAGGAGGGACTTTGACTTTATTCCCCCGTCTGTGGCTTCCACCGTGGCAGTGGGCTCTCCTAGCCTCCTGTGAATTTCGTGAACCAGCTGACCATGTCTGCCATGCCTCCCATTTCTGGGTACGTTTGAGTCATCACTGTCCAGCATCCTCGGTGGGGCGCGTTCACGCATCACATTGGGTTGTTAAGGCCTGAAGAGCAGCGGACCTAGGGGCGGTAACTGGGTGCAGCTCCCAACTATCTGTCTCCTATCCCTGTCTTCATTTTGGCTTTTGCCTATCCAGTTTAGATGAGGGGACATTTGCCCACAGAACCACAAGGAAGCAGGTAGAGAGGGCCCAGGGAAGACTTAATAGTACAGGTGTGATGAACGCTTGTGTGCAAGTCTCTGTTTTTGGATCCCTGAAGTATATATCTAGGAGTGGATTTGCTGGGTCATATGGAATTGTTCTGTTTATATAAGGTTGGGAAGAAGATTGGTGGTTGCCAGGAGCTGGGGGAGGAGAGAAGAATAGGGAGTGACTACTTAATACGTACAGGGTTCCTTATGGGGTGATTGAAAATGAGAATTTCATAGAAGTGGTAGTTGCATAACATTGTAAATGCATCAAGTGCCACTGAATTGTACATCTTTTAATGGTTGATCTTATGTAAATTTCACTTCAAGAATAAAGTTTGAAGTTAATAAGTAAAAAATAATAAAGTTTAAAGTTAAGGTCCCAATTCCGAGGGAAATGGAATGTGAGATCAAAGCAACTGACAGCATAAGAGGCCCATGCTGATAAGTGCAATTCCCAGAGAATCGTATTTTGTGGGGAGGAAGAGGTAGTCTGAGAGTTTCACAATCGTGGAACAAAAATCTTCCCGCTGTCAGTACTGTCATAGGTACTCCTTAGAACACAGCTAAGTCCTTTAAATCTCTTTCATGAACAGTATTCACAGTCCAGGTACAGATTTCTATACATCTTATATACCTCCAAGTTCAGAATCACTGGCCTAGACTGAAAGAAGGAGAAAAGAACCATAAGTTTACGTGCATGTCTGGTCCTTGAAATATTCTGCTTTGAAGATAAAGGAATGGAGAGGCACAGCATGGTGACAATAGTTATTGCATATTGCATGGTGACAACACGAAATTGCATATTTCAAAATTGCTGTGAGAGTAAGTCTTAACAGTTCTCATCACACACACATGAAATTGTATCTATGTGTGGGGATGGATGCTAACTAGACTTACTGTGGGGATCATTTTGCAGCATCAGTTCAGTTCAGTTCAGTCTCTCAGTCGTGTCTGACTCTTGGTGACCCCATGGACTGCAGCACGCCAGGCTTCCCTGTCCATCACCAACTCCCAGAGCTGACTCAAACTCATGTCCATTGTGTTGGTGATGCCATCCAAACATCTCATCCTCCCTCATCCCCTTCTCCTCCCACCTTCAATCTTTCCCAGCATCAGGGTCTTTTCCAATGAGTCAGTTCTTCATGTCAGGTGGCCAAAGTATTGGAGTTTCAGCTTCAACATCAGTCCTTCCAATGAATATTCAGGACTGATTTCCTTTAGGATAGAATGATTGGATCTCCTTGCAGTCCAAGGGATTCTCAAGAGTCTTCTCCAACACCACGGTTCAAAATCATCTATTCTTTGGATCTCAGCTTTCTTTATAGTCCAACTCTTACATCCAAACATGACTACTGGAAAAACCATAGCTTTGACTAGCTGGACCTTTGTTGGCAAAGTAATGTCTCTGCTTTTTAATATGCTGTCTAGGTTGGTCATAGCTTTTCTTCCAAGGAGCAAGCATCTTTTATTTCATGGCTGCAGTCACCATCTGCAGTGATTTTGGAGGTCCCAAAAAATAAAGTCAGTCACTGTTTCCATTGTTTCCCCATCTATTTGCCATGAAGGAAAGTTATGACCAACCTAGACAGCATATTAAAAAGCATAAACATTACTTTGTCAACAAAGGTCCGTCTAGTCAAGGCTATGGTTTTTCCAGTAGTCATGTATGGATGTGAGAGTTGGACTATAAAGAAAGCTGAGTGCCGAAAAGAATTGATGCTTTTGAACTGTGGTGTTGGAGAAGACTCTTGAGAGCCCCTTGGACTGCAAGGAGATCCAACCAGTGCATCCTAAAGGAGATCAGCCCTGGGTGTTCACTGGAAGGACTGATGTTGAAGCTGAAACTCCAATACTCTGGCCACCTGATGCGAAGAGCTGACTCATTTGAAAAGACCCTGATGCTGGGAAAGCTTGAGGGCAGGAGGAGAAGGGCCAACAGAGGATGAGATGGTTGGATGGCACCACCGACTCAATGGACATGGGTTTGGGTGAACTCTGGGAGTTGGTGATGGACAGGGAGGCCTGGCGTGCTGCGGTTCATGGGATTGCAGAGTCGGACATGACTGTGCTACTGAACTGAACTGAACTGATGGGACCAGATGCCATGATCTTAGTTTTCTGAATGTTGAATTTCAAGCCAACTTTTTCACTTCCTCTTTCACTGTCATCAAGAGGCTCCTTAGTTCTTCGCTTTCTGCCGTAGTGTGGTGTCATCTGCATATCTGAGGTTTTGCAGCATATTCAACTATCAAATCATTATGTGGTATTTTTTGTTTAGTCACTAAATCATGTCCAACACTTCTGCAGTCCCATGGACTGTGGCCCAGCAGGCTCCTTTGTCCATGGGATTTCCCATTTAGGAATACTGGAGTTGGTTGCCATGCCCTTCTCCAGGGGATTTTACCAACTCAGGGATGGAAACCAAGTCTCCTGCATCAGCAGGCCAGTTCTTTACCAGGGAAGCTGCCATTATGTTGTATACCTGAAACTAGTACATTGTTGTATGTCAATTATACCGCAATAAACAAACAAAAAACATTCCTACAGGACACAGCACAACATATAATCAAATTAGAAAACATGCCATATTTTCTGATAAGATGACTCAATGTCATTTTCCTTTCTTCTATCAAAAGTATGTGGATCTTCTTAATATGATGTTTGTTTAGCATAATCTCAACAAACCCGTAAATAGGAAAAACGAGGAGATGGGGAATCTTGCAAAAGTTTCTACTTGTTTGTAAGCTTTAGTCCAATTATGTGTACATATTATTCAGTTTTTGGTTGTTTTTTTTTTTGGCTCCACTGCATGGCTTACAGGATGTTAGTTCCCTGAGCAGGGATTAAACCCTTGCCCTCAGGAGTGAAAGGGCCAAGTCCTAGCCACTGGATGCCAGGGAATTCCCCATTCTGTTGTACATACTAAATCTCCATAACATAACCTTAATCCATGTTAGTGGATTTATTTAGTGATGTCATCTCATTTGGGGGAGGCTTGAAAGAGGTTGGCAATTTGATCTCTGGCTCCTCTGCCTTTTCTAAAACCAGCTCGAACATCTGGAAGTTCACGGTTCATGTATTGCTGAAGCCTGGCTTGGAGAATTTTGAGCATTACTTTACTAGCATATGAGATGAGTGCAATTGTGCGGTAGTTTGAACATTCTTTGACATTGCCTTTCTTTGGGATTGGAATGAAAACTGACCTTTTCCAGCCCTGTGGCCACTGCTGAGTTTTCCAAATTTGCTGGCATATTAAGTGCAGCACTTTCACAGCATCATCTTTCAGGATTTGAAATAGCTCTCCTGGAATTCCATCACCTCCACTAGCTTTGTTCATAGTGATGCTTTCTAAGGCCCACTTGACTTCACATTCCAGGATGTCTGGCTCTAGATTAGTGATCACACCATCGTGATTATCTGGGTCATGAAGATCTTTTGTGTACAGTTCTTCTGTGTATTCTTCCCACCTCTTCTTAATATCTTCTGCTTCTGTTCGGTCCATACCATTTCTGTCCTTTATCGAGCCCATCTTTGCATGAAATGTTCCCTTGGTATCTCTAATTTTCTTGAAGAGATCTCTAGTCTTTCCCATTCTGTTCTTTTCCTCTATTTCTTTGCATTGATCACTGAAGAAGGCTTTCTTATCTCTTCTTGCTATTCTCTGGAACTCTGCATTCACATGCTTATATCTTTCCTTTTCTCCTTTGTTTTTCGCCTCTCTTCTTTTCACAGCTATTTGTAAGGCCTCCCCAGGCAGCCATTTTGTTTTTTTGCATTTCTTTTCCGTGGGGATGGTCTTGATCCTTGTCTCCTGTACAATGTCACGAACCTCATTCCATAGTTCATCAGGCACTCTATCTATCAGACCTAGGCCCTTAAATCTATTTCTCACTTCCACTGTATAATCATAAGGGATTTGATTTAGGTCATACCTGAATGGTCTAGCAGTTTTCCCTGCCTTCTTCAATTTAGTCTGAATTTGGTAATAAGGAGTTCATGATCTGAGCCAGTCAGCTCCTGGTCTTGTTTCTGTTGATTGTATAGAGCTTCTCCATCTTTGGCCGCAAAGAATATAATCAATCTGATTTCGGTGTTGACCATCTGGTGATGTCCATGTGTACAGTCTTTATTTTTTTGGGCTCCAAAATCACTGCAAATGGTGACTGCAGCCATGAAATTAAAAGACGCTTACTGCTTGGAAGAAAAGTTATGACCAACCTAGATAGCATATTCAAAGCAGAGACATTACTTTGCCGACTAAGGTCCATCTAGTCAAGGCTATGGTTTTTCCTGTGGTCATGTATGGATGTGAAAGTTGGACTGTGAAGAAGGCTGAGCGCCGAAGAATTGATGCTTTTGAACTGTGGTGTTGGAGAAGACTCTTGAGAGTTCCTTGGACTGCAAGGAGATCCAACCAGTCCATTCTGAAGGAGATCAGCCCTGGGATTTCTTTGGAAGGAATGATGCTAAAGCTGAAACTCCAATACTTTGGCCACCTCATGTGAAGAGTTGACTCACTGGAAAAAAACTCTGATGCTGGGAGGGATTGGGGGCAGGAGGAGAAGGGGACGACAGAGGATGAGATGACTGGATGGCATCACCTACTCTATGGACGTGAGTCTGAGTGAACTCTGGGAGTTGGTGATGGACAGGGAGGCCTGGTGTGCTGCGATTCATGGGGTCACAAAGAGTCGGACATGACTGAGCGACCAAACTGAACTGAACTGAAAGAGGTTGAGGTCTATTAAAGGATACTTTTTTTAAAAAATAAAAAAGGTAAAATCATGACTTTCATACAAATATAAAATCATCACATGTCAAATATTTTATTTAGCTCATTAATTAACAAGGGAACCCGAAGGAATCACAAAAGAAAGGTCAAAGGGAGTCCCACACATTTCTGGTTAGATGAGGAATATTAAAATGAATAGACAAGTGAATGCAAACTTTTCAGTATCTACAGAGAGATTATCAGTGGCATTCCAGTGGACATAATTTGCATTCCTGTGACTAGGGATTGTTACAATTACTTTCATACAAGCAAACACCTACCTCTGCAGAGACGTAACATAACATCTTCAAAGACAAAGACAGATGGTTGAACTGGCCCACTAAGCTTCCAATCTTTCACAAGTTTTTCCTACAATTAAAAAAAAATGTTTTTTTACTTGAAGTAAAGCTCATGGCAGCACTATTTACAATAATCAAGATATGGAAACAATCTAAATGTCCATCAACAGATAAATGGATAAAGACAATGTGGTACATAAATACAGTGGAATACTACTTAGCCATGAAAATGAATGAAATCATGCCATTTGCAGCAACATGAATGGACCTAGAGATTATCATACTAAGCAAAATAAACCAGAAAGAGAGAGACAAATATCATATGCTATCACATACATGTGGAATCTAAAATATGGCACAGATGAACTTATCTACGAAACAGAAGCAAACTCACAGACAGAGAGAGCAGTCCTGTGGCCACATTTCTGAAGTCTGGCTGTGCTTTAACTGCCTGACAGCAGACCCTTGGTATTGACCTGGATCTCTCTGCCTCCAGCCCTTTAGGAAGGGCAATGTGCCCCCAGGGTCATAGAGAAGCGAACTCCCAATCAGCCCACAGGCTAGAAGGATGATTTCTCCCTTTCCCAGTGCTAGAATGTCAAAGTCCTGAAGACAAATTTTCTTGCAACTAAATGGTTTTCCTGGGGAAGAACATGGAAGCCCTACATGTTCTTTATGAAGTGGCAAAAACAGGACTGAAGGTGGCTGAAACAATTCCCTTTGTCAGCACAATTCATCAGGCCCATCCCTCCTGCTCCCTCACACAGCCTGCTCCATGGGCTGTCTCTGTTCCTTGGCATTTGCTTCCAGATCGTGCCAGGTGGATCATTACCCACATGGCCCTGATTCTGGGTCCTCCTTGCTCGTTGGGAAACCTTGACTAGCTGTTACATGCACGCTGCATTCTCTATTTTCTCTTGCATTGGTGCTGCTCTTCTCAGCCTGACTGGTACCTCTGGAGCCCTACCTGGGTCAATGTAGTCATTCCGTTTCTGGCATTTCCTGTATTCAAATGGTCCCCTTCCATGAATCCTATTGAGTAACTTCCTGGCTGGAGTCAAGTTGTACTGAGCAGTTTGAGAGAGTATACTACAGACTCTATATGAGTTTCGTATCCACGTTCAAAGTCAGTTTTTCTCAGAGATAGAAACTTTAGGGTCTGGATATAGACCAGAAGGAGAGGGAAGATGAATAGCGCTGAGCACAGAACATAGAGAAGACCCTAGTCCCACCCTTGAGAAAGTTGCTGTCTGGGGGGGAAGGGTAGAGACTTTCTGTATTATTCAGGAATTTTCCAGAAAAACAGAACCAATAGAATGCGCATACATGTAGAGAGCAAGCAAGAGATTTATTTTAAGGAATTAGATCATGTGATTTGGGATACTTGGCCAGTCTAAAATCTGTAGGATGATCTTAGATGCAGGTTAGAGACCCAGGGATAAGCCATTGTTGCAGTTCAAGTTCAAAGGCCATATGCTACAGAGTTCACTCTTCAACTCCGGAAAACTCAGGCTTTTCTTGTTTTCAGACCTTATATGGTTGCAAGAGGCTCACCTATATTGCTTCCCTGGTGGCTCAGTTGGTAAAGAATCTACCTGCAATGCAGGAGACCCAGGTTTGATCCCTGGTTTGGGAAGATCCCCGGGAGAAGGAAATGGCAACCCACTCCAGTACTCTTGCCTGGGAAATCCCCTGGACAGAGGAGCCTGGCAGGCTACAGTCCATGGGGTTGCAAGAGTTGGACTCAGCTTAGCAACTAAACCACCACCACCTACATTGTGAAGGACAATCTGCTTTACTCAAAGTCTACTGATTTAAATGGAAAGCTCATCTAAAAATATTCTCACAGAAACATCTAGAATAATATTTGACCAAATATCTGGACAAGTTGGCCCACCTAAGTTGTTACATAAAATTAGCCATTACAGGGACTTCCCCTGGTGGTCCAGTGGTTAAGACTCCATATGTCCACTGTAGGGGGCACAGGTTTGATCCCTGGTGGGTGAACTAAGAATCCCACATTCTATGTGGCTGAGAAAAAAAAAAAAAGTGGCCATCACACTTTCCCAGGTCCACAGCTTGGGTTAGCCAGTGGGTCAGTTGTCCAGATGCTGAAGACTCTGCCAAAGAATGAGGCTGGTGCTCGAAGCGGGGAAAGGGAAGTATGGCTTCAGAGTGGCCAAACAGAAGGAGGTTAAGGAAAACTAAATCCAGCTTGTTATACTCTGTCCATCTCTCTAACTACCCGCCCCTCCACATCTCCCCCCTACCCCACCCCACCCCTTGCGGACAGCTGCTCGCTATGATGAATCAGAGGGAAAAGTTCAGCCCCACTGGAACCATTGCTTTCTCTTTATGTCTGTCTGGGGCTTTGGGCCCTGGACAGTAGGTTGAATGGTGCCCCCCCCAAAAGATATGCCTGTGCCCTAATACCTGGAACCTGTGAAGATGACCTTGTGTGGAATGGGGATGATTTCTGCTGTAATTAAATTTATGACCTTGAGATGAGATCATTCTGATTATCTAGGTCAGTTTTCATTCCAGTCCCAAAGAAAGGCAATGCCAAATAATGCTCAAACTACCGCACAATTGCACTCATCTCACATGCTAGTAAAGTAATGCTCAAAATTCTCCAAGCCAGGCTTCAGCAATATGTGAACCGTGAATTTCCAGATGTTCAAGCTGGTTTTAGAAAAGGCAGAAGAACCAGAGATCAAATTGCCAACATCCGCTGGGTCATTGAAAAAGCAAGAGAGTTCCAGAAAAACATCTATTTCTGCTTTATTGACTATGCCAAAGCCTTTGACTGTGTGGATCACAATAAACTGTGGAAAATTCTGAAAGTGATAGGAATACCAGACCACCTGACCTGCCTCTTGAGAAACCTATATGGAGGTCAGGAAGCAACAGTTAGGACTGGACATGGAACAACAGACTGGTTCCAAATAGGAAAAGGAGTACATCAAGGCTGTACATTGTCACCCTGCTTTAACTTCTATGCAGAGTACATCATGAGAAATGCTGGACTGGAAGAAATACAAGCTGGAATCAAGATTGCCGGGAGAAATATCAATAACTTCAGATATGCAGATGACACCACCCTTATGGCAGAAAATGAAAAAAAAAAACTAAAAAAGCCTCTTGATGAAAGTGAAAGAGGAGAGTGAAAAAGTTGGCTTAAAGCTCAACATTCATTGAAAACTAAGATCATAGCATCTGGTCCCATCACTTCATGGGAAATAGATGGGGAAACACTGTCGGACTTTATTTTTTGGGCTCCAAAATCAGTGCAGATGGTGACTGCAGCCATGAAATTAAAAGACACTTACTCCTTGGAATGAAAGTTATGACCAACATAGATAGCATATTGAAAAGCAGAGACATTACTTTGCCAACAAAGGTCCATCTAGTCAAGGCTATGGTTTTTCCAGTGGTCATGTATGGATGTGAGAGTTGGACTGTGAAGAAAGCTGAGCACCAAAGAACTGATGCTTTTGAACTGTGGTGCTGGAGAAGACTCTTGAGAGTCCCATGGACTGCAAGGAGATCCAACCAGTCCATTCTAAAGGAGGTCAGTCCTGGGTATTCATTGGAAGGACTGATGCTGAGGCTGAAACTCCAATACTTTGGCCACCTCATGAGAAGAGTTGACTCATTGGAAAAGACCCTGATGCTGGGAGGGATTGGGGGCAGGAGGAGAAGGGGATGACAGAGGATGAGATGGCTGCATGGCATCAATGACTTGATACACATGAGTTTGAGTGAACTCTGGGAGTTGGTGATGGACAGGGAGGCCTGGTGTACTGTGATTCATGGGGTCGCAAAGGGTTGGTCACGACTGAGCAACTGAACTGAACTGCTGCTGCTGCTGCTGCTAAATCACTTCTGTTGTGTCCGACTCTGTGCGACCCCATAGACGGGAACTGAACTGAGGTAGGTCTAAATCCGGTAACAAGGTTTCTTGTAAGAGGAAGGCAGAGGGACACTGGATAAGAAGGTCATGTGACGATGGAGGCCATCACGAGCCAAGGAATGCCTGGCGCTCCCAGAAGCTAGAAGAGGCAGGAAAGGATTCATCTCAGAGCCTTCAGACACCTATGCCAAATTCCAGGCCTCTAGAACTGGGAGGCAGTTGATTTCTGTTGTTTTAGGCCATGAGGTTTGCAATCACTTGTTACAGCAGCCCCGGGAGACTAGCACCCCTTGTTAGTGGCCTTGGAAGTTGTCTCAGGCAATATGGATCCAAATGACAAAATAAACAGTGTTACACTGCCTGAGGGGAGGCAACTGCAATGCCCTAGCTACAGAGACACTGTAACGATACACACATATGTGTCCATTCATCCCCCTCCGCAGATCTTTATCCAGTGCCAGCCACAAGCCCCAGACATCATGGTAGGAGCTGATTCTACAAGGATGCTCGAGACATCTTGGGGAGTTGTGGCTCCAAAGCCAACTGTCATAGATGTCTTTTGGTCTAGTCTTCCCTTATTAATGAACAAATCATCCCATGATGAACTGTGCTGTGTCCAGGGCTCAGTGTAAGAACCAGTTCTGATCTGGAAGCACTCCTTCCTGAATCCTTTTTGAGCCTGGCAATTTGCTGCTCTCTGATCCAGCCACATCCTCCCTCTCCCAGCTCCCTGTCAGCATCACTCATATGGTCCCCAGAACCTATTTCCAGCCAAAATCCTTTCTTCCCTGGCCCACCTAGCAGAAAGTCCCTTGTGAGAGTTGAGATTAAGAGTTCCGGTGCAGGGTCACGCTGCCTGAGTTTGATCCCCAACCTCACTGTTTACTAGCTGAGTAAATTTAAGAAAGTATTTGTGATTTGCTAGCCTCAATTTCCTTATCTATAAGATGGTGATAATAGTGCCTGCCTCACAGGGCTATTGAATGGATTAAGTAAGAATACTGTCTCATTCCCAGGTAATGCTCAATCAGTCAGTTCAGTTCAGTCGCTCAGTTGTGTCCAACTCTTTGCGACCCCATGTATCGCAGCACACCAGGCCTCCCTGTCCATCACCAACTCCTGGAGTTCACCCAAACTCATGTCCATTGAGTCGGTGATGCCATCCAGCCATCTCATCCTCTGTCATCCCCTTCTCCTCCTGCCCCCAATCCCTCCCAGCATCAGGGTCTTTTCCAATAGGTCAACTCTTTGCAATAAGTAGCAGCTAATCATTATTTTTGCAGAACTGGCCCCCTGTCCCAGCTGTCCTCTGTCTCTCATCAGGAGGCCTGGGGTTCCTTCAGTTCTAACCTGGGAAGTTCTGTTCGCCCAATAAAGTCTTGAAGGCGTCTCTAGAGTGTGTGAGAGCAAACGGCCTTGAGCCAATCGGACAGAACAGCAATGAAAAGAACAACCTGGTAGGTTATGCATCACACAGAGAGGAAATGGGCTTCAGCCTCAGTTAACACTGTGCCTGCCTGGATTTTCAAACACAGGAAGTGGCCAAAGTAAGGAAGGAGGTGGGGGAGGGGGGTCCATGCTTCAGCGTTCTCTTTCACACTCAGTACCACACTTATACAACTCTGGGGGCCATTAGAACTGAGCTTGTACAGTGTGGCAGCTCCTTCATAGAGGTGTGCACCTCTGACATGTTGAGAGGTAGAGAAAGTTCCAGTGAACTTTCAGATACTCCTAATTCTCTTTTAAGTATCTTTCAGATACTCCTAACTCTCTCTGAATTTTAAGATTTACTCTCATTAAAAATGGGACTCAGGACTCAAACAGGTACATGTTCAGAGCAACACTATTCACAGTTGCCCAATAGAAACAATTCACATGCCCACCAACAAATGCAAGGATAAACAAAATGTTGTATGTCCATGCAATGAAATATTATTCAGCCATAAAAATGAATGAGACATCAATACCTGTTGCATCACAGATGAACCTTGAAAACATTATGCTAAGTGAAAAAAAGCCAGACACCAAAGGTCACATGTTGCATGATTCCATGTATGTGAAATATCCAAAATAGGTAAATCCTAGAAACAAAAAGAAGGCTGATGGTTGCCAGGGACTGGGGGAGAGAAGAATGAGAAATAACTGCTTAGTGGGTACAGGGACAATGAAAATGCTTTGGAACTAGATAGATGCACACAACATAATGAATGTGCTGAATGACAGTAAGTGGTTTGCTTTAGAATGCTTAATTCTATATTATGTGAAGTTCACCTCCATTGTTTTAGAAGTTAACATGTAACCCTTTAACGGGCTTCCCAGGTGGTGCCAGTGATAAAGAACCTGCCTGCCAACACAGGGGACATAAGAGACACGAATTCAATATTGAATCAGGAGGATTCCCTGGAGGAGAGCATGGCATCTCACTCTAGTATTCTTGCATGGAGAATGCTATAAGCAAAGGATCCTGGCGGGCTACATGGAGTCAAAAAAAGTTGGACACAACTGAAGCGACTTAACAGGCAGGCAGGCAACCCTTTAACATGAAAGAATTCAGAATCTGAAAACCATCAGTGCTACCCCTCCTCCCCAAGTCTGGTTTTAGGATCTCTGCTTATTGCTCTTCCAGGGAAGAGAAGGATGGTGCAAATTTGGAGCCAGTGCAATGACTCATCCTTTCGTGGGGATTATTTTGAAAAGAGCCAACCAAAAAGTCGGGTCAGGTCATCTGCAAAAGAGGGCTTTGATTTCAAAGGCCATTTGTTCCAAGTTATATTATCTTTCTTGCACTCAACTAAAGCTTCCATTCCAGAAATATTAGTGTTTTTACTACCTCCCCCACACCAACTGTAAGATCTCACAGCAGCTTTCTGGATTTGCAGCGAACTCCACATTCCTTCAGAGCATGCTTGGCCAAAATCTTGAATGTCCCTGCTTGACATATGGAGAGAAAACTTGCTCTTCCCACTGCTGTACCCATTCTCTAAAAGGTCTTCCCAAAAGATACTCCTGGTAACAATTATGCAAATGTGTGGATAAGGCAGGCTTACATTTCTGCTTCAGGTAGAACAAATGCCAGGATCTCCATTCAGTGCTCTGGGTACCTGAGGACAATGGCTCCCCTGTGCTTCTCAGATGGAATCCTTCCTCTCATTTATCACTTAGAGTAGACTCTCCAGGGCTGGCATGGCAGTTTGTCAATCTTGGGAATCTAGACTTCTTCCAGATTATTTATCTGCTACTCCTAGGATGCTCCCCTTATCCACTCAGTCCCAAAGGGCTCAACCCTCACATCCACACTTCAGCCTGCAGGACAAGAGAGAGAGGATAGGATATTTGCCCAGTCGTGTCTGACCCTTTGTGACCCCATGGACTGTAGTCTGCCAGGCCTCCCTGTCCACGGAATTCTACAGGCAAGAATACTGGAGTGGTTTGCATTCCCTTCTGCAGAGGATCTTTCCAACCCAGGGATCGAACCTGGGTCTCCTGCATTGCAGGCAGATTCTTTACAAATGCCAGGGAAGTTTCTGAGAGAGAGGAGCAGTGGAATATAAACTTACTTCCTTTCTGGAGCATGACCTGGAAATTTCACTCTTCACTTCTGCTGATGCCCCATTAGCCAGAATCTGGTTACACTGTCACAGGTAGCCACAAGGGAGGCTGGCCAAGTGCCCAGCTTAAGCTTCTCTTACAATAAGAAAGGGGGAGAATGGACATGGCGGGGTACCGCTAGGACTCAGCCCCAAGAGGCTCTGAGCGTCGCTTGATGATCAATCGCCCCTCTGGGGTGCATGTGTCATGGGCATGCCCCCTGGGGGTCACGTGGCTGGGGGGTCTCCAAGCCACCTTAGCATTCCTCTCTTACCAGTACCCCCGGTCTCTTTACTGTCATTCAAAACAGGGAGTCACACCCCACCTCCCAGCTTTTGCTTATGTTCTTCCCTAATTAGGAATATTTCGTCCCCTTCTCCACACGCATATTGACTTTACCATCCCCTCAAGTCTCATCTCCTCCCCAAAATATTCCCTGACAAGCCCAGCCCACTCTGACTTCCCATAGCATTTCTTGATCTTTATATTTTCGTACTGTGTTCCCTGTAGCTAAGTCTTAGCTTCAGAACTAGACAACGGGTTTCTTGAGAAGACAGTCTCCATCATATAGTTTTCTTATATCCTCTATGGAATCTTGCTTAGTGCTATGCAAGCACATCTATTTAGTAATTATGCTCTGAAATAAAGTGAATTTGATTAAAGTGACATACTAAATAATTTAGGACAATATTCTTATTTCCCATTAATTACACTACTTTTTAAACCTAAGTTTTCCACGTAATTAAAATCATTGTAAATAAACAAACGCACAAGTACATAAGTATCTTTATAATTCAAGAAACAGGTTTTATTCTTATTTAGTTTTCTTTTTTTGGGGGGGTTACTTTAGCCTTTGCAGGGAGCTTCTTCTTTTTTTGTTGTTGTTTTTTTATTTTTTATTTTACTTTACAATACTGTATTGGTTTTACCACGCATCAACATGAATCCGCCCCAGGTGTACACGTTTTCTAATTCAACTGTAGACTGGGCAACTTTGCATCAGCAGGACCTCCATAAGTTCAAAAACTAAGTAGGATAAGAATAGCCTAAGTGTCTAGCACAGGACCTGACACACAGGTGGTGCTGAACAAATGCTACAAGAAAAAGTCAAGGGCAGAGTCTAAAGGTAAATTGAGTTCGACTGTTTACAACTTACTGCACAATCAAGGATTCCGGTGTTAGACTCTGGCTTGAACTTCGGTTTTTCCACTTATTCACGGTTTTGCCGAGCATTCAATGAATTGACTAGTATGTTTGCTGTCTTCCATTATCTCTCATTTCCATGTACACCCTCCTGTATTTTTATTTGTAATACTGTCAGTTTCGAGTCTGCAAATTATATTTCCCAGATTCCCTTGCTAGCTGATTTCCAGTTGGGGTCTGCGATGGAAGGCACAAGGGGGACATGGAAAGCAGGAGGAAAGAGGATGAAACACTCTTCTTCCTCACACCATTTTAAAAAAATTATTGTTTATTTATTTGGCTGCCCCGGGTCTTAGTTGCAGCACGTGGGAGCTTCAATCTTAGTCGTGGTGTGTAGGATCTAGTTCACTTACCAGGGATCAAACTCAGGCCCCCTGCATTGGAAGCAAGGCGTCTTGGCCACTGCACCCCTAGGAAAGTCCCGTTACACCTTCTTTTGACTCCTGTGTCTGTGACACCTTTTGACGCTCCTAGCACCATTGTCAAGCCACTTTCTCAGAGGTCCTAGCCACACAGTGCCACCTCGGCCATCCTGCCGAGGCATGGCATGATGGCCCTGCAGCAGCCCGACTCCCAAAGTGGTGGCCTTTCTTCTGCATTCCTAGGTTCTGGTTATAGGGCTATCCTTTTGTACACCTGGCCTTCAAGGTGCTTCCTGTGTTTACTCACCTCACTGCTCCCTTTCGGATGTTCCGACACCTGTGAAATTCATTCACTCTGTTAAATACCCTCTAGTATTTACAAGGAAATACCTTGTAAATATAAATTCAATTATACAAGGAAATACCTTGCATAATTTGTTTTCCTGATTACCTTTTGACTGATACAGTATGTAATGTACTTAGGGCATTTCATCTTCTCAACAAATGTGAGTTCTCTCCTAAGTGATTTCACTCTGCTGTGTTGAAAGTGAATGTGTAATGAAAATAAAGATATATTAATTGTATTTTTTAAATTCTCATTTCTTTTTTTAGAGTTGTTTGTCTTTCTCCACAGGCTCCCAAGAATTCCACAAAGACCATAGTTCTCAGCCTTATATATGAACTATAATCAGCTGCAGAATCCTCAAAAATACAGATGTTGAGGCCCTTCTAGGACCTTAGAAGGGATAGGGCTGAGTTAGTGCATTTTGAGGAAGTCCTCCAGGTAGTTATTGGTGCTAGTTTGAGGACCCCTGGTTTAGATACAATATAGTACATTAAGTATGATCTTTTAATGTTTCATTGTTGGTAAGATGTTACCTGCTTACCAGTGTCTCAAAACATGTTTTTTGAGAATGATGCTGACACTTTACTCAATAGCCGGTTGAATAATCTCTTATTTCAGTGGCATTAAAATCAGACCAAACTTGAACTGGTTTACCAACATGATACTAGGTGTTTCTTGGCTCCATTACAGGTGTGAGGGGTACAGCAAACTCACATGGATGGTAAGTGGTAGAATCACGGCTTGGTCTGTTGAAATTAGGGGCAGCACCAAGAAAAATTATATTCTCAATATCCTAGGCCTATACCACGCGTGCATGCCCAGTTGTGTCTGACTCTTTGTGACCCTATGGACTATAGCTCAGCAGGCTCCTCTGTCCATGAAATTTTCTAGGCAAGAACACTGGAGTGGGTTGCCATTTCCTATCTCAGGAGATCTTCCCGACTCAGGGATCAAACCTACCTCTCCTGCATCACCTGCATTGGCAAGCAGATTCTTTTACCACTGCACCACTCAGATCTACACCACTCAGAGATAATTCAAGCCCGAGATGAGGGAACCTTAGGAAGAACAAAAGAGGATGCCACGAATATTGATCACATCACCTGTTCTCTGGATACTCTTACCTCTTTCTTTCCTACTATTCTTTTCATACTGACCTTATTAAGGAAAACCTCAAACCCATTATTATAGTCTTACTCCTTCTAGCCTATGTTTCTCTCACCCATCCCCCACACCAGATTTGCTAGATCCAGATCAGAAGCCTACAAAATGCCCCTTGGGTAAAGAGTGATCCTATGAAGGCTAAAGGAAGCGTTGCCCCCACAAGAAAATCATGGCACTAGACTCTCATCAGATCCTGTGCTTAGGCGCTCAGTCGTGTTTGACTTTTTGCAACCCCATGGACTGTAGCCTGCCAGGCTCCTCTCTGTCCATGGAATTCTCCAGGCAAGAATACTGGAATGGGTTGCCATTTCCTTCTCCACATCAAGTCCTATCCCTTCTAATTATTAATGTATCAAATGATGTCTCATTGGTGGGCTTCCAAATTCTACCTCAGCTGAGAAACCCAGCGGCAGTCAACAAAGCATAAAGAAAGAAGCCAGGGAAGGGTTAGTGTAATGTGCTGGGTGACAGCAAATGGTATGTCTTTTTTTTTTTTTTTTTTTTACCACTCCCCACAGCATATGGAACTTCCGAGACCAGTGATCAAACCCGTGCCCTCTGAATTAGAAGTATGGAGCCTTAACCACTGGACCACTTAAGAAATTCAAGGACAACTTTAATTATTATTTTAACAAATAAATCAGAGCTTATACATCCAAATGGCAAATGTTTTTCAAACCACGTTGCCATAGCTCACTGTATTTTAAAATTGTCCCTAGAGCCTTGCTGCAGATTTTTATGAAAAGTTCTCCATAGCCTCAAATGGGTGCATTTGATTATTTGGAAACAACTGGAGTCATTTGAATGTAAGCCTGGTGAGCAAGGTATGTGATCAAGCTGGGAGATATCACTATGTGGTGGGGCTGTAGCCAAGCGAAACCAGGAAGGAAGGAGAGTGTGAACAAGTTGTGAACACAGTTTGCAAACGGAATGGAAAGCAGTTTAGATAGTATTTGGAAGGAATTACAGTCTCCCAAGATGATGATTTTAAAAGATCCCTCTCATTCTGAATAAACTGATCATATACATGTATGTGGATCTTTTTCTTTTTTTTAATCAACCTGTTTTATTACAACCTATTATAATATTGTAATAACTTTACATTATTATATTTACAGAAGTTGCTCTCAGTTCTGTCTCCATGTATGAAGATCCCAAGCTGTCCAGGGTATTTTCTCTGCCCATCGCGACTCAAGGCAATGAGATTGTCTGAAAAAGACAAGGATTTTGGAAAAAGATTGGTATACAAATCTGGGCCTCAACTACTTACTCTCTCTGTAATCTTAAGCAAGTTATTTGAGCTCACTTTACTTTGGTTTCTTATCTGTAAAATGAGTATAACAATACCTATCCCATGGGGAAAATAAGAGAATTAAAGAAAATATTGTATGCAAGCGCCTAGCAGTGTCTTGGCCCAAAGCAGACACATGTAAACATTGCTATTATCAATGCGTGGATGCAGTGTGGACCATTTTTCGTGCGTGTGTTTATATGAACCAGACAGCCAAGCCCAGGACAGCCTATGATGAGTTCTAAGCAGGGCAGGAAGGAGTGAATGACAGCAGAATGAAACAGTTTTCCTCTTCTCTTGATCCACTTATGTGTTGTGCCGTGCTTAGTAGCTCAGTCGTTGTCGACTGTTTGCAACCCCATGGATTATACCCCACCAGGCTCTTCTATCCATGGGGATTCTCCAGACAAGAATACTGGAGTGGGTTGCCATGCCCTCCTCCAGGGGACCTTCCCAACCCAAGGATCAAACCCAGGTCTCCTGCATTGCAGGTGGATTCTTTACCATCTGATCCACCTATGGGATCCTGCAAAACTGGAGTCTTATCATCTCAAAATGCATCAGTATGTTAGAACAGTAATACAAAGCTATCTCATTGACCCAGTGGTACTGAGGATGCAGCTTTCTGCATACCCCAGATAACAGAAGATTTTCCCTTTGACAGCCAACACTTTCCATGTTAACCATTTGGGAGAATATCATTCAAAAACATGTATTCACCATTGACTTTTTGAAGCAAGGGTCATGACTTAACGTTTTCATTTTAATCCACTGTCATCATTTGGAGCAAGCATTGCAACCTGGAGTGGGGCTCAGGGCAGGGCCTGCTGTCTGGGTTTTCTGTCTTCTCCTTCCTCGATGTCAGTCATTGTCTGGATGTGACATGCTTGAGACGAAACAAGTTCACCAACCTTGGAAACAGGTAGATGCTCAGAAATCCCCAGTGTTTGGGAGAGTGACCACCGACTACGTAGGGCCATGAGTTCTTTGGTAGGTGGGTTCAGAGTGAGACCCTCCTTCAGCCATCTCAGCTGGAGCAAATTACTGTACTAAATCTCAGTTTCTTCCTCTGTTCAGTGAGAATAAAAATAGTAGCTACATCGTAGGGGAGTCATGAGTCTTAAGGGACACTTAGACATAAAGTGCTTAGCATGGCACAGGACAGACAGCAAATACTCAATAAACATTACCTACTGTTCTTACTGTTACTGCAATAAAGCAGGATGAACAGAGCCCTCGGCAGGCAGCCATTGCTCCACACCCCGTTACTAGGCAACAGGTCTTAGCCATTGATTGGTGCCTCAGATGGCCCCACCCACAAGCAACCAACTGTCAATGAACAACCATTACTTGTCCTGCTAAGCTATTGGTCAGCACCACAGTGGACCCTGCTCACAAGTAACTGTCAATGAGGGACCATTAGGGAAGCAATTCAGCCAACGGTCACTGGTGTGGCGGTCGTCAGGTGGAGAGTGAGTAAGAGGCAGATTCAGGCCTTCTCCTGGAGACCCTCCAGTCTACCCAGCCTTGGGCCAGCAGGTGAGCTGGGGGGCCCTGGGAACAGACTGGGAAGCACATCCTGAGGGCTTCAGAGCCCTCACCAAGTCCCCCCACTAGCCACGGCCCAGGCCTCGAGGAGCAGTGAACCTCTCCCCGCTCCCTCTCTCTGTGACCTAATAGCAGTGGCCGTCTGCCTGACCTGTGAGACCTGGTCTCGCCCTTTGGGCCACCTGAGGAGACTGAGGACTAGTTGGGTTGGATGCCTGGCTCCCTCAGGGATGACAGCTGGGAAGGGTGTGGGAACCTGGCCCTGAAGGAGCTGCCAACTGAGATCCGCCTCCTCTCAGCCAGGACTGGGACCTTGGAGGGTGAGAGCTGTGCTTTGGGATCTTGCCCTTTCTGGTCAGGACAGAGAATACCATTCCTCTGGTTAGAGATTTACAGGATCATCATTACCTGACTATTATCAGACCTTAAGAACGGAGGAGCTGACATGGAGAAGTTTGCAACAACTCACCACACCCATCCGTCACCTTTTGCTTTTAAAGGGACTTTCTGAAAGCTTTCAGTAACTTTGGGGTTCTTAGGGCATGAATCTCCACACATCTCCTTGTATGAATCTGTAATAAACCTTTCTCTGTTCCAAACTCTAACGTTTTAGTATTGATGGGCCTCACTGTGCGTCCGGCACGTAGACTTCGATTTCGGTAACTGCTAGCAAGTAAGGTCTCACGGACACTGACTGCTCTCCTGTGACACTCATAAACACCCACGCTTTGTATGTCTTTTCTTCCGTCCACCAAAGACTGTAGAAGGAGTAGCCTAACGGCCAGTGAATACAGCCCTCTCTGTTTCCCCCCATAATCTGGTAAAACTCCCAGATAAGAGAATTTCAGCCAATGAGAACCTCCAATCATTCTGTCAAAGCCAATCCAGTCCTTCTCATTAAGGACCACGTTTCTTACACTGTTGAGTGGCCAGCCAGGCCAACCATCTGCACCTCTGTGAGCCCTGCAGGCAGACACATTGAGAGTAGGAGGGGATCCCAGGGGACCAAACACCTCTGTCAGATCAAGTCATCAAACCCTGGCTGGTGATCCCTGGTGGCAGAAGGGCAGGGAGGCTGGAACCCCCCAGAGCCTCTCATTTGGCACCATTCCTGGCACTGAAAAGAAACGTGCCCAGAACGATGGCAGCTGCATTGATCTGTTGAGGATTAGGGAGACTCTGCAGCTCTCCAAGTGGTTATTTTCTATCTTGTGTATCCTGTAGGGGGTTAATTAACATCCTCAACGGTGTGCTTTTCTGGCTGTTTCACCACTGGGGGATGTAATTTCAGGTCACTCTGAAGTTAAGAGAAGACAACAACAACAGCTGCAGCCTTTGTGGAGGTCCAGACTGCCAGCCGCTGAGCAGGCCCCAACCCCGCATTTCATTCTGTGTGAACACCATTAATAACCGACAATGGGCACTCAAATCAGGGGACAAGAGCTTTCACTGAGCATGCGCCCCTGCGTTAGGGTCTTTGTACTAGCTTCCTGGCGAACATGTGCCTCCCCCAGGGACTCATTGCCGCAGAATGATATTCCCAATATAAGTGCCAGACAGGAGCCCATCTGACAATTTTCTGTATTTTGTGTCCCCAGGACTGTTCTTTCTCCACTGAACCTATGCAAGCTCCATTACACATCAGCAGTTGTAGCCCACTTTATCCAGCATTGCTTTATATATATATACACACACACACACACATATATATATATAAAGCTGGAGGTCTATGGGGTTTTTATAAAGCAAGTCACATTTTAGGTGCACTAAATGACCTTGAAACTGCATTAGTTCTCTACTGCTGCGTAACAAATTACCCCCAAAATTTAGTGGATAACACAATAATGAATATTTATTATCCTCACAATACCTGTTTGTTGGGAATTCAAGTGTGTCTTATCCGTGTAGTTTCTGCCTGGGGTGTATCATGAGGTTACTGTCACGATGTCAACTTGACTTGCTTGTCCCCTGGAGGGCCAGCTTCCAAGATAGTCTACTCACACGGTGAGCAGGTTGATGCCCTTGTTGTTGGAGGCCTTACTTTCTCCAAACATGAGCCTGCCAGGCTATTAAACGTGCTCACAATAAGGCCACAAACTACCCTTAGAGTGAGTATCCATGAGAGGGAGGCAGGTGAGAGACCTTCTGTTTATGACTCAACCTCAGAACTCATGTTCTGTGCATTAAAGGGAGGCACTCATTCAGTTGGGAAGAGAATTAGTTCCACCTTTTTTTAAATTGAGGTACGTTTGATGACAATATTATATAAGTTTCAAATGTACGGCATAGTGATTCACAATATTTAAAGGTTATACTCCATGAATAGCTATTATAAAATATTCGATATATTTCCTGTATTGCACAGTTTAACCTTAGAGCTTATTTTATACCTAATAGTTTTTACTTCTTGCAGAAGGCAGTGGCAACCCACTCCAGTACTCTTGCCTGGAAAATGCCATGGATGGAGGAGCCTGGTGGGCTGAGTCCATGGGGTCGCAAAGAGTCAGACACGACTAAGCGACTTCACTTTCACTTTTCACTTTCATGCACTGGAGAAGGAAATGGCAACCCACTCCAGTGTTCTTGCCTGGAGAATCCCAGGGATGCGGGAGCCTGGTGGGCTGCCATCTATGGGGTCGCACAGAATTGGACACGACTGAAGCAACTTAGCAGCAGCAGCAGCAGCAGTTTTTACTTCTAAAGCCCCTACCTCTATTTTTCTTCTTCTCCCTTCCCTCTCCTGACTGATAACCAGTAATTTGTTCTCTACATCTGTGAGTTTTTTTCTTTCTTGTTATATATTCACTAGTTTGTTTTCCTTTTTAGATTCCACATATAATTGATATTATACAGGATTTTCTTTCTCTGGCTTATTTTGCTGAGTAGAACACCCTCCAAGTCCATATGTATTGTTGCAAATGGCAAACTTTCATTCATTTTTATGGCTGAGTAGTATTGCTCTGTACATACATATACTGCTGCTGCTAAGTCACTTCAGTCATATCCGACTGGGATTTTCCAGGCAAGAACACTGGAGTGGGTTGCCATTTCCTTCTCCAGTGTATGAGAGTGAAAAGTGAAAGTGAAGTTGCTCAGTCGTGTCCAACTCTTAGTGACCCCATGGACTGCAGCCTACCAGGCTTCTCCCCCCGTGGGATTTTCCAGGCAAGAGTACTGGAGTGGGGCGCCACTGCCTCCTTCATTACAGACATTAAGGGGTGCATAATTCATTCATGTAACGGATACTTATTGAGTACCTACTACATGCTCACATTATTCTAGATGCTTGGAATACCTCCTAGACAATACAGGCCGAAAGTCCCTGCCTGCCCTTGTCGAGTTACATTCTAGTGGAGAGAGACAAAAAATGAACAATAGCAAAGTAAGTACATTTTATAGCAACCCACTCCAGTGTTCTTGCCTGGAGAGCTCTTTGGACAGATTAGCCTGATGGGCTACAGTCCATGGGGTCGCAAAGAGTCAGACAGAACTGAGCGACTAACATTTCACTTCATAGTGTACTGCAGTTTAAGTGTTAGGGTGGGGGACAGGAAGTGGTGCTCTGGAATCCCAAAGTCAGGTTACATTTTAAATAAGGCCAACAGACTAGTCCTCATCGAGCAGGTGGAGTGGGACGTGCGAGTTTGCACAGTCGCTCAGTTGTGGCTCACTCTGTGACCCTGTGGACTGTAGCCCGCCAGGTTCCTCTGTGCGTGGAATTTTCCAAGCAAGAATACTGCAGTGGGTTGCCATTTCCTTCTCCAGACCCAGGGATTGAACCTGCCTCTCTTGCTTTGGCAGGTGAAATCTTTACTACTGAGCCTCCTGGAAAGCCAGGAATGGGGCAGGCTGGGGTTTGGAAAGGTGATGGGCCGTGTTGTGTGCGGCTGTGTGAGCAAGTGTATGACCACAGAGACCAGCTCCTGTGAAACCTGGTCATTGTTTTCACGGTCCCTCGTGGGTGCAGGTGGGAAGTGGCGTTTCCCTGCAGCTGGTGTTCCCATCCCTAAACCCCCATGGAGAAAAGGCCCCGGTGTCTGTCCCCAGCTGCAGGTGGCCTTCAAGACTGCTCAGACAGTACTTCCAGGCCTCGCTGAGACATGCGGCAGGCAGCTGCACCGCGGATGTGCAACACAGCGCACCTGAGGGGGAGGGACAGTGAGTCACTCAGTCCTGCAGTGATCGTGTTTGCAGGAGCAGCACTTGTGCAATGCTGAGTGTATAATTTTAGTATTTAAATTCAATCATGGTGTTTCTACAAGAGGAGGTGAGCTCTGAACGACACCTAACAGGAGCTGCCCAACCCAAAGAACCACCAAACTCTGGAGGCTTCTGAATCATGAAGGTGGGAGGCTGGAAAGAGAAGACATTCCAGACTTGAGCATGGCTAAAGAAGGGTCAGTGCACAGGAGACCCGTGCTGATGGGCTGCCCGGAGCTGGAGGGGCGAGAGATGAAGCAGCTTTGGATTGGCGCCAGAGGATTCCATGGGGTGCCTGGTTCTAATCCAGGCAGATTAGACGGGTCCCAGGGCAAGTGGAAAGGTAAGGGGCATTTACACAGAGATCCATTCAGTTTAGTTCAGCCGCTCAGTCATGTCCAACTCTTTGTGACCCCATGGGCTGCAGCACGCCAGGCTTCCACATACAGCAGTCCGTGGGGTCGAAGAGATGTGTGAGCCCTATTCAAGGAGTGGTTACTGACCTGGAGGGTGTGGTGACTAACACCACAGGGGCATAAGCCACCCCACAACCTCTCAGGAAGCCTATCTGATGGAGAGAGACCCCCTCCCAGGGGAAGAGAGTGTAAAGATGCACAAGAGGGCCCAGGAGATGGAGCTGGGTCCGAGCATGTAGGAAGAGATGGTTACCCAATAAGGTCAACGCCAGCCCAGGGGACCTTGCCCAGAGATGGCCGTGAGGAGAGAAGGAATGAGAAAGCTTGGTCCCTGGAGGTGCTGTAGCCACCAGGCTCCTACCAGGAGAGCAGGCAACAAGCAACAGGATGACCGATGGGGACTTGGAGGAGCCCCATGGGTACCAGAACCACATCCAAAGTCCACAGAGGCCAACAGTCAGGGCTGCAGGGCGCAGACACAGAGCTGCACCAAGGAAAACATTCATTCCTACTCAGAGGACAGCATCCCTGAATGGTTAAAAGACAGAGGCTGGGGAGATCCTCTGTGGGCCAGTGGCTAAGACTCCATGCTCCCAATACAGGGGAACCAGGTTCTATCCCTGGTCAGGGACTTAGATCCCGCATGCCACGACTAAAGATCCTACATGCTGCAACTAAGACCCAGCACAGCCAAATAAATAACTTTTTTTATTTTTTTAAAGGCAGATGCTGGGCAAGGATGAACATCCAGGTTTGTATCTTGCTTATGCTACTTATTAGCTGTGTCAGACAAGTCTCTTAACCTCTGTTCAGCCTCAGCTTCCTTACCTGTCAACTTCACACAGCTGGTGAGACATAAATGAGATAAAACACTTAACACAGTTCCTGGCTATAGAAATAATCCAGAAATAGCTGCTATTTTTATTGTGACTATTTTTGCAAATGTGGACAGCTGCTGCGGGGGGCTTTGTTTGGTTTTGTTGCCCAGCATCTCTTCCTTTGCAATTGCCCCTCCTACTCCCACCCACTTGGTTCTGGTGTCCGGCTAATCCTAGCACTTGGACCCCTGCGGACAGGAGATGGGCAACTGACCAATCAGATGCTCTCTCCTGGGGACTGGAACTCTTTTTAAGTGTCGTCATGCAGGAAGGCAGTTAGAGCTGAGTCATCCTGCGACTGGGAATTTCCTGGAGCACCTCCTGCTTCATCCCTCCCAGGGTCTGGTATGAAACTCACACTTTCAGTGTCTGAGCTTGGCCAGTTTCGCCCCGTTGAGCCTCTCATTGCAGCCAAGTATTCCTCCTGAAGAAACAGCCTCAGGGTGAGCCTTTGGAAATGGCCGTGTGAATGGAAGCGTGGGGACTGGAAGGCTGGGAAAGAGAAAGTGATCTTCCCATCTCCTCCCTTCCCTCATCACTCAGGCTATCAGGAGGGCTTCTTTTCCTCCACCCCCGCTTTTTTTTTTTTTTAATTTTGTTTTTTTCATGGTAATAGTTGTGCTTAAATTCAGACAGTGAATAGAGTTGGGACAACTGTGTAGACATCTGGAAAAGGTAAAGCCGGATCAATATATGAGGATAAATTCTAAATGGATCAAAGATGTCAATGTAGAAAGTGAGAGCTTAAAGTCACTAAGAGAAAAGCATAGATGAATTACTTTATAAGCTTTGAGTGGGGAGGGTCTTTCTAATTATGACTCAGAATACAGAATCTATCACAGAAAATATTTATAAATATGACTACATACCCATCAAAAACTTAGCAGGAAATTGTAGTGAAGACAAATGACGAACTATAAAAAAAAATGTGCAATATAAATGATTAATTTCTCTAAAATATAAAGAGCTCTTAGAAATTAAGAAGAAAAAGATCAAAAAATAATACGAACGTGGGCAAAGAACATAATCAGAACATTCAGAGAAAAATATAAATGGCTCTTAAATATTTAGAAGATTCTTTATTTTTTTTTTAGTTTTTTATTTTTTAAATTTTAAAATCTTTAATTCTTACAGTTAATCTCACTTATAATAAGAGCAGCCGTATTGACACCTGACAGACTGATAAAAACTCGAAGGTTTGACAGTGTGTTCTTCTGATGAGGCTGTGAGAAAATAACCACTTTTACACAATTCTGGTGGGAGAATAAGATCTCACAACCTCCTGTGGAGAGCAATTAGGCATTATCCGTCAAAAGTACAAATATATTTGCCCTTCGACCTCTGGAAATTTATCCTGCAGCTATATCTGCACACAAATGAAATAACATATGTATGAGGTTTTTCATTCCAGCATTGTTGGTATCAGTATTAGAATAACACTGGGAACATCCCTAGTGACTAGGGCTTTTTAAGGCGGGGTTGAGCCAAAAGTTCAAAATAAAAAATCCACCTCCTGCTCTCTCTCCCCCATTTCCATCCCCAGTTCTCAATTATTAATACCAAATGCTTTAAATTTTTAGTTAATTTTTCAGATATATATTACTGTATTTCTTTTTTAAATGCTTATATTATTTCTTGAGTTTCAGTTTAAGCATTATCTAATGACTCATTTGAAGAGTTGACTCATTGGAAAAGACTGATGCTGGGAGGGATTGAGGGCAAGAGGAGAAGGGGACGACAGAGGATGAGATGGCTGGATGGCATCACCGACTTGATGGACATGAGTCTGAGTGAACTCTGGGAGTTGGTGATGGACAGGGAGGCCTGGCATGCTGCAATTCATGGGGTCGCAAAGAGTTGGACACGATTGAGAGACTGAACTGAACTGAACTGAATGACTACTAATGAAGAGAAGCATTTAACTGCATTATGGATTTCCCACTCCTAATACACACACGGAGCTATTCACAATCCTCCTATTTTTTCAAAGATTACATTGCAACTTTCTGTTAAATTAATATTCATATCTGGAATATTATGACTATGCAATATTGTTTACAGTGGAGACATAGGTATGGAGCTATTAAAATTCCTTCCTTGAGCATTTAAAATGTTTTCCTGGAGTTAATAATTGGCCTTGTTTTTCATTTGACACTTGTTAGTGTATTTAACAATGCTTTATCTCCCAAATATCCTATGTATTGTACATATGCAATCCTCAGTCTGTCCTATTGGCGATGGACAGGGAGGCCTGGCATGCTGCAGTCCATGAGGTTGCACAGAGTCAGACATGACTGAGCAACTGAACTGAACTGAACTGATCAGCTCCATTCTTTTCCCAGGAGATGCTACTATGGCAGCCCTTCACGTTCTCCTCTATTCTGTACTAGTTTCCCTCTGGGCCTGCTGCGCAGCTGTCATCTTACAGCCTATCTTTACTATCTCCCTGAGAATTTCCTTTGCGCACTCCATCTCATATTTTGGATCCACTGTCGTCTGGATCCTAAGTCTCCTATATTTGCTCACTCATTTTAGTAAAGTACATCTAGTAGATTCTTAAGAAAGAGAAAGAAATCAAAAGATGCTTGCTCCTTGGAAGAAAAGTTATGACAAACCTAATTCACGTATTAAATAGCACCGACATCACTTTGCTGACAAAAGTCCATATAGTCAAAGCTATAGTTTCTTTCCAATAGTCATGTACAGATGTGAGTGTTGGACCATAAAGAAGGCTGACACCAAAGAATTGATGTTTTTGAATTGTGGTGCTGGAGAAGACTCTTGAGAGTCCCTTGGACTGCAAGGAGATCAAACCAGTCAATCTAAAAGGAATTCAACTCTGAATATTCATCGGAAGGACTGATACTTTGGCCACCTGATGTGAAGAGGCAACTCATTGGAAAAGACCCTGATGCTGGGAAAGATTGAAGGAGGGAGGAGAAGGGGACGACAGAGGATGAGAAGGTTGGATGGCATCACCGACTCAACAGACATGAGTTTTGAGTCAGCTCCGGGAGTTGGTGATGGATGGGGAGGCCTGGCGTGCTGCAGTCCACGGAGTCAGAGTCACATGACTGAGCGACTGGACTGGAACTGGACTCCACAGTTACGGCCTCTCTAACTGTAGGCAGTGCTACTGGTAAAGAATCCACCTGCCAATGCAGGAGACGTAAGAGATGTGGGTTCGATCCCTGGGTTGGGAAGATCCCCTGGAGAAGGGAATGCCAACCCATTCCAGTATTCTTGCCTAAGGAATCCCGTGGACAGAGGAGCCTGGCAGGAGACAGTTCATGGAATCACAATGGACATGAGTTTGAGCAAACTCTGGGAGATAATGAAGAACAGGGAAGCTTGGCATGCTGCAGCCTATGGAGTCGCAAAGAGTCGGACATGACTCAGCAACTAAACAACAACAACAAGAAAGAGTATTAGAAATAATTTGAGACCTGTCATGTCTCAGCTGGTAAAGAATTTGCCTGCAATGTGGGAAACCTGGGTTCGATCCCTGGGTTGGGAAGATTGCCCTGGAGAAGGGAAAGGCTACCCACTCCAGTATTCTGGCCTGGAGAATTCCATGGACTGTGTATGTATAATCCATGGGGTCTCAAAGAGTCGGACACGACTGAGCGACTTTCACTTTCACACATAGTTTTAGTTTGCCTATACAGTTGGCCCTCCATATTCGTGGGTTCTGCATCCTAGAATTCAACCAACTGTGGATCAAAAATATTCAAGAAAAAAAATCCAGAAAATTCCAAGATGCAAAATTTGAATTTGCCACAAACCAGCAGCTATTTATATAGCATTTACATTGTATTTACAACTAATTGTATCAGATACCATAAGTAACCTAAAGATTATTTAAAATATACAGAAGGATGGGCATTGCTTATATGCAAACACCACACCGTTCTTTATAAGGGACTTGCACACGAGCAGATTTTGGCAACTGTAGGGGGTCCTGTATGTCCCAGTTCAGAACTATTTTTTTCAAATGTTTCATTTCCTGACAGCCCCCAGGATTGCTATTGAGAAGTTTGCTGTTATTCTTTTCCTGACCCTTTGTTGAGGTGTATTTCTTCTCTCAGAAAATCTCTCAGTAATCTTCTCTTGATTCCTACTGTCCTGAAACTTCATGATAATGTGCCTTGATGTGAGGTTTTATTTTGTGATTATTATTTCTTTGGGTTCTCCATGGGATTTCTTGTATTCTATTTCTATGGCAATTTCCTTTCCTCAGCTCTCTCCTCCTTTTCCAAATACGCTATCAGTTGGATGTGAAACTCCTAAGTCAATCCTCTCAGTTTCATACTGTTTCTCTCCTACTTCCAAATCTGTATCTTTTATTTCCTTTCTATGAAATTGCATCGACTCTATCCTCTTAACTTTTTCATTGAATGTTACTCTGGTATTGCACTTTTAACTTCAAAGAGCTCTTTCTTATTCTCTAATTTTTATAGGACCTTGTTTTTATTTCATGAACTGATAGCTCTTTTGATTTTTTCCTGCTTCCTTAAAGTTTCTTTTCTTGCCTTTTGGCTTATGTCTTTCATGCAATCAATCTGCCATGATAAATGCAATTTTCTAGCTATTTTAAATGGTGGAGGCTTCCAACTTCTAAATCTGGTTTCTCTTATATTCTTCAGACTGCTTTTTTTTTTTTTTTTTGCTGTATAAATGTATTCTTCTTGCCCAAAATTCAAACAATACAGAGTATACTGAGAAAAATGTAAAAGTTCCCACACACACCCACTCCTGTTCCAATAATCAGTGATAAGAGTCTGGTGTGCCAAGATATTTCCTACCATACAATCTAAATCCATCTGAGTTAATGCAGACATAATAAACTGGCTTTCATGGAGGATCTAGATTGGGTGTGTATGTGTTTTAATTTGTTTGTTTGGTCTATGAGAGTTATTTGATTTCTGACTTAACTACTGAACATTTCATTGTTCAGTTCAGTTCAGTCGCCCAGTTGTGTCTGACTCTTTGCAACCCCATGAATCTCAGCACACCAGGCCTCCCTGTCCATCACCAACTCCCGGAGTTCACTCAGACTCATGTCCATCAAGTCGGTGATGCCATCCAGCCATCTCATCCTCTGTCATCCCCTTCTCCTCCTGCCCTCAATCCCTCCCAGCATCAAAGTCTTTTCCAATGAGTCAACTCTTTGCATGAGATGGCCAAAGTATTGGAGTTTCAGCTTTAGCATCATTCCTTCCAAAGAAATCCCAGGGCTGATCTCCTTCAGAATGGACTGGTTGGATCTCCTTGCAGTCCAAGGGACTCTCAAGAGTCTTCTCCAACACTACAGTTCAAAAGCATCAATTCTTTGGCACTCAGCTTTCTTCACAGTCCAACTCTCACATCCATACATGACCACTGGAAAAACCATAGCCTTGACTAGACGGACCTTTGTTGGCAAAGTAATGTCTCTGCTTTTGAATATGCTACCTAGGTTGGTCATAACTTCTCTTCCAAGGAGTAAGCACTTTTTAATTTCATGGCTGCAGTCACCATCTGCACTGATTTTGGAGCCCAAAAAAATAGTCAGCCACTGTTTCCACTATTTCCCCATCTATTTCCCATGAAGTGATGGGACCAGATGCCATGATCTTCGTTTTCTGAATGTTGAGCTTTAAGCCAACTTTTTCACTCTCCACTTTCACTTTCATCAAGAGGCTTTTTAGTTCTTCTTCCCTTTCTGCCATAAGGGTGGTGTCATCTGCATATCTGAGGTTATTGATATTTCTCCCGGCAATCTTGATTCTAGCTTGTGCTTCTACCAGCCCAGCATTTCTCACAATGTTCTCATGATGTACTCTTATTTAGAAGTTAAATAAGCAGAGTGCCAATATACAGCCTTGATGCACTCCTTTTCCTATTTGGAACAAATCTATTGTTCCATGTCCAGTCCAGTCCTAACTGTTGCTTCCTGACCTACATATAGGTTTCTCAAGAGGCAGGCCAGGTGGTCTGATATTCCCATCTCTCTCAGAATTTTCCACAGTTTATTGTGATCCACACAGTCAAAGGCTTTGTTGTAGTCAATAAAGCAGAAGTGGATGTTTTTCTGGAACTCTCTTGCTTTGTTGATGACCCAGTGGATGTTGGCAATTTGATCTCTGGTTCCTCTGCCTTTTTTCTAAAACCATCTTGAACATCTGGAAGTTCACGGTTCACATATTGCTGAATCCTGGCTTGGAGAATTTTGAGCATTACTTTACTAGCGTGTGAGATGAGTGCAATTGTGTGGTAGTTTGAGCATTCTTTGGCATTGCCTTTCTTTGTTAGGAGATAAAATAAAAATCCAGATTCCCAAACTGTCTCTAAAAAATTGGAAATTCTGACAGCAATGGACCCAATACATCCATATTATGAAGGGGCATCTTCTGTCCTAAGCCCCACTCATCATGTGCTCACTCACAGTATTGATACTCGCCTGGCTCCTGTAAGCATTGGCGTTGGTGACACCCAGCCTAAGGTGTTGGTGTGTGCTCTAGAAGGTGTAACACACCCATCACTAACTGATAAACACTAGTGTACCATATTATAGGAAGATCTGTCAGACACGAAAACACAGTGGTGGAAGGCCTCCTTTACAAATGTATGAAAAAGGGTGGGGTAGACTGGTCCTCGGTCAATTGTTGGGTCTAGAAGTTAGGATAGTCCATTAATCCTGATCCCTGACTTCCCTGAGTAGGGTTTTTTTTTTCCCCCACAGATCTTTTCCAATGGAGATTCCATGGCAGCAAAACACACTTTCTGGCTTCTAAGCAGATGAGGCATAAAAAGATGGGCAGTTGAGGCAGGAAGCAGCAGAGACGCTGACCTGCCAAGGGGAGAGGACACTTAGTATGAGCTGTCACCAAGGCCATCTGAGGATGAATGGCTGAAACGCACTCTCACATAGCTGATTCCCAAGACTGACTCCCTACAGTTTCTCCAGTCACGGAAGTGACCCACTGCGCCGCCTTCCCCTAAGCAACCTCTCTGTGCATCAAATGCAAGTGAGCTTTTGCTCTGTGTAGCTCTGATCACGCCATACAATTCTTCTATCTTATTTAACTCAGTAAACAGCCCCACATCCACTCATCCAAGGCGAATCACGGTTTAATCCCAGACGAAAGGTAAAGAATACAGTGAGAGCATGCAGTCCTAACCGCTGGACCACCAGGGCATTCCCAAGAATACAGCTGGTATGAATCTTTTCTATTTAAAAAGATTAGGAAGTATCTAGTAGAAATCATTTCTGTAGGCAGATATTTAGCTATAAGAATATATTATGGATTTGTCAGTGGGAGAAAGCATCCCTGGCCCATTTTAATGCACTGCCATATAGAGGCGTTTTAATGTACCTTTTTGTAAAATTTCACAGGTGTGTGGGATGGAAGAGATTGGCTGGACCTCACCGTGTGTCTACAGCACAGAGCAAAGAGCCTTCACTACTGCCAGGCTCCAGCCCAGTAAAGCTCTCGTGGGACATTTTTCACAGCAGAAAAGCATGATCCCGGCTGTGGCCACTGTCGTCTCCTCACCTCACCTTCCTCTTTCTCCCCCTTCCCCATCAGCCTCACTCCCAAGAGCCCAATAACCAGTCCCCAGCTGGCCGTTGGTGCTGTACAGAGATCATAGAAACAGTATTACAGCCAATGCTAATGTTTATTTTCTTGCTCCTAGTGAGATACCAGCCTTTCCTCCACTAAATTGCTTCGCTATGTTGTACTTGAGACATGAAATTTGTCTTTGGTCATATTTTCATCTAGAGCAAAAACAAACTGATGAAGACCTACTATATAGCCCAGGGAACTCCACTCAATATTCTGTAATGGCCTTTGTGGAAAAAGAACTTTAAAAAGAGAGTGGGTTTATATATAACTTTGCCATATACCTGAAACTAACACAACATTGTGTAGCTATACACCAATAAAAAATGAAAATGAGATTTTAAAAAATGTTAAATAAAAAGTAATGTTTAACTCAGAGCAAGGATTTTTTTTTTGCTATTTATTTTTTCCTTTAGTTTTTTTAAAACTTTTTATTTTATATTGGAGTATAGCCAATTAGTAATGTTGTGATAGTTTCAGATGCACAGCAGAGCGACCCAGCCATACATATGCGTGTGTCCAATCTCCCCCAAACTCCCCTCATCTAGGCTGCCACATAACACTGAGCAGATTTCCACGTGGGTCCTTGTTGGTTATCCATTTTAAATATAACAGTGTGTACACGTCCATCCCAAACTCCCTAACTATCCTAATTGCAAGGATATTGAAAAAAATTCTGAAAAGTCAAAAAATAACATATAAAATAAAGGGGCATTTCATGGGCAATACAGATAAAAAGATCCAGGCTCCTTCCACAGACACTATTTTAGGATAAAGACAAACAGAAAAGAAAGAGGGGTATGGGAAGAAGACTACATGATATTTCCCTCTTGTATTCTGAATTAAATTTATTCCTGCCTTTGCTTTCATCTAATATTGCTGTCATAATTTCTCTTATTCGCTTCCCATTCTCGCATAGAAAAATGGAATTCTGCGCCATGATTGAATCTAAATACTAAAATCATTTAAGATACTCTACTCCTGGGACTCATAGCAAAATGTAATAAGTTTCTCAAAATGTGACCTAATTATAACTGTCCTTTTAAGTTTTATTTCCCACTGGGACCAAATGTCTGCAGTTAAAAATAATTCTTGAAACAGGTCCATGTAGCCACAAAAGTTTTCAGAGTCACTTAAATGTTATCCATATCCTCAATTTATTTTTCTCCTCTGTTCATGTGTGATAAAAGCCAGACAGCCAGAAGAGGCAGGAGGCCAGGCCACACTTCAGGCAGAGAACACGCTGGGCTGGAATTCTCACAGCCCAAGTCTTTCCTTCTGACCGGACGAGGGATCAGCTTACCACCGACTCACTGACATTCTGTGCACCAGTGACCCAGTATCTGCTGCTGTGGGTCCCCAGGGAAGCCTTGAATGCCCCATAGTCAGAACTTCTTGCTCTTCTCTTGCCAGGCCCCCATGAACAACAGACTCACGTGGTTTGAGCTCCATTCTCATTCACTCTCTCAAATGGTCTCTGAGATGCTCAGGTCTCTGTCTCCATGGCCCAGGGTTCACTCTCCTTCTAATGCCAATTCAGTGCATCTCCTTTTAGAGGCAATTCTAGTTTCTGAACAGAAAAAAAAGCCCACTCTTGGGCTGGGCAGCATCTCCTGCCTGATTTGCCCTGATTCAAAGAGACCTGGCTCTTCACTGTAGGATTTTCTAACATTATTTCAGAAGCTGTTGCTTTTTCAAGTCTCCATTTAACTCTAAACAGGGACAAAAGATGAGAGCTCTTCTGATCTAAGGCCGCATGCCCTGAAGTTTCAATACATGTGTCCTGAAGTTACACAGACCTAGGCTTGAATCCTAGCTTCACCATTCGTCTCACTCCAGACCCATGCTTGAACTCCCCAAGTCTCAGTTTCCTCATCTGTGAAATGGGGACGATAAAGGAGGGACTTTCTAAGGTTATCATAGGGATTAAATGGATAAAGAATGCTAAACAGTTACTGCAGAGCCTACATGTTGTAGGCACTCAGTAGATATGAGCTATTATTATTAGGGCATTTGAGAAAACTCACTTCTTCCAGCTAAGATAACGTTTTTAGTGCAGACACAAGATACTATTTTTGTTTGTCGAGGGTGCCAGAAGGACTCTAGCCAAGGATGGCTAGAAACTAAATTACCTTAGTCTTCTGGATGCTGTTCTCTCCTGAATCCCCCTCATAGGAGAAGTAAACAACTAAGAAAAGAGAGAAGCCACAGCCAGGTTCTTACCCAGAAGGCCCTGGCGAGAGCTTACAAGCAAAGACATGCCATTTCCAGGGCCTTCCCCATCCTGAAAAGGAGAAACGGAGTTTTGAAATGAGCAGACACATTTTAATTTTAGATATGCACATTTATTCTGTGTTCAGTGGTATCCTTGAACTTTACTGGGAGTGTGGGTAACCAGTTGACCAATGTTCAAAGCTGGATATGAAATACCAGGTCTGATGTTGGCAACTTTCTAGATGATATAGACAGTCACTGGGAGCTCCCCGCCCAGTTTTGGCAAAAACCACTGTGGGCTTCTACCCAGGGAGGCGAGAAGGAAAGGAACAAGAAAAGAACATTGCTGGTTAGAAGCAACGAGGAGCAGACAGGCAAAAATGAGAGCTGCGGAAAGCATGGCTTGGCAGTGACTTTGATGAGGACCAGAGGGCAAGGGCAACAATCAGCGAGGAGTGAGAACCCTCAGAGCCTTTCCAGTTCACCTGCTGTGTTTCCATACTATGCCAGGCACTGTGAGGTCCGGAGACATAAGAGAGCCAGTCTCCACACAAAATCTCCACACAACGTCTCCATACAAAGCATCCGGCAGCATTTCTAGAATATTAATGCACAAGGATAGAGTTCACATGTAAGACAAAGGCAATGGAGATGAGACCACGCACCCACACACAGTCACTCAACTGTGTCCGACTTTTTGTGACCCTGCAGACTATAGCCCACCAGCCTCCTCTGTCCATGGAATTTCGCAGGCAAGAATACTGGAGTGGGTTGCCATTTCCTCCCCCAGGGCTCTTCCCCACCCAGGGATCGAACCTGCATCTCTTGCATCTCCTGCTTTGGCGGGTGGATTCTTTATCACTGAACAACCTGGGAAGCCCAGAAACATGAGAACCTTCCATTAAATATTAATAAACAGGAGTTACCCTGTTTATCACCCTGATCTTCAAGCTTTCTGACCCCTTGACCATGAAGAAGGGTCCCCAAGGGAGAAATACACCCCTCCAAGCTCCCTTTCTGGGCTGGCCTCCCGAGTCTCACTGATCCACTCACTCACTTAGCATCACGTGCTCCATTCTTCCCCTAGGCTGCCGTCACAGATGATGACAGACAGACTTCGTGGCTTGAAATGACAGGAATTCCTTTTCTCCCTGAAGTCCACAAGCAAAGTGGTGGCAGGACTGCACGCCCTCTGAAGGCCCTAGGGGAGAACCCCACCTCGCCTCTCCCAGCTTCTGGTGACTCCAGGGGTCCTCAGCTAGTGATGACATTGCTCTCATCTCTGCCCCCGTCCTTCTCCTGTGTCTGTGCCTTCTTGTCCTTTCCTAAGCACACTTGACATTGGATTTAGGACTCACCCACATAATCCAGGATAATTCCGCATCTTGAGGTCTTGAACTTAGTCACATTTGCAGAAACTCTTTTTCCAAATAAAGTCATATTTATAGGTTGTGAGGTTTAGGGTGTAAGTACAGCTTTTTGAAGGCCACCCTTCAACCCACTATACCAGCCAAATAAACCACTCACACTCATCTCAAACCTCGTTTTTGGTAAACCAGAACAAAGCAAGCAGCCAAAGAAACACATTATCTAGTCCATCCCTCCACCACCAGGCAGGTCCCATAGAAACCATAGCAAACACATAGCTCCTAACATCTATCAAACCTCAGTGCCCATTTGATTCAGCACTGTAGCCCTAGGGTTTAGCACACAATGTCTGGCACATAGTAGACCTCAAAAAACCATGTGTAGAATGAACAAAATCCCACCATCAGATTCCCAGGTAAAGAAATAAACCTTTTTTCTTTTTTTTTTTTTTTGGTATGTTTATTTATTTGGCTTAGTTGCCCCAGGGCATGTGGGATCTTAGTTACCAAACCAGGGATCAAACTCACCTCCCCTGCATTGCAAGGAAGATTCTAATTTCAATCCTTAACTTTTCTTTTAACAGTTTTTTTTGAGGCATAATTTACATACCACAAAATTCACCCACTGTAAATGTGCAATGTGATAATTTTTCAGTAAATTTATAGAGTTGTCCAATCATCACCACAAACCAGTCTTAGAACGTTTCCATTGGCCCTGAAAATTCTCTTATACTTGTTTTCAGTCACTCCCCACTTTCACCCCCAGCCCTAGGCAACCACTGATCAGCTTTCTGTCTCTAGAGATCTTTCCCTTTCTGGATGGTTTGCATAAATGAAATTATACAATGTGTTGTCTTTTGTTCCTAGCTGCTTTCATATAGCATAGTACTGAAGGCTGATCACCATTGTAGTATATATTAGTAACTTGCTCCTTAGCGTTGGTTTGTACTCCATTGTATGGATATGCAACATTTTCTTTATCCATTAACAATTGATGAGCATTTGGGTTGGTTCCAATTTGGAGCTATTATGAATGCTGCTGCTGCTAAGTCGCTTCAGTCGTGTCCGACTCTGTGCGACCCCATAGACGGCAGCCCACCAGGCTCCCCCGTCCCTGGGATTCTCCAGGCAAGAACACTGGAGTGGGTTGCCATTTCCTTCTCCAATAATGTTGCCCTAAACAGTCATATACAAGTCTATGTGTAATCGTGTATTTTTATTTCTTTTGAGTAAAGGTCTAAGAGTGAAATCTATCTTTTCATTTAGAAAATTTTCCAATCTATAGGAAAGCTGAAAGAACAAGACATTATATATCCTTTACCTCTATTCTCAGTAAGTAACATCATGCCATATTTACTTTTCTCTCTATCTCTATAAAATATTTTTACGTACCATTTGATAGAAAACTGTAGACATCATGACATATTTCCTCTATTTCACCTCTTAATTATAAGGCAACTCTCCTACATAACCACCGAACCGTTATCACAACTAAGACTTTTCTCCTAACTTTATTTTGAATTTTTCAAACCTACCAAAAAGTGGAAAGAATAACACACTGAAATGAGCCTTGACTTTACCATTTCCCATATTGATGCTTTGACCCTTCTTTCTCAAATCTCACTGCCACTGCTCCTAAAATATTTGTGTTAGGTAGTTCTTGGCGCAAACACATGGAATATTCCTTACGTGCCACATCCTTACTCCTCCATTGTTTATTCCCAGAGTGTTCAGGGCTGGTTTCAGGAGACTCTAAGATGCCTCTAATGTGTTGTCCCTGAGGGATATTGCAAAAGTCTCAAAACTTCCCTCACCTCCTTCAAGACTTTGCTCAGATGTCCATTTCTGGATGACATCTACCCTTCCCCACGCTATTAAAAGTTCTGCCCCATCTTCTCCCTTCACCAGTATTCCCTAATCCCATTTACTCTGCTGTATTTTTCTCCAAAGCATAGCTCATCTTCTAACATAATGTATAATTCACATATTTGTTCTATTTATTTATCAGTTGTCTCCCCAAAACAGACCATAAGCACTATGATGGCAGAGATGTTTATCTTTTGGTTTACTGCTGTATCCCCAAGCTCAGTTTTAGTGCCTGGCACATGGAGCACTCAATAAATCCTCACAGAAGGACAGAATGAATGGCGGCTACAGGGCTATATGTGGGTGAGCATCCTACAACCCGTCAGGGGAGCAGGAACTGACTGGCACTGAGCCAAGCATCCCCCCACAGGCAGCAGGTGTGTGAAAGGATCCTGGATTCAGCTTCACTTAACATTCAGTTGACTTTCTGAACCCCAAGTGGAATGCTTCGGGGTTCAGTTCAGTTCGGTTCAATTCAGTCGCTCAGTCATGTCCAACTCTTTGTGACCCCATGGACTGCAGCACGCCAGGCCTCCCTGTCCATCACCAACTCCTGGAGTTTACTCAGACTCATGTCCATCGAGTTGGTGATGCCATCCAGCCATCTTATCCTCCGTTGTCCCCTTCTCCTCCTGCCCCCAATCCCTCCCAGCATCAGAGTCTTTTCCAATGAGTCAACTCTTCACATGAGGTGGCCAAAGTATTGGAGTTTCAGCTTCACCATCAGTCCTTCCAATGAATACCCAGGACTGATCTTTAGAATGGACTGGTTGGATCTTGCAGTCCAAGGGACTCTCAAGAGTCTTCTCTAACACCACAGTTCAAAAGCGTCAATTCTTCGGCGCTCAGCCT
This sequence comes from Ovis canadensis, assembly GCF_042477335.2. Lineage (NCBI taxonomy): Eukaryota > Metazoa > Chordata > Mammalia > Artiodactyla > Bovidae > Ovis > Ovis canadensis. The sequence continues at coordinate 86,315,999 of NC_091253.1, forward strand.
TCTTCACAGTCCAACTCTCACATCCATACATGACCACTGGAAAAACCATAGCCTTGACTAGACGGACCTTTGTTGGCAAAGTAATGTCTCTGCTTTTGAATATGCTGTCTAGGTTGGTCATAACTTTCATTCCAAAGAGTAAGCATGTTTTAATTTCATGGCTGCAGTCACCATCTGCAGTGATCTTGGAGCCCAAAAAAATAAAGTCTGACACTGTTCCACTGTTTTCCCATCTATTTCCCATGAAGTGATGGGACCAGATGCCATGATCTTTGTTTTCTGAATGTTGAGCTTTAAGCCAACTTTTTCACTCTCCACTTTCACTTTCATCAAAAGGCTTTTTAGTTCCCTTCACTTTCTGCCATAAGGGTGGTGTCATCTGCATATCTGAGGTTATTGATATTTCTCCCGGCAATTTTGATTCCAGCTTGTGCTTCTTCCAGCCCAGCGTTTCTCATGATGTACTCTGCATAGAAGTTAAATAAGCAGGGTGACAATGTACAGCCTTGACATACTCCTTTTCCTACTTGGAACAAGTATGTTGTTCCATGTCCAGTTCTAACTGTTGCTTCCTGACCTGCATATAGGTTTCTCAAGAGGTAGGTCAGGTGGTCTGGTATTCCCATCTCTTGAAGAATTTTCCACAGTTTGTTGTGATCCACATAGTCAAAGGCTTTGGCATAGTCAATAAAGCAGAAATAGATGTTTTTCTGGAACTCTCTTGCTTTGTTGATGACCCAGCGGATGTTGGCAATTTAATCTCTGGTTCCTTTGCCTTTTCTAAAACCAGCTTGACCATCTGGAAGTTCACGGTTCACGTACTGCTGAAGCCTGGCTTGGAGAATTTTGAGCATTACTTTACTAGCGTGTGTAAGCCTTTCAAAACTGCAAAATGAACACCCCTCCCCCACCTTTAGTAGACCAGACCGGAACTTTCCACAAAGGAAGTCTCTCAGTACTTTTTTGAAGAAAGATAATTTTTGCCCCAGAGAGCAACCAAGAGCAATAAACTCTCCAAGGACCACAAGAGACTGGAACTCAGCCAGCTCTGGATTTCCTGGAGGAGGTGAAAACCACGCCCATGTATCCTTATAAGGCCCTTTTCCAGAACATCACTGCCCCTATGCTGGACCACTCTGTCCACAGTCCATCCCACTGCCTGGGGGCACACCTGCCTCGAGTGGAAAGAAGCTGGGTGACATGCTCTGGCTTGTGAGAGATGCCAGTCAGATTCTCACCCTAGGAGCCTAAAGTAGGAATAGACAGGGTCCTGCAGGAAGCGGTATGGGCAAGTGCTGACACAAGGGGTTTGAGTCAGAGGTGGTGGACCGAGGCTGTGAGACAGAAGTCATGAGGATGCAAGGCGAGTCGAAGCTGTGAGAGGAAATCTCTTGGAAGAACAGCAAGAGGGTGAGGGATTCCCCCAAGCCCTACCGCAAGGTCCCTCCAGCCGCCCTGGATTCAGGATACATCTGGTTCCAGACCCTTCGAGGCCCGACTAGTCTACCCATCCTGTTTTCCAGAAGTCTCCATCACCCTCACTGTTTTGCAGTTTCTTCCGCACAAACGTCATCACCTGATCTAGGTTGAATGACAACCCCAAAAATCTGAGTAAAATAGAGATCTGTTGATTCCCCTTACAGGAGGTATCTAGAACAGTCAAATTTATCAAAGAGTCAGAAAGTACACTGATGGATGGATGCCCAGGGTGGGGAAAGGGGGGATGGGGAGGGGAAATGAGGAGTTAGTATTTGATGGGGACAGAGTTTCAGTTTAAGAAGGTGACAAATTCAGGAGACCGATGATGGTAAGAGTTGCACAGCAATGTAAATATACTTCGTGCCACTGCACTGTACAGTTAAACACGGTTAAAATGGTATGCTATATATTATGTGGCTTTATCACAATGAAAAAATTAAGAGAAAACAGCATAGCACCTGAGACAGCGTGTGCTTTAGCTGCTCAGTCGTGTCCGGCTCTTTGTGACCCCATGGGCTGCAGCACGCCATGCTTTCCTGTCCTTCACCATCCCACTGTACCAATCACCTTTTCATTCAGGGCTCCCATCTACCATTAATTTGATAGCCAGCCTCAGTAATTTTGTAGATATCAAAGCTTTCGGTAAAGCTCTCTGCCTATAAACTGCAGTCTTCTTGAAGCTCTTCCTTTGCCTGTATCCTTCAGATGTCTTTCATTAGATTTTCTTTGTCAGGGTATTGTAAATGGTTCTCTTTTTTTCAAAGGTTCATCCTGTTTTGGTAAAATCTACAGATAGAGGGAATCTGTTTCTCTACCCTGTTCTTTACAATTGTAGATGATCCCTAATGAGCATTTTAACTACATTCTTTCAACATACCGTCATCCTTGAAAAGTATCTATAGTTTCAGGTTACAGCTTGTTTTCATCTCAAAACACTGAAAGAAAAAAAAAAAAAACCCATCAAGAGATGAAACACCAAGGAAAAAAATGAGACTGTTTTTTCCAGGAGAGATTCAAATTTTAGGCTCCTAAAGCGTATACCCTTAAGTGTCCCTCTCATGGGTCAGTTACTGGGCTGGAGGGTACCAAGCCTTAAGGGCCAGCCACATTCACTTAATTTGCAGGTCTGTCTGCAGATCCTCAGAAAGGGGATCTAGAACAGGATGAAGCTTCGCATACACCACCCTCCAATATTCTCCTCCTGTCCTTCCTCTAGCCCTCTACTCTCTTTGGGGGGCTTTATTCATCTTTCCTTCCTCCCAGTAAGATGTTTTGAGGGCTGACAATGTGCCACATACTGTGCTGCTGTGCTGGGTACTGGGATGCAGTGGTTAAGAAGACAGGGGTCCGCCTTATGTTCTCTAGCAGCGGGAGAACTAAAATTCATCATCAAATCGCTTCAGTTAGGAGTGCTACAGGGGAGCACTGCAGGGTGATGGGAGCACATAGGAGCACAGCCACTGTGTAAGACTGGTCTGGGGGCTACCTTGAGAAAATGATGTCTGAGCCAAGGGCCCAAAGGATGAGTAGTGGTGAGCCAGGCAAAGAAAGAAAGAGATCTTCTTGTTCCCCGAAGACCACTAGCGAATGAAGGACCCCCGCTTGCACTTGGCATCTTTGGCTGTTGACTCCACACTGACCTTGCCCAGTGCCCTGTGTGCTGATAACTCTGCAGCACAGGCTTGGACACTTGTTTCCATTCTTGTCTGTGTCTGACCTTGGCCTGGGCCATTTTCTGCCCCACTTCACCCACACTGGTGCTGGCAGCTCACAGGATCCCTCCCCAGCTGGGTACCGAGATAAGCTTTTTTCCTCTCAGTGTATCAGAAAGCTCTTCTTTCCCAATAGAATTCTTTTCTGCTCACAAGACAGTAACTCCGGCTCATTGCGGGGTGTGTGTGTATGATATGGTCAGTGGTGTTGTGCAGGAAGCTGTTTCTAACACAGTTGCATCTTCTTGGCAGCATGTCTGCTGCAAGATCTCGGTGGCCGGAGAACCACGCGTGCTGGGTCAAGTCCAGCTGCATCTTGCTGCTGCCCTCATTCAGACTGATGGGACCTGGAGAGAGTGATATTCCCCACATGCTTCTCTCCAGGTTAGACAAGCAGCTGCTGAATTCCTCTCTCACTCTGGATAAGTTCAGTTGTTTTGCTAACTGGACCACAGCTTCTTTTTTCAGAACGTCACAGGCATATTTTGGGGTTTCTGTGAACAGGTGCTGCATGCAAGAAGCACGATTCGTTTATTAGGATGTTACCCTGTGTTTTGAAAAACAATTCAGAAAGGAAAAATGGCCTCTCCGATGCCTTTTGCTTTTTCTCTTCAGGCTGTAAGCTGCGAACAACAGCTGTTACCTTTAGTTTACAGAATCCCCATCTGGTTAGGTACTTTGATTTATGTTGGCTAAAATCCAGAATGGCTGATTTGGTTTATTTTAAGGAGTTTTATTTTAAGAAAGTTTTGACATTTAAGAATTTAATTGGAACAATCTGTACCCAGAAATTTTTTAATGCAGTCTAGGATTCAAAGAACTGACTCATTTTGAAAAGACCCTGAAGCTGGGAAAGATTGAAGGCGGGAAGAGAAGGGGATGACAGAGGATGAGATGGCTGGATGGCATCACCGACTTGATGGACATGAGTCTGAGTAAACTCCAGGAGTTGGTGATGGACAGGGAGGCCCGGCATGCTGCAGTCCATGGGGTCGCAAAGAGTCGGACACGACTGAGCAACTGAACTGAACTGAACTGAGGATCAAAGATGCTCTTCAGCATGTGCAGGGTTTTAAAAGAAAGCAGGATTTTCCACACCTGGCTGGTCTTGGTTCTTCAGGACTTTGTTGAAAACATGGCGGGAGAATTCTCAGGATGGAACTCCCAGCAGTGATGAAAATGGACAGAATGGCTACTTCTCAGAAAGAGTCTCTGACCCTCAGCCCATCCTTAAGCTCAGTTTACAAACTCTGCTGGATGGACTTGTCCACCATAAGCCAGTTACAGGGAGAGGAAGAGTGTACCAATGTACCACTTTGCCCACTCCTATGAGGTAGTCAGACCTAAACTGAGTTAGTTTTAGGAAATCTGTCTCATTCCCTCGACCAAAGGTCAGGTTGCCCTAGTTCTAAGAGGCAGACAGACCAGGTTGGATTAAAGCACCTCCATCAGAGCACTGAAAAGTGTTAGTTGCTCAGTCGTGTCCAACTCTTTGTGATCCCATGGACTGTAGCCTGCCAGGCTCCTCTGCCCATGGGATTCTCCAGGCAAGAATACTGGAGTGGGTTGCCATGCCCTTCTCCACGGGATCTTCCCAACCCAGGGGTGGAACCTGGGTCTCCTACATGGCAGGCAGATTCTTTACCCTTTGAACCACCAGGGAAGCAAAGTCACGGCTAAAAGTTCAAGAGCCTATGGTGGGGTCTGATGCTCCCAAGAAGCACTCCAGCTTCCAGAGCCTGGCCTGAATCTCCAGGGATGTTACCCACAGTTTCCAGAATCCTTAGTACTTTCTGGGAGCCTCAACAGATCTGGCATCCCTGAAATTGCAGCTGATTGAAGCAAAGAGCTTCCCAGCCTCCAAGAGGGGATTGAGAGAAAGAAAACTCATAGCTCATCAAGCCCAGTGGATCCTAAGAACTGGGAGAGGCCGGTGTTCATCAGGCCTCGGGTAGCACCTTGTGAACCATATGGCTGGTGCCTGCTTCTCTCCGCAGCTGCACCTTTGCTGCCGCTATTGCCATGGGCATGCACAACCAGTGCTTGGACTCAGAGGATTTCCTCTAATTCTTCCATTTCCCTACTTCTCCAGACCGCATCTCCATTCTCCATTCTCCCCGTCACCATCTTAGAGTCATTACCTACCTCACTTTTCTGCCATAAGACTCAATCATTAACTGTATGTCCTTGGTTGAGTTTCTTAATCTCCCCGAACCTCAGTCTGATCTATTTAAAAAATACCTACCCCATTTGCAGAGAACCTTTGATGTCAAGAGTTTGAACTTATTTGGGAAACGAAGGGGAGCTAAATGGTCTTAACATTTTTTGAGGAGCTACTGTGCGTCAGAGAGTTCCAGAAAAACCTCTATTTCTGCTTTATTGACTATGCCAAAGCCTTTGACTATGTGGATCACAACAAACTGTGGAAAATTCTGAAAGAGATGGGAATACCAGACCACCTGACCTACCTCTTGAGAAACCTATATGCAAGTCAGGAAGCAACAGTTAGAACTGGACATGGAACAACAGACTGGTTCCAAATAGGAAAAGGAGTATGTCAAGGCTGTATATTGTCACCCTGCTTATTTAACTTCTATGCAGAGTACATCATGAGAAATGCTGGCCTGGAAGAAGCACAAGCTGGAATCAAGATTGCCGGGAGAAATATCAATAACCTCAGATATGCAGATGACACCACCATTATGGCAGAAAATGAAGAGGAACTAAAGAGCCTCTTGATGAAAGTGAAAGAGAGTGAAAAAGTTGGCTTAAAACTCAAGACTCCAAAAACTAAGATCATGGCATCAGGCCCCATCACTTCATGGTAAATACATGGGGAAACAGTGTCAGACTTTATTTTTTTGGGCTCCAAGATCACTGCAGATGGTGACTGCAGCCATGAAATTAAAACACACTTGCTCCTTGGAAGAAAAGTTATGACCAACCTAGACAGCATATTCAAAAGCAGAGACATTACTTTGCCAACAAAGGTTCATTTAGTCAAAGTTATGGTTTTTCCAGTAGTCATGTATGGATGCGAGAGTTGGACTATAAAGAAAGCTGAGATCCAAAGAATTGATGCTTTTGAACTGTGGTGTTGGAGAAGACTCTTGAGAGTCCTTTGGACTGCAAGAAGATCCAAGCAGTCCATCCTGGAGGAAATCAGTCCTGAATATTCATTGGAAGGACTGATGCTAAAGCTGAAACCCCAATACTTTGGTCACCTGATGCAAAGAACTGACTCATTTGAAAAGACCCTGATGCTGGGAAAAATTGCAGGCAGGAGTAAAAGGGGATGACAGAGGATGAGATGGTTGGATGGCATCACCAAATTGATGGACACGAGTTTGAGTAAACTCTGGGAATTGGTGATGGACAGGGAGGCCTGGCGTGCTGCAGTCCATGGGTTCTCAAAGATTTGGACACTACTGAGCAACTGAAGTGAACCTGAACTGTGTGTCAGGCTCTATTAGACATTTTATGTGGACTCTTTAGACTTAATTAGCATACACCTCCCTCCACTTACAGCTGTAACTCCTGTTACTTGCCTACTTATATCTTGCTGTTGTTGTTTAGTCACTCCGTCGTGTGACTCTTTGCAATCCTGTGGACTGCAGCATGTCAGACTTTCCTGTCCTTCACTATCTCCCAGAGTTTGCTCAAACTTATATCCATTGAGTTGGTGATGACATCCAACCATCTCATCTTCTGTTGTCACCTTCTCCTCTTGCCCTCAATCTTTCCCAGCATCAGGTTCTTCTCCATTGAGTTGACTCTGCATCAGGTGACCAAAATGTTGGGAGTTTCAGCTTCAGCATCAGTTCTTCCAATGAACATTCAAGATTGATTTCCTTTGGGATTGACTGGTTTGGTCTCCTTGCAGTCCAAGGGACTCTCGAGAGTCTTCTCCAGCACTACAATTCAAAAGCATCAATTTTTCAGCTCTTAACCTTTTTTATGGTCCTACTCTCACATCCGTGCATGACTACTGGAAAAACCATAGCTTTGATTATATGCACCTTTGTCAGCAAAGTGATGTCTCTGTGTTTTAATACGCTGTCCAGGTTTGCCTTGGTCTTCCTTCCAAGGAACCAGAATCTTTTAATTTCACGGCTTTGGTCACTGTCCGCAGTGATTTTGGAGACCAAGAAAATAAAATCTCGTATCTTACTCCTGGCAAACTAGATTACTCGTTCTTTCTCATTTGAGCAATCTTGAAACTCTCCCAATACTTTGTTTTCGATCATACTTTTATTTCTACCTGGCCTATCTCACCTCTCCAGAGTGAAATCCTATACATCTTTTAAGGTCCATCAGCAAAGTGCTGGTAAATATTTAACAAGCAGCTCTGCAGACAGACAGAGCCCTGCTTTGTAGTGAGTGTTTGCCAATGTAAAAACTCCCACTGTGGCCAATTTCAAGCTACCAACCTGGTATCAACTGGCTCACAAAACTTCTGACAATGCAGGGACTGGAAGGAGTTGCCTCTAGTGCACCACTGAAACCACAGCGTCACCTTTCTTGATACCCCCAACCTGTAAGATTCCTTCCCTCCTTTGTTAGTAATTTGTACTTTCTCCCAAAAAGTCTTCATTATATTAGGGTTGTAATGAATCCCTGTTATCCTTATGAGCTTTTCAAGGACATGAACTGTGTCTTACTCATCTACATATTCACAGTGCTGCCTAGGACAATAATGATGTTTCAATAAATATTTGCCACATTAGACCAATGATGAAGATTATCGCTAGGGCTTGACACACGGTTACAGGGAGGATACAGTGACATCATTAAAGCATTTCCCAGAATACTGGGCCCAGCAAGTAATTTGTGACAACTAATTTTCCTGTCACTTGTGGCTTCTGGAATTAAGGGAGCACAAATTTTAATTCCAAAGGTGGTTCTCAAGGACTCCCCCCAACCCAAAATATACATATATTATAGTCACCTGGGAAATGTTTACAAATCGCCATGCCCAGGCCAATAAGTCAGACATCAGTATTTTTACATTTCCCCAAGTGATTCTGTTGTGTACCAAGTTTGAGAATCACTTTCCTATATGTATCCAGTCCTCTCCCTGGCTGATGAGTTGAGAATGTCAAACAGGAAATAGAACTAGCTACTCCTTTAAAAATTCTCCTGTTCACCAAACAATTCCAGTAAATAGGAGGAAAACTCACTCTCAGGATTGCCTTACTTGGCAATCAAGTTGGGTGGAGTCACCTGGGAGGGGCAAAGCTGAGCATGAGTAATACAGCCTTCTGTAGGGGCAGAAGAGAAATCTCTCTTTGTCAGCAAACTCCTGTAAGTGAAGGTTTTTTCAAGCTGGAGAATTTTAGAGGCATCTCATTGAAACTAGATTTGGTCCTTGTGGCGACTTCGTGCAGATTAAACAGAAGTAAAATGTGTTTCAATGAACATCAGTGCATTTGTCCCAATTCTTTTGTTCCACTAGAATTTTACAGTATTGAAATTACTGAACTATGAAGGCTCAGAATGATTCTTATTCTGCTATTTGTGGTAATGAGGACGGACTTCCTTAAAGTCAAGACAATATCGCATTTCTGTCTTTGAGAAGCAGGTCTTGCTTTCCCCGTTAGAGTTGGTGGAACTGAGACGGTGTGAAATCTGATTGGTCCAGAGTGACACGGGGGATGCCAGATAGGAAACCAAAGATTCTTGTCCTCACCCTCTGATACTCGGCACACTTTATATTTTATGGATATTGAGTTATTGTGGTCTTGTCATCCATTTCTCATGTTAAAGATATTTATCAAAAAAAAAAAAAAGCTTTGAAAGGGTCTTATCTGAAAAGTAAATTAAGCAATTCTGCTTCAGTAGGTTACTCCCTTTGTTTTCTCTAATAAAATGATAGCCTGAGAGTTCACTTTAAAGAAGGGGGAATCGGGAGGAGGAGAAAGCGTCTACGCGTGCATGTGTTACACAGCCACATTTTCGAGGTCTAATATGCTGAGTTTCTTTGATGTGTCACTATGGATGAGTCTTTAACAGCTGACTTTCTTTTTGGAGGCACTGCTGAAGACGTGGATGGAAGTGTTACGGGGCTGATGGTAATCCTTCACAGAGCACTGCTGGCTGTGCTGGACCCCACCAGATGCTTTTGTAAAACCCATGTTAATTTTGCACTTAGTCCAATTTGGAACTTTCTTATAGAGACTCTGGACTGTCTCTGAAATAAACATTTTTAGCTAAGCTATTCAGTGGATTATAATTTTTTCTCCTGTAGTATATGTATAGCAAATCATTAAAATATATGGAATTTTTTAAAACTCTAAAACAAACTTTTAAAAGAAATCTTGGCAGAACCTCAGATTTTAGATCAAGGCTCTGTAACACCATAAACCCCTGAAATTCCCAGCATCATCGGAACCCTGGCTTCTCTGTGAATCACAGCCCCAAACCGTGGCTTCGCTGTGCATTACTTTCTCTCTGTTCTAATATTACTTGTAAAGGACTGATATTGTGACGCCAAATTCTATCATATCAGATTTACCTAAAGCACCACCAGCAGGGACCACTAACACCATTATGGGTAAAGCTCTGAATCAGGAATCAAATCTTTCATAAGATCTGGTATCCTCTCATGCTAAGGCACTTCAGTCGTGTCTGACTCTGTGCAACCGTATGGACTGTAGCCCGCCAGGCTCCTCTGTCTATGGGATTCTCCAGGCAAGAATACTGGAGTGGGTTGCCTTGTCCTCCTCCAGGGGATCTTCCCAACCCAGGGGTTGAACCCTCATCTCTTATGTCTCCTGCTCTGGCAGGCAGGTTCTTTACCACTAATGCCACCTGGGAAGGCCCTCAGGATTACAGAAACAAGGACAAGACATTACGTAAGCAACGTCCACAGGTAAGAGAACTTTAACAGCTTCCAGCAAACAAGTAACATTGACTTATGTAAGACAGAAGTCTCTTCCTCATTCTGTAAATGTAGGTCTGGTATACCAGTTGCGTAGATTCAGAGACCCGAGCTCTGCCATCCTTGGCACGTAGTTTCCAGCTGATGGTTCAAGATGGTTGTTTGATGGACTTCCCTGGTGGTCCAATGGCTAAGACTCTGTTCCCAATGCAGGAGACCTGGGTTCAATCCCTGGTCAGGGAACGAGATCCTGCATGCTGCAGCTAAGACCCAGTGTAGCCAAATAAATAAAAATAAATATTAAAAATATAAAAATAGCTGCTTGAGAAAAAGAAGGAGAAAATGTAGGAAAGTAGAGACACTGATGGTACACATCAGCTGTTTTGTTGGCAAGTTTGCCAGAAACTTCCTTCCATTCATATTACATGGACACAATTATTCCAACTGACCATCTATGACTGCAAAGGGGCTTTTGAAATATGATGTTTATAGCACATAATCATGGCCCAAGTAAAAACTGGAGTTCTGCTACAAGCAAGAAGAGAACAGATATTGAGGTAAGAATCCAGCAGAGTCTGCCACAACCTGAACAGTGTCTGTGCTGGTATTCAGATTTGAGAGGCTGCCATAGTTGAGTAGGAAGCCTAGAGTTCAGGACAGCTGGATTGGCTCTCACTTCTATCCAAGTACCCAAGTGACTTAGTCATCTCATCTGTAAAATAGTTATTCCATGGGTAAAAAGTAATTGTTGCACAACATGATAGGATAAGCATATAAGATAACCCCAAGATAACCCACAAGAGACACAGGTTCGATCCCTGCATCAGGAAGATGCCCTGGAGTAGGAAGTGGCAACCCACTCTAGTATTCTTGTCTGGAAATTTGCATGGACAGAGGAGCCTGGCAGGTTACAGTCCATGGAGCTGCAAAGAGTCAGACACAACTGAGCAACTGAACACACACGTAAGATAACCCCTTGTTTAAAATATCTCCTGAATACGTTACCTGATCTAAAGCACATAGGATGGCCAAAACTTTGAGCTGAAAGGGACATTCAAGGATGTTTAACTCAACCTCTCTCCCAAAATAGGAATGTCTGCCACGGTAACCCTGGCAGATGGTCCCCTGTCTTGTGCTTGAGCACCGTAGAGTATGTTACTTCGCAGTTGCATGGGTGGACAGCTCTGGTTGTCAGAGAGTTTATCTGGATGGTGATCTAAAAGCTGCCTCCCTTGAACCCCTGTCTCCTGAAACAGCAGAGAACAAAGTCATTCTCTCTTTTTCACGGCAGTGCTTCAGCTTTTGGAGGACAGCCATTCCGTCATCACTTAGGCTTCTACCCTTCAAGCCAAGCATTCTGGATTGTTGCAACTGTTTCTGAGGTAACCAGGTGCCCATCCTTCCCACCATCTGGGTATCTTTTTCTATATTAGTGTTTCTCAAACTCTGTGAACTATGACCCAGAGAAAGAAATCTACTTCATGTATCATCAATATACATATACATGCATGTAAATGAAACAAGTTTCATAAAACAATATGTAGCCTTATTAGCAGACACAAACTTGTATATTTTCCAATTCAACTCTATTCTATTCAACCTATTGTGTTCTAATTTATTTGTTAAAGGAAGGTTTTTATTCACTCGATGGATTTCATACTCACTCATGGGTGGCAACTCATAGTATGAAAATTACTATTTCAGACATATTCCAGCCAATAAATATTCTTAGAAGGTAGTACCTTGATGCTGCAGGCTGACTGCAGTAAGCAAAAAGGGCTTTTACTTCCTGAGACCGGAATTTAATGTCTTTATCTTAAGGAAATCTGTTGTTCACTAAGCCATGTTGAACTCTTTCTGACCCCATGGACTACAGCAAGCCAGGTTTCACTGTCTCCCAGAGTTTGCTCAGGCTCATGTCCACTGAGCTGGTGATGCCATCCAACCATCTCATCCTCTGTCACCCCCTCCTCCTCCTGCCTTCAATCTCAATCTAAATGCATTGAATTAGAAAGTAACACTTTCACATCATTTGGCTGAACATTTGAGTCAGTTATAACTGACTTTCTCTGTGTGAACAGCTTCTATATAAGCCTGCTCTCCCCCACCCTCTCCTTGTGCAATTGATTTTTTTAAACCTAGATACAGAGCTTTAATTTAATCCTATTAAACTTCATCTTTTTCAAGTTTGACTTTTTTCAATGTTTCAAAAAATTTTTGGACCATTTTTGTCATTAATCTTTCCAGCTTTCTAGCATATGCAAATTTTATAAGTATACTTTCCATGGAATAATAATTTTATGGTTTAGCCCTTAAAAGATGACTCTTGACCTAAAGTCTCTGCCCATATTATAGTCATTTATAAACAAATGGTTGAAAAAAGAAGCAAGAAAGACAGAGATCTGTGGTACTAGACAAGAAAATAAAAGTTCTAAGAGGCTGGATTTGAAATGATTTATATATATAGGTTTATGATTATATATATATATATATATATGCTGCTGCTGCTAAGTCGCTTCAGTCGTGTCCGACTCTGCGACTCCATAGACGGCAGCCCACCAGGCTTCCCTGTCCCTGGGATTCTCCAGGCAAGAACACTGGAGTGGGTTGCCATTTCCTTCTCCAATGCATGAAAGTGAAAAGTGAAAGTGAAGTTGCTCAGTCGTATCCAACTCTTCGAGACCTGGATGGTACATATATAAATATAAATAGGTTTTCTCCTTAAACTCAAATTAGATAATGTTTACCCGTCATGTGGCATGAAAATGCCAACATGTTTCAGCCTCATGGGCACTCAATCTGTGACAGTCAAGCATATATGGCCTATATTACTAAGGCCTGGGAATTTCCCCCAGAAACCCTGGAGGGATGGAGATCCCCTGATGCAATACCATCTCTTCCAGCTAGAAAGTAAAGGGGGTAAGTGTGCACAATTTTCATTCGTTTATTTATTCATCTGTTTATTCTAGAAATAACTGTTGTGCCAAACACTGAGAAGCAAAAACAGGGAGCCTTAAATTAGGCTGTGGGGGTGTGGAGGACAGAGGAAATGCAAAGCAGGGAGGCCTAAGCATCTCCTCCTACTCAGGGAGGAGGCAGTAATAATTTTCAGCCCTAAAGTGTCAGCTCAAGAAACAGAATGAAGTAAGTCAGAAGGAGAAAAATAAACATCCTCTATGAATACATGTGTGTGGATCTAGAAAGATGGTCCAGGTGAACCTAGTTCCAGGGCAGGAATAGAACGCAGATATAGAGAATAAACACACGGACATGGGACGAGGGGCGGCGGCGGAGGGAAGGGGGTGAGGCCGGGCCGGCATGAATTGGGAGATTGGGACTGACGTGTATCCACTACCATCTGTACAACAGACAGCTAGTGGGAACCTGCTCTGCAACACAGGGAGCTCAGCTTGGTGCCCTGTGATGACCTAGATGCGTGGGGTGGGGGAGGGGAGGAAGGTCCAAGAGGGAAGAGATAGTATACAGGTATAGCTGATTCACTTCATTGCACAGCAGAAACCTTGTAAAGCAATTATACTCCAATTTTGAAAAAAAAAAATAAAGAAGAAGAAGAAGAACTTTAAACTGTGGTGGTAGTGGTTTAGTTGCTCAGTCGTGTCTGACTCTTGCACCCCATGGACTATAGCCCACCAGGCTCCTCTGTCCATAGGATTCTCTATCCAAGAATACTGAAGTGGGTTGCCATTTCCTTCTCCAGGGGATCTTCCTGACTCAGGAATTGAACCCGGGTCTCCTGCATTGCAGGCAGATTCTTTACTGACTGAGCTATGAGGCACACCAGCACGCGTGCACACACACACACACACACGCACAAGAAATGAGGCCTTAAGAGTTGGTAAGAGTTAGCTAGGCAAAGAGAGAGCCACGTGCCAGAAGGCTCAGAGGCGAGAAACATGGGTACTTAATGAACAGCAAAGAACAGGAACATTCCTAAAGTGCTTCAAGAACGACACGGTTTTGTACACACTGATTAAAAGGTATTTGCTTGCCAAATGCACAAGTTAAGGCTGTGGGGCAGAAACCCGAGGAGGCAGCCTCCGTCTGTGTTCCAGGAAGGACACCCATGTGTCTACTTAGGATCCTGCAGAGTTTAGGGGCAGCTGGAGGACGCTTACCGTCTTTGCTACCTGTGGGTCCTTATTGGATCAATAGAAGCTAAAAAGATCAGAGTGAAAGAAGAATGGAGATGGGGTTAGCAAGAAAGAGAGTCATTTTCATTTGATCTTCATGACAAATTCCAGACTCAGAGCCAGTAGGAAGTATTTTTTTCCCCTTGATTTTCCTCTTCTTTTTTAAACTGTCTGGTTTTGTTTGTTTTTGCTTTTTGTGATTGGTTTTTTTGTTTTGTTTTTCCCCTAATGAGTAACTTCATTCTACATGGTACAAAAACTCAAAAATTCAAAAAAGATGGGTGGGCAAATTTCCTTCCTTCTTCACCCGCTGCCACCCAATTTGTCTTCCAGAGACAAACAAGGTCTTTTTTTATATGTCCAGAAATAGTCTATGCACATACAAGTAATATGTATGCATATATAAACCCACATCTTTTTTTAAAGCCAAATGGCAGGATAATATACACAGAGACAACAGATAGTATTTTTAAAGTATATTTTATCTTTCCTTTTACAGAATTGTCCAACCCAGAAGGGGAAAAACACTTTTCAGTGAAAGAGAGGGGACCAGTCTTCAAAAAATAAGAAAATTAGTAAATATCAAGAAGACGGTAAATAGCTTTTTAAGCTATATGTTGAATAGATGGGGAAACAGTGGAAACAGTGTCAGACTTTATTTCTTGGGGCTCCAAAATCACTGCAGATGGTGATTGCAGCCATGAAATTAAAAGACACTTACTCCTTGGAAGGAAAGTTATGACCAACCTAGATAGCATGTTCAAAAGCAGAGACTTTACTTTGACAACAAAGGTCCATCTAGTCAAGGCTATGGTTTTTCCAGTGGTCCTGTATGGATATGAGAGTTGGACTGTGAAGAAAGCTGAGTGCCGAAGAATTGATGCTTTTGAACTGTGGTGTTGGAGAAGACTCTTGAGAGTCCCTTGGACTGCAAGGAGATCCAACTACTCCATTCTAAAGGAGATTAGCCCTGGGTGTTCTTTGGAAGGAATGATGCTAAAGCTGAAACTCCAGTACTTTGGCCACCTCATACGAAGAGTTGACTCATTGGAAAAGACTCTGATGCTGGGAGGGATTGGGGGCAGGAGGAGAAGGGGACAGAGGATAAGATGGCTGGATGGCATCACCAACTCGATGGACATGAGTTTGAGTGAACTCTGGGAGTGATGGACATGGAGGCCTGGCGTGCTGCTATTCATGGGGTCTCAAAGAGTTGGACACGACTAAGTGACTGAACTGAACTGAAACTATATTTATCTATTTTTCCTCAGTTTCAACATTTACATATCTCAATTTTTCAACAAGAAACAAGAATTTGTAGAAAAAAATATAAAGGGAAATATTATTGGTTCTTCTTAAAGATATTTACTAAAATCCTTGAATTATAAAAAAGCTTGCAATCTTTTGCTGTCAAATACAAGACACACAATAAAAAGAACACTGAGTAGAGTTATACTTTGTACTTAAAATTTTATGCAAGAGCTTGAGAATTCAGAAAGCTACAATGGCACCCCACTCCAGTACTCTTGCCTGGAAAATCCCATGGACGGAGGAGCCTGGTAGGCTGCAGTCCATGGGGTCGCTATGAGTCAGACACGACTGAGTGACTTCAATTTCACTTTTCACTTTCTTCACGCATTGGAGAAGGAAATGGCAACCCACTCCAGTGTTCTTGCCTGGAGAATCCCAGGGACAGGGGAGCCTGGTGGGCTGCCGTCTATGGGGTCGCACAGAGTTGGACACGACTGAAGCGACTTAGCAGCAGCAGCAGCACACATGACTCTGTATGCAAACTTCAGAAATATTAACAATCTGTACTGGAAAACAGGGCCACCTAATTTTCTCTTTGTACTTCCAGATTTGATGCAGAAACTAGGGAAGGAATGTTTAGGGTGAAATGAATAGAGGGAACATGATAAATGAGCAAGAAGATAATTAAAGCATGAAGCTTTCCACATCTCGAGATAATGGTAATGGCAAGTGTAGTTTTAGCTAATTAATTGGTTAAGAACAATTTGCCTCGGTAACTATCTCATATTTGAATATGGAATGTTTCTTCTTTGCTAGAAACTGAGAATAGAATTATCTTGGAGTTTGTAAAACAAATAGCTTTTGGCTACCAGAAGTGTAATTACGAGTCAGGAAACCCAATTTGAATTAGTCCTACAGAGACAATTTTCCCCTTCATGCTGTGTAATTCATTGAGACTCAAGAGAGGGTAAATTTCCCTTCCACTCAAACCTTGTTACTGCATGAGAAAATAAATTCATTGCAGTTTGGACTCAGTGTATTCTTAATCAAAAACAACATTGCTACTTGAGCAATCATGCACCTTATTCATCAGACCTGATACCTTTGGAAGTTTTTAAATATGAAACCCACCCTCAAAGTGGAAGAACTTGTCAATCTGATAAGGTTCAAAAGAAAGTACCATAGACACAGAAGGTGTCTAATTCCATAGGAGGAATTCCAGAAAC
This sequence comes from Ovis canadensis, assembly GCF_042477335.2. Taxonomy (NCBI): domain Eukaryota; kingdom Metazoa; phylum Chordata; class Mammalia; order Artiodactyla; family Bovidae; genus Ovis; species Ovis canadensis. Next base: position 86,332,698 of record NC_091253.1, read on the forward strand.
ATTGTGAGCTAAGTTGGCAGCATTAAAATAAATGTGTGGTGCTGTTATGTTACTGTCTCCCAAATTGCCTTGAGGAGGATTTGCTCATTTACATGGTTAATTTCGGAGAGATTTGCTAAATCAGCATCTTCTTACCTTACCGTCAAACTTTACAGACTTACTGCAGACGAAATCCAACCCTCCAGGCTTAGACTAGAACAAGGACAGGAAGCAAATTCAAGAACTATCTTGTAACTTGAAATTTATTTTCAAATTAGTTTATTTTCTTCTTTTTTAAAAAAATATTTTTTATCTTTTGGCTGCACGGCATGGCATGTGGGATCTTAGTTTCCCGACCAGGGATCAGATCCACATCACCTGTGTTGGAAGTATGGAATCTTAACCACTGGACTGCCAGGAAAACCCTTTAAATTAGTCAATTTTCTAACTGAATCATATTTGTGTATAAAATCACACATAAGAAACAAAACTGGAAGAAATTTACCAGAACCTTAAGAGGGATCAACCTAAAGGGGATTTTATCCTCTATTCCTTTAAACATTTCCGCAATGATTATATGATACTTTGGTAATCAAGATTAAAGGGGAAAGTCTGAAACTGAAACAAACTTTCTCTCTCTGCACCTGTATTCCCTCTCCCCTGTGTGGTGGGATATCCTCCTAAATATTTTTGAACTCCCCCAAGTTCCGCTTTTATTATTCTCTGCAGCAATTTCCCTCATAGGCTAGAAAAAAATTGAGAAAAAAAAAATACAAATCCCTTTTTGTAACAGATTTCCCTTCACCTCTACTAAAAACCAATGAAAATACAGCTTTATTCTCAACCTTTTTCCAGACAAAGAGAATCCAGATGTTCCCTTTTGTTTGCCCTAAAGGGGGAAATGCTAGTTCACCTTCCCTCCCCCACCCCCCTCCCCCCAAATAATTCAGCCTCCTTCTAGCGTATGTTGTGTATTCAAAGCTCTAAATGGTCTCCTGCCTTTTATCCAGGGAAATAATTGCTGCATTTTTAAACCAATCCTGCCAGGCAGTCAGGACAAACAGTCTTTTTAGAAATTGGCCCCAGAGTTTTCCCTGTCTCCTTTGGGGCATCTTCCATCTTTGGGGCAGGGGAGAGGGGACTGGACCGCCTGGGGGAGCTGCAGCTCTCTGACATCTGGACACGTGAAGAGGAGGAAGATGACTTGTCGGCCAGGTAAAAGGGCATCTGGGTTTAATCAAGATATATCCCAACCTTCTCCAGAGGTCTGCTGTGCAAGGCAAGAGGTTGCCTGAATTCTTTCCTCCTTTTCCAAATGCAGGAGACCCAGTGCCAGGGTGTGACCTTGAGAAGTCTCTATTCCAGGGCCTCGGGAGGGATTTGAACTGGCTGATCCCCAAGGCCTTAAAAAAGCCTGTGAGTCCAATTCCAGTTTATCCTTGTGGACTTCAGGGTATGTGAGGACATGTGGGAGAACCTTCTCTCTGGCCTCATTAGTAGAGAAAGCTATGTTTTTCCTGAGGTTGGTTTGTTTTTTATCTGGGAATTGTAACTCTTGTAACAGTTCCTGCTTCTTGCTGGGAGGCTGAGCAGCAGAGTTGTAGCCTCCCTGGGGCAAACACCTAGGGCTTTAAGACATATGTTTTGTACACCAATCTCACTCTAGTTCCCAGCTTCCTTTACTACCTTTCTTTTCCTTGTCCTTTTTCTTACTTGTTTTTATAGTACTGTTCTTACTTGTTTTATCTTGTTATAGTGTGTGTCCCTTTTAAAGCTTCTTAACGTCTGTTTGGGAACAAAGTAGCATAACATAAATAAAGTTAAATCAATTTTGAAAATATAGATATTAAGGGCATTTGTTTTTCTCTTTATCTCTGTCTTATCAGTTTCTCCCTAAATCTAAAAGTAGATCTCAGCTCCATCATTCTGATTGTGTAAACATCTTAAGCTACAAAAGTTTGGTATAATTAAATGATACATTTCTAGCTAGCAGGGATCAGGTCTGATGAGGGATAAAGCAGCTGCAGTGGAAAGAAAGAGCTTGGACTGGCTCTGTCACGTACCAGGTGTCTGACCTTGGGCAGGGCCCTTCTCTCTGGATCTTAATTTCCTTGTTTATAAAATGAAGGCATTGGACCAGGTCACCTTTAAAATCCCTTCCAGCTCTGAAATTCATTGACTCAGTGATCCATATTGGGCACTTAATAAATAACAAGCACACTTCTAGAGAACCTTAAGAATGATGCGTTTGGACACGGTGGTCAATGCATATTGACTTAGCATCCCTCCAGGATGTGGCCGCTTTGAGGGACAAACCAGAGAGCCCTGGGGATCCTGTGGAGGCCCAGACATAAAGGGGAGACCTAGACACCTGTTTGTCCCCACTGCCTGAGGGTTCCAAGTTTTTGCAAGATTGTAAAGAACAAAAGGCATGGTGAGGAGTGATATTCATGAGAAGGGGAGTCCATCTACTTAAAAAAAAAAATATTCGAGTGTAGTTGTTTTACAATATTGTGTTAGTTTCTGCTATACAGCAAAGTGAATCAGCTATGTGTATACATATTGTTGCTGCTGTTGCTATCGCTTCAGTCGTGTCCGACTCTGTGCGACCCCATAGACAGCAGCCCAACAGGCTCCTCTGTCCCTGGGATTCTCCAGGCAAGAACACTGGAGTGGGTTGCCATTTCCTTCTCCAATGCATGAAAGTGAAAAGTGAAAGTGAAGTCGCTCAGTAGTGTCCGACTCTTCGCGACCCCATGGACTGCAGCCCATCAGGCTCCTCCGTCCTTGGGATTTTCCAGGCAAGAGCACTGGAGTGGGGGTGCCATTGCCTTCTCCGATACATATTTTAGGTAAGGGAATTAGAGAAAGTGAGCTTCGGAGAAAGAACGAGACCGGCACTTTACAGGAACAGATCACCTTTAATGAGGCGAGAAGGGGCAGCAGTCAGATTATCAAGCTGCTGCGCTAACCCAAGAAAAGAGTAAGTATATATAGGCATATATGTGGAAAGCTACTGTCTTAAGGGGGCCTGTTCTTCTCCAGGGTTATTGGGATTAGTTATCTCTTAAACGGCTGGGGCAAGGAATTCTGGAGATCAGCCAGAGGCTGGGACTGGCTGGGAGCTGGGTGTAATCAACCTTAATGTCCATTTTTTCCTTCGGGTGAGAGAGTTCTTTGTTTTGTATAGAATGGTGGGGAGGACCCAGAGGGGAGTTTTAACTCCAGGCTATTTTGAGCCATGTAACTTTCCTTCACATATATCCCCTCTTTCTTGGATCTCCTTCCCATTTAGGTCACCACCGAGCTTAGGGTAGAGTTCCCTATGCTATAAGCATGTTCTCATTAGTTATCTATTTTATACCTAGCAGTGTCTATTTGTCAGTCCCAATCTCCCAGTCCATCCCACTCTCCTTCCCTCCTTGGTATCCATATGTGCGTTCTCCACATCTGTGTCTCTATTTCTGCTTTGCAAATAAGTTCATCTATACCATTTTTCTGGGCTTCTCTGGTGGCTCAGATGATAGAGAAACTGCCTGCAATGCAGAAGACCCGGGTTTGATTTCTGGGTTGGGAAGATCCCCTAGAGAAGGGCATGGGAACCCACTCTAGTATTCTTGCCTGGAGAATTCCATGGACAGAGGAGCCTGGTGGGCTATACCCCTTGGAGTTGCAAAGAGTCAGATATGACTGAGTGACTAACACTAACTATAACTTTTCTAGATTCCATGTATGTACATTAATAATGATATTTTTCTCTTTCTGCACCTACTTTTAGAAGTCCTTTAACATAGAGGGGGATAGAGAAATTTTAAAATTGAGTAATGGTTAATTTTAATACTCTATAAGTCAAAATTAACCTATTTAAGAATAGTAAAGATAACATGTGCAATTTAGTTTTGCCATAAAATTATTGTGCTTGATATATTTTCCCTTTAAAATGAATCACTGTTAATTATAAATGTGCTGATTGATTTTTGTTCTAAATTGTTTGCACTTTTTAACACATACACATGGAGTTCTAAGCTGCTGATAACATCTTTTAGGGTTTGCCAGTTTATGAGGAATGGAGCCAAGTTAAGGATAAACCATCAACAGAATATCAAAAACTTGTGTGTCTATTAAGTGTCCCATAATGGGAAGAATCACCCACCCATTTTCAGAAAAAGGCAAAGAAAGGAGGAAAGAGCCTTGCCGAACACATTTTTTGCCCCACACAAGTAACTTTCTCATATCCCTCTTTTTTCTAAACTATTCCAGGAAGAGTCTTTATATATATGCTTCATTTTAATCATCTCAGAGGATTTCTCCTGGGACACATATCTTTACTTTTCTAATGGCCAAGTTGTAGTGTTCTTCCTCTTAAATATTAGCATCTACTGACGCAGATTCCTGCCTGTGTTTTAGAGGGTAGACATGAGCAGTGTTAGTGGTGGAGCTGCACAAAGGACCCTCATCCCAAGGAAGGAGGGATGTAGTTTGCAGAATTTCAAACCAAACATCTAGACAAAGCACCTGAAAATCTTTTTTTGTTCTACTCCATTGAAAACTATATCCTCAACATCAGTGGCCAAGTGTGCTTTGTATTAATAATTCCAACAAACTCAGGGGCATCATATCGGATCCTCACTCCTTCTCATCCCAGAGCTTTGCAGCATTCTGATTACTTCTTGCTTCTTACTAAGCATTTTGATTTGCTTCTTCCCATCCTCCCGGGTGGAAATGAACTTGAAGTCTTTCTTGAAAAAATTGCGTTTGTCAAGGTGATTGCCAGGGTAGCTGGCAAAGGGGCACTTGGCTTGAGACAAGATTGGAGGTACTTCCATTCTTTGAAGCTTCAGGTCTAATTGATTTCTCTTTTAAAGGACACAGTTGAGAACAGGGTAAAATTTGGGGTGTTTTTTAAAAATACTTAGTTTCAACAAGTTGAAACTTGCACAACATATAAATGCGATGCAATAAATGATAATAATATAATCAATAATAATATAAAATAATGCAATAAAATGAGGCTAGCTAGTTACAGAATTCATTAACAATTAATTCATCCTGGTGTGGCATGTCGTGGGAATCAAGTCAAAGTTGTATGAAGATCATTGTGTTTTGATCCCGTCAGGCATGTCTGTGACCGTAAGTTTAACTCCATCTGAAGATAAAGGTGAAGCTCTTAAACACTTGAGGCCCAGCCCCATGCTCTCTTCCTTCTGTCTCTGGGTTCCGTCTCTGGGTTTTGGCATGAAACTGACTTTAAAGTCTTTATGGTTACTTCTAGGCAACATCCTCATCAGGTACAGTGATCCTTAAAGCTAAACAACTAAAAACTGATCACTCATTCTTGTTTTCTTCAATAGCCTCTTTATTTTTTAGAAAATGCTTAAGACAGAACCACACCTTTTCTATCAATTTCCTAGGGTTTTCATTGACAGTTTTATCCCATGCATGCTTTTCTTTTGAAGACAGCAACTTTCTTATGAATAGCTTTTTATATTGCTTATCCCTTTCTTGGATCTCCTAGAGCTCTGGAAAGCACCCAACTCAATGATGTCATGAGGAAGCAAGTTTGGGCCACGGAAGAGTATCCCATTGTAATCTACAACTCTCTCCTTCCCACTCTCCCCCACGGCATCCCTGCTTCCTGCACAGTCAGCAAACCAAAGTCACTTCTCCCTGCTGTTTGTGGGGCCTCCCACATTGATAACTGATACCTGTGAACTCTCTTGTTTGTTCCTCTACTCTCCATGAAACAAGCTAACCCAAGCCTCCTTAGGGTGTTGGTCTCATATAAGCCGTGACCCCTCTATCTGTTCATCTGTAAATATTTTGAAAGAACACTCCACTGATTGCTACTTAAGCAAATTCCCATTCCCATCAGGGTCCGACTCTGAGAGCTTTCTCTAAGTGTGCTTGCAGGACAAACCACTATGCTGATCTTAATAATTAAAGCACTTCCTGCCAGGATGCATTTTCAGCTGTAGACTGTAAGTGTTTCAAAAAATATAGATTGATCTAGTCATTACACCTCCCCCACTCCCTGGCTCAGCAATGAAACCAGGAACGTGTTTTATTTGATAGCTTCCCATGTCGGATTTTTTTGAGGCTAATGATGAGATGCTCTCTTGCAATGATGCTTTAAAAACAAAGCAGCAGCAGCAGTGGAAGTTCTAGATCAAGTACACATGGAAGAGATCAACCAAAATGTAGGATATCACTCATTGTAAAGGTCTTTTAATCTCATTTAAAATTTTTATTTTGTTGAAGATACAGCTGAAAATCTTTATGAATGTTTCATCTTAAATTTATTATCTTTAAAATATGCCAATACAAAACATTTCCTTTTTTTTTTTAATTTGGAGAGGTCTTTAAAAAAAATAAGAAAAGAAAAACATAACAAACAATCACAATTGCCTCCCTGTGATGTCCTCACTCTTCACCCGCTCAATGCTCTGCAGTTGCCCTCCTGTGAACGCCACAGAGCAGCCAGGTGTAGTCAGAAGCACACAAACAGAAAGGCAGAGCTACGTTCACAGTCTGACCTCAGCGTTATTAGCAGTGAGACCCAGAGTAACCTACTCACGGCTTCATGCCTCCATTTACTTCTAGAGATTTTGTGAAAAAGGTAAAGGCAGAAAAATCATGGGTTTACTGGAAAAAATTCGTAGTAGACAGCACTAATCCCCATCCTCTAAGATGGTGAAGGTTCTGGAAATGTGAGGAGCTTCTTTAAGGGTCTAGGGTTCACATACCATCAAAGGAGAGGACTCAGTACTGCCATGAGGAGGAGCCCTTGACGTTTTGCAGTGGGTGACACGGAGCCCTTACCAGTGCCCCGACCCTCATTTCGGGTCCCTGGCTGCCAACTGCTTCCTCTGGACCACCTGAGTTCCAGTCCCTGGACGGCTCTTCTCCCCCTGCCTCTCCCGAGGATAACGAATCATTAAAGAACATGCGTAGTTGGTGTCACCATGTAGAGATAGACAAGAATCCTCAACCCTGTAAGACAGACATGAAATATATTCAAATTATCATGAAATGGTCTTTAAAAGAGACCTCATTCTAGCTTTTGATTATTTGGGGGAGTATTTTTAAGTAGAATGAGCAAAGCTCTCCTTATAGACCTAATAAAATTTCACATTAGTTAACTGCTGGTTTTCTACCACTCAGTTCAGTTCAGTTCAGTCGCTCAGTCGTGTCCGACTCTTTGTGACCCCATGAATCGCAGCACGCCAGGCCTCCCTGTCCATCACCATCTCATGGAGTTCACTCAGACTCACATCCATCAAGTCAGTGATGCCATCCAGCCATCTCATCCTCTGTCGTCCCCTTCTCCTCCTGCCCCCAATCTCTCCCAGCATCAGAGTCTTTTCCAATGAGTCAACTCTTCGCAGGAGGTGGCCAAAGTAGTGGAGCTTCAGCTTCACCGTCATTCCTTCCAAAGAAATCCCAGGGCTGATTTCCTTCAGAATGGACTGGTTGGATCTCCTTGCAGTCCAAGGGACACTCAAGAGTCTTCTTCAACACCAGGATTCAAAAGCATCAATTCTTCGGCGCTCAGCCTTCTTCACAGTCCAACTCTCACATCCATACACGACCACAGGAAAAACCATAGCCTTGACTAGATGGACCTTAGTCGGCAAAGTAATGTCTCTGCTTTTGAATATGCTATCTAGGTTGGTCATAACTTTTCTTCCAAGGAGTAAGCGTCTTTTAATTTCATGGCTGCAGTCACCATCTATAGTGATTTTGGAGCCCCCAAAAATAAAGTCTGACACTGTTTCTACTGTTTCCCCATCTATTTCCCATGAAGTGATGGGACCAGATGCCATGATCTTCATTTTCTGAATGTTGAGCTTTAAGCCAACTAGCATGCATGAAAGGGGACTTGCTATGATCTACCCAGAACCCCTTCTACAAGCCAATGTTCACCACGCTTCCTGATTCTTCTGTCACATGAAAGATTTGTCCATGAGCTACTCCTTTCCAAACTTCACCCATCTGATGTTAAGGATGGTGAAGCTGAATTAGAATAGCTGTGCTACTGGGTGGGGGCTTCCCAGGTAACTCTAGTGGTAAAGAACCCACCTCCTAATGCAGGAGATGCAAGGGACATGATTTGATCCCTGAGTCAGGAAGATGCCCCTGGAGGAGGGCATGGAAACCGACTCCAGTATTTGTGCCTGGAGAATCCCATGGACAGAGGATCCTGATGGGCTACAGTCCATGCGATCTCGAAGAGTCAGATATGATTGAAGCGACTTAGCATGCATGCATGCAGTGCTGGGTGGAGATATAAGCTCTTACCAGACTTTCAGAAAGAATGGAAAGAAATTGGGATTCTCTGCCTTGCATTTGCTACCAGATGCTTCCCGCCTCTCCCCAACCCCAGGCTCCCTCCTCCTTCCAAATCTCTGGGCCTCATCAGAGTTAACTTGTGGGTTTCTCTTATCATGGCTTTGGATTGTTCTATCAACTCATTCTCTTTTTCCTTTCTCTCTTGCTTCTTCCTTGTTTCCGTTCATTGCTTTTTGTTGTCTCCTTTTCTGGCATTCTTTCTTGCCTTCTAATTTCTTGTTTCTCATCCCTTCCATAAAAGGAATAACCATCAATGCTGACCAAGTCTGTCTATTTTTTGTTCTCTGTGGGCTTATGCTGAAGCTCTGCTCAAAACTGCCAGTGTACACTGGGCCCTGATAAAACCATAGAAAGCGGAGAACCCACCCCAAAAATAAACAGTCACTTCCTTCTTGGAAGGGCCATTCATAGTCCAACGAATGCGCCTTGTATCAAAAGCTGTGAAAGGCAAACTGCTTGTATACCAAATAAGCCCCATGAAACTGGCCTCTCGTGTTCAACCAACAAACACACCTTGAGCCTCACAGAGTCAGGGGTTGCAAAAGGTGAGGGCTCAAGACTCCTGAGACTGGCTTGATTTCTGCTTTTGAGAAGACACAGGAGTAAACAAACAACAAAAGATCCATCAGTGCCACCCCTCCTCCCATCACCCCTGCGCTCTTCTCTGCGTCATTTTTCTCCACCATCTGATGTGCCCTATGCTTTACCATTTTATTATCAGTATCCCTCCAACTAGAATGCAGGCTCTGAGAGGGAGGTATTTGGGGTCGGGATGCGTGGCTGAATCCCCAGTTCTTCAACACTGCCCGTCATGTGAGGGGCTCAAACATATATGCTGAATGAATGAAGCACAACATGATGTTTGCAATATCAGAAAAGTGGTCGAAGAGCTATGGAATTCCAGGGATCCCCATGGAACTAAGGGTCATGTGTGTGTGTGTGCATGTGTGTGTGTGTGGTGTGTGTGTGTGTGCACTTGTGTTCATAAAAATCGGATTCAAAGAGAAATTCAGTGTTTTTGGAATGACACAGGTAAGATATCAATACATTCAGAAGAGGCTGGGTCATCTGGTGCTGGGTTGGAGAGTTACAAAGGAGGGGGAATTGTGACATATCTCCCCCGCCAATTAAAAAAAAGAAAACTTATTAAAGAGCTTATTGCTTTATTGAGTGGCATTAGAAATGCTTACGTTTCATTTGGAAGGAGGGAACGGGAAGCATTCTCAGTGCTTCCTTAGAAAACAAAAGGAAACCTAAGTGATAGCGGTCAGGCAGGCAGGAGGGGTTTAAGAAATCAGGTGAGGCCAGTTTCTTTCCTGTCTTTGCTGTGTGCCCATGAGCATGTTGCCTGACCTCTCTGAGCTCCACTTCCTCAGAATATATAATAGTACCTTGTAGAGGTACTCTAATAATGCCTTGTAGAGGTATCCTAAGTACTCAATAAGAACATGGATATAGTGTGTTTAATATGTTGCTTGCCTGTTAAGTTCACGAGATAAAGTAGTTATATAGTAGGGCTTCCCTGGTGGCTCAGATGGTAAAGAATCTGCCTGCAGTGTGGGAGACCTGGGTTCGATTCCTGGGTTGGGAAGATCCCCTGAAGAAGGAACTGGCAACCCTTCCAGTATTCTTACCTGGAGAATCCCATGGACAGAGGAGCCTGGTGGACCATGGGGTTGCCAAGAGTCTGACAGAACTGAGCGACTAGATGATTCTTATAGTAAAGTCACAGCAGAAAAAAACATAGCTGCTCCCCTCTTGCCAAGGAGTGGGGACACTGCATTGCTAAGGGTCTGCATGTAGTTTCTGGTAAGGTCTAACCAATTTTCTCCTGGCTCTTTACTTTTAGTCGAAGTGGCACTGAACGCAATATAAACTAGATGCCAATAAAAATGAACATCCCTCCTGTTCACCGCTGCTGCTGCTGCTAAGTCGCTTCAGTCATGTCCGACTCTGTGAGACCCCATAGATGGCAGCTCATCAGGCTCCCCCGTCCCTGGGATTCTCCAGGCAAGAACACTGGAGTGGGTTGCCATTTCCTTCTCCAATGCATGAAAGTGAAAAGTGAAAGGGAAGTCACTCAGTCGTGTCCGACTGTTAGCGACCCCGTGGACTGCAGCCCACCAGGCTCCTCCATCCATGGGATTTTCCAGGCAAGAGTACTGGAGTGGGGTGCCATTGCCTTCTCCACTCCTGTTCACAACCCTTCCCAAACCTAGTAAGAAAGAGAAAGCTACCACACTCCACTCTCTTCTCTCTTGCCACTGAGGAGCCGTGATGATTTTCTCCGCTCAGACTACAGTTACCTGGGTGACTGAATCATTATCCTGTTCTTCCCTCCGCTCACACTCACCCCTTTCTCACCCCCATTATTTCTGATGAAAAAAGCGTCACAATTTTATAATAGTCATCAATTTAAAACATTTCTTTTCTTTCCTGAATGCAATATATTTTCTAATATTTTTAAAAAAACACTTATCTCTAAGGTAGAGGAAGGGAATAAAATGGTACATGATAAAAGAGAAAAAAGGAAGGCCTGGGAAACAGGAAGCCCAGCAGGATTCACTGGGCCTGGTTGGACTTCCTGGGGGTGAGTTTCTGAGGGTTTAGTGACTTTGTCTGGGGGTTGAATGACTTTGTCTGTGTGGGGACCAACCTGTGAAAAAAAAAAAAGGGGGATCTGCTTGGCCAAGTTGGGCACTGGGTGAAATTTTGGACCCATAAGGTACACCGTAGGACTCTAGATTCTTTGTGTCTGTTTCATCTGAATCGATGTTATCACATGTAAAACTGAACCTTGTTATTGCTGTTTTTAATAAGAATTACGTGTGTGTCTTATTACTTGGGTTGGGGAATTTTTACACATGGTGGACACACCATAATCCACCCAGACTGAAGTGTAGAATATTTTTTTAGTTATCCAGAAAGCCTCTTCTTGCCCCTCTCAAGTGAAAACACCCCACACGATACCACAAAGCCATTATTCTGATTTCTGTCATCGTCAGTTAGTTTTGACGTCGTGTGTGTGTGTGTGTGTGTGTGTGTGTGTGTGTATGTATTATTTTCTAGCCACACTGCACAGCATGCAGAACTTCCCCATCCAGGAATCAAACCTGTGCCCGTGCAATGGGAGCATGGAGTCTTAACCACTGAACCACCAGGAAAGTCCAGATCTTTTTAAAGCTGTAACCATATCGTAGATACTCGTTTGCGTCTGCTTTCACTCAATGTTATGTTTGTGAGATTCGTGCAAGTTGTCATTTGCTCTTTTCACCTGTTCTTTTCATTACTGTGTAGGGCTCCAGTTGTGTGACATATCACAATGTATCTATTCTCAGTTGTTGGCATCCAGTTTGGGATTACAATGGATAAAGATGCTACTTGTGTCCACATGTCTTGGGTGGATTTAAGCACTCATTCCTCTTGGATTCTTGGGTAAGAAAGACACACATTCAGCTTTCAGGAAATCCTGCTGAACAAGTTTTCAAAGTGTTTGCCCCATTTTATACTTGTATCAGGACTCTACACTACTTCCTCCCTTAACTGAGTAAGGGGTAACTGTTAGTTGGGGTTTCCCTGGGGGCTAAGTGGTAAAGAGTCCACCTGCAATGCAGCAGACACAGGTTCAATTCCTGGGAAGATCCTCTGGAGAAAGAAATGGCAACCCACTCCAATATTCTTTCTTGGGAAATCCTATGGACAGTGGAGCCTGGCAGGCTACAGGCCATGGGGTCACAAAGAGTTGGACTCAAATTAGTGGCTAAACAGCAAGAGCAACTGTTAGTTATAAAACAAAATGTTCCTTTGGTGGCTCTGCATTCTCAACTTCATGTACACATCAAGACTCCACCAGTTACTATTAATAATAGTTTGTACCTGTTATTCCCTCCGCCTGGAACACTGCCACGTATTGCCTGGCCAGTTCCTCCTCATATCGTAGCCCAAAGGATGCCTCCCCAGCAAGGCCTTGCCTGACTGCCCCATCCGTGTGAGCACCTCTGCCTCCCCAACGGGTCACTCACTATCTCACTCTCTGCTTCATTTCTGGAACTTACCCTGTTTGTTCATCAGTTTAATTATTGTCTATCTCCTCTCACTAGGAATAAAAGTTCTGTGAGGACTAGGTATTGTCTGGTCCTCAGAGTTCACTACAACCAATATAACCTGTGAAAGTGTGAAAGTGAAAAGTGTTAGTTGCTCAGCTATGTGCAACTCTTTGCGACCCCATGGACGGTAACCTGCGAGGCTCCTCTGTCCATGGAATTCTCCAGGCAAGAACACTGCAGTGAGTTGCCACGCCCTCCTCCAGGGGATCTTCCCAACCCAGGGATCAAACCCAGGTCTGCTGCATTTCAGGTGGAGTCTTTACCGTCTGAGCTACCAGGGAAGCCCAGTACAACCTGTACAATCAATAAAATACTGCAGAAGTGACCAGGTGTAATAGCCACGATTAGGGAATAAACATATGGCATCTGCGTTGCTCTCTGGGGTCACCAGCTGTGAGGGAGGCCATATTGTGAGGACATTCAAGCAGCCTGGAAAAGCCTTTGTCTCCCGCCAACAGCCTGCATCATGAGAGAACTTAGGAGTCAGCATCTCCAGCCCCAGTCAAACCTTCAGGTGACCACATCCTGGTGGATAGCATGAGAGGCCTGAATCAGAGCCACTTAGATAAACCACTTCCAAATTCCTGACCCACAGAAATTGTGAACGTGTTTATACTGTTGTGGCTTTAAGCTGCTAAGTTTTGAAGTAATTCGTACATGGTAATATTTAAGAAATACCAGCACTCAGCAAGTATTTGTTGGACAAATGAATGAATAACTGAGTGAGTGAATTAGATTAAGAGCCGCACATCATTAAGAGGCCGCACATCAGTGGCCTCACGCCATCTGTTATCACCTGGTCAGAATGCATGTGTCACGGGCCTCTCCACTCTCAAGCTTTAGTTTAAGCTCATGATCTTAGAACAAGGTTTCTCAGCCTTGGTACTCTTGTTGTTTGGAGCCAGAAAAGTTTTGTGTGAGGGGGAATCCTGTTCACTGCTGTAAGATTTTTAGCAGAATGAACCTCTAGTCTCCACCCAATAGAAACTCCCTCTCCAATCCAAATGTTACAACTAAAAATGTCTCCAGACAATGTCAAATGTGCTCTGGGATACAAAATCACCCCCATTTAGGAACCATTGCTCTGAAGTAATCATTGAAGGATGGTTAGAAGTACTCACAATACTGGTTGGGTTCAGAGCTGTACCAAATTTTACAATATTTTTAAGATATTTGATTGATAAAAATCTAATCAACACATAACCTACTTTTTTCCGAAAAATAAATAAGAACTTAGTTAAGCAAAGTACATCTATAGATGAAACAATTCTTCCTCATAAGTAAATGGCTCATTAATACATAATGTTGCTAGGTATGAAAAAAAGGCAATACCATGACCAAACCAAGTTCAACCTCTGGCTTTAAATAAAATATTGAGAAGGTGATTTGTCCCATGAATTTCCCTTTGGAAGAGGAATGGAAGTTACTCTTTCTCTCTCTCTGTTTTTTGTTTTGGAAGTATAATTGACTTACAATGTATACAGCAAAGTGATTCAGATATATATTCAGATGCTTTTCCCTTATAGATTATTACAAAATATTGGGTACTGTGTCCAGAAATTACTCTTAAAGTAGAGCAGTACAGTACAAGAAACCAGTCTTCCTCAGATTCACTTATTTCCCATTCCCTCTCACCTGGAAGCTTTCTCAGGAGAGCCACGCAGCTTGCCTGCCTACTTCCTCCAGGTATCTGCTTAACTATCTCCTTATCAGAAAGGCCTTCCAAAGACTTCCCTTCTGGTCCAGTGGTGAAGACTCTGCACTGCTTGGGGCATGTGTTCAATCTGGGTGCAGGAAGCTCCATATTGCCACGAAGTGTGTCCAAAAAAAAAAAGGCCCTCCAAGACCAATCTTTTTCAACAACACCTCCCACCCACCAAAATCCCACACTCTTCTGTAGAGCCATCGCCACCATCAGGTTCACGGTAGATTCTGTTTCTTTGTTGTCGGCCTCTGCATTGGTAAAATGTCAATTCTCTTGTATCCTTATACCTGCAAGCAGTGCCTCGCATCAGGTAGGTGCTCAGTAAACATTTGTGGAAGGGATGGATGTGGTGGGTCAAAGGCCAAGAAGGACCCAAAATGTTCGCCTGAGATGGGACTGGGTAAGGAGGAGGAGGGCTGCCCACATATTTTGTGTTGTACATTTTGCATTTTGAGTCATGTGAAAATAATAACTACTTAAAACAATCAAAAAGTGAAAGAAAAAGGTGGCCAGTCCCTTCTTTCACCAAATGGGATAAATCAAGCTGGCTCCAATGTCTCAACATTACTTTACATGACTGTCATATGCAAAAGGTTTGTTCACCATATCTCATTCACCCTCAGTGCAAAGCTGGCTGTACTGTCATTGTTTGCACAACAAAACTTGATGGATTGTTTTGGATTCTCATTCCCTATTTGAGAGCCTCTTGGCTTCTTTCAAGTCATGCTTTGGTGTTTCTTCAGTTCTTTCAAGTATTTTTAGCCATATAAAAGTAAAAATAAAAAGCAACTCTATTACTATGTGTCATCTACAATCTTGAAGAACAATTATTTCGAGCATATTAGAGCTACTTAACTTAATAGCTACTTTCTGAGAAAAGAGAAGTAAAAATTCAAATTTTTTAAATCAATGAGTTTAAATGCATCCTGCAGACATTCTAAGATGATCCCATGGTGAATATTATTATTGAAAAACTGAAAAAGAACCTGCAAAAAATGAATACAAGAACAGAAGAAAGAAAAAATTCCAATATTGAACCCAAACCTGGTGATTTGTTCCCATTTTCTTCACATGATGGTTATTCAAGTGTCAAGCCCATCTTCTGTGTTTTCCTTTACATATCTCCTGGACTTCCCTCATGGCTAAGATGGTAAAGCGTCTGCCTACAATGCGAGAGACCCAGGTTCAATCCCTGGGTCAGGAAGATCTCCTGGAGATGGAAATGTCAACCCACTCCAGTATTCTTGCCTGGAAAAACCCATGGATGGAGGAGCCTGATAGGCTACAGTCCATGCGGTCACAAAGAGTAGGACATGACTGAGTGACTTCACTTTCTTTCTCTAGATAAAAATTGAACAGTACTTTCCTCTGTTCCCAGGATGAAATAGCAGCATCACTGGGGTGGGTGAGGGATCTTGGGAGACTTTCGCAAACTCCATAGCAGGTCTCATGGTGAGATATGCCACACCTCAGAGTTAGGGAAGGGAGACATGGTTGTAGGTTATGTTTTCTGGGAAGAAGATGCTGAGAAAGATTTGGGGGCATAGAAGGTTTATTGGGAGGTAAGATCGACAATTCCTGGGTTGGGAAGATCCCCTGGGGAAGGGACTGGCTACTCACTCCAGTATGAATCTTTTGGGGTGGGGGGACGCTGCCCAAGTGACACTAGTGGTAAAGACCCCACCTACCAATGCAGGAGCCAGAAGAGAGGCAAGTTCAATCTCTGGGTCAGGAAGATCCCCTGGAGAAGGAAATGGCGACCCACTCCAGTGTTCTTGCTTGGACAATCCAATGGACAGAGAAGCCTGGCAAGTTACAGTTGGCAGGGTTGCAAAGAGATGGAAACGACTGAAGCGACTTCAGTTTAGTTCAGTCACTCAGTCGTGTCCAACTCTGCGATCGCATGGATTGCAGCACGCCAGGCCTCCCTGTCCATCACCAACTCCCAGAGTTCACTCAAACTCATGTCCATTGAGTCAGTGATGCCATCCAACCATCTCACCCTTTGTCATCCCCTTCTCCTCCTGCCTTCAATCTTTCCCAGCATTAGGGTCTTTTCCAATGAATCAGCTCTTCACATCAGGTGGCCAAAGTGTTGAAGGTTCAGCTTCAGCATCATTCCTTCCAATGAACACTCAGGACTGATTTCCTTTAGGATGAACTTGTTGGATCTCCTTGCAGTTCAAGGGACTCTCAAGAGTCTCCTCCAACACCATAGTTCAAAAGCATCAATTCTTCTGTGCTCAGCTTTCTTTATAGTCCAACTCTCACATCCATACATGACTATTGGAAAAACCATAACTTTGACTAGACAGACCTTTGTTGGCAAAGTAAATGTCTCTCTCTGCTTTTTAATATGCTGTCTAGGTTGGTCATAACTTTTCTTCCAAGGAGCAAGTGTCTCTTAATTTCATGGCTGCAGTCACCATCTGCAGTGATTTGGGAGCCCCCTAAAATAAAAAAGCGACTTAGCAGCAGTCAACATCTATAAAAGGAAATGGGGAGAAAGCCGAATTGGGCAGGCAGAGCAGTCCGAAGGCCATCAGACTTGACTATATCTGCCAACCACACAACGAGCTCAGTCACAGGGACTGCCTGCTAGAGGTGTCTTGAGTTGAGGGGACATGGCTAGGCTAGCACTGCCACCTTGCTCAGCCCTTGTCTGAGGAACCCCCAAGAGGACTGTGACCTTGACTTGAAGAGCTGAGGCAGGTCCTGAAGGAGCTGACAGCTGCAGGCTGTTGGACAATCACCCACCCCATGGCTGGTCAGCGAGTCATTTCTTGAAGAGGACTCTGAGCAACACACCTCTCTGCCTCAGGAGGGAAGGGATGGGAGAATCTGACAGATGTTCTTCAAAAAGCCATGGCAACTGTTGATGACTGGTCAGATCTACAGAGAGAGGTTAAAGGGACTCCTGACCACTAGGAGAGCTTGGCCATCAGCAGACGTGGATCGGTTGGGATAATACCTCTTCTCACCAGACCCGCAGCAGCCTTCTACTGAAAGCAGCCCACTTATTTTCTGCCTAAGTTGCCTGTGCCCTCTATACTGAGTGACCAGCCACGCTCCTTAGTAGCAACATGAAGGGGGTTCACCAGGGGACTGATTCACGGCCCCCGGAGGTTACATGCAGGGTGGGGATGGCTTGATGTGAAACGGTCCCATATTGAATGGGGACAAACTAACTCTAGTTAGTTTTGAGGAGGGGTTGAAGCAGGTGCTCAGGCTTCATCCTGAAGGACACTGAGTGTTTTTTCCTTCTCTCCCGCTTCACGGAGCTGACCAGAGGGCAGTGGACATCCACCCTGTTGTTGCCTAAAGAGGCACCATGTCCTTCACTACCCAGTACCCTAATGAGAAACTCTGTCATCACAGGCGATCTGGGGATGTCACTTCCTTAAAATCTGTCCTTTGAACTGTAAAATGACAACACTGACAGTTATTTCTTCTTTGTAAAAGAGTGAGTGAAAAGATGAGATTTGACCCTGAAACTCTAACAACTGTCCCTTAGCTTTGGGTTTGGGCCACTTTCGTAAACCTTGAGCTCATCCAACTTGCTCCTCACCTCCTATGGTGGTTTTCCCCACAGCAGGAGCTGTCATGTCTCTAAATTTTGAATGTCAGGCTGATCTGCCTGCCGCTGTGGGTGATATGAACAGCTGACACTAACAGTTCACCATCTAATTAGCAGGACATTATCTCCAGCAGACCTTATTTAAAGTCATTCTGTATACATAAAACTGTTTACAATACTATCTTTAATACCAAGTCTCTGTAACTTCCCTGTATGTAAAGCCTTAAAAGCCTGATTTCAAACTGGAATTGAGCTACACACACACATACACACACATGCACACACACACACACATGGCATGTGTATGTACAGCTTAGAATCAGACAGATGGTTTCAGATTCGATAATTCCTTGCCTCTCCTACAGGTTTGTGATTCTTTGGCCTTCAGTTCATGGAATAAGAATCATCTATTCCCAGGTAGAAGCCAGATTAAAATGGAAAAGGGCAACCATTAAGAGGTTGTGTTGTAGGGAATTTTAATTTTTAAAAGAGTAACTGAGATCGTACTTTGAAAATTAAAATTTTAAAGAGTTTAAAGGTGAAAAAGAAAAGAATAAATAAGAAAAAGTTATAAGACTACTACCTAAACTCATTCATTTCTTTTTATATGTTAGTTAAAAATCAGAGTTATACCAACAAATACCAATATTCATTCTCTACACTAGTCCTTGGGAATTTATTTTTAATTGAATGGAATAATGACTTGGAAGAATCAAGCTTGTAGATTTTAGAGTCTGTCAGGGAGAAAACTTAGAAATGCTAAACAGATCACATTTTGTTCAAGTTTATACGTGCTACCATTCCAACAACTTAGATGAAAATATTTGCAATCATATCTGCAAACATAGATGAGGGGTTAAATGCAAGATGAGGTATAAATTAAGTAAAGCGTAGAATGCAAATAAAAATAATGGTGGGACACAGGGGATTGTAGGGGCTAAAATACCAGTGTCAGAATCTGGCTTTGTGTCAGATTCTGACACAAAGTCAGAATTCAAGCTTTGCCCGTTACTTAATTGAAGGATCTTAATTTAAGAAAGGGAAACAACTTCACCTTTGTGTATCTATACTTGCTATAAAATAAGAGTAAGGAGAAGATCCAAGATACCAGCCTCCAGAACTGCTCATGTGGCTAAACGCTCCCCAATATGTCTAAAACCAGTGCCTCTATCCCCAGGGTGAGCTGCAGCTTTCATATCAGACAAGTGGATTACCTACAGCAAGAGGGAAACCAGGCTATTAAAATGTTTCTGGTATAAAAGCACCCTGCTCTGGTCATTTCTTCAGGTCTCCATTTTCTTCTGACGGCTCCCATGTATAAGTAAAAATTCACTAAAATTTCTATACTTTTCTCCTGTTTAAAAAAAAAAGAATAAGGAAACCTACCTCATGTGAGTTTTGTGAGAATTCACATATAAAGCACTTGGTGCACAATTCGGTACACAGTAACTGTCCAATTAATGAAGACAACCTATAACAAAACACAACCTAAAATTAAAGTCTTATTGCAATAGTCATTTCTGATTTTTTAGTGGTTAGCTTGTAGACTAGGATCACTGAAAAATGAGAATAAGAGTTGTTATTTATTGAACATCTACTATTAGCCAAGGAGAGCGGCAGACATTATTTACATATCACTAATTTTCACATTATATTTGATATTATTATCTCTATTTATAGATGAAGAAACTGAGGATCAGAAGGTCAGAGAGGTTGTTCAGTTCAGTCGCTCAGTCGTGTCTGACCCTTTGCAACCCCATGAATAGCAGCACGCCAGGCCTCCCTGTCCAGCACCAACTCCCGGAGTTCACTCAGACTCGCGTCCATCGAGTCAGTGATGCCATCCAGCCATCTCATCATCTGTCGTCCCCTTCTCCTCCTGCCCCCAATCCCTCCCAGCATCAGAGTCTTTTCCAATGAGTCAACTCTTCACATGAGGTCGCCAAAGTACTGGAGTTTCAGCTTTAGCATCATTCCCTCCAAAGAAATCCCAGGGCTGATCTCCTTCAGAATCGACTGGTTGGATCTTCTTGCAGTCCAAGGACTCTCAAGAGTCTTCTCCAACACCACAGTTCAAAAGCATCAATTCTTCGGCACTCAGCTTTCTTCACAGTCTAACTCTCACATCCATACATGACGACTGGAAAAACCATAGGCTTGACTAGACGGACCTTTGTTAGCAAAGTAATGTCTCTGCTTTTGAATATGCTATCTAGGTTGGTCATAACTTTCCTTTCAAGGAGTAAGCGTCTTTTAATTTCATGGCTGCAGTCATCATCTGCAGTGATTTTGGAGCCCCCCAAAATAAAGTCTGACACTGTTTCCAGTTTCCCCATCTATTTCCCATGGAGTGATAGGACCAGATGCCATGATCTTCATTTTCTGAATGTTGAGCTCTAAGCCAGCTTTTTCACTCTCCTCTTTCAGAGAGGTTGTAAGTGGCTCTATAATCTAATCCCTATTCACTCTGCCATATTGCCTCTGAGTTAGGATGCCACCAAATAGTCTATAAATAAAGTTAATTAACAATGTAACCAACTGCTGACTTCCACATCATTCTTGTCAGATGCGCTTGGTGGACTCTGGCATCAAATCTACTGCTGGTTTTCAATCCACTGGATTGAAACAAAAAGCAAGATGGGAGATTGCACTACCCTCTATCTGTCTCCAGTGTTTCTACCCTACTGGATCATAGCACTTACTGCCATCTAGCAGGGGCATGCCTCGAGGCACATCTTGGCAGCATTGAGAGGCTTTTCAAAGTTAGAAGAATGATTACCTTTGAAAAGAGTCAGAAAAATTATTAAGAAGAGTTATTTGCTAACATGCAGGCTTGAAGAATTTAAGTTCTTCACATTCTGTTAGCAACGTGTGCCTCGTCGCTCAGTTGTGTCCAATTTTTTGCAACTCCGTGGACTGTAGCCCACCAGGCTCCTCTGTCCATGGGATTCCTGAGAATACTAGAGTTGATTGCCATTTTCTTCTCCAGGGTATCTTTCCAACACAGGGACTGAACCCAAGTTTCTTGCATCTTCCGCATTGCAGGAGGATTCTTTACCGATGAGTCATCAGGGAAGCCCCTTCTGTTAGCAATATGATCACCAAAATATCATTTTCACTTTAATTCAACAAAGGTTGAACTAAACACTAAGCACTATATATTTTTAAATTATTCTGCTTCATGTGCTTACGCTGTGTGTGTGCACAGTCGCTTCAGTTGTGCCCAACTCTGTGCAACATTATGGACTGCAGCCTGCCAGGCTCTTCTGTCCATGTGATTCTCCAGGCAAGAATACTGGAGTGGGTTGCCATGCCCTCCTCCAGGGTACCTCCCCAACCCAAGAATCAAACCCGTACCTCTTGCATCTCCTGCATTGGCAGCAGGTCCTTTACCACTAGCATCACCTGGGAAGCCCATTCTGTTGTATATCTTCTTTAAATAACTTACTATTATACACAAGAATCCAAATATATACACCAAATAAATTAGGAAAGTAGTTCTCTCTTTTAAAAAAAAATGAGGAAAAAAATTTGTTTTCTTAATGACCTAATACACTTTGAAGCTGGGAAGGACCACTTCAGCATTCCTTTAAAGGTAATCTCCTCAAAATACTTATTTGATTTTTTAAAATATGTACCTAATAAGACAAAAAACATTAACATGTAGAAAAGATTATATAAAAATGGCAAGTAAGAACATGAAAATATACCCAGCCTCATTAGTCATTAGGGAAACACATTTTTAAATTACTATGAGATAGCACCCACACACCCACTAGAGTAGCTGTAATCAAAGAGACTGACAATACTGTTTCCAAGGATTCAGAACAACTGGGATTTTCCTACACTGCTTGTGTATGAAAACAGTTTGGCAGCTTCTTGTAAAATTAAACATATACCTACCATAAGAGCCCTCAGTCCCACTCCTAGATATTAGCCCCAAAGAAATGAAAGCAGATGTCCACACAAAAACTGATACGTCAGTGTTCACAGAAGCTTTCTTCACAGGAGTCAAAAGGAAAAAAAACAACCAGATGTCGAACGATGCGTGAGTGGATAAAGAGCCTGTGGACTATCCATACAATGGAATACTATTCAGTAATAACAAGGAATGAACTAATCTGTGTGTGTATGTTAGTAGCTCAGTCCTGTCCGACTCTTTGCAACCCCATGGACTGTAGCTTGTCAGGCTCCTCTGTCTGTGGATTCTCCAGGCAAGTATACTGAAGTGGGTTGCCATTCCCTTCTCCAGAGGATCTTCTCAACCCAGGGATCAAACCCCCAACTGGAGGCCCACACAAATGTGCCCAGCTGATTTTTTGACAAAGATGCACAAGCAATTCAATGGAGAAAGGATACCTTTCCAAAAAAGAAAAAAATGATGCTAGAGCAACTGGACATCCAATGTTGTTGCTTAGTCACTAAGTTATATCTGACTCTTTGCAACCTCATGGACTGCAGCATGCCAAGCTTCCCTGTCCTTCACTGTCTTCCAGCGTTTGCTCAAACTCATGTTCATTGAGTTGGTGATGCCATCCAACCACCTCATCCTCTGTCACCTTCTTCTCCTCCTGCCCTCAATCTTTCCCAGCATCAGGGTCTTTTACAATGAATCAGTTCTTTGCATCAGGTGGCCAAAGTATTGGAGCTTCCGCTTCAGCATCAGTCCTTCCAATGAATATTCAGCACTGATTTCCCTCAGGATGGACCGGTTTGATTTCCTCACTGTCCAACAGAATCTCAAGAGGCTTCTCCAACACCACAATTTGAAAGCATCAATTCTTTGGTGCTCAGCCTTCTTTATGATCTGTACACAACTACTGGAAAAACCGTAGCTAGGCAAAAAGAGAAATGAATCTCAAACTAGTGTCATAGAATCCATGACAAGCATACAAAATAGGTAACAATTTTAGAACTATTTATGCCACTACTAGAGGAGAAGGAAATGGCAACCCACTCCAGTATTCTTGCCTGGAAAGTCCCATGGACAGACGAGCCTGGTGGGCTGCTGTCCATGGGGTTGCACAGAGTCGGACACAACTGCAGTGGCTTAGCAGCAGCAGCAGCATGCCACTACTGGCTAGGATTACATTTGACTGCATATGACAAACATGCTTAATCTTTCTAACAAAAACAACAGAAATGCAGGTTAGGACTAGTACAGCAGTTCTAGGAAGCTGTGAGAACCCCAGGCCCCTTCTTCTTGGTTGCTCCACTCTCCTTGATATTCCACTTAGGTCCAGGCTGTCCACATTCAGGCAGTGAGCATCCTTTCCCTTTCTGGACACTTCCCGGAAGTCTCACATCAAACATCCCTTATATCTCTCAGGTGTCACTTATTTCCAAGGCCCACTTAATTGGGTGGGCAGTAAGAAATGTGTTCTTTCACTCCAGGGAGCATTGTGCCCCATTGACTATCAGAAATTCTATTAATGTTTCTAGAAGAAAGGAAGAAGGTGTATAGGAGCACACTTGCAAACTCTTCCACAGACCACATTTAAATTTGTTTCTTCGGTTCTCAAGCTTTTATCTTCTTAAAATGTCTGAACAAAAAATATGATGATTTCTCTGTGAAAATACAAAACACCCAGTACTCACTAACTGATTCATCATTCATTTAATAAACATAACTTTACTTTCTCAAGAAACTCAAGGGGGAAAACTTCCTAATTATTAGCTGAAAAAGAAAATTCTTACTTTGCCGACAAAGATGCATATAGTCAAAGCTATGGTTTTTCCGGTAGTCATGTGTGAATGTGAGAGTTGGACTATAAAGAAGGCTTAGCACCAAAGAATTGATGCTTTCAAATTATGGTGCTGGAAAAGACTCTTGAGAGCCCCTTGGACTGCAAGGAAATCTAACCAGTCTGTCCTAAAGGAAATCAGTCCTGAATATTCATTGGAAGGACTGATGCTGAAACTGAAGCTCTAGTACTTTGACCACCTGATGTGAACAGCCACCTCTTTGGAAAAGACTCTGATGCCGGGAAAGATTGAAGGCAAAAGGAGAAGAAAGAGTCAGAGGATGAGATGGTTGGATGGCATCACTGACTCAGTGGACATGAGTTTGAGTAAACTCCCAGAGACAGTGAAGGACAGGGAAGCCTGGCATGCTGCAGGTGATATCTTAATTCTAATAGCCTCTTTTAAGCTTGTGTCTTAGGGTCTGAATAAAGTAAATATTTCAAAAATGACAATGTCCATTTTAGTTTCAATATTTATACATAACTGGATTATCCAGTTCTTGTTTCTCTTCTCCTTTGACTCTCCTATCTCACTTCATCACTAACCAAATCTCTCTTGGAGTCCTTTACAGAGAAATGAACATAAAGAAAACTTACTCAGTTTTTCTTTAAAAAGAAATACTTCCTACTATTTCTAGGTTTAAATAAAGAGAATTTATCAGTGAATTTCCTTTATTCAGCTTATTATTCATACATAGCAATATTACTAATCTCCAACATGCTATTCTCTTTAAAAAAAAATCCATTTATTTAGTTATTATTCCCCCATTCAACCAGTCTTTACCAATTATCTACAAAGAGTGGCTTTCCCACCAAAATGTGACTCTATTGTGGTCCAGCAGTGTCTTTTTTGTTTCCATCTTCCAACTCTCAGCACCTGTTACATCTGATATTTATTAAGTAGCTACTCAACAAACATCTGTTCAAGAATGAAAGAAAGAATAAATGTGGTTTTTCTAGAACCCAGATCCATTGATGGGGTTCTATTTTCCTAAAGACAATGAAGACCATCCATGATGATGTTGAGTGTTTCACTGATATTCCAGAATCCCCTGGTCCTGATAATATTTATTTGCCCTTCCAGAAAGGCCCTGAGATGTTTCAGTAAAGAACAGTAGGGTACCATACAAAAGCCTGTCTTAGAACTCACTATCCATTCTCTGACTCTCTGCAATAGACATTGGGGCTTTTCCTGCATCTATAGTCTCCTCAATTCTCACTTCAACACCCACTTCTCCCTGACCTCTGACACTCAACTTACCCTAATAAAATAATCAAGTCTTCTTTGTCAGCAGCTCAGGGTTAATTGTTCTTTCTAAAGCTTGACCTTCGTACTGTTTCTAATCCCTACCCTCTCATATCTACAGCCACTGCCTAGCAGAATATTTTGACTTATTTATGCTGCTTGCATGCATAAACTATTGCTGGCTGCACTGCTATGATAGGAAAGTCACAAAAAGAAGGTGACCTCATCTTATACATTGCTTAGCTAGACCTTTTGGCCAATGGTGATTCAGAGAAACAGTTCAACACATGTGTCCTTTCCTTTTTCTGGTCACTTACCAATTTAAATATTCTTATAGTTGTTGCTTATTTATTTTTTAGTTGACCAAGTCTGAAGTCTTCTGACTATACTAGCTTTTTTTTAAAAAAATCAATCTTTAACGAATAAGTGAGGCATTAACTGTACAGAAGTTAGTCATGTTAAAAACACACATCTGACTGACCCAAAACAACCATCTCCTGTCCCATAGAGTGGATTTGGTTTAAATTTCCTGTCAAATTGCTGAAATAGTAAATGTTTCAGGGATTCTTTAGGATTTCATGGTTAAGAAAGTGTGTAAACTACTCCTAAGAATAATTTCAAGTTGAGAGAGATTGCCCCAGTCCAAGAAAACTACAATACAGAAATTCTGCTCTTAGGTCCTGAAAAACTTTATATCAGGTCCTGGGAAAACTGCCAGAAATTCACATTGCCCTTGATTCCTTTTCCAGATGCCTAAAGGTTCAGGGGCAGGCAGGGGGAGAGAGGGAGGGAGAGGATTTTTAAGTCTTCTAATATATATGCATTATTCTATTTTCAACCCTTAATGAATCCCAAATGTTCCCTTCACTTATTCTTGGGTCCTCAGGGCTGAAATACAGTCCAGAAAGGGACAAATTCTTCTTCTAACCTTTCCACTCCATGATTATTTTTGAATTGTAAATCATGCACTTTTGAAACTGTGAATTCCCAGCTGCTTTCACCTGCCTCAAACAATTGTCAAATGATGGAAAGCTCCAAGGGATAATCAGACATGGCAGTACCTGTACCATTTTTCATTTTGCTTTGTATGAATGAGAATCTCTCATACAAAATGATTTTTGAATTCAGAAAATATTTCTAGTAAGTACCATAAACCAGTACCTTCATTTCTGCACTACTAATCTCAATGGTACCTTCCAAAAGTTATTTTAATGCTTAACACCAAATTAAAGTTTTTACCTTTGCTTACAAAATATAAAAATATATTAAAACTATAATTAATCAAGAGGATGGGAAGCCACAGACTGGGAGAAAATAATTGCAACAGACTAATAGAAGACTGCTTTTCAAATTACACAAAGAGCTCTTAAAACTCAACAATGAGAAGACAACTGGATTAAAAAGTTGGTCAAAGACCTCAACAGTGACCTCCTCGAAGAAGATATACAGATGGCAAATAAGCATATGAAAAATGCTCCACATCATTTGTCATTGGTGAAATGCAAGTTCAAACAACAATGAGATAACACTACTCAACTATTAAAATGGCCAAAATCCAGAACAGTGACATCAAATGCTGACAAGGATGTAGAGCCGTAGGAACTATCATTCACTGCTGGTGAGAATGCAAAATGATACAGTCATTGTGAAAGACAGTTTTGTGGTTTCCCACCAGGACTTCCCTGGTGGCTCAGACGGTAAAGTATCTGCCTATAGTGTGGGAGACCCGGGTTCAATCCCTGGGTCGGGAAGATCTCCTGGAGAAGGCAATGGCAACCCACTCCAGTATTCTTGCCTGGAAAATCCCGTGGATGGAGGAGCCTGGTAGGCTACAGTCCCTGGGGTCGCAAAGAGTAGGACACGACTAAGCGACTTCACTTTCACTTTCACAACACTAAACATACTCTGACCATATGATCCAGCAGTGGCACTCCTTGGTGTTTGCTCAAAGGAGTTGAAGACTAATGTGTACACAAAAACCTGCATGTGGATGTTTATAGCAGCATTACTCATAATTGCCCAAACTTGGATGCAACCAAGATGTCCTATGGTAGGTGAATGGGTGTACCACAGTTTTGTGGTACATCCAGACAATGGCATATCACTCAATCCTTAAAACAACAACAGCAGCAAAACAACAAATCAAGGAGGAATCTTAAATGCAAATTACTAAGTGAAACAAGCCAATGTGAACAGCTGCTATTTTATGATTCCAACTATATGGCATTCTGGAAAAGAGAAAATTATGGAGTCAGTAAAATGATGAGTGGTTACCAAGGGTTAGGGAGAGAGACAAACAGGTGGACAAGAGAATTTTAGGACCGTGAAATTACCTTGTATGACACTATAATGATGGATATATGTTATAATTTGTTGTTGTTGTTTAGTTGCTAAGTCATATCTGACTCTTTCGTGACCCATGAATTGTAGCCTGCCAGTCTCCTCTCTCCTTGGGATTTCCCAGGTTAGAATACTGGAGTGGGTTGCTATTCTTCTCCAGGGGATATTCCCGACCCAGGGATTGCACCCAGATTGCAATTGCACCCAATTGCCAATTGCATTGGCAAGCAGATTCTTTACTGTTGAGCCAGCAGAGAAGCCCATATGTCATCACACATTTGTCCAAACCTGTAGAATGTACAATACTCAGAGTGAACCTAAAGGTAAATGTTGAACTTTGGGTGATAATGACTGTAAATGTATTTTAAGAAAATACCACTCAATTTTATTCATTTTAACAAATATCCCACTCTGCGGGAGATGTCAAAAATAGGGGAAGCTATGCATAAGTGGGTGCTAGAACTATATGAAGCTCTGTACCTTCCTCTCAATTTTGTTATGAATCTAAAATAAATCCTACAATACTGGAGACTGCAATGGAGACTTAAACCTTAAGACAGTAAAATAGTGCCAAGTTACAATCTTTGCTATAATCTTTCCCATTTTCCCATTAAAGTTTCATGAAAAACTTTTTGAAAATTAAGAATCAATCATTTGCAAGAGGTATTTCCACTAACTACAGTACAGAGGGAACTAAATCAAGAAACTTTATCATGAATACTTTATCCTCAAGAAAGAAGAGCAAAATTGGTAGGAAGAAGTTAAGCCTTCACACTATTATTCAATCAGAATCTCCAGATCCCAGGAGAAGGCACAGGAGAATTACAGAGAACCAGGGAGGCAGGGGTGGCTGGCTACAGAATGTGATGGATAGACCCCTGGCATAAGGAGCTGCAGATAAAGCATTGTGGGGAAGCACCCTGGCAGCCCACAGTATTCAAGACTGCAGTTTTTTCATTTATCACAGCTGATTAAAGACGAATCCCAGATAGCCTCTGATTCTTGACAACATAAATTCCCCTCCTTGCAGATAACTGGACAATGAATGGGTCAGGGGAAGATCTTGTCATGGTGGCTGCTCCACAAGTGATAAATGTAAATGTCTGCTGGATTCCAGCGTTTGGGTAGGTGAGTGTGTTCCTGTACTCTCCTATAACTTTAGATCTATCTATCTTTTCAAGAGGATGGCAAAGAGAAGCGGAGGACATTTCACCTGCTGGTTGGCCAACTGTAAGACTGGAAGGAATTTCTCTTGTTGATCTGTAATAGGAAAAACAATCACCACCTCAACACAAGATTGAAAAAAACTCCATAGTGCAAGGAAATAGAGAGCTATCTGAAGACTCCAAAGAAGAGCATACAACTGAAGATGGGAAAATAAGACTTTATTATGGGAAAAGAAGAATTTAGAAAATGTCTCTCTGTACTTAATGGAAGGCAGGAGAGATAGTGTCTATTTATTGATCATCAGTAAATTAAAAATATACGGCAACTAAAATTTCACTGTGGAATTAAAAAATGCCATTGGAGGCAAAAAAGCAAAACTGACTCTGCTGATGGTCAAATAAGTAATTTGTAGGATGAATATAAGGTTTTGTTTTTCAGGGAACATTTCTTGCTTCTCCATGGACAGCGCTCACAGCTCAGATTTCTCAAAACACAATCTGCTTACCTTTATGAGCCCTTACTTCGCTGTGCTTCTCTGTAATTGCATTTGGTGTTTGGGTCTGTCCCTTGACCATGTGTTGCTTCAGGGAGGGAGTATGACTCATGCATTTCTATCCCTCCAAAGCAGCATAACCTCTGATCAGTGGGCCCTAGTTAAGGGTCTGGTGAAGATATGAAATGAGAGCTCACCGAAGACCTCGGATTCTTATTGGTTTGTATTTTCATTTTTTAAATCAGCATGTGAAAAACTCAGTCTGTGATCAAAGTATCACAGAACACCGTTTAGAGATTGGGATGTCAGGATAGAGTTAAAAGGTATGGATTGAAAAACAAGTTTGTTTTTTTTTAAAGAAAAACAAGGTTAAAACAGTATACAAAAGAATAAGGATGGCATCAAGTGAATACTAAATTAAAAAGTAGTGAGACTATTAGAGTGACTAAGAATTGAGAAAATGTTTCCTTCCTAAAGTCATTCTAGGAGTCAATAGATTAGTTGAGAATACATAAAATACCTCTTATCACAAGAGCAGAGGCCCTTACTCTCACTTCTTTTCCCTCTCTGTGCCTTTTTTCTTTCACATTTCCTCTTTAAAAAAAAAAAAAAATCCTTACCATGCTTTGGATTTGCCAATGATATCTACAGACATTACAATGCGAGCCGTTATAACAGATAAAACCTAAATTTCAGTGGCTTAAAAAAGAAAAGGTATCCTTCAATAAAGTCCTATAGGATCAAGGCTGGCTTTTAAAGGCCTTCAGGGACTCAGACTGCTTTTATCTTATGGTTCCCCTCCTCTAAAGCCTTGGAATCCTCTCTATTTCAGCTGGCAAATAGTGATCCATTAATGGATTGAACAGAGGTTAAAACAAGGAGGTTTTTACAGACCAAAGCCACAAGAGGAGAACATGGCTTTGGATATGTCCTATTAGTGCTCAGTCACATGTATGTGTGCTAAGTCACCTTTAGTCATGTCCAATTCTTTTCGACCTTATAGGCTGTAGCCCCCCAGACTCCCCCGTCCAAAGGATTCTCCAGGCAAGAATACTGGAGTGGGTTACCATGCCCTCCTCCAGGGAATCTTCCCAACTCAGGGATCGAACCTCCACTGGCAGGTCTTCTGCACTGGCAGGCAGGTTCTTTTACTGCTTGTGCCATCTGAGAAGCCATATATAATATATATTCATTTAATCTTCAATACCATTTAATGAGTTGTGTTTTTATTACCACTACTTTATTGACAGTAATATCAAGACTCTGCATATAAGAGTCTGCATATAACTTCTATGCAGAGTACATCACAAGAAACACTGGGCTGGAAGAAGCACAAGCTAGAATCAAGATTGCCGGGAGGGAGAAATATCAGTAACCTCAGATATGCAGACGACACCACCCTTATGGCAGAAAGAGAAGAGGAACTAAAAAGCCTCTTGATGAAAGTGAAAAAGGAGAGTGAAAAAGTTGGCTTAAAGCTCAACATTCAGAAAACTAAGATCATGGCATCTGGTCCCATCACTTCATGGGAAATAGATGGGGAAACAGTAGAAACAGTGTCAGACTTTTTGGGCTCCAAAATCACTGCAGATGGTAATTGCAGCCATGAAATTAAAAGACGCTTACTCCTTGGAAGGAAAGTTATGACCAACCTAGATGGCATATTCAAAAGCAGAGACATTACTTTGCCAACAAAGGTCCGTCTAGTCAAGGCTATGGTTTTTCCGGTAGTCATGCATGGATGTGAGAGTTGGACTGTGAAGAAAGCTGAGCACCTAAGAATTGATGCTTTTGAACTGCGGTGTTGGAGAAGACTCTTGAGAGTCCCTTGGACCGCAAGGAGATCCAACCAGTCCATTCTGAAGGAGATCAGTCCTGGGTGTTCTTTGGAAGGAATGATGCTAAAGCTGAAACTCCAATATTTTGGCCACCTCATGCGAAGAGTTGACTCATTGGAAAAGACTCTGATGCTGGGAGGGATTGGGGGCAGGAGGAGAAGGGGACAACAGAGGATGAGATGGCTGGATGGCATCACTGACTCAAAGGATGTGAGTTTGAGTGAACTCCAGGAGTTGGTGATGGACAGGGAGGCCTGGCGTGCTGCGATTCATGGGGTCGCAAAGAGTTGGACACGAGTAAGCGACTGAACTGAACTGAACTGAATATCAAGACACAGAAAGTTAAGCAACTTGACTGAGCCAACAGGGTTGAGCACTGAAGAAAGTAAAACAAGTCAGACTACTAGTGAAAGTTTCTAGTAAATGTCCTAGCGTTCAAGTTCATAGGTTCTATTTGTTTTCAATTATCCTTGCCATATGTTATTCCTATTCCTCAAAGTATTTATCACTTGGGGCTTCCATGACATTCCCTATTCTTGCTTCCCTGCAACCTCATTACACTTTATTCCATGAACACATTGATCTGAGTTTGTAAAACCTAATAGTTACTGTCCTTTCACCAAAAAAGCAGGAGGCATAAATCTAATTTAGCTGTTTCCTAAGGTAAATCCACAACTTATTTATGCAGCAAAATCCCTAAACTTCCTCTAAAACAAAGGGCATATATTCTATCTATATATATATACTTGAGATATTAAACAACCTCACTTTTTTTGATGGAGTGAGGTTTATGAGCAATCTGTTTCATCCCACGGATAGAACCCAGGTCATGGCAGTGAAAGCCTGGAATCCTAACCATTAGGCCACTAGGGAACTCCCATCAATTTCCTTTTAGGAAATATTTTTTAAACTTAGTATCTTCTGTCTTTCTGGTGCTGAAATCTGGTATAAAACTAGAGACAAGAATTTCTTTTAAAGAAAGCTTTTCAAATATTAGTCATTTTAAGTGAGTCACTCCCTAAAAGAATTTGCTTGGGAGTCAAAGAAAGGTGACTTTAATATCCCAGAAACAAAACTCTGATCAATTTATTCATCCATTCTGTCCACTATTAATCTGTTCCGACGGGAAAATTAAAAACACTGAAATTGAACTGGTCAGTAGAAAATCCTCTTTCTCGTTTATATTTTACTATTTAACTGCCAGCTGGAACTTCAGGCCAAACGTTACTTGTAGAACACTCTTGCGGCACACTGAACCCATCATACAGAACAGACAAGGCGCTCCGAAGCACCAGGCGCTGGAAGAGTGAGGAAACATTTTACATGACGGTTACTGATAAATTCAGTCCTCTGGGGAACTTGAGGCTGAACTCCTGGAAGGCTCTTTCGTCAGCTGTGCTTAAAGCAGGGCCCTAGTATGTTCTCAGCGGAGAAGGCAATGGCACCCCACTCCAGTACTCTTGCCTGGAAAATCCCATGGACGGAGGAGCCTGGTAGGCTGCAGTCCATGGGGTAGCTAAGAGTCGGACACGACTGAGCGACTTCACTTTCACTTTTCACTTTCACGCATTGGAGAAGGAAATGGCAACCCACTCCAGTGTTCTTGCCTGGAGAATCCCAGGGATGGGGGAGCCTGGTGGGCTGCCGGCTCTGGGGTCTTACAGAGTCGGACACGACTGAAGTGACTTTTAGGTCAGTTGGTAAAGAATCTGCCTACAATGCAGGAGACCAGTCGGGAAGATCCCCCGGAGAAGGAAACGGCAACCCACTCCAGTATTCTTGCCTGGAGAATCCCCTGAACAGAGGAGCCTGGCAGGCTACAATTCATGCGTCACAAAAGAGTTGGACACCACTTAGCGACCAAACCACCACAGTAGGTGCTCAATAAAGTGATGTTGGAAAAATAAACGAGGCCAAGATGGAACTCACACATGGGTAGCAAGAAGAGTTCTGAGTTCTAGAAACTCTCAATGACTTTTGCAGTTGGTTTGGTAGGTCATCCAGGTACTAATCTTTTTTAAGTTCTAACAATTACCTAAAGGAAGACGGATCAAAGACATTTCACACAGTGAATGCATGTCTTTGAACTTCCTGAAGTTGACTGGGTGGAGGCCCTACCGTTTTAGGTTGGCACGTTAACGCGGCACCTGCAATTTCCGCCCTTCTCTTTTCCTCTCTTCCTGGCTCCGGGTCCCTGTTCTTCGCCCCGCCCGCGGCCCACCGCCCGCTCGGTCAACCCGGGCCCTGGGAATAGCGCGTCCCCCTGTCAGGAGGAAACAGGTAATCATCACGTTTTAAACCACGGAAGCATGAGGTCTCTAAGTGAAAGCTTTATTTTGGACAGAAAAAATTCAACCTACGAAAAATGAGGGAATACAGTCAAACCTCTCTGCCTCCTGTCATGTTACGGCCTCCAGGGTCCCCTCAAAGCCTCCACCTAAGGACGCCGTCTTTCCCTCTCAGAGGCTGAAGGCCTTTTGAGAGCCTCTTCCCAGGCCTCACCTCCCGCCAGCTCCGCCTGCCACACCTCACTCCCACTTGGTGCCCACCCATTGTCCCCTCGCAGCTGTCACTGCGCACTGATGCCCCAGCCCCGATTGGAAAAACCAACTGGTGGCTCAGCCCACGTACTGGGACCGGACGCCTCCCTCTATCCCGAGCCTTAAAAGGCCTCCGGCCGCAGTCCCTGAGGCAGCAGGTAAAGGGGCGGCAGCGGAAAGGAAAAAGGGAGGGGCCGCGCGCCCCGATCGCCCCGCCCGGAGTGTGTCGGGGGAAGCTGGGGGGCTAGCACGCCACATCGCCCCCACCCCCAAGTCCAGATCATAATGCCCGCGCCGTGGAGCCGCTCTCGTAATCTAGCCCCGCGGATGGCCCCGGGGGGCAGTTACCGCCGCGAAGCACGGAGGGCGGGGCGGGCCAGGCGGATGGGAGGGGGTGGGGGGGGGGGAGAGTGTGAAAGGTCCCGGATGTTGCCGAACGGGCGCCCCTTCTTGAGGGAGTAACTGGCGCAGGCGCAGAAGGGTCGCACGAACCCTAAGTGGGGGTGGGGGAAAATTGCCTCCCGGCTGGTTTTGGGGGAGCGAGCCGGAGAAGGGTTGCGGGACATCCGTGGGGAAGGCGAGGGAAACGGTGGGGATACTGGTGACCAGAAGAAGAAAAAAAGGGCTTTCTGTACGGGCACCCTCAGGACAGGAGTAGAGAAGTTGGAAACCGAGAGGGCTAGGGAGGAGAGTTGGGAGCGTAGGGGACGCGCGCGCTCCTCCACTCGCCCTCCAGCGCGGGCGGGCAGGACGGCCGCGCGCTGGGGAGCGGCGGTTGCTCTGGGCCCCCAGAGCTGTGGGCACCAATCAACGGTTGCCATAGCAGCGTTTGACGTCATCGTGCGTGTGGTGCCCCTGCTGCCGGGGCTGGTGATTGGAGGAGACCCCGTGTCTGCGGAGCGGCTGTAGCCTGTGAGCAGCGAGATCCAGGGACAGAGTCTCAGCCTCGCCGCTGCCGCCCAGAGACTGCTGAGCCCCATCCGTCCGTCGCCACCTACTCCGGACACAGGTAAGGGACTCGGCCTCCACCGCCGCCGCCACCTCGCGCCGCTTCTTCCTGTCCCAGGCCAAGCATCCGAAAGCGCGGGAGCAGTCCCCGCTCCGCATCCCCTCAAGCCCCGCTCGCCTGCGGTTGGGAGCGGCGCTGGGCTGAGGCGGAGTCTCCTCAGGCGGAGACGGGCGGCGGCT
Source organism: Ovis canadensis (assembly GCF_042477335.2). NCBI lineage: Eukaryota > Metazoa > Chordata > Mammalia > Artiodactyla > Bovidae > Ovis > Ovis canadensis. The sequence goes on from NC_091253.1 coordinate 86,366,970, forward strand.
TCTCTTCCGCTGGGTTCTGGCGGGCGGCTCGCGGCCGCCTCCGGCTACTTGCTTCCTGATCGACGCCTCGGCCCGGAGGGGCGCCCGGTCTGATCCGGTCCCCGGGCGTTGGGGGGGTGGGAAGGGCGCCCGCACGCCAGGTTTCCCCCAGGGACCCGCCCGGTCGCCGGTCTCCCGAGGGTGACCGAGGCAGCGCCGGCCGCGATCCGTTCTTTTTCGCGCCCCCCCCCACCCCGCCCCACCCCCCCGCAGCCCCCTCCTCCGCGCCGCCCAGCTGCCCGCTTCCGCCCGAGAGAGAATGACTCGGCGGCCGCGGGCATTGCAGTGGCGCAGGTGAGCCGCCCCCTCCCCGCCGCCCCCCGTCCCCTCCCCCCGCCTCTCCCGCCCTCTCGGCGGCGCAGCCTCCGCGCCCCGCGCTGCGGAGGCACCCAGCCCTCCTCCCCCCGCCGGGCGGCGGCGGCGCGGCGGCGGGAGGGTCGGCCCTGGCCACGGGGCTGCGAGCCAAGGCGGCCCGGAAGCGCCTGCCAGGTGGAGCGGGGCGAGGCCGTGCTTCGGTCGAGCCGGCCCCGGGGTGGGGCTCGCCTGAGACCTCGAGCCGAATTTCCCGGGTTCCGCGGGGGTGGGAGGGGGCAGGGAGAACTTGAATATTCCGGCGGAGTGGGGGGGATGGAGCTGGCTTTCTATCTCCGCGTGGAGGAGGGGGCTTTCGGAGCCCAGGTAGGGGAGAGCGATGAGGGTAGGGAAGACGGGGGACCACGGGGCTCGCTCGTCCTCCCGGGGGTGCGGGGACCTGGTAGACCTGAGGGTTCCTGCGCGCGTGTGTGTCGACCGGGGTGGGTGAGCCAGCGCGTAACAGCCGGCGGCGGCCCGGCTCGCCTGGGTGTGGCTCGCCCCCTCCCCCACCGGCTGCAGCTGTCGGGCCCCCGGAGACTAAAGGAGCACCCGCGGCGGCCGGTGGCGGCCGGACGCCGACGGGACAGTGGGGTGTGTCCGCGGCCGGCCGCTCGTGGTTCCGCTTCTGCGGGCGGGCGGCCCCGGCGTCCGTGCCCGCGAGGCGGGCGGGCGGCTCCCCATTCCCCGCGCAGGCGGGGGCTCGCGTCTCCTCCCCGCGCCCCCCGCCCCACCCCACCCCGGGCCCCGGTGCGGGAATTAACACTAGGCTGTAGGTTGGGCTCCTTGACACAGATCCGCCATGACAAAGAGGGAGACGGGGGGACTCGCGCGGAGGCACCAGCCTGGGCGGAGCCAAGGAGGGGGGTTGCGGCTGGCGCGGACAGAAGGGTTTGCCCTTTAAAGTCACAGGCGGCCTGTTGTCGTTTCACCCACCTCGAAGTCTTCCGCCGGTGAAGGGTTAAATGGGTGCGGCGAGTCCTGGGAGCGCTGCTTATTCTTTGAGAAAACTAGTCCACTTCCCCTCTTTACCGAGGGGTTTGGGAGAGGAACCTTTATACTGGTTGTAGATAATTTTCTTTAGAAGTAGCATTAGCCGGAGAGCATTTTTTAATTTCTAGGGGGGAGAATTGGTAATTGGAAGTAAGGGCTAGGAAGGTTATGCGACAATAGATTTTGGGTTTGACATTGAAAACAGTATACTTCCTATTAAGGCTAGCTAGTTACTTGTTTAAATACAAAGGATTGGTTCCGATTTGGTTTTTTAAAAAGAAATGTTTTGTGGGATTTCCCTGGGAAGGTAAAGAAAGGGAGTCAATTCCCGTACAGTGACTCCTCTGTTCATCGTAAGTCATGTACCCTTTGGGACCACTGTAGGGGCTAGTATCTTCCTGTGCTGCTTTAGGATCTTTCAGAAGGATGTCTTAAGGAATAGAATAAGGGGGAAATTGAAAAGTCCAGAGCTTTAAAATGAGGAAGAATTAGGAAGTCTTGATAAGGGCAGCTTGAGTGATAATGTATTCAATTAATTTTTGACTACTAGAAACAAGGCAGTAAGTCTGCATTTAAACTGAACAGTGACATCAGAAACACTGATCACACTGGGAAGCATTTAGTATCTACATTTTAGTGCTCAAAGATAGTAAGAATTGAAGTTCCAGGACTCACGGTTTTTTGTTGTTTTTTTTTTTAAGCCCATGTGCATGTAACAAGGTACAGATGAATGAAGCCTTAGGGTTAGTTATTGATCCTTGGTGGTGGTTTTACAGTCACAGTATTAAAATAAGCAATATGGTCATTTCTTCCAGGAAATTGGCATGCTGATCAACTGTTGCAAAGATCAGTGGGCTTGGGGTGGGAGTGTTATTGGCTAAAATTTAAACACTTGACAAGAGCAGATACTAACAGTAATAGGACATGAATTACATTAAAACTGACAGGAGTCGTGATTCTGAAAGTATGGTCGTATTCTTCATAGATGGTGTTTTCACTAAAGAAAAGCTGCTTGATTTTTGATTACCCAGTGATATTTGAAACTAGAGTTGAGATTTTGACCAAGTAAGATAAGGGTTGGTTTTTAAGGCAGCCTTTTAGTCAAGTGTGCTTCAACTTTATGTGAAATTAAGGATCTTGTGAACAAAGATGAGATAATGTAATTTTAGTTTTGCTAAACTGATTTTAATGGCTTTAAATGTACACTATGCTCATTGAGTATGCCACTTTTTTTTTTTTCTTATTCTGAGCATCTTTTTGTGAAGTTCCATTGAATTCCACACATAGAGAATCTTCCATTGGTAATTAAGTTTGAAGTGTTAACATGTTTACAAAGGCTATGATTTTTAGTCTGTTTTACTGGAAAAAATATCTAAATGCTACTTTTTTTCCCCTGCAGAACATCCAGTCATGGATAAAAACGAGCTGGTACAGAAGGCCAAACTGGCCGAGCAGGCTGAGCGATATGATGACATGGCAGCCTGCATGAAGTCTGTAACTGAGCAAGGAGCTGAATTATCCAATGAGGAGAGGAATCTTCTCTCAGTTGCTTATAAAAATGTTGTAGGAGCCCGTAGGTCATCTTGGAGGGTCGTCTCCAGTATTGAGCAAAAGACGGAAGGTGCTGAGAAAAAACAGCAGATGGCTCGAGAATACAGAGAGAAAATAGAGACCGAGCTAAGAGATATCTGCAATGATGTACTGGTGAGAAACCGTTCAGTCTAGTGTCACTGTAATACAGAGTTTCTGTAACGATTATCAGTTCCATTACTCTCAGCTTTTTCTTTCTTTGGTTTCTCTTTTCCTTTTAAAAATGGGGTGTTCTAGATTTCCAAGTGTTTCAGAGTGTCATTACTAAAATGTTAGAACAATTGTGGTTAGATTTGTATAAAATGAATTCTGTAATGATTATCAGTCAGCTCAAATAGATTGGTAGTATATTTTGTTCTAATTGAAAAGGTAAAGTAATCAAATTATCATTTCAGTTGTGGTTAGAATATTTGTAGTAGTTCTAGAGCTGATTTTCTTAAAAGTATATAGATGCAGACATTTTACCTCTCTTGCTTTATGTTAGATGTAGTAGACATGGTAGACCTAGTAGCCTTCCCTGGGTTAGCCACTGAAATGTTAATATAATGAGTCAGCCGTGCAGAAAACTGGCTTGACAGTTGTTTTTGCCTTTCTGCATTTAAGTGTTGGAAGTCAACCTTGAACGTGACAACCACATTAAAAGATTATGAAAAACTCAAAGCTTGATTTTCCAGGTTCAGTCAAGAAGCATTTTAAGAATTCAGTGTCTACTCCGTTGAAGCACTGCTTCTCTAAATAGCTTAAAAGACTTGAACATTACATTTTGGTTAATTTTTAAATTTTCTTACAAATGGCGACTTTCTGTGCCAAAAAAGTTGAAATATAAGGATAAGTTGGTGGACAGTGCAACCGTTTAGCATATAACAGCCTGTATACACTAACACTTTCATATTTTAACGAACAGGGAATTCGTGGAATAATGTTTAATGTGGGTTTAACTAAATGATTACTCTTACATTGCAGATGGGTACTCTTACATACACATGAGTCTCTGTTTGACAGGGCTCTGGTATATATAGAGAGGCTGAATCCCACTTTCTCTGAAAATCCAGCTGCATTTCTTAGTATTTGAATCTTGTTCACGGAAGAAGTACTATAACAAGCAATACAGAATTATTTCTGATGGGGGTTTGGAGTTTTTGTTAAAATTATAATGGTATTATGATTCCTTTACAGTAGTCTAACGCTGATGGAATAGCTTCAGTTCCTAAATTATGAGTATTTTTCGCAAATGATAATTTACTTTAGACTGTCTTTTTAAAGAAGAGTAACGTTTTCTATCTTAATGTGGGCTACAGTCTTCTCATGTGGTATCTATCTTGTGGGTAGTTTGTTTTTGATTGCTTACTTGAAATCTTTATATTGATAGCTATCATTCATTACTAAAATGAGAAGGGAGTTCCATGCTTTTATTGAGACTCAGTGACAAATGCTTATCTTATGCTTTGCTAATGTGATAGGACTATTTAAAATTTGGAAATACCGTGTTTCCCTATAACTAAAAAAATGCTATTGGGCTTTTCCCCACCTTCCTTGCTCTGTTTACTGGTAAGAACCTGAGTGTGTTATTTAATTTTGTTCACTCTAATGTTTCTCCCCCCGTTATTATATCTGATAGATTAAATAATTAAGAGTTTTGTTATTTCCCTTAAGACAAATGTCAGTTTTAGGAATAAAAGGGGATGTGGTAACATTCATCCTCTACTAACAGCTTATTTGCAATTCCAGGTAGGTATTTGCATGTTTTCCACACAAAAAGTATAAAAGCTCCCATCGTGAGACTTTTCCTGGGAAAAGACTAGCAGTTTTAGCTTTACTTTCCTTTGCTTTCCTTATCAAGGAAAAACAATACTGCGTTGGATCAATGGGTGAGAATATCTGGATTAATCTCTGAATAGCTTTTCCTGTTGAAATGATTATTAAGGGAGTTTGATACTGGTTGCTGGTCACTGTGTTCTCCTTCAGAATAGCACAGTGGCTTCGCACCAAATCTAAATGAAATTTCCACTTTGAAAGTATAAATGAAATTTCCACTTTGAAAGTATAGATAAATGAAAGTTTAATTCCTTTACTATGTAAAAGGCTCAGAGAATTCTAAAGTTTTTGCTCCCAACCTTAGTCTTTTCAGAAGTGAAGCTCCATTAGTGATCTTTGCATGGCTCATCCCTGCTAATATATAGTAGATATTCAAATTATTTGTTAAGTAAATGAGCTTTTGGCTTCTTTTGAAAAAGAGGTGAAACTAGGTCAGCAGTATGGCTAATTTTCCAAAGCCTTTTCTGTTTCAGCTTGGGGAAACTTGGATATTTACAGATACTGTAATTCTTTACAGGCAGGCTTCTTTTCCCGATCATCTTTCTTCACACAGGTCCTGTTGACTCAGGAAACATCTTGCATAAAATTCCTTTTTTCCTGTTAAGTAAAATGGAAGAATAAAATATAGCAGAACTGTTGCTTCTAGAGAAAAAATGATTTGACCTGATTTGCTTGATAATTAGTGAACGTGTGCCTAATTATATCTCAATATCTTATATAATAAAAATGTAACCAGTTGTAATTTTTATTGCTCTAGTTTTTTCTTTGACTTTTAATTTGAGAAAAATAAGCAGATAATTGCTTTTCAGAATTGATATTATTGGCTGATAGCATCATTAATGAACCAGACTTCATTGCTCTATACTGCCTAAGAAAATATTTGTTGTCTTCCTATTAGTAGGAACTAACCTCCATGGTTCAAAGTTTCTCTGAAGAGCTCTTTACTCTTATTTGGTTAAATGTACTTATCAAATGTTTGTTTAATTTATACTATTTACTAAGCAGTGAAAGAGCAGGGACCATGTTACTTTATACAGAAGTTTTAGAGCATTACTGAAGAACATGGTCACTGGCCTTATTCTTCACAACATGAACTTCTCTTTACGCGAAATTACGGTTCTTCTCTTCCTTGTGTTGTTAAATTTGAAATTACAGTATGTGAACTAATGCAGTCAGCCTTTTCTAGCAGATCTTAGACCAAATGTTCTTGTGTCAGTGGGGGAAGGGGTTGATACCTCTTCTGTCTAAAGTCACAAGAAGCCAAGAATTAGGTGGTTTTATCTTGAACCTGATGAAATGTAAAATGAAATGAGCATATGCATACTAGGTTGTACCTAATTCAAACTCAATAATATAGCGGCCTAAAAGAGCAGGTTTTGAGTCGTAACTGGTGTTACCTTTAAATGGCCGGGTGGCCTGAAGATATTCATCAGAGAAAACTGAGCTCAGTTAAATGGGAATAATATCTACTCCATAGGACTGTGGAGAAGATCAGGTAGAGCTCTTGGTGCCCTGATTATCTCAGTTTGGGGCTTCTCTGTAAAGCAGTGAGAGTGGTACAAACCTGCCTATAAGATAATCGCGGTCTCTCTAACTTGGAAATCTAAGAATGAAATTTAAAGGATCCAAGAAACCTTAAAAATTCTCTATCTTTCAAGGACAGAGACCCATACTGGCCAGCAAGTTTTCAAAGGTTTCATTTTAAGAAATGAAAGCCACTGGAATAAGTTAAAGAATGGCTTCCTTATTAGGACATGAATTAGTAGAATTGTGAGTCTGTCATTTATAACAGTTGGCAACAGTATTTGTTGTGTGATTCAGTTAACTTGACTGAGTTCCATTTTGTTATGCTTCTCTACATTTTTAAGGTGGTGTTGCTGGGCACTGGTTTTTATCTCCATAGAACTGCCATTAAGCAGGAGCAAGCTGGGAAGTGCCTTGGGCTTTAAAAACTGCATTGGACAGTCTTTTGGTAATAAAATTCAGCAGTCTTTTTAAGAGTTTTCTTGATAACGGTTAACTATTGTACCTGGTGAGGTAGTTTGTAAATTTGGGAAGTCTGAGGTGTATGAAATGTAAAGGAAAGAAACAATGGAAAGATAGGTGTTTACTATTTGGTGGGAAGGGGAAGAGTAACAGCTTGGTCAAGAGCAACAGGTTACTTATCCTTTTTCAGCCAAGCAATACTTTATATTTAATATAAGAATGAAGTCTTTCCTGCTGTTCTAGAAAGAGAAATAGAGGACCTGGAGAAGTTTAGTGATTAGATGCGCTGTGAAGATAGTTAAAAGTGAACTAAGGAATAGATTACAGAATTAAAAATTGAAATTCAAGCAGAAAAACCTAAGAAAAATCTTAAAAGTATAGGAGAAACATGTACACTTATGATGAACTCTTTGACTCTTCTGATCTGCCCAAGAAAGAGGAAGAAATTGTGTTCAGCCCCAGCAGACGCATTTGAATTAGAGAGGTAGGGAAATAAAGATACCCTAGAGTATCTTTATAGTTTACCAAGAGTAATTTTGCTTTTCAGTTTTTCTTCTAAAAACACCCAATTTGGGGATTTCTCTGGTGGTCCAATGGTTAAGACTCCACACTTCAAATGCAGGAGTGAAGGTTCACGCCCTTGTTGGGGAAGTAAGATCCCATATGTTTTGCAGGGTGTGGCCAAAAATTAAATGCCCATTTTTTTACTCATAAAAAAATCTTACGGTAATATCTCAGTAGTGGTACAGTAGAAGATCCTAGTTAATTGGTTAATTGAAAAGTAGTTCAAATTGTGTTTGTACGTATTCTAAACATTTTCAGTTAAAACAAATGTGTGTGTTCATTTGCCCATTTCTAGTGTGGAGCTAAGACCTTTTTGAATGTACATAGACCTGCTGCTAAAAGAGACGCAACCTTTATAAAATGTAATTTGAGTTTACATAGTAGAGTAAGAACTCAGAAGCTAAAAGAAAGTAATCAGAATTTTTCTAATCTTTCAATTGTTTGGATAACCCAAGTAATTAAGATGTGTGTGTGTCTCCTTTCAAAACATGCAGTGTAATTGCATTAGAAATGCTTCTTTTCATACTTAAATTTGATAACAAAAATAGCATAGCATTTTAAGTAAGTATATCCAAGTATAATGGCATAGCTTGGGGAACAAATACAGGACTCAATAATGGTATAACTGCTGATAGAAACTAAAGGGGGTTTCAGAGAGTAGCTGAAAAATGTATCTGAAGTATTTAGCCCAAAGATAAAACGACATGGGCATTATTGGTGTTTACCTAGGAATGAAAAAGGCCTGGCCTAAAGACAGTCTGTTAAGTGAGGTTTGGTTAATCCAGCAAATTAAGTGATGGTTCATTCTGTCAGAGCATTAGGTAGAAACAGTTGCTTTATTCAAAAGCCTTTTGCAGTAATTTTGCAGGAGATGAGATTAGGAAGAGAGAGAGGGTGCTGGTTAGAGCATGAAGGGGTCAATTATGTTATAAATTAATGAATTTGGGACTTAATGGCCTTGCAGAAACTTTACCCAAAGGAAATGATGCCGGATTTTGCCTCTTCCAAGACATGCAAAAAAAAGTTGTGCTTTTATAAAGAAAATCAGAGCTACCTATGTCCTGCTAACATCAGAAGCAGATTTTCAGTACCCTCCATCATAGTTTATAATCATTTAAGTATTAACTTTGGGTTTTTGGAATTGGGGCTTCAATGTGTGAAAGACGGGTTCCCCCCTGCCATGAATATAATTTGCTGTTGACTAGTGTCTCAGTTGTGTCCAACTGTTTTTCGACCCATGGACTGTACAGCCCGGCAGGCTCCTTTGTTGGATTTCTCAGGCAAGAATACGAGTGGGTTGCCGTTTCCTCCTCAAGTGGATCTTCCCAACCCAAGGATTCAACCCACATCTCCTGCATTGCAAGAGGAAGTCAAAATTATGGGTGTTCTGATGTCAGCTAAGCTCAGAAAAACTTAATGTAGTCCACTGAAATGCTAATAGGCCTTAGAATTTTTTTTTTTTAATTCCTGAGATAATCCCTATTGTGATTTCATCCTGATTTCCGGCTCTCTTTATTACGGTTTTGCATTGAGCATAAACACTGCTCTTCAGGGAATTTTTTTTCTTCTTTTTTTGGTATTTGTTTACTGGGTTGCCTCAGGTCTTAGTTGTGTCATGTAGGATCTGTGTTGCAGTTGCAGGATATGTCGTCGTGGCGTGTGGGCTCCTCTCCAGCAGTGGTGTGCGGGCTTCAGCGTGTGGAGCTTAGTTGTCAGTTGACACGTGGGCTCTTAGTTCCCTGACCAGGTATCGAACCAACTTCCCTTGCATTGGGAGACAGATTCTTGAGCACTGAACCTCTGCTGTCAGCTTCAGTGTGCTGCAATCAGGAGCTCCTCTTCCTTTTGAAACTACCTATTCTTTCTAACCTCTTAATTTTTAGCACATTTTCTAGATTTTTAACAATGACATCTTGGGCTCAACTTTGAGTTTTTTCTAATTGTAAGTTAATTGCTATGTTGGCTGCATCATTGGTTCTCTACTGTTTACATTCATGTTGATACTCATTTGTGTGGTGCATTTCCTGTGGGTAGTACCCAGGATTATTTGCCACTCCCATTCCACTAGTAGTAGTTCTATCCCTCACTCTCCCACTCAGAAGCATATTGGCAAGAAAGTGATGTTGTAAGAATAAACTTGACCTAATTTTAATGGACAGAAGCTAAGTTACAAACTTTACATTGCTAGTGGTGGTCATTCACTTGGACTTGTTACCTTTACTGTTCTTTTCCCAGTTCTGTGCTGCATACAGATAGCGCTTACTCTTATCTTTTTATAAAGCAAATGCTTTCCTTCTGTGCCTTTGGCTCTTGTTTGGTCTTCTTGTCCCTGATACAAGCCATTGCCAATTTCCATCTTATGGCCTGAGGGTTTCTTTACTCTGATTGGTACAAAAGTAATTGTGGTTTCAGACAGTGAATTTTAAATAACTATAACTCGGCTCATATACATCTTTATTAATCAAAATAGGAACCATTACAGTCAGCACATTTTTGCCAACAGAGGAAAGTTTTTGTTTATTCCTGTAGCATAAAAATCTATGCTTCATTATTCGATGAACTCTTGGAAAGCATTTTCTGCCTCCTTCTGGTTGTGGAAATGTTTTGCCTGCAAAAAGTTGTCAAGATGCTTTGAAGAAATGATAGTTGGTGAGAGTTCAGGTGAATATGGTGGACGAGGCAAGATGTTGTAGTCATAGCCCAGCTTGTTCAACTTTTGAAGTGTTGGTTGTGTGACATGGAGTTGGTCGGGTGTTACTGTGGAGAAGAATTGGGCCCATTCTATTGATCAGTGCTGGCTGCAGGCGTGGCGGTTTTTGATGCATCTCATCGATTTCCTGAGCAGACTTCTCAGATAAAACGGTTTTGCCGGAATTCAGAGAGCTATAGTGTATGACACCAGCAGCAGACCACCAAACAGTGACCATGACCTTTTTTGGTGCAGATTTGTCTTTGGGAGGTGCCTTGGAGCTTTTTCTTGGTCTAGCCACTGATCTAGTCATGACTGGTTGTCATAAAATCCACTTTTTGTTGCACGTCACAATCAGATTGGAAAATGATTCATTTAGAATAAGAGAAGAAAACACTTCAAAACAACGATTTTTTGATTTTCAGTCAGCTCAGGAGGCACCCACTTGCTGAGCTTTTTCACCTTTCCAATTTGCTTCAGATATCGAATGACTATAGAATGGGGGATGTTGAGTTCTTTAGCAACTTCCTGTGTAGTTGTGAGGGGATCAGCTTCAAACGGCTGGCTATTACCCTCCTCGTCTTCAAGGCTCTTACCTCCTTTGTAAAATTTCTTGAACCACCAGTGCACTGTACCTTTGTTAGCAGTTTCTGGGCCAAATTCGTTGTTGTGAGTTGTCTCTGCTCCTTTACCACCCATTTTGAACTTGAATTTTAAAATCACTGTAATTTGCTTTTTGTCTAACATTTCTGCAGTCTAAAATAAATAGCAATAGGAATGTCATTAGCAAAGAAACATAAAGCAAGAAAGGCGCATGAAAATAATGTATAATATAACCACATTTACTTTAAGAATGTATTTCAATACCAAAGTTCCAACAATGCAAAGCTGCAACTACTTTTGCAGCAATCTAATAACTTTCTTTAATCTTGATGTCTGAGTTGTTTTTGAGTTTAGGATTGGCTCTATTCCTTTATTCCCCTTAAAGACAGGACTGTTGACATTCGTATTTAATTTGTCAAACACTGTAGGAATATGATATGCTTAATATTTAGGTGGCACAAGTTTGAATTTGGCTTGGGAAAAACGGCATGCTTAGCCAACTGACATTCTTATCAGTTACCATTGTACTAAGTACATTTCTTTGCAACAGGTTGTTCTCCATTTTATTCTCCAGTGAGCATTTCCCTATAATAATGAAAAACTTGTATCTGTAAAAATTGCTATGCAATTGCAGTTTGTCATTGATGACAGTTTTACATTTTCTGTTAACGTATAACATAAGTAGTAGTGTGCTATAAAATAGTTTTATATCTTGGCAGATTTCACTAATTCTATTCTGTTGACATTCTTTTGCTATAGTATGGGTCTTGGGGACAGCATAGCATGGATGAATATAGGTGACTTGTTAGCAGTGTGGCCCTGTTGATGACACACATTCACATTTGTTTTTATTGGAATAGATTAATATAAGAGTTCAGCATATAATCTTTTTCTTAGTTTCTCACAATGGGATTTGTGAGCTTTCTTCTGTTCTCCTCCAAATAAAAATATGGTTATAACAGATGACAAAGAAAGAACATAAAGATAATCCAAATGTTAATTTATAGAGTGAAGCAACTCAAGCTAAGACTTTGTCCAATAGGTTGACTTGTATGCATGTTCGTTCTTTTAAAACCAGGAGTCCCAGGAGTGCCCAATTTTTGTGGTACAGGGATTGACTTGAATTGCTTAATGAGTTGGACAACATTAGAGAAGTTAGAAATGTTTTAGTGGAAGTTAACTTCTGTCTTGCAAACAAGTTGGGGGATCTGGGGGTTCTTTCAAATTAACAGTATTACCCAGGAACCCAGTGGTGAGTTGAATGTTTCTCATCCAGGTGATTAAATATAAATGTGTTTCTGAGATAGACCCGCTTCTCTTGAATCAACATTCAAGACTTGTGAATTGTCAGATCATAATTATTTTTTCTTCTTAAAACATACATTAAAACATACATTCTTGCCCAGAATTTCAAAGGAACACTTGAACCACATTCAACCCGGGGGCACTTGGTAAAAATCTTACTCAAAACACATTACAAAATGTTATTCTGGGAAATGGACAGTTGAGGACATTGATTTATGTAGGTGAGTTGTAGTATACTTAGAACAAGCAAGTTCTCAAGTCAGTAATTTGATGAGTATTTTTCTGCTAGATGTTTATGACATCAGAAGAATCATGCTCTTGTAATGACCTTTCCTTTCAGTTTCCTCTTTGATCGTTTCCACCATTAAGTCCATTATCATCAGACTTAATTGGATCATAGGGATAAGACTTGAAGAATAATCTTGTGTAACATTTCTAAAAATGTAAACTGCTGCTTTACTTTAAAAGGGTGACATAACCTAGCACAGTCTACGTAGACTTTGGTGGTTTGAATTTTCTTTGATTCATTTTTTTATGACCTTGGGCAAGTGTTTCATCTCTGTGACTCTTGTTTCCACATATTCAAAATGGAAATGATAACAGTAGCATCTACCTGTAGGGTATTTTATGTAGAGTTAGTACACCCCTGTGTTGATATTAAATAGCAAATATACTGCTTACCTTCTTTGGTATCACTTCTGTGCTTCTTTGATATCACTGCATTGAGGGTTAGTTTATTGGATATTAAATTTAGGAGAATGTTAATAAGTTTAATTTATCACCTGCTATTTTATAAGCTGTGTGCTATAAAGAAAAACATAATAAATATAAAAAGTTTCTACTCAACACTATCCAATAGTGGGATGTTGCTGTATAACGCAGGGAGCCCAGCCTGCACTCTGATGACCTAGGGGGTGGGATGGGGGAGGGGAGGGAGGCCCACTAGGGAGAGGGGGATATATGTATGGTTATGGCTGATTGACATTGCCCTACAGCAGAAACCAACTAACGTTGTAAAAAGTAAAATTAAAAAATAATACTAACGGGGAAAAAAAAGCCTCTGTTCATAGAAATCTCAGCAACCTAGAGGGGAAAGTGCTGTGTTGGTCAAATTCAGAAGAACTGGTCTTCAGCCTTCTATTTAAAAAGTGGCTGATAAAATCTGGTCCACTAGGGAGCTGTACATAATATACAATGTGCATATGCAAGTTTTTAAAACACTATAAAAAATGAGTTGTTTTTTTTTTTAAACAAAGCATCCTTCGTGATGGAAATACTGGGAAATGGAGCTTTGATGGGTGAGAAACTTCAGCCCAGGTCAACAGTAATGCCAGCTCTGAAAAGGGCTCTGGGGAAGGGGAGAAGGAAAACCCCCTAGTGTCAGTTTTAGCAGTTACCAGTCAATACTCGGTAAGTTCTTTTTGGTATGTTTCACCATCTTAATTTTTAGGAGGTGCATTTTGAATCTTGGCTTTATCAAATTTCTTGTTGATATGCTAAAACTTATATGGTGCAGATTTACCAGTTCTTACTAATGGAAAATGCATTCAGTTAAGTGGCTGGTCAGAGTCCTGTATGATTCCATCCTTGAAGTTAAGCAGCAGCTCTGCCCATTTATAGCAGTGTGACCTTATTCATAAAACACCTAAAATATTACTTTGTGCCAGCATTGCACAGAAAGTCAAAAAGTGTACAAATACCAACTAAATCAATTCATGTGTGCGCGTGTGTGTTAGTTGCTTCATCATATCTGACTCTTTGCGACTCCATGGTCTGTGTGTGGAATTCTCCAGGCAAGATTACTGGAGTGGGTTGCCATTGTCTTCTTCTCCAAGGGAATCTTTCTGACCCAGAGATCAGACTTGGGTATTCTGCATTGCGGGCCCATCTTTACCAGCTGAACTACCAGGGGAGCCCCAAATCAGTTCTTGACACCACCTAATTCTCTAGCAGTTTTGGTGGAGCACTTTTGGAAGCAACTGATGAAGTTGTAATTGAAAAGAAAGCAATCCAGCCACAAGAGGGAGTAAGAGAACAATTTCCAAATTGATGGGCCTTTTATCTCAACGAAAATAGCCACTTTCTTTTTACAATAGCCACTTTCTTTTCACTCTCTTTCCTCAAAATGAAAGTTTTGGGAAATTCTCTGTGCACAAGGGAATTGTGCAATACCAGAATTTTGACCTTCTGCATTGTGCTGTTGAAATAAATTTCATATTGAAGATATTTAAAATGACATTTGTGGGGCTTCTGAGTTTTTAAATTGGATAATAAATTGGGAGGTGAATTTTATTGAATCAGTGGATTTTAGGCTTAAAGGAGCATATGCCCTACCTGGTTTTTTCATTTTCACAGATCAAGATGCTGAAGTACAACAAGATTTTGTCTAGTTGCTTGACTTGTATGGGTGTTGGTAAATCTAGGAGAGATCCAGTTGCATTTAATTTGCAAAGAGTGACCACTTTTTGTTTCATTGGAATTTCATGTATTTGAATTGTTTGATAAGTTGGATATTAGAGAAGTTAGAGGTGTGTTTTTAGTGAAGGTTAAATCCCATCTTGCAAGCTGGGAAGAATAACATTTTCATTAAAAGTGATGGCTTTAGTTTTAGACTGCATTTTTAGAGTTTTATACTTGAAAATAACAGGAATCACACTTGAACGCCTTGTGCTTCAAGTTCTTGGCACCTTTTAACCATCAACATTTTTTATGCTTGATTGGTATAAATGTGTAATATCTATATCCTGACCTCTTTATCTTTGTTGTGTTCGTGGAAAAGGGCTATGATTATACAATCTAAAAGAGAGGAATGGGTTGTAGAGGCTTGGTCTTTCCAGTGTACACATATCTAGTGAGGTCAAGTCAAAGGAGATGCTTCCCCAGCTGTTTTCAAATTGTAGTCCATAAATGTCTCATTAGAAGTTGATTATTTTGCTTTGATATTCTGGGACTATTTAGTATTTGCTTAGTGATTTTTTTTTAAGGTATATTTACATTAATGGAAATTAAAGTGTGACCAGTTGGTGGAATATAGTCTGAAACGAAGTGGGAACCTCGTCTCCACCCCTCATATTTTTATTTACAACTACGTCACTCGTTTTCGTATTATCTCCTAAACACAAGTTTTACCAGCCTGATAAGGAAATTTGAAAAAGTCAGATGAGCATGAAAAATGGTATAAGGTTGGAGTGCAGAACTCAATGATAATCTTCCAGAAAAAGAATCCAATTTCCTCTTTAAAACTTTTATATAATAATTGTAATATTAAATAACCAAAAGGGAAAGTATCCTCTTTTACCATATGGTAATTAAATGGTCTTTTCTAGCCTGTTATTTTTTTTACTTTTTATTTTGAAATAATCTAAAATGTTCCCATGTATCCTTTACCTGGTTCTCTTAATGGTCAAAATCAATAAATTAATAAAATAATGGATAAAATAAACTTATGTAACCCATAGCACTTACAAAGTGTACCACCATAATTGCCGAATTCTGGTCCAGAATTCAGTCCAGGATCACAGTTTGTCTTGTCTCCTTACTCTAGTTTAATCTGGATCAGTTTTCCAGTCTTTGCCTTTTTACGTATTTGCCACTTTTTTCAAGAGTTCTGGCCAGTTTCTGTTTTTGGTAAACTATTCCTTGGTTTGGATTCATCTGGTGATTTTCTCATGAGTAAATTCAGATTGTGCATTTTCGGGGAAAATTCCTGGGAATGACACTGTGCCTTCCTTGGTGTATCATATTAGGATACACATGCTGTTGTTCTGTTACCAAACCATTATTTTTGGGACATTATATTTTCAAATTTAAACAGCAGTGAGACTTCTAAAAACTCCCTATAGTATAAAAGTACCCATTAAATTTTTTTTACAATAGATGTGCCCCGTAAATATGATTTTTTCTAATCAATGAAAAGTGAAAGTGAAGTTGCTCAGTTGTGTCCGACTCTTTGGGATCCCGTGGACTATAGCCTGTCAGGCTCCCCTGTCCATGGGATTCTCCAGGCAAGAATACTGGAGTGGGTTGCCATTTCCTTCTCCACGAGGTTTTCCCAACCCAGGGATTGAACCTGGGTCTCCCGAATTGTAGGCAGATCCTTTTGATAGTCCCTCAATTGTGTCCAGCTCTTTCTGACCCCATGGACTGTGGCCCACCAGGCTCCTCTGTCCATGGGATTCTCCAGGCAAGAATACTGGACTGGGTTGCCATTACCTTCTCCAGGGGATCTTCCTGACCCAGGGATCAAACTTGGGTCTCCTGCATTGCAGGCAGAGTCTTTACCATCTGAGCCACATAGAACTAAATATAGTTTGCCAAAGTGCTAATGTCATTTTATAATGAATGGATTACTTTTTTGAAAGGGGAAGATATCCCAGCTTTATAACTTGTAATTTTCTTTTGAAATTTAATTTTATTAATTGGCTTCATGTATTCTAATTGACAGGCTTCCCTTGTGGCTCAGCTGGTAAATCCTTCTGCAATGCAGGAGACCTGGGTTCAATCCCCGAGTTGGGAAGCTCCCCTGGAGAAGGGAAAGACTACCCACTCCAGTATTCTGACCTGGAGAATTCCATGGACTGTATAGTCCATGGGGTCACAAAGAGTCAGACATGACTGAGCGACTTTCACTTCACTTCATTTCATTCTAATTGACAAGCCAAATCATAGCCTATAGCCCAGTGATACGAGTTCTTCATGGCAGGTGGTCATTCTTCAGAGCTGTAGTAAACACTTCAAAAAATTAGTAAATACCCATTATAGTCTATATAATGTCTGATTCTCACTTAATAAAGGAAGAATGGTGGGTTAGAGAAGCTTTCCTGGGATGAAATTTGGAAAGAAGGTTTTGAAAAGAATGCTGTTATAAAATACAGTAGCTTGAATGAGGGGGTGTATCATGGTTTTTTATCTGAAACTCCTCTATTTGCTCTTGGTGGCAGAGTTTTACTACCGAAATCTGGGTGTTCTGACTTCCAAACAGATTTACTTCACCTTACTGCCTCAGACTATTCTCCCACCCTATCTCTGGTGAATTTTTGTTGTTTTGTCTTCCTCAGTTGCCCCCTCTAGAGTCATTGCATAGAACCTAGAGCTTATCCAAGGATCCTGAAAGCATATTGGGATGTACCTAGCTTGCCCTTTGGCTGCTATTTCTGAATGTATGTGCGTAGAACAGCAACCAGACACCTGTCATTTTTGAAGAATTAGGTCTTTAATGGAGAAGGAAATGGCAGCCTACTTCAGTACTCTTGCCTGGAAAATTCCATGGACTGAGGAGACTGATAGGCTACAGTCCGTGGGGTTGTAAAGAGTCGACCATGACTGAGCGACTTTACTTTATTGACTTTAGGTCTTTAAAGAAACAGAACGTTTTTCCTCTTGGAGCAAAATATTCATTATCTAACCTTCAATATCAGCTTCAGTAATTGCCATCACATTTTACTTAAACTGTTTAGAAGTTTGCGAAGATGATGAGCTCTCGATAGTCAAGATTGTTCTAAGTTTCCTCTGTTACATTTAAATGAAGCTGTTAAAATAGCACGTTAATTTGGCCTTGGGATTTGATGTTTGAGTGCTTAATATGTGCAAAACATGTGTCTTTAAGGAGCCTGTAAGCAGGTTGAGAGTACATACATGAAAAGTTGAAGGTGCAAAATCATAATTAAATTCCACTTTATATTGTTCTGAATAACAGATGTTGCGGAACATAGGATATAAAGGTAAAAAATTAAGCTCTCTCCACATCATCTCAGCTATTCAGAGGTCATCTCTTACAGTCTTTTTTTTGCATCCCGGGAACTTACAGTGCCTGTGCAAACAGTCCTGTCCTTGAAGAATATATGCAAGTAGGGCCATATAGAAACTGTCCTGTAAGTTGTAGCCACACACACAACACTTTGATTACATTTTATGCTCCATTCCATATTGGCACACAACTTCTTTGTAATGTCAGTATAGTGTTTTATGAGTGTAACATGATTTAGTTAGTCCATTGTTGATATTGGCAGAAACTAGTGTATTGCTGAGAATTAGCTTGAGGGAGAATATACATTTAGAGCTTGGTATATTGAAAGGTGGATGGTTCAGATTGCTTTAAGTCAGTCAGCAGTTCTTAAAAAGGGATCTTTGGACCCTGGGCGTCTGTTGGGAGAGATTCATGAAGTTGTACCTATTTTCCAGTATCTCTTTTACAGATGAGAAACCTGAGGCCCAGAGAAATTCCAGAACTTTGTCAAGTTGACGTGGCTAGTAAGCAGTGTTTCTGTAGTTTGTGCCCTTTACACGTTTGCTGTAAAAAGAATAAGTACTAATGGAAAATGTTTCCTTTATCTTTTGTACTTTGATGTAATTTAATCCTGTGTTTTAAATGAAAGGGTTTTTTTGTGCATTATTTCACCACTCTTACTAGATAAACAAACTTTTGATGACTGAACCCAAAGTAGAGTACTAAAATTGAGAGTGAAGTGAAGTTGCTCAGTCTTGTCTGACTCTTTTGAGACCTGACCCCATGGACTGTAGCCTACCAGGTTCCACCATCCATGGGATTTTCCAGGCAAGAATACTGGAGTGGGTTGCCATTTCCTTCTCCAGGACATCTTCCCTCCCCAGGGATTGAACCCGGTCTCCTGCATTGTATGCAGACACTTTACCGTCTGAGCCACCAGGGAGCACACTAAAGCAGATTTTTGAATGTCAAGATCCCCAGGCTTTAAATTTATGTCTGAGTAGAGTGTGCCTCCCCACTCCAGTACTCTTGCCTGGAAAATCCCATGGACAGAGGAGCCTCGTAGGCTGCAGTCCATGGGATCACTAAGAGTCAGACACGATGGAGCGAGTTCCCTTTCACTTTTCACTTTCATGCATTGGAGAAGGAAATGGCAACCCACTCCAGTGTTCTTGCCTGGAGAATCCCAGGGACGGCGGAGCCTGGTGGACTGCCGTCTATGGGGTCGCACAGAGTTGGACACAACTGAAGCGACTTAGCAGCAGCAGCAACAGAGTGTGCCTACTGTGTCAGGTACTGTGACTGGTGCTTTCCTATTTATATTAATACTCAGACCTCATAGCTGCCTTTTGAAGTAGATTTTCATTTTAAATTTGTATGTTTTTATTAAAGGATAAATCATTATATAAAATTAAATTTTGTTTAATTCTTTTATAGATGAGAAAATTAAGGTTCTGAGAGATTAACTTGCCTGAGATCTCAAAATTAATGATTAGACAGGGATATAAGTTTGCCTGATTTTAGTTTATATTGTTTCTATTACCCCAAACTGTTGCTCCAAGAAATGCTTGGATGCCCAGAAATTAGGGCCTTGCCGCCACCAGGTCAGCAGCAGTTTTGGTGTTTTAGAGTGTTCTCTAGTCTTAATTGTTCCTAAAGAGTTGATGTTTTACTCTTAATATTCAGTCTGTAGTCAGATTGAAGGACAGTGAGAGAGAGAGGTATATCATTAGAATAGAGGTGGATTTTCACTTTACAAACCTTTTATTAGAAATATTTGACCATGGTTAGGATTAAATATTTATTGTAGTGGTGGCAGGTTGAGCCTTAAGAAGCGCAATCAGAACTAGATAACCTGTCAGTTTATAAGGTTCCTTAGTATTAATACACTCCCAAAGTCAAAGCATTGACCTTCTTTGGATCAAGACGTGTTAGAAACTATTGTTTATATATTCTGCCTTGGGTAGTTTAACTTGGGGGCGGAAATCATTACTTCACCCCATATATCTTGAAGTGTTTTTACAACCTAGGAAGTTAATTGTACTTGATACTGTAAAGGAAAAAAAAAATCTTTTTTAACTCTAAAATCTCAAACCCTTATGTCTGTTGATGAGATTAAGGTTCAGCAACCTCTCCAGAATTACATCATGTATTTAGCTTGGATTATGAACCATTTAGAGAGACGTTTCAGATGTAGGTTTTATGCTTCCAGTCCCGTTATTGAGATGACTACTGCATAAAGTCAGAACATGCATTAACTCTAATTTAGCGAATTGATTTTAGGTATTTTTTAAATGACCATGATTATCTTTACAAGATAGTAGCTATCGTCAAAAACAGATTTTTTTTAAGTGCTTGAGAAACTACTGTAAATCTAAATCAGCTTCTGTTTCAGCGAGGTCCCTGTGTGTTCACATGGCAGCCCCTGTCCAGTGTGTGGGTGCACAACGTGAAAGCTTGCCTTTGACACGAAAATCCTTTCCTGTTATAAATTAGATTAGAAAGTCAGGGTACTGTGTTATATGGAGAATTTCACAAGTGAAAGGTACATTAGTAGTCAGCCTAACCTTCATTTTAGAAATAGAAATTGTGGCACCTTGTTTGCATCTTTCCTTGTGTAATGCTGTCTCCTTTTAAATTTAGATTGTCACAGTGTCCCAGCTGTCATCACCTTCATTGTACCTGGTATACATGAATGAAACATAGGAGGTTGTATTATATACCTAGCGCAGGGTATTCTGGTTTACGTATGTTTTGAAAATAGCTATTAGTTCTTTACTCTTTGTTTTCTGTTCTCCAATTTTTCTTGTCACTCCTGCTTTCTAAGAAGTGCAGCTTCCTTTTTTTCACTTCTGTTTTTATTCCCATCATGGTCTTGTCCCTTCCATCATGCTTTTCTCCTCTGGCTTTTAAATCTGGAAAATTGAATGTTTATTTCTCTTTGTTCAATCTGATAAATTAACATACTTAAATCACCTCTAGTTAACTTAATTCAGTGAATTTGGTATCTTCCATATCTCAGAGTTGAATGAAACCACATCTGATTTATGAATCTCTGAAAAATAGTGATTTGCTCCTTTAAAATTTCTGTAAGAGTAGAACTTGCCATCTAATGAGATGACCTATTCCAAATTTGTTTCATAAGTTTTCTCATACTGAGCAGAAATCTGCCTCTGCCTAAATTTAGTCTTGTCTTCTGGAGCCATTCATGTTAAATTTTTTTTTCAGCTTTCATGACTGTTTCTAGTTTCATCAACATTCTTGCTTGCTTTCTTAGATACCCTCCAGTTTGTCAAAGCCTGTCTAGATATTTTGGGGTGGGGCGTTTGACATCTTAGTTCCCCCACCAAGACTCAAATCCTTGTCCCCTGCAGTGGAAGAGTGGAGTCTTAACCACTGGACTGGCAGTGAAATCTCTATTTTTAAAGGAACAACATACTCTAGATTTGGTCTCATCAGCACAGTGTAGAGCTAAAACATCATCCTTAACTTTGGTTTCTAATTTCTATCTCTGAATCATGTTCTGCTTCTTAGTAGGCAGAGGAAATGTAGGACAGTGTAGAGCGGGTCATACTGCCTCGTTGGAGTTGCACCTTTGCAGCTTAGCTGTAGTTTGAGCACGTACACTGCTGGGCCCTGTTTGTTGTCTTCTATGATACAGGGCTAATTGTAGTTTGTCTCTCAGAGGTAAGGTTATGGAAGGATCAATTAATCCATATAAAGTGCTTAATTTAAGTGTTAAAATGCCATTTATTACTGAAGTAATATTTTTATTTTCTCAATTGTGTCTTGCTGCATGACAAACCGATTAAAACTAACACAGTAATTTAATTCTTTTTCATGACTCTGTGGCTTGTCTGGATTCTTTTGGACAGTTTTTCACATGGTGTTGGCTGTAGTCATTCATTGCTGTCTTCCGCTGGGTCTGAAGTACGCGTGTGGCTTCACTAAACATGTCTCATGACTGGAGCTGACTTGACGTTGCTCTCTAGCAGGATAGTTTTTTTGTTTTGTTTTAACGCTGGCTTAGGGTTCAAAGAGAGCAATAGAGGAAACTGCTAGTCCTCATAAGGGTTAGGTCTGGAACTGGAATAGGAGTCATCTTTATCACATTCTGTTTGGTTAAAGCTAATCAACAAAGTTAACCCTGACTCAGGAGCATGGTGGAGGCCATCTCTGGAGTCAGTCTACCACAGTTCTGTTCTTTCACAGTTAGCCTTTGGAACCAAATTTAATCCTTAATCCAGTCTGTCTTGCTTTTTTTGTTTAAATCTTAATGGTTTTTACTTTTATGTCATCAAAAGATTTTAAGTTTGTCATGTATCCCTGTCTCACCTTTTATTTTTAACTGCTTTACTGAGATATAAGTGACAGAAAGAACTCTTATGTATTTACTTAACGGGTACAGAGTGATGAGTTTGCTTTTTCAACTTTTTGTAGTCACCATTTTATCAGAAACATTCACCACTGTGTTGGCACTAGGTCCTTTTGGTTTATCATTAGGCCAGTAAGCAGCCTGGCTTTTGCCTTTTGTTACTTGTAGGTTCCGGTTCAGTTCAGTCGCTCAGTCGAGTCCGACTCTTTGTGACCCCATGGACTGCAGCACGCCAGGCCTCCCTGTCCATCACCAACTCCCGGAGTTCACTCAAACCCACGTCCATGGAGTTGGTGATGCCATCCAACCATCTCCTCTGTCGTCCCCTTCTCCTGCCTTCAGTCTTTCCCAGCATCAGGGTCTTTTCAAATGAGTCAGCTCTTCGCATCAGGTGGCCAAAGTATTGGAGTTTCAGCTTCAACATCAGTCTTTCCAATAAACACTCAGGACTGATCTCCTTTAGGATGGACTGGTCGGGGCTCCTTGCAGTCCAAGGGACTCTCAGGAGTCTTCTCCAACACCATAGTTCAAAAGCGTCAATTCTTTGGCGCTCAGCTTTCTTGATAGTCCAACTCTCACATCCATATATGACTACTGGAAAAACCATAGCCTTGACTAGACAGACCTTTGTTGACAAAGTAATGTCTCTGCTTTTGAATATGCTATCTAGGTTGGTCATAACTTTCCTTCCAAGGAGCAAGTGTCTTTTAATTTCACGGCTGCAGTCACCATCTGCAGTGATTTTGGAGCCCAAAAAAATAAAGTCTGTCCCTGTTTTCACTGTTTCTCAATCTGTTTGCCATGAAGTGATGGGACTGGATGCCATGATTAGTTTTCTGAATGTTGAGCTTCAAGCCAACTTTTTCACTCTCCTTTTTCATCAAGAGGCTCTTTAATTCTTCCCTTTCTGCCATAAGGGTGGTGTCATCTGCATATCTGAGGTTATTGATATTTCTCCAGGCAATCTTGATTCCAGCTTGTGCTTCCTCTAGCCCAGCATTTCTCATGATGTACTCTGCATATAAGTTAAATAAACTGAGTGACAATATACAGCCTTGACGTACTCCTTTTCCTATTTGGAACCAGTCTGTTGTTCCATGTCCAGTTCTAACTGTTGCTTCCTGACCTGCATAAAGATTTCTCAAGAGGAAGGTCAGATGGTCTGGTATTCCCATCTCTTGAAGAATTTTCCACAGTTTAGTATGATCCACACAGTCAAAAGACTTTGGCATAGTCAATAAAGCAGAAATAGATGTTTTTCTGGAACTCTTGCTTTTTTGATGATCCAGCGGATGTTGGCAATTTGATCTCTGGTTCCTCTGGCTTGGAGAATTTTGAGCATTACTTTATTAGTGTGTGAGATGAGTGCATCCAGTTAATGGCTTTAAAAAGTAGATTATTTTAAATCAGATGTTTTGGATAAATTCAGTGTTCACCTTGGAGGAAGAGGTACTTAATTGCTAATTGAAAAATTCTCAGTGTGAGTTACCCTAATGTAAAATGGTAGTTTTAGAGAGAGAGAAGCTACCACTCATAAAAGATGGGTTACAAATTCTCACGACATTTATTGACACCTTGCCTAAGTAACTTCTCCAAGTTTGTATTCTTACTTTAAATGATTTTCCCTTAACTAACTGCACGTTTGTGTCCTTTATCTTTACAAATACACAGTGGATTAGATAAAAGTCATTGAAAAGTGGAAGGACGTGACCAGGCTGTGTTAATCCTTAGTTTCTATAGTGCCTTCCCTGCTTGACATTTTATCCTTGTTCTGTCCTGCTCACTGTTTTCAGTGCCTCACACAATGATATTTAAGTTTTGGAGAATAAGTCAATGTTAAAAAAATGTTGAAGCAGTAAAATATGAATTAGAAATACCTAGAGAACTGATTTCATGGTTAGGCTTTTACTTGTCACTTCTTTCATTTGGAGATATTCTTCGTATAATCATAAATTTACATAAATGAGCCAAAGAGCAGTTCACAATTGAGTAATACATGGAGACTTCTTTAAATTTATATATATATATTTTTTTTTTCATGCTGTTTAATTTAAAGTTATTTGTGAATTCTGGTTAATCGCAATACACGTTTTCTTTAGTTAGACTTCATAGCATAACCTTTAGCCTAGCCAGTCAGAAGTGGAATTGACCCTTCCAGCTGTGGAGTGCCATAGTCTAAACCTAGACTGACTCCAAAGCCATTGTGCTGTACGGTCTCCCATAGTTGAATGAATACATTTTGTATTAAGATATAAAACTTGAAGAGGCCTGGGCATTTATTTTTAAAAACCACTATATTACATGGAATGCTCTTATGCTGTTGAGGCAGATCCTCAAAGACCAGCCCTAAAGTTCAGAGTGTTCATGCCTCAAAAGAGAATGATGGCGTCTAAGGGACAAGACGGCAGAAGTTTGAATTCTGCCAAGTCTTCGGTTGTGGGCATCCTCCGTCAGAGAAGGCAGTGGTGCTCCAACCCCAGAGGGTCCCTGTATTTTGAGGCTGGTTGAGGTTTCACACTGTGTGTGCGTGTGCGTGTGTCCATGGATTGTAGTCCACGAGACTTCTCTATCCTTGAGAGTTTCCAGAGAAGAATCCTGGAGTAGGTTGCTATTTCCTACTCCAGAGGATCTTCTCCACCCAAGGATCAAACCCGAGTCTCCTGCATTTATTGGCAGCTGCATTCTTTACCGTTAGCACCACCTAGGAAGCCTTAAAACTGAATGAAGGAATGAATGACAGAACACTTGCAGCCGAGAGGTGTCGTGTAATAAGAATTTTGTTACCTAACCAAAGTGCTCTTCTGATTTCAGGCCAGCTAATAATCACAGGAAACATTATTTCAGGTTGAATTCTGTCACCTCCAATCTTTTCCTGTAATGCATTGCAACCTGGTCCTACTGCCAACTTGGAGCTACCCAGTTCATTTGAGTATATGTAGTTTTAAGTTGTAGGAAGGGGAGAGAAGCTAGATTAAAGCTTACTCACCCACTCACCATTTGGAACATGATAATGGGATAAACATAAAAAGTTACAGTTACTATTTAAAAGCATTTTTCAAACTGTTTGGCATATAAGGAAGTGCTGTATAGACTAAACTATTGGGCAACTATAAGAATAGAAACCAAGAATTAAATACCCTTATTCCTTGTAAAGATTGAGACTTGTTTGGGGCTAAGCCCAGTTGAAAATTGACTTTGATTTGTAGAGTATATTTAGTAGGAAGTGGAGAATTTTAAAAAACAGTTAACATTTTGCCTGATTCTACTACTGGAATATTATCTTTCTCCTCCTTAAAAAATCACTAGTTTATTGTGCCTTAATCCCCCTAATACAGTGAAGTCAAGGTTTTCTGAAATCATTTGTAGAGTGTAATTATTAGCATGTATGGATTTAATTAGATTGTTATAGTTTTGAACAGAATTATGTAGGGTGAAGTTTTACGTGTTTGAGGTGATTGGTAAACATTTAACTTGTTAGCTGAGAATCACTTTAATGAACTAAAGGTTTACTCTTCAGATCTTTAATTCTCATATTCCTACCAGTGTCTTAATTTAGATAGGAAAAATAGAACTTTTACTTTGAACAGCTTTTTACCTTAGAAGGTATTACTTTAATTGTAGTTTTATAAATAAAGTTTTGTTCTGCTTCTTCTGTCATGGACTCTGGTAGTGTCTATTATATTAATAGTTTCTGCCTATGTCATATACCTTCATAGTCTCAAAAGGTTAATTTCTGTCTTCTTTCCATTTTAGTGTCATGACTGCCTTGAAACTGAAAAGTTTGCCAGTTTGTTAAATATATATTAATAAAACATAATAACACATGATAATAAAGTTTTGTCAACTTTCATGCTTTCACATTCATTGAAACATGTAGTCTTTATCAGAATGTAAATTAATAAGCATTATGAGGGAAAGGCCAGTATTCAAATTAGCTTTAAATAGTAAGCTGAACAGTAATTTCAAATTTCGAGTATTGCTGTCCAAATTGCTTCTGCTTCTAAACCACAAATTTATGACCCTACTACTTTCAAAAGTAGTAGTATTGGCAATGAGTGGCTATTAAAATTTTATCACTTAAGTTGTGGTGTGTATTTTGGAAATGCAGATTCTCTGAATTTTATAAATATTTTAGTCTTATTATGACTGTTTCTTTTCTCCCCAAGTCTCTTTTGGAAAAGTTCTTGATCCCAAACGCTTCACAAGCAGAGAGCAAAGTCTTCTATTTGAAAATGAAAGGAGACTACTATCGCTACTTGGCTGAGGTTGCAGCTGGTGATGACAAGAAAGGTATGCTGCCTCAGCCTGTTGCTGGGCGCTACAAAGTCACAGAGGCCAGAGGTGGTCTCTTCCGTTCTGTTGTTGGAAGAGCAGCAAATGGACTCTGCTCACTCTTCCTTGCTCTTTCTCCCTTTTCCTCTCTGTTTCTCTCTCTTCCCCCAGTCCCTGTCCCTTCCCTTCTTTTTTTCCTTTTTCCTGAGACTGTACAGTTGACTCTTGAAGAACACAGATTGAGCTGCACGGATCCATTTACACAGGGATTTTTTTTCCTGTGAATATTATAGTACTACATTATACAAGGTTGGACGTGAAGGGCCAGCTATAAAATTATACTCAGATTTTCAGCTGCATCAACAGTTGGTATCCATCCCTGAGCCCCGTGTTGTTCAAGGGTCAGCTGTATACCTACTGCCTAGTAATTGGTTTCGTAAAATGTATGATTGCTCACAAGTCAATTTTATGTATAGGAATGTTTCCTCACAATTTTAAGACATAGTAATTACAGCATAACTGTAGAGCAGTACAGACTAACTAAAAATTATACTGAGATGGTTACAGAGTTATTTTGTCTTGACATTGATCAGTGACTAGGGTAGGTTTCTAGCAGAAGCTTATTTTTTTAAATTTAAGGGCCAGTTTTAAAGTTGCTGCAGCTTAGTATTTCAGAATTTATTACTGGATGAGTAAAGATTTGGTTCGAGGGATGAAAACAAAGTACTTTTCATTGATACATTTTGGTGCCTTTTATTATCCAGGGATTGTGGATCAGTCACAGCAAGCATACCAAGAAGCTTTTGAAATCAGCAAAAAGGAAATGCAACCAACACATCCTATCAGACTGGGTCTGGCCCTTAACTTCTCTGTGTTCTATTATGAGATTCTGAACTCCCCTGAGAAAGCCTGCTCTCTTGCAAAGACAGTATGTATTTTTTACCTGTTACATGGAAATTCAGTAGTCATTATTTGAGCACTGAATTGTGGTTTTTTTTTGGTCACAGGCATTTGATGAAGCCATTGCTGAACTTGATACATTAAGTGAAGAGTCATACAAAGACAGCACGCTAATAATGCAGTTACTGAGAGATAACTTGACAGTAAGTACCTAACAGCACTGTGAATGGTGAATTAATAATGAAGAAATTACAGGTGCATTTCTGTTTTATTGTACTTCAGATATTGTAGTTTTTACACATTGAAGCCTTGTTGAAACTCTATTGAGCAGGGTTCTCTGCTCATCTCATGTTTCTGGGTCACATTTTGGTAATTTTCAGTGATTCAAACCCTCCAACAAAGATTTCAGTGGCTAAAGGTTCAATTGATGATGAACTTTTGTTTAGCAACAAAGTATTTTTTAATAAGGTATGTACATTGGTTTTTTTAAACACATAATACATGCTTAATAAACTGCAGTATGGTGTCAATATAACTTTTATATGTACTGGAAACAAATTTATGTGACTCACTTTGATTTCTGCTTTACTGCGGTGATCTAAAATTGAACTCTTAATATCTCTGAAGTATGCTTATATATGTTTTATAGACTACGACAGGAATATTTCTAATCCTTTTTTTTTGTTTTTAATGTAAGATACTATCTGCTTTAAAAACTGAAGAAAACCAACAGAAGCTGAAATATTAGACCAAGGACTAAAAATGTGCCCTTTTACTAGTTACATATTTATTAAAATTCATGTTTTTAAAATAATTATGTAATTCATGGTTTTGGACTTTCAGTTATATAGGCCATTTTATTTTTCATTTCAATGCAAATAATTCTGTTCTTTCCATTTTAGTCACAGGAGAGTTTTGCTTTTAGTTTCAAAAGTATGCTTAAGTTATCTTTGAAGTCTGTTAAAAATGGTGACCCTAAAGTTGCCTCTGTATTCATGTAGGGCTTCTCTGGTGTGGATCAAAGCTAAGAATCTGCCTGCCAGTGCAGGAGACTTACAGGTTCGATCCCTGGAGAAGGAAATAGCAACCCACTCCATTATTCTTGCATGGGAAATAACATGGACAGAGGAGCCTGGCAGGCTGCAGTCAATGGGACTGTAAAAGAGTTGGACATGACTTAGCAACTAAACAGCAACAGTATTTATGTAGCTAGGGGTAGGGCATTAATAACTTTAGTTATAAAATTTCAGATACCCTGCATAGTCTTGACATCTATTTTGTCTAGTCTCTTAGGGAAAAAAAAAAGAATTACTGTGGCAGGTCATGATTACCCTTTTTGGTATACTATAGACCAAGGTCCCCAATGCCTGGTCCATAGACTGGTACTGGTCTGTGGCCTGTTAAGAACTGGGCTGCACTGCAGAAGGTGAGTGGTGGGTGGGCAAGTGAGTGAAGCTTCATCTGTTTTTACAGCGCCATCACTTGCATTACTGCCTTAGCTCCACTTCCTGTCAGATCAGCAACCCCAGTCCATCACCAACTCCTGGAGTTTACCCAAACCCATGTCCATGGAGTTGGTGATGCCATCAACCATCTTATCCTCTGTCGCCCCCTCTCTTGCCTTCAGTCTTTCCCAGCATCAGGGTCTTTTCAAATGAGTCAGCTCTTCACATCAGGTGGCCAAAATATTGAAATTTCAGCTTCAACATCAGTCCTTCCAGTGAACACCCAGGACTGACTTCCTTTAGGAAGGCCTGGTTGGATCTCCTTGCAGTCCAAGGGACTCTCAAGAGTCTTCTTCAATACCACAGTTCAAAAACATCATTCTTCTGCACCCAGCTTTCTTTATAGTCCACCTCTCACATCCATACATGACTACTGGAAAAGTCCAACTCTCACACCCATACATGACTACTGGAAAAACCATAGCCTTGACTAGATGAACCTTTGTTGACAAAGTAATGTCTCTGATTTTTAATATGCTGTCTAGATTCTCATAGGAGCACAATAAATGTAAAATACTTAAATCTTCCCCAAAACATCTCTTGCCCCTGGTCCATGGAAAAATTGTCTTCCACTAAATTGATCCTTGGTGCCAACGAGGTTGAGGCCTGCTGCTCTAGACTGAAAAAGATTAAAACCACAATGCCAGTATCACACTGAGAAAGTACACAGTTAATTCCTTAATAGTGAATTTCTTGCATTCAGTTATCGCTTGTTTTTTTGTATTGTCTTTGTTGTATATTGTCTTTTTTTTCTCCCCCCAATAGTTTTTTTAAACTTGCATTGAAATTCAAATAGTCTACATATTGCAGGTGGTTGATAGGTCAGGGTTTTCACGTTCTTCACATAGATACTAAATTTGAAGTTACGAGGCTTGAGTGAAAAGAGTGTTAAGTATCTGTCACGTGCCAGATAAAGAGCTAGGAGTGAAGATTATAGTTTAGTGCTACTGGTTTTTTATTAGCTTTAGGTCCGTTTCTTCTGGGGACTGTACATCACTGTATACATTTCACTTTTCTCAGCTTTATTTTATCTAGTCCATTGCCAATTTTCTGGACCAGTTTATATATTCTAGTGTTGAATGTTCTCAGCAGTTTTTTCAACAATATTGTATAGCTGTTAGTTATTAAACACTGAAAGTTATTTTAGAAAGTATAATTGAGGGTTTCCTATACACTGGAAGGTTATTATTTTCAAGAGGGTATGGTATAGTCCATTTTAAAGAGCGAATAATTTTATGTACATTAAATGAAGTACTGCAGTTTGTTAGCTAATTTTTCATATTTTTCTGCTTTGAAATGATGAGGTACTTCTAAAAGGTAGAATTTGAGACCCAGTCACTACTAAATTGTATTGTCAGCACTTTTTGAGAGGGCCTGATGTGAAATATGTACTTGCAGCTGAATTTTGGTATCTGTATAGCTTGAAGAGCATACTTGAAGAGCTGAGTGAGAAGAAAACCCAAGGTTCAGATTCTGATTTTATCACTATTATGTGCCTTCTCTGAGCCCTGGTCATATCGCCTGTTACCATTATAGGGTTGATCGTCCACTCACTCACATGTCAAGCAAAGAAATTTTTTGTAGAAACGAATATTTGAGTCTGAATCCAGTTGACATACACTGTCAACACATAACCCTGGGAAGAGAAACACATTTTATCCAATTTTTCATGTTTATGTGAAAAATACAAAGATCCTTGAAAGTTAGAAGTGGAAAGATAATGTTGAAGGATAATTTTATTTTGTCTTACAAGACTCCCAGTTTAATAAAAGCAGTACAGACTTCTAGAGATCATTCAGCTAACTGTATGATTGTTCCAAGAGTCTCCTTTCCAGGCCAGAAATGTATTTGATTAGTAAAACTAATGGGTAATTTAGGGGATAGAAAAACATTAATAAGGTTCCCCCTCTTTCATTTTCCAGTGTGAAGCAGTATAGAATTTCAAGGTCATCTTGAAATAGTCCTTCTCTGATTACCTCTAAAAATCATTTTAGGGTGGTTAGACTTAGAAAAACTGTTGATATTTTGAATCAGACAGATTCACAAAAGGTGTGTTTTCCTAAACTAAAAATGTTAGTAAAGTTATATTGTATTTTAGTCCAGACTTGCTCCTGACTCTTGAATGTCACAGAGTGTGGCACTCTCCTTAGAGTGGAAGTCTAAAGCTACGAGGTGGAAGTAGTCAAGTCAGCCTTGCGCGCCTTGAGCGCGGGCCGGGGTGGGGGGTATGGTTTAGTTGCACTGAACTCACACACTGCAGCGTTTGAAGACAGGCTATAATCGGATAGCCGTTGATGTTTAGAATTGGCATTTCTATGATTTCATCTACTTTTTCTTTACCTTCTATGAATAGCCAAGAATTTCCTTAATCTGATATTGTTATTTAAAGATAACTCTGGTATGTATTTACTGTGCTGAGAGAATGATTAGGTAGGAAATGTGTTATATTCAGGTGTTTTTTTAAATTTATTAAAGTATAGTTCATTTACAATGTTGTGTTAATTTCTGCTGTATAGCAAAGTGATTCAGTTACACATATAAACATTCTTTTTCATATTAACTTTCTATTATGATTTAATCACAGGATATTGGATAGTTTCCTGGAGGTGTTTTATATCTTGAGGCTGTTTTCAGTGCTGCTATTTTTTAAGCCTTCCAGTAATTGTGCTTACATTCTGGTACCTTGGCGTATATAATAAAAAATTTTCGAGCTGAAATATACTAAAAATTATTTCTTTCTTTTTTAACTAGTTGTGGACATCGGATACCCAAGGAGACGAAGCTGAAGCAGGAGAAGGAGGGGAAAATTAACCTGCCTTCCACCTTTTGTCTGCCTCATTCTAAAATTTACACAGTAGACCATTTGTCATCCATGCTGTCCCACAAATAGTTTTTTGTTTACGATTTATGACAGGTTTATGTTACTTCTATTTGAATTTCTATATTTCCCATGTGGTTTTTATGTTTAATATTAGGGGAGTAGAGCCAGTTAACATTTAGGGAGTTGTCTGTTTTCATCCTGAGGGGGCCAATATGGGGATGTGGGATTTTTATACGAGTTATAAACGTTTGGCATAGTACTTCTGGTACATTGTGGCTTCACGAGGGCCAGTGTTAAAACTGCTTCCATGTCTAAGCAAAGAAAATTGCCTGCATATTGGTATGTCCTGGTGGGGAATAAAAGGGATAATTGGTTCCAATCACAGGTGTAGTTGTGGGTACTTTTTAGGTTTGGAGCATTTACAAAGCTGTAGTAGAAATGGATATCCCATGGATATTGCATGTTAAACCATGTGTTATCTGTGGAATACTCAGACTCAGTGTGCACACCGTTGACTGCAGCTACAGAAGTGTTCCTTTAGTTGTGACCCAATTTACTCTGGATAAGGGCAGAAACGGTTCACATTCCATTATTTGTAAAGTTACCTGCTGTTTGCTTTCATTATTTTTGCTACACTCATTTTATTTGTATTTAAATGTTTTAGGCAACCTAAGAACAAATGTACAAGTAAAGATGCAGTAAAAATGAATTGCTTGATATTCATTACTTCATGTGTATCAAGCACAGCAGTAAAACAAAAACCCATGTATTTAACTTTTTTTAGTTGGTTTTTTTTTTTGCTTTTGTGATTTTTTTTTTTTTTTGATACTTGCCTAACATGCATGTGCTGTAAAAATAGTTAACAGGGAAATAACTTGAGATGATGGCTAGCTTTGTTTAATGTCTTATGAGATTTTCATGAACAATCCAAGCATAATTGTTAAGAACACGTGTATTAAGTTCATGTAAGTGGAATAAAAGTTTTATGAATGGACTTTTCAACTACTTTCTCTACAGCTTTTCATGTAAATTAGTCTTTTGGTTCTGAAACTTCTCTAAAGAAAATTGTACATTTTTGGAAATTCATTCCTTATTCCCTCTTGGCAGCTAATGGGCTTTTACCAAGTTTGAATACAAAGTTTATCATAACAGTAAAATACTACTAAGATAACTACTACTGTTCCCAACCATGTCCTATACTCCCCCCTCCCCCTGAAAATTTTTTTCAGAGACGGGGAGTTGATTGAAAAAAGTAATGTTATTCCATTTAAAATTTTGGTATATGGCATTTTCTAACTTAGGAAGCCACAGTGTTCTTGGCCCATCATGACATTGGGTAGCATTAACTGTAAGTTTTGTGCTTCCAAATCACTTTTGTTTTTAAGAATTTCTTGGTATTCTTATAGCCTGCCTTCAATTTTGATCCTTTCTTCTTTCTATTTGTCAGGTGCACAGGATTACCTTTTTTAGCCTCTGTCTTGTCACCAACCATTCCTACTTGGTGGCCATGTACTGGGGGAAAAGGCCGCATGATCTTTCTGGCTCCACTCAATGTCTAAGGACACCCTGCTTCCTCTGCTTGCATCCCACAGACTATTTCCCTCTTCCTATTCACTGCAGTGAATCTCTCCTGAGTTGATGAGATTGTGTTACCTCCCTATACACCCTACCTATCCTGAATGGTCTGTCATTGTCTTTGCCTTTAAATTCCTCCCCTTCCTCTCTTTAAATAATGATGGGGCTAAGTAATACCCAAAGCTCACCCTACTCCTCAGTACCTTGCAGAAAACACCAAACAAAAATAACCATTTTAAAAGAGGTGTATTTTTTTTTTCTTCTAGAATGTAAGCTCCTCAAGAGCAGGGACAATGTTTTCTGTATGTTCTATTGTGCCTAGTACACTGTAAATGCTCAATAAATACTGATGATGGGAGGCAGTGAGTCTTGATGATAAGGGTGAGAAACTGAAATCCCAAATACTGTTTTGTTGTTTGTTTTATTATGACCTCAGATTAAATTGGGAATTAGCCCTCTGGGACAACTGTCCCAAATATTACATTCAAATAAAAGTGCAATGGAGGCCTTGGGGTCTTTCTTTCAAGGAGTAAAAGATCTCTTATGCATTTGGGACAACATGATAATGCATCTTCACTCACAGCTCTTTTCTTTTTCTGTTTATTTCTTCTGACCACCAGGCCAAGGACATGAAATAATCTTTTTATAGCTACAGGGAATGAAGCTAGACTGAGGAGATGGATCTTATTCACATAAATTATAAATAAAATCTAAAGCTTGTCTCATTTGCCTACTTATGTGCCTCAGTCATCTGCTAAGCTAGTTTGATTCTGAAATTGTGATAAAATTTCATTAATATTAGCTTTTACTATGTTTCTGCATAGTAGTGCCCAGTAGATAAAGGAAGATTTCAACCTGAGACCTTTTTTTGCCTTGAGATCCGAATAATAAATTTTTTATAACATTTCTTAAATTGCCCCCAGTTCAGGCTTCATGTTTGTTTCTGTCTACATTCCCAGGAATTTGGAGACCTCAACAATGTTTTGTATTTGGTGTATGTGTAGTATTGGAGTTGTTAAATGTATATATCCACTTGAGAGCTGTGCCTCGTGAGTGGGCAGCAGTGTGATCAGTTAAAGTCTGAATTTTGCTGCCACTTTGGCCTGTGGTCCTAGCTTTTCCAGTTGGGGTGGGGGTCAAAGAGGATTAAAAGAAGGTAATGTCAAGGGGCTTAGTAACTATAGGAGTTTTCTTGTCTTCTCTAAAAATAGTCACCAATCTTGCCATGGCCCAGAGCATATTTTTAAAACTAGTTAAAGCCAGTTTGTAATCTGCAGTCAAAGATTTATTTGTGATCAGGTCTTAACTTTATTGGGCTTCCCTGGTGGCTCAGATGGTAAAGCATCTGGCTGCAATGTGGGAGACCCGGGTTCGGTCCCTGGGTTGGGAAGATCCTCTGGAGAAGGAAATGGCAGCCCACTCCAGTACTCTTCCTGGAGAGTTCCATGGACTGAGAAGACTGGTAGGCTACAGTCCATGGGGTCGCAAAGAGTTGGACACGACTGAGTGACTTGACTTTATTGATCGATGGTGAGAGGTTTAAAAGTCTTTAGTTGACTAAGTGCAGGTCTAAGAATTTGAGACTTCTAGTGGTGGTAGTGTCATTCTAAGTGGTTTATGTTGCCAGTAGGGGAGGGTGGCTTTTTATGGATGCAGGAACATTGTAGTCTATTCCCTTAGAGGAGAGCCTGAAGTATGTGAGAACTTTAAATGGCCTTATGTGCTCAGAGAGAGACACATTCCTGTAGAAAAACAGGTCAAGAAATAAGCCAGTTTATTTTGTCACATACCATATAGGAAGTTATAGTGGAATCAAAATACTTGCAGTCTTAAAATGGTGGCTTAGACTAGGCACCTGGGAAATGGCTGGGCTTGGATCCTTTCCTGAATGAAATTGCATCTATAAAGTACTTTTCTGTTACCTTGATGGGACTGACAGCAATCGCAGTCCTGTAAAAATACAGGAGACCTAAACATAAGATCTGCTTACTGGGTCTTCATAGGTCTTCTGGTTTTTTTTTTATGTTTCGGAAACTACAACATGCCTCTAAGGAAACCGATACTTTTGGTATCAAGAAATGGTGTTTAAGAACCCATTACAGTGGTAGGTCTACTTTAAAAGTCTGAAAACTAAAAAAGTTGCTTGTGTACATCCAAGTCTGGTTATACTACTCACCTGGTCCTTTGAAGTCTATGTCTGACTGTCAGCCCCCAAGTATATCAAGGACATCTGCTTCTGACCTGTGTACCCATAGTATGTAAGAATATCCAGCCATCGTGCTGGTCAAGCAAGTATGTGTGTCTTGGATGCAGAAACCAAAATATATTGAATGGATATACTTAGGCACAGCTATTATCAATCCTAGGTGATGCCACGGAGAAGGCAGTGGTACCCCACTCTAGTACTCTGGCCTGGAGAATCCCTGGGATGGGGGAGCCTGGTGGGCTGCCGTCTGTGGGGTCACACACAGTCGGACATGACTGAAGCAACTTAGCAGCAGCAGCAGGTGATGCCAGGGATTCAGTTGAGTATTTCATGTAAGTACTCATAAGTACCATAAATTTCTGAAAACCCAAACTTACTAAAAAGTAATTAGTAAAATTATTTCCAATTCAAGAACTTTAAAACCTATCAATATTTCAGTACTTATATTTTTTAATATTAGAGGTTGGTTAGGGCCAGCCACTGTTCTGAGTGTTTAAGGTGGACTTTATTTAGAGATTTTATGTCAGAGTCAGACTTGGAAAATGGATGGGACCTGATGGAGGTTACAGTCTGCACAAAGGCATCAAGACAGAACTTGAAAGACTTCTTGCACTCAGGTGAGAAGCCCTGTGAGATTGTAGGAAGAAACAGGCTCTGCCTTCTTAACACCTGTGGCTTTTCACTTGTAATGCTTTTGATCACATCAGGGGAGCTTGTCTAAAATGCTTTCTACCAGCAGCCAGTCTCAGGGATTCTAATTTTGAGCTATAATAACTTAGTGTCCAGGTTGCTGAAGTCTAGGTGGAGAGGGAATATGTAATGTTTGGGTATTTGAGAAAACAAGGGTGTGTAAAACATTTCAACAACTGCCGCCCCCCCCCCCCCCCCCAAAAGAAAAGCTTCAGTCTGCAAAACAAAAAGTCTGCTTAGCAGATCATGTCACAACAGGTTTTTCACCTTACTGATTCTGAATTAGTTTGGGAGCAGTTAGGTTAAAACTTCTGTCAAGAGGAGAGAGGTAACACATAATTTTTATGTTTTGTTTTAATGAACGCAAGTTCTTCTGGTTTTGTTAACTTATGCACAAAAATCAAATCCAGGGAGTACCCTGGCGGTCCAGTGCTCAGGACTTCACACTTTGACTGCAGAGGCTGCAGGTTCAATTGCTTGTTGGGTAAGATTGCGCAAGCCAGGCAGCAAAAATCAAACCAGAAGGATGAAAGATTTAAAAGCAAACTTTGGAATGGTCATAAGACGTTTAAGTGAGTAACTTGCTGACCTTGAAGTTTGTAAGGAAAAGTCTGGTAAAGATGGACCCAGAAAACTAGAAACATTAAAGCCCAGTTAATATATGAACTTTAATATAAATTCAACTGTATAGGAATTCTTACACCTGGAAGTGGAAGGAAACAACTGAGGAAAGACTGGCCAAAAAGCGAGTATAGATACGTAAAGAATTATAATAAAAATAGGAAAATGGGCAGATTCAGAACAGGCATTTTTATACAAGAAAAATATCTGATCATTAAGTACATGAAAAGAGGCTTAACAGAGAAATGCCAACCAAGACCACAATTTATCTACCATTTTACTCCATTTGACTAATAACAGTTTGAAAGTGGCCATACCAGACATTGGAGATGGTGTGGATGGAAATGTCACATACAGTATTGATTGGAGTTTAAATCACATCCCTTTGGACAACAATTTGGCATTATCTTGTAAGGTTAAACATTAATATCCCTACAGCCAAGCAATTCTCTCTCTTGAACACATCTCTTAAAAATACTTGCATGTGTGCCCTAAGAAATTGAAATAGAGTATTCAGAGCTAAACTATTGGAAAAAAACCTGGAGACGATCCAAACGTTCATTGAAAGGAAATGGATAAATATTTTCCCGATGAGATAGTCTTCATTCATGAAAGTAAGTCAACTACGGTCCTGTCAATAACATGGTTGAATTTTAATAACATTGAGAAAACAGCCTCAGTAAACTACATAGTGAATGTGAAGTCGCTCAGTCATGCCTGACTCTTGGCGACCCCATGGACTGCAGCCTACCAGGCTCCTCCATCCATGGGATTTTCCAGGCAAGAGCACTGGAGTGGGGTGCCATTGCCTTCTCCGAGTAAACTAGATGATACAGTACAATATAAAGTTCAAAACAGCAGATCTTTTGCCTAGGCAAACACGTGATAAAACTTTCTGTACCAAGGACTCATATGACAAGTACAAAATGTAGAAGAGGTTAACTACGGAGAGGGATGGGCTAGGATGGGAAGACAAGGTGAATACGTCACTGGTTGTCTGCTTGGGAGCAGGGCAGTGGGTTCATAAATACTCAGAGATCCATTCAAGAAGAGCGGTGAAACGAGGATTATGATTAACCCAGTTCTGGGCATTGAAAGTCAAAGGAAAGGAACTAAATGGAAACAAAGTACAGAGGGCCAATAAACTAGTCAAAAGCTTGCTTGAATGGTAAAATGATTGGCAGTTTTAAAAATACGGAAAATAGCAAGATTCGTGAAGCTGTCCATACTTAAAGATCGACACCCCGTGCATTACACCCTAAAACTCCCATCCTTTCCATTTAATTGTGCAGGAGCAGGAAGCAAGAACCAGAGCTTTGGCTGGAAGAACAACTGAGCCGGTAAAGTATGTTAGGAAACACTGAAACGAGGAATGAAGGGTCTCAACGTGAAAGAGGAACGTCTCCAGGAACTTTTGATAGCACATTCTGGGTCTATCCTGGAGAATTTTTGGGGTCTGAAGAATTTTGTCATACCAGCCAAACCACTTGAGCGAATTCAGCCTGAGTTTCCTCACTCCTTAATGTTTAGAGGAAACATGTTGCATTCAGGCCTAAGTCACTGAGGCATCTCCTTTCGTACCTTACGTGTAGCCAATTCTTAAATTTTTCAATATTTTTTCATCTCTTGGTTTCTTCAGTTCTTAATTGGTTTCTGTAGGGAAAGTCTACTGACTTGAGTTTAAAGTACAAAATCGACTTTTTTATGATCTGTACACAGAAGTACTTAGGTCAAATAGAAATACAGCTGTTGGTCCTTTGTTTTCTTTCCCAAGATTTGCAAGATAGATATCCAGATAATCATTTTTAGAGACTTTAGTCCACACTTGATCTTAAGGATCAAAGTTGAAGAGCCAGAAAAATTGAAAAAGACAGTTTCTTCAGAGAAAGCTTTAAAAAGTGCTAGGCCTGTCCCTCCACCACCACCTGCCTGCTCAGGGGAAGGAAGGAGGGGGCATTTCAAAAACTTCTGGAATCTACTGTGTGATGCTCTGTGAAGCTAGGTTCACTGGGAATTCTTGAGTCGAGACAATGTCTAGCTGGTGATGCTGATAGCAGATGGGGAGCAGTAATGGCATTTGAAATGGTTTGTGCTCTCAGGATTTCTGAAGACAAAGAGCGTGGACATGCTTCCAGGAGGCCAGGACCAAGACCAGGAGCTTGGTCTAAAAGCGTTGCCTGGCTGAAGGGCAGAGCAGCAGCAGCTGATGGGGAGAGAGCTCAAGATTTAATCTGTGACTGGTCTCCAAAGAATCAGCGGATGGCTAGGAAAGTTGGCTTTTAATATCTGTCATGGTCAGAGGAGAGCAATGCTCATTTTTTGGGTCTCGTCCTGTGAGAGCTGCCCCCACCTAATGCAACCCCGTTGGAGCCAGTGCAACTGGCCGCCGAAGGAGGAGTGGGCCAGGTGAGGACATGGAAAACGAAGCTACCCACCCATCCCTCCATCAGTGCACCGTGAAGGAAAGAAACTAACAGGATGTGCAATTAGATCTTCATCTCCACTTTCAAAACAGTCTCAGCTCAGTGAAAAATGACAAGGGTGAGACTGCAAAAGAATGGACGGGTTAGCGCTCTAAGAGCTTGAGTGAAAGAGCCATCTGAAAGAAACTGGAAAAAACGGTTTTTGATATGACTAAGAAGGTGAAAGAGAATAGAAACCAAAATGAAGAAAATCAGGAAGACACTGAAAAAAACTGACTAGGTAATTGAATAATAATTGAATAATCTGGCAGGTAATCTAAAAAAACTCAGCTCAGTAAACTGAGAAAACATGTTCCTACTTGATTATTTTTTCTTTCAAGGAACAAGCAAAAACACCAGTGAGGAATTTTACTTTTCCCAGAAAATAAAATCTTTCTGTCTAATGACACAAAACAGCAACTACTTTTTCCTGAGAAGAAAGCCTTATAATCAGTCTTTCATTAAGAAAAAACATATATTAATATAGTCCGTGTATCTTACTTTTAAAACTTTGATTAATATAGTCTGTGTATCTTACTTTTAAAACATTTAGCAAAATTTGAGAGTGTCCTCTCATCAAAGAAATAGGATCAACGTTGTGGAACTTTAGGTGATTTAGAGTTAAAAACCTTTTTTGATTGCATATTCTTAAGAGTAGCAAACATGAAATAGTCTTCGGTAAAATTTTTGACTTAGAGAAAAGTTGTAAAAATAATATGAAGAATTTTTATGTACCTTTCGTCTAGGCTTTCCAAATGTCAATATATTGCCATATTTTTCTCCCTAAGTAATTTTTCTGAATCATTTGAGAGTAAATTTGAGCGCTGATGCCTCTTTACCAGTGTATGCTTGAGTGTTTATTTGAAAAGAGAAAAGACAGTCACAGGAATTCCCTGGCAGTCCAATGGTTAGGACTCGACGCTTTCACTGCAGGGGGCGCCTGGATTCAATCCCTGGTCAGGGGTCTTAAGATCCTGAAAGCCACCACACAGCCAAAACAAAAGAAAATAAGATAATCTTATATAAAACTATATAATTATCAAAACCGGAAAATTTACACCTGTGATACTATAATCTACAGACCTTATTCAAATCTGCCTGTTCTGCTAATGACCTTTGTGGCAGAAGAAAGGAACTTCTTTTCTGGGTCTAAGATCCAATCCAGGGTCTTAGTTACATCTCCTTAGTTTCCTTTAACCTGAAACAGTTTCTTGGTTTTTGTTTTCATGGCATGTTTTCAGAGTACAGACCAATTGATTTGTATGTCTCTTTTCTCGATTGTGTACTTTATTTTTCCCTGATGTTTTCTCATTAGTTCCAGGTTGTGCCCTTTTTTCAAAGAGTTGCATTGAAATGACCTGGGGTCCTTAGGGTATTGTAACACGAGGCATGTGATATCCCCATCCCATTACTGATGCTGTTAAAGAAAAAAAAAATCTCTCTTAAGAAAGTAGAGGGCACATTATTTATTCAACATTCTCATTGTTTTAAAATTATGTAAATAAATTGCCCAAATACCACAGTCTCCTTCTTGACGGGAGACCCCAAAATTATCCTGACCTCTAGCAGGAATTCAACAA
Source organism: Ovis canadensis (assembly GCF_042477335.2). Classification (NCBI taxonomy): domain Eukaryota; kingdom Metazoa; phylum Chordata; class Mammalia; order Artiodactyla; family Bovidae; genus Ovis; species Ovis canadensis. The sequence goes on from NC_091253.1 coordinate 86,407,637, forward strand.
TGAAAAAACCATCCTCAGCTAGAGTCTGCACATACAAGAGGACACCAGGAAAAGTGTACCCTCCCTACTCAGGGCAAGCATTCTGGAGACACCCCAGCCAAGTTACACCCAATAGGGACAGTGAATTAAGCTGCAAGAGGGCAACAACTATGTTCTATTGATCATTCTGTTCTTCACTCAGCATAGAACATGGCGCAAAATAGATCTTTAGCAAACAATTGTAAATAAGCCTTAACCTTCTGACATCCGTGCTAACAAACAAAAAGATTTTTCCCTTTTTGACTCTTAAACACCTACCTGACTTCCCAGTTGGCGCCAGTGTTAAAGAACTCACCTGCCAATGCAGGAGATGTGGGTTCTGGTCTGGAAGATCTCCTGGAGGAGGGCATGGCAACCCAAGCCAGTATTCTTGCTGGAGAACCCCATGGACAGAAGCCTGATGGTCTACAGTCCATGGGGTCACAAAAAAGTTGGACACTACTGAAGCAATTTTGTACACATACATAGTAAGCAACAATGACTTACTAGAAATAGGTGTTCAAATATATTGTGTTAGAAGAATGAATCTCACTTGTAATTTGCTCCCAAGACCGTATTTCCAGAATGAAGTCTGTTTTATATTTAACAGCTATTTTTTTAATATAAAAAATAGCCTCAAGGGACAATGATAATAGTAGTATCACTTTGAGTTATTGGCAAATTTGGAAAGCTTAGGGTGCATTTTAAAGATGTACCTGGCTCCTAGGGTTCTAGTCCACGGTAGGCTTTATTATCTATAATAATAAAGGGCCTGTCCTGTGCCCTGTGGATTGGTGGGGTCCGCTCTTGTTCACACAAGGACCTCCACGAGGATCTGTCTGGCTCTTAATAGCCTGCAGTCAGAGTGTTATATCCACCTTCCCTCACCAGAAACTGGCCCGATGTTAAACCCTTAAGCTCCAGGGAGGAAAAGGCCCAGTGTTCTGCAGCATTAAGGGACAAAGACAGCAGACTTTATTTCAGGCATCTTGTGCTATGACTTTTCCTACAGGCCCCCGAGACATGAGCTGAAAACCACGAAGGATGCCTGTTCACCCAGGTTTTTATGCAGTGTAATAGAGAACTCCTAAAATCAGAATTATTCTTTAAGACATAAATTATCAGTGCATTCCTCATGGTGGGATTTCAGGCAACAAGGGAGGAGCTATTTTTGTGCCCTCCCTAGCATCTCACGACTCATAATGCTGCCCTTGTATGTAAGGCGCCTACCCTGCTGTGACTTGATGTGACACGTGGAACTGGCCTGAATGGATAAGTCCAGATGTGACAGAAAATATCTCGGCCCCTGCTTCTCCCTCCCCACCGCCTCTTTCTGTCCAGAGATGGCTTCAGTAAGTCGTGGGCCAGGAGAAAAGGGAGCCTTTGCTTCACAAGCTCCTGGCCATTCTGCTCTGTAGAAATGTCAGAAGAAAGGACTGTGCAGTGCCAGAGAAAGGGTTGATTCTCCTATCTTTCCTAGTTCATTAAACTCTCCAGTCTCAAGCCTGGAAAAAAAACACCTAGTCCAACAACCATCTGATGAAAGAATCATGTTTTTATTTATTCATTGCTTTATCCACTGGTGAACTGTTTGATAGATTCATGCATGAATTCAGCATCTACTGTAGCTGCTCTGGACCAGATAATGTGCCGGTCACTGGAGAAGCTGAAATAAAAGGCGTACGACCCACATGTGGTCAATAATTCAAGCACAACTGTTATTAATATAAGGTGATTTAAACAGGGGAGCACTTGGACAGGTCCTAAGCCTCCACGTGGAACATTTCTCCTAGTAGAGTTTGCCTGGAACCTCAAAGGCCTGTATCTCCCAGCCTTCGGAGGCTGTCCATTGATTCACAGGAAGTTCCCATCTTCAGACAGTCCCTATACCTACAGACAGAAACTGATGTCCCTGAGCCTCTGTCCCACAGCCCCTCACTCTGGGCACCAGCAGGTGAGGCATCTCCCTGTTATTTAGTTGTTGGATCCTCACAGGATGCACATGATGTTGGACTGGAGGAAGGCATATCCGTTTGGCTTCCCCTCATTGATTTACGCAAGAACATCTACAGACGAATTCCCTGGTCTTAAGGCTCCAGAGAATTTCTCCTACAGAAATCAACAGTTAACAGCTCCTGAAGTGAGCCATCAACCTGGAGTTTCTCTTTCTTCTTTGTTACATCCTGGCTCCTAATTTCCTTCACAGTCTCTTGGAATCCTCAGAAGAGAATTAACTTCCTTCATCTTCTGTTGCGTAAGATTGACTATAGAACTTCATGAAGCAAGAGATCCTACCCACTGGCCCAAAGGGAGAATCCTCTTCTGGATTGAGTGGGCAGCTCCATATCCATTTCCCAGCCTCCCAGCCTCTTGTCAAGAGATGACAAGAGGAAGACTCAGAAGTACCCAGAAGCTTCCAAAAGTGGCTGACTTCCCCAGAGGGTGCTCCCAAGGAGGAGTTCAGAGAATGATGGCACATCAGTGACAAAAGGGACTTCAGAGAACTTCAACCCCTCCACGTTACAAACGAGGAAACCGAGAAATCCAGGCGGCGCCACCTGCCAATGCAGGAGACACAGGAGACATGGGTTCGATCCCAGGGTTGGGAAGATCCCCTGGAGGAGGAAACAGCAACCCACTCCACTGTTCTTGCCTGGAGAATCCCCATGGACAGAGGAGCCTGGCAGACTACAGTCCATAGGGTTGCAAAGAGGCAGACACAACTGAGGTGACTTAGCATGCATGCATGAGAGAAACCCGAAAGAGAGGTGATTTTCTTCAGGTGGACCCAGCTGGTGGGTGGACAGGATGAGTATTTCCTGAGCACTCTCCTCAGGTACAGCTCTTCTCTGCCCTGGGGCCTCTGGTTGTCTTTGTAGAGACAACTGCCTTCCAGCTCACTTGTGGACCCTGGATGTCCGGAGCTGACTTTATTTGTTGGTCATATTCCTTTACTTCTACGTTTAGAGTCAAAACCTGCACTGTCCAATGCAAGATCCACTTGCCACGTGTGACTATTAGGAACTTGAAATGTGTCTGGTCCAGGCTGAGATGGGCCAGATTTCTGAGGGTTAGTATGAAAAAAGAATGTAAAATACACTTGATAATGTTTTTATGTTGATTATAGGTAAAAATGATAATATTTGGCACATACAGAATTAAAAGGCATATATTTTTAAAATTAATTTTTACTTTTTAATGTGACTACAAGAAAATTTAAAATAACATATGTGGCTTGCATGCTATTCATGATGGCCTAAAAAGTAAAAATCACTTATTTTTTAAAAAAACCTTTTCAAAAAGTTAAGAAAAAACTCTTAAATGTAAAATGAACATGTGTCAAGGATTTTTTAAAACTCATTAATTAATTAGGGAACCAATAAGATGTTATGACCAGTACAAAGAACATATGAAAAGCCAAGATGTTAGGAATGAACAATGACTGAGTCATGAAATGTTAGGACACAATTGCTGGGTTAGATATAAAACCAGTGAAATCTTAAGGGTTATTTGTTCCACTCAACAGAAATTATCTGCATCTCTACTGGAAAAAAGTTTATAAATTAACAAGTAACTTCATTACATCTAGAACTTTTAATCAATAGGAAACAATGAGATGCACTAAGTACATTCTGCTGGACCAGTCCTCCCAACAGAAATAAAATACAAACCACAGACACAATTTAAAATTTCTGATTAGCCATATTTAAAAAGGAGCTGGTTAACTTTAGTAATGAATTTTATTTAACCCAGTATATCTGAAGTATTATTACTTCAACATGGAATCAACATGAAAAATTTTAATAAGCTATGTTGCAATTTTTTTCCATGCTAAGTCTATGAAGTCCAGTGTAGAGTTTCCACTTAACAGCACATCTCAATCCAGAGGCCACCATTCAAAAGCTCACAGGCAGAGTGGCTAGTGGCTATTGCATTGGGTAGGGCAATTATAGACACTCTCGGGTGCTCTTTTACCTGCTATGATGTGAAAAGGATATGCCATTTTCTTCTTCTCTGTCTTATTTCCAAATGGTGCTTTTTACACAGCATATCCAGACCTCCATATGAAATAGGTGGGGAAGTTTGTGGGATGTTTGTGGGAAATCTGAGGATGTCTGGGATGGAAAAGTTTGTGCAGTGAATCTGAGCGTGGACTATAGATGATTGAATACGATGATATATGTCATATATAGCTCAGTGTCTAGCACATAGGAGATGCCCCATAAGAACCAGTAGCCCCTCTAGCGAGAGAAGGAGTCATTCAGATGAGTCACCTGTACACAAAGCATGGTAGAGACTCACCCCAGCCAGGGCTAAAGTACTGCTGGCTGAGAAACGCTTTTCAGAAACTTCCCCCGTTTTTAGTGCTCACTCAGCCAGAATTTTCTGCAGCCTCCATGGGGCTCAAACACGTTCAGTTCAGTTGCTCAGTCGTGTCCAACTCTCTGTGACCCCATGGACTGCAGCACGCCAGACCTCCCTGTCCATCACCAACTCCCTGAGTTTACTCAAACTCACGTCCATTGAGTCAGTGATGCCATCCAACCACATTAGCTTCCTCCTTCTTATCCCCAGAAAGGCTGAAAAGGGAAAATGCAGCTTCAAAACTCTTGCAGGCAAGTCAAGTCCCCTCAGACCCAAGCAGCAGACAGAAGGAACAGCTGTGCTATGCACTCCGCAGGTGGCCTGGAGGTGAAAACCAGTCCAGACCCAGCCCGCAGAGCTGACTCTTATTCTTCAGGCTGAGAACCGTTCACTTGGTAAAGGAGGAAGTGAGGGCAGGGGAACCTGATAAGAGAGGGCCACAACCTTCAGTAAAAATGCAGATGTGTGAAAAGCTTCTATAATAGTTAAAGACGTGTGATATTCAGCCTTGAATGCTGGAGTCAAGCATCAGATTCAAGCACCAGTCCAGCTGTTGACAGCCACTGCCTGTTCTAATAGGCTGGCAGCCAGGCCTTTCCAGTTATAGTACCACTAGATGGAGGCGCCCTTTACTGAACCTCTCAAGCTGTTTCATGATGCCAAAAGGAACTTATACTTCATGATGCCAAAAGGTCCTTCACTCATATTACTTCCTTGCCCTCTCTCTTCCTTGCCATCTCCCTTCTCTCTTCTCCACTAGATTCAGCATCAACAAACAAGCCTGATTCTCCCCTGTAGCTTGCCTGGCCCTTGGAAGAGAGACTTCCCAATACTATGCACTCTGTTGATTGGACCAGAGATGGTCAGCTGAGCCCCAAACAGTTGACCAGTGGTTGGCTAGTGAGTTGGGTGTCCTGGATTGGACAACTGAGCTAGATCAATCATTCTAGAATTCAAATGAATTCTGTACCTTGTGGTCAGGTAGTGACAAAGCAAATAAAAACAAAGCAAATCAGAAATGGTACTAGAAGTGTATCTAGATTCTGGGCTTGGAGCCTAAGGCAGCAGTTTTGGGGCTCATTTACAGGCTGATGAGCCCACAGAGAAGCTGATCTACAGAGAAAAAGGAAGAGATACACAGAGGGAGTCAGAAATGAGAGAGAGTGAGGGATGGAGGAGAGGAGGGAGGAGTAGGAGAGACATAATGAAAGAGAGGTGGGTTCTTTCTGGTGGTTCAGAGGGTGGTTTCCAGGTGGTTCCTGCCAATGCAGGAGACACGGGTTTGATCCCTGATCTGGGAAGGTCCCACATGCTGTGCAGCAACTCAGCCCACGCGTCTACTGAGCCTGTGCTCTAGAGACCAAGGGCTGCAGCTACTGAGCCGTGCACCCTAGAGCCTCTGCTGTGCAGCGAGAGAGGGCACTACAGCGAGAAGCCTGAGCACAGCACCCAGAGCAGCCCCCACTCGCCGTATGGCAATGAGGACCCAGCACAGCCAAAAACAGTTTTAAAACCTTTTTTTTTTTTTTTCCCAAAAAGAGAGAGACCATGTGTCTCCTCTGTTCTTTCCAGTGTTCCGTTTCAGATCGATGACCCTGGACTACATAACTCATTTCCTGGCTTAGGTTCCAGGAGATCCCTCAATCCCTCAATCCCTCATTTGAAGAGATTTCTATTCCTTGAGGACTTCCCTAGTGGCTCAGACGGTTAAATGTCTGCCTACAATGTGGGAGACCCGTGTTCATCTCCTGGAGAAGGAAATGGCAACCCACTCCAGTATTCCTGCCTGGAGAATCCCATGCATGGAGGAGCGTGATAGGCTACAGTCCATGGGGTTGCAAAGAGTCGGACACACCTGAGTGACTTCACTTTCTATTCCTTGAAGTCAAATCAGCCTTGGCTAGAATATTGTTCTTTGAGATTCAGATTGAGTGCTGCCTCATACAAGGACCACTCCCCCCAACCACCACCACCCAGCACCCTTCCCAACTTTCACTGTCCTTGGCTGTTTCCTCTCTAGGTCCAAGGCTCCTCCAAGTCAGGGGCTTATCCTATGTTTCTTTGTATTCTCAGCACCCAGCACTGAGCTCACTAAATATCTGTTGCCCCATAGATGATTGAGAGAATTAAGCATATCTTAATGTTTCCCATCTCCAGTAAAAAATTCTTACCTTTGCATGGCTTTTGTAGCTTATAGAACCCGTTCATTCCCAGGCTTCTAGCTCATAGATGACCTGGTCAACCTGACTATTTGTATTCTTCTAGAATGACACAGACTTAGAGCTGACTGCTGGAGAGGGCTTCCGAGGCCCCTCTTACATGGGCAACGGACCAGTTCAGTGACCTGCCTGACGTTACACAGTTGGTGACATGACTGAGACTGGAAGTTGGGTCTCCTGACCTCGAATGGGGGTATTTCCTGTACTTGTAATCTGAATCCTTGCACTTATCTCTACCTTAATGAAATTTAGGCTGTGACGATCTCCCTGAAATGCTAAGATGATCCTTGAAGAAGGCTTTTTCAGTCCCACCTCTGAGCATTCTCACCTTGCTCCGAGGACTGCCTGCTTAGCAAATCTAGGGCAAGGCTTTAAAAGGACATCATCAGCTCTCTAGGAACTGGGGCGGCTCTGCCCTCTCAAAGAAGCACTTGGCTCCCCAGTTGCTCTCCCCAGCTATAACCCTGCACAAAACCATAGTAATCCGGCCTCTGAGCTCCACGCTCTCTCCATTCCCCAGAATCCCTCCTCAGCTCATCTATTTCATTACCAAAGCAGTCCCCATGATTCCCTTGTCTTTGTACCACTGAGAATGCTGAATAAAGCATCCAAGCTCCAGAAGCAAGCTTCATCCTTCCTTGCTTCTATTAGCCACTCCTCCCCACCTCCCAGCAGTAACATGTGGGATGTCTAGTTCTCAAAATGTTACCCTTTAGTCAATATGCGCTTGATAAAAGAACAATTCTCTACAGCATTTCAAGTGGATTCTCCAAATTTTAGGTGCATCACAGTAGTGGCTTTTCCCTTGCATATAAGACATTTACAATACTAGGAATATATATACTGAACCAGTAGTCTGAATACATCACAATAACTAATGCAATTAAAAGCATTTTAGCATTTTGGAAACGCTACTGAGTTTGTCAAAGAAAATGATTTATTCTCTTATTCTACACTGTCTTCTATGACAGGCCAGTATGTGTCATTTCTGACAAATGAAAAATATTCTTTGAAGCTCTCTACAAGGGGAAAAATAATCCCCAAATTATGAGAAACACTTCTTTATGCTCCACAAAAACAACCACCTCTTATTTTTTTTATTGATGTGAATTCATGTTACACAATGTTAATCATTTCAGAGTGAACAATTCAGTGTCACTTAGCACATTCACAAAGTTGTGTAAATATCACCTCTGTCTAGTTCCAAGCCACTTTCATCCCTCCAAAAGGAAATAGAATGTCCATTGAACACCTGCTCCCTTCCGCCCCTGGCAACCACCAATCTGCTTTCTGTCTCCATTGGTTTACCAGTTCTGGACACTTCATATATTGAATCACAATACCTTCCATTGTAGATCCCCTGTCATTTCACAGAAGAGACCTGAGAGGTTAAGGGACTGTCCCAGGGCCAGGGAGCACCAACCACCAAGCCCCTGGGCCCACTGCCTGCTATAGTGCTTCTGCAGCTCACTCTCTTCTTGGCTCCTGCCTTTGTCTGTTCAGGTTATAGAACAAAATACCAGAGACTGGGTAGCTTATAAACAACAGGGATTTATTTATCAGGGTCTGGACTGAGACCAGGTGCAGGCATGTCAGGTGAGGCCCCTTTTCCAGGATCAGGCTCCCGTGTCCTCACGTGGCAGAAGGGGCCACAGAGCTGTGTGGGGGTCTTTTCTGGGTCAGTATCATTCAGGAGGGCTCCAGCCTCATACCATAAGCACCTCCCAAAGCCCCACCTCCTGATACCACCACCTTAGGGGTTAGGAGTGAACAAATGAGTGTAGGGACGCACAAATATTCAAACTGTAGTAATTCCTCTTCCCAGTCACCTGACCTCAGGTCATGCTCTAGCTAGATCGCAGATCTCACAGGTCCATTCCTGCCTCCTCCTTCAGCACTTAAACAACAGTTCACAGCTTTCACCCTGACCCTACCTTCTGCTCCTTCCTACCTTGAGGTGTGCCCTCCAGCACGGCTTAACTGCTTCTGGTGACAGAATATTCCAGCTCCCATCATTGCTTGGTGCCTTTGCACGTGCTGTTTTTTTGATGGGAATGCCCTCCTTGTTTTTCTCCTTGGCAAACACTAATTTCTCCTTGGTTTCCCGGTGGCTCAGATGGTAAAGAATCTGCCTACGATCCGGGAGATGTGGGTTTGATCCTTGGGTCAGGAAGATCCTCTGGAGAAGGGAATGGCAACCCACTTCAGTATTATTGCCTGAAAAAATCCCATGGAGAGAGGAGCCTGGCGGGCTACAGTCTATGGGGTCACACGACTGAATGACTAACAACACAATAAAATGCCTATCTCAGTACCCAAATCTCAGGCCCTCTGCGAAGGCTCCCTGATGCCCCCACATAAAATTAGGAGCTGGTTCCTGTGGGCCCCGGGGTGCCTGCTGGTCCTCTGCTGTCGCCTTTGCCATCCCATCTGAGCATCGCCAAGACTCAGCCCGGGTGCGTGCATGTATGCTCAGATACGTCCAGCTCTTTTCAACCCCAGGAACTGTAGCCGCCAGACTCCTCTGTTCATGGAGTTTTCCAGGCAAGAATACTGGAGTGGGTTGTGGTTTAGATCTTCCTGACCTGACCCTTAGCCTGCAGTACCAGCCCCAAGGCAGCTGCACCCTCACCCCAGCCCCTCGGTCCAGCTCTCCGGACAGTGTTCCAGATACACAGCAGGTCATGGGGCCCCAGGCCAGATGAGATGGTTCTGAAAGGCACGCTGTGCAGGAGTTTGAGCACCTTACCCACCCCAGAGAGTATGCTGGGCCCTAAAGTTTCACCAACAGACCACAGAGACTTTATCTGCCCTGTGTAGCTTCCAAGAAAAATAGATATCACATGTATCACATGTACTTCCTGCCTGATCCCCGCCTGTCTACCTTGAATCGCAGAGCTGAAGAACTTGGAAATACTTAGTTCAGTGCATGTCCATTCCAGGTGAGAGACGAAAGTGCCAGAGAGCTAAGTGATTTGCTCAAAGCCACTCCAGTGGTAGGTGGGGGCTGGGCTGGTACAAAGATTCTTTCAGAGCTAGTTCTGTGCTTGCTCTCGTGGCTACCCTAGAGATTGAGAAAATCCAGGGTTTTCTATTTTTTCTCTTAGCTTCTGAGATAACAAGAGCTTTGTAGCAAAAACACTTTCTTGATGTTGATTATCGCGCTAACTGATGCTCTGTGTGATTCAGCCGTTCAGCTGGGCTAGCGGATCAGAAGGGATCTGGGCTGGGTAGAAGCTGGTGAGACTAGCAACAGTGACCCAGGGCGCTCTACTGTTCAAAAACCCTGGCTTTCAGGGTTGGGGTGCTAACCTGAGAGTCCTCTGGAGCCAGCTGGGTGCCAATAGGCATGGAGCTCCGGGAGTGAGCTGGGATTCCTCTGGGGTGGGCCAAGGAAGCAAACAGAATACAGAGTCTGCTTTCTGAAGAAGGACAGGAATCAGGTCAGAGATCTGGTGTAAAGGGCTCTGTTACAGGTTGAGCTGTGTCCCTCAAGAAGGTGTTGAAGTTATAAGCCCCCACACCTGTGAATGGAGCCTTATTTGGTAAGTCTTTTTTTTTTTTTTTTTTTTGCTGCTTCTTTTTTCCAATTTTATTGAGATATAATTGACATATAACATTGTGTAAATTTAAGGTGTACAGCAAACAGAGACAGTATATTAAAAAGCAGAGACATCACTTTGCTGACAAAGGTCCATATAGTCAAAGCTATGGTTTTTCCAGTGGTCATGTACGGATGTGAGAGTTGGACTATAAAGAGGACTGAGCACCAAAGAATTGATGCTTTTGAACTGTGGTGTTGGAGAAGACTCTTGAGAGTCCCTTGGACTGCAAGGAGATCCAACCAGTTCATCCTAGAGGAAGTCAGTCCTGAATATTCATTGGAAGGACTGATGCTGAAGTGGAAGTTCCAATACTTTGGCCACCTGATGTGAAGAGCTGATTCATTGGAAAAGACCCTGATGCTGGGAAAGACTGAAGGCAGGAGAAGGGGATGACAGAGGGTGAGATGGCTGGATGGCAGCACTGATTCAGTGGACATGAGTGTGAGCAAGCTCCGGAAGTTGGTGATGGACAGGGAAGTCTGGTGTGCCACAGTCCATGGGGTTGCAGAGAGTTGGGCACGACTGAGCGGCTGAACAACAGACAACAACAAGGAGTACAACATGTTGATTTGATATGCTTCTATATTTCACACTGAGGTAATAGGATATTTTTGACCCTTATTTGGACAATTATTTCGAAATAGAATCACCGAATGGATAATCAAGTTGTGGTCATTAGAGGACACCCAATATGACTGGTGTCCTTACAAAAAGAGGAAATCTGGATGTGGAGACAGACCCACAGACAATACCAGATGAAATAAAGGTAGACATTGGGATGGAACAGGAAATGCCCAAGAGATGCCAAAGAGTGCCAGCAAACCACCCCCAGCAAGGAAAGCATCATGGAACAGAGCCTCCCTCATAATCCGCAGACAGAGCCACCTTCCCGACACCTCGATCACAGACTACTAGCCTCGAGAACTGAGGCAATAGACCTCTGGTTTAAGTCACCTGGACTGTGGTACAGCTGACCCTTGAACAACACAGGTTTGAATGAGGTGGGACCCCTTATATGTGGATTTGTTTGAAGAGCAAATATAGTATGAAACTATCCCAGTTGGTTGATCCTTGGATACAAAATGGCATGTATAGAAGGTAGACTGTAGGATTTCGGATCCTGGAACCAATCTCCTCTGGGAACTGAAGCTCAACTATATTTGTTACATCAACACTAGCAACCTAGTACAGGCTCCAACTGCAAGTGGACAAGAGGGAGCAGATTAGAGTGGGGGTTGGACACTGCTTGAGAAATACCCAGAGTCCCAGAGAAGCCCTTGGCAGTTCACACATAAAGAACATTTCGAGGGAAGGGGATGGAGGGATAAATTGGGAGATTGGGGTTGACCCGTACACACAACTATATATAAAATAAATAACTAATAAGGACCTACTGTATAGCATAGGGAACACTACTAAATATTCTATATTGGCCAATATGGGAAAATAACCTAAAAAAGAGTGGCTATAGGTGTATGCATAACTGATTCACTTCACTGTACTGCAGAAACTAACACAATATTGTAAATCAAATATTCTCCAATTTTAAAAAAAATCAGTGGGCAAGGTCATGATTCTAGACAAGTTCTCCTGCTGCTTCCAGACCTGGTCAGGGAGAGTCCCAGACCCTTTGAAAACCTGGATCTCCACCATCTCTGCCCACAGGGGGCCTTGAGTATCTCTGAAAATCAGAGATGTCTCCGCATTGTTAGATTCAGAATCAATTCACATTGCTGTCAGCTTGTCTTCCAGCTGTCAACTCCAGCCAGAGCATCATATATTTCCCATCAATAATTCAATTATATCAGCGATGGAGGCTCCAGGGTGTCCCCAAGGAGCCAGTGAGCACCATTCATTATTAAGATCCAGCCCGGATGCCTTCTCCCTGACTTCTTCTCCCTTCCTCTCTCAGCCGTTCCTTTTCATCTTCTTTTTCTGCTCCTTTCTCTGAGGCTGCTCCCCATCATCTGGTGTGGATACCTTTCAGATTTTGAACAGTTTCCCACGTCTATATGCGGTCACGCAACACAAACAGGGATGCAAAAATCTAAGAGGAAAGATGTAGTTAAGAATTCTTCCAATTCTTCATCCTGCTTAAAAAAGGTTTTTGATTGAGTGTAGGAACATTTATCAGAGAAGGCAATGGCACCCCACTCCAGTACTCTTGTCTGGGAAATCCCATGGATGGGGAACCTCGTAGGCTACAGTCCGTGGGGTCACTAAGAGTCAGACACTATTGAGCGACTTCACTTTCACTTTTCACTTTCATGCATTGGAGAAGGAAATGGCAACCCACTCCAGTGTTCTTGCCTGGAGAATCCCAGGGACAGAGGAACCTAGTGGGCTTCTGTCTATGGGGTCACACAAAGTCGGACACAATTGACGCGACTTAGCAGCAGCAGCAGCAGGAACATTTATAAGTATTTGCTCATTTGTTGCTCTTCCCCTCAACCCAAGATCCTGGTAAATTGTTCAAACAGGGCATCTTGGCAGGGAAGCTGGGAAAAAGGACCACGGGGTTCCTTCTGATGGCTCCTTCGCACCCACTGATTGCCTGGGAGCCACTGGTTTGGGGAGTGGTGGAGGAGAAGAGCGAGTCAGGTGAGTGGGCTGTGTAGCACCCAGGGGAGAGAAGCAGAATCAGGAGAAAGGGACCAGCTGAGGACTAGCTGTTTCCCGCCTGGCTCCTTGAGCAGGACAGAGCCTTTGTTAGGGGGTGAGGACAAGCAGTGAAGCGACTGGCTTCATCAGAGACGGTGAGGTTTTGGGATCATCTCACACCAGAGATTAGTGGCTGAGACAAGCCCCAGGACAGAGTCAGTGACAAGGCCAGTCAGCAGTGGCAATAGCGAGACAGCACTCAGTGGCAATGAGCAAAAATGAGTGGGATTTGGAACCCAAGAGGAGTAACACCGCACAGTCCCTGGCGACTGTCGCCAGCAGATAGTCTGGCTTAAGGGCACACGTGGACCCCTGTGGAGAAGGCATGCGGCCCACTCCAGTATCCTTGCCTGGAGAATCCCCGTGGACAGAAGAACTTGGGAGGCTACAGTCCATGGGAGGCTGCAAAGATTGGACACAACTAAGTGACTAACACACACACACACAACTGAGCTCCTAGAAGTAACCAGGAGAATGAAGCAGAGTGAGGGTTAGGGCAAGGCCTGTGGGCTTTCAGTCAGCAGCTGGTGGCTCAGGGCCTCTGCGTTTTGGAGATGGATGTTAATCTGACCTCTTTGGAATTCACAGTCTGTGAAAGCTTGCAACAGGCAACTTAGAGCCTAAATATAGGGTGATCAAAAAACAATTGTTGGTCACGTTCAAATATTTATTATTCAGTGTTTGAGTGATCTGAGACTAGGAAACAAAATGACCCAAACTTTAATGGCTTAAAGCAACCATGTTTATTTTGCTCATGATTTCGCAGGTCAGGAATTTGAGGGAAGGTTCACTATCTCTGTTCTACACAATGTTGTCTGGGACAGCTGGAGGACCCAGGCCTGAGAGAGCTTTTCACTCTTGTGTCCAGCCCATTCAGTACCCCTTGGTCTCTCTCTCTCCCCATGTAATGTCTCGTCTTCCAGGTCCTGTGCACACAGCTTGACCTTACATCATGGGTGTCTCAGGGTAGCAGCATTTCTTACAGGGAGACTGGTTTCCAAGAGGCAGAATGTAGAGCATGACAAGCCAATTAAGGGCCACAAGAAGAACTGGCACCAGGTCATTTCTACTGTGTGGCCTTGATCAAAACAGGCACAGAATCTTTCCAGGCAAAAAGAGAGGAGAAATAGACTCCACCACATGATCAAATACAGCAAGTTTTCATCGAAGAAGAGCATGTGGAATAATCTGGCTATCTTTGGAAAATTCAACATCCCACAATAACTATGTTACGTGTGAACATATAATTAAAATTAATTTGAGAAAAATCATGGTTATCTCTATAATCAATATGCATACTTTGTGTCACAAGGTATGCATCAATTCAACAGTCTTATTCACCCCAGACACCTTGGAGCATGTCACCATCAGTGGTGGAAGGGACAGACAGGATGCATTCTTTCGTTTTCTAGAGGCCCTGAGGAAGAGGGTCACAACTATGACGTTCCTGATTGTCACCACTAGGGGCAAGGGAGCTCCGTGGGTTCTCTTTCAGTTCAGTTCAGTTCAGTCGCTCAGTCGTATCTGACTCTTTGCGACCCCATGAATCGCAGCACGCCAGGCCTCCCTGTCCATCACCAACTCCCGGAGTTCACTCAAACTCATGGCTATCGAGTCGGTGATGCCATCCAGCCATCTCATCCTCTGTCGTCCCCTTCTCCTCCTGTCCCCAATCCCTCCCAGCATCAGAGTCTTTTCCAATGAGTCAACTTTTTGCATGAAGTGGCCAAAGTATTGGAGTTGCAGCTTCAGCATCAGTCCTTCCAGTGAACACCCAGGACTGATCTCCTTTAGGATGGACTGGTTGGATCTCCCTCCAGTCCAAGGGACTCTCAAGAGTCTTCTCCAACACCACGGTTCAAAAGCATCAGTTCTTTGGCACTCGGCTTTCTTCACAGTCCAACTCTCACATCCATACATGACCACTGGAAAAACCATAGCCTTGACTAGACGGACCTTTGTTTGGCAAAGTAATATCTCTGCTTTTCAATATATTATCTAAGTTGGTCATAACTTTCCTTCCAAGGAGTAAGCATCTTTTAATTTCATGGCTGCAATCACCATCTGCAGTGATTTTGGAGCCCCCCAAAATAAAGTCTGACACTGTTTCCACTGTTTCCCTATCTATTTCTCATGAAGTGATGGGACCAGATGCCATGATCTTAGTTTTCTGAATGTTGAGCTTTAAGCCAACTTTTTCACTCTCCTCTTTCACTTTCATCAAGAGGCTTTTTAGTTCCTCTTCACTTTCTCTTTACTAGGCCACTAATATCATTTGTGAGGGCTCCACCCTTACTACATAATGACCTCCCAAGCCTCTACCTCCTAATACCATCACCTTGGGGGTTAGGACTTCAACATATGAATTTTGAGTGGACACAAACATTCAGACCATAATACATGTTCATTCTTAGAGTCAAGACCCATAAGTCAAAATTTTGGGGAGTGCAAAAATTTTGTCCGTGTGAAATGAGTAAACATAATGACTTCGGAAAACTCATGAAGTCTATCAAAGACTCCCACCCCTTCCAATTGCAACCCCCAAAGCAAAACAATAACCCCTCAAAAAACACTGTTCTCTAATGGGTAACACTAATAGTCACTCATACAAGGCTCTTTCCTAGTGTTTAGGGTCTTAGCACTGGCTATCACCTGACTTTGATTTTCCCTAGGAAGGATGTCAGTGGGATAAAGGCAGAGTCCCATCACATGAAGCTCTTAGGGTCCTGGAGAGGTTGTTTTCTACTCATGCTCCCCTTGGAGAGATTTTAAACTACTCATTATTTTCCAGGCCTGCATGACCTAATGGGGAGATAGCTGTGTACAATTTTAAAATGTCTTCAGTGTTCTCAGGAAAGGCTACTTAATAATTAGCCAACTACTTATTTTCCCTTTAATCTCTGGAATTACCTTTTTATACCAGAGGCAGAAGGAGGGCTGGTAGCCAAACAAGCCCAACAGGTGGAAGAAATATTAGGATGAGAAGAAAAACTTAGCCTGTCAAAATGAGGCAGAGAGACAGGGTCAACATAGGGAGCTAAAAGCTGCCCCAGTCTGCAGAGGGAGGGGCCAGATGGAGCATCAGGGAGCAGAGATGTTAAGAAGGAATCTGACCCTTTTAGCAAAAAGTTCTCCAGAAAATGTATACTTTCCTATCTTAGTATGTGAACAGTACTGAAAATAATGGAATCACTAATGGTTGACTCATCCTTAGAAAACCTACACCAGCCTGCAATTATACTCTCATTTGTGAACCCATTGGAATAACAGCTCCCACCTCCACTGGTCTGAATACTGCATGAGACAAAATCTGGGTTAGGTTTGCTCACCATGGTAACCCCAGAGGCTAGCAAGATGCTCGGCACATGAAGCTTTTAGAATAGCACCTGGTGAGTACCAGTGAGTATAAAAATGTTGGCTATCATAATCATTATTGCTCATATAAGCTAGAAAAATGGTTTTGGATAAATCTCTGATCTGAGTTTGCAATGCTTTGCTCTTTTTAAAAGAATTTAGCCTAAACTAACCAATAGTTTCTGAAAGTCATGCTGGGTTTTTTAACCTTTTTATTTTGTACTGGGGTAGAGCTGCTTAACAATGTTGCGGTAGTTTCAGGTGCACAGCAAAGGGACTCAGCCACACATACACATACACTACATCCCTTCTCCCCCAAACTCCCCTTCCATCCAAGCTGCCACTAACATTGAGCAGAGTTCCATGTGCTATACACTACATATTTATCCATTTTAGATATAGCAATGTCCATCCCAAACTCCCTAATTATCCCTTCCCCTATCCTTCCCCCTCTCCCTGCCAATCATAAACTCGTTCTCTAAGTCTGTGAGTCTCTTTCTGTTTTGTAAGTTCATTTGTATCCTTTCTTTTTAGATTTCACATATAAAGGATGTCATACAATATGTCTCCTCTGTGAAAGTCTTGAGGCTTTAAATGCAGGGAATTTATGATGCATAATTGCTGGCAGTTTCAAGCTTACCCTCACTCTTCCTACATCTGTGACCAACTCTTTTTTCTGACATTGACCCTGCCTGCTGACCAATAGCATCTGCAGGCTCAACCCAGACACAGAGGTAACAGCCTCCCGTGGACTTCTCAACCAGCCATGTGTGGGTCCTCCAACTGCATACTTGGTTCGCCAGGTTCCCTGAAAGCATTGGCTTGCCTGCCCATGCCAGATCAGCTTTGGGTAGGTAGCTGGTCTCCAGACCTGACCTCCAGTTAGCCACTTGGAACTCTGTGAAGTCTGGCTGGCCCTGTGGCTCTCTTAAATCAACAGAGACCACGGTGGAAGTGACAAATGATCTCTTCTGGCCCTAGGATTCGAGAGGGCCTGGAGACTTTCACTTCGGCACTTGTGGGACTCCCCCCAGTCACCACGTAAGAAGTCCTGCAGGACAGACCACATGGGACAGCCTGGAGAGGGAGAAACCCTGAGGCTGTGTGAGAGGGAGGGGCCCTCCATCACAGCATCCCTCTAGTCCAGCCTCCCAGTCACCCTCACCGAAATCCGGATGAGAGAGGGAGATGTGAGTGGCACCATCTTGGATATTCCTGCCCCAGCCAACATCTGACTCTAGAGGCAAGAGATCCTGAGTAAGACCAGAAAGAAACTGACCAGCTGAGCCCCGCAATCCACAGAAACAGGAAGAACAGGAAAATCATTGTTATAAAACTCTTTTTATTTTGACCTACAGATAGGATATGAAAATAGTACCCAAAAATCCCATATACCATTCACCCAAACTGCTCAAATGTTGACATTCCATCTCCCTACCCTCCAACACTCTCAACGGTTTGAAAGTAAAGCACGGAAACTCCATGTGCTTGTTCTTAGTCGCTCAGTCATGTCTGACTCTTTGTGACTGCATGGACTGTAGCCCACCAGGCCCCTTCACCCATGGGGATTCCCCAGGCAAGGATACTGGAGTGGGTTGCCATTTCCTTCTCCAAGGTAACTCCTCATCCCTGTGTAATTCACTGTACATCTCTCTGAAAACAAGAAAATTCCTCTTTCATAAACAAGTTTAATTATTAAAACTGGAACTTGGTATTTTATAATGTGATCATGTAATCTACAGACCTTGCTCAAATTTTGCCGATCATACAAAAAAAATGTCATTTACAGTAAAAGAAAATCCTGGGTCACATATTGTATTCACTTGTCCTGTTTCTATTATCTCCTTTAACTTGTACCAGTTTCTCTGGCTTTCTTTGCCTTCCATGGTACTGACACTTTTGAAGAATACTGGCCAGTTAGCCTGCAGGCTGTCCTTCAATATGGGTTTTGCTATTTTCTCATGATTAGATTTAGCTTATACATTTTTGACAGGAAATACTCTGGAAGTATTCAGTTCAGTGCTTCAGCCAGAAGATATTCATTGTTGATTTGCCTCATTACCAGCGATGTTGAATTTGAACTTGGTTGTGATGGTTTCTGACAATTTTCTCAAAGTTACAGTTTTTTTCTTTGTTATTAATAGGTGTCTTACATAGAGATTCTTCGAGACCATGTGACTATCCTGTTTCTCATGACACTTTAATCCACTAGCTTTAGTATCCATCAATGAGTCAATTGATGAATCAGTTATTACCACTGTGATTGCCAAATGATGATTTTCTATCTTCATCATTTCCTCTGCATTTGATGTATAACATTGTAAGAGAGCTCTTCTCTCCCATTTATTTATTTTTATCAGTTTTTACCGATGTATTTGTATTTGGTTTAGTGGGTTATAATTTGCTCCTGTCATGATTTATTCCAATGCTTAAGTTGTCCAAGATTTGGCCTTTAGGGGGCTCTTCGACTGGTTCTATATCCTTTCAAATTTTCCATCATTCTTTGAGTACTTTTACACTTTTTTGGCATAAGATGTTCCATGCTCACTTTGTCCAATCCCTGCTCCAGCCTTGAAATCAACTGTTTTCCTACGGACCCCTCTTGCTTTTCAGTGGGAAAGATTTAGAAACCAAGATCTGGGTGCCAGGCATGCTCTCTGCTACTGGAGTATCAGTGATTTTTGTCCTTCTTGGTGGAAAGAAGTAAGAAATATATAAATATACATATGTGTGTATGTGTGTGAAAGTGAAAGTTGCTCAGTTGTGTCCGACTCTTTGTGACTCTGTGGACTGCAGCCTTCCAGGTTTCTCTGTCCATGGGATTCTCCAGGCAAGAATACTGGAAAGGGTAGCAATTCCCTTCTCCAATGGATCTTCCTGACCCAGGGATCTAACCCAGGTCTCCTGCTTTGCAGGCGGATTCTTTACCATCTGAGCCACTAAGGAAGCCCATAAATGCATATACATATGCACACACACACACACTATATATATATATATCTTCACATTTTATATATCTATATTATATTAAAAACCATTAGAAACCATGAGCTCATGCTGATACCTCTCATCCTTGCATTTTCTATATTTATAATTTCATTTTCCAGCAATGAAAATCCTGGATCCTATTATCCGTGACACACTGACTTATCTCCATAACCCTAGAATATATAAAAAGTCATTTCAAAATTGTTAAACCACACCTCCTCCCAACTTTGCTTGGGAACCCCTCCCAATCCTCTGTTAATCTTCCCAGGATCTCAGCTGTGGGTCCTTGACAATTATTTTGATCCCTGGTTGAGGAACTAAGATCCCATATGACGTGATGCATGGCCCAAAAAATAGAAATAATAAAATGTGTTGAAGAATGATGCTGGCCTTGCTGCCAGCCCCGCAGGTGGGACATCGGTGACTTCTCAAATTAAGGAGTTTGAAGAAAACTCCTTATTGCTGACTTGCTTGGGTGCATGGAGCACTGTGACCACCACAGCAACAGCCGCACCTGGTGGTGAGTGGGCTTCAGAAGGACTGATCACAGACTCGGCAACCATTCCTCAGCATTTCAGACATTATTTAGGGAAGGAGATGCTTATAATAAGAACAGAGTTTCCATCATAATCAGGATGAGGGCTGAGTCATTTTATTTGAATTTTCAAAGTGATGCGGTACTCCAGACTGGCTAGGCAGGGCATAACTCCTTATATAACGCCGTGTCAGGTGAGAAATGGGGCCTGCCCATCCAAATTGGTCTCCGCAGCTAATTTCACAAGTGTCTCAAGGGCAGAGCATGATAAGTGGGCATAATGAATTTCAATATTACAGAGAGATTTCCAGGGAGTTACATTACAAATTAATAAGCTGAGACTGAATTTGGAGGGAATGATTATTAAAGTGCCTGCCTGGTCTATCTTCTGTGGCAGAGCTTTTTAATCTGAGGTTCTGGGGTGCATTTCAGGGGATCCATGTTCCCCCAGATTTATGGTATTTTTATTTAGAGTCGTGCTTGTGCATTTCAAAACTATTTTATCTACTTTGGGCTGCCTCAGGTCTTCGCTGGGGCACGCGGGCTCTTCACTGTGGCACATGGGCTTCTCCCTCCCCGCTTGTGGCTCGAGGGCTCAGTGGTTGTGGCGTGGGGGTTTAGTTGCCCTGTGACATGTGGGATCCTAGTTCCCCGACCAGGGATCGAACCCATGTCCCCTTCATTGGAAGGCGGATTCTTAACCACTGGACCACCAAGGAATTCCCTTTTTAAAAAGAGAATGCATCTGTCTACAATGCGGGAGACCCGGGTTCGATCCCTGGGTTGGGAAGATCCCCTGGAGAAGGAAATGGCAACCCACTCCAGGACTATTGCCTGGAAAATCCCATGGACAGAGGAGCCTGGTAGGCTACAGTTCATGGGGTTGCAAAGAGTCGGACACAACTGAGCGACTTCACTTCATTTTTATATAGGGTTGTGCTTATGCATTTTTATGAGGAAAGAGTCTACAGTTTTCTTTAGATTCTCAGGGAGGCCCTTGACCCTCAATGGTTAAGATTCTTGATCTCTTTCCACATCTCTGAGCCTGGGCTTCCCGAGACAGGCCCCGTAGGAGCCCTCCCGCTGAAGGATGCCCTCCCATTGCGTGTTCAGATTTTAACATCCTTCCCTCTCCTCTACCCCAAATTGTGATGGGAAGCAGGACACTACCTGGCTGGCAAGTGCCGTAACTATCTGCTCCCTCAGTAGAAGTCTCTTTCCTCCTCACAAGGGCATATTTGAATGCAAGCGAGGGTGTATGAGGAGCTAAATGCTCTAATGTATTTCAGAGAGGAAATTCGCCCCAAAGAAATTATTTCCAACATTCCTCACACTCAGTTGAATCAATGCTCAGCTAAACAGTGAGATGTCCTTTGGAAGAACAATGAAAAATAAGTTTGAATTATGTAGTATTTGTGACCTGATGAGCCTGTGAGCCCCAGGGCAGACTTTCTGGGAGCCAGTCTTGGCTCTACTGCATCCCAGCAGTACAGTCTTGGAAGATTACTTTACCTCCTTGGGCCTCAGTTTCCTTACCTGTAAAACGGGGGTGATAATAATAGCACTGATTTTGTAGGGTTGTTTGCGAAGGTTTAACGAGTTTATAGTTTCTAAATCCTCAGAACAGTATTCAACATGCAATAAAGAGCCCATAGATGGCTCTTGTTCTTATCTTCACCATCAGTTTGAGCACTGATGCCTCCCGACGTTCTCAATAGTCAAATTTATCAGCTTAGAGTCAGTTGATCACTTGTGTAGACCCAAATTTTGCATCTATTTTGCTTTCAATTGCTGCGTTAGAGCTTCATTAAATGGTCCATAGGTTTGATGAATCATTTCAGGAAGCATTTATGGCAGGGAGTGGATGGGCTTGCTTCTTCGGGAAACCCAGCTTCAGTCCTGAAACTGAGGATATAGCATTTCTGTGCATGTGTGCTCAGTTATGGCAGATCTTTGTGGCCCTATGAACTGTAGCCTGCCAGGCTCCTCTGTCCATGGAATTTTCCAGACAAGAAACACTGTAGTGGGTTGCCATTTCCTTCTCCAGGGCATCATCCTAACCCAGGGATTGAACCTCTGTCTCTTGTGTCTCCTGGATTGGCAGAGGGATTCTTTACCACTTGCACCACCTGGGAAGCCCTACAGCATTTCTGCCTGCCTGCAAAAATCCAGATCACATGATGGTGAAAAACAGTAATGATCCCAGTGACCACTTCCTGAGGGCCTTCTATTTTGTAAGGACTCTACAGATATTATTACACTTATTTTTCATCATAATTCTATAAGATCAGCCTGATATACCATTTCACAGATGACAAAATTGAGACTCAGAAAGGTTGACTGCTTTTCTCAAGGTCACACAGCGGAGGGATACACACATGGACTGACTTCAAAGCCCACACTCTCCCTTCTAGATTTGGCTTCCTCCTGTTTTCACAATTACTAATTGAGATGAGAATCATTTCATGATGCCTCCCAATGCTCTTTTATTAGCAATGCAGCTTGTTTCAAGGGGGTCTGTCTGGGGAAAGGCTCAGCAGATGTGACCCATCGATTTCTTCATCCAGGTACCTCTCACATTCAGTGTGTGTAAGGCTAGCCTTACTTCCCCACACTCCTTGTTCTATGCCTGTCCCTCCCAGTTCCTCCACCTTCTGTAGCCTCGGTCCTACTGACTAGCTCACTCTCCTCCTTATCCCACTGGCAGGAAAGCAAGGAACCTCTCAGCTCCTTCACCCCCAGCCTCCACTTCTGATCAGTCACCAAAGCCTATTGCTTCAATCCTTAAAATGCTTCTCCAGTCTCATCACTTTTTCTTAATTTGGGCCTTGTCATTTTGTGGCCTGATTATTTCAACACTTTCCCAAGCCCTGAGTTTCTCCCCCCTTATGATCCATTTCCATGTAGTCCACATTTCTAAAGCCAAACGTGATCTTTTTCATTCCTCTCAGTCTCTCCAGTTGCCCACAGGATAAAGTCCAAACCCCTTATTGTGGCTTCCAGGACCACAGGTGAGAATTTCTGGGGTATCTACCCAGTCCATGAGTCACAGGTCCCCTTTCTCTGGGAATCGTTCCTTCTCCCATCCAGGGCTGGGATCACTTCAGTTGAGTTCAGTCGCTCAGTCGTGTCCGACTCTTTACGACCCCATGAATCGCAGCACGCCAGGCCTCCCTGTCCATCACCAACTCCCAGAGTTCACTCAGACTCGCATCCATCGAGTCAGTGATGCCATCCAGCCATCTCATCTTCTGTCATCCCCTTCTCCTCCTGCCCTCAATCCCTCCCAGCATCAAAGTCTTTTCCAATGAGTCAACCCTTCACATGAGGTGGCCAAAGTACTGGAGCTTCGGCTTTAGCATCATTCCTTCCAAAGAAATCTCAGGGCTGATCTCCTTCAGAATGGACTGGTTGGATCTCCTTGCAGTCCAAGGGACTCTCAGGAGTCTTCTCCAACACCACAGTTCAAAAGCATCAATTCTTCAGCGCTCAGCCTTCTTCACAGTCCAACTCTCACATCCATACATGACTACTGGAAAAACCACAGCCTTGACTAGGCGGACCTTAGTCAGCAAAGTAATGTCTCTGCTTTTGAATATGCTATCTAGGTTGGTCATAACTTTTCTTCCAAGGAGTAAGTGTCTTTTAATTTCATGGCTGCAATCACCATCTACAGTGATTTTGGAGCCCAAAAAAATAAAGTCTGACACTGTTTCCACTGTTTCTCCATCTATTTCCCATGGAGTGATGAGACCGGATGCCATGATCTTCGTTTTCTGAATGTTGAGCTTTAAGCCAACTTTTTCACTCTCCTCTTTCACTTTCATCAAGAGGCTTTTCAGTTCCTTTTCACTTTCTGCCATATCTGAGGTTATTGATATTTCTCCTGGCAATCTTGACTCCAGCTTGTGTTTCTTCCAGTCCAGCGTTTCTCATGATGTACTCTGCGTAGAAGTTAAATAAGCAGGGTGACAATATACAGCCTTGACGTACTCCTTTTCCTATTTGGAACCAGTCTGTCCAGGCACCATATTCACAAAAATGTGACCTCGGCCTTTAGCAATAGTTGAATGAACTAGGGGCGGTCCCATGATGGGAGCTGTACCAACCAGAAATGTCACATCAAGAACTGGCACTGGGACCGCAGAGTTGTTTTCTCTGGGTGTCTGCATCTGTTCCATGCAGACGCTAGTGCTATGCACAGGACAGGTGTCGCAGAGACTGGATTGACCAGAATTCCTGTCTGAAAAGAGAAAGAAGGAAACACTTCTGTCTGCAGAGAGAAGAGAAAAATTGAAGCGTGAACACTGCCTGGGCTCACCATGACCTACCTCCAAGTTTCAGTCTTCTTGACTCTGTGATGTGGTCTTGTCTTTGGGTTCTGAGAAATCTCCTATTTCTTAAGCAATTCCATCTTTTCGACCTTTGTCAGCTTCGGTGGGTTTTTACATAGCATCCATACAGGCATGCTAAGTCACTTCACTCATGTCTGACTCTTAGCAACCCTATGGACTATAGCCTACCAGGCTCCTCGTGGGGAATCTCCAGGCAAGAATACTGGAATGGGGTTGCCATGCCCCTCTCCAGGGATCTTCCCAACTCAGGGATCGAACCTGTGTCTCCTGTGGCTCTTACATTACAGGTGGATTCTTTACTGCTGAGCCACTGGGAAAGCCCACGTACCATCAAAGCCCAGGCTAATTTGACCCCTACTTTTCTTCCTTGGTCTTCCCTGGTGGCTCAGAGGTTAAAAGCATCTGCCTGCAATGCGGGAGACCTGGGTTCGATCCCTGGGTCAGGAAGATCCCCTGGAGAAGGAAATGGCAACCCATTCCAGTATTCTTGCCTGGAGAATCCCATGGATGGAGGAGCCTGCTGGGCTACAGTTCATGGGGTCACAAAGAGTCGGACACGACTGAGTGACCTCACTTTCACTTTTCCTCCTTACATTTCCTACTAACTCTTCCACCTTTCCTCTGTTCTTCCTGTGCACTCATCTTTCACGGCAGCCGTGAAACCATCCTTACCATCTTCCCTACCATCTCCTCCACTCTCATCACTCTAGGCCTTCAGTTCAGTTCCGTTCAGTCACTCAGTCGTGTCCGACTCTTTACGACCCCATGAATCACAGCACGCCAGGCCTCCCTGTCCATCACCAACTCCTGGGAGTTCACTCAAACTCACGTCCATCGAGTCAGTGATGCCATCCAACCATCTCATCCTCTGTCGTCCCCTTCTCCTCCTGCCCCCAATCCCTCCCAGCATCAGGGTCCTTGCCAGTGAGTCAGCTCTTCACATGAGGTGGCCAAAGTACTGGAGTTTCAGCTTCAGCATCAGTCCTTCCAATGAACACCCAGGACTGATCTCCTTTAGATTGGACTGGTTGGAGTTCCTTGCAGTCCAAGGGACTCTCAAGAGTCTTCTCCAACACCACAGTTCAAAAGCATCAATTCTTCAGTGCTCAGCCTTCTTCACAGTCCAACTCTCACATCCATACAGGACCACTGGAAAAACCATAGCCTTGACTAGATGGACCTTTGTTGGCAAAGTAATGTCTGCTTTTGAATATGCTATCTAGGTTGGTCATAACTTTCCTTCCAAGGAGTAAGCATCTTTTAATTTCATGGCTGCAATCACCATCTGCAGTGATTTTGGAGCCCCCCCAAAAATAAAGTCTGACACTGTTTCCACTGTTTCTCCATCTATTTCCCATGAAGTGATAAGACCAGATGCCATGATCTTAGTTTTCTGAATGTTGAGCTTTAAGCCAACTCTCTCACTCTCCACTTTCACTTTCATCAAGAGACTTTTTAGTTCTTCTTCACTTTCTGCCATAAGGGTGGTGTCATCTGCATATCTGAGGTTATTGATATTTCTCCCAGAAACCTTGATTCCAGCTTGTGCTTCTTCCAGCCCAGCATTTCTCATGATGTACTCTGCATATAAATTAAATAAGCAGGGTGACAATATACAGCCTTGACATATTCCTTTTCCTATTTAGAACCAATCTGTTGTTCCATGTTCAGTTCTAACTGTTGCTTCCTGATCTGCATATAGGTTTCTCAAGAGGCAGGTCAGGTGGTCTTGTATTCCCATCTCTTTCAGAATTTCCCACAGTTTATTGTAATCCACACAGGCAAAGGCTTTGGCATAGTCACTAAAGCAGAAATAGATGTTTTTCTGGAACTCTCTTGCTTTTTCCATGATCCAGCGGATGTTGGCAATTTGATCTCTGGTTCCTCTGCCTTTTCTAAAACCAGCTTGAACATCTGGAAGTTCACGGTTCATGTATTGCTGAAGCCTGGCTTGGAGAATTTTGAGCATTACTTTACTAGCGTGTGAGATGAGTGCAATTGTGCAGTAGTTTGAGCATTCTTTGGCGTTGCCTTTCTTTGGGATTGGAATGAAAAGTGACCTTTTCCAGTCCTGTGGCCACTGCTGAGTTTTCCAGATTTGCTGGCATATTGGTCATTCTGTTCTTTCTGCCTGGAATCCTCTTCCCTCCCTCGTGGTTCAGTGAGACTCTGTCCCTTTAAGGCACTATTCATGTACCACTTCCCTTCTGAAGCTTTACATTAGCCCTTCCTTTGTAGCCTCAGAACTTCCTTTCTGTACTGTTGTAGAACTTACCCTCTTGACTCTGTGTTTGTTTATGTGCCATCTCAATAGATACTGAAGAGGCATTTGACAAAATTCAATAACCTTTCAGGAAAACTCTCAGCAAACTAGGACTGTGAGGAAATTGCCTAAAAATAATAAAGAAAATATAGCATTGCCAAAGAATTGATGCTTTTGAACTGTGGTCTTGGAGAAGACTCTTGAGAGTCCCTTGGACTGCAAGGAGATCCAACCAGTCCATCCTAAAGGAGATCAGTCCTGTGTGTTCTTTGGAAGGACTGATGTTGAAGCTGAAACTCCAAAATTTCGGCCACCTAATGCGAAGAGCTGACTCATTTGAAAAGACCCTGATGCTGGGAAAGATTGAAGGCAGGAGGAGAAGGGGACGACAGAGGATGAGATGGTTGGATGGCATCACTGACTCAATGGACATGGGTTTGGGTGAGCTCCAGAAGTTGGTGATGGACAGGAAGGCCTGGCGTGCTGCGATTCATGGGGTCGCAAACAGTTGGACATGACTGAGTGACTGAACTGAACTGATAGAATTTGCATTTCTAATAAGTTACCAGGTGATGCTAACACTGTTGGTCCAGGGACTATACTTTGGCCACTGATTCACAGCCATGGTTTTCAACCTAGGTTGTCCATTAGAACCTTTTAAACACCCAATTCCTGAGTTGCACCCTGTGGAAATAAATGAAAAAGACCCAAAGCAAATCAAAAACTATTTATTCACAGTTTGCTCTAGCAAGAGAAACAGCCACCATCACCAGCATTTGGTAGACTCAGAGGCAGGCAGAAGAGTAGGAAAGCTTTAGGGTGGGAAAAAAGGAAGGCTCCAGGGGTGCCCTGATTGTGGTTGCTGGCATGGGGAAACTGAAATGGGAGAACGAGAAGAAGGGTTTCCTATAGAGTTGGTTAGGGGTGTATATTTGACTTTTTTCGATTCTTCCTAGGTTGGAAGCAGGAGCCAAAATTAGGGAAGCTGGCAGAGGTAGATTAAGTACTATGTGTTTGGTTCCAGTTGCTAAAGAGGTTGTAGTTTGGTTTCCTGGGCTGGTTGCTACAGACGGTGGTCAGAGTTCTGTTGTCATATGTGGTTTGGCTATTGTCAGTTTGTATATTCAAGTCTCTCAATCCAGACCAAATAAGTCAGAGTTGGCAGATTCAGGGGTTTGGGCTTAAATATTTTAAAAATAAACTCTCCAAATGATTCCCACGAGAGCCAAGGTTAAGAACCCCATTTTGAGACAGCCTGAGTTCTCTTCTGGGGGAGGTGGAGAACCAGGAGGTACAAGGGACGCGTTCTTCCTCTGCTCCCTGCCCCCAGGAACAAATGGCCTGGGTGAGGCGACCCGCTCTCCATCAAGCTGGTTAGCAATCAGCTATCAGCTTTTATCTTGAGGCACCTTTAGAGTAGGCGTCCCTAACCCCAGTGCAGAAACTCCGAAAATATGACAGTGGGCAGGATTTCCTTTGTTTTAGCATCTCTTATAGATAGGCTTTTATTGAAATTAGCATAAAAATCCAAATTCACCAGGACTACAAAGCATTAGTTGCTCAGTCATGTCCAACTCTTTGGAAGCCCATGGACTGTAGCCCACCAGGCTCCTCCATCCATGGAATTCTCCAGGCAAGAATACTGGAGTGTGCAGCCATTTCCTTCTCCAGTGGATCTTCTTGACCCAGGGATCAAACTGGGGTCTCCCACCATGCAGACATATTCTTTACTATCTGAGCCACCAGGGAAACTACAGGACCTACAAAGCCCCTGCCAATTCTCTGGTCCAGCTTCTGTCCTGTCTCTCCCAGTCTCCACACTCCCTCTTTACCATGCCCAGCTCAGCCTGGTCCTTAGGCAGGGCCTGTGGTCTTCTCCATCCACCATGCTCTCCCCTCAGATCTTCCCTTGATTTGCACATTATCATTCAGGATTTAGAAGAAACTCACATCTCGGGGACGCCTTCCCAAGCCTCCTTGCTGGGGCACTTCTCTCCTCTTCCAGTCCCTTTTTTGTCCTATTGGTCGATTTTATTTTCCTTATAGAATTTACCCATCTGAAATTAGTCCGTTTATATATTTTTTGGCCCTCTCCCCTAGCAGCAGTATAAGCTTTCTGAAGGTAGAGATTTTTGTCTGTTAGCAAGACACAGCTGTATTCTTAGTGCTTGAAATATAATAGATGCTAATGATAAATCTTTATTGAGTGAATGAAGGGGGTCAGGACTTTGCTCTCAATTTATCCCTCTGTCATTTACTATCTATGACTTGGGGTCTGTCACTTCAGCCTCTCAATTTTCTCATCTGTAAGTGGGAAAAAAAATGATACATTCCTAAACGATCTTCCAGTGCTGCTGCCATGGTCTAATCATATTTTGGCGGATTTAGGCTAAAAGTGCTCTTGCGATCATCACATCTGCATTTCAATAGGGCCTTCAACCAATATAATGGCTTAAATGTCCAAGAGTAAGTCTAGTGAAAGTGGGGATATTTTGAGGAGATTGGGCACTTCCAGGGTCCTCAAATTCTGCCACCTAAGCAACCATCATCTCTGACTACACCCAGAGCCAGGCAATGGGCTACCTTCCAACACAGTCTGTATCACTCACGATGGGGGTGCTGCAATTCTTGGGGTCTTTGAGTAAAATATGCATCGGTTGGTTCAAGGGTGGAGGTGGCAGTCAAGGAGCTGACACCCTCCCATCTCCTTTCAAGAGGACCTGCAGGAAGCAGAGGTAACCGACAACTTCCAGCTGTATGCCTCTGTCTCCATCATGGCCTTCACACCAAGACCGTGTTTCCTGGAGCTACTTCCAGCTAATGCATGAGCACAGTAGAGATTTTGGAGGTGGCCATTCCTGCCCAACGTGGGATCTTCCAGTGGGCACCCTTTGCTTGGAGGCTCTGCACTGTCCGGCTAAGACTTTCTCGAGCTGCACCACAGTCAGAAGTGATTCCTCTCGGGGCTCCTCCTCCCCACTCTCCTTGCACAGGTGTCAGACCTGCAATGTGAACCAAAGCCTCCCCCGCCTACTCCTGACTCCTCCACTTTATCCTTTGCGGTATTTCCCTCAGTCTCTCTCTGGCATATCTAATCCCATTTTGGTGTCTGTGTCTCAGAAGACCTGAACTAACATGGAAGAGTTGGAGACAACTCTCTTTTTTCCCTGTAGCCATAACCGCCTCGTTTTGATCTAAGCCCAGTAACAACTTGCTAGGTATAAAATTTTAATAAGCATCATCGATTAGGAAACACTCTGTCTCCTCCTCCTTTAATGGAGTCTGGAGCAAGCTTATCTGATGGAGTAGACATCGCTTTCCTAGCTCAGGGCTGCGGCATCCCAAGGGCCCTGGTAGAGAAGAATCGTGGAAATCACAGAAATGCATACTTTGGGAAGTCCTCTCTTTTCTAGAATCCCCAGTGGACATGTGCTTCATTGACCTCAAGTCCAGCTCATCCTATAAGGAAAGAAGAGCTGGGAAAAGAGGTTTGGAAATTAGGACAAACTTGCCAAGTAGAACTAATCAATGATAAGATACAAAGAAAGTCAGGGAGGAGGAAGTAGCAATGCACTTAGGGAGATGTGCCTGGTGGACAAGATCCAGGAACAATTCCCCCTCATCTTGTAAAAGCCTTCGGTAAGCCCCTAGTGCAGAAAGTACTGCTTGGAGAGCTTGATCAGGATAAATGAGAGACAAGACCACAGGACTTCAGAGCACGGGTGCTGAGGGAACATCTTCTAGCCCAGTGCATTTCAAACAAGTCCCCGGGCATTACCTCTGATATTTTCTGGAAGGGGACATGGGGGTACCTAAGGATGAGTCTTGTCTTCTCACTGCAGTCAAAACACTTGAATCATGAGGGTTCTGCCTCTCAAAACCAAGCCTGGAAACCACTAAGGGCATCTCACTCTTTCCTGTTATGTACAGAATAACGGAAGCCCAGAGAGGCTCAAGGTCACACAGCAAATTAACAGCGAAGGTGGTAAGATTTGAACTTTGGACCTTTGACCTTAGTCCTTCCTGCTGTCTTTATGTTTCATAATGCCACTCCTCTGAGGAATTTATAATTCATATGTCAGCTTGGACGTAGTCCATCAAACTGAATTGACACATTAACCACATCGAGCAGATGTTCAGGCTGCATTGGGCAGATATGTCAATTTTCTGTTCAGAGAAGATGAGTCCAAAGGGATTTCCCTGCTTTTCCCTCAAGGTGTCATTTATACATGTGTTACTTGGATTTACTCATGGATATTTAAATCCACCATTTGACCAACGTTCTACTACAGAGACAACGTAGAGAGGTGGCAACAGACAGGCCTGAGAGCTGAGCAAGTCTAGGGTTGAGCCCTGACTCCTACACCCAGGACCCCAGAGAAGTTGTGCCACCTATTGGAGCCTCAGGTCTTCATCTGTAAACTATGGAGAGCACTTACTCCCCAGGGTGCTCTGAAGATTAGAAATGATGTAAGTGAAGCAGGGGATCCCTGGTCACTCAAACAGTAACGAATCTGCCTGCAATGCAGGAGACCTGGGTTTGATCCCTGGGTCAGGAGAAAGCCCTGGAGAAGGGAATGGCAACCCACTCCAGTATTCTTGCCTGGGAAATTCCTTGGACAGAGGACCCTGGTGGGCTACAGTTCATGGGGTCGCAAAGAGTTGGACACGACTGAGCAACTAACAAGTGAAGCACCTAGCCATGCCTGGCACATAGTAGATGCTCTGTAACTGGTGGAGAGTGTAATAGAAAGATTAGACACAGCCCTGAAGACCCTTGCAGAGTCCCAATGTTGTGGGGAAAACAAGGCCGGGGGAATGAAGGAATGATGAAGTGCTCATTATCTCTGCTGATGGTAAGGGATTCAGAGGTGGGAGAGTAGGAGAATTACTTCCCAGAGATGATTTAGAGGAGAAGGGATGTGCCTTGACGCTTAAGGGTTGGGGAGGTGGAAGGTATATGAGAAGAGCCTAACAACATGAGCAAAGCGCAGAGGAAGGAATCAGAGTCAGGGCCGTGGGGCTCCTGGGAGTGGACTTGGTGAGCAGCGGCTGAATCACTGGAGGGCCAGGAGAAGCTCTGGAAACCCATGTCACCAGGTAGATTCTTACTGCTCCGACGGGAAGGAGAACTCTGCGACGTTTCGCTCAGTGAGTTCTGGAAAGGATTATAAGTCCTTATTGTGAATTCTGCTTTGGTTTAGGAGCTGAAGAAGGCATTAACCCTTGGTTTTCTCCTTTTCAGGTCTCTGAGCCCTTATCCCAGTTTTCCAGAGGTGAGGAAACAGAACCAAATGACCAAATGCCTTCCCCAAAGTCACCCAGCTGGGAAGTGGCAGAGTTGGAGCTGGAGCCCAGACCTTCTGCCTCCCCAGGTCCACGGCCCCCTCCAGTTTTTCACAATTCTTTGGTTTCTCCGTGGTGTCAAACACAGGACTGGGCAGCTAGATAAATACTTGGGGAGAAAGCGATAAACCTTGACTGCAAGTTCAAATAAACTGCAAGCCTTACAGCAGTGCTCTTCAAGTCTTAAATGCACATTGGAGTCATCCAGGGAGCTTTAAAAAAGAGAAATGCTGACACACCCCCATCCCCCACCACCAAGGCTCTGAGGCCCCGCTCACAGCCGAACCTCAAGGGAGGGGCCCTGGCATCAGCGTGTTTTAAGACCCTCAGGTGCTTCTGGTGGGCAGCCAGGACCGTGAGTCATTGAGCTGCTCTGTTTAACATGCCTGGGCCAACCTACGCTGGCGTTTCTCAGAAGAGCTCTTGAATGACATGCCATCTGTGTGCTCCTCAGGCCCTTCTGTGCTCGCCTTATCCTCAGGCAAGGATCTCCCTCCCTCTCTGGTTTTCTGCTGCGTTGCCTCTAGATTGGGTCTTCATACTTGCGGTGGTGACTAATTAATCCTCCCGGAACAATCAAAGAGGACCTCCTCGTGGGTGAGCCATCTGGAGATGCCTTGGGTTGACTTGGACTTCGGGGAGGCTTAGGGGACGAAAGTGGGAGATGACTCATCTGTGAGATGAAACACAAAAATTGTACTTATTCAAGGAAGGTTGTGGTGCTTGGGGCGGCAACTTTTCCTCCTGGTTCTCAGTGGTTCCAGATGGTCCATTTCCCCCTTCCACATCCCAGAGTCCACACTCATCACCATATACAGGGACAGTGTGCAATCCCTGCTCACATCCCCTTGCCTGGGTCAGGGTGCTCACCCCTCAGCTGCCACATGTGGTGGCCACAGACGGCTCCTAGCTGCCAACCTCTCTGAAGTGGTCTTGGCCATTAGGTACCGCCTGCCCCCATCAAGGAAACCACCCCCATAGCCCATGACTGCCTGACAGGGAGTACGGATGCAAACCCCTTGCCTCAAATTGGGTGTGGTTTATGGTCCTCAAAATCATAGCTTGCGTAGACGTGAGCCACAGCCTTGAACAATATTTTCCCTTCTCTACTCTCAGCTTCCCCTTATCACTTACAAGACTCCCCTCAGACCACTGACTTTGAGATCCATTCTCAGAATCCCTTCCAGGAAACTGTCCAGAGACAAGAAGTTCTCTAGGTGATGTGAAGAGCTGCAAAGATGTTTAAGTTGTAGTTGCTTAGTCACTAACTTCTGTCCAGTTCTTTTGCCACCCCCATGGACTGTAGCCCATCAGGCTCCTCTGTCCATGGGATTTCCCAGGCAAGAATACTTGAGTGGGTTGCCACTCCTTCCCGACCCAGGGATCGAACCCGGATCTCCTGCACTGCAGGCAGATTCTTTACCACTGAGCCACCTGGGAAGCCCAAAAGATATTTAAAACCCAATTCTTATTTATAAAATGCTTTTTGGCCCATTACAGAGGCAACATATTAACATATTAACATGCAAAAAGTTAAAGAAGTTAACAACAATGAAGTTACTTTGGGACATGTCACAAGGAACTAGACCATATTCAAACAAATTTTAGAGGTAGAATGGCTCAAAGGAGGATGGCAGAGACCCATGAGGAGCATGCAGGAGGAGGAAATAGGATGAACAAAAATATGAAAAATAAAAAAGGTGCAGGAGGCATCACTGCAGTGCAGGGCTCCTGAACCTTGGCGTGCAGCAGAATCACCAGCAGGGACTGGGAAAGCGTGGAGTACCTGCCGCACGCAGTTTCTGACTCCATAGATGTATGTTAGGGTGCAAGAATTTGCCATTCTAACCGTGCTGGTGCTGCTGGCCTGGGACCATGAGATGGGCCCCCCAGGTGGCGCTAGTGGGAAAGAATCCACTTACCAGTGCAGGAGATGGAAGAGCTGCTGGTTCAATCCCTGAGTCAGGAAGATCTTCCTGGAGGAGGGCATGGAAACCCACTCCAGTGTTCTTGCCTGGAGAATCCCAGGGACAGAAGCGCCTAGCAGGCTACAGTCCATAGGGTTACAGAGTTGGACATGACTGAAGTGACTTAGCACAAACACGCACGCTATCATGAGATAAAGTTTGAGATACCAAGAATTTTCTTTTTCCTATGCATTATTCCAGGGTCCCCCCTGCTACCTACCACTCAGCAGATTTCAGGGGAGAAAGGGTAGAACCTTAAAGAACAGATTGTCAAGTTCCTGGCTTCTGACCTTTCAGGAGACTTTCCTAAATAGCAGGCAGAGAAGTAATGACCTTAAAACCTGTGACTCCCTAACGAAGAACCAGGGCTCAGAGAGAAAAGGCTCTTGTGGGTTTTAAAAGCCTGGCTCTGAATATCAAAAGCTAAAGTAACCAAGACTGAGATCATAGAGTTTATACTATGAATCCAGGATCAGCAAACAGGGCCTGTCGCACGTTTTTGTGAATAAAGCTTTATTCATGCACAGCCACACCCTTTCCTCCACATATTGAACAGGTGTTTTCCTGCTGCAGTGGCAGAGTTGAGTTGTCTCCACAGAGACAGAATGTTCCACAGAGCCAACAACATTTAATAAATGAAAAAGTTTGCCAGCCTCTGCCAGCCCTTACCACAGAGTAAGGAAAATGGGGGAAGAGGAGTTTGATGATGGGGGAGGAGTTTTCCCATCTCTAAGAAAGAAGACAAATCCATTAGCAGCTGGAGGGAAAGCAAGAAATCATTCAGGTTATGATGAATTTCTCTCTGAGCCCCCAAATGAGGATACAAGCAGTTAAGTTCAGTTATAGGAAAAAAATCTTCCATTTTTGCATTTCTGAATGATTTATAAAATTACTATCAGAATAGGAGTAATTTAGCAGGATCAGAATAGGAAGAGAGGGAGAAAGTGAGACAAAGGTACACGTGGGTCAAACTATAGAGCGCCCCTACACTTGGAAGATGAGGACTGGGTGTCCAGCCCTGGCACAGAGCAGGGTCACTGGCTGTGAAGAGGTGTAGAACCACCGTTGTTTCAAGGCTGCCCTCCCTTCACTCCCCCGAGGCCACACCTCACTCTTGGTGAGCTGCTTTTAGGCACTTCACCTCAACCCAGACTCACATCACCTCTGCGGGGGTGGCGGGGGGGAGGAGGTACTTCCTGTCCCATCTTAACAGCAGAGGCACCGGAAGCTCTGAAAGTCTCTGGAACTTGTCTTGGGACCAAAATCCAGGTTTCCAATTCCCTCTTCAGGGCTCACCCAGTTCTGCCCAAGGAAGGGAGGGGCTGGCCCATACCTCAGGAAGGCGACTGCCAGAACTTCCTCCTGAGCTGGGTACCTGGGTGTAAGAGAGGATAGAGCACGCAAGGAGGCTGTGGAAGATGGCTCTATTTATAGTAAAGGGAATGCATTCACTCATTCAGCCACTCACTTACTCACTCACTCACTCATTCATTCACTCATACATTTTCTTGTTTCAGAGGGCCTGTCCCTCTTGCCTTCTGAAGAGAATGCATTTTGACCTTTGACCTTAAAAAAAAATCCCGAAGAGCTGTTGATCATCCTTCATAGCTAGCCAATCACACTGGTTTTGTGAAGCAGTTCAGTAGGTGAAAAAAAGGGGATGGGGGAGGCATAAGGCTCTATAGTCAGGCAATTTTAGGTTACTTGCTGCTAAGTAACTTCAGTCGTGTCCGACTCTGTGCAACCCCATAGACGGCAGCCCGCCAGGCTCCGCTGTCCCTGGGATTCTCCAGGCAAGAACACTGGAGTGGGTTGCCATTTCCTTCTCCAATGCATGAGAGTGAGAAGTGAAAGTGAGGTCGCTCAGTCATGTCTGACTCTTAGCGACCCCATGGACTGCAGCCTACCAGGCTCCTCCGCCTCAGCTACCCAGTCTGAAAGTCAGGTTAATAAGACCTGCCTTCAAGCCCACTGGGTAACAGCATTATGTGAAGAGACAGGATTTTCTGCTGAGTGACTAGGTGCGAATTCCAGGTTGCTGGGTGCTGAGCTGGCTGAGACGGGGGCTCCCCCTCCTCTAGGAGTAGGGCTGTGCTCACCCCATTGAGGGGTTCCTGGCCGCTATTAGCATCAGTGTGCACTTCCAAGAAGCCTTTCTCTGCCATCCAGACCACTCTCAGGATTACAGAAGTCTGCATTGTCATATGCTCATCAGGTGCTATTCTGTCCCCACTCAGAGTCCCTAAAAAAAAAAAAAAAGGAAAGCGCAGGGGCTGGGGTCCCTCTCCTGGAGCACAACCTGTGTATTGTTCAGCCAAGCTCAGATAGTGCCAAGACAGGTGGGCCCCTTGGGCCACCCCTTTTTTTCCAGCAATAATTAAAATATTTATTTAAAGTAATACATTTACAGCCCAAATAGTCCTACATTGTACATTTCAGGTTTAACCAACTTCATAAAAATACTTGAGAACAGCTGTATCCACAGATTTAGACTACTAAATTATTTCTTTGCCCATTCTTCTCTCCCTTTTCTTTCCTGAATAATCTCTTTCAGATATAGTTCAAGGTAGAATGTATCCTCCTCATATTCTGCCCACCGCTCTTTAGGCAGGATCTGCTGCCTCATGCCCAGGTCCAGTGCTCTCTTGATGAGAAACACTCTGTAGTTACAAAGGTTCTCAGAAAGCCTTCTTACGGCTTCTTTTACATCGTCATCCTCATATATTGTATCATCTCACATTAAGCCCAGTTTATTGAATCTGTGCTGCACCAGGGGTTGGAATGAATTCCAGCATCCACATGGCATGATTAAAGAACATGTTCTACAGGCGAAAGGGGAAATTTGCAGAGGCCAGTGCAGAACCAGAGAAGAGAAGGAATCTTCTCTAGTCCAGTGCAGAACCAGAGAAGAGGAATCTCCCTGCATTCTCTTTTCAGCCACAGAGAATTGTGCTCAGGGCTCAGACTCTGCTGACTGGCAGTTTGGTCTATGTTCCATGGCCAGACCCTCCCCCATGGGCCTCCCTTTGTCTAGGGTAATTGTAGGACAGCCCTTTTGACATGGAGACTATCTAGGCAGCTTGGACCAGTGGTCTGGATCAAGGGCAGTGGAACAAGGCAGAGTAGGCAGGATGCAAAGAATGTTTCCTGGCCTGAGAAGCCACAGCAGCTCCAGGCCAGCCCCTCCCCTTCCTCTAGACCAGCCCCTCCCCTTCCTCCAGACTCGGGGAGCCTAGGAAGAGGAGGGAGACTCTTCATCTGGTCACGCTGCACAAAAACCACCCACAGGAAGTCTTGAACACTTGGGCCTGGACCCCAGGCTGTCTTCCCAAGCCAGGCTGACAGTGCTTACAAGCAAGCTCAGGGCTCCTGGAAACACGATTCACAAAGCAGAGCTGGCTTTTAACAGAATCATGAGTTTCATTTGGGGATCAAATAGAATCTCCCTCCCTGGGAAGTGGATTGAATCAGAAAGGCTCTATTTTGACTCAGTGACAGAGAGGCAAGTCTGGATGAGACCAGATGACTAAAGGATGGCTCACAGAAGGGTTCTTATTTAATCCTATTCTTCCTACAAAGCAGAGGGTCCGTGCAGTCACTGGGCATTGATGCCACTGACAACGTTCCAGAAGGAGGGATGAATAATGCCAGCTAATGAGTCAGGCTGGCTGCAGGCACTGTAGTGAGCACCCACAAATCCTGGGGCGAGTTGAGGTAAACTGTTGTATCCACTTCAGAATAAAATGACTAAACAGTAAGATCCAAGCCTTGTTCTGAAAGGAACAATTTGTTTCAAAATAAACTTTCCCCAGGAAAGTAAAGAAACAATCAGTCACGTTTCCAGCAACACTTTCCACATAAAAACCTGTGTTCTCAGTGGAGGCTGGAGACACAGAATGGGCTGGTTGGGGAGGTGGTGGCATCTCCTGCCTGGGAAGCCAGGACTGTTAGGCTGAATTCTCATTGGCCTGAGATGATTTAAGTGTTGTTCTGCCTAAAAGTAAGTAACGGAA
The DNA here is from genome assembly GCF_042477335.2 of Ovis canadensis. Lineage (NCBI taxonomy): Eukaryota > Metazoa > Chordata > Mammalia > Artiodactyla > Bovidae > Ovis > Ovis canadensis. The sequence continues at coordinate 86,445,326 of NC_091253.1, forward strand.
CCACCAAAGGGCAAGCCTGTGGGGCAAATGATGGTGTCTTTAGCTGAGTTTCTTGTTTGAGAAACCATTTGTTAAGCACCAATATCCTCCTGTTTAATCCGAGTAATAACTCCATGAGGTAGACATTAATATGATTGTCACCATTTTACAGGTTAAAAAATTGTGGCAATGTCCTGCAAAAGGTGAATGGATCACCTATCACGAAGCCAGATGACTTAACAGTAAAAAGAAATGAGCTATCAAGCCACAAAAAGACATGGAAATTAAATGCGTTTTGCTAAGTGAAAGCCAATCTGAACAGACTACATACATGCTGCATGATTCCAACTATAGGACATTCTGGAAAAGGCAAAACTCTGGAGATCATAACAAGTCAGGGGTTACGGAGGAGTGAAGGATGAATAGGTAGAGCTAATATATTCTGTCTGACATTATACTGGTGAATATTCATCATTATGCATTTGTCAAAACCGATAGAATGTACAACACAAAGAATAAATTCCAATGTGAACTATGGATTTTGGTTGATTGAAAAAACAAAACAAGTGAGGGAAGGGATAAATTGGAAATTCGGGGTTAACAGGTATGCACTACTGTACATAAACAATAAGGACCTATTTGCAGCACAGGGAACTATTAATATCTTGTAATAACCTATAATGTGAAAGAATCTGAAAGAGAATATATAAATATAGCTAAGTCACTTCGCTGTATACCTAAAACATTGTAAATCAACTGCAATAAAAAACAAAAACATATTGTACAATACTGGAAAATAGAAAATATTTTATAATAATTATAAATGGAATATAACATTTAAAAGTGGGTTACAATCACTGTATTGTATGCCTGAAACTTATAAATATTATATGCCGGCTACCCTTTGATAAAAAATAAATTAAAAACAAAACAAAACTGTGGTAGGTACGTGCCCACCATTCGTGTTCCCTGCGCCCCGTCTCCACCATCCTTCATGCTGTGCCCAGCATGCAGTGCTCAGTAAGTGTTTGTCAGATGAACAACTGAATAAGTGCCTGCTAACAGACCCAACTGTATTCAGTTAGCAGGTGGACATTTCTCTTATCCCTGGGAATGAATTATGATTAGTTCAAATCAGTTGTGGCAACTTGGTTTCCTTGTGCAGTGATTGGCCTAGGAGTGGGTGTACGGCCCAGTCTGGTCAATAAGACAGAGCAGAACTGATGTTTAATGGGATATGTCAGAATGGCGGTACTAGTTATTAAACTAGTGAAATACTTCTGTACCAGGTAGTAAATACGGTTTCCCTGAGGAAAATTTCTCCTTGAGTAAAAAAGCAAAGGCTCATATCTTTTTTGCTCATATGCTTTCTTCCTGCTGTATCACTGTTGTTAGCACCATGGCAGCCATCTTGTAACCGTGAGGCAACAAGATGATGGTAAGACAAACAGAACCTGAGTCCTTAATGATGCTGGTAAGCCACACTGCATCAAACCTGGAGCTGTCCTCCCTCTAGACGTGTTATTATGTGAAACAAATATCTTTCATAGAAGGTTTAAGTTGTTCTGTTATTGTTCTAAACAACACAGACTCAGGCTCAGTGGGTTAAATAATAATCATGTTGATACTGAGTGCTAACTATGTGTCAAGTGCTATGCTAAGCTACTTGTGCCCATCATCTCCTTTGCTCTTCTCAGTAACTTTTGAGAGGTACTATTGTTATCCTCACTTTTCAGATAATGAAACTAAGGCTTGGGAGATTTAAAAACTTCCTGAAGCTCATGAAACCAGCAAACTAGAACTTGCACCCAGCTCTGGGCTGTACGAGAATACAAATTGTCTTTGTATTCATTTTGACTGCACACAAAGATCTTGTGGGAAGATTGTTGGGGGCAGGAAGGATTCACCTTGGGAGGGCCACTGGCCTTCAGATGGGTCCCTGGCATGTGGCGGCTCCATGGCCTGGTCCCATATCCCAAGTCTGGCCCCTAATGTTCAGGTTAAGAAATTCAATTTTTAGTTACCCCAGGCTGAGTGGGTGCCAGGTACCCGCCACACAAAAAACACGAGTAAGTGGGTGAAAAGCAGAGCTATCGAGCAGATCAGGTGCAGGTGAGCACTGGCTGGCACCTTCTCTTCCTTGAGGCTTGAAGATGCAAGCACATGGAAAATTAGATTACAACCAGGAAGCTGCCTGCTAGACATGGGCTCCGAGATGATAGGGAGCTAGTGATCCTCACTGCAGATGTTCCCAGGCTCTGCAGCCCCTGTAGACAGATGGGGAACTCGCTGTGTGGGCCAAGGCACCCACCTGCAGACACTTACATCACTGGGCTTGCTCGGATTTTGCACATTTTTCACTTGGATGTGTGAATGCCTTCAGGCAGCTCGCTCCTAGCTTCCCAGCCGAAACCAAGTCATTCTCCTTCAAGGTGATTCTGCCTAGTTTGTAGGCAGCCATTACAATCTTGCTTCATCATTAAACTTCCCGGAGGCAATCTTGTTTCTGACTCCTTGTTAGTCCAATACTCCACCTTAGGTCTATGTTTTGGTCCTACATGGAGTTTCACTCAAAAAAAGCACCCTCTGACTGTGATAGTAATGAAAGAAATTCTGATCTTACTTGGGTGGCTCAGGAACACTCAAGAGAATAATCCATAGCAATCCTGGGTTGGGATGATCCCCTGGAGGAGGGCATGGCAACCCACTCCAGTATTCTTGCCTGGAAAATCCCCATGGACAGAGGAGCCTGGCAAGCTACAGTCCATGGGGTTGCAGAAGAGTCGGACATGATTTAGTGACTAAACAACAATAACAAATGTGTCTCTGAGCTCTTCTGTTCCCTGGCTCTCATGGTCCCACACTTCCTCCAGAGTCTCCAGCATCTGAAACAAGACTCAAGCACAGGTGGCTTTTTCCTACTTTTTCTGCTTCTCACTTTGCAGCTCTTTGTTCTATAAGTTGACTCAGCCACTCTGCTAAGACCTGTGCTCTCTCCTTCCAGCTTGTCCTCTCTCTCCTGGTTCTGCATCACAAAAGCTATCCCGTTAGGGGATGGGCAGGAACAGGTATTAATAGGTTTGCATCCATTGAAATCTCCCCCAGCAGACACCAACCTGAACCCTGACAACAAGATGGTGCCCATGGCAGGGTTCTGGCCTCCACAGAGCTTCCAAGTTCTTGAAAGATACAGGTCGAGGCAACCTAGCTCAACTTGAGGGAGCTCTGACGGACAGGTGGGTGTGTGGACAGAGATAGAGGTTGGGTGCATTCTGAGGAACATGCGGACCTATCGCATGGATACTCATTGGCTGTGTTGCTGTACCACCATTGGGAACCAAGGCTGAGAATGTGGAGTCAGTGGAGAGAAAACCTCAAAGACGAAAAGGGGCTATGTCTCGCCTTAAGAGAAGTTAAGTGCTTTAGTAGAAGGAAAGCAGCCTTGCCCTGGTCAGAGAGAGAGATGCAAGATTATGCATCCTCCTTCCTGTCACACCAACAAAGGAAAGGGCTCAGGGCAGCAGAGAGGCCACCACCTCTGGCCACGGGGAGAAACTGGAGAAGTTAGTTACCTGTGCCTCTGTGTCTGCCGGGGTGGAATAGAGGAATGGAGAGATGTGGGCGCAGCCTAGAGGAAGGGTAGGTGCAAGCTCCCAGGGGCTGGCCTGTGAAGTGATGTCCCAGGATTTGTTCTGCTTCATCCATTCTCACCTCCCAGCCTCCCAAGGTTTTCTCTATTACAAATAATGTGGCTATAAACATCCTTGGACATTAGCCTAGGGTGCTTTAGCTTCTATAGGGTAGATTCACAGGAATGAAATTGCTGAGTCAAAGCTTTTTTTTTTTAATGGTAATGGATGTTGTCAGATTGCTTTCCAAAATGCCTGTAACCATTCGCCATTCCACAAACAACGCAAGAGAGTTCCTTTTGCTCTGCATGGTTCAGTCACCCAGTCGTGTCTGACTCTTGCCACCCCATGAACTGTAGCCTGCCAGCCTCCTCTGTCCATGGGGTTCTCCAGGGAAGAATACTGGAGTAGGTTGTCATTTCCTTCTCCAGTGGATCTTCCTGACCCAGGAATTGAACCCGGGTCTCCTGCATTTCAGGGAGATTCTTTACTGACTGAGCTATGAGGGAAGCCCAGTTTCTCTGCATCACTGCCATCAAAGGTGTTCCAGCTATTTTCATTTTTTCCAGTGTGGTGGATATAAAATTACTTTAATCTGCATATCCCTGGTGAGTTTTGGGCATCTTTTCAGATGTTTGTTGCTATTAAGATCTGCTTTCTCTGAGTTGTTATTTTTTTCCTTTCTTTTCTTTCCTTTATTTCTTTTCTCTTATTTTTTGGTACTTTCTTTTCAATTGTATATTACTTGTATATTATAAATATGCTTGTATATTATACATTAAATATTTATTACAAATGTAATCTTTATTATACATTTGTATATGCTACATATGTATATTTGCATAAGTACAAATAAATATTAATATTATAAATATTTTACTCTGAACATCTATGCCCTTCAGCTTGAGAAAATTATTTTCTGTTATTTGATGACTTTCCACTCTTATTTTCCATGTTCACTGTTTCTGGAACTCATGAATCAGCTTGAAGTCCTGCGGGCAGGCAGATGGGATGGGAAGATGCGGGTGAAGTGGCAAGAGCAGAGACAAGGTGGAACCACAAGCACGAGTTAAGCCCCACAGGGAGACAGAGTGACACCAGTGCCTGTTTTTGTCCCCTTGACCCTTTGCTGTGATGTGGGTGTCTGCCAAACATACACCTGGCCCCCAGGAGCTAGAGAGGCTCAAAGTGGAGCAGGAGCTGCTGATCAGATGAAAGTGAAAGTGAAGTCACTCAGTCGTGTCGACTCTGTGACCCCGTGGACTGTAGCCCACCAGGCTCTTCCATCCATGGGACTCTCCAGGCCAGAATACTGCAGTGGGTTGCCATTTCCTTCTCCAGGCGATCTTCCCGACCCATGGATCGAACCCAGGTCTCCCACATTGCAGGCAGATGCTTTAACTTCTGAGCCACCAGGGAAGCCCACTCATCAGATGAGTGCACACATAATTTGAGCTACAAATTGGTGGCCACTTCACTTCCACCCTTCAAATCACTCCAATCTCTCTTGTGGCCAACCCCAACCAAAATATACAGGGAAGGGAATTCTGGGAAATGTAGTTCAGCCAAGCCAAGCAGGTTAGTCACAAAGCCACCACAGCTTTCTTTGAAATCTTACTTAACATTCATATAGCACACATATAGCTATATGCCAGTTACTGTGCTAAACATTGAGTGTATATTAACTCATTTAATTGTTATAATGCTCCTTACAAGTAGCTATTGTTATAAATATTCCCATTTTGCAGAGGGAGAAACTGAAAATAGGAAGGCTAAGTAAGCTGCCTAAGGCAGACACCAGGTAAGTGGGAGAGCTGGGCTATAAACCCAGGAAGTCCGACTCCAGGGTTTGCACACTATGCCACAGTGCAAAGGCAGCATTGTGCCCTGGCCAAGTAGATATTTAAAAGTGAAAAGTGGTGAGCTGTAGAGCTTTATGTGGGGAGTTATTTGATTGGTTGTGCTTTTTTTTGGACTCTCCCACAAATTTGTTGAATTCTGTGTGTATGTACACTAAGGAATGTATGTTCCAGTAAATAGAGGGTCAAAATGAAATAGACTGCTCAAAGAATCTGCATTTTGTCCTCTCTTGATTCCTGTGCCCTCACCTCTCGAGTGCAGGCAATGCCAGCAGAAGGATGAGGTGGGCTCTCCGGAGGCAACTTCAAGGCCACTCCTGTCTCTCTGCAGGCTCCAGGCTCCCAGGACTGAGATCCCTGGGCCGGGGTAGCCCCAGAGATGCCTCTGCTTCCTGAGCCTCTCTCTGGGAGGCAGGAACGTGAGCTAACAGAGCCCGCTTTGCCATGGGTGCTATTCCCCTGGCACGGAGGAGAAAGCATGGGGTGCCTCTATGTTTAGGCACAGCCTGGTCTTCAACAAGGAATCTGAATCCCACACAAAATGGCAAGCTACCTCCCCATGCCTTTTGCCTGGTGGCTCAGCAGTAAAAAGTCCTGAAATACAGGAGAGGAGGGTTTGATCACTGGGTTGGAAGATCCCCTGGAGGAGGAAATGGCAACCCACTCCAGTATTCTTGCCTGGGAAATCTTAAGGACAGAAGAGCATGGCGGGCTACAGTCTATGGGGTCGCAGGAATCGAACACAACTTAGCGACTAAACCACCACCACCACCACCAAGTAGGTCATTAGAAGGGATGGGGGTAGCAACCTTGGTTTCCAACATTTTATAACCCTGGTCTCCTGCTCTGAAGCTCCTCACCCATGTGTACAGAACCCTGGTTCCCCCAAGGGCGAAGGCTGAGTGTGGGGTCACTTGGCCCCCTCAGCTCCGCTCAGGAGCCAGGGACCAGACCTCTCCCAGGGATCAAAACCTTCACTCCCGGGGCCTACCTGCAGCTGCTGTGGGCAGTGCAGGAGGTCACAGAGAAGCCTCCAGCCTGGCTTCCCCATGCTTATATCCAAGCCTAAATTCAGGGGTAAATGCTGGAATGGATATTGGAACTGGTTGGCTGGACCCTTGTCTGCTCAGCAGCTACACCCCACCTCCCCCGACCCCCTACAGTGGGTGTGAGAAGGCAGGTTAGCGCGTGACGCATTGATCCTCAAACGAGTGCACAGCAGAATCCCCTGGAGGGTTTAGGCTACCAGCCCCGCCCTCAGAGCATCCGAGGCCTGCGACTGCGCATTTCTTACAAGTTCTCAGTCGCTGCAGCTACCTCTGCCAGGAGGACCCCGCTTGGAGAACCACCTCTGCAGAACACCACATTGTCCTCTGAGGCAAGATGCCCTTCCAATACGCACTGCTAAACCGCTGCTGCCAACCCAGCCAGGGCTTAGCGGGGGTGGGACGGGGGAGCAGCCTGGAGGCCGGCCTTTCCTGCCCGCTGGCTCCCAGCACGGAGTTGCACAGCATCAGCTAAAGCCGCCAGGGAGGCCCAGGCCCTCAGTTGAGCCAGTCACCTACACAAAGCGTCCTCTGTGGTGCAGACTTGCTGACAAGCACCACCCTGTGTTTTGGGGATGAACCAAATCATGACATTACACCCGTGGATTCCTGGCTCTGAAAACTGACTCGAAAAGTCCCCCTGCTCTGCCAGCCGGCGGACCCGCGGCCTGCCTCTGCAGGCCGGAAATGGAGTCTGGCCGGCCGGAAGTCTAAGAGTTACTTCCGGTGCCCCTGACACTGCCACCCCAATACAGCTGAGGTGAGAATACTGTACTTCACAATCCCCTCGGCCTCTCCCACTTTAGCCTTAAAGGGCCTCTGACAGGACCCAGTACTGAGAACCAGAGTCAGGGGCCGGGCTGGCAGCTGGGAGCCGCTCAGACCTGTCAAAGATGTCAGCTTTGCAGACAATTATGGAGGCGCAGTGCAGCCCCACTTGACTCGTGTCCCTCTCAGAGCTTCCGTGGACGCCTAATTGTTTCTCTCTCTTTGGCTTTCAGAATTCCGAGTCTCCTGACCTCTCTTCATTTTCCCATCACAATGAACTTCAGGTGAAGGGCGAGGTATTCGTGCCTGCAAAGATCTACTAATGACCTTCTTGGTGTTTTAAACGCAGACTGTCTGGTCCACGTGTCTTAACCTGGGCCCTGAACCCAAATATGGACAACGAGGTGAGTAGGTCAGCAGGTACTGATGTGTTATTCATCTATCACGTGCCCCAAAGTGGAACTGGAGGGTTCGGAAAGATGGTTCCTGTTTCCACAGGCAAGACTTGCCTGACTGGAAACATTTCAACTGCTCTTTGTCTTCGACTCCAGAGAAAAAACAGAATATTCCTCACTGGGGTTCTTTCTGTTGAGTGTTTTTGCATGGTGACCAATCAGCAGACATTTGCAGTTGGTAGAATAAATCACAGAGTTGTGCTGGCTATCAGAAGTCATTTCACTAACTTTCAAGGGAATATAAGAAGTTCAGAAAACTGCATGTGTATGAGTAAATTCTAAACTCAAGCACAAAGAGGAGCAGTACTTTTATTAATATAAAATTCATTTCTCTTTGCTACTGCTAATAAATATTAAATAAATATTTGTTTAAAATTGATTTGAAGGGGATGCAAAATTATAACTTGTCACAGATCTCACTATGACTCTGTGTAGATGTTACTGAATTAAATCCTATGGCCCCTGCTCGGGCCCTAGGCTGACCAAGGCTCTCTGCCTTAGGTTTAGGTAGGCTAATAACCAAGATTGAGGCAGTACAAGCTTTATTCTGTGGCCAAAGAAAGGAGAAGCAGGAACTAAGTTTACAGCTCAACTTCTTGCCCATCTGAAAAAAGACAAAGGGAGGAGGAATGAGGCTAGTGATGGGGAGGCAGGTGCATTAGTCTACTGGGAAAGGGACCAGGCTTCTTCCCAGGCAGTGGATATCATCCTCTTTTTATCCCTTTTGGTCCTTACTGTTAGTCCTGGTCACTAATAGGTGTGCCATTTATTTACTAATGAAGTAAAATGAATGAAGCATATAATGAGACTCAGCATCTGTTGAAGGTTAGATTCCTGCCATCTTAGTCCCGGCTAGTTCCATTTGGTTTCTTTCTTTCTTTTCTTTTTTTTTTTTTTCTCTGCCACACCATGTAGCACGCAGGATCTTAGTTCACCAACCAGGTATTGGGGAACCCTGTGCGTCCCCTGTTTTGGAAGCACAGAGTCTTAACCACTGGACTGCTAAGAAAGTCTCCATCTCATTATTGTTTTGTTGTAGCTTCCTTTCTAATATCTGGACCCTTTAACTTAAGATTTATGTTAATTCCTGCTAAAGGTGGGGTTGCAGGTTTTGAGCAAAGATCTAGAGCAGCTCTGGTAGCATAAAGTCTATGAAATGTAAGCTTGTCCAGTTTTCTGGGTGAGTATTCATAGCTTTTGTTGCGTAACTAAAAGCACCACGAACAACATCACCAGCTGGAGAAGGACAGGAACCAATGGCTTAGATAAAGCTCACAAGCCACTCCAACTTCTCTCCCCTCCCCTCCTTCCCTCTGCCCAGATGTCTCCAATCCTGGCTTTCCCCTGTGGACCTGATGAGGCACTAGTCTGGAGTCACACATTTCATGAATCACCACCCAACTGTAGGTTAATGTGAGCTGAAGGGCTTTTATAAACCGAATGAAATAATATGTATAGAAATACTTTACAAAATTATCCAAAAGTAAGGAGTTGAGGAAAAGGTAGGGAGTTGCCAGTATTGTGTTAGTGCAGTGACCAGTTCCCCATCTCCTGACCACCTATCCATGGGTATTTACTTAGTGCTGTAAGTGCTGAAGAGTACTGATGACCATAGCTAAGGTGTGCTGGTAGCTTCCTGTTCCACTTATTCCCCACACAAACCCTATGGGTCAGTTCAGTTCAGTTCAGTTCAGTCGCTCAGTCGTGTCCAACTGTTTGCGACCCCATGAATCGCAGCATGCCAGGCCTCCCTGTCCATCACCAACTCCTGGAGTTCACTCAGATTCACGTCCATCAAGTCAGTGATGCCATCCAGCCATCTCATCCTCAGTCATCCCCTTCTCCTCCTGCCCCCAATCCCTCCCAGCATCAGAGTCTTTACCAATGAGTCAACTCTTCGCATGAGGTGGCCAAAGTACCGGAGTTTCAGCTTTAGCATCATTCCTTCCAAAGAAGTCCCAGGGCTGATCTCCTTCAGAATGGACTGGTTGGATCTCCTTGGAGTCCAAGGGACTTTCAAGAGTCTTCTCCAACACCACAGTTCAAAAGCATCAATTCTTCGGTGCTCAGCTAGATAGCATATTCAAAAGCAGAGACATTACTTTGCTGACTAAAGTCCGTCTAGTCAAGGCTATGGGTCAAGCAATGTTATTATCACCACTTTACAGATGAAGAAACCAAGGCCTAAGACAGTTTTGGTAACCTGCCCAAGTTATTGGAGGATATTTGAACTGAAGGCATTCTTGCTTTGGCCCTTAGCTAATAACCTCCCCTGAGCAGCTGCTGTTTACTGGGAGCTGTGCTAACCATGCTATGAGTATTAACCTCCGGGGTCTTTACAATAAACATATGAAATGAGTGCTATTAGTATTCCCATTTTACAGAAGCCCAAACTGAGCTAAAGATTGCTTTTCTCTGGCCACAAGGTCCAAAACTAAAAATATTGGAGCTGAGATTACCCCAATCTTACTCCAGAGTTCACACTCTTAACCCTAACCCTGAAATTCTAGGCTTTAAAAAGCTGCTTAAACTAGCCTCCCAATAACTACGGGGTGGGGACCGGGTGGGGAAGTGCATTCTTTAAAGGCTATTTCTGTTTTTGGAGGATTTGAGCTATTAAAATTCAAAATCTCATGAGTAAAGAATAATTTCATCAATCTTCTCCCACCTCCAAGATCCCACTTTGGTTTCAAGAGATACTCTCTGTACACCTACTGTGTAGAAGCGCTGGGTACAGGGTGTAGGGGCTGCAAAGTTGAAGAAGAGTGGTCCTCACTGGCTGGGGGTACTTGTCTAGGCTGACAGATGTGACCATGGAAACACCACAGAAAGTAGATTGATGAGATGGCCTGACAAGGTACTAGGGAATCTGGGGAGCATTCTGGGGCTTTTGCTGACCCTTGGGTTCCCTGGTTGGGGGCCGGGGTGGGGGGGGGGGCTCAGTTGTGACAGGTGTCAGGGTTTTAAGAGGTGCCTACAAGCAGGGGAGACACACAGGGCTGAGATGCTACTCAGCCCACTAGCTCCTCTGCTGGTTTCAAACTGTAGGAAAAAGGAGGATTTGGTCTCGTCATCCATCTGGTCACATGCCCCAGCTGCTCTTTATTTCCTCTGCCCAATTTCTCTGTCAATGCCCAACAGAGACACATTTTAGGGTTGTGGGGTTCTGTGTGGTCACATAGGAACAGACCCATCTCTCAACACTTCCGGCCTTGTGTTGGGGACATGGAGCCCTTGAGGCCCCCGCCTGCCTGTTTCCTAACTGATGATTAACTGTAGCTGACAACCTTGCATTATATAAGAGGATTATGAAACTCTGAAACAGGGAGGTAGGTGATCCCTGTGTATAAATAGACAAAAACCTCATGACTATGCTGCTTTAAGACTCAGAGACATCTAGTGGCAGAAAATTGTATCTGCAGCCCTAGCAAATCTCCAAATAAGTGACTTGAAAAAGTCCTAATTTGTACCCAAACTAGGAAACTTTAGGTTAAATTACTTTGAAAGAGAAGAAATGTACTGGTTTTCCACTTGTTAGGAGTACAGTATTGTCTTTTTTTTTAAAAAAAAATTGAAATATAGTTGATTTGCAACATTTCAGGTGTACATCAAAGTGATTCAAACTATATTCAGATACTTTTCCATTATGGGTTATTACAAAATAATGAGTAGAGTTTTCTGTGATATACAATTGATCCTTATTATTTATTTTATGTATAGTAGTGTTGGCATGCTAAGTCACTTCAGTTGTGTCTGACTCTGCAACAGTATGGACTGTAGCCCTCCAGGCTCCGCATTCTATGGGATTCTCCAGGCAAGAATACTGGACTGGGTTGCCATACCCTCCTCCAGGGGATCTTCCTGACCTAGGGATCAAACTCGCCTCTCTTATGTCTCCTGCGTTGGCAGACAGGTTCTTTACCACAAGCACCACCTGGGCAGCCCCACATGTATTCCTTAATCCCAAATTCCTAATTTATCCCTCCCCACCCTTTCCCTTTTGATAACTATAAGTTTGTTTTCTGTGTCTGTGAATCTGTTTCTGTTTTGTAAACAAGTTCATTTGTATCATTTTTTTTAGGTTCAACATGTGATATCGCACTTATATTCACACCCTTTCCAGCATTTATTATTTGTAGACTTTTTGATGATGGCCATCTTGACTGGTGTGAGGTGATACTCACTGCAGTTTTGATTTGAATTTCTCTGTTAATTAGTAGTATTGAGCATCTTTATTATGGAATTGTCTTTAACAAAAAGTACCATAAGTCTGGGGCTTCCCAGGTGAAGCTAGTGGTAAAGAATCCACCTGCCAATGTAGGAGACACAAGAGACATGGGTTCTATCCCTGGGTCAGGAAGATTCCCTGGAGAAGCAAATGGCAAACCACTGCAGTACTCTTGCCTGGATAATTCCATGGACAGAGGAGCCTGGAGGTCTATATCCATGGGGTCACAAAGAGTCAGGCATGACTGAACGCCTGAGCACATACACCATGAGTCTACTTTAAGCCTGTTCTTCCCAAAGTTTTAAATGCACACAATTGAACAGTGTGAGAAAGAGAAAAATCAGAATATAACAAATAACTCTATTAACCATCTCTGCAAACTCACCTGTCATGATGCTGAACTTTTTTTGATGTGATTAGGTTTTGCACTAACTTCATAATTATCACTATCAAATTGGCCTTATAGGTGAACATACACAGATTGAGTAACTACTATATGAAATATTGAGGAGAATATATGATGAGAAAGCTTCTCCATGGTCAGACTAGAAAATATGTTTCCTTGATTGAGGAGAAAAAGAGAGAACTGCAGGGGGAAACATTTAGGGATAGGATTGGTGGGTCCCAGCGACTGAGGCCCTGTAGCCTGGACCACAGGCTGGGACCCAGGAAGACAGTAAGCTACATCGTGGAAGGACAAAGTGAGAGCAGTGGTGGAACATGTGTCGTGTGTCCCTGGCTGAGCCCTAAGGGACTGGCCAGGCCTAGAGAAGCAGTGGCTATGATGTGATGTGCAGGACTCAGGCAGCCGCCCCGTTTCTGATACCCCAGAATATCACAGGGATAGCAGAACAATACCTGCATGCCTGTGGGCAGCACAGAAAGAGGAGAAGAAAACACTGGAATTCTTGAATTGTTTATTGAGGACAAAAGAGCAATGGGGTGTCTGAGTGGTAACATCCAATGACATCCCACTTGCCAATGCCTCGACACCAGGAGAGTGCCCCATCTAAGGCACGATACCAGGGAAAAGTAGGTGGAGGCATTAAGTCCCAAACCAAGTGACCCTAAGTGTTGCCACTCCAATGAAATGCAGATGCAAAATAGAAATTAAATGGAGCTATAGAAAATGATGAAAGTATTATTTCCTTAGTACTTGTATTTGTGGTCTGAGATATATGCTACGCATATGCTATATACTCACAAAACAAAGTGGGACTTTTTGAAAGACTATATACAGGAAATTTTGAAGAAAATGACCCCTCTTCATATTATACACACATACGCACAACACACACACACACAACTTGGGTATTAGGATCCTAGCTGGAAAAAGATGGCACACCCAAAATGGGTAATTTACAAAGACATGGGTAGAATTCCCAGAAACTAACAAGACATCATGCAGTACCCTGGGGTAAGGAAAGCAGGAAAGTTTACCTCCACCAGACAGAGGAGGGGACCCAGAGGGGGTTGCTGGGCATGGACAGAGCCTCCAGACAGAAGTTGGGGACTTTGCTAGAAGGATGCAGCCTGTGACATAGGGAAGGAGCTTGGGAAATAAGCGCTGGTCTCATGTCTGTTAGTGCCCTTCCATTGGAAATCCCAATCGGAAGCCAAGAAGCAAGGAAATCATCCATGGCGTACACATGGGTCAGCCTCCTCACACACAGAGAAGAAAGGAAAAGAGGAGTTAGTGGCAAGTGGAAGAAATACAGCCCTGATAGCTTTGTTCAAACTTCAGCACCTTAAATATCTACTTCTATCTCGCTCTGCCACCTCCCTCTCATTGCCTCAGCTACTGCCACCCATGCATATTCTAGCCCTTCATTTTAAAAAACAGAAATTAAATGGATGGCTCAGTTGGTAAAGAATCCACCTGCAGTGCAGGAGAGCCAGGTTCGATCCCTAGGTGGGGGAAATCCCTTGGAGGAAGAAATGGCAACCCATTCCAGTACTCTTGCCTCAACTCCAGTACTCAACTCATACAAAGAGTTGGACATGCTTATATGCAGGTCAGGAAGCAATAGTCAGAACTGGACATGGAACAACAGACTGGTTCAAATAGGAAAAGGAGTACGTCAAGGCTGTATATTGTCACTCTGCTTATTTAACTTATATGCAGAGTACATCATGAGAAACGCTGGGCTGGAGGAAGCACAAGCTGGAATCAAGATTGCTGGGAGAAATATCAATAACCTCAGATATGCAGATGACACCACCCTTATGGCAGAAAGTGAAGAGGAACTAAAAAGCCTCTTGATGAAAGTGAAAGAGGAGAGTGAAAAAGTTGGCTTAAAGCTCAACACTCAGAAAACGAAGATCATGGCATCCAGTCCCATCACTTCATGGCAAATAGATGGGGAAATAGTGGAAACAGTGGCTGACTTTATTTTTCTGGGCTCCAAAATCACTGCAGATGGTGACTGCAGCCATGAAATTAAAAGACGCTTACTTCTTGGAAGGAAAGTTACGACCAACCTTGACAGCATATTAAAAAGCAGAGACATTACTTTGTCCACAAAGGTCCATCTAGTCAAGGCTATGCTTTTTCCAGTGGTCATGTATGGATGTGAGAGTTGGACTATAAAGAAAGCTGAGTGCTGAAGAATTGATGCTTTTGAACTGTGGTGTTGGAGAAGACTCTTGAAAGTCCCTTGGACTGCAAGGAGATCCAACCAATCCATTCTAAAGGAGGTCAGTCCTGGGTATTCATTGGTAGGACTGATTTTGAAGCTGAAACTCCAATACTTTGGCCACCTGATGCGAAGAGCTGACTCATTTGAAAAGACCCTGATGCTGGGAAAGATTGAGGGCAGGAGGAGAAGGGGACGACAGAGGATGAGATGGTTGGATGTCATCACCGACTCGATGGACATGGGTTTGGGTGGACTCCAGGAGTTGGTGATGGGCAGGAAGGCCTGGTGTGCTGCAGTCCATGAGGTCACAAAGAGTCAGACATGACTGAGCGACTGAACTGAACTGAACTAGTGACTAAACCATCATAGAAAATGATGAAAGTATTATTTCTTTAGTACTTGCATTTGTCATCTGAAATGTATGCTACGTGTCTGCTATATGCTTGTTGTAGCCTTTGTTATTCATGGTACGACCAGATTTTTTTTCTAATTGTAAAGGTAATATGAAGACGTCCCTGGTGGTCCAATGGCTAAGACTCCATGCCCCCAATGCAGGGGCCTGGGTTCGATTCCTAGTGGGGGAATTAGAACCCACATGCTGCAACTAAGACCCAGTGGAGCCAAATAAAATAAATATTTTTAAAAAATTAATATGTATTCACATTCATATATATATATATGAATATGTACTCATTAAGATGAGTTAATTCCACTGCACAGAGATGACCACTGTCAATGCTTTGATCCATATCCTCTTATATACCTTTTCTATGCATATCCGAATATATATTTAAGAAATAAATCTTACCAACAAGAGATATTGTACTGCATATTCTCACGCAATAAATTGCATAGCTCTTTCAGTGTCAGTGTGGTTACGTGTCATCAGTAGTATATAAGCATAGTATCGTATACTATTCATAAACCATAAGTAACTTTTTTGAGGGTCATTTAGGTGGTTTCTGATTTTTTGCAATTATAAGCAATGTTGTGATACACATCCTTGTGTGCTGAGGTCTTTGGTTGTTTGTCCAGTTCTGCCCCCAGGACAGTGGGTCTCAAAATACATTTCATGGAGCCCATGAGCCTCAGGGGCTCTTGCAGGGGTGAGGTGAAGGCTGCAGGGCTCCAGCCCTCACCTTCCTTCATAGGTTACCTTACCAGTCATAGGTTCACTTCTCTCTGCTCTACTTGGTGAGAAAAAAGGAGTTCATCCCTAACTGCATCTGGAAATTCAGTGCTTTAGAACATAGTCAAGGAAAAATAAAATTGTTATGTCAGAGAGTAGGCATGTTTAAAGATCTGGTATGTACTGCCAGATGACTCCTGAAAGAATAAACTGATTTACATTCCTACCAAAAGAATATGTGTGCCACATATGTTTCCCACACCAACACCTTTTAGTTATACAGATCTAAAGATATTCTTTTAACTTATATTAATATAAATAAATTTATATGAATTAAATTTGTATTTCTTTGATTAGTCATTGTATTACTTTCTTACTGCTGCTGTAACACATTACTACAAACTTGGTAGCTTAAAACAGCGTAAATATATTATGTTATAGACCTGGAATTTAGAAAACCGGCACAGGTCTCACAGGAGTAACTCCAGTGTGCCAGCAGGGCTGCATTTCTTTCTGGAAGCTCTAATGGAGAAGCTATTTCCTTGGCTTTTCCAGCCTCCAGAAGCCCTGCATTCCTTGGCCTGTGGCCCTTTCCTCCATCGCTATTCCAATCCCTGCTTCTTTCCTTACGTCTGCTTTTCTGACTCTGACCCTCCTGCTTCCCTCCTTTGGTACCATCCAGATAATCCAGAATAATACAATAATATTATAAATATTATAATAATATTTCAGAATAATCTCAAAATCCTTAGTCACTTTTTCAAAATCTCTTTTGTTACATGAGGTTAACATATTCACAGATTCTTGGGATTACAACATAACATCTCTGGGGAGCCATTGTCCTACCTGTGACAGGTAGGACAGTTATTCCCCCAGGACAGTGGGGGGAATATAGAGCATGTTTTCTTTTATTAATTGACAATCTGTAGTTCTTTGATAAATTATTTCTCTGTGACCTTTGCTCATTTTGCTATTAAGATATTTGTATTTTCCTGGTTGATTTGTTATATATATATATATATATATATATGTATATATATATGTGTATATATATGTATATATATATATGTATATATAGGAATTATAACTGTGTTGCCTATTACATATATTGCGATCTTTTCCTTCACATTTCTGGTTTCTGAACTCTCTTTAGGTTGTGTGTTTGTCTTCTTGGGTTGCTTTGGGTTGCCGTAACAAAATAGACTATAGTCTTGATACCTTAAACAACAGAAATGTATTTTCTCGCAGTTCTGGAGGTTAGAAGTCCAAGATAAGGTGCCAGCATGGTCGATGTCTAGAGAGAGTTTTCTTTCAAGCTCACCAAAGTCTGCCTTCTTGCTGTGTCCTCACATGGCAGGGAGAGAACAAGCTCTCTGGTGTCTCTTCTTATGAGATAACTAACCCCATCATCAGGACCCCACCTTCTTGATCTCATCTAACCTTAACTACCTTCCAAAGGCATCATCTCCAAATACCATCATGTTGAGGTTTAGGACTTTGACATATGACTTTTATAGGGACACAGACATTCAGTCCATAACAGGAAGAATTTTGATCTTTGTGTGGTCAGATCCATCAATCATACGTTTGATAATTTTGGCTTCAGTGATATGTCTAGCTTAGCAAGGCCACTTTTACCAGAGATTTGTAAACATGTACATACACTTTCTTCTTCAACTTTTATATATTTGCCTTATTTAACATCCAAATTTTATAATATAATTCTGTATTATAATTTATAATATAATATTCTGTAATATAATTTGGGGTAAGGTCTTACTCTGTGTTTTGCCACCTCTGTTTACCATTTTATTCTTCAAATACAGCTTCAAAATAGTTTCTAAGGACATGAGCCTTTAACCAGACAGGAGTCCTGGATTTGCAATCATCTGGATACTGGCCTGCTAAAACCAGTTTTTTTCCTTTGCTTTCTCTGCTAGTTGTAGAATACTATTTTCTATCTTTCTGGAAAATCCATTCATTCAGTAAAAGACCAACAGCTGAAGCCAACTTTTATTTTAAAAGGAAACAATGAGTTTCCTTAATATTTCAGGCTTGAACAGCATTCCATGTAGAACAATTTACCATCAACTCATCTGAATGTGTTTTCACATTTCTAAATCCTAAAGTTATTTGATTTTCAAAACCAATGGAAAAACCTATCCATGGAAGAAAATTATTTAGATATTTGAACTTTAAAAAACTTGGGCTGTATCTGTTGGGTCCATTCACTGTTCTGCACTGCACAAGCCAGCATGAAATGTTTGTGCCTGGGAATCAATGATTGGGGTAAAGCTTCAAGCTACAGAAAAGTGAGTTCTAAATCGTTTGAAACTGACTGAATAACTTGTAGCCACATGTAATAATTGTATATTATACATTAATAATTGTAATTTTAAAATAACATAACAATAGATAATAATACAAGTATAAAATGATCTCAACGATTAAATATTCAATTGTATTAAAATTCCCATTTACTCCAACGCCTTTCCTAAGCTCCTATATGTGTCTTGGCCCTGTGTTTCCAGGGACTAAAAAAACGCATGACAACAAAACAAACATTTGTGATGCAAATAATTTTGAGATACAAACAACAAATACAAATTTGTTATATAAAATATATTGAGTTGGACTGTGAAGAAGGCTGAGCGCTGAAGAATTGATGCTTTTGAACTGTGGTGTTGGAGAAGACTCTTGAGAGTCCCTTGGACTGCAAGGAGATCCAACCATTCTGAAGGAGATCAACCCTGGGATTTCTTTGGAAGGAATGATGCTAAAGCTGAAGCTCCAGTACTTTGGCCACCTCATGTGAAGAGTTGACTCACTGGAAAAGACTCTGATACTGGGAGGGATTGGGGGCAGGAGGAGAAGGGGACGACCAAGGATGAGATGGCTGGATGGCATCACTGACTCGATGGATGCGAGTCTGAGTGAACTCTGGGAGTTGGTGATGGACAGGGAGGCCTGGTGTGCTGCAATTCATGGGGTCGCAGAGTCGGACATGACTGAGCGACTGAACTGAACTGAAATATGGTGTGATATGGTACCATATTACATGGTACATTTTAAGTAATACAGTAAAAGCAATTTTTCTACTTCATAGTCAAACCTTGAAAATGAATAGTTTCTTATCCACAAATGTGTTGAATTTGAAAAATTTGTTTCTAAATCAGTTGTTCAAAACTCAGAAATTATGTAACTATAAAGAGAAGATTCTAAGTGGTGGTGGGAGCCAGCCTGTGGGTGTGTGCGTGCTTAGTTGCTCAGTTGTGTCCGGCTGTTTGTGACACCATGGACTATAGCCCACTAGGCTTCTCTATTCATGGAATTCTCTAGGCAAGAGTACTGGATTGGGTAAGCATTCCCTTCTCTAGGGGATCTTCACAACGCAGGGATCAAACCTGGGTCTCTTGCATTGAAGGTGGATTGTTTACCATTGAGAGCCAACCTAGCTATAGGTTTTTTATTTGGTTGAAATTATATGCATTTTCTATGAGAGGTAGTTGAAATAATATACATTTATTACAACGAATACTTTTCAGATACGATACTAGTGATTAAAAGAAAAAAAAGCAATTACTTAGTAAGACATGTTTTATTTATTTAGAACGGTAATCCTTAAGGAAGTTGAAAGCTTAGTGAATGCTTTGTGTGGACATTTCAGAAGACTTTGGGATCTTTCTAAGGGGTTAGAGGTTGGTGGCATGGGTCTAAATTATGTCACAGTTGCTCTTGTTTTTAATACAGTGCCTTGCCCTACTGTTCTTGCTTATCAGTCATATTCACTGCTCTATTTTAATTAATAAACAGGATGCTGAGAAGCCGGAAGAGCAGTGAGTTAATGAAGGAAAGGGCACAGCATTGTGAGATCCCTTGGCAGGGAAAAGGAAAGGTGGAGAAAAGGATGGTGGAGAAGAGTCAGGGTCTTCTGTGAATTGGCCCTAAGGCCATTTTGGGGGAATCCTGCTAAAGATGCATAAGCTTCCTCAAATAATAATGATGGTCTCTGCTGCCATGACTTCCTCACCTAACCTGGTGTTGAACATTGCCAGAATTAGACTAGACTATTGAATTAGAATTAGAACTAAGACCTTCCCTGAGGGAAGGGAGATTTACATAACTTGGGGAAGAATTTGGGGATTGATGATAATTAAAGAAACAAAAACAACAAAGTTAATTATTAATTCAGGAGAAAATAAAAAACCAAGTAAGGAAAAAGAAGTGACTATAGTATACTATCAGAGAAGGCAATGGCACCCCACTCCAGTACTCTTGCCTGGAAAATCCCATGGACAGAGGAGCCTGGTGGGCTGCAGTTCATGGGGTTGGTAAGAGTCGGACTAAGCGGCTTCACTTTCACTTTTAACTTTCATGCATTGGAGAAGGAAATGGCAGCCCACTCCAGTGTTCTTGCCTGGAGAATCCCAGGGATGGGGGAGCCTGGTAGGAGGCCATCTATGGGGTCGCACAGAGTCGGACACGACTGAAGTGACTTAGCAGCAGCATAGTATACTACATGGCTCAGCTGTCTGTAAGATTTTTACAATTATAAAAGATAACTTGTACCGGTTAGCAATTTGTTGCCTTTGGCCCCAGATTGAAACTTCATTTCCTGACAAAAATTGATCTGGATCCTCCATTTCTCCTTTGCAGCTGACGTGGTGTTAAAAACTATGTCAGTAGAGGGCACTGGAGGGACACTGGAGGAGGAAGGGGCTTCTCTTCCCAGTCTCAGTGTTTCCTGTTTTCCTCCTTCTTGCTCCAACTGTTTGGTTGCCAGCAGTGGATAAGTTGGGAGAGACATCCGTGGCATTCACCTATATTAAGTTTCAATAGCACCTCATGGAGAGCTTCCTAATGAATTTTCATGGCACTCCAATGAGTAGGTTTCCACTGAGTCATGCCAGCACCCCAGTGGTTGGCTTTTCAATCTTGACCTGTCAGCCCTCCTGAAAAGCTCCTTCTGCTTTCCAGACTTGGCCATGGTTTTCTACCCACCTGGACCCTGGTGTTTTCTGCTTGTCCAGTGACTGTTGACTTGCTTTGACCTAGAGCAATTCAGTATACTTTTCTGCCAACTCAGCTTCAGGAAGGAATGTTTCTTCCTTGAGTAGGCTTACTTGTTTCTAGGGTTATTGTTCAGAGTTAAGTTTCTCCAATAAGATAGTCCCATATTGCTGTGAATAGGTGTTATACTAAACTTTCCCTTTACAAATTTCTGTGTGGTTTCTGCCTCCTGATTGGACCTTGATTAATTCAACCCTGAAAATTAACCAAAACTGATTTAACTATTTTGAGATGATGGGGAGTTGGAAAGCATGAGTATGTGTGTGTGAGAGTCAGATACAGAGAGAAAGAGAGAGAGAGAGAGATAAGGTAGTTAAATCTTTATCTTTGGGGCTTTATCTTTTGGTGGCTCAGTGGTAGACAATCCAGCTGACAACACAGAGGGCACAGGTTCGATCACGATCCCTGACCCAGGAATATCCTACATGCCATGGAGCCAGCTGAGTCCATGCACCACACCTATTGAGCCTGTGCTCTAGAGTCCAAGAGCCACAACTGCTGAGCCCACTTGCCCTAGAGGCCATGCTTTGCAGCAAGAGAAGCCACTGCAGTGAGAAGCCCGTGCTCTGCAACCAGAGACAAACCCGTGCAGCAACAGAGACCCAGCACAGCCAAAAATAAATTTAAAAAATTTTAATCTTTATCTTCCATAGTAAGAAATTGATAAATAAAATCTAAAACTGCAAATTTATAGAATATAGTATAAGATTGACATTTGGATATTTGAAAGGGGTAATAATAGGAAATAGAGTATGAAGTATCTGCTCTTTTTATAACAAGACTTACATTTGACTCTTTATGATCATAGACAACTTGGAGAAGATTTTAAGTGATTAAAAGAAGATCACTGGGGTTGAAACAAACAAAAAAAGAGAAGGAAGGAAAGACAGTAACAAAGTTTCTGTGATTCAAAAGATGTGTCACTGAGATAGTTTGGTGTTCTTTTTTTTTTATCAAACACACAATACATGATCAAATTAATAGTAAAGATAGTAGATCAGTCACTTATAAAGCTTGTAAGAAGGTTAAGAGACAAAAGTAGTAAAATCATCTATATCCATAATAAGTGGTTAAGAGAGGCACATAACAACAAGATGTAAAATATGATGTCAAAAACATTAAATGTGGGGTGGGGAAGTAAAAATGCAGGATAGTTTAAAGGTATTCAAACTTATTACATATGTAGAGAGATTACTGTATATAAACCTCATGGTAACTACAAAACAAAAATCTAAAAAGAAAATCACACACAGAAAAAGAGAAGAAATCCAAACGTAACACTGAAGATAATCATCAAGTCACAAGGAGGGCAAAAGAAAAAGAAGCAAAAAAGGGCTCCAAAGTCAACCCAAGAACAATTCACAAAATGGCAGTAAGCACATACCAAGAATTGTTTTAAATGTAAATGATTAATGCTCCAATCAAAAGGTATATAGTGGATGAATAGTTACAAAAGCAAGACTCATAAAATATATACTTCCTACAAAAGACTCAATTCAGCATCTAAAGACACACAGACTGAAGGTGAGGAGATGGAAAAAAGTATTCTATGCAAATGGAAATCAAAAGAAAGCCAGGGAGCTTCCCTGTTAATTTAGTGATTAAGAGTCTGCCTGCCAGTGCAGGAGACACAGGTTCAATACCTGGCATGAGAAGATCCCACGTGTCACAGAGCAACTAAGCCTGTGTGTCTCAACTACTGAGCCTGTGCGCTAGAGCCCAGGAGCTGCAAGTACTGAGCTCATGTGCCACAACTGCTGAAGCACACACGCCCTAGAGCCTGTGTTGCACAACGAGAGAAGCCACTGCAGTGAGAAGCCTGTGCACCACAGCTAGAGAGCAGCCTCCACTCACACAGCTAGAGGAAAGCCAGTGCAGCAACAAAGACCTAGCGCAGCCACAGATGAGTAAACCTGTGTTTAAAAAAGCAAGCCAGGGTAGCGATATTTATATCAGACAAAACAGACTTTAACATAAAGACTATTAGGAGAGACAAAGAAGGACATGACATAGTGATAAAGGGATCAATCCAAGACAAAGATATAGCAATCATAAATATATACACCTAAACACACAAAGCAAATATTAGTACACAGAAAGGAGAAACTGGCAATAATGTGATACAGTAATGGACATTAACACCCCATTTACATCAATGGACAGATCATCTAGAAAGAAAATCCACTGGGAAACACTGATCTTAAAGGACACATGAGAACAGATGACTTAATAGATACATACATAGAATATTTCATCCAAAGGCAGCAGAACACACATTCTTCTCAAGTGCGCATGGAACATTATCCAGGATAGATCACATGCTAGTGCAGAGAACAAGTCTCAGTAAATTTAAGACTGGAATAGTATCACGCATCTTTTCTGACCACAACCTGATGGGACTTGAAATCAACTGTAAGAAAAAAAGCTACAGAAACGCAAACACATGAGGACTAAACAATATGCTACTAAAAAACCAATGATTTATTAAAGAAACCAAAGGGGAAATTTGAAAAAACACCTAAAAACAAATAACAAAAATATAATGATCCAAAATCTATGGGAAAACAAAACAATGTACAGAGAGTTTCCTGGTGGTCCAGTGGTTAGGACTCCGTGCTTTCACTGCTGTGGGCCTGGGTTTAATCCCTGCTCAGGGAACTAAGATCCTACAAACTATGCAGTGTGAGGACCAAAAAAAAAAAACCTATGGAATTCAGCAAAAGCAGTTCAAAGAGAGAAGTTCATAGAGATGCAAGCCTACCTCAGGAAATAAGGAAAATCTCAAACAACCTAACTTTACAGCTAAAGGAACTAGAAAAAAGAAGAACAAAGTCAGTAGAAGGAAAGAAATCATAAAGGTCAGAGAAGAAATAAATGAAATAGAGTTTTAAAAACAATAGAAAATATCAGTGAAGCTAAGAGCTGTTTCCTTGAAAAGATAAAATTGATAAATCTTTAGGCAGACTCATTAAAAAAAGAGGGCCCAAATAAAATCAGAAATGAAAAAGAAGTTAAAACTGGCACCACAGAAAAAACAAAAATCATAGAGATCACTATGAACAACTGTATGCCAATAAAATGGATAACCTAGAATAAATGGACAAATTTTTAGAAATGTACAATCTCCCAAGACATAATAAGGAAGAAATACAAAATATGAACAGACCGGTTGTCAGAAGTAAAATCGAATCAGTAACAACAATAACAACAAAATTCCCAACAAATAAAATTGAGGACCAGATGGCTTCACAGTGAACTCCAGCTTTTAAAGAAGAGTGAACACCCACTCCAGTATTCTTGCCTGGAGAATCCCAGGGACAGAGGAGCCTAGTGGGCTGCTGTCTGTGGGGTCGCACAGAGTTGGACACGACTGAAGCAACTTAGCAGCAGCAGCAGCAGCAACACCTATTATTCTTAAACCATTCCAAAAAATTGCAGAGGAAATAATGCTTCCAAACTCAAATCTGTGAGGTTGCATCACCCTGATACTAAAAGTAGGCAAAGATATGAAAAAAAAAAAAAAAAAGACCAATGTCACTGATGAACAAAGATACAAAAATCCTCAACAAAACATTGGCAAACCAAATTCAACAATACATTAAAAAGGTCATACACCATGCTCAAGTGGGATACATCCCAGGCATGCAAGGATGTTTCAATATTTGCATATCAATCAATGATATACCACGAACCAATCAAAATGATATACCACACTAACAAATTGAAGAATAAATGTCATAATCTCAATAAATGCAGAAAAAAGCTTTTGACAAAATTCAGCATCCATTCATGATAAAAACTCTCAACAAAGTGAGTATAGGGGGACCATACCTCAATATAATAAAGGCTATGTACAAGCCCACAGCTAAAATATACTTAATGGTAAAATGTTGAAAGCATTTTTTCTAAGATTAGGAACAACATAAGGATGCCCACTCTCATACTTTCATTCAACATAGTATCGAAAGTCCTAACCACAGCAATTAGACACAGTCACAATTTAGATGGTTTCAGACACAGCCCAGGAAGGCAAATGAGTCAAGTGGGCCTGGTGGGGACTGTCGCCTGTGAAGACAATCTAGTCAAAAAGCTTTCACTCCTGTCAGCTAATGTTGAAGCTGAACTTCTGAGTATGACCGGCTATGGGGTTGATGTGCTTAGTTGCTCAGTCGTGTCCAACTCTTTTCAACAGGCAAGAACACTGGAGGGGGTTGCCATGCCCTCCTCCTGAGCTGAAAGGAACGGTAATTAGTAGTCCTCTCCTGTGCAGTGCTCTCACCAGGGGTCCTCCATGACCCTGTTGGCTCCGGATAATCAGACCTTATCTAAGCCCTCTCCTCCCCATTTTGGGCCCTCATCTTCATCCTCCTCCCAGGACCCTCAAAAGACCTGGCTAAGGCAGTTTTTCACACTGCAGTGTTAATGAATTAACAGCTCCCTGCTCACAGTGGGTGTCCACCTTTTCAAAGAGAATGCTCAGAACGGAAATAGATCTGGTTACCAATGCAGGTATTTTAGGGCCCTTCACACTTCAGAGGAGGGTCTTCCTTGGCTTTTCAGATCACACCAAGGGAGAAGAACAAAACTCGGTCTTTGTAGGAAGCTAGCTGAGTTCCAGCTTCTTCTGGGGCCTGGTTTAAAAATCTTCGTGGACCCAGTCTTCCCTGCTGTTGAACAGTCAGTTGACTTATTCAATGCCCATTGTTAAGAGCCGTTTGATATCTACCAGGTATTGGTCAAAAAATACATCAAAAAAAGATATGTTAAACCAGAAAAGGGAATGATCACTATAAGTTGGTCTAGAATGATCAATCATTATTTCTAGTTTTAAAAAAAGTATCTTTTTTTTTTTTTTGGTTGTAAGCGCATTTCTTTGGTTTCCTCCATTCAGCCAAAGGATGTCTCCCTGGCTCCTAAAAGCAGGCCTTGCAATTTAAATGTGTGATCACCAGGTGGTGGAAGTGGGCCATGTCCATGGAATCTAATTGGTGGCCCGAGAAGCTGAGTTCACCTTGCCTCAAATTGCCTTAAACCTAGGCCGAGCTAGGACTTCTTTTCCTTTCAGTCATATTCAACATCGAGTTCATCAAAAGATGTTTGCCTTTCTGGCAATTCCTATCTGAAAATGTCTGGGTTGTAACATACAGCCCTCTTGCTGAAAGATTTCACCCTTCTGTTCACTTCTGAGAAAGTCAAGAGTTCCTGTACTTAGTGTAAAAGCCTCAGAACCCTCTTTTTTCAATCAGTGCATCTTTGTCATCTGACACGTTCTATTTCCCTTTCCGCTCTTGTTACCGTGGAAGAGCCTCTCCCCTCTCCTTACATTCTTAGGGAGGATTGCACGCTCTGCTTGGGGGCAAGCCTGGAGGCTGTACTGAGTTGTAGAGGCAGGAAGCGGGCTGGGCTGTCCAGGCAGGAGGGGATGGTGGTGATGGAGACAAGAAGGGCTGAATGTTTCCTCTCCTTCCACTGCTGTATCTGACAAGTTGATCAGTAACTCCCTTTGGATACTTTGCTCACTGGGAATGGCCTCACCTAGTCCCTGTGTTCCTTTACTGGTTTCGTTTCCCCTCCAAGGACAAGAGATTCTCATTATTCATGGTTGTTATGCCCATAGAGTTGCCACAAATAATCAACCATCACACCTATGAAAACACAAGTTTAGGTTTCCATAAGCCTTGAACATTGCCAACCGTTGACCAACATCTAATCTTGTTTCATGTATATTTCTGTTTAAAGATACCTTACTCCTCTCTCATAGCTCAGTGGGTAAAGACTCTGTCTACAGTGCAGGAGACCCAGATTTGATTCCTGGGTTGGGAAGATCTCCTGGAGAAGGAAATGGCAAGCCACTCCAGTATTCTTGTCTGGTGAATCCTATGGACAGAGGAGCTAGACTTAGAGTCCAAACTACTACTACTACTTAATATATTGATTTTCTTTATATATTATGTTATTTTTATATACTGATTTGATATACTGATATATTTGATATATTGATTAACCTTGAACTTATGGCCAATAGTAGTATAACTCATACCTGAATAAAGCTCATCTAACACAAGTCAGAGAAGGCACTGGCACCCCACTCCAGTACTCTTGCTTAGAAAATCCCATGGATGGAGGAGCCTGGTAGGCTGCAGTCCATGGGGTTGCTAAGAGTTGAACACGACTGAGCAACTTCACTTTCACTTTTCCTTTCACGCATTGGAGAAGGAAATGGCAACCCACTCCAGTGTTCTTGCCTGGAGAATCCCAGGGATGGGGGGGTCCGCTGGGCTGCCGTCTCTAGGGTTGCACAGAGTCAGACATGACAGAAGCGACTTAGCAGCAGCAACACAAGTATTTTCTCCATAAGGCACATCACAATCTTTCTGTACTTAGGGTAGGATCACGATGCACTTAGGGGCCATTTCAGCAGTTAAGTTACCAATAAAAGGCATAAAGGTATGATGTGTGATAAAAGGCATAAAGATGTAAAAAAAGTGGCAGTGAATGAACTGCAAAAAGTTCACAGTATAAAAGCTGAGACAAGAAAGACTTGTCTTGTGTGGTCTCAGCTGGGAACAGATACATCAGGCAGCTCAAACTTTTACTGATCCGCATCATGTATTGATTTGGGGGTTACAAGTGAAGTTTAGCAAGTAGGCAAAATTACAAAGGCAGACCTATAGGATCAGCTGTACACATGCTCCCAAAGTTCAGATCTCAGCTCTCTGAACTTTTCCTTTCTCCTTCCAACAAGAGCTCTCCTATTCTCACATTGTCAACTATCATCTCTAGGCAAACTGCTTCAAAAGATTCATTCAGAGCCTTTCCGGGGAATTCCCTGGTAGTCCAGTGATCAGGACTTGATGCTCTCACTGCCGTGGTCCCAGGTTCAGTCCCTGGATGGGGAGCACCAGTGAGGCTTCCCAGCAGTGTCCCGCCATTCCTCTAACCAGGTTTTCATTCTTTCCTTGAGGAAGAGAGTGGTGGCAAGGATTTGGTGGCACATGGGAGATGGCTTGCTTCACTCCTTATGCCAAATTGTTCTGCATCCCTGTCATAGTTCATCAGGACAGACCTTTACAAATGAAACAAGTATGAATGTGTTCCACTCACAAACTTAAGTAACTACACAGTTCACCCTCCCCTCTTCCTTCTCCCTAGGATTAGTGCTAAATTTCACGGCTTATGCAATTGCCTGATATTGGTGTGGAAGGGCTAACGCTTCTTGATTTTAGTCTGGCCTATGCTGGCCTGCTTTATGATGGGAGAGAATCATATCATTGGGGAAGATTGGCTTCCCCAGTGGCTCAGCCTCTCCCCTCTCCCTTCATTCTTAGGGAGGACTACATGCTCTGCTTGGGGGCAAACCTGGAGGCTTTACTGGGTAAAGAGCCCACCTGCAATGCAGGAGACATAGGAGACATGGGTTCGATCCCTGAGTTAGGAATATCCCCTGGAGAAGGGAGACGCTACCCACTCTGTTATTCTTGCCTGCAGAATTCCAGGCTCGCTTGCCTGGCGAGCCATGGGGTCACAGAGTTGGAGCGACTGAGTGACTTAGCATGCATATGCTGACCTCCTTTATGATGTGAGGGAATAGACTTGGGGAGGGGGTGTGAGGAGTCACCACTGTGGTTTCTAGTCCTGTCTCATTAGGGAGTCCCTTCCACAGACTTTGATTCCAGAAAGGTCCCCATGGTAGTCAAGGCACACAGATTGCTCCTTTCTTGGGAGCTAGTTACTGATGCTTGATAATAGTAAATGTTAATTGCATTTTTCCAATGGGACAGTCTCCATACTGGAGGCTTTTAAGACTTTATCTCATTTAATTGTCGTAAGAATCCTATGAGATAAGTATTGATATTATCTCTACTTTATAGACAGGCTCAGAGGACAAAAATAATTTGCCTCAATTAACAGCTAAGTAGCAGAACTGGATGTTACCCCCAAATCCATTTGAGCCCAGGGTCCATGCACTTAGCTACTCACAATAAAACCCTTCCTTCCCTGGAAGGCTCCGGAGCCCTCCCTACTCTCCACTTTGCTGCAGTGACTCTTGTGTCCTGGTGCTGGTTGAGGACTAAAATTAGGTAGCTGTGTGTACTCTGCTATAGTGCAGTCAACTGTTTATTCTATAAGCCAGGGTAAAGAAGAGAACCAGACCCTGCCCTCTAGAAGCTCACACCAAGCTCTGCCAAGCAGTTTGCTCCAAATGCTTCCTTTGAAACCATTCATCTCAGATTGGAACTTGAACCCATGTGCTGGGACTCAAACCAGGCCAAAACCCTGCTTGGGACTTGAACCCACATGGCCAGGACTCAAACCCAGTCAAACTCCACAGTCTCCAAAATAAGATCACACACCTGGTCTCAGGACCTAACGAAGATCAAATTCTTGATGTCTCATCACAGAAAGAATTCAGTAAGTGACAAAGTGATAGGCAAGAAGTGGACTTATTTAGAGAGAAACACCCTCCATAGACAGAGTGTGGAACATCTCAGAGGGTGAGTGTGGCCTTGAAATGTGGTATGGTTAGCTTTTATGGGCAGGGTCATTTCATAGGCTGAGTGGGAAGATTATTCTACCTAATTTGGGGAGGGGATGGAGATTTTCAGGAATTGGGCCACTATCTGCTTTTTGGGGGGAGAGGTCCTTCCCAGGTGGCCCTAGTGGTAAAGAACCTGCCTGCCACTGCAGGAGATGTAAAAGACACAGGTTTGATCTCCGGGTCAGGAAGATTACCTGGAGAAGAGTATGGCAACCCACTCCAGTATTCTTACCTGGAGAATCCCATGGAGAGAGGAGCCTGGCGGGCTACAGTCCGTAGGCTTGCAAAGAGTCAGACATGACTGAAGTGAGTTAGAACCCACTTTTTGGTCTTTTATGATTAACCTTAGAACTGTCATGGTGCCTGTGGATGTCTTTTAGCTTGCTGATGTATTACAAGGAGCATACACTGAGGATCAAGGTCTAGTCAAAGTTGACTTGTCTGCCATCTTGGGCCCATTTGATTCTAACCAGTTTATGTTGGTGTCCTTGGGCTATGTCATTCCTTCAAAGGTTGTGCCCTGACCTCTTCCCTCCTGTTTTCACTTTTGCCTAACACGAGTCCACGTGTCCAGTGCACAGTGAGGCCAAACATACTGAAACAAAGGTCTAAGAGGCTGAAGCCTTTTCCCCACAAGCAAGAAACACTGGAAAACTATTATACCCTGAAGGCTCCACAGGGTCCTTCAGGACTGCCAGGGTAGAAGCTGTCCTACTCTTCAAAACAAAAACCATCATCTTTGTTGCTTAAGGCCACAATGCCTATTAGTTAGGCCCATGAGGAGCCAAGGAGAAGAACTGGTTGACTCTGACATGAGGTCTTTGAGGAGTCCCTGAGCCTTCCCCAGAGACATTGCTCTGCACAGGGAACCTCACTCAGCCGAAGGTACAGAGAGGCAGAAACAGAGCCTGGAAGAGGGAGGACAGCAAGGGGGGGGGTGGGGGGGGTAGAGGTGGCAGAGGGCTAGTCACAGACAAGACGCCGGATGTTCTCAAGGTGCGCGTTCCAGGATGCTGCCTCACAAAGACTTGCTCTGTGCTGAAAATGTCACCCAGCAGGGAATCCTGTCTCTGCCACTCTGTACCAACTTCACCCAGAGGTCACTTATTGTCAGAGGGAGCCCAGGGAGAAAGTAAGATGAGAAAGGGCCCAGTAGCTGGTTTCATTCTGATTTTGATGATTTCTCTTTTTGTTTTTTAATTGAAATATGATTGATTGTTGACTAAACAGGTGTACAACGTGAGAGTTGCAAGCTAAGTTTCATTTGGGGCAAAATGAGGACTGTAGCCTGGGAGACAGCACCTCAGATAGCTCTGAGAGACTGCTCCAAAGATTCAGTGGGGTAAGGTCAATATATAAGGTTTTGGTGAAGGGGGAGTTCAGTGCAATCAAGCACTTACTTTACAAAAAGTTTTCTGCTAGTCACAAGGAGCTGATGTCACCATGAAGGGATTTAGTGCTTTTCTAGATACGAGGAGATGCAAGGATGCAAGGATTATGAAATCAGTTCCTGAAAATATCTCACTATCTAAAGACCTGTTCTACCAGTTTCCCTGGAGCACAGAGTCCTTCACTGTCCACCCTGAATTCCTTTCAGGGAGTGCTGAGGGTCAGAAGCTGCAGCAGCAGATGTGCGGGCTGCCTCGCTTCCGTCGTGCCTGACTCTGTGTGACCCCGTGGACTGTAGCCCGCCAGGCTCCTCTGTCCATGGGATTCTCCAGGCAATATCACTGGAGTGGATTGCCGTGCCCTCCTCCAGGGGATCTTCCCGACCCAGGGATCAAACCTACGTCTCCTATGTCTATGTGCATTGGCAAGTGGGTTCTTTACCACGAGAGCCACCTGGGAAGCCCACAGGCGGATGGCAAATGCCCTTGTTGTTGCTGATCAGTCACTGGCAAATGCTCTTGGCAAGTGTCAGTTTGTAGTTGACGTGATTTACAAGATTCCAGGTTTACAACAAAGTGATTCACTTGTACATTATATGTATAAATCTGTATTTTTTTATTCTTTTCCATTGTAAGTTCTATAGTTCCCTGTGCCCCACAGTAGGTCCTTGCTGTTTATTTTACATATAGTAGTGTGCATCTGTTAATCCCCAATTCCTAACTTATCCCCTTGCCCTTTCCCCTGTTGGTAACCATACATTATTTTCTATGACTGTGAGTCTATTTCTGTTTTGTTAAAAAGTCCATTTGTATCATTCTTTCAGATTCCACATAGAAGTGATATTGTCTTCCTTTCCTGATGTACTTTACTTCGTATGATAATCTTAGGTAGCTGGTTTTGTTTAAGTAAATTAATAGGGGTAGAGTTCCAACTGGTTCCCAAATGGCAGTGAACTGTACCCTGTCACCCCAGAGTGATAGCTGATTTTAATATGAACAGGATTGTTCCGCATTTTCTGAAGGCAGTGGTGGCCAGGGAAGCAACGGTTGCTGCCCAGTCACCTAGAGAAGCTTGGAGAAAGCAGCCTTCAGAGAGCAGCTACCTGATGGCCAGGGCTGAAGCTCTACACTGGTCCCTGTGGCAGCAGAACACAGTTTTGGGTGAACCACGAGAAAAAGAGAAAGTTCTCAAATAATTGTAAACACTTGTATTACTCAGGGCACTTGGGTTGCAAATAACAGAAGTAAACTCTGGAAAACTGAAGGCAAAAAGAATATTTCTTTAAAACTTTTTATTTTGTATTGGAGTATAGACAATTAACA
Source organism: Ovis canadensis (assembly GCF_042477335.2). NCBI lineage: Eukaryota > Metazoa > Chordata > Mammalia > Artiodactyla > Bovidae > Ovis > Ovis canadensis. The sequence continues at coordinate 86,477,378 of NC_091253.1, forward strand.
ATGTTGTGGTGGTTTCAGATGGACAGCTAAGGGACTCAGCCACACATACACATGTGTCCATTCTCCCCCAAACTCCCTTCCCAACCAGGCTGCCACACAACATTGAGCAGAGTTCCATGTGCTGTACACTAGGTCCTTGTTGGCTATCCACTTTAAATATAACAGTACATACATGTGGATTCCAAACTCCGTAACCATCCCTCTCCCCTGGTGACAAGCTTGTTCTCTAAGTCTGTGAGTCTATTTCTGTTTCGTAAATAAGGCAATTTGCATCAGTTCTTTTTAGATTCCACAAATAAGGGATGTTATACGATGTTTCTCTTTCTCTGTCTGACTGACTTCACTCGGTATGACAATCTCTAGATCCAGCCATCCATGTTGCTGCAAATGGCATTATTTCATTCAAACAAAAGAATTTGGGCAGCCCAGAGAACTGAGAAAAGGCCTCAATAGGGGCAGAAACTAGGGCAGCTCAGAGATGCAGGAAGCGGAAGTGATGGGCAACCCTGTCCTTGGGGATGAACCTGTTTTGCCATTTGGGGTCCTTGTGTTCCGAGGCCCAGGGTCTAATTTTTACAGGACTGGAGTCCTGTTTGCTTAGTTCGGAACATGTGCTCATGTTTGGTTGGGAGTGGGGCACCTTGCGGGACAGCCCCACTAGGCCGGCGTGCTCTGGACAGGGCAGTGTCTGGATGGGACACAGAGAAACAAGGGCCGCGCAAGGAATGTGCCCCTGTGTATTCACTCACCTGGGCTTTCCCTGGAGACAAGCAAGTAGGCTCTCCTTGGAGTGAATTTTAAAGCAGCCCTGCTGGTTAGAATTGAGGTTGGAAATAAGAGAAACAGCAATAGGGAAAGTACTACAGCAGGAAAGAAACCGGAGGCAATCTCAGAAAAGAGCACCATTCAGGGATGTATGTGAAGAGAGGTGGGACACTTCTCTTCCTTCCCCTCTCTTCAGAGCTGCCATGCACAGTTTGGGGAAAGCGCCCCATTAGCTGTGCCTGCAGGAAGTGCTAACCACAGATAGGAGACAAATACAGAAGAAAAAAAAGGGAAAAAATTCACAAACTTTGAACCAAAGCATAATGGCTAGCCTGTGTTCGGGTGTCTAAAGACAAAATAAGTAAATGTCTTCAATCAACATATTTCCTCTTGGACTTCCCTAGTGGTCCAGTGGTTAAGAATCTGCTTGCCAGTGCAGCAGGGGACATGGGTTCGATCCCTGGCCCAGAGACACAGATAAGCCTAGAAGACTATAAAAGGACTACGCTTCAAGAACACTTGAAGTCAGGACCAAAGGCCTGCTGAGCAACAGAGACAAGTATGTCCTTGAATAGAAGAAGGCTGAGTGGCCTCTCTCTTGCTTCATTTACTCAACAAATAGATACTGAGCTTTGTTTGAGGTGCTGTGCCATGCCTTGAAAAGATACCACCACTGACTCAAGGGATCTGCATTTACTACCACCTTACCCTCTCCCACTGAAATTCTTCTTTAAAGACCTAGTGACAAAAATAGGGCAATATAGGGAACTCCCTGATATCTAGCAGTTAGAAATCTGCCTTGCAATGCAAGGGACATGCGTTCAATCCCTAGTTAGGGAACTAAGATCCCACATGCTGCAGGGGAACTAAGCCCAGGCACCGCAGCCACTGAGCACACGAGCTATGACCAGAGAGCAGCCCACAGAACCAAAGCGAGGATCCTGAGTGTTGCAACTAAGACCCCACGCGACCAAAAATAAACAAATTTAAAACTTTAAAATAGGGCAATATAATGGTCACCAAGCTTTACAATTTCATTTCTGTGTATCTTCTTGAGGATTTCCCTGGTAGCCCAACTGGTAAAGAATCTGCCACAATGCAGGAGACCCCGGTTTGATTCCTGGGTCAGGAAGATTCCCCTGGAGAAGGGATAAGCTACGCACTCCAGTATTCTTGGGCTTCCCTGGTGGCTCAGATGGAAAAGAATCCACCTGCAATGCAGGAGACCTGGGTTTGATCCCTGGATCAGGAAGATCCCCTGGAGGAAGGCATCGCAACCCACTCCAATATTCTTGCCTGGAGAATCCCTATGGCCAGAGGAGCCTGGTGGGCTACAGTCCATGGGGTCACAAACAGTCGGACATGACTGAGTGACTAAGCACACATGTAGCTGCTTGACCATCTTTGAAAAAAGAAGCACAAAAATGGCAAATACAGTATGGAACTTCAAATTTTGTGTCAGTTTTCAAAATTTTTCTAATTAAAAAAGAAACTCTTGAAGCTTACCAACTCATTTTGCTGTTCTTTCAAAAGCAAAGATAGAAGCTTTGTTTAAAAGGTCATGTCTCTATTATGATAATAAAATAGTTCTTAAAAAATTATTTAACATAGTACTCTACTCAGTTGGAAAAATACAGCAAAACATGAAGCAGGTTCAGAACTGAGAAAGATCTAGTCTAGTTCTGTGGGTTGTTTTTGGAGAGAAGAAATAGGGTAAGAAAGTTTTTGGATTTTGTCCAGGTCAGATCCAGTTCAAACTTCAAAGAGAGAACAATATTGTTATTTGAGTTCAGTTTCAATTCAAATTAAAATATCACTTTCCTACTTTGGGTTTAGTTCAGCTCCCTGCTCAGAGCTGAGAATGCCATTTAGCGGAAGGAGAGACCCCAGGGCAATTATTTTTTAACTCATTTTGTTGCTCCTGAGGGTAGTGAAAGTGTCAGTTGCTCAGTCGTGTCTGACTCCCATCCCATGGACTGTAGCCCGCTAGGCTCCTCTGTCCATGGGATTACCCAGGCAAGAATGCTGGAGTGGGTAGCCTTTCTCTTCTCCAGAGAATCTTCCTGACCCAGGGATCAAACCCCAATCTCCTGCATCGCAGGCAGATTCTTTGCCATCGGAGCCACCAGGGAAACCCTGGTTACCTGCTACTCCACTGTAAACTGAGTATAGTCTGCACCTTTCAGATCCACAGAGGACAGTGGAAATCCTTCAGTGCACGGAGTTCCTTGGGCTCTGGGATCCATATGGCCAGAGAGCCTTTCTGAGTGCATGCCCTACTCTGAGGAGAGGCAGGAAGGAGGCCCAGGTCTGATGGTTTCCTTGTGTGTGGGGGCACCAGGGCTGAGGAAGTGGGAGGTAGACTCTGGGGAAGCTGGCACTTGGCATCGAGATGGAAACCAAAGGTATGCAGTGAACTCCATCAGACACCAGGAGAAACATCAAGAGAGGTGCAAAGATACCTGTTTTCTGCTCTTCATCCATTCCTAGAGACCCAGAAAAGGAAAAGTGAAGAATAGGGGAAGGCAATGATTCAATTCCATTAGAAATGAATTGCATTTATAGGTTTATTTGAGGGAAAATTGACATTATACAATAATAAATTTCATTCAGCAGCTAGAATGCCTTTCTACTCTTCTGGTCTTTTTTAAATGTCCTTCAGTAAACTTATGATTTTATTCCTATCTTGCATATTTCTTTTTTTGGCTGTGCTGGGTCTTCGTTGCAACACATGGGCTTTCTCTAGTTGTGGCTTGCAGAGCACAGACTCTAGAGCATGCAGGCTCAGTAATCGCAGTGCTCAGGCTTGGTTGCCCTGCAGCATGTGGGATCCTAGTTCCCTGATCGAGGCTCACACCTGCATCCCCTGCACTGGAAGGTGGATTCTTAATCACTGCACTACCCAGTATCTTGCATATCTCTGATCATATTTTTGTCTCAGTATTTTAGTATTTTTTTGTGTGTGGCAATAATAAATAGAATCCTGGTGTGTTGCTTTTGTATCCTTCTTATTAGTCTCCTATTATCTCATTTGACTATCTTGCATTTTCTGACTAGACAGTGATATCATTGACAAATAGTGACAATTGAATTCTCTCTTAAATTTTTAAAAAATGTGTTTATTTGTTTATTTTTGGCTGTTCTGGGTCTTCATTGCTGCTCGAGGGCTTCCTCTCATTGAAGCAAGTGGGGGCTACTGTTCGTTGCAGTGCTCATGGCATGTGGGATCTTCCCATACCAGGGATCAACCTTGTGTCCCCTACATTGGCAGGTGGATTCTTAACCACTGGACCACCAGGGAAGTCCCCCCTCCTTTTTTTTAAGTTGAGGTGTGGTTGATTTGTAATATCATGTTAGTTTCAGGGGTGCAGCACACTGATTCATTTATACATACATATATGAAAAAAATATATATGCTTTTTCAGATTCTTTTCCCTTAGAGGTTTTTACGAAATATTGAATAAAGTTCCCTGTGCTATATAGTACATTCTTGATGGTTATCTATTTTATATATAGTAGGGTGTATATGTTAATCCTAACCCCCTAACTTATCCCTCCTCCCACCCACCTTTCCCCTTTGGTAACCATAAGTTTGTTTTTCATGTCTGTGAGTCTCTTCTGTTTTGGAAACAAGTTCATTTGTACCTTTTTTTTTTTTTAAAGATTCCACATATAAGGTGATATCATATGATATTTGTCTTTCTCTGGCTTTCTTCACTTAGTATGATAATTTCCTTTCAATCTTTATACTACTTTAAAAAATATTTTTATTTTTCATTTTATTTATTTATTTTTGCCACACCATGAGGCTTCTGGAATATTAGTTCCCCAACCAGGGGTGGAACCCAAAAGTCCTAACTGCTGGATGGCCAGGAAATTTCCTTTATATTACTTTTCTTGTACTTATTTTATTGATTCAGTAAGACTTTTGGTAGATTCCAGTGAATAGTAGTAGATGTAGAAAATAATACTGTCATTTCCCTGGTTTTGTGGAAATACTATATTTGCACCCATAGGTATCATGTTTATTGTGTGGTCCTAGTAGCTAAGTTTTCATCTAGTCTATCTTGTTGTTTATTGCAACCCCATAGACTGTAGCCCACCAGGCTCCTCTATCCATAAGACCATGTTAGTTTCAGGTGAACAGCACAGTGACTCATTTATATATACATATATAAATATAAATATCAGTTCAGTTCAGTCACTCGGTTGTGTCCGACTCTTTGCGACCCCATGAATCGCAGCACGCCAGGCCTCCCTGTCCATCACCAACTCCCGGAGTTCACTCAAACCCACGTCCATCGAGTCAGTGATGCCATCCAGCCATCTCATCCTCTGTCGTCCCCTTCTCCTCCTGCCCCCAATCCCTCCGAGCATCAGGGTCTTTTCCAGTGAGTCAGCTCTTCGCATGAGGTGGCCAAAGTACTGGAGTTTCAGTTTTAGCATCATTCCTTCCAAAGAAATCCCAGGGTTGATCTCCTTCAGAATGGACTGGTTGGACCTCCTTGCAGTCCAAGGGACTCTCAAGAGTCTTCTCCAATACCACAGTTCAAAAGCATCAATTCTTCGGTGCTCTGCCTTCTTCACAGTCCAACTCTCACATCCATACAGGACCACTGGAAAAACCATAGCCTTGACTAGATGGACCTTTGTGGACAAAGTAATGTCTCTGCTTTTGAATATGCTATCTAGGTTGGTCATAACTTTTCTTCCAAGGAGTAAGCGTCTTTTAATTTCATGGCTGCAGTCACCATCTGCAGTGATTTTGGAGCCCCCCCAAAAAAAGTCTGACACTGTTTCCACTGTTTCCCCATCTATTTGCCATGAAGTGATGGGACCGGATGCCATGATCTTCATTTTCTGAATGTTGAGCTTTAAGCCAGCTTTTTCACCCTCCTCTTTCACTTTCATCAAGAGGCTTTTTAATTCCTCTTCACTTTCTGCCATAAGGGTGGTGTCATCTGCATATCTGAGGTTCTTGATATTTCTCCCAGCAATCTTGATTCCAGCTTGTGTTTCTTCCAGTCCAGCGTTTCTCATGATGTATTCTGCACATAAGTTAAATAAGCACGGTGACAATATACAGCCTTTTCCTATTTGGAACCAGTCTGTTGTTCCATGTCCATATATATATATATGCTTTATCAGATTCTTTTCCATTATAGGTTATTACAGAATATTGAGTAGAGTTCTCAGGCAAGAATACTGGAGTGGGTTGCCATTTCCTTCTCCAGGGAATTTTCCTGACCCAGGGATCAAACCCACATCTCCTGTGTGGCAAGTGGATTTTTTTTTTACCACTGAGCCATCTGGAAAGCCCTCTGTTCCACCACTAAGACTGTGCATCACAACTACCAGACTGAGCTACAGAACCCACAAGCCACAGCTAATGAATCTGAGAGCTGCAACTCTATATGGACTCTGTATGGACTATACTGTGGTCCATACACCTAGAGCCTGTGCTCAGCAACAAGGGAAGCCAGCACTATGAGAAGCCCACCCCCGACCCCACGAAGAGACTAGAGAGAAGATCGTGCATGGCAACGAAGACCCAGCACAACCAAAAATCAATCAATAAAAATAGGTTACTCAAAACAAACAGAAACAAACTAGTTACACACTTCTGATGGCACGTTGTCTACTTTCCCAGGAACAGAAGCCAGAGTTGGAAGAGAAAGCCCACAGGTCACACACCTGTCCCTTACTCGCCTGTCATAAAGGTGTTAAGTCATATCTCTTCAAGGCTTGCCTAACTATAGGGGACAGGCAAGCTTTGGCAGCTGCGGGACCAAGGGTGGAGCATTTTTTAAAAATATTTATTTATTTACTTATTTATTTGGCTGTTCCCAGACTTAGTTGCATGATAGGGTATATCTTTCATTGCGGCACCTGGGCTATCTAGCTGGGGCACACGGACTCCAGAGCGCTCAGTAGTTACGGCACAGGCTTAGTTGCCCTAAAGCATAAGGGATCTTACTTCCCCAACCGGGGATCAAACCCGAATCTCCAGCATTGCAAGGAGATATGTAAGAGATATGGGTTTGATCTCCAGTCCATGAAGGTCCCACATACCTCGGAGCAATGAAGCTCGTGCGCCACAACTACTAAGCTTGTGCTCTAGAGCCTGGCAGCCACAACTACTGAGGCCCGCAGGCCTAGAACCCACGCTCCAAAACAAGAGAAGCCTGCACACTGCAGCTAGAGCATAGCCGCCACTCCCACAACTAGACAGAAGCCCGTGCAGCAAGAAAGACTGCACAGCCCAAAATCAATCAATCAATAAAATTATTAAAAAATAAAAGACCCAGGGGGCCACGCCTTTTAACCTCTTCCTGTACTTAGAGACATGCCTGCTGTGTGCATGTTGGTGAGAGACAGGCCCCACTTGCCACAGAGGAAGCCCTAAAGGCCTATTGTTACTCACACAGAGAGAACAAAGCTTAGCCCACAGGTACGCTTGCCAGCTCAGATGTAGGAGGCCTGGAGATGCCAGGGCAGTTTAATATCAGTTGGAGGAAGAGTAATAACAGTACAGTAGTTAAACATGTATTAGTTCAAAACATAAAGAAAGAGTGAGAAATTAAGTAGCATTGTTAGAGCAGATACAATCAGACATAATGAAATAAAATTCAGGGGGAAAATTTAAATCATAAATACACGGGAACATTCTAATATCAAGCTAACTAGATTATTACAAAATATTTTAGGATTTCCAGCAGGGCTCCTGCTTCTCTGCACGGCAAGCTAAGCAACACACATTTACCTTTAAATTGCAACAAGCCAACTTAAATGTTGGTTAAAGCTCAGAGAGTATGACTCCCTGGGCTGGGCACAGTGGCAAAAACCTCCGAGGGGAAATTATTTTCAGAGGCACAAGCTGAAAATATAAATAAATGAAGCAAACGTACAGATCAATGAAACAAGTGAACTTTAAAAAATAAATGTTCTTTTCAACAAATGGTGCTGGAACAACTGTACATCCATATGTAGAAAGGTGAATCTAGACACAGACCTTAACACCCTTCACAAAAGCTGGATCATAGACCTCATTGTAAGGCGCAAAACTACAAAACTCCTAGAAGTTAATATAAGAGAAAACCTAGATGATGTGGGGTATAGTGATGTCTTTTGTAGATATAACACCAAAGGCATAATTCATGAAGTAAATAGTTGACAAGCTAGATTTCATTAAAACTAAATACAGAGGATTTGGGGGGAATCCCCTGGCTGTCTGGTGGTTAACACTCTGGTCTGCCAGTGCAGGGGGGCTTAGGTTCGATCCCCAGTCAGGGAACTAAGATCCCACAGCACAGCCAAAAGATTTAGAAAAAAGAGAGAGGGGAGTTTTGGAAACTATAGTGGTGGACACTATATAGTCTATGAGTCCAAGCTCATAGAATGCTCAACGTCAAGAATGAGCCCTAAGGTAAACCATGGACTTCGGGTAATAATTATGTGTCACTATAGGTTCATCAGTTGCCACAAATGTCCCACTCTGGTGGCAGATGTTGGCAATGGGGGAGGCTAGGCATGGGATGGGGGAGGAGGTATATGGGACATCTCTGTACCTTCCTCTCATGGTTTCTGTAAACCTAAGTGGCTTAAACAAATGAAACAAACAAAACTGTTTTTAAAAAGGAATGTAAAGAACTAAAATGATTAGGACCAGGCATTCTTAGAAAACTCATTTAGCTGAAAGGGCAGGAGATGAGGACTCAAAGAATACGTGTTCTCCAAGCCCACAAATCCGCTGGAGTCTTTGTAGCACTTAGCGATACCTGCAGTTTTCTTATTCAGTTGTTCCCATGTTTATTCTCTGTCTCATAACACTGTGCACATAGGGATGGACTCTGTCTGCTTCTCACTGTAGAGACCCAGCACCTTAAGCACACAGGCCAGATGCTCAACATAGATTTGTGGTGGGCTGATCCCCTTCCCCTTTCTTTGGGACACATCAGAACCTCAGTTCTGCTCACTTCCCTGCCAACTTTCTCATCCTCCACTCTGCAAGCGGAGGAGTCCTCACTAGATCTGAGATGTGTTAGAGGGAGGCTAGGGAGCCTTGCCTCATATCACTGCCCACAATTCTTCCAGATCTGGCTTTGCCAGAGTGCTTCCTTTGCCTCATAGGCCCAAATTATTGAATTGATGAAAGCCTTTGCTTCTGAGCCCCTGCCTTCCTAAGGCAGTGAGCCAAGGACCGCCAGGCTAAGAGGCAAGAGTCACCTACAGCAGCACCAACCAGTAAAAAAAGTTCATCTGAGCCACTGATGCAAGTCACATATCTGTGTAATTTTCGATTTTCTAGTAGTCTTACTAAAAAACATTAAAAGAACATGAAAACTAATTTTATTGCTACTACCCTATTTTACTTAATATATCCAAAACATTATCATGTCACTATGTAATCAGTATGAAAGAGTTATTAATGAGATAATTTCCCTTTCCTTGTCCCATCTTTAAATTTCCATGTATATTTTATGCTCACAGCACTCCGTAGGTTTGCACTAACCACGTTTCTTTTTTTTTTTTCCTAGAGAATGTTTTCTGTAAACTCATTGAAATACAACACGAATAGAAAAGTGCACAAATCTAATGTATACAACCTGATGAATTTTCACAAATGAACACCAACAAGCATTTTAAAGTGTTTGTTACATCCATATGTAATCCCTGAGAGGATTCCAGATAATACATTTTATTCTTGAAGAGGACATTGGTGAAGAGGATTCCCTTTCCCCAAGGACCTTTTTCTTTTTAAAAAAATTTATTTATTTTCATTGGAAGATAATTACTTTACAATATTGTGATGGTTTCTGCCATACATCCACATGAACTGGCCACAGGTATACATGTGTCCTGCCGCATCCTGAACCCCCTCCCGTCTCCCTCCCCATCTTAGCCCTCTAGGTTGTCCCAGAGCACCTGCTTTGTGTCATCCTGCTTCATGCATCCAACTTGCACAGGTCTTCTGTTTTGCATATGATAATGCACATGTTTCAGTGCTGTTCTCAGAAGTCTTGTTCTTTATGCGTCTGTGTCTCCTTTGCTGCCCTGCATGTAGGATCGTAGGTACCGACTTTCTCAATTCCATATATGTGCATTAATATATCCAAATAGGAAAAGGAGTACATCAAGGCTGTATATTGGCACTCTACTTATTTAACTTATATGCAGAGTACATCATGAGAAACGCTGGACTGGAAGAAACACAAGCTGGAATCAAGATTGCCGGGAAAAATATCAATAACCTCAGATATGCAGATGACACCACCCTTATGGCAGAAAGTGAAGAGGAGCTAAAAAGCCTCTTGATGAAAGTGAAAGAGGAGAGTGAAAAAGTTGGCTTAAAGCTCAACATTCAGAAAATGAAGATTATGGCATCTGGTCCCATCACTTCATGGCAAATAGATGGGGAAACAGTGGAAACAGTGTCAGACTTTTTTTTTTTTTGGGCTCCAAAATCACTGCAGATGGTGATTGCAGCCATGAAATTAAAAGACGCTTACTCCTTGGAAGGAAAGTTATGACCAATAGATAGCATATTCAAAAGCAGAGACATTACTTTGCCGACTAAGGTCCATCTAGTCAAGGCTATGGTTTTTCCAGTGGTCCTGTATGGATGTGAGAGTTGGACTGTGAAGAAGGCTGAGCACCGAAGAGTTGATGCTTTTGAACTGTGGTGTTGGAGAAGACTCTTGAGAGTCCCTTGGACTGCAAGGAGATCCAACCAGTCTACTCTGAAGGAGATCAGCCCTGGGATTTCTTTGGAAGGAATGATGCTAAAGCTGAAGCTCCAGTACTTTGGCTACCTCATGTGAAGAGTTGACTCACTGGAAAAGACTTTGATGCTGGGAGGGATTGGGGGCAGGAGGAGAACGAGGATGAGATGGCTGGATGGCATCACGGACTTGATGGACGCGAGTCTGAGTGAACTCTGGGAGTTGGTGATGGACAGGGAGGCCTGGCGTGCTGCGATTCATGGGGTCGCAAAGAGTCACACACGACTGAGCGACTGAACTGAACTGATAAGAGTATTTGTCTTTCTCTTTCTGAACCATATTTCAAGTGTTCAGTGACCACACGTGGTAGGTGGCTTTGCAATTTGGAGCAAGGAAAAAATGGGGAGAAAAAAGCCTCCATCGGTATTTTAAGATGTCCCCTCCGATCCTCACGGTGGCATCTCCAGTATACATGGTGCGTCCAACGGAAGGGGAAGGAAGCGGGGATGGGTGGCAAGGGCGGAAGGAATTGGCCACATCCCTTGTCTTGGATCCCTTGACTACCTCTAAGACACTTGCTCCCTCTGGGTGTCTGGCAGGCTGCTTGGGCCGTGCTGGGGAGTTGGAAGCGAGGTATCAATCCCCCCAAAAGCTCACAAAGAGTCAAGCGGAGGCCGCCCCCTCCGTGGTTCCACTTGGCCCTGGCCCAGGTGGTATGGAGGGCTGGCAGTGCAGAGTGCCAGCCGCATCTCCAGGCTTCTAGTGGGCTTCCCCTGTATCTCGAGGTGTTAACAGCATTACTGCCAAATGCCAGCACCCTTGTGCTATTCTGTCCGGCGTTCCAAATAAGTGCTTTTACAGCGTCTCCGCGCCAATTAGCCTAAAGCGTAATTGCCCTATTGTGAAGCCAGGCCTTCCTTTAGAACTTGCCATCAAAGGTCTCCGGGGCTCCCTACCAAGTACTCGTGAGCTTCTTTACCCTTTTTACTGGAGCCGAAGCGGCCTGAGAAGCCAGCGGCTGCCTATAAACAGCCGGTGAGTCAGGCAGGAAGCCGACGCCTCGCTCCTCCATCCGCAGAAGGCGGAAGCCCGGGAAGCCTTCCTTGTAGAGCAAGGTCACTGTCCACCTAAGGAATATTTCACGTGCTTGCAGCTCACCCTTGTAACCACCTTTTGACCGATAACCTAAAAGGGATTAAGTACGGAGGATGATGAACATGATCTAACTTTTTCTTAATGAATCATGCTGATGATTAGGACCAGTAATTCTTAAATTAAGCTTCAACAAATAGCTTTTGTCTCTTCTCTAGCTGTCATTCCTAGCTGTCGCTTCTGTTATGTGAGCCCTGCTTGCCTCAATCGGTCTTTTTCAAATGGTCCATGCAAGTCAGACACTATACCTGTAGGAATGTGTGTAAACTAAGAGAGAGTTAGAAGCCCTGAAGAAGGACGGAGGGGGTCTCCCTCTTAGTGGTACTTAAGTGCTTGGGCTTTGTCACAGCTATTTTAACTGTCAGAGTTGTTTTTTTCTTTTTTCTGAATGTGATTTTTTTCCCCCTAAAGTTACGCTTATCTACAGAAAATTGAGAAATTCTTTGATTTGTTTGTAAACATTACTTTCCCAGGTTATACCAAGTTTTATTTCATGTAGTCTTAAGATATTGGAGAAAATGATTCTAGCTTCGGATCCAAGCTTAGAGAACTTCCGGGAGAGCACACAAAGCTGGCATTATTTGCTATATCGAATGTTCTTATTTTTCACTAACCTCTGGGCACATTTACAAATATTCTTAAAGAAGGCATTCATAGCTTATTATCTATCCAAGGAAAAAATGGAACCGAACCTGCTTTCACTAACGCCTACCTTTCAAAAACACATTCACACAGTTTCTTATTATGAAAAGGGAAAAAGAATGATTGCCAGTTGGCAACAGATGAGGTTTGTTTTGGAATCTAGTGTCATGGTTGTTTTGATGGAATCAGAGTTCACTTTGTTTTTTTTTAATCCTTGGGAGCATGTTTTTTTGCTCCTAACTCAATCAACCCTAAATTCTGTGAGCTCTTGATAGGTTATAAGTCTCATTATAAAGTGTAAGTCTCATTTGTGGTAGAGGAAGAAATGCCATTGCTCCGAATTCTCCCTTCACAGAGTGAAGAGCTTCCCTGGGAAAGAGACCAGACGTGGAGCTGGTGGCAACGTAGAAAGTGGAGGGGCAGAAAGTTTAGCAAAGCTCATCTTCATGGAAATGGCATCATATAACAGCATGTGAAACAGATGACCCCACCATCCCAGAGAGTTTTGTTCCTACACACTGGGGTAGGATTTGGGGCAGGGAAAGCAATGTGACCACAGAGGACTTCTAAGGGATAATTTGCTAAGCAATTGCTGAAAGGTATTGCAACACATCACGATAGGAGGAGGCGGGATTCTGAGGACTGCAGATAAACCTGCACAAGGAAACTGGTGTTGACCAAGCGGGCCCTCTGCTTCTCATTTCCTTCTCAGGGACACAGCTTCCTCTGACCTGGGGAAACATTGAAAGCGCACAGCAATGCTTACTCACCAGATAAGCCAAGAAGAAGCTACCCCTTTCCAGGAAGTCTGTGACAACAGCAGGTAAGCATAGGTGAGCAAGGAGGTGTAGCCAGTCCAGCCGGCCCCATCTCTGACTCACATTTGGACTATGCGTTCCTGGCTTCCCTGTGCCTCAGCTTCTCTGCCTGTCAAATGGGAGAGGGAGGGTATGGGATCGTTTGGTAAAATTCTCTGAAATCTTTTGCTGAAAGGTTCTTCAAAAGGGCAAGATAGTATAATTAACCCTTAGCTATCTGGTGTGAGGTTGCTATAAATAGGGTCTGGAATATGGTCACAATGTCATAGGTTTGTTTACAACAATATAAATGGGGCCATATAACGATCTACGGGAAGCTTAGCAGAATTCTTTGATAGGACATGCATTCAGGAAAGCTGAGACTCAGTCCTCCCCAGGACCAAGTAGCCCCTGTGCATGGGCTTTCAGCAAAGATTTTCCTTCCTCCCAGAGCCCTGCTTCTCAGTGTGACCAGCCCAAGGCAGCTGTAGAGGAAGGTGGGTTCTGATTGATCTAGGAGGCCGGTCCAAAATCTAATTTATACTGAAGTGATGTGCAGGCAAGTGTGCATGTGTGTGCACATCCAGGCATCTTCTTGCCAAATCTGAATGTACCTTTAAAAATACAAAAATAAGGGGACTTCCCTGGGGGTCCAGTTGTTAAGGATCCACCTTGCAATGCAGGGGATGCAGGTTCGATCCCTGGTCAGGGAACTAAGATCCCACGTGCTGTAGAGCAACTAAACCTCCACACCACAACTAGAGAGTCTGTGCACCACAGTGAAATATCCCTCACAACTCAGTGAAGATCCCGTGTGCCACAACTAAGACCCAATGCAGCTGAATGAATTAATTAAAAAAAAGTTTTTAAGTAAGTATAAACATGTAGCCTAGACAACCCCACTAAGTCAGTTCTAGGATGACGCATGTCTCTGTGTTATAAACTTGGTGGTGGCCAGCCTTTAGCTCTACTAGACTGAAATGGGAAGCATTGAGCACAGAAACTGTGGCATATTCTGAAAGGATGGGTCAAGGAATCCCTTTAGTTTGGGAAGAAGCAGGAGCAAAAATGTTGGCTGGGGCAGCATTTCGGTAATGTTAATATCCTCCTAACCCATAAGAGATGACTGGGGCGTGGCAGAGAGGCAGGTTCAGGAATAAACACCAAAATGGGGTGTGTGACCCCATTGTCTGTTATCACAGGACACTTTGATAGATGTATAAGGGACTCAGTGGTGCATGGGGAAGCCAAATGTTCAGCTTTAGCCAAGTAAAATGGTAAGGTTTCTATTCTACTTTCATCTGGAGGGCAGAACTAAGGAAGGCACTTCTTAAAAGACATTTAATTATGGGCATGAGCATAAGAAACATATCAGAACTCGCTCTCGCCCTCCCTCACTCCCTCAAAGCTCTTATTTCCTCTCATTTTTGTTTACCTAGGTGATTAAATTTATTGTTTTAGATGCCTGGTACAGAGTAGTTGTCCAACTGATATTCAATGATTGAATGAAAAATAGCATTTAAACTTTTCAGAAATAGACAGTGAAGCAGCCTGGTGAAGGTTAAGTCCATGACTTATCAGCAGATAGAAGGCAGCAGGGAGAGGTTCTATGGAGCAGAGACTCCCTTCCTGCCTGGCTTTCTGTCTCTCTTTCGTTTGGGCCTCACTCCGCCTGCCTCACCTGCCTGGAGCCTCTAACCTCTTGGAAAATGGATGTTGGTACTACACAACTGGGAATTATCCTGGACTCTGATGCCCTGGAAGGGCCAAAGCTAAATTTCCCAGGTCACTCTGTGCCTGCCTGGAATAACAGGGGCAACATGGAAGACTCATGTCACGTAGGAAGGACAGCCTGATGATATATCCGCACGTCCCTGGTAAATCCCAAGTGAACTTCCCAGACAGCCGAGTGAGGTGGTTTGGAGCTTGGGTTCGCATCCCAGCTCTACCACTAGCTGCGTGTTCTTGTAAATGGGTTTAATTATTGCACGGACCTGTATGATCAGGCCACCCAAGATGCCTATCCCCCTGCTCTCTTATGTCCCCTACTCAATCAGACCCTTCTTTTTTTTTTTTTTTTTTTTTACTTTTATTTATTTTTTGCTGCACTGGGTCTTCATTACTTTGCATGGACTCTCTCTAGGTGTGGTGAGTGGGGTCTGCTCTTCATTGCAGTACACGGGCTTTTCATTGCTTTGGCTCCTCTTGTTTCTGACCACAGGCTCTAGGCACATGGGCTTCAGTGGCTGTGGCACACAGGCTCAATAGCTGTGGCTCTCAGACTCCAGAGCACCGGCTCCGTAGTTGTGGCACATGGGCTTCGTTGCTCCACGGCATGTGGAATCTTCCTGGACCAGAGATCAAACCCATGTCCCCTGCCTTGGCAGGTGGATCCTTATCCACTATGCCACCGGGGAAGTCCAGTCAGTCCTTTCTTCACCTACACCTACTCACATGGCCGATCTTCCCTCTTTATCATAGAGCTTCCAGCCCCAGCTGGTGATTGTTTTAATCTTTATATCAGAATGTCTCTACTACCATAGCTTATGAAAGGGGCTGTGAAGGGCATGCTCCTCTCCTGGTTTCCCTGGTAACCAGTGAGCCAGCGGACTTCCTGGTAATCTCCACCTTCCCCCAGAGCAAAGACTGCTTCCATGATCTGCCTGCCATCTGCTGCCCACAGTGGACTATCACCCCAGGACCTTGCTTCAGACATGTAAGATCCTCTATCCACTAAGCCACTGAGGTCCTTGTCAGTGATGCTGGGCTATTTCTTCCAGCTTGAGGCTGGGCAGGTACCAGGCCTGCAGGCCTGTGGGATGCAGCCCAGCCAAACTTGTCAAGCTGTTGTGAGCACTAGGGAATAAAATCCATGTAAAGCCTCTTAGTACAATGCCTGGAACATAGTAAATATTCTACAATGGTTAGATTATTGTATTCCATGATTCCTGCCAAATGGTCTCCTTCCCATGCTTCTGAGCCTCCATCACAAGTACATTGATTCAACCACCCATTCTTTCAGTAACCATTCCTTAGGATCTATGGTTAGTTAAGTCAGGTGTTAGGCACAAACTGTAGGATACACATATGAATCTGAATCTGACCTGAGTCCCGCTTCCAGACAACTTATACTAGGAGTGACCAAAGTGTAAGAAACAGAAAGTGTCTTAAGAGAGATGGGAATAAAGTGTGATATGGACACTCAGAAGAGACAACACAGTGGGGACTCCCCTGCTGGTCCAGTGGTTAAGATTCCACACTCCCAAGGCAGGGGGGGCAGGTTTGATCCCTGGTCGGGAAAGTAAGATCCAAAAACTAAGATTTTTGGGGTGGCCAAAAAATAAAAAGAAGAAAGAACAGAGTGGCTTCCAGGAGGGGAAAATAATCTTCAGCTGGGCCTTGACAGCTGGGCAGCTTTTGGAAATGGTTGGAGGTAGGAGTGGGGATGAGAACATTTAGGGTAGAAGGCAGAGGAGGAGAATCCACAGAGGGAAAAAGCAGCAGAAGCCATGCTTGGCTTCGAGTGTCAAGGAGAATGGTTTGGAAGGGGGTTGGAGCCAGGTAAGGAGCACGGGCCTCATGTGTTTACTCAGCCTCCTATCCAGAGCCTCCTCTAAGCCCCCAGGTCTGTTTTTCGGGACCAGGATACAAAGACATAGGTGAGGGCGTTGGGGTAGGTGGTAGACTGGCTAGTAACCTGTAGAACAAAATCAACCAGGCTAAAACTTCTTTCTGAAGAACCTCAATAAAAATGGTTCTGGTTACTATTGCTACATCAGAGGTTATCCCCAAATATAGCTACATTCGCTCTGCCAGGGCAGGACGGGGCCATCATACATACAAGTGTTATGCTCAGACTCTTGTGACCCCATGGACAGTAGTCCGCCAAGCTCCTCGGTCCATGGGATTTTCCAGGCAGGAATACTGGAGGGTTGCCATGTCCTTCTCCAGGGGATCTTCCCAACCCAGAGTTAGAACCCAAGTATTCTGTGGTTCTGCATTGCAGACAGATTCTTCACCCGCTGAGTCACCTGGGAAGCCCTCCCCTCTCCAGGGGATCTTCCTAACCCAGGGATCGAACCCGGGTCTCTGGCATTGCAGGTAGATTCTTTACTGTCTGAGCCACCAGGGAAGCCCCTGAGCCATCATAACATGAACCAAATAGCCCTCAAAGCCATATTTATCATCATCGAGCTTTTTGGAGAAAGTTTACCAGCTGTGCTCTAGGAAAACCAGTCCAGGAGCTGTGTGTAGGATGAGCTGGCAACAAAGAGAGTGGAGGCGAGAAGATGCATTGAAGGCCACTGTCAGGATCTGGTAGGAGGTGGAGACGGAGTGAAAAAAGGAAAGGGCGTGTCAAAGGTTAACCAACAGGTCTGGATGCTACTTGTGCAAGGAGAACCCAGAGAACCTGAAGCCTGCATTTCCAGATGGCTGTTCATTGTGTTCTTCACTGATATCTAGCAACAGGAAAAGCAGAAATCTGTCTTCGTATTTTCCACCACACCCAGGGGAAGGTAGGTATAAATGGATATGCAGCCATGACCCAGGACGCTATGCTCTGAACTGATTCTGGGATCAGGTAATAGCCAGAAACAAAAATGAGAAAACAGACCATGGAAATGAAGGTAATTTCAAAATTTTTCAGATCCTTTTCTTTCTTTTTAACTGAAGTGTAGTTGATTTATAGTGTTGTGCTAGTTTAAGGCATACTGCCAAGTGATTCAGTTATTTATATTCTTTTTCAGATTCTTTTCCATTATAGGTTATTACAAGATATTGAATATACTTTGCGATACAGTAAGTCCTTGTGTATCTATTTTATATACAGTAGCTTGTATCTGCTGACCCCAATCTCCTAATTTATCCCTCCCCTACTCCTTTCCCTTTTGATAACAGAAAGTTTGTTGTCTATGTCTGTGAGTCTGTTTCTGTTTTATAAATAAGCTCATCTGTACCCAGATTTCTCAAATGCCATGAAAGAGGGATAGGTGGCCACTGTCCCCACCCACACCCCTGCTCTTGAGTGGCTCAGGATTCTCATCCCAAAACAATCCAGTATCTCTAACAGGCTTCTGGGGCCTCAGCCTCTTGTCACCCTTCTTTCTACCTCCTCTCTGAAATCTCCATCAGGGAAGCCCCATTGGCTTTGGCAAGGCCTCAGGAAAGATGGGGAACTGGGCCGAACCTGGCTGGAGTTCTTATTGGTGGACTGAAGAATAACCATAGGCTAACACATCTGGAATCAAGATTGCCAGGAGAAATATCAATAACCTCAGATATGCAGATGACACCACCCTTATGGCAGAAAGTGAAGAGGAACTAAAAAGCCTCTTGATGAAAGTGAAAGTGGAGAGTGAAAAAGTTGGCTTAAAGCTCAACATTCAGAAAACGAAGATCATGGCATCCGGTCCCATCACTTCATGGAAAATAGATGGGGAAACAGTGGAAACAGTGTCAGACTTTTTTGGGGGGGCTCCAAAATCACTGCAGATGGTGACTGCAGCCATGAAATTAAAAGACGCTTACTTCTTAGAAGAAAAGTTATGACCAACCTAGATAGCATATTCAAAAGCAGAGACATTACTTTGCCGACTAAGGTCCATCTAGTCAAGGCTATGGTTTTTCCAGTGGTCCTGTATGGATGTGAGAGTTGGACTGTGAAGAAGGCTGAGCTCCAAAGAATTGATGCTTTTGAACTGTGGTGTCGGAGAAAACTCTTGAGAGTCCCTTGGACTGCAAGGAGATCCAACCAGTCCATTCTGAAGGAGATCAGCCCTGGGATTTCTTTGGAAGGAATTATGCTAAAGCTGAAACTCCAGTACTTTGGCCACCTCATGCGAAGAGTTGACTCATTTGAAAAGACTCTGATGCTGGGAGGGATTGGGGGCAGGAGGAGAAGGGGACGACAGAGGATGAGATGGCTGGATGGCATCACGGACTCGATGGACGTGAGTCTGAGTGAACTCCGGGAGTTGGTGATGGACAGGGAGGCCTGGCGTGCTGCAGTTCATGGGGTCGCAGAGTCAGACACGACTGAGCTACTGAACTGAACTGAACTGAACACATCTTATTCACTTTTCACTCTCATGCATTGGAGAAGGAAATGGCAACCCACTCCAGCGTTCTTGCCTGGTAGGCTGCTGTCTATGGGGTCGCACAGAGTTGGACACGACTGAAGGGACTTAGCAGCAGCAGCAGCAGCAGGAGCAGCAGCAGCAGCAGCAGCAGCAGCAGCAGCAGCAACAACACATCTTAACCTCATCATAACAGGATCCTGTACACACATGATCAACATCCTCCACCAGAATGGTACTCTAGTATGTACCAGATATGATAGGGGGTCCATGGGAAAGTGAACCTACTGGAAAAACCATAGCCTTGATTAGATGGACCTTTGTTGGCAAAGTAACGTCTCTGCTTTTTAATATGCTGTCTAGGTTGGTCATAGCTTTTCTTTCAAGGAGCAAGCGTCTTTTAATTTCATGGCTGCAGTCACCATCTGCAGTGAATTTGGAGCCCCCAAAACAAAGTCTCTCACAGTTTCCTTGTTTCCTTATCTATTTGCCATGAACTGATGATACTGGATGCCATAATCTTCATCTTTTGAATGTTGAGTTTTAAGCCAGCTTTTTCATTCTCCTCTTTCACTTTCATCAAGAGGCTCTTTTAGTTCTTCTTCGCTTTCTGCCATAAGGGTGGTGTCATCTGTATATCTGAGGTTATTGATATTTTTCCCAGGGAAGTAAAGATTTCTAGTAGTAAAGATTAGCCTGAAGACAACCACAGATAGACTGGAGCCTAATGATATTGTTTATTTTTGGCCTTTGTGACTTCAACTAAAGCTTGGACTCTGTTGACCTTTGCCCCAGTTCTATGCTGAATTCTCTGCCAAAGCCCTTTCATTAATATACGTGTACACTTAGATTAAAACTTCCCCAATTTTACTGTTCAGGGGGACACTAATTTGGGAAAGATCCTCGGTGTTTTCCTTACTTGTTGCAAGTAATAAATTTTTCCTTCTTCCAGTCTTTGGCTTGGTTTGTGTCTTTTGGATCAACACCCACCAAGAGGCAAACACAGTTTTTTGGGTAACAGTACTTTTGTTACAATTGACAAATCTACATTGACACATCATAATCACCTAAAGTCCATAGGCTTCTTTCTTGGTGTTATACAATTTATGGTTTGGACAAATGTATAATAACACATATCCACCATTATAATATCACAGAGTAGTTTCATAGCCCTAAAAGTCCTAGTGCTTTCTGTTCACCATCCCTCTACCCCTAGCCCTTGGCAACCACTGACCTTTTACTGTCCCCATAGTTTTGCTTTTTCCACAGAATGTCATAGAATTGAAATTAGACATTATATAACTTTTCACATCAGTTTTTTTCACTGGCTGATGTTCAGTCACTAAGTCATGTCTGAGTCTTTGCAACTCCAAGGTCTGCAGCATGACAGTCTCCTCTGTCCTCCACTATCTCCCGGAGCTTGCTCAAATTCCTGTCCACTGAGTGGGTGATGCCATCCAACCATCTCATCCTCTGTCACTCTCTTCTCCTCTTGCCTTGAATCTTTCCCAGCATCAGGGTCTTTTCCAGCGAGTCAGCTCTTTGCATCAGGTGGCCAAAGTAATGAATCTTCGGCATCAGTCTGTCCAATGAATATTCAGGGTTGGCTTCCTTTAGGATTGACTGGTTTGATCTCCTTGCTGTCCAAAAGACTCTCAAGAGTCTTCTCCAGCACTGCAGTTTGAAAGCATCAATTCTTCGGTGCTTATTCTTAGTAATACACATTTACGTTTCCTCTGTGTCTTTCTTGTCTTGATAGTTCATTTCTTTTTAGCACTGAATCATATTCCCTTGTCTGAATGTACTCACTTTCAGATAATTGTTGCTAATACAATTATGAAAAATTATTATCTATTATATCAATTAAGAATGAAAAAAAGAGGTTTGATTTTACCTTCACTTATTCCTTCTTCTATATGCCTCTTTTATGTAACTCTAGGTTTCTAACCTACATCATGTTCCTTCTCTCTAAAGAACTTTACATTTCTTGCAATGCAGATCCATTGGCAAAAAAATTCCCTCAGTCAATTTTTGTTTGTCTGAGTATTCCTTCTTTAAGGAATACTTCTTAAAGTATTCCTTCTTTACTATCAAGGGTTAATTTCACAGACAAAACTGTTGTTTTTTTCTCTTATCATTTTAAACGTTTCACTGCGTTCTCTTCTTGCTTGCCTGAGTTCTGAGGAGAAGTCAGATGTAATTCTTAACTTTGCTCCTCTCTATTGCTAAGATTTTTCCCCTGTGACCTTTTTCAGGATTTCTTTTCATCTTCTTTTTTCTCTAGCTTGAAAATTACAAGCTTAGGTGTAGTTTTTGTTTTTGTTTTTGGTTTTGGTTTTTTTTGCTGTTATTCTGCTTGGTATTTCTGAGCTTCTTGGATCTGTGTTTTGGTGTCTAACATTAACTTCTCAATCATTATTGTTTCAAATTCCTCAGCTACGTCTATTTCTAAGTCCATCAAAGGCATTCTTAATTTCTCCTGTGCTTCTGTTTTGTTTCCTGTTATAGTATTTTAGATCTCTAGCATTTCTTTATTCTTTCTTAGAATTCCATCTCTCTGCTTCCATGTGTGTGTATGTGCATACTAAGTTACTTCAGTCGTGTCTGACTCTTTGTGACCCTACGGACTGTAGTCCACCAGGCTTTTCTGTTCATGGGATTCTCCAGGCAGGAATACTGGAGTGGGTTGCCATGCTCTCCTCCAGGGGATCTTCCAGACCCAGGGACTGAACCTATGTCTCTTGTGGCTCCTACATTACTGGCAGATTCCTTACTGCTGAGCCACTAGGGAAGCCCTTCTCTACTTACCTTGCCCATCTATTCTTGCATGCTGACTACTTTGTCCATTAGTGCCCTTAGCATATCAATTATAAGTTGCTTTAAATTCCCAGTCTGATAATTCTAACATCTCTGCCATAACTGAGTCTGGTTCTGATGCTTGCTTGCTCTGACCCTTCAAAGTGTGTTTTTAATTTTAAATTAAAAAAACATTTTCTTCTTGATAGCCAGAATGAATTAGCTAAGAGGAACTGCTGTAAATAGGCCTTTGGTGATGTGGTGAATTGCAGGGCAAGGGGGAGCGTTTTATAGTCCTCAGATTAGGGCTCAGTCTTTTAGTGAGGCTATGCCTCTGAACTGTGAACTTCACAGGTACTTCTCAGCACTCCCCTCTCTTTAGGTGGGCAGGATGGCTGGAGGGAGCTGGAGTTGGGGACTTCCTTTCTCCTATGTGGAAGGCTACAGCCAGCTGAAGTCAGTTTGGATCTGATAAAGTTCCAGCATGTGAGGCTCTGGTTAGTTTCTCTTAAGAGTGGATCTTGTTAAGAACAGAATGCTCAGAAGTATTTCAAAATGGTTCCTCTTCCCTTCCCCTTACCAGAAGCATGGGGGAATTTTTCTCCAATATTCACTGTAAGAATCCAGTAGAGCTCCAGGAAGTAAAACTCACAAAAGTTTTGGGTGTCCTGATGACTGGATCCCTCTGGAATGTTTCACTTGCCCGCACTGAGCCTCCAGTAACTCATCAGTTACAGTTTACGTTTCCCTAGTGTGGTGCTGGTCCCCATGAAGGGTTCTTCCTGGGTAAGTTGTGATTCTCTGTATTTGCCTGTCACTCTCACCAGTTTAGGGGACAGTGATTTGCCCTGTGACCTCACTTCCATATGGATCTAAAAAGAGTTGCTGACTTTGCAGTGTGTTCAGCTTTTTTTACTTGTTGCTAGGATGGAGTGGTGACTCTCAAACTTCTTACAATGCCAAACCAGAAACCAGAAGTTCCATCCATATGTTTTGAAAAGTAGGACAGCTGATATGTATTGAGCACCTGCCCTAAATCAGGTGCTTTACCTGGTCCACTATTTCATTTTTTTCCTTTTAATAGTCCTCTGTGGAAGATGTGATTCTCCCCATTTTACAGATGAGAAGCTGAGAGTTACAGGAGAAAGGCACTTGCTCAAATGTTCACAACAAGTACATGGTCTCCTTCACTCCAGATCCCATCTGATTCCAACTATGTTCTTACGTAGGAAATAAAGGAGGAATAAAGGGCAGAAGTAAGCAACAAAAATCATTTCCCATGATTATAAAAGCAGCTCATACTGTAACATTTATGAAGAAAAGAACTTTTGTGTGATTAGATTCTACAGAGATGAGTGTTGGTAAAGCCCCAGGGACTGAGTTTCTAGCTTACTGCTCCTTAGACACAGTGCTAAGTCATTTCAGTCATGTCCAACTCTTTGTGACCCCATGGACCATAGCTCACCAGGCTCCTCTGTCCATGGGATTCTCCAGGCAGGAATACTGGAGTGGGTCGCCATTTCCTCCTCCAGGGGGTCTTCCCAACCCAGGGATTGAGCCTGCATCCCTTATGTCTCCTGCATTACAGACAGGTTCTTTACCACTAGCACCACCTTGGAAGCCAGACATAGACTGGGCATTTAATAAATTCTTGCCAAATGAATAAATGAATGAGCATTCCATCCAGTGTGTTGTATGTCATTAAAGCATTCTTTCAGTGGGCCTAGCACTGTGCTAAGTACTTTGCATTCTTTATTTCATGTAATCCTCATAACAACACAAGGGAGGGGCATTTTTTCCTCCATTTTTATTGTTGAGGAACCAGAGACTTAGAAAAAAATAACTTTGTGCAAGATCATATAACTAACAACTGTAGAGGTGGGGCTTGGGCTAGGCCTGTACAGTTCATGCTCTACACCCGGACTGTCCTTCTTCCTGAGAGGAGTAGGGGAGGGGCTTCCTCCACACACCCACCTCTGTAGGCAGGCACCCCTGCTGATGCTCCCACTAAGTGCCTCACATCCCCTGCATGGGATAGGCCCTTACCTCCCCCAGATGCCTTCTCTCAGGGTGCAGAACTGAGGGTGTTTAAAGCTTCCTCTAGACTGCAGTTCATGACCTCACAGAACCAGCTAAGCTAGAGAATCAGACAGAGGACAAGCCCAAGTGCTGCTGCCTGAAAGACTTTCAGTGTGGCCCAGGAAAGTCAGGGTCTTGAGGTCCCTGCTTGGGAATGGACATGATCCTTGCTCTGGCTTCTCTTTCCGACCCTTGGGCATCATCAGATGGATGGAGCACAGGATTAAAAGAAGGTCCAGCTACAGAGACCTGAGCCAGGCTGGCCGTGTCATCCTGGGAAAGACCATTAACTTCACCAAGACTCCTTTTCCTTCTCTATTGCATAATAATCAGAGTCAGAATAATAATTTCTATCTCCTGGGGCTACTGTGATGACTCAGTGAGACTGGGCAGAGGAAGTTTCTTTGTAACTGGGATGCACTCTACAAGTGACTCAGTTCCCAGAGCCCAGGACAGGGGCTTTTCTACTCCACCCTGCACCTCCTCATAAGGGGACGGGAACACCTTTCACAAAGCAAGGATCTCCCAGGACCTGGTATTTTGCCTGTGTCTGGTTTCTGACCCCAGCATCTGGAAGAGTAGGCAATGAATATAGCTTCTGAGAAGCTACAGCTTCTGGCTGTGGTCATCCCTGTGGAGGAGTAGGTCTCAAGGCCTATCTGAGGTCCTTAGATCTTTAGAAACCTAGAAAATTTAGTCTCTCCTTTCTCTCCCCTGATGATCACTGACACCTCTCTCTACTCCCTGCGCAAACCTACTAGTTTCTCTCCTCCTGTAGAAGGTAAGGCTGAGCCATTGTAAGTGACATGGGGCTTTTTTCTTCCTTGGGACACTAATAATCATGCCAAGACCCTCTGTTGTTGCTACTCCACCCTGGGACAGCCAGTGTCTTCTGGGAGCAGGTGTGGGTGAGTAGGAGTTGTTTAACCCCTTAATCTACATTCCTATCCACCCAGAAACACAAAAACTACACAACACAACTTAGCACACACATACACACAAGTTAACTAGTCGCTCTTCCTGCACCTCATTCTTCACAAACTGTTGCTCAGAGAGTATGGTTATCAGAGACTGCCTGGAGAACAGTGTTCTGCTCTGAACTGAAAAGCTTAATTTAGAGTGGCCAGGATGGCAGAGTAGGAAGACCCTGAGCTCACCTCCTCCCATAGGCACCCCAAAACCATGGGTACTTACAGCAAAATTATTGAGAACAGACACCCGAGGCCTAGTGGAAGAGATTTCCTACAACTAAAGATATAAAGAAGAAACCACAACAAGATAAGCAGTAGGGCTGCAGACATGGTATAATCAAGACCCATATCCCCAGGGAGGTGGTCCACAGATGGGAGGATAGTTACAATTGCACCGGTTCTCCTAAGGATCAGAGGGTACAAGCCCCACAGCAGGCTCCCCAGCCTTGTTGCTCTATACCAGGAAGACAAACCCCCAGAATGTTTGGCCTTGAAGACCAGTAGGGCTTACTTTCAGGAGAGCCAGAGAACTGTGGGAAATAGAAACTCTACTCTTAAAGGGCACACACAAAATCTCACACACTCTGAGACTCAGAAAAGAAGCTGCAAATTGAAAGAATCTTGGATCAGACACACCTTCTGGTCTTGGAGAGCCTCCCAGAGAAACAGAGGCAATTGGAGCTCACCCTGGGGACACAGACATGGGCAGCAGTCACTTGGAGAAACTTATCCTACTAAGAGGACTCTGGAGCTACCAAGCAGTATTTTGGAATCCCCTCTCTAACTTAGCACTCGGTCATGGCCCCACCCACCAGCTTGTCAGCACCAGTACTGGAACACTTCAGGTCAAGCAGCTAGCCAGGTGGGGACACAGCTCCACTCAGCTGCCCTGGGACACAGTGCCATCCACCAGAGGACCCAGGACTTGGCCCCGATCAGCAGAAGATCAACACCAGCTCCCAGACCCTAGGCCCTGCCTCCAGGGACCCCAGGACCCACAACATCAAGTATACTAACATTCATATCATAGGAGTCTCAGAAGGAGAAGAGAGAGAGAAAGGGGCAGAGAACATATTTGAAGACATAATAACTGAAAATTTTTTTTAACTTAGGAAAGGGAACAGACATCCAGGTCCAAGAAGCATAGAAAATCCCAAACAGGGCTACCCTGGTGGCTCAGTAATAAAGAATCTGCCTGCAACACAGGAGACTTTGGAAAACCCCAAACAGAATCAACCCAAAGAGGGCCACACCAAGACACATTGTAATAAAAATAACAAAAATTAAATATAAAGAGAGACTCTTAAAAGCAGCAAAGGAAAAAGCAACAAGTTATGTTCAAGGGAATGCCCATAAAGCTATCAGATGATTTTTCAGCAGAAACTCTGCAGGCCAGAAGGGAGTGGCCCAATATGTTTAAAGTGATAAAAGGGAAAAAACTACAACCAAGAATACTCTACCTATCAAGGCTTTCATTCAGAAATGATGGAGAGAGAGAGCTTTACAGAAAAGGAAAAGCTAAGAGAGTTCAGCACCACCAAACCAGCTATATAAGAAATATTAAAGAAACTGCTCTGAGCAGAAAAGAAATGAGAAATATTATGAAAGGAAAAATCTTGCTGGTAAAGGCAAGTATACAGTAAAGACGGTAAATCAACCAGGTATAAACCTAGTAGGAAGGTTAAAAAACTGCAGTAGTAAAGTCATCTATATCCACAATAAGTAGTTAAAAGAGATACAAAACAAAAAGATGTAAAATATGACATTAAGAACAGTAAAAGAGGAGGGGAAGAGTAAAAATTCAAGGTTGTTAAAATACATTAAAAATTAAGAGATCAGCAATTTACAATTATATACATACATTATACACATTATATGTATATGTATGTGTATATATAGTAATATATAGACTTCATGCTAATCACAAACCAAAATTCTATGATGGATATACATAGGAAGAATCCAAATGTAACATAAAGATTACCATCAAATCATGAGAGAAGAGAGCAAAAGAAGAAAGGAACAAGAAAGCACTACAAAAACAACCTCAAATCAATTACCAAAATGGCAATAAGTACATTTCCCATCAATAGTTAACTCTTAAAGTAAATGGGCTAAATATTCCAGTAAAAAACCTAGAGTGGCTGAATAGATACAAAAGAAAGACCCACATATAAACTACCTAGAAAAGACTCACTTTAAATCTAAAGACACACAGGTAGAAAGTGAGGGGATGGACAAAGGTATTCCATGTAAATGGAAGTGAAAAGAAAGCCAGAATAGCTTCATAAATATAAAACATTCCATTCCTTTTTTTTTTTTTTTAACCTTTCAAATCCACTTTTATTTTCCTTTTTCCTCCTCACATACAGAACTTTTCCACACACTCAATTTCTTGTAGCTATAAAGTCACTTGATGTTGGTCAGGTACCATTTTATCCCTTAAAACTTTGCTGGCATCAAAATATGACAGTTAACCAGTGTTAAATCTATAAAATATTTACATAGCACAGCACATTAAGCTTTAGACACTTGGCAATTAAACCACATAAAAATTGGACAAGACCCCCAACCTACATGTTCAGAATCAGGTGTTCACAGTCCCTATCTGTGTACATGGTTCAAAAGGCAGCAGAGGCAACAGGCAGTTACTCCGAAGGACATGGACCACTATTATCTGGAAGCACATTATGTTATCCCAGTGTCATGTACCACTCCACCTTTCTCCAAGGCGGTCTCATAATTCTGGAATGGCAGGTCCTGCTTATACAAAATGAAGACAGACAACACAACGTTTACTCTGTAGAGACATCCTAACTCCTACTATGCATGCATGGTGATCTTGAATGCAACGCGTCCTAAAAACTTGTCACGGTCATTCTGGGTTTTTAGGTTGGGTGATCCATCAATCTTGCACTCAACCATTACTTCTTTTACGTCACCATCACTACCAAAGCTGACCTGGACGGCAACTAGTGGCTGCAGGTAGCTCCCATGCAGTTTTTTCCCATAATATGGAAAATATTTTAAATCTATCGTTCCATTGGAAGGATAAGTTGATAGAAATGCTGTGCTTTCACTCTTTGCAATACAGTCTATCCTGGGTTCTCCTTGAGGCTTTAATCCAATTATTCTGTTCATTTTCACAAGAATACAAGGCTTTCCTTCTTGGTAGCCAAACGTGGGATCATCCACACCACTGCATGCTTCAAGTAAAGCAAGAGGAAACTGACACGCTGTGTATTCTGGACCCTTCTGCTCAAAAAAGGTTCCACTGGTACAATCTGTGAGATTCTTCTGTTCTTCTAAGCCATATGGCTTTAGAAATTTCTTAAGGTCATCAATGTACCCTTGATAGGATTCTAAATCAGACAGGCTGAATGAAAAATCCAACGCAGACACTGGTTTTGGAAAAACCATAAGTCCTGGACTAGGAATCTGGTCACGATATTTTGGAACCTCATCATTCAGAGTCTGAAGCATGGCCCACATTGTGAATGAAAAGAGTGCCGCCAGGAACCCATAAAAGACTAGGTAGAAGAGCAAGATCAAACCCCAGCTCTTGGCGGTGCGCCCCAGGAATTCTCCGGTTGTCCGGTTGTAGATGAAGAGCTTCCACTCGGCCAGGCTTTGGTTGAAGGACTTCTTGTCTGTCTTCGTCATGGTGTGTGTGCCGACGGCGAGAGGAGCGGCGGCCGCGGGGGTGGAAGCCGCGAGGAGCGCTGAGGCGCGTCCCGGCACGAGCGGGGAAGCTCGGCGGCGGCGGCAGGAAGCGGGACGGCAGAGGAAACCTTCTCGCTGCGGTGAGCGCTCAAGCAGACTGCCAAAACATTCCATTCCAAAGCAGCAGAATACACGTTGTTCTCAAATGCACACGGCACATTCTTTAGGATAGATCACATGCTTGGCCACAGAACAATTCTCAGTAAATTTTAGAAACTGAAGTCATATTAAACAACTTTTTTGACCAAAGTGCTTTGAGACTAGAATTCAAACACAGAGGGGAAAAACTGCAGAACACAAACGCGTAGAGGCTAAACAGTGTGCTATTAAATAACCAATGGAACACTGACGAAATCAAACCAGCAAACAAAATACCTAGAGACCAGTGCAAATGAAAATGCAATGATCCAAACTCTAGGGACACAGCCAAAGCATTTCTAAGAGTGAAGTTTATAGTGATACAAGCCTACCTCAGAAAACAAGAAAGATCTCAAATAAAAAACCTAACCTTACACTTAGAGGAACCAGAGAAAGAATAAACAACCCAAATCTGTAGAAGAAAAATAAAGATCAGAGCAGGAATAAATGAGATAGAGACAAAAAAAAAAAAAAGACCAATGAAGCTAAGCTGATTCTTTGAATAGATAAACAAAATGGACAAACCTTTACCAGAAGGTTTTCTTTCCATCAAGGAAAAAAGATAAAGTCAGAAATGAAAACTTCACAGCCAACACCACAGAAATTCAAAGGATGTCATGATAACCCCTATGAACGATTTTATGCCAATAAAATGGGCAACCTAGAAGAAATGCCTAGAAATGTATAATCCTCTAGGACTGAATCAAGAAGAAATAAAAATATGAACAGAGCAATTACTAGTGATGAAATTTAGTTATAAAAAAGAAAAATTCCCAACAACAAAAAAATACAGAATCAGATGGTTTCACAGGTAAAATCCAGCAAACATTCAGAGAAGAATCGACACTTATCCTTCTCAAATTATTCCAAAAAATAGCAGAGGAAGAAATGCTTCCAAACTCATTCTATTACTACAAGGCCAGCATCACCCTGACACCAAAACTAGACAAAGATAACACAAAAAAGGAAAATTACTGACCAATATCACTGATTAACATAGACACAAAAATCCTTATTAAAATATTACCAAACAGAATTTAACAGTATATAAAAGGAGAGCTTCCCCAGGTCAGGAAGATCCCCTGGAGAAAGGAAAGGCTACACGCACCAGTATTCTTGCCTGGAGGATTTCATGAGTCTGAGAGTCTGACTGGCTATAGTCCATGGAGTTGTAAAGAGTTGGACATGACTGAGTGACTAACACTTTTGCTTGCAAAAGATCATACACCATGATAGAGTGGAATTTATCCCAGGGATGCAAGGATGTTTCAACACCCATAAATCAATCAGTGTGATACACTATGCTAACAAACTGAAAAATAAAAATCATACGATCATCTGAATAGAAAAAGAAAAAGCTTTTGACAAAATTCAACATCCATTTATAATAAAAACTCTCAAAATCATAAAAGCCACATATGACAAGCCCAAAGCTAACATCACACAGAATGGTGAAAAACTGGAAGCATTTTCTCTAAGATCAGGAACAAGATGAGGATATTTCCACTTTTATTCAAGAATAGTTTTGGAAATCCTAGCCACAGTAATCAGAGAAGAAAAAGAAATGAAATCCAAATTGAAAAGGAAGAAGTAAAATTGTCACTGTTTGCAGATGACATGATGCTATTCATAGAAAATCCTAAAGATGTTACCAAAAGCCTACGAGAACTCATCAATGAATGTGAGAGTTTCAGGATACAAAATTAATATACAGATATGTTGCATTTCTATATACTAACAACAAACTATCAGAAGAAGAAACTAAGGGACTTTGCTGGTGGCTCAGTGGTAAAGAATCTGCCTGCCAATTAAGGAGACGATGAGTTTGACCCCTGATCCAGGAAGATCCCACATGCCGTGGAGCAACTATGCCCAGGCACCACAGCTATTGAGCCTGAGCTCTTGAGCCTGGGAACCACAACTACTGAGCCCAAGTGCCACAACTATTGATGCCTCCATGACCAAGAGCCCATGCTCTGCAACAAGAGAAGCCACCACAGTGAGAAACCCACACACTGCAACAAGAAAGCAGCCCTCGCTTGCTGCGAGAGAAAAGCCAGCATAGCAATGAAGACCCATTACAGCCAAAAATAAATAAATAAAAGTAAGTAATAAAAGAAGAAATTAAGAAAACAATCTCATTTAAAATTGCATCAAAAAGAATGAAACATTTAGGAATAAATCTAATGGATGAGGTAAAAGAGTGTTTTCAAAAAACTGTAAGACACTGATAAGAAAAATTGAAGATGACACAAACAGATGGGAGATATATCATGGATTGGAAGAATTAATTTTATTCTAGTGACCACACTACTCAAAGTAATTTAAAGATTCAATGCACTCTATCAAAATACCAATGACATTTTTCACAGAACTGCTGCTGCTGCTGCTGCTGCTGCTGCTGCTGCTAAGTTGCTTCAGTCGTGTCCGACTCTGTGCGACCCCATAGACAGCAGCCCACCAGGCTCTCCCATCCCTGGGATTCTCCAGGCAAGAATACTGGAGTGGGTTGCCATTTCCTTCTCCAATGCATGAAAGTGAAAAGTGACAGTGAAGTCGCTCAGTTGTGTCCGACTCTTAGCGACCCCACGGACTGCAGCCCGCCAGACTCCTCTATCTATGGGAGTACCAGAGTGGATTGCCATTGCCTTCTCCATTTTTACAGAACTATAAAAAGTAATTCTAATAATTGTATGGAAACACAAAAGACTCAAAATAGTCAAAACAATCTTAAGAAAGAATAAAACTGGTGGAAACACCCTCCCTAACTTCAAACTATACTGCAAAGCTACAGTAATAAAAACAACAGGATACTGGCAGAAAAGCAGACACACAGATCAATGGAACAGAATAGAGACCAGAAGTAAACTCACTTTTGTGTGGCAGTTAACATACCACAGAGCAGGCAAGAATATATAAATGGAAAAAGACAGCCTCTTTAATAAATGGTGTTGGGAAAATTGGACAGCTATGTGCAAAGGAATCAAACTAGACTATTCTCTTATACAAAAATAAATTTAAAATGAGTTAAAAACTTAAATGTAAGACTTGAAACCATTAGACTTAGAAGAAATCATAAGCATTAAACTCTTTGACATCAGTCTTAGTAATATTTTTTGTATATGTCTCCTTAGGCAAGGGAAAGAAAAGTAAACAAACAGGACTACATCTAACTAAAAAATTTCACATGGTGGAGGAAACGCTCAACAAAACAAAAACACCATCTACTAAATGGGATAAGATATTTGCAAATGATATATCTGACAGGACAAATGTTCAAAATATACAAAGAACTCATACAACTCAACTTCAAAAAAAAAAAGCTATACAGTGTGATTAAAAATGAGCAGAAGATCTGAATAGACATTTTTCTGAAGAGGACATACAGATGGCCAGCAGGCACATTAAAAGATGCTCAACATTACTAATCATTATAGAAGTGCAAATCAAAACCACAATGAGATATTTCAAATCAGTCCAAATGGATATTATCAAAAAGACAAAAAAATAGCATCTGTTGGTGAGGATATGGAGAAAATAGAACCCTTGTATGCTGTAGATGGGAATATAAATTGGTACAGCCATTATAGAAAAGAGAATAGAGATTCCTCAAAAAATTTTAAAAAGAAAGTATCACATAATCCAGCACTCCACTCTTAGATGTTTATCTGAAGAAAATGAAATCTCTATTTAGAAAAAATATATGCACCCTTAGGTTTATGACAGCATTGTTTATAATAGCCAAGATGTAAAAGCAATCTAAGTGCCTATCCAGAGATGAATGGATAAAGAAGATATGATATATATACACACATACACAGATACATACACATAAAATGAAATATTACTCAGCCATAAAAAAGAATTATGTCTTGTCACTTGTAACAACATGGATAGACCTAGAGGGAGTTATTCTAAGTAAAAGAAATCAAAGAAAGACAAATCCTGTATGGTTTCACTTATATGTGAAATCTCAAAAATAAAGCAAATGAACAAACATAACAATACAGAGTTATAGATGCAGAGAACAAGCAAGTGGTTGCCAGAGAGGAAAGGAGAAGTGGGAGGAGAGAATTAAATGGAAACCAAGAGCTACAAACTTCCAGTTGTGAAATAAATGAATCATGGATATGAAATGTACAATGTGCGAAATGTAGTCGATAATTGTGTGGTATCTTTGGAAACATATCATACCTAGATTTATCATGGTGATTATTTTAAGGTGCATAGGAATATCAAATCCCTATGTTGTGTCCCAAGAAGTAACATAATGTTATAGGTCCACTATATTTCAAAAACAAAGGAACAAAGTTACAGAAAAAGAGATCATATTTGTGGTTATCAGGGGCAGGAGGTTTGAGTAAGAGAACTGGATGAAGGCAGTCACAGACTTCCCATTATAAGATAAATAAATACCAATAAAACATGATAAATATAATTAATGCTGCTGTATATTTAATATAAAACTTGTTACAAGTAAATCCTAAGAGTCCTCATCACAAGGAAAACTATATATATATTTTTTATTTCTTTAATTTTGTATCTATATGAGATGATGAATGTTCACTAAATTTACTGTGATAATCATTTCATGATGCGTAAGCCAAATCATTATGCTATAAGCCTTAAAGTTATACAGAGCTATTGGTCAATTATATCTCAATAAAACTGGAAGAAAAAAGTTTAATGTAAGACTTATGACTCAGAATAGAGCTAGTGCTGTGTATCATATGGAATTCCTTATCACTTTCCACTAGAGGTTTGTTCCTGAAAGAAAGTTTTCTCCTATTTCCTCTTGTTAAAAGGCAAGATCAACCAGGGACATCTCTTGAGGTTGAAACATAGCTCAGAGAATTAACATTCTATTAGATTCCTGGATAATAACCAAAGATCCCTCTGGAACCTTTGTCTAAAGACAGTTGCCAAATGTCCCAATGACGAGTCAATATTGATGATCAAGCTGCTGCTGCTGCTAAGTCGCTTCAGTCATGTCCGATTCTGTGCGACCGCATAGACGGCAGCCCACCAGGCTTCCCCATCCCTGGGATTCTCCAGGCAAGAACACTGGAGTGGGTTGCCATTTCCTTCACCAATGCATGAAAGTGGCAAGTGAAAATTGAAAGTGAAGTCGCTCATTCGTGTCTGACTCTTAGCGACCCCGTGGACTGCAGCCTACCAGGCTCCTCCATCCAGGGGATTTTCCAGGCAAGACTACTGGAGTAGGTGTTGCCATTGCCTTCTCCGATTGATGATCATATTTATAATTAAATACATTCAGTTCAGTTCAGTTCAGTCGCTCAGTCGTGTCTGACTCTGCGACTTCCTGACCTGCATATAGGTTTCTCAAGAGGCAGGTCAGGTGGTCTGGTATTCCCATCTCTTGAAGAATTTTCCACAGTTTATTGTGATCCACACAGTCAAAGGCTTTGGCATAGTCAATAAAGCAGAAATAGATGTTTTTCTGGAACTCTCTTGCTTTTTCCATGATCCAGCGGATGTTGGCAATTTGATCTCTGGTTCCTCTGCCTTTTCTAAAACCAGCTTGAACATCTGGAAGTTCATGGTTCACATATTGCTGAAGTCTGGCTTGGAGAATTTTGAGCATTACTTTACTAGCGTGTGAGATGAGTGCAGTTGTGCAGTAGTTTGAGCATTCTTTGGCATTGCCTTTCTTTGGGATTGGAATGAAAACTGACCTTTTCCAGTCCTGTGGCCACTGCTGAGTTTTCCAGATTTGCTGTAAGTACAAACTATAGCAGCAACAGTTACAGCAGAATTCTTTTTAATCTCCCTCTGCCAACTATTAGTAACTGAGCCTCCCATATGATTTCAGAGCAAAACATAAATAAAATCTCATCACGTTACATGTATGTACTTTATTTTACTTATAGGTCGTAATATCCCTCCTATTACTAGGAATTTGAATATGGTTGATTAAATAACTAAAGCAAGAATTTCAAATTTATCTTTATCATTTGATCAAAAAATATTTTGCAGAGAGCTCCCCTGTGGTCCAGTGGTTAAGAATCCACCTTGCAGTGGAGGGGACGCAAGTTTCATCCCTGGTCGAGGAACTAGAATTCCACATGCTGCAGAGCAACTAAGCCTGTGCACCACAACTAGAGAATCCTCATGCCGTAACTATGATCTGGACTAATACTATCAACCCTAAACACAGACATCTGTATATTAACACTTCATTATGGTGAGAGAGAGTGACTAGCTCAGTAACGTGATCAGGAGAGGAGAATATCTTACTAACAAACAACTCTTTTGGAGAACTCTCTAAGAATACTAATATTTTGGCAACTGTGTGTTTCCAGAACATTATCTAAGATTCATCAGCATCATAGAATTTGTCAAGGGTCAGGAATCTTGAGAGACCATTTTAGAATTCTGCCTACCACACAGATGTCAGTGCCTACATAGTCTTTAAACTGCTCGCTTCCTCTCTCTCAAGCTATGGGTGTTGGTTCTGAGCCCAAGCAGACAAAAAAAAATGATATCACATACACGCTGTGAAAAATGTATACACAAAGCAGAAAGAAGAAGTGATCTACTATGCACAGGTGGTGGGGCTGCTGAGGGGATATTTAAAGGAAGTTTCAAGAAGTGATATTTCAACTGGATGGTTAGAGAAAGAACCATCACTTCACATTTTTGTCTTCACTGTCTGGAACAGTCTTAAGGTACATAAAAGACCCCTGTTGGCGTTTATTGAATGACCTTGTAGGTGTCTTCTAGTGGAGGTGGGGAAAGAGAATTTTAGGAGAGTGAATCTCATGTACCGAGACCCAAAGCATTGTTTTTTTTTTTTTAAATAAGCATTTGTTTTTATTTGTATTATTTTTATTTATTTTATTGCCTTGTCACATGGCATGTGGGATCTTAGTTCCCCAACCAGGGATCGAACCTGCAGCCCCTGCATTGAAAGTGTGGAGTCTTAACCACTGGACTGCCAGGGAAGTTCCCAGAGACCCAGAGATGTAAAGCCACTTGCTATGTTCAAGGATCAGTGAGAAGCGTTAGATTATCTAAACATACAAGGCATATGGCAAGAGAAGAGGCAGACGATGGGGCCAGAACATGAGAGGCCTGGAATATGGTAAGGAGATAAGACTTTATTTTGTAAATGAAGAGGGATACTTGAAGAGCTTTAAGGAAGTAAAAAAGAAAAAGACAGATTTGTGTTTGAGAAAATTAGCTCCAGTGGAAAGCATGTGTGAAGGCTACTTTGAGGTGAGGGTTAGGATGGATGGGAGTGAGGCTAACCCAGAGCTGTAGGGATTAGGGCCTTGTGGTCTTGGAGTACAAGTGGGTGAGGAGGGTCTACACCAAGACAATGGCAGTGGGATGGAGAAGGGATTGGCTCCCAAAGCTAGTTGGAAAGTAGAGGGACTGAAGAGCATGGCTGGGAAGAGGAGTTGGTTGAATCTGAAGGATGACAAAGTCATGAAGGATGACCTGAAGATGACTCCGATTTAGGAGGTGGATAAATGATGAGCCCATCCATTGACCTTGACGTCTAAGGAGAAGAACAGGCTTGAGGAGGAGGAGGGTGTTGGCAGTGATGGAGAGAAGGGCAGCTGTGAATGACAAGTACACTTTGGGGCATATTGAGTTTGAGATGCTTGTGGAACATCCTAACAGAATCCAAGAGGAGGCTCTTGAGTTCTGAGCTCTAGAGCTTAACAGGGATGGATACACATCGGATTCTCTAACTCCTAGGTGAGCAATCAAGTCACAGCGTTGGATAATCACAAAGGGATGGTGTATAGAGTAAGAAAACAAGGAAGCTGAATATAAAGCCATGAGTCACCAAAAGTTTGCCATGTTGAGGGCAGAAAACATGAACTGGAATCAAAGGTGGGAGAAGAGAGGCTTTGATGGGAACCAGTGAATCTGCGAATATGTAGTGGCCACAGAAGGTAAACAAAGAAATGGGCCTCATGGTCAGAAGAAACTGTGCCCATGAAAATATTTGCTGGTATTGACTGCACTGGCTTGAAGTCGTAAAAAAAAAAAGCCTAGGGAGGGCAAGACCCACCAGACCATGTGTAATTTAAACACAAAACTATAAGTAAATTAGCTTGTAGGACAGATTGTCACAGATTTCTTTACTGGGTTAGGAAATACTTGGTTTCACTGGGTTCTGTTCTTCTGAGGAAAAAAACAACAACAACTTAGAGTGAAAATGTATGATTCTCTTTTGATCTCTATAATTAATAGATTTGACCCAAGTATTCATCGGCCCTTAATGAAAATCAGTGGTGTTTCTGTTACTTTCCACGGTTTCTCGTAAGTTGAAGAACAAAAGAGTATCTTTCATAAGATCATCAAGGGTAAACAGGATGTCACAAGAAGAGAGATCACTGTGGAATAATAAAATTTTTTAAATGAGGCTGATCCATTTTTAATTTAGTTTTCCTTTGCCCATGTCAGTTCAGTTCAGTTCAGTCACTCAGTCGTGTCCAACTCTTTGCAACCCCATGCACTACAGCACGCCAGGCCTCCCTGTCCATCACCAACTCCTGGAGTTTACTCAAACTCCTGTCCATTGAGTTGGTGATGCCATCCAACCATTTCATCCTCTGTCATCCCCTTCTCCTCCCACCTTCAATCTTTCCCATTATCAGGGTCTTTTCAAATGAGTCAGTTCTTCACATCAGGTGGCCAAAGTATTGGAGCTTCAGCTTCAGCATCAGTCTTTCCAGTGAATATTCAAGACTGATTTCCTTTAGGATGGACTGGTTGGATCTCCTTGCGGTCCAAGGGACTCTCAAAAAGTCTTCTCTAACACCACATTTCAAAAGCATCAATTCTTTGATGCTCAACTTTCTTTACAGTCCAACTCTCACATCCATACATGACCACTGGAAAAACCACAGCCTTGACTAGATGGACCTTAGATGGACCTTTGTTGGCAAAGTAATGTCTCTGCTTTTTTTTTTTTTTTAATTAAATTTATTTATTTTTTTTAAATTTTAAAATCTTTAATTCTTACATGCGTTCCCAAACATGACCCCCCCTCCCACCTCCCTCCCCACAACATCTCTCTGGGTCATCCCCATGTACCAGCCCCAAGCATGCTGCACCCTACGTCAGACATGGACTGGCGATTCAATTCTTACATGTCTCTGCTTTTTAATGTGCTGTCTAGGTTGGTCATAGCTTTTCTTCCAAGGAGCAAGCGTCTTTTAATTTCATGGCTGCAGCCACCATCTGCAGTGAATTTGGAGCCCCCAAAAATAAAGTCCGTCACTGTTTCCATTGTTTCCCCATCTATTTCCCATGAAGTGATGAAACTGGATGCCATGATCTTCGTTTTTTGAACGTTGAGTTTTAAGCCGGCTTTTTTACTCTTCTCTTTCACTTTCATCAAGAGGCTTTTTAGTTCTTCTTCACTTTCTGCCATAAGGGTGGTGTCATCTGCATATCTGAGCTTATTGATATTTCTCCCGGCAATCTTGATTCCAGCTCGTGCTTCATCCAGCCCACCGTTTCTCATGATGTACTCTGCATATAAGTTAAATAAGCAGGGTGACAGTATACAGCCTTGACGTACTCCTTACCCTATTTGGAACCAGTCTGTTGTTCCATGTCCAGTTCTAACTGTTGCCTCCTAACCTGCATACTGCCCATGTCAGACTCCATCAAACAACCTGAATGTGAAAGTTGTTCAGTCATGTCTGACACTTTGCAACCGCATGGACTGTACCATCCATGGAATTCTACAGGCCAGAATACTGGAATGGGTAGCCTTTCCCTTCTCCAAAGTAACCTGAATAAATACTAGCAATTGCTGTGCCCCACCAAAATTTGGACATGCTTCAAACATCTCCAAAGAAGGACAATATACTTTTTCGAAAAAATATAAAGATGAAGTTAACCAAGTGTGTGTAAATTCACCACAACCTCTCCTCATTATCTAGAGGGGATGGCCCATGATGATAATTTAGTTAAGGCCAAGTTAAGCCAAAATGCAGATTCAAGTGCCAAAAAATCAGTGTGTCTCTGCTTTTCTCCTCTGTTCCCTCGAAGCTGATGTCTTGCTAAGCAGCTGGCTAAGTATTCACATTCTTGGTGACTTGGAGGAGGCAGAAGCCTTGGCAAAGCAGCAGTAACACACACAGAGACACCTCACTTCTGTCCTCTACAATCCCCTCAAACAGTAAGAATGTCAAACCTTCAGTTCTAGAATGAGACTGAGGGTGTTTATGTGAAGTTATTCTGTGTATGTGCTCAGTTGTTCAGTCATGTCCAACTCTATGCGACCTCATAGATTGTAGCCTGCCAGGCTCCTCTATCCATGGAATTTTCCAGGCAAGCATACTAGAGTGGGTTGCCATGTCCTCCTCCAGGCAATCTTTCCAACCCAGGTATCAAACCCTCATCTCTTGCATCTCCTGCATTGGCAAGTGAACTCTGCCACTGCCTGGGAAATTATATTTCTCTGCTATTCAGTTAGCAGGGGGCTGTGTGACTGGGTTCACACCAGCAGATGAGAGGATTGGTGAGGCTCTTGACCAGTGGAGCCAATAACGTGGTCAAGAAGACCTGACCTAAGGAAAGAGGAAGAGGCCCAGATGAACAGAGAAGTAGGGGAAGCAGCAGTGGCAACGCCAAGCGCTCTTGGAGCCCGTGAGGACAGAAAGCCGAGGTCGGGAGCCCGTCCACCAGAGCAGAAGGGAAACCAAAGAAGAACGCACGCAGAGCTGGAAAAGCAGAAAGCGCAGCATCTTTCCTTAGCGTGAATGAGAAAGCCTCTCACTCTTCTCCGCCCCTCCCCAAACATGCGTGGAGTTTGGTTTCACTCATCTCTTTGAGGAGGTGTTTCCGCATGCACCCTGGCCTACCAATTTACAAGAACATGTATTCATCACTCCCATTAAAAAGTAATGTGAATGTCACCCATGCCTAGTTTCTCAAGCGGCAGGGAAGTAGGGCAGGTTTGAGCACTTTATTTCCTGCCTCATGAAGGTTTGCTGTCAGGCTGCGGTGATCCCATGCAGTGGGCTGAGCAGAAGCAGCCCGAGTCTAAAGGCTGGCCCGTCACTCTCGGTGGCACCTTGGATGGGCTCTTCATAGAGCTAAACCTCAGGTTTCTCACCTGTATAGTAGGAATTATAACATTCCAGATCCGCAATCCCTTTGTAGCAATTCTGAAATCCAAAGGGCTCCAAAAAAACAGATTTTTTTGGTAAACTTGTACAAAATTCATCTGATGACAAAACCTGACCTGAACTAATAATGTGAGACTTAGTTTCCATTTATCCCATTAAACATGATTATCTGGAAGTTTGCTGCAGGAACATCAGTATGTTTGATAACATGAATATTTTGGGGGTGTTATCATTAATCCAGTATATGCACTGATTTGTCCCTCACAAATATGAACCATTTTGAATTCTGAAGCGTACCAGGGACCTGTGTGGAATCTGAATTAAGAGATTGGGGACCTGTTCTTTGGGGTTGTAGGAAGTACTAAGGGAAAATAAAGTGTATCAGGTGATTCTAACGATGCCTTGTTGCTGCTGATACTTAGTCACTATGTTGTGTTTGAATCTTTGCAACCCCAAAGACTAGCCCGCCAAGCTCCTCTGTCCATGGGATTCTCCAGGCAAGAATACTGGAGTAGGTTACCATTTTCTTCTCCAGGGGATCTTACTGACCCCAGGCTCAAACCTGCATCTCCTGCATTGGCAGGCAGATTCTTTACCACTGAGCCACCAGGGAAGCCCACAGCAATGCCTGGCAGTGTGTAAGTGCTCAAGAAATACAAATTAGAATTTATTATTATAAAATATGCAGATAGGGAGTGCTCTGCCCCGATCCTGTTACTCTGGAGTTCACCCAGGGGAAACATTAAACTCAGGTTCTGACTCCTCATCCACCAACTATATCGCTGAAGAGTCTGGACTTTTTGAGGAAAAAAATCTCCCTGGAAAGCCATGTGTATATTCCTACAGGCACTGTGGAGTTGAGACCTAAGACCTAAAGCCAAGAAAGAAATTCCAAATGCACAACATTTGAGGATTACAAGGACAGGGAATGAAAGAAGGGCTGAAACTGGACATGCTCCCTCCCAAAGGTGTTGAGGCCTGGTGGAGAGAGGCTTGCCCTTGGAGCCAGAGAGATCTCATTCCTTGCCCTGCCCTCCCTCGTGATGGGAACTGCTGGATCTCAGTTTCTTCATGTGGAAAGTGGGCTAACAGTACTTCTGAAAGCTTCGCTATAATGGAAATCATTCTTCGTGGGGGCCTGGTACATAGATGAGATTCAGCAAGGAACAGGCAAAAACACACAGGCACCATTATACTGGGTGCTAAGAAAACCAAAGTTTCTAGAGTATAATTCTGCCTTGCCCTGAATTCCTCTCCAGAGGAAAAGCCTTATGTTTCCTGCAAAAGTGAGACTAAGAGGCCACACGGAGGGGGCATTCCATCTATGAAGAGCTCTAAGCCTGTAGTGAGAGTTTCTTCTCTCTTGACAAGACAGTCACCTGTGCCCCTTGGGGGGACTTCTGACTCAGAAGGACAGCCACACACAAGGTCAAGTTCAAAACTGTAAAGGTGATCTGTGGACACACGGCCGGTCAATAAGACTTATTTACCCCTTGAATCCAATTTTGGCTGGATGACCAAGGCCCAGTGTGACCCCTTATAAAAGGAACAATTGTCAAGGGTACTTGGAAGAAAAGAGGGTTGTTTTCTGCCATTCAAAGTGGATCGTTTCATGAAGGAGACCTTTCACCCAAATAATCACCTTGTCCTCGCATGTCCAGATCAGGCCCAACACAGAGAATAAACAGATACCCATATAGAGGCGGCCTTGAGATTAACCCCAGCCAATGCCTGGTTTTCTACAGAGACTTTGACCTGAGTAATCATGTTCTCTCCAGACCTGAGCCACACTACTTGAGACACGCCAGGTGTTAAAACATTCGCAACCTCTGGGCTTTCCTCAGCACTCCTTTCCTCTTTCCCGCCCATCATGGCTAGAGGTGAGAATTCCCCTCTTTCCTGCCCTCCTGAGCCTCAGGGCTTCAGCCCCCTCATTCCATCAGAGTCAGGGCAGCACTGAGAACACCTTCGCAGTACCCGCCCCCAAGCCCGGCATGAAGAGGCTTCCTTTGAACGGTGGCTCTCCATGAACTCATTCCCATTTCTTCAGAGCAGTGGCTCAACAGCCAGATCAATCTCAGGGTTAGGGGCCCGTCAACTAAAAAGATGCACAACGTGAGAGTTGCGAGTTACATTTCATTTGGGATCCAATGAGGATTGCAGCCCAGGAGACAGCACCTCCGATAGCTCTGAGAGACTGCTCCAAAGAGGCAGTAGGGGAAGGTCAATACATTAGATTTTGGTGAAGGGGGAGTTCAGGGCAATCAAGAACTTGTTTTACAAAAGGCTTTCTGCTAGTCATGAGGAGCCATGTTACCATGAAAGGATTTAGTGCTTTTCTAGACATCAGGGAGGAAATGCAAGGATTGAGATCATGAAATCAGTTTCTGAAAGTACCAATATCTAAAGACCTGTTCCACCAGTTTCCCTGGAGCACAGAGTGCCACACTCTCCACCCTGAAACCCCTTCAGGGAGTGTTGAGGGCCAGCAGCTGCAGTAGCATGGGCACATGGCGAAAGCCCATGTTGCTGTTGCTCAGTTGCTGGCAAGTGCCCTTGGCAAGTGCCAATTTGTAGTTGACAGTACCAACAGAGCTGGAGCACCAGAGAAAGGCATAGAGAATCAACAAGAGAGTGAGAAGAGAGCATTTTTTTTAAGAAATAATCTGACATTTGATTAATTTCTTAAAGCATCAAAGTATAAAGGA
This sequence comes from Ovis canadensis, assembly GCF_042477335.2. Classification (NCBI taxonomy): domain Eukaryota; kingdom Metazoa; phylum Chordata; class Mammalia; order Artiodactyla; family Bovidae; genus Ovis; species Ovis canadensis. Next base: position 86,520,071 of record NC_091253.1, read on the forward strand.
AATATCCACAAGTCCATCCCGGTATAAATAAATAGATGGGGACAGGTCTGGTTTTCCAGTGGCTAAGCCTCTGTGCTCGCAATGCAGGGAATCTGAGTTCGTTCCCTGATGGGGGAACTAGATCCCACAGGTCGCAACTAAGAGTTTGCATGCCACAGCAAAGATCAAAGATCTTCAGTGCCACAACTAAGACCGGGTGCAGCAAATAAATAATAAAATAAATAAAAATAAATATTTTAAAAGTAAGTAAATATATAAATGTAGGAGAAAGGACAGCTCTTCCTTACAAAAGAATTCCACTTAATAAATGTAGAAAGAATGAAGAAAATAGAAATTCACCATTAGAAACCACAGGAATAACTGCAGCAGGCAAGATCCTGCTAAAATTAGTAGGCAAAAGTTTGAGGAGAAACAGTATTTGCATAGTCTCCAAGTGTTTCTCCTATGAAAGTGAAAACTCAAGGTGTTTGTGGCTCAGTCGTGTCCAGCTCTTTGCAACCCAATGGACTGTAACCCGCCAGGGATTCTCCAGGCCAGAATACTGGAGTGGGTAGCCATTCCCTTCTCCCGGGGATCTGCCTGACCCAGGGATCAAACCCGGCCTCCTGCATTGCAGGTGGACTGTTTACTGTCTGTGCTACCAGGGAAGCCCATATAGCCCGACACTGTTGATGACTTAGTGTTCCGCCGCAGGTTTACCCAATCACCCCTCAGGTTCTTCCCACCCGCACTGCCGCTGCTACCATCACTCGCACCGCCTCCAGCTGAGGACCCTGAGCCACCCGCGGTGACAATTTCACACCTAGGCTCACGGTCTAGGGTTGGCATTGCTGTGACCACTGTAGCTGAACTTGAACGTCACTGTTAGTGTTGTATGACATCTTGCTGCCGCTGAGCGTGTGGCCAAACACTGCTAGCATGCTGCCACATGGCTGGCATTTCATCTCCTGTATCTCAGCCCCGGTTCTGTGACAAGGCTCCCTGCTGTCTCCTGAGACTTCACACTCAGCCTTCTGTTCAAAGGGGATTGTGTGCAGAGTCTGGACCTTGGATGCCAGGATGAAACACTGTCTTGCAGAATATTTCTTTTTTTATGTTTTTCTGTAAGGGAACACTGTATTGTTCCACATTTTAGCTTTGGTTTTGTAATCACTGATTATATAATGAGTTCTGGTTCTCTGCTGGCAAAATTGGTCTGCAACTGTTAAAGGCACAGCTGCTTTAGAACACACGGAGATGGAGACTGTGTCCGTATGACCCACTGCCTCTGCCACCATCCTTGCTAATCTCCTGAAGGATCAGGCCCACTTTATACTACAATGTGGTGGGTGGCAGGGCGACAGCAGGACAACTCCACTGTTGCACAAAAAGAAGCAGATCCTCGTTGTGAAGTTGGCAATTTTGCAAAACATCAGCTACCTCTAGTGGGGCCAACTTGATCTGCTTCCCTCCTGTCTCAGAGCTTGAAAGTCTGTGTCCTTGACTTCCAGATTTGGGTTTCCAGATAAAACACACAACTCCCAGTTAAATTCCAATTGTGGAATAACAGTGAAAACATTTTTTCAGTGTAAATATGTCCCATGCAACACCTGGGACATACACTAAAAAGACAGTATTCATAATTTGTCTGAAATTCAAATGTAACTGGGCTGTGCTAAGTCGCTTTCAGTTGTGTCTGACTCTTTGTGACCCCAGGGACTGAAGCCCACCAGGCTCCTCTGTCCACAGTAGGCAAGAAGACTGGAGTGGGGAGCCTTTCCTTCTCCAGGGGATCTTCCTGACCCAGGGAAATGCAACTGGGCAGCCTCTTATTTTTATTTGCTAAATCTGGCAATCCTACTCAAGATCAGACTCTCGTCATTGTCCTGTCCTCTGGGTCTGTCCTTGTGGGACTCCGATAATTCATTCTGCCAAGAAGCCTGAGACAGAATGAGGCAAAGGAAGAATCTTAATCACTCTTGGCTTTTTGTTCTTATCTAGCTCCAAGTGTCACAGATATGCATTAAATTCATAAATAAATTAAAACCTCTCATTTGAAGTTTGATTCATTTCTATCCTGAAACTTTAGCAACATTGGATTCCACTGAGAGGAAGGATGGTATAAAGAGGAAAGAATGATCTAGGGATGGAGGAATCTGGCCGCTCATCCCAGGCCAAGCGGCCGTGATGTGGCGCACTCTCTCTTTAGTCTCCATTTGAGAACTTGAAGGAGTCAATTAAACGACCTCTAAGATCCATTCCAGGGCTAATAATTCTATGGTTCTGGCTTCAAAAAGTCTGAAACTTACGACATGGCTGGCTGTGGCTGTGAAAGTCACTCAGTTTTGTCCAACTCTTTGGGACCCCACAGACTATACAGTCCATGGAATTCTCCAGGCCAGAATACTGGAGTAGGTAGCCTTTCCCTCCTCCAGGGGATCTTTTCAACCCAGGAATCGAACCCAGGTCTCCTGCATTTCAGCCAGATTCTTTACCAGCTGAGCCACAAAGGAAGCCAAAGAATACTGGAGTGGGTAGCCTTTCCCTTCTCCAGGGGATCTTCCTAACCCAGGAAGCGCACCGGGGTCTCCTGCATTGCAGGCGGATTCTTTACCAACTGAGCTACCAGGGAAGCCGAAACTTAAGACATATGTAACTGAAAGTCACAGTATTAGATTATAAAAGCTTAAACATCAGGAATTTTTTATATGCTGAATTTTTTAATAAGTTGCTTACCAATTTTCTATCTGTTCAGTTCAGTTCAGTCACTCAGTCATGTCAGACTCTTTGCAACCCAAGGACTGCAGCATGCCAGGCCTCCCTGTCCATCACCAACTCCCCAGAGTTTACTCAAACTCATGTCTATTGAGTTGGTGACGCCATCCAACCATCTCATCTTCTGTCGTCCCCTTTTCTTCCCACCTTCAATCTTTCCCAGCACCAGGGTCTTTTCAAATGAGTCAGTTCTTCTCATCAGGTGGCCAAAGTATTGGAGTTTCAGCTTTAGCATCAGTCCTTCCAATGAATATTCAGGACTGATTTCCTTTAGGATGGACTGGTTGGATCTCCTTGCTGTCCAAGGGACTCTCAAGAGTCTTCTCCAACACCACCATTCAAAAGCATCAATTAGAAGAGTACATATCTTGAGCTCCTCAGAATTCTTGTTACTACATTAAATACTTTGTGCAAACTTTTTACATAATTAGTATTCAGGTACAAGATTCACCTGTCAGAATACTCTAACAGAATTTTCCAGTCTATCATTCTTTTTTTTAAAATATTTATTTATTTGGTTGTGCCAGGTCTTCGTTTCAGCATTCAGGATCTTCAAATCTTCGAACTTTGTTGTTGCATGTGGGATCTAGGTCCCTGACCAGGGATCGAACCTGGGTCCCCTGGGCTGCTCTCTAGTTGTGGTGTGTAGGCTTCTTGTTGTGGTGGTTTCCCTTGTTGTGGAGCATGGGCTCTAGGCTCATGGGCTTCAGTAGCTGTGTCACAGGGCTTAGCTTCTTCTTGGAATCTGAGACCTTCCTGGACCAGGGATCGAACTAGAGTCCCCTGCATTGCAAGGTGGATTCTTAACCATGGAACCACCAGGAAGCCCAGTAAACTCCAGCGTTCTAAATTAAAGCTGTATACTGAACTTGAGCCATTAGTAGTTACTCTAAAGAGAGACCAGTATGATCTTGGGTAAAGGAAGATATTTCGTGAAGATGTTCTTACTCAAGATCTAAAATATATGCTAAGGAAAAAGCACTTAGACTTAGGTGAGCATACTTTTCAAGTAGATTCAACAAACATATTGACTATCCCACTGGACTATACTGTACACTCTTCTGGTTTTAAACTCCATTTTATAAATGTTTATGGCGCCCAAATTTCTATGTTCACATTTCATTTTTCTCCTCAGTTTTGAACCAAATTTCTAATTCCCTAATAGAAATCACCACCTAAATGTCCCACAGATACCTCAAACTCAGTAAATGTAAAATAAAGTGGAAATTAACACAACATTGTAAATCAACCATGCTTCAATATTTTTAAAAAATGCAGTGCTTGTTCCCTTCACCCCACAACCTGCTCTATTGGCCTCCTCGAACTTGATTAATGGTATTAATATCCACCATCATCATTATCATGGTAGAATGATGTGACAAGAATACTGGAGTAGGTTGCCACTCCAGTGGCAGGTATCTTCCCAACCCAGGAATTGAACCGGCATCGAACCAGAAGACATCTCCTGCATTGACAAGCAGATACTTTACCATTAGCGCTACCTGGGAAGCCCATTGATGAGCAGAAAGTGAAAGTGAAGTCGCTCAGTCATGTCAGACTCTTTGCGACCCCGTGGACTGTAGCCCACCAAGCTCCTCCATCCATGGGATTCTCCAGGTAAGAATACTGGAGTGGGTTGCCATTTCCTTCTCCAGGGGATCTTCCCGACCCAGGGATCGAACCCAGGTCTCCCACATTGCAGGCAGACGCTTTAACCTCTGAGCCACCAGGGGAACCCCTTGATGAGCAGAGGAGAGAGGTCAAATGTCAGCAGGCTGTAAGGGGCAGGGATATTCTACAGATTGGAAAATCTGTTTCTCAGTTGTTAAAAACTCATTACTCATTAAGTAAATATTCTGTGAATACCACTTAAATTCCAGGCTTCTTGATCTTTATTTTTACTTTTTTTTGGTTATGCTTAAATAGGAAAAGGAGTACGTCAAGGCTGTATATTGTCACCCTGCTTATTTAACTTTTGTACAGAGTACATCATGAGAAATGCTGGACTGGAAGAAACAGAAGCTGGAATCAAGATTGCGGGGAGAAATATCAATAACCTCAGATATGCAGATGACACCACCCTTATGGCAGAAAGTGAAGAGGAACTAAAAAGCCTCTTGATGGAAGTGAAAGAGGAGAGCGAAAAAGTTGGCTTAAAGCTCAACATTCAGAAAATGAAGATCATGGCATCTGGTCCCATCACTTCATGGCAAATAGATGGGAAAATAGTGGAAACAGTGTCAGACTTCATTTTGGGGGGCTCCAAAATCACTGCAGATGGTGATTACAGCCATGAAATTAAAAGACGCTTACTCCTTGGAAGGAAAGTTATGACCAACCTAGATAGCATATTCAAAAGCAGAGACATTACTTTGCTGACTAAGGTCCATCTAGTCAAGGCTATGGTTTTTCCAGTGGTCATGTATGGATGTGAGAATTGGACTGTGAAGAAGGCTGAGCGCTGAAGAATTGATGCTTCTGAACTGTGGTGTTGGAGAAGACTCTTGAGAGTCCCTTGGACTGCAAGGAGATCCAACCAGTCCATTCTGAAGGAGATCAGCCCTGGGATTTCTTTGGAAGGAATGATGCTAAAGCTGAAACTCCAGTACTTTGGCCATCTCATGCGAAGAGTTGACTCATTGGAAAAGACATTGATGCTGGGAGGGATTGGGGGCAGGAGGAGAAGGGGACGACAGAGGATGAGATGGCTGGATGGCATCACGGACTCGATGGATGTGAGTCTGAGTGAACTCCAGGAGTTGGTGATGGACAGGGAGGCCTGGCGTGCTGCGATTCATGGAGTTGCAAAGAGTCGGACATGACTGAGCAACTGAGCTGAACTGAACTGAACTCATGGCTTGTGGGAACTTAGTTCCCAGACCAGAGATGGAACCTGGGTCCTAGCATGGAAGCATGGAATCCTAACCCCGAATCACCAAGAAAGTTCCACTTTTGACATTTTCTATTATTATAAAGTATTTAATACTACAGAAAGGAACATGAAATATATGTATGGTTTAAAAACAATCATTGTGTGTGTCACCTCCACCCTGGGCTTTCCTGGAGGCGCAGTGGTAAAGAGTCTGCCTGCCAATGCAGGAGATGCAGGTTTGGTCCCTGGGTCAAGAGGATCCAGTGGAGAGGGAAATGGCAACCCACACCAGTATTCTTGCCTGGAGAATTCCCGGACGGAGGAGCCTGGCAGGCTGCAGTCCATGGGGACAGACATGACTGAGTGATTAAACAACAGTGATTAAACAATAACATCTCCACTCATGCTGAGAAATGGAATTGCCAGGGCCTCAGAACCCTACTTCTCTTGTCTTTCTTCCTGAGCACTGGAGACATCACCATCCTGATTTCTGTGATACTCATTTCATTGCTTTTATTAGTTGCTTTGCCACATTGATAGGCTAGAGAGAGAGAGATACAGGTATATATTCCAAGTTTTCTAGGACAATAAACAGTGTACGGTCAAAAATAACTAAGCCTACAGGGACATATGCTAACAAGAATGAAAACTAGAAGAAAGAGACCTCCAAAGAAATTTTGAAATTACTGCACAACATATACAAGCAACTATGCTTACTAAGTTCAGAGAAAAAAGTAGTAAATATATGCAAAAGAGGAAATTATAAAAAGTGATTTGGCCAATTTAAAAAAGAACCAAATAGAATGTCTCGAAGCAAAAAATACAATAAACCAAGTTAAAAACTCAATAGAAATGTTAAAGCAATTTAAACACACTGAGGAGAAAATTAGAGAAACAAAATATAGATCAGGAGAAATTATCCAGAGTATAATGTAGAAAAACAACTGGAAAAAACATAGCTTTACAAATATGATTCAAATGGTAAAGAATCTAGTCTTTAAAGACTAAGATGACACTAATTTCCTTCAGAAAGAGCTTTCATTTGCCTCTGCTAGGCACACAGGCACACTTCCATATGGTCAAAGCTATGGTTTTTCCAGTATTCATGTATGGATGGGAAAGTTGGACCATAAAGAAGGCTGAGCACAGAAGAATTGATGCTTTTGAATTGTGGTGCGGTGCTAGAGAAGACTCTTGAGAGTCCCTTGGATTGCAAGGAGATCAAGCCAGTCAATCCTATAGGAAATTGGTCCTTGAATATTCATTGGAAGGACTGATGCTGAAGTTGAAGCTCGATACTTTGGCCACCTCATGCAAAGAGCTGACGCATTGGAAAAGACCCTGATGCTGGGAAAGATTGAGGGCAGGAGGAGAATGGGGCGACAGAGAATGAGATAGTTAGATAGCATCACTGATTCAATGGACATGAATTTGAGCAAACTGCAGGAGATAGTGATGGACAGGGAAGCCTGGCATGCTGCAGTTGATGGGATCACAGAGTCAGACATAACTTAGTGTCTGAAAAAGAAGGAGGCACACAGGAACATTTTAAATCACTTTAAACTAAATTCACTTTAGTTTGAGAGAGTTTTATGGTATTATGGTTTCCTGATCTCTTCGTTTTCATTTATTTATTTTTCATCATCAAATGAATGTGGCTTTCAAGCTGTGAGAGTGCTAACCTGCAGTTATATCTTGTCAGGGCAGTTCCCATCTGCCCTGGACCTTTCCCATCTGTCCTGCTCTGCCCAGTGTAAGGACCTGAGGGAGGCGGCACATTTACTTTTGTTTCACTCTTGCTCTGAGGGATTTTCCTGTTTGAGTAAGGAGAGGAGCAGGCCCTAGGTTTTGACTCTGTGCTCCTTGTCCTAAGAAGCCCTAAGAACCAATCTGGCCTAATTGGCAAATGTCCTTAGTTCAAAAACAGCTTTAGGGTACCACTTAACTTTAGAGACCATGTTTTCCTTTGATCTGGGGCTTTAACCTCTTACTATCTTGTCTGATCTTTGATGCTTTGAAGAAGTTATAAATTTTTGTTTTTCTTTTTTGTTTTAGTGAGTGTTTTTGGTTGTTTCTAGTAGGAGATTGGTCTGATCTTCATCCTGCCTTATTCTTGGAAATGCAAATCCTCTCATCTTTCTAGGCTTAACTGAACTGCACACTTAGAAACAAAAACCCAACACAATCTTCTGTAAGCAAGTTACCATAGGAAAAGCAAGCACATGTTTTTTAAGTCTCCTGTACTTTAGGAGAAGAATTATTGTAAAGTTCACTCAAATAGGCTACAAAACTTGAAGTGCCATTAAAATTTTTAAGAAATATATCTGAAATTTTCTAAGTTTTCCCCCCAAAATTTAATTTTCAAACCACTGCTAAATTATTTTTAAATTGCAGCATTTTATCCAGAAATTGCTTTTCCATAGAACTCAACTACCCAAGAATCTAAAAGTATATAAAATGACTCTACATAATCCAGTTAGATGACAAAAGTGTTGTCACCTTATTTAATGTACTTTATTCATCAGAAGTCTTTGAGGCCTCATTCAGAGTTGATTAGCTCTTATTTTATACACAATCCAAAGAAACCTCATTCTTTGGTTTTCTAACCCATTAAACACAGAGAAGTAATAACTTGAAGGAAAACATGTATTTTCAAAGGCAGGCTCATTACAAGAGTCAGGGATGGCACTTAACAAACCCACAAGTGTAAAACAGGATTTTATGTATCCATGTATAAAATGTTCAAAAAGTTCTAGAAGAGGCACAATGGAGAATTCTTTAGCTCTGCTGGGTCTTCGTTGCCGCTCTCAGGCTTTCTCCAGCTGTGCGTGGCGCACGGGCTTTTCGTTGCCGTGGCTTCTCTTGCTCTCTAGGGCTTGTCGGCTTTAGTAGCTGCAGCACGTGGCTCAGTAGTTGTGGCTCCTGGGCTTAGTTGCCCCGTGGTGTATGTGGAATCTTCCTGGAGCAGGGATCAAACCCGTGTCCTACACTGACAGGTGGATGCTTAACCACTGGCCCACCAGAGAAGTCTACAACGGAGACATTTTGCCCAACATTCTAGCTCCTGGGAGGCTCATGGTACCATTCACAGCTTAGTGAACAAACCTCTACATTCTTGGTATTGTTCCTATGGTAGCATCAAACCAGTGAAGCCATTTCTAAGAAAGACAGGGATATAATGTCTTTGATATATTTTCTGTAATTTTTAAGGAAATAAAATGAAAAATTACTCTTAGGGTAAAAGCTTGCTGATTTGGAGAATCTCACTCACTAGTTGGGCCTGAAAAATAAGCATTTCTGTATTACAGCCTGCTGATCCAACTTCCCTCTGAGACTGACTCCAGAAAATTCAGAGCTTATAAATACCCTAAATGTACCTTTCAGTTCTTTAGCCTTCAATCTAGGAGTTGAGAGAAGGGACATTTTTCTCAGTATCACTGACGTCTAAAACAGGAACTTAAAGAGAAAGCAACTATACTGGCCACAAGTGAAAGAAAGGGGCAGAGATGAGGAGGGTATGGTTTTACTTTACAGCAGTCCCATTTGGGCCAAGTTATAGATATAGAAAAGATAACTTAACCAGTGCAAAATGAAACTGTCAAGATTGTTAAGTGATAGATGACAATCAGGGTTCAAAATTTGCATGGGGAAGGGGAGATGAAGGGAGTTGGAGGACAGGAAACATTCCCAGATGGTCCTGCTTTGGTTTATCTCTGTTTCAGCACAAAGGGTGCCAATCAGCTTCCTGATGTATGTTAGGAGACACAGCTCTCAACTTACACATTGATTTTATATCTCCCTGAAATGTAGGCTCTGTTTCTGTGGTATAGGAGAATCATTACTTGAAAGGTTTCAGACTTCCCTGATCCTACAAGATGAGGTGCTGAGTTTTAGTATCATTATCATTATTACATCATTAGTATCATTCTAGAATCTCAAAAGTGGGAAAACCCAGACACCTGCTTAACTGCAAAGTGATGGCTATTTTATATCCAGTGTATTTCCCCTTGCTTTCCCCCTTAGTATTTATTGTACCATCTTGACTTTCCAAGTATTTAATTTGTAAGCTATTTTTTTTTAATTTCACAAATGAACTTAACAACTGAAATGTAGTAGGAGAAAAAAAACTTCTGTTTTGATTAGAATTGGCAAATAGGTTTCATTTTGCTAGTCAATTCTGGTAGATCTGACAGCAAGCCACATTCTGAAGAGTATTGAAACTGCTTCTAAGTTCAGGAGGAGAGAGCTCTGAGATCCATTAGCAATGTCTGCTCTAACATAGGACTGGGAATATAGCATGCCTGTCAAATATTTGTTATTCATGGCTTAGTTCAACAAATACTGAATGTCAAGTAGTATGCAAAGTATAAGAGTTTGTTTTATATTGTTTTTGTTTTAAATAAAGAAAACATAGTTCTTTTATTTAATGTAATAAATGGCAGGCATATGACCAAATAACTAAAATCTGATGTGGAATATGCAGTAAGGAAAGTGTATCAAGGTCCAGAGGGCCAGAGAGGAAGAGGGGAGATGGATCTTCAGGGAATGGGTCTAGGAGAAGGCCAATAATCAGCAGTTTCAGACAGACAGCTGGGTGACCTCAGTTTTGCTCTGAATCTACCCCTTCGCACTTCAACCATAAGTGGCAGAGCACCAGTATATGACCAATTTCCAGGTGGGCAAATTTCCTATAGTATTCTAATAACTAGCTCATAGAGCTCTTCTCTTGTTATCCACAGCCTTTATCTCATTATCAGTGAATCCTGGCTGGATGCCATGAGGGTATAGACTATGCTCTGTGGGCATCTGAAGGAGCCAGCCAAGGAGGACGGCACAGAGAGCACCCCAATGGGCTTATCCTTTCAGAGCACACAGGCTAACAATGACAGGAATGGCCCAAAACCAAGAACAAATATTTTTAAAAGGCATCAGCTTTGTGAGTAGCATCAGGAAGGTCAAAAATCCAAAATAATCCAAGGTTGGAAAATGCTAAACAGAGGAGCTATTTATAAGCTGTGTTTGGAACAAAACAATCAACCAAGTAAGACTATGATCAATTTGGGGGAAGAGATGCATAATGGTAACATATATAAGAACATTAGAAGAAAATAATCAGGACTTTCCTGATGGTCCAGTGGCTAAGACTCTGTATTCCCAATACAGAGGGCCCAGGTTTGACCCCAGGTCAGGGAACTAGATCCCATATCCCATTTAAGACCCAGCACAGCCAAATAAATTTAAAAATACATTTAAAAATCATAATTACCAAATTACTTCCTGTCATTTTCCTCTGTAGAAGGTATTTCTCATAGATGATGCATTAAACTCATCTAGAATATCTGTAAAAATGTATGTTCCCAGGCCCCATTTCGGACCTACCAAGCCTAAATCTCTAGAAGCCTGTGGCGAATGTACATTTTTAACAGCTCTTCCTTCTCCAAGTGATCCATATATACCCTACAGATTTAAAACCACTACTCTTAGGGACAGAATGACAAGGGCTATAAGCTTCCCCAGTGGCTCAGTGGTAAAGAATCTGCCTGCAGAACAGGAGAAGTGGGAGACTCAGGTTCGAGCCCTAGGTCAGGGTGATCCCCTGGAGGAGGACATGGCAACCCACTCCAGTATTCTTGTCTGGAGAATCCCACCAGAGGAGCCTGGTGGGCTACAGTCCATATGGTTGCAAAGAGTTGGACGTGACTGAAACGACTGAGCACGCATAAGGAAATGAAATCCAGGATAAATGAGAAGGTGGTGAGAGTGCCAGCTGCTTTAGATGTGTTTAATTCTGCAACTCCTATGAAATACATCCAGGATAAAAAGTAACCAGCAGATGAAATTATATAAATCTCAACATCAGTCTTTAAGAAATCATGCTGCTGCTGCTAAGTCACTTCAGTCACATCCAACTCTGTGTGACCCCATAGATGGCAGCCAACCAGGCTCCCCTGTCCCTGGGATTCTCCAGGCAAGAATACTGGAGTGGATTGCCATTTCCTTCTCCAATGCATGCATGCATGCTAAGTCGCTTCAGTTGTGTCCGACTGTGTGACCCTATGGATGGCAGCCCACCAGGCTCATATGTCCACAGGATTCTCTAGGCAAGAAGACTAGAGTGGGCTGCCATCTCATGGAAATGGTATAATTCCTAGAAGCCTGGATGGAGGTAGATGAATATTTGTTGCCATCACATGGCAAAAGGGAAGATTCAATAAAATACAGAATTGTCAATTGTATATGGATTCCTAGTAAAACCTTGGAAAGCATTAATAGTATTCATAAACACTTAAAAGTAGTGTTGATCATTAATAGTCAGACTGGAGTCATCACAAATAAATACATGTGTCTTTTACTTTCAGCTGCATCAACCTCTTCTTGAAAAATGTCATTATAAATTATAAATAAAAAACTATGCATACTAAACTGATATCATTTTTAAAATAAGTCTCATACAACAGCAGAATGATGGAATTAGCTTGTGTTGAGTTTTTCTTAGGCATTTGCACAGGGTCTCATGATATATACTGAGCAAGATGGAGAAATGTGAGAAAACCGGTAGGACTAACCATTTTTAGCCACTGGACCATCAGGAAAGTCCCGATTATTTTCTTCTAATGTTCTTATATGTGTTAGCATTATCCATCTCTTCCCCCAAGTTGATCATAGTCTTACTTGGTTGATTGTTTTGTTCCAAACATAGCTTATAAATAGCTCTTCTGTTTAGCATTTTCCAACCGTGGATTATTCTGGATTTTTGAGAGCCTACTTTATGTCAGGAACTCTGCTAAATGTTTTGTGGTTACTATTTAAACATCTACCCATTTCTATAAAGTGAAAACAACTGTCCCATTTTACAGATGAGGAAACTAAGCAGAGAGTCATCAGGTAACTTGCCCAGGGTCATATAGCCAGGATATGGTGGAGTTAAGGTTGAGGGGCCAACTTTGTGATCAAACTTTGCATGCCTACCAACTACGCTTTATTTCAGCTGGATGGAGTCACAACTAGGTAGAATGCCATGTCCAGAAAGAGTTCATCTGTGGTTCGTGCCAACCTGAAGGATTCACCAATGACTGCCGTGGGTCAAAGTTGTCCCAGAACTGCTCAACATTTTTACTAGTGATTTAGATAAAAATATAAAGGTTGGGCTTATTTGCAGATGGCATAAAGCTAGAGAAAGGGATAACTAAAACTGTAAATGAGATTGGCAGATGAGAACAACAGGCCAGAGTCGAAAAGATAAAAATTTTTAAAGGACCATGGTAAAATCCTATACCCTGGTTACAAAAGAAAGTACAGTTAGGAATACACAGCTTAAGACAAAAGGTAGAAACTTGTATTGACCTGGTCAGCCTCCTAGAGACTAGATCAAAATGATAAATATGTGATGACAAAAAAATGACTTCACTTACTTCTTTAACTGGCCCCCTGACCCATGCCCCTCCAAAGCTGAAGTTACCATATTCATCTAATTTGAGATGCCATTGATTGCAAGATGCACCAATAGCTTAGCACCGCTGAGAAAATAGGAGGGAATACATCAATTAAACGAGGACACAACACTTTCACATTCAGTTCAGTTTAGTTCCGTCACAGTCGTGTCCGACTCTTTGCAACCTCACGGACTGCAGCACGCCAGGCCTCTCTGTCCATCACCAACTCCTGGAGCTTACTCAAACTCATGTCCATCGAATCAGTGATGCCATCCAACCATTTCATCCTTGTCGTCCCCTTCTCCTCCTGCCCTCAATCTTTCCCAATGAGTCAGATCTTCACATCAGGTGGCCAAAGTATTGGAGTTTCAGCTTCAGCATCAGTCCTCCCAGTGAATATTCAGGACTGATTTCCTTTAGGATGGACTGGTTTGATCTTCTTGAAGTCCAAGGGACTCTCAAGAGTCTTCTCCAACACCACAGTTCAAAAGCATCAATTCTTTGGCGCTCAGCTTTCTTTATAATCCAGCTCTCACATCCATACATAACTACTGGAAAAACCATAGCCTTGACTAGCTAGGAGATCCAACCAGTCCATTCTGAAGGAGATCAACCCTGGGATTTCCTTGGGTTCAACAGGTTCATTTCCTTGAAGGAATGATGCTAAAGGCAAAGCTCCAGTACTTTGGCCACCTCATGCGAAGAGTTGACTCATTGAAAAAGACTCTGATGCTGGGAGGGATTGGGGGCAGGAGGAGAAGGGGACGACCGAGGATGAGATGGCTGGATGGCATCACAGACTCGATGGACGTGAGTCTGAGTGAACTCCGTGAGATGGTGATGGACAGGGAGGCCTGGCGTGCTGCGATTCATGGGGTCGCAAAGAGTCAGACACGACTGAGCGACTGAACTGACTGACTGACTAGCTGGACCTTTGCTGGCAAAGTAATGTCTCTGCTTTCTAATATGCTGCCTGGGTTTGTCATAACTTTTCTTCCAAGGAGCAACCATCTTTTAATTTCATGGCAGTGATTTTAGAGCCCAAGAAAATAAGGTCTGTCACTGTTTCCACTGTTTCCCCATCTATTTGCCATGAAGTGATGGGCCCAGATGCCATGATCTTAGTTTTCTGAATGTTGAGTTTTAAGCCAACTTTTTCACTCTCCTCTTTCACTTTCATCAAGAGGCTCTTTAGTTCTTCGCTTTCTGCCATATTGCTTTCATATTACTTAACATTTTTGTTTCATAATGGTGGAAGGAACTTTCTAAACTTCACTAGCTCTTTGTGGCACCTCCTAACCCTCAGCTGTTAGTCTTGTGCAGGAACAGTTTAGTGAGGAAGTTGTTAAGGATACTAGAAAGAAACCCTCAGAGTCAAAGAGAGAGATTCACTGAATTAGAATTGCATTAACTAGCTGTGATGGAAAGGAAGCCCCTACAGGAAGTGGGCATCTTTATTTAGAAGCACAAAGGAAAGAACCACAGAGTGAAAGGACTTGGTCTTCCACTAAGACTCTGAGAATTACCACAAGAAAAATTTCTTGTGCTAACGGTCCTAGGACTTGGGAGCACTTTCAGATGAGAGTCCAGAGAATTCCCTTGCAGCCCAGAAGTTAGAAATCTGTGCTTTCATGACCAAGGGCCCAGGTTCAAGCCCTGGTAATGTAACTAAGATCCTGAAAGCCACGCAGCAAAAAAAAAAAAAAAAAACAAAACCCAAAAACCAGATGAGAGTCCAGAAGCAATCACTGATTTGTGCAGTGCTTCCAAGATTGTTCAACAGGTTACTTCAATACAGAGCCAGGAATATAGGCTGATGTCACCATTGCTGATGACTCTTAATTGTGAACAAAAAAAAATTTAATAGACATAGATTTGTTTTTCACATCAATTGTGCGTAATACAAAAGGAAAGCATAAGAAAAAATAAATAGGTTAAGGTATTCACCAGACTTCTCTTATGGAATCCAATGTTCTAAAATGCATTTCACTGCAGAGTTGGGTATATTTGTCCTGTTTTTCCAAAGACAATCATCCTCTGTGCTACCAGAGGTGGTATCAGTTAGGCAGGATTTCTTTAAACAGTTCTTTCAAGGATTTTTTTTTTCCCTGAGCCAATGACTCCAGCTCCCAACCCCCAATTTTTAATATAGCTCCTTTCTTGATTCTTTTCAGAAGGTGTCAACAGAAGATTCCAGAAAATAACCAAGATCGTATTCCGTCCTGAAATGATCATTAAATTGTTTGTTGAATGAAAAGTTGATGAGCGGCCATTGTCTATTTGTACCATTAGAAATATAAAGCAGGTTGTTGGCTCCTATACAAGCAGTCACGGCCCTGTATTATCTGTTACCTGGTCAACAGCAATTACAAGACCATTGATCAGAAGAGACATCCCAATTTCAGGAATGTTAAATGTGAAAAGATATGTATCTAAGAATCAATCAAATTCAGTAATA
This sequence comes from Ovis canadensis, assembly GCF_042477335.2. Classification (NCBI taxonomy): domain Eukaryota; kingdom Metazoa; phylum Chordata; class Mammalia; order Artiodactyla; family Bovidae; genus Ovis; species Ovis canadensis. Next base: position 86,535,588 of record NC_091253.1, read on the forward strand.
ATGCTCTACTTGCAGACTGAACCCAATCCAAACTTCGGAATCTTTGCTGTTGCCTGACAAAGGAGGCTCAAGAGGCTCTTGAACATTGAAAGATTTCATAGTCACAGTTCTGTTTACTCTGGTGTAATGTAATCAAATCATCCATCATTTTTCTAAGAGAAGTATTTGAATTCTCAGCTTTTAGGTTGATGCATGAGTGAGTTGCCCAGCTGAAGAGTGACTTTGGCTAACTGACATCTAGCAGCCCTGCCTCAATGCATCGTCCTGGCTCTTTACATCTCATAGAGTGGTCGCTGTCATCACATACCCACCAGCAATCTTGCATAATATAGCAGTCATGGAGATGGGGATTTCTAACCTTTTGTAAATGTGATGAAGAACAAAAAACTGAACTCAGGTCAACTTGAGTTCTATTATGACCCTCACTAGATGTAAGATCTTGGCTGAGTTTGCCTTGCTAAGCTTCAATGTCTTTATCAGTAAAATACAGGTTAAACCATTATTATTACTATTATTATTACATATTAATAATAACACTATACATTATCTTATTATTAAATAAGGTAATATATGTAAAATGCTGAACACCATGCCTACCACACACAGTAAATGAACAGTAAATAAATGGTGCACCACAATGAATTTCAGAAGGATCAAAGATTTCAATGTAAAAAGTGAAACCATAAAAATAGTTGAAGATGAGATGGGAGATTATTTTTATAGTACCAGAATGGAGAAGGCTTTTTAAAAATGATATATGTGAAGAAGGAGGAGGCAAAGGAGAAGAAAAGAGCCCCAAATGAAAAGACTGATACATTTGACCACTTAAAATATAAAACTTTTCTATCTAGAATTTTAAAATACCATAAAGTGAAAAAACAACAAATTGAAAAAAGTAGTTGTGCCATACAACACAAAGGATTAATTTCCTTGATATATAAAGATCTTCTAGAAATCAGCCAGGAGAAAACCTGTAAATTAATTGAAGGTTTTGCAAAGAATGTTTAAAAGAATATAACTTGCTCTTAAATAGATTAAAAATAAAACGTTTGACCTCACTCTAAGAAGTTAAGTAGACAAGTTGAAACTACAATAAGTTATTTGTCTTCTGCACCTTTCATCAGGCACGATGCCTACCTCCCTGCCAGGACCTCTGTCCACTGATAAGGGTAGGGTCTACCTCGTGCTGTCTCTCTTCACCTTGGACTCCCCGTCTTCCCTCCTTCTATAAACCCCCACTGGATATAAACCCATTAAAAGAAAAAAGACTTCACTGGACTTCCCTGGTGGCCCAGTGGTTAAGAATCCACCTGCCAGTGCAGGAGACATGAGTTTGATCCCTGTTTCAGGAAGATCCCACTTGCCCCTGGGCAACTAAGCCTGAACACCACAGCTACCAAGCCCACAAGCCACAGCTACCGAGCCCGAATGCGGCAAGTACAGAAGACCACACGCTCGGTCTTCTGCAGTAAGAGCAGCCTCTTCAGTGAGAAGCCCAAGCACCGCAACTGGGGAGCAGCCCCTGCTCACCCCGACTGGAGAGCGCCCACACACAGCGGTGAAGACCCAGCACACCCATAAGCAAATTGATTGAGACTTCATCTCTACTGGCCTCCTAGAATTCCCCCTAACTTTCAGGGTCTGACGATTCTAGTCTAGCTGCTCCAGTGGAGATTGAGTTCTGCTTGGGATAAAGCTGAAAAACATGTTTCATTTTGATTTCATGCAGTACTGTGTCCATATGCAGGAGCAGTAGTCTAAAATATTCTGTGCTGATCAACTCACCACAGAGGGGAATGTTCTTGAGATAAAGGGTGGTGTGTTCAGAGGTGGGCAGCTGCCAGGGTGGTACTGAAACCATGTCATTCGCGAACCAACTGAAAGAAATGAGGATGTTGGGGCTATGGGGAAACTCCTGGAAGGAAACAGATGTCCTCGAACAGGTGGGGGCATCTGTCCTAGGAGAGGGGGTTGGGCTTCCTGGGTGCCGCTACTATAAGGCAGAATTCAGGATGAAGGGTAGAAGTCACTGGGAGAAGATCTGATAAACGTCAGAAATCAGAGCTTGTTTAAAATGGGACGAGTGCCTTTCCAGGAATGAACTCTCTGTAGCTGGACATCTTCAAGCAGTTAGCGGATGACAGACTTTGAGGGGAGACTTCTCAAAGAGGTTACCACTGGCCAACCTAAGCTCTCTCTTTCTTTTTCCCTTTCATTCTGTTTCTCTCTCTCTCTCTCTCTCTCTCTCTCTCTCTCTCTCTCTGTCACACACACCATTCTTCCCCTTCCCCTTCCACAGTTTATTTTTTAAAGTTTTTTCTCCTTACCATATATCAATGCCCGACACCCTATATATTCTTTTCATCACTGTGATTAAAATCTCTCCCCAACTTATTGGCAGTCTCCCCTAACCTGAATGGAACTTCCTGTCCATGAGGGATTTGCCTGTCCTATTTGTTGATGTATCCCCATCACTCAGGACATACTTGGCACACAGTAGGCATTTATTGCTGAATGAATAAATGATCAGGGATCACTACAGAAGGAGACCCTCCCTGGTGTGAGTGGTGGGTCTGATTATCTCTGGGAACGTTCCAGCTCTAGAATCTTAGGATGTGATAAGATCCTACAAGGTGGGCCCTGCGTCTCCTGACACTTGAGCTACTCTTGAGAGGAGCATTGCTGAGAAAACCATTAAGGCCGTGTGTGCGAATTTCTAATGCGTGCGAATTTCTAATGCATGCGAGTGGCGCAGAGCAGGGTCTGATGTGTGGGTGCCAGGCAGTAGGGGAGAAAGGCCTCAGAGAAGGAGGGGTCTGAGCTACATGCAGAGGAGGACATAGGTTTCAGGTGGGAATCTCAGCCTTTAAGCACGTTACTTAATATCTCTGAAGCTCAATTTCCTCCTTCATGTTAATACAAACCTGGAAGGATTGTTGTGAAAATGCAAAGTGAATCACTGGCCCTAGGGAGAATCACAGAAGTCTGCTGTTCAGAAAGTGCTTGCTCCCCTTTGGGTGATGGCTGTTGTGCTATTTAACTTGAGTTTTGACTGGGTGAGATTTTATAGAGATGTGTAAAAGGACTTGCAAAGTAAAGGGCGTGGCCTCTAAGAAGACTTGGATGCAGAAACACAAACATTATACCGGAGGACAGAGCAGGGAGTCTAGACCCAAACCACCTGGGTTCAGATCCTGGCTATCACTTATAACTGGGTAAGCTCCTTGACCTGTCTGTGCCTCAACAGCCTCATCTATAAAATGGGTCTAATAATATTACCCATGCCCTAGGTCTTGTGAAAATTGAATGAGTTATCATATGTAAAGCACTTAAAACAGTGACTAGCCCAATATGAGCACTCTGGACATGCTGGCTATAAGGATTATTATGCATTCTGAAGAAAGTCCACCACAGGTCTGTTTGGTTAAGGTCAGGAGGGAGATGTGGGAAGGAAGGATGAAACCAGACTTGAGTGTCACAACAGAGTGAACCCTGCCAGACAAGGGCTTTTCACATCCAGGCCCAACCCATCTCCCTCATCTGCCTCCCACAGAAAGCCTCTCTCGACTGCCCTGCCCCTGGGTCCCTAGGTCACCCTGGATTCCTGTGTTACATATATCACCTTGTATTATCATTTGTGTTTTTATATTCTGCATGTTGCTCCCGCCCCCTTCCTAACTCAGTTGTGAGTCCGTCGAGGAAGGAAGGGAAATACCTGTGAATCCAGACCGACACTTTCCTCTCTCCTCTGCTATGAACGTGCAGAGGACATGGGTGAGCAGGGGGATAAGGGCAGTTTTGGAGTCACATGGTCCTGTTTTAAATTCCAGCTCTCCTACTTTCCAGATTGATATGACCTGGGCAAGTTGCTTAACGCTATGAGGCCTCAGTTTCATCATCTATGAAATGGGGACAGTATTATCGCCTAGGGCTACTGTAAAGATGGAGATAATGCATGAAGAGTAGTTAACACAGCGCCTGTGGCCATAATAAACATGAGGTAAGTGGTGAGTGCGACTATGCTAAAGGCAAAAGAAACACTGCTAAGAAGTGATTCTATCAGAAGTAGAGGTCGTGGTTTACAGTGGATTGGAGCAGTAAAAAGCGACCACCCAATGGTCCATCACTGAAATGATAAGGACCATGGGCCTACACTCCTCAGCCCCCAGCCCTCCACCCTCAAGCCAGAAGCACTGTTTATTTCATTCCTTGAAGATGACAGTCTTAGTTTCAGTAACAAAACCAAAAGTACCTGCTAGGCGTCGTATCTGTGGCGTGGTATAGTGCTATGGTAAAGTAACATGCTATTCCTGAGGGAGGCTGGGTGAAGAGCTCATGGAAGTGAAAGTGTCAGTTGCTCAGTTGTGTCCGATGCTGTGACCTCTGCTCCTCTGTCCTTGGAATTCTCCAGGCAAGAGTACTGAAGTGGGTTGCCATTTCCTTCTCCAGGAAATCTTCCCAAGCCAGGGATTGAGCCTGGGTCTCCTGCATTGCAGGCAGATTCTTTACTGTCTGCGCCACCAAGGAAGGGTATATGAGAGGTCTCTAAATTGCTTCTTAATGACTGCATGTAAATTTGCAATTATCTCAAAATAAAAATTATTTTAAAATAAGTTCCCAGATTAACTTATCTTTCGTGACCCCTCTTTTTTATGGCCTTCTTTCCCCCTAGCTCCCTTTCCACGGGCCTTGATTATACATCCCTGTGTCCTGAACACAGCAACACTTACATTGAATATTGATGCCCTGCCAAAAACATGGGGAGAAAAGAACAACAACAATGGATTATGATTGCGTGTTCATGAGCCAGAATTGTTCAAAGCACCTTATATATATATTAACTCTTTTAATCTTTACAATAACTCTTGAGGTTTCTATAACCTTCATTTCACAAATGAGAAAACTCAGGCTTTGAGAAATGAAGTAACCTGTTCAAGGTCACATAGAGCCCTGACTCCGAATTCCCTGGGCTCCAAAGCCTCTTTGCCCACTCTTTGAAGATCTTGTAAATCTAAGAGTGAAATTATTAAAAACAGCATTGTAAATGATTACCACAATAAGTTTAGTGAACATCTACTATCTCCTATAGATAACAAAATAATAGAAAAAAGAATACTCTTCCTTGTGATGAGAACTCTTGGGATTTATTCTCTTTCATATATGAGATACAGTAATGTTAATTATATTAATCATGTTGTCATTACACCCCTAGGAATTATTTATCTTACAACTGGAAGTTTGTACCATCGTTTCATGATCTATATAAGTCAAAGCATTATGCTGTACACCTTAAACTTATACAGGGCCACAAGTCAATTATATCTCAATAAAAATGAATGGAAAAACTTTTTTTTCTTTTTTTTTTAAATTGAAATACAGTTGATTTACAATGTTGTGTTCATTTCTGGTGTATGGCATATATATATATATATATAACTGAATTGTCATATATATGTATATATGATATATATGTTCTTTTCCAGACTCTTTTCTACTATAGATTATTATAAGATATTAAAGACAGTACCTTATGCTATACAGTAGGTTCTTATTGTTTATCTATTTTGTATGAGTGGTGTTTGTCTGTTAATCCCAAACTTCTAATTTATCCCCCCTCTCCCTTTCCCCTTGCTGCTGCTGCTGCTGCTAAGTCGCTTCAGTTGTGTCTAACTCTGTGTGACCCCATGGACTGCAGCCCGCCAGGCTCCTCCATCCATAGGATTTTCGAGGCAAGAGTACTGGAGTGGAGTGCCATTGCCTTCTCCACCCTTTCCCCTTGGGTAACCACAAATTTGTTTCCTATGTCTGTGAGTCTATTTCTGTTTTGTAAATAACATTTGTATCATTAAAAAATTTTTTAATGTGTTCTTTGATAACCATTGGGATTTCCTTTATCTGTGCTCAGCAGGTTCTGTAGACAGGCTCCTAGGAACCATACAACAGTAAGGAACCACAAACTCAATCCCTCACCAGTCCATGAGGCCTTTTCTGGCCTCCATATTAAATGTTGGCCAATCCCCTCCACAAACCTAGGTAACCAGCTGTCCTGGTCCTCCAGGAAGTAAGGGGGCTCCCATGGTTTTTCAGTTTTAAAATCAAGACAGTGCCTGGCAAGCCTGGAGGAGATGGTCACCCCTTCCTGTTCATTCAACCTTACCTCCCTTCCGCAAAAGCCAGGGAGGTGTCCAGGGACAAAGCATTCTTAGTGGCAAGTAGAGGTCATAGTAAGTACGAAGTCCTGAGGCAAAACATGCTTGATAGGTGGAAGGAAGAGCGAGGAGGCCATTGTGGCTGGAGGGGGATAAGTGGGAGAGAGCTGGCGGGCAGTTAGGAAGGGGAACTGAAGGAAGGCACAGACTGTGTGGTAATGGCTATGGATTCTACTTTGAGTGAGAATGGAAGCCATTGGCATGTTTGAGGAGAGAAGTAACATGACCAGAGTTACATGTGGAATTCTGGGGATAAAAGATTGCGTATAAAAAAATGCAGTGTGGACTAAACAAAGTGTGGTGTCCTGGACTGGAGCAAACAGTACAATACATTAGTGGAAAAACTGGTGAAACCCTAATAAAGTCTGGAGTACAGTGAATAGGAAGAGTCCAATGTTAGTTTCTTGATTTTGACAAATGTACCATGGAACAACAGGCTGGTTCCAAACAGGAAAAGGAGTACGTCAAGGCTGTATATTGTCACTCTGCTTATTTAACTTATATGCAGAGTACATCATGAGAAACGCTGGGCTGGAGGAAGCACAAGCTGGAATCAAGACTGCTGGGAGAAATATCAATAACCTCAGATATGCAGATGACACCACCCTTATGGCAGAAAGTGAAGAGGAACTAAAAAGCCTATTGATGGAAGTGAGAGAGGAGAGTGAAAAAGTTGGCTTAAAGCTCAACATTCAGAAAACGAAGATCATAGCATCTGGTCCCATCACGTCATGGCAAATAGATGGGGAAACAGTGGAAACAGTGTCAGACTTTATTTTTTGGGCTCCAAAATCACTGCAGATGGTGATTGCAGCCATGAAATTAAAGACACTTACTCCTTGGAAGGAAAGTTATGACCAACCTAGATAGCATATTCAAAAGCAGAGACATTACTTTGCCAGCAAAGGTCCATCTAGTCAAGGCTATGGTTTTTCCAGTAGTCATGTATGGATGCGAGAGTTGGACTGTGAAGAAAACTGAGTGCCAAAGAATTGATGCTTTTGAACTGTGGTGTTGGAGAAGACTCTTGAGAGTCCCTGGTACTGCAAGGAGATCCATCCAGTCCATTCTAAAGGAGATCAGTCCTAAGTGTTCTTTGAAAGGAATGATGCTAAAGCTGAAACCAATACTTTGGCCGCCTCATGTGAAGAGTTGACCCATTGGAAAAGACTCTGATGCTGGGAGGGACTGGGGGCAGGAGGAGAAGGGGACGACAGAGGATGAGATGGCGGGATGGCATCACTGACTCGATGGACGTGAGTTTGAGTGAACTCCGGGAGTTGGTGATGGACAGGGAGGCCTGGCGTGCTGTGATTCATGGGGTCGCAAAGAGTCAGACACGACTGAGTGACTGAACTGAACTAAACTGAACCATAATAATATAAAATAACATTGGGAGTGACTGGGTAAAAGACACGTGGGGACGCTCCTGTTTATCTTTGCAGCTTCTGTGTAAATCTGAAATTATTTCCAAAACAAAAGTGGAGAGAAAGAGAAAGAAAATGAAAGAAGGTAAAAAATATAGATAACTCTCTCTTCTCTCAAGATGGGAAAGTTTGTGGATGAATTTTTGGCTCTGCTGAAATTCTACCACTAAAACTTTCTACTCTTTACCAAAGATTCCTTTTACCTGCTTTATCAGTCATTTATACCTTAGTATAAGTTAATTTGGGCTTCCCTGGTGGCTCTGATGGCAAAGAATCTGCCTATAAGTCAGAAGACCCAGGTTTGATCCCTGGATTGGGAAGATCCCTTGGAGAAGGGAATGGCTACCCACTCTAGTATTCTTGCCTGGAGAATTCTAGGGACAGGGGAGTCTGGCAGGCTACAGTCTATGGGATCACAGAGAGTTGGACATGACTGAGGGACTAACACTTGTACTTTTTTTTTCATAAATTAGTTCATCAGCTACTTTTCTGAGAGCACATGGGGCAAGAAGGAAGGAAGTCAGGGTTTGCTTCCTTCATAATTTTGTCTAGGACTATAGACACATTGAGTGAGGTACCCTAAGCACTGTTAGCTCTTCATTCTTTGCCTTGTGTGTGCTTAGTTGCTCAGTCGTGTCCGAGTCTTTGCCTTCCACAAGTATAAATGCATATCATTCTTAGGCTTGTTTTTTTCCTCTTCTTTTTTTTTTTTTGATGGTTGTTTACAAAATTACCAAAAACTGGGGCAGAAACTTGTTTTCTCCCTCAGTTGCAAAAGCTTTTAGGAAGTTGCAAATTTTTGTTACAACTGCTTTGCTCCTGGCAGTAACCCAAGGGTAATCCACTACAGAAAACCTTATCTGAAGCCCCCAGATGGCATTGCCTAGTCAGAGGATGGTGGCAGGAATGGCAGTCTCTCTGAAAATTACATGTTCTCACCTTATCTCACTGTCACAGAGCCTTGAACTTTTTCTTTCTCCTGTCATTAGGCTGAGAGTATTAGATTCCTAGGAGCAGGAGGAAAACCATAACAAGATGAGAAGATCTTATAAAGAAACTGTCCTATGCATCCTTTTTTCCTGAGTCAAATATAGTACATGGAAATTTATAAGCCATTAATTATAAATGACTTATGAATGAAAGCAATAGACGTTTTGAACTAACCATATTTTATATAAGAAACTTCACAGGGCTACAAAACAACAAAACTTTGACTCTTCAAGGATGAAGTTGTACTTAATTTTTATTTCATCCGAAGCAAGAATTTAATTTCTGAACACAGGAAAATACATGCCAGCCAATTAGTAACTGTGCGATTTCTATTAAACTTTAAAATACAATTGAGTTCAGTATTACACATGCAATCCTTAGTTCCATTAAACGTGCATTGTTGTTTTTTCATTAGAAAAAATTCCAATCATAATATCCTTTTCAAATTTTTACTGTTGTAATAAGTCCTTTTTGATCTTTGTACACCGAAGTTCTCCTTGGTTTGGCTTGACTTATGAGGCCCATCAGCACCTTCAGAGCCAGTTTATAGAAAAATGAGAACCTGTCCAAGACCTCATTAAAGAGAAACACAAAATCCTTTAAGCTGATTGGATGTTCAGTGCAAATGGAACTCAGGATCCTTATTTCATCTGTAATTCCATCGCTGTGATTTTAGCTGGAAAGGAAAGGAAGTCCTTAGCACGTCTTCACATAGCGCTCAGAAGCCTCCTTTGGCATGGTTGGTTGGGAAGGCCCCCCTGGGAAAGTGACATTTAAGCTCAAACCAAGGCGGTGCCAACTTCAAGGGGGCAACACTTGTGTGGTCACAGAGGGCCCACATTCAGAAGGGCCTGTGCTTGGTTTAATGCCCTGCTGTTAACATCTTGAAATTCTGAATAATTTGGGAATAAGAGGCCCTGATGTTCATTTTGCACCAGGTCCTGTAAATTATGTTACTAGTTCTGCCTGGTAGAGAATAATGCTTTGTGGAATGTTTGTTGACTGGATGGCAAGAAGGAGCCAGCTGTGAGACAAACCTTCAGATGCTTGTACCAGGTAGAAGGACTAGCAAGTGCTGAAGCCTTGCCGAGTGTAAACTGGACTGCCATGCTGGGCACTTCCGGGTCCGTCACGTACCCTGAACTTACTGAACACCCCTCCCAGAGTTGTGCAGCGCACAACCTGCATGTCTGTACATGGCGGCCCCGTGAGCAAGAAACAGGAAGGCCATTGGGAATAGATCATTGCAAGGTAGAGGAAAGTTGGTGCAGACAGATTACTACAAAGCAGAAAAGAGCGGTATATGAGATGGGAGAGTCAGGCAGCAATCAGGTCACAGAGGGCCTCATAGACTGTGGTGTTAACCTTGGGTTTTATTCTGAGATGAGATGGAACACAGATGAGTTTTAAGCAGATGAGTGACATGATACATTTTACGTAGAAGATGACTCCAGCTTCAGTACGGAAAATGGATAGAGGGGGACAGAATGAAATCAAGGAGGCTGGTTAATAGCCCAGGTCAATGATTGTGTCAAGATAGCTTGGACTTTGATGGTAACAGCAGAAAGTTAAGAATGAGCTGATAAGGTATATATTTGAGAACCAGCAGCAGTATTTATGCCTAGTTTCTGCTGGCAGCTACTAATCTGGTTTGTTCCATGTCATAGGAAATCACTGAATTCTCAGGTCATCCAACATGTCAGGGTTGATGGAATTCTGTCTGACTCAGCTGCCAAGAGAAGACACAGCTGCATCACAGATCTCAGTTCAGTTCAGTCGCTCAGTCGTGTCCGATTCTTTGTGACCCCATGAACTGCAGCACGCCAGGCCTCCCTGTCCATCACCAACTCCCAGAGTTCACCCAAACTCACGTCCATCAAGTCGGTGATGCCATCTAGCCATCTCATCCCCTGTCACCCTGTTCTCCTCCTGCCCTCAATCTTTTCCAGCATCAGAGTTTTTTCCAGTGAGTCAGTTCTTCGCATGAGGTGGCCAAAGTACTGGAGTTTCAGCTTTAGCATCAGTCCTTCCAATGAACTGGGTTTATTCAATTTAGATGATGAAGTCATGCTCACGTATGAAACAAGGAACCTGGAATTTGCAAATATCTTTATCTCTGGTTATCAAGAATCTCTTTTGTATCAAAAGGAAACGAAACCATAAAAAAAAAAAAAAAAACCATCTAATGTACTCAAGACAGGAACTGCTGTATCATAATGACTGTGTTCCCATAGAGATCTCACAAGATATGCAAAAACCTGGGGCCACTCCGCAGTCAGCACACGACTATGGATTGATAATGAGCCCGTCGGTGGATGGTGGGAGTCTGCCTGTAGCTGCAAAGTCCTTTTAACAGGCAAAAATATTCATCAGAAGCAGGATGCTGAAAGTTGCCATAGAATTCAGCTGCCTTGAAAATACCCTGATACACAATTGTCAAACATTTAGGAACTAAGGTTAAAAAAAAAAAATTGAACACTTTGGAAATAAGCAACTTTGCATGGTGCCAAATTCATGATTGACCTCCAGGACAACAGGAAGCCTGGAGGATAAGGTCACATTGGTGGGACAATGTGGCTGAGGAATGCTTAGGAGGAAAAGGAAGCCTATAAACCAACCTGGTGTCACAATTAGACTCAGGGCGGGCCAGCTCAAGCAAATGCGAGGCAGAAAGAACCGTGACAGTTTTGGAAACCAGTCCTACAGATGGCTAGAGAATCTCAAGCCAGTAGACAGTGTTCATACCCCAGCGCAGTGTCGAGAGAATGCTAAGAGCTTCTGTGCAGTCAGCGTTAGGAGAGCAGCAATGGCTGCCTCGGCACCTTCGAAGGGGAAGGCTGGAACCAGAAGACGTAGCTCTGCCTCCTACTAGCCTTGGAACCTTGGGTGTGTCTCCTAAGTTGTCTGAGTCACAGGTTTTCTGATTTGTCACCAAAGACCACTTCGGAGGATCTGTCCCTCTGCAGCGTGTGACACTGGCACCATCCTGGCCTTGGCGTGCCTTCCTTCCTCCACCGACTTCTCTAATCCCCTGGTCTCAGTCCCAGTGCCACGCTGACCATACTGCAAGCACCTCTTTTCCAGCGCCCACTTTATTTTTTTAATTAATTAATTTATTTTAACTGGAGGCTAATTGCTTTACAATATTGTAGTGGTTTTTGCCATACACTGATATGAATCAGCCACCGGTGTACATGTGTCCCCCATCCTGAACCCCCCTCCCACCTCCCTCCCCATCCCATCCCCCAGGGTTGTCCCCGTGCACCAGCTTTGAGTGCTCTGCTTCATGCATCGAACTTGGACTGGCGATCTATTTCACATATGGTAATATACATATTTCAATGCTATTCTCTCAAATCATCCCACCCTTGCCTTCTCCCACAGAGTCCAAAAGTCTCTTCTTTATGACTGTGTCTCTTTTGCTGTCTTGCTTATAGCGTCATCATTACCATCTTTCTAAATTCCATATATACGCGTTAATATACTGTATCGGTTTTTTCTTTCTGACTTACTTCACTCTGTATAACCCAGCGGTCACTTTAAATGCCAATGTCCCCTGCACTGATCCCTCTTCTCATGTCCTATGCTGGAGCGAGCAGGTCATGCTCAAGCTCCCATCACCATGGTGTTTGCAGGCTCTAACTCTAGCACCAACCTTTCTCAGGGTCTTTGGACAAGTGTTTCCAACTACCTACAGATCTGGATATTTCTCCCTGGACATTCCTCAGTCAGCTTAAATTCACTATGCCTAGTGTCAAAGGTCGTATTTTCCTCTTTCCTCTTCCCCTGGAATCTCTACCCCAGGCAACACCATCACCAAATACCCACCTAAAATCTAGGAGTTATCACTTCTCCTTCCTCTCCCTCACTGTAGGATCAAAACAGCACCTATTTCTCAAATACATCCCTTCCTCTCCATACACACCCACTACTCCTTTTAAACAATATTTTTGGCCACATTGAGTCTTAGTTGCAGCACAAAGGATTTTCACTGTAGCCTGTGGGATCTTTCCTTGTGGCACACGGGCTTCTCTCTAGTTGCTGCAAGCAGGGCTTAACTGTCCCACAGCATGTAGGATACCAGCTCCCTAAACTGGGGTTGAACCTGAGGCCCTGTACCGAGAGGTAGATCATTAGCCACTGAGCCACCAGGGAAATCCCCATAACCCACCACATTAGTGGGAGTGGTGCCCTGTACTTTTTTGCCTGTCCTGTTGCATAGTGATGGAGGCTACTAATTTTCTGAATAGTATTCATTCCCTGATCTTTCTTTTAATATAGAGCCCCAAGTTTTAGCTAGACACAGACTGCTCAGTTAGAGACTACCTTTTCCAACATTCCTCATAGCTGGGTGGCCACATGACCAGTTGTCAGCCAAAAGGATGTCAGAGGAAGTGATGCATTCACCTTTAAGGCACTTTTTTTTTTTTAAAAGAAATGGTTTGCCCTCTTTTTCGCTTTCCTTCCACCTTTCCACAGGCTCATCCCACAGTTTTGACTTTATAGATGAGAAAAAAAAAAAATCCTAGGTGAGTGTTTCTCAGACTTGAGTTTGCCTCAGAATCACCTTTATTTTCTTGGGCTCCAAAATCATTGCACACTGTGACTGCAGTCATGAAATTAAAAGACACTTGCTCCTGGGAAGAAAAGCTATGACAAACTTAGACAGCATATCAAAAAGCAGAAACATCACTTTACCGACAAAGGTCTGCATAACAAAGCTATGGTTTTTGCAGTAGTCATGTATGGATAAGAGAGTTGGATCATAAAGAAGGCCAAGCACTGAGGAATTGATGTTTTCAAACTGCGATGCTGGAGAAGACTCTTGAGACTCCCTCAGATAGCAAGGAGACCAAAACAGTCAATCCTAAATGAAAATCAACCCTGAATATTCATTGGAAGAACTGATGCTGAAGCAGAAGCTCCAATACTTTGGCCACTTTATGTGAACAACTGACTCATTGGAAAAGACCCTGATGCTGGGAAAGATTGAAGGCAGGAGGAGAAGGGCACGACAGAGGATGAGGTAGTTGAATAGCATTACCAACTCAATGGACATGAGTTGAGCAAACTTGGGGAGATGGTGAAGGACAGGGAAGCCTGGTGTGCTGCAGTCCATGGGGTCACAAAGAGTCAGACAGGACTGAGCAACTGAACAACAGAATCACCTGAAGGGCTTGGTAAAACAGATTTCTGGGCCCTATCATATGGGTTTCTAATAAAGTTCCCAGATGATTCTGATGCTGCTGGTCTAGGGACTACACTTTAAGAACGACTATCTTTGGGGATAGTAGAGCAACAAGATCAAAAGGGATCTCAGTTCCCAAGTGGCCTTATGAAATAGTGTCACTTATATGGCCTTTTAGACTCTTACATGAGGAAGAAGGAAAGTCTCCTGTTTGGGTCTTATTTTGAGTCTCCATGGTACAGAAGCCTAGTCTATACCCCTAAAACGCACCCTGTATTCCCTCCTTTATGATTCAACTTACGTATTTTCAAACCGCTGATTTACTTTACATTTCTCATATCTTGCCTTTTGCCTAGCACAGCTTAACTCATCCAGGATCTCCAGACAGATGATGAGGCCTGGGACATTGTGAGAAAATGGCGGAACTTCAGGCAAACTGGGAATTGGACAGGACCGTCTTCTATTCCTCAGGCCATGGTAAGATATTTTCAAATTCTAAGTGCTGCAAGGGAGCAACAGTGAATATCTTGTCAGGGTAGATACCCAAAAAGGCAGATAACCAGCAGCCTGGGAGTTACACGCCAGGCATACAATTGCCCCATGGGTGATCTACTATAATATTTCCATTTTGCCAATGAGAAGACAGAGACAAAGAAACAAGGAAACTGTTTGTGGCAGACCCCGAGGGTGCCCTGCTCAGAGTCGCTCCAAGGGAGGACTTGCTGCCCCGCTGTCTGCAGACAACTGCCTCCTTCAGGGTCTGCTCCAGCCACAGAGACCCACATCACCTGAGCTCATGCCTGGCCTGGCCTCTGATGCCAGGGCGGGGTGGAGGTAAAGGCCTGGCTGTTTCACCCTGACCCACCACAACCTGGACTGGCCAATATCCTCACTCCGGAGCTCCCTGTCAGGCTGGCCAAGACTTTCAGGGGCCGGTCTTATTTTCCTCCTCTGCCCAACCCTATTTCCTTCTTCTTTCTCCCAAACCTTGATTTCTGATAACCATTCTCCCAAGTGCATCTCAGCATCTGCCTCCAGAGAACCCCACCAGCAGTGCTGCTTGGAATCACAGAGCTAGTGACTGGTGAGGCTGGACTTCCAACATAGCCATCTCCGCACAATCACAGTTCCACAGCAGTGTGCCAAAGCGACTCTTGGGATAGACTCAAGTTCCTTAGGGTGACATTTAAACTGTGTAATTTGATTCCAATCTTCTTTGCTCACCATACTTGCCACACTGCCCACTACGGGCCCTATTCCATTGCCATACCAAGAGTTTACTCAAGAGGCGTTTTGACTGGAAGGCCCTCCTTCCTCCCATCGAGGACCTTCCAAATCTAGCTCAGACATCATCTGTGAGGTCTTTCTGATACCCCTAGAGAGTAAATAACATCACAGGGTAATGACGGAAACCCAGTCCATCATGCCTAGTTCGAATTCCAGCTCCATGACATAGCTGTGTGACTTAGAATTTTGTAACTCCAACTCCTATCTATAATACAGGGCTAATAGAAATAAATTCACTGGCTGTCTATTAAATAAACTCTGTAAGTCACCTAGGCCCTGCTCCTCAACCTTTAGCGGGCAGAGATATGTCCTGAACATCTTGTTAAAATGCAGATTCTGAATCAGTGGGTCTGGAGTAGGGCCTAGGATTATCCATTCCTAACAAGGACCCAGGAGACGTAGTCTCTGTGGGTCCGTGGACCATACTTGGAGTAGGAAGGCCCTAGCTCAGAACCTGGCACTTCGTAGTCAGTCCGTGATATTTGCTTTGCCCCACCCCCAGTTCCTCTCCTTTCTCTTGGCACCTATAACATTTTGTTCCCATCACTTGCATAATGTTCACCACACAGAATTTGGTTAGTTGTTATATTCGTGTCTCCTGCCAGACTGTGAGCAAATTGAGGATAGAAATTGTATTATCTTTCTCTCAGTATCACCAGGACCCAGTGTAGGGCCAGGTATATAAAAAAGAATCAGTAAGAATTTGATGAACTAAGCCTGTAAAATGGAAATAAAAATATCAATTCTACCTGTCTCAACAAGTTATTGTAACATGCGAACACGATAATTTGGGAGAACGTGGAAACATATCGTGTGGTAGAAATATAAAGCATTACTATCCATTCAGTTTTCCACTCTGCATCAGCTCAGATTTATGCAGCTGAGGCATGTTTCCTTGTGGCAGTTACTCAGACTCTGATGATTATAAAACTCAGACTCATCTATGGTTTAAAAATAAATTCTTTTTGGGATAATAACTGTGGCACTATCTGCCTATGATAAGAAACTAATTATGATGATGTAAATAAGAAGGATGTATCTTTCAATCAATCAATCTGTCAAGAAGCAGGCACTGAGTACCTGTCCCCAGGTGGCTCTAGACTTTATCTACCTCCTTCAAATGAGTGAGTGATCCCAGCCTTATCATCTCCTGCCTGTTTGAAGGTGGGAGGATTCACGCGGGGTAGGGAGGCTTAGAAGCAGGGTAGATGTGACAGCGGGGTAGAAACACTTGAGATCAGGGAGAAAACACATATGTCCTCTTGCGGGAAGGGGTGGGGACCCAAGTGGCTATTCGTGGTGACACTGCCTGTGCCATGCCAGGTGGTCCCAGGAGTTTGGAGAGAGTGGGCTTCAAAACTAGCCACCTGGATTCCATTCCTGGAAAAAAGGCTACCACTAGAGGCTCCTGCAGTGATTCACCTGAAATATGTTAGGTGTGTTTTCTTTTCACGTCGCAAAAGATGATGACTGGCAGGCCGCCACCAAGGTCTCTGCTTCTTGGTGGTAGTGATAATAGGTGGTGGCTCAGGGTGGTGAGACGAGTCATTGAGAAGAACCTGCCACATCCTTAGGGATCTCTGGGCAAGTATAAGATTCTGACTGGGGGGAATGGGGTGGAGGGAGTATGGGAAGGTTAACGTGGAGGCAAAAATTCCAAAATGTAGCAACCTGGAGGCCATTAGTAAGGCAGAGCTGAGGTGGCAGTTTCGTGCAGATCAAGAATGACATGACACTGAGGTCGCTCAGTCGTGTCCGACTCTTTGCAACCCCATGGACTGGAGCCTACCAGGTTCCTCCATCCATGGAATTTTCCAGGCAAGAGTACTGGAGTGGGTTGCCATTTCCTTCTCCAGGAGATCTTCCCGACCCAAGGATCGAACCTGGGTCTCCCACATTGTAGGCAGACACTTTACCGTCTGAGCCACCAGGGAAGAGAGCCTACAAACCAATAAAATAATATTTTAAATAATTTTGATTATAATTAAGTAAAGTTCATGGCAAATTTTTTTTAAAGCAAAATACGAGACATGTATTAAGAATGTTCAAAATTAATTAAATGCATATGTGTATATCATTCAGAAAAATGTGAATTTTGGTTATACTTGGGCGATTTTAATTTCTGTGTTTTTTTTCCAATTAATATGTGTTATTTTATTACCTACCTTTTTAGCCATCTTTTTGGTATTTTCAGACACTTTCTTAAAAACCTTTCCTTATAGTATCCTTCCCCTTTCTTATCACTAAATTCCTGCATGCCTCTCTCATCAGCTTGATCTCCAGACAACTTCAGGAGACAGTGATTGTTATAGAACAACCAGGTCAGCCCAGGAACCTCTTCCTCCTTCTGGTGCTAATTCTCAGAACACCCAGTGTTCCAAAAGGGAGGTTCCTTCCTTGTCCCACCTTTCTCTATCACCCCACATGGGACATGCTCATGCAGTAGGAGAGACGTTTGGGCAGAGTGTGCTGTGAGGGTCTCTGAATGCTGATTCAAAGGCTTTGCACGCTTGGGGCTGTGGAGCACAGAGACCATGTGACACCTGGTTCCTCTCCCGGTAACTGGGCTCATGGAGCCTGAGTGCCTGGAAAGGCCTGCCTTCGGGGAGTTACCTGACTGCTCAGCATTTGATGAGTCAGCTATGGCCTCCATACAGAAGTGAAGTCGCTCAGTCGTGTCCGACTCTTTGAGGCCCCATGGACTGTAGCCTACCAGGCTTCTCAGACCATGGGATTTTCCAGGCAAGAGTACTGGAGTGGGTTGCCATTTCCTTCTCCAGGGGATCTTCCCAACCCAGGGATCGAACCCCGGTCTCCCGAATTGTAGGCAGACGCTTTACCCTCTGAACCACTAGGAAAGCCATACAGAGGGATACTGTAAATGTATTTGATTTGATAAGGTATGTACACTGGCTGTGGCTGGTCCTCTAGGTCCCTTTTTCTAGATGCAACCACTGTGACTATCTGATAGATGGTTACTTAATTCACAGGATTTAGATAAGATAGGGTAAGTAGGTTAAGAAACTTGGGACTACAGATATTTTCTCTAGGCCTTCCCACATTTTTGACGATCACAAAGACACTTTGTAATGAATATCACATTACAGGACCCAAAATCAGGAGATTGCTGATTTTTTTTCTTCTTCAAACATATTTTATTGAAGTATAGTCGATTTACAATGTTGTGATAGTTTCCAGTGTATAGCAAAATGATTCAGTTATACATATATATTCTTCTTCATATTCTTTTCCATTATGGATATTGAAAAAAGTGAAAAGTGTTAGTCACTCATCGTGTCTGACTCTTTGTGACCCCATGGACTGTAGTCTGCCAGGCTCCTCTGTCCATGGAATTCTCCAGGCAAGAATACTGGAGTGGGTTGCCATTCCCTTCTCCTGGGGAATCTTCCCAAACAAGGGATGGAACCTGGGTCTCCTGCATTGCAGGCAGATTCTTTACCATCTGAGCCAACATTCTTTTCCATTACGGTTTATCACAGGATATTGAATCTAGTTCCCTGTGCCCTACAGTAGGACCTTGCTGCTCATCCATCCTATATAACAGTCTGCATCTGCTGTTTGCTGATTTTTAATTCAAATACTTACCAGGCTATCTCCTGACTCCTCAATGCCTCTGTGCTGTTTACTATAGTTGGACAGATTTCCAGACAAACTAGAAAATCTGGAATCTAGGACAGCCTCCACAGCAAGGCAGATAACATGTGTATGGTGACTTCCAAGATGAAAAGATTTGCTATCCTCCAATACCACCCCCCTGGGCCCTCTGAGACAGAAAGCACAGTGGCCTCTCCTCGGCTCTAAGGCAACACAGTGCAACATGGAGTTACACAGAGAACGTGTGCTAGGCAGGCCTGGATTCAGAGCCCATGTCTGTGCTGTGTGAGCTGTGTGATCCGGACCATCATGCTTAACTTCCCTGAGGCTTTTCCTTCTAGTGTAAAATCAAAGTAATATCTACCCCTTAGGGCTGTTGTGAGGATGAAATGAAATCATATGTACAAATGGGCTCTCACCAAGGAGGCATGCCCCAGTTTGTTAAACAACTTTATGATCCACTGAAAATCCAGAGATGACCTCGCCAAGAGCAATTTACGTGACTGGCCCCATCTGACTCTAAGAAGCATCAGTGTCTGCTGGTCTCCGAGGATGAGTCTCCATCTTCCTGTTTGGATTAGTAACATTTTCAGACCTACCCTCGTTATTTTCACCCCCACTTAATCCCTCACCCACTAGATTCTATGAAACTAACCCTGGCATGTTCCCGCCTCTATTCCTTACATGATTTCATAGCACTGCCATCCACTCTGACACCCAAACCAGAGCCTGGGTATTCTCTTAGACTCCTGTCTCCCGGATCCTTCCTTTTCATGCTGTATGTCCAAATACTAAATCCTGATGGTGTTTGTTTCTGCAACGTTTCAGTTCCACTGTAAGAATTCAGAACCAACTTTCTTCTGGGCCCTGAGCCCCTAACTGTCTCTGGATTAGCTGCTTCTTAAAATCATATTCTAGACTTTGTATTCATATTCTCCTGGAGCAGGAGTGATAAATCCAAAATTTCCCTGTCGTCTTCTCTCTTAAAAAACGCAAATGACTCTTTCCTACCCAAGAGACTTGAGGCTCTCCTTGATTTGACCCCTATTTTTCCAGCCACTTTGTAACTCAACTTCCTATTGCTCGTTCCCTTTTCTGTGGCCTAGGTTATGCTGAGAATTCCCTGCCCACCTCTCTTTGCCCTCCAACTCTCATTAAGCCTTTAAGATACAGCTCAGATGTTTTCATGCCCAAGAACCCTCCTCTGAATGCTCAGGTGGCTTGCAGCTCCCTGTCATTTATCCTATGACCGTGTCCTGGGGAGTAACTGGAGAGACTAGTACCCACCCTCCTAAGGTTTTCCCTTGACGGGGGTCTGGTACTCAACCTGGCACACTCAGATACCGAGATCTGGTACTCAACCTTTGCAGATTTCATCAGCAAATTGATTGAAAATAAATCCCTCTCTTAATGGCAGACTCAAATTACTTAACTTCTTGAAAAATGTATAAAGACAGAATATAAAAAATTAATTATAAGAAGTATAACTTTCCTAAGGATGGTAAGACTGGAATGTGAGAGACCAGTGCCTTCTTTCCCTACAGAGAGACTTGCCCATAGAGATGAATGAGAATCAGAACAATGGAAACTAGATGAATCAAACACAAATGGAATCAGGCGAAAAAAATCTGGTGCCTCTATCTCCACATCAGGAAAAGCCTCCTTGCCAATGGGACTGTAATGTTAGAAGTCTGTTAAGTAATGTTTCCTTTTCCCTGGCCAAAGCCTGGATCGTCACTGCCAATGCTTGTCTCTGTCACTCCGGGTTTACTTCCCCTGCCCCCTACTCTCAGCGCTTCTCTCTCTCAGGAATCCTTTAGGGAAGTTATTGAAGAGGCTCTTGGCTAAGGCCATCCTTTTGACTTTTGCTTTGATCACTTAAGTGTGGATTTTGTAGTTTAAGAACTCAACCTTGGGACTTCCCCAGTGGTCCAGGGGTTAAGACTCCATGGTCCTCATGCAGGGGGGCATGGGTTCGGTCCCTGGTCAGGGAACTAAGATCCCGAATGCCACATGGTATAGCCAAAAAAAAAAAAAAAAGGCAAAAATAAAGTACATTAAAAAAAAAAAAAAAGCGCTCAAACTTATTTCCAGGTACTTGATGGAGGCCTCTCTGTAGCAGCCAGATAGAAACTAGAAACTTTAACATTTAACCCTCATTGTCAGAAACAGGGGCCAGGGCCTTGCAAGGGAGGCAGCATGAGGGGGTGAGGGGAATGGAGAGAGGTGTAAGGATTGATTCCCCTCTGCCACTTCATCTAAAAGCAACAGCCTTCTTTTTTTAAAAGAAATATTTATTTATTTGGCTACACCCTGTCTTGGACTTCCCTTGTAGCTCAGTTAGTAAAGAATCTGCCTGCAATGCAGGAGATCAGGGTTCGATTCCTGGGTCAGGAAGATCCCCTGGAGAAGGAAATGGCAACCCACTCCAGTATTCTTGCCTGGAGAATCCCATGGACAGAGGAGCCTGGCAGGCTACAGTCCATGGGGTCACAAGAGTCAGACACGACTTAGGGACTAAACCACCACCACCACCACCACCACCACACCCTGTCTTAGCTGGGGCATGCAAGACCTTTGTTGCAGCATGCAAACACTTAGTTGCAATGTGTGGGATCCAGTTCCCTGACCAGGGACTGAACCTAGGTCCCCTGTATTGAGAATAAGAAGTGTTAGCCACTGGACTATCAGGGAAGTCCCAGCAATGGCCTTTTAAACAATGCTTTAGAGTGAGAAGTTGTGGTGAAAAGACTTTAGAGAAAGTGATTGAAACTCAGTGGTCAGACCTTGGAACCTACAAAGAAGAAAGCCAAAGGCAGCATGGCTTTGTGTGTGTTCACGCCATCCCACCACCCACCTCGTGCGGTGGTTCTCAAGTGGAGTCCCAGAACCAGAAGCAAGAGAATCAACTGGGAGTCTGTTAGAAATGCAGATTCTCCTGACCTCAGAAACCCTGGGAGTGCGACCCGGTAATCTGTGTCAACAGGCCATCAGGGTAAGGGTGATAAGCAGCAAAATTGGAGAGCTACGAATCCATGGCCCACACATCCCACCCACAGGCAGACCTGTTTCCTGGATGGATTCCCCCTTCATGTTTAGAAGTGGCTTTACCTGGGCCGGCCTCAGGGTTCTTGTTTGATGTATCTGTCTTCTCTGGGTCTACACACTCAAGGGGTTTACTACATGGCTAATGGGCTAAAACGAATTACATAAACTGAACTATACATAGTGAGATAATAAGTTCGTTTATTTCTTAGGTCTCTACAATTTGGCAATATCCAAGATCACCTCTCTTTCATAGCGTTTCTTTCTCTTTTCCCCAAAGCTCCCTTTCCCCTTCCCCACCTCCCTGAATACTATACAGAGCTCTCTAAGGTCCTATGGTGCGTAGACTGTTCTTTCTCCTCTAAACTCAGTCCCTCAGAAACGTTCACGCTGCTTTAATTATCACGCTGTGGGGTAACTTCCACCGGAAGGTCCCAGGGTATCATATTCAACATGGCCACCACATACTCGCTGGCGCTGACTTTCCTTCTTGCCTATCCTGCCCCTGGTTGTCTGACCTGGTCTCACCGTTCTCTCTTGCTGTGGTTTCAACTCTTACTGACATCCCTGAATCTCTCGTGAATCTTTTGTATTAGTTCATTGCTGTCAACACCGCAGTGGCTAACATCTTAACTCCTGGACAACTGTGATTGGCACCCAGCTGCTCTCTGCCTCACATCTCTCCTAGCTCTGGCCTAACAACAACTCATCACTGTCAGATCAATTTTCATCAAATATCACTATGATCCTGACAGGAGGGGCACACTGCAGAACAAACTCATGAACATTACACACCCCTGTTCTTGCAGGCACCATTTCTGTCACCAGGGAATTCTCACAAGTTTCTTCCATAGACTCCATCCACTCACCTTGTCCACCTCCTTCACCTCTCCTTCCGAGTTAGGCTCCTCCCTCTCCCACTTCCTCTGATTTTTCTCCCCTTCCCTCTGGAACTCAAAGTTTATTCTTCATCATGTCAAGCTAGCTCTTCCTACCATCCCCTCAGAACTACCTTTTGACAATTAAAATAGCCTAAGAAATTGCTTTGCTAAATCCAACTCATTAATTGAAGACAGTTTTTCTCCTAAAGGAGGTTCTGTTGACTGCTTTTAACCTTAAGAGTTTTTCTCCCCACTAAAGAGATAGAGAAGGAGAAGGATGGAGAAGTTCAGACTACAGTGGGCTATCAAGGTGACCAGGCCTAGCCCAGGCCTGCAGGCAGAGTTTAGGGCCTTCAGAGGCTTCCTGAGTGTGCTGGAATGCTGGAGAAAAGGAACCAGCTTTGAGGGTACTGGGAAGGAAGGGTGGTACTGGAATCTGGCTGACTATACTTTCGCAGAGAAAGCTCACCCCCTTAATTTGGATGCCAAGAGAGAGGCCAACAACTAAAGACCTAGAGGCCAAGAGGTACTCTTCCCAAAGAGAAACCTCCTACTAAGAAGGTAAACCCAAACATTTCTTGGGAAGGTGTTCCTGGATTTGTTTCAGATAACATAATTGTTTTCTTACTGAAAATGCATCTCTTAATCCTGGGAAGGTTTAGAATTAAACAGAGATAGTGAAGGAAATCAAACCTCATGGTGTTGTAGCTTTCTATTAAAGAAATCTCTGTATTTTAAATGCTTCTAATTTTTTATTTTTATTTTTTGGCCACACTGCAAATTATAGGATCCTAGTTCCCCATCCAGGGATTGAACCTGAGACCCAGCAGTGAAAGCTGAATCCTAAACACTGGGCCACCATGGAATTCCCTGTTTGATGTTTTAAATACTTCTAATTTTTAATAGATTCATTAAAAGGACTGGTGCTGAAGCTGAAGCTCCAATACTTTGGCTACCTGATGTGAAGAGCCAACTCATTGGAAAAGACCCTAATGCTGGGAAGGAGTGCAGGCAGGAGGGGAATGGGGCGATGGAGGATGAGATGGTAGGATGCATCACTGACTCCAATGGACGTGAGTTTATAAACTCTCCAATAAACTCCAGGAGATAGTGAAGGACAGGGAAGCCTGGTGTGCTGCAGTACACAGGGTTGCAAAGAGTCAGACATGACTTAGCAACTAAACAACAACAACAGTGTTTAATAAAGTATCTGAAAATTAACCTTGCAATGCTGATTTAAAGTACGTAACTGACTAATTAGTTTCAAATTTTGATATCAAGTTAAAAATCTTTGAAAAACTTATACACCATATTGAAATTTTAAAGAGAACTTGTTTTTTAGTTGCTAAGTTGTGTCCAACTCTTTGCTGACACCATGGACTGTAGCCTGCCAGGCTCCCCTATCCATGGAACTTCCCAAGCAAGAATACCACTTACCATATTTATTTGTTTGATTTATTAGTTTTATGAGAATTACTTAAGTATTTTGGAAGCTGTGTTAATCAGAAAATTAATGTGTTTGAAAAAATAAACCAATTATTAAATGAACAAATGCAGTTTAAAATGATTAACCAAGTAGATCAGACATCAGTTTATTAGATTTATAAATAGAATAATAAATAGGTATACTTAATGTAAAGCTGAAGCACAAATTTGGAATTTAAAAGTAATGAATTTTTAAAATCCAAAGTAACTTCTTAATAAATGTTTCAGGGTGAAAAGTTTAATGTGTTTTTTAAATCCTTTCTTCACTTTTTTTTTAATGCTACCATAGAGAAAGTTCATAAGGAAATATACAAATTTATAAATGTAGATTCTTCTGAATGGTGAATTGCTGAGAAAGGCGCATCTGAGGCTATGTGAGTAGGCAGTGAGTGTGTAGTTTGAGAGAGAGAGACAGAGATTGATAAAAGTGACAGAGTATAAACTTTGATGTCTCACCTTCTTTCCAGACTTGGTTCTCTTTTGCCTTCAACTAAATATCCTGCACCACCTTCAACTTTGCATTTTAAAAACTTAGCTCATGCTTTTTTATACCCAGCTCTCTACTCCTGGCCTCAGCTAAAGCCTTCCCTGTAGAAATCACCCATTATTGCACCACAGTCAGTCCAGGTCAATAGACTGGAAACCTTGTAGCCAGTTTGCATTCTATTCTGTCCTCCCTCACTCTAAATTCATCACCTAGTCCTGATGGGCCTTTCTTTGCAAGGTCCACTTTCCTTCCCATTCTCTCAGTCATCATCACAGTCTACGACCATGGGACCCCACGCCAGGATTACTGCCCCAGCCTTGGTCAGGCTCCCCTGCTGCAGCTCGTTCTACACAGAGCTGCCAGAAGAGCCATCAGACTTTGTTTTCATCCCTAATGTTTATTTGCATGAGCTTTTACCAACTCCCCAGTGTCTGTCAAATAAAATCTAAGCTCCCCTTGACATCTAAGGTCTTCTGTCATCTAGGAGTATTCCTCATCTGAGCATTCTCACCTTTCATTATTTCTTTGTGGAGCCCCCTCTCTTTTTGTCAAGCTAATTTGCTGGCATGCTTTCTACATGACACTGTGCCTTAAAACACCATGTAAATGCATGTTTTTCAGTAATGATGCATGGTAAGCATGTGACTAATAAATGTTTACATAATGACCAATACATGTTGACCTAATGACTCAAAAAGATTATGAGATGAAGAGCATGAACCATTATGTCATAAGCAGCATCACTTCATAGAAGGCATGTCATAGCTGATGCAAGTAGATTTAGTGATTCAAACATACTGAACATTCCTGACTTACAAAAGAAGTAAATAGGACTCCAGATAGATGTTAATAGAATCAAAGTCCTCATACAAAAACAGCTTATTTTTAGAGTAATTTACTGTGTTTACTCAGTTATGTGGCATGGCATTTGAAAGGCATGGCACTTGACCAAATTCTCTCAGGTTCTGGGCACTATATTTGAAATGAATTCAGTATTTGCTCATTCAACATTTTTTTGTTTTAGCAAATATTAATTGTTCCCCAATTGTATACCAAGCACTGTTTTAGGTCCTGGAGTTACCCTGGTGAAGAGAGTTCAAGTTCCTGTTCTCAGGGATCTTATATTCCAATGGGAAAGAGAGGACATGTAAATAAAATAATTGCAGATTATAACGAGGGCTACGAAGAATGCAGTGGTGAGGGGACAACCGCGAGGGGATCCTGTAGATGGCACATTCAAAGAAGGCATCAAGAAGGAGGTGACATTTAAGCTGAGACTAGAGGATGAAGTAGAGAGTGATAGAAAGAGCCCAGAAAAGAGCACGCCAGAGTGAGTGCAAAGGCTCTGAAGCAGGAAGGGGCTGTCCTGTGTTAAGAGGCCTGTGTGATTGGAGCCTAGTGATAAAAACATCTGGAGTCCGATCATGCAAAGCCCAGTGGGTCTCTGTGAGGGGTTTGGATTTCATTCTACATGTAATGGAAAGCTGCTAACATGGCTTACATATTATTGAAATTATAATCATACTATTAAAAAAAATCATAGTCAGTTTATAAATATCTTGGGCCACTTCACAAAACTTAGCATGATTTGGTTCAAAATACAAGTTTAGAAGAAAAATGTCTAAGCATTTTAAAATTTGGGCCTCCTCCATAAGGATGGATGAGCTGGCTATACTATGCCTATGCTATGCGATGGTTGCCACAGGTTCTACCTCCTGTTGGCACTACCCGTCTTGTGAAATTAAGATTCCTCACATTCCAAATGCAAGCCATCTCATCAACAGAGAGGCCACCTTCAGGGATCCTTTAAAATAGATTTACAGCTATGCAGTCATAACAAAGGAGACTGCTGATGTACTAATATGAAATATCCCTAAACAATGTTAGGGAAAAAAAGCCTTGTGCAAAACAAAGGTGTCCTTGTATATGCATGGGATCCATAAGAAATTGATAGCATTAGTCACACCGATAGTGAAGAGACCTGGGTAGCTGAGAAAGAGAGTGGAAGAGAATTCTTACTGTATACTTAAAAAAAAATGTTTTTTAGTGTTTTAAATAATTTAAACATGTTACCTTTTCAAAAAAAATTTTTTTATCAAAGTATAGCTGATTAATAATGTTGTTAGTTTCTCCAAAAAATGTTTAATCCTAAATTTTTTTCAATATAGATGCTTTATCTTAAAGGAAATGAATAATGTCCCAAATTGATGAGAAGGAATTTCTGAGTAAATCTAAAGGTATTTTATGTAATTAAAAGGAAGCTTAAAATCTAGACCTGTGCTGTTCAGTACAGTAGTTGCAAGCCATGTGTCTATTTAATTTTAACTTTAAGCAAATTAAATTTAATTTAAAATTCCATTTCTTGGTCACACCAGCCACATTTCAAGGCTTAATAGCCTTTAGCTGCATGTGACCAATGTCTACCATACTGGACAGCACTGATATAGAACATTTCCATAGCATGGAAAATTCTTTCAGGTAGTCTGCTCTATAGCCTTATGCAAAATACCACCAGGGGTCTGATCTAGCTCTCAAGACTTTATCTTGCTGATTAATACATAGAGACTCAGGAGTACAGTAGTTCAAATATATTCCAATGCTAATTTCTCCAAGATGACTCACTAGAATGGTACTTTGAGGTACAATCAAAACTCCCACCACTAGATTTCTAAGGCAGGCAGGGATATAATTTTGTCACCACAAAAAAATCAGTTTGCACTAGTATAGACACTGGCAGTTATGGCCTGAGAGTTAAAGATTATTTCCCTAAATGTAAATTTAGATTAAGTAAAACTAACATACTTGATATTTACTGAATTTGATATTCTGCGCTGATTCAATAAATGAGTCAGTAGTGCTAACATGATAAGGGTGAATAATGAGATTTAATTATATTCAACTTCTTTAGTACAATTTGCCAACTTTCCTCATTTTTGCTATCATTTATTTATTTTTTAATCTTTTATCTTGAGAATGTGTCACATTTTTCTGGTACTTCATATATCACATAATACTGGACTGTAACCTGAACAGTTTAAATGTGATGTTACAGAAACTCCAATTTTTTTTTTTTAATATATTTCTAAAAGGTGGGCTTTCCTGGTAGCTCAGCTGGTAAAGAGTCCACCTATAATGCAGGAGACCCCGGTTCAATTCCTGGGTGGGGAAGATCCCCTGGAGAAGGGATAGGCTACCCACTGTAATATTCTTGGGCTTCCCTGATGACTCAGGCAATAAAGAATCCACCTGCAATGTGGGAGACCTGGGTTCGATCCTTGGGTTGGGAAGATCCCCTGGAGGAGGGCATGGCAACCCACTCCATTATTCTTGCCTGGAGAATCCCCATGGACAAAGGAGCCTGGGGGGTCATGTACATGGGGGTCACAAGGAGTTGGACACAGCCAAGCGACCAAGCACAGCACAGCACAAAAGG
Source organism: Ovis canadensis (assembly GCF_042477335.2). Classification (NCBI taxonomy): domain Eukaryota; kingdom Metazoa; phylum Chordata; class Mammalia; order Artiodactyla; family Bovidae; genus Ovis; species Ovis canadensis. Next base: position 86,563,635 of record NC_091253.1, read on the forward strand.
TATGGAGTTGTTTGCTTTAGTGGACAATTAACTTGTTTAAAGTCAAACTGCAAACATTATAATGCCTGTGTTGAGTGCCATTTATATCTCAGTTCAGATTGTTAAGTCATCCCCATATGTGCGCGGTTGACAACTCAGAGGGGTTTGGGCCAAGTTTCTACATGACTGGGTTTCCCTTTTTTGGTGGACTCCTATCCTGCCTTCCTCTTCCTTCTCCTGTGTTCTTAGTTTTTTCCCTGGTACATTTTTGCTATCATTTATGACCACAGCTTTTCACAAATTAACACATTTTAACTGACTATAGTCATCATTTTCTTTTGATACTCCAACTGATGGAAGTTAGTCATGAGTGTCCCTTTAAATTGGCTTCTGTGTTCTTCCATGCAATACCATTATTACTGACCAATAAAATGTTTCAAGGCTCTCCTGTGCCTTCCCAGGCCCAGGCTTGAATCAGTCAGTTTTCTTAAGCATGTTGTTTTCTTTAAGTGTAAAATGGCATCAGACCCCAACTTTCAGAAATTAGGAGTGCATAGCATCAGTCTCATGATGGTGGAATAATATTGTTGCTTGACCATTTAATTGAACAGAGTTGGGAAAGGTATGTTTTATTAAATGGTATTAGTTTATATTAATGTTTCTAACTTAGCCTCACATTGAAGTATGCCTTCCTCCATTTTTTATTCTTCATCCAAATTATATTTCTTTAATAATTCAGTGAAACATTATCACTCTAAGTAAAAATGTTGGCTTCCTAACAAAGTTACTATAATCACTGATTTCTTTTATCTAATGACAAAAGCATAAAACAGTAATACAAAGAGTGAAACTACTACATAACATTTGAATTATCTTTGCTTTTCTCTTCGAATACATCTTACTAAGGATGTCAACACCAATTATTTTACCACTCAGTAAGTCTTCATTTTGCATGCTTATATTATACTCACCAGTGTAGGGTCTGGTTCTTTTCTCTTGGTCCATCTGACTGCTTCAGTAGGCAGATGACTGACACTTCTGAGTTCTTGGATGAAGTGATTTTCAGCTTCTCACTTTTTCCTCTTGAGAAGTTAGGATTTTTTTCTCTTAATATATATTTCATTGAAGTATAGTTCACTTACAATGCTTCAGATGCACAGCAAGATGATTGAGTTATATATATGTACATATATTATTTTTGAAATTGTTTTCCACTATATGTTATTACAAGATATTGACTATAGGTCCCTATGCTATACAGTAAACCTTTGTTGCTTGATGCAGATCTATTTTTTAATTATAAACCTAGCATTCTATTCATATGAAGTCGAACAAGTGGAATCAAAATATCATAAAATTTCTAGTTAGGCAAAAATACATAAGTTTTCTAAAATATATATATATATCATGTATGACTTCCCTGGTGGCTCAGACAGTAAAGCGTCTGCCTGCAATGCAGGAGAGCTGGGTTCAGTCCCTGGGTGGGGAAGATCTCCTGGAGAAGGAAATGGCGACCCACTCCAGTATTCTTGCCTGGAGAATCCCACGGACAGAGGAGCCTGGTGGGCTACAGTCCATGGGGTCGCAAAGAGTCGGACATGACTAAGTGACTTCTCAAGGCTTAAAGCCTTGAGAATATCAGAAAAAAGAAGAGATGGAGAAATTAGAAAACATAAACTAAGTGAAATGAGAGCACTGAATATGAAATACAAAAAGTGAAACAAACCTGATAAAGTAAAAGATCATCATATAACCCACTGTTTTTAAACAGGGCTGTTCATTAAAGACCTATCTGGAACTCTGGAGAAAAAAAAAAAAAGCAATACCTGGGCTTTGGTATTTTTTCAAAAAATTTCAAGATAATTCTGATATGCATCTGGGCTTTAAAAAGTGACTACAGGTTTTCCTATTAAATCATAGTTTTGGTGATATAGAGTTCTATTATTTTTCTTTGACCAATCATATACAATGGTGTTAAGTGAGTAATAGGTACATAATCACAATAGTGAAAGATGTTTATCAGTTTTCACAATCAATAGCCAGGCAAAAAATAAAAGATAATTGCAATTGCAAACCACAAAGGGGACCTGATTAACTTAGCAATATAAAATAATTGTATACAATTTGGGGGGGGTCAAGCAGAGTGCTGTGGTAAGTGGAAGGGCATGCATGCATGCACACGTTTTCATCCTCCCAGCCAGTCTATGTCTTTTGGTTGGTGCATTTAATCCGTTTACATTTAAGATATGTATGATCCTATTACTGTTTTCTTAATTGTTTTGAGTTTATTTTCTGTAGAACTTTTCCTTCTTTTGTGTTTCCTGCCCAGAGAAATTCCTTTAGCATTTGTTGTAAAGCTGGTTTCACGGTGCTGAATTCTCTTAACTTTTGCTTGTCTGCAAAGCTTTTGATTTCTCCATCAAATTTGAATGACAGTCTTAATGGGTAAAGTATTCTTGGTTGTAGGTTCTTCTCTTTCATCACTTTAAATATATCGTGCCACTTCCTTCTGGCTTGTAGTTTCCCTTGAGAAATCAACCTGATGGGACTTCCCTTGTATTTTTTTGTCATTTTTTTCCCCTACTGCTTTTAATATTTTATCTTTGCCTTTAATTTTTGTCAGTGTGATTAGTATGTGTCTCGGTGTGTTCCTCCTTGGGTTTATCCTGCCTGGGACTCTCTGTGCTTCCTAGACTTGATTGACTATCTCCTTTCTCATGTTAGGGAAGTTTTCAGTTATTATCCCTTCAAATATTTTCTCAGGTCCTTACTCTCTCTCTCTCTTCTCCTGGATCCCTATAATGTAAATATTGGTGCTTTTAATATTATCCCAGAAGTCTCTTAGGCTATCTTCATTTCTTTTCATTCTTTTTTCTATACTCTGTTCTGTGGCAGTGATTTCCACCATTCTGTCCTCCAGGTTATTTATCCATTCTTCTGCTTCAGTTATTCTGCTATTGATTCCTTCTAGTGTATTATTCTGGAGAAGGAAATGGCAACCCACTCCAGTGTTCTTGCCTGGAGAATCCCATGGATGGAGGAGCCTGGTGGGCTGCCATCTATGGGGTCATACAGAGTCGGGACACGACTGACATGACTCAGCAGTGTATTATTCATCTCTGTTTGTTTGTCCTTTAATTCTTATAGGTATTTGGTAAGCATTTCTTGCATCTTCACCATTGTTTTCCCAAGATCCTGGATCATCTTCACTATCATTATTCTGAATTCTTTCTCTGGAAGGTTACCTATCTCCATTTTATTCAGTTGTTTTTCTCAGATTTTATCCTGTCCCTTCTGTGATTGTGGTTTTCATTCTGTCTGTCCTCTGATGGATGAGGATAAGAGGCTTGTGCAAGCTTTCTGATGGGAGGGACTAACTGTGGGGAAAACTGGGTCTTACTCTGGTGGGCAAGGCCATGCTCAGTAAATCTTTAATCCAATTTTCTGCTGATGGGTGAGGCTGTTTTACTTCCCTGTGGTTTGACCTGAGGCCAAACTATAGTAGGGGTAATGTCAACCTCCTCCAAAAGGACTTACGCCAGCTATGCCTCCCAGGACAGCTGCTTTCATTGCCCCTGGCCCCGCACTGACCCTGAAGCAGAGCATTGTTGACCCATGCCACTACCAGAGACACCCAAGCACTCATAGGCAAGTCTGGCTCAGTCTCTTGTAGGGTGCTCTTTTCTCCTGGACCCTGGTGTGCACAAGGTTTTGTTTGTGCCCTCCAATAGTCTGTTTCCCCAGTCCTGTGGAAGTTCTGTAATTGCAAAATTCAGACTTGAATTAAAGAAAGTAGGGAAAACCACTAGGCCATTCAGGTATGACCTAAATCAAATCCCTTATGGTTATACAGTGGAAGTGACAAAGAGGTTCAAGGGATTAATCTGATACACAGAGGGCCTGAAGAACTATGGACAGAGGTTTGGAACATTGTACAGGAGGCAGTGATCCAAACCATACCCAAGAAAAAGAAATGCATCAAGGCAAATGGTTGTCTGAGGAGGCCTTTAAAATAGCTGAGAAAAGAAGAGAAGCGAAAGGCAAAGGAGAAAAGGAAAGATATAAATGCAGAGTCCAAAGTATAGCAAGGAGAGATAAGCCTTCTTAAGTAAACAATGCAAAGAAATAGAGGGAAAGGATAAAATGGGAAATAAACCCATTTACCTCAGAATGGGACTTGAAACCACCTGGCTGGGACTGGAACCCAGGCAAACCCAGGCTACCTGGTTTCAGGACCTAATGAAGCTCAGGTTCTTAATGTCTCATTGCAGAAAGAATTCAGTGAGAGGCAAAGTAATAGGCAAATCTAAAGAAATGAATTTATTTAGATTCAGAGAGAAGCACACTCTACATACAGACTGTGAGCCATGTAGCATGGTTAATTTTTATGGTTTGGGTAATATCATATGTTAATGAGTGGGAGAATTATTCCAACTATTTTGGGGGAAAGATGGAGATTTCCGGGAATTGGGCCACTTCCTACTCCTTGGTCTTTTGACAGTGCCTTGAAACTGTCATGGTTCCTTTGAGTGTGTCATTTAGCTTGTTGATTGAAGATTATTGGCTAGTTAAGGATTCTTTGGTGGCTCAGATGGTAAAGCTTCTGCCTACAATGCGGGAGACCTGGGTTTGATCCCCGGGTCGGGAAGATCTCCTGGAGAAGGAAATGGCAACCCACTCCAGTACTCTTGACTAAAAAATTCCATGGATGGAGGTATCTGGTGGGCTACAGTCCATGGGGTCACAAAGAGTCGGACTTCATTTCTTTTCTTTTCTTTTGTTTAAAGCCATCTTGGACCCATTTGATTCTAATCTGTTTGTGTTGTATCCTTAGGCTATGTCATTCTTTCAAAAGTTGTGCCCTGTGCCTTTCCCTCCTGTTACAGAGAGACTAGCAATCTCTTCAGGAAAATCAGAGATACCAAAGGAATATTCACCCAAAGATGGGCACAATAAAGAACAGAAATGGTGTGGACCTAACAGAACCAGAAGATATTAAGAAGAGGCGGCAAGAGTACACAGAAAAACTATACAAAAAAGGTCTTAATGACCTAGATAACCACAATGGTGTGATCACTCACCTAGAGCCAGACATCCTGGATTGTGAAGTCAAGTGGGCCTTAGGAAACATTACTATAAACAAAGCTAGTGGAAGTGATGGAATTCCAGCTGAGTTATTTCAAATCCTGAAAGATGATGCTATTAGAGTGCTGCACTCAATATGCCAGTAAATTTGGAAAACTCAGCAGTGGCCACAGGACTGAAAAAGGTCAATTTTCATTCCAATCCCAAAGAAGAGCAATGGCAAAGAATGTTCAAACTACTGCACGATTGTACTCATTTCACATGCTAGCAAGGTAATGCTCAAATTCCTTCAAGCTAGGCTTCAAAAGTATGGGAACAGAAAACTTCCAGATATACAAGCTGGATTTAGAAAAGGCAGAAGAACCAGAGATCCAACTGCCAACATCTGTTGGGTCATAGAAAAAGCAAGGGAATTCCAGAAGAAAACATCTATTTCTGCTTCACTGACTACGCTAAAGTCTTTGACTTTGTGGATCATAACAAACTGTAGAAAATTCTTAAAGAGGTGGGAATACCAGACTACTTTACCTGCCTTCTGAGAAATCTGTATGCAGGTCAAGAAGCCACAGTTAGAACCAGACATGGAAAAATGGACTGGTTCCAAGTTGGGAAAGGAGTATGTCAAGGCTGTATATTGTCACCCTGCTTATTTAACTTGTATGCAGAGTACATCATGAGAAACACTGCACTAGATGAAGCACAAGCTGGAATCAAGATTGCCTGGAGAAATATCAATAACCTCAGATATGCAGATGATGCCACCCTTCTGGTAGAAAGCGAAGAGGAACTAAAGAGCCTCTTGATGAAAGTGAAAGAGGAGAGTGGAAAAAGTGGGCTTAAAACTCAACATTCAAAAAGTTAAGATCATAGCATCCAGTCTCATCACTTCATGGCAAATAGATGGGGAAAAAAATGGAAACAGTGAGAGACCATTTTCTTGGGCTCCAAAATCACTGTGGATGGTGAATGAAGCCATGAAATTAAAAGACGCTTGCTCCTTGGAAGAAAAGCTATGACAAACCTAGACAGTGTATTAAAAAGCAGAGACATCATTTTGCTGACAAAGGTCTGTATAGTCAAAGCTATGGTTTTTCCAGTAGTCATGTACAGATGTGATATTTGGACCAAAAGAAGGCTGAGCGCCAAAGAATTGATGCTTTCGAACTGTGGTGCTGGAGAAGACACTTGAGAGTCCCTTTGACAGCAAGGAGATCCAACCAGTAAACCTTAAAGGAAATAAACCCTGCAAATTTATTGGAAGGACTGATGCCAAAGCTAAATTTCCAATACTTTGGCCACCTGATGCAAAGAGCTGACTCTCTGGAGAAGATCCTGATGCTGGGAAAGATTGCAGGCAGAAGGAGAAGGGGATGACAGAGGATGAGGTGGTTGGGTGGCATTATCAACTCAGTGGACATGAGTTTGAGCAAACTGCAGGCGATTGTGAAGGACAGGGAGGCCTGGCGTGCTACAGTCTGTGAATTCGCAGAGTTGGACACAACTGAGCAACGAACAACAGCAATCTTGTCTCTTCATCTGAGACATAAGTTTCTGCTTTTTCATCTTGATTAACTTTCTGTAATATGGTTTTTTAGTGCTGTGGGACTGTGCTTCTTGCTTCTTCAGTCTGCCCTCTGATGGATGAGGCTAAGAGGCTTGTGTAAGTTTCCTGATGGGAACGACTGCCATGGGAAAAACTGGCTCTTGCTCTGGTGGGCAGGGCTTTGCTGAGTAAAACTTGAATCCAATTATTTGCTGATGAGTGGGGTTGTGCTCCATCCCAGTTGGTTGTTTGGCCTGAGCCCCTGGGTCTAGGGACAGTGTTTTAAAATTATTAGTGAAAAGGAAATGATATGCCTGAGTAAATCTGAAGTAACTCTAACCAAGTAAAAGTAGGTTTACAATCCAAATTATATAGATATAGTTTTCCAAGTCAGAGACATAACTGGACAGGTACTTACGTTATTTTGTCACTACAACCATTCAACATACACGTGAGGACATAGGCAGCTATCCATCACTTAGTGTAAACATATTTTTTTTTGCTTTAGCTATGAAGGAACCCAAAGAATGATATCTATAAGGAAGTTGTTCATACCTGTTGGTTTCCTAGAAGAAGAAACAAAATAAACCAATGATCCACAGTTACAGGAGCTGTCTAATCATTAATGATACAGAACTGGAGCTGATTATCTTCATTTAATCTGACAGGTAGGTCACCAATGACTCATGAGAGCAGCTGCAGTGCTCCGTCAGGGCCTGACCCAGTGGAGGTGGCACCATCACCAGATGCATTGCTAGTGGGCTGGCTCTGTGCTGACCTTCCCTGGGCCTCGCTTTGTTTCTCCTTTGAGCTGTGTGTTGAGTAAAGGAGCTTGCTAAATCGTGACTGTTATTAAATTAGGAAAAGTCAACCTGATTACTTCTCTCATGTCCCTGGCCCCAAACAGTGTACCTGCTTGTGTACCCAGAATGCCCTGTGCTCACCTACTCCTACACCACTTACTGTGCTGCCTTGCAATTGGTTGCAATCATGTCTGTCGCCCCACTTGACTATATTACCTTCATGAAATATTTTACCATTAAAAGTCTCCAGAAAGTCTGCCTTTTCAGTTGGGAGATGCTACACTCCCTGTCTATTCATAGCAAGTGTGTTAGTCACTATGTTGTGTCCGACTCGTTGCAACCCTGTGGACTGTAGCCTGCCAGGCTGATCTGCTCATGGGATTCTCCAAGCAAGAATACTGGAGTGGGTTGCCATTTCCTTCTCCAGGCAATCTTCCCAGTTCAGGGATAGAACCTGGATCTCCCACATTACAGATAGCAGATTCTTTACCATCTCTGGACTGATGCTGAAGCTGAAGCTCCAATACTTTGGCCACGATGCAAAGAGCTGACTCATTGGAAAAGACCCTAATGCTGGGAAAGATTGGGGGCAGAAGGAGAAGGGGGTGACAGAGGATGAGATGGTTAGATGGCATCACCAACTCAATGGACACGAGTTTGAGCAAACTTCAGGAGATAGTGAAGGACAGGGAAGTCATGGGGTTGCAAAGAGTCAGACACAAGTTAGCAGCTGAACAACAACAAGATTTATCACAGGAAAAAAGTTTGTATTCCTAAAAAAAACTTGTGTGCTTCTTTTCATTAGGCCGAAAGAACTTGTTTTCTTTGACTTCACTTCTTGGAAGAGCAAAGCGAGACCATTCCAAGAATATCTTAATTGGTCTCCCTTTGTTTCTCCTCTTTCAAACCAATACTTCTACACTGCCACCAGAATTACTTTCTGATAATCCACGGATCACAGGATTAGATCCCATGTCCCAGTTTATTTTTCGAGTAATAAAGCCCCAATCTAGTTTTCCAGTATTTAAGCCCTAATCTATTTTCCCCTTGTTATGCCCCTCTCTTTCACCCTTTTGCTTGCCTTTACTGCAATTTGTGTGCCATGTTTCAACCATAAGATTTTCTCATACCCTCAGCACATCTTGCTTATTCCCACCTCCATGACATTCCTGATGTTATTTCCTCCACCTTACAATGCTCTTTCCTCTTTTTATTCCAAGTATTAGTTCCCTTAATTCCTAGATCAAAGATTTTATCCTTTGATCTTGCACTACCTGTGTTTGAATCAAGGTTATTTGACTTCTTTAAGCCTTGGCTTCTTCATTGGCAATACTGTTGTTTCATACCTGATAGAGTTGTTGTGACGAGGCTTGTAAGTACTCAACAAATATTAGCTCTTAGTATTAATAAAATTTCTTCTATTTACCTGAAATATAATTTTTGTCATTCTCTATAGCTTAATTTAGAGATTAAGAGAAGGCAATCGCACCCCATGCCAGTACTCTTGCCTGGAAAATCCCATGGATGGAGGAGCTTGGTAGGCTGCAGTCCATGGGGTCGCTAAGAGTTGGACACGACTGAGCGACTTCACTTTCACTTTTCACTTTCATGCATTGGAGAAGGAAATGGCAACCCACTCCAGTGTTCTTGCCTGGAGAATTCCAGGGACGGGGGAACCTGGTGGGCTGCCGTCTATGGGGTTGCACCAAGTCAGACAAAACTGAGGCAACTTAGCAGCAGTAGCAGCAGCAGCATAGCTTAATTTATGTACTTAGATTATTTGTGCCATGGTCCTAGAATGGAATCCATTTCAAAGTTCTCTTGTTGATTGCCTCCTCACATAATCCACAACCTAGATAATTGACTTTAGTTTTGCTGTTGTTATTCATCTGACATTTAACACTATCTTAATGCAGCCATTGCAATTTTCTGTTCTCCAGATTGGCTTAGGACAGTGATGGTTGTATCTTTTGTATGTCTGTATGTGTATGTCTCTGTGTAATATTTATGCCATGGATTTGAATTTAGAATCTCCCAAATTGATATGTGCTTGTATTTGCAAAACTAGAACTGTTCAATCAATGGTAGCATTGTGCATTATATAATTTAAGCTCACATATCATATCCTATTCAGATCTCACAATAATCCTATTAGATAGGTGGTGGTATGCCTATTATAGCAGTTTCCCTGTTGTTATCATTGTACCAAACAATGATACTGATTTAACTAATACAGATGGCTATGCCATCAGAAGAGCATTTTGTAAGGGACCTAAGTATGCTGAAATTTCTCTAAGTTTCTTATTCTCTTTCACAGTAAAGCCATTAATTATCCTTTTCTCCCAAGACTGTTTCTCTGCTTATGAGTCGATGTGTATGACTCTAAGTGGGTCTTTGTTTCAAGATCTGCATCTTTGTACTTGGCAGCCATTTTCTCAGAACGAATGGCATGTTATGTCATCTGACACACAATGTCAGAACCACTTTCAAACTCTTGTATAAATCCCTTTGTTCTTTTGATATGAGGAAACTATGTAATGTATATGGAAGGAAACATAAAATCTGAATGGGAAATCTTACAGGAAATATTTCTGATCATGAGCATGACAGATTACAAATTTGAGTAGGTGCTATATTCCTCACCAACACAGCAGACCAATGAAGAAATAGTCAATATTGTTAAACACTATATAGCTTGGGTCTTATTCTGGACATTGTTTAATATTTTTCTATTTCAAGGATCTATGGAGAGTATATCCTTTCAGTTGGGAGGGGCTATTATATTCCTTTCTTATTCAGCTCAAATATATCTCTCAGTATTATCCAAAGATCTTATAAGGCCAGTCAACTTTAGTTTGTCATAATTATGTCAAATGCTATAAATTATTTTGGATATATTCCAAATATATCCTAGATATAGCCTGAAAATTATTTATAAATCTCTAGAGAGTCAAGGCCGTAGTTTTTCCAGTGATCATGTATGGATGTGAGAGTTGGACTGTGAAGAAAGCTGAGCGCTGAAAAATTGATGCTTGTAAACTGTGGTGTTGGAGAAGACTCAAGAGTCCCTTGGACTGCAAGGAGGTCCAACCAGTCCATCCTAAAGGAGATCAGTCCTGAGTGTTCATTGGAAAGACTGATGCTGAAGCTGAAACTCCAGTACTTTGGCCACCTCATGCGAAGAGTTGACTCATTGGAAAAGACTCTGATGCTGGGAGGGATTGGGGGCAGGAAGAGAAGGGGACAACAGAGGATGAGACGGCTGGATGGTGTCACCGACTTGATGGACATGAGTCTGAGAGAACTCCGGGAGCTGGTGATGGACAGGGAGGCCTGGCATGCTGTGATTCATGGGGTCGCAAAGAGTCGGACACGACTGAGCAACTGAACTGAACTGAGTGAGGTTCAAACAAACAAGTTCTCTGGAGAATTTTACATTTTATTTCCTAAGATTAAAAACAGGTTAATTGAATGATGTTGAGGCACCCACAGTGAGATGCTACACATATAAAGACATTATCCTGTCCCACAGCTTGCAATCTAAAATTAGATATACACAGGCAAGCCAGATAAACATAGACAGCACACTTTTTTTTAAGACCAAAAAGAAATGATGGGAGAGAAAAATGAGAGTGGTAAATCAAAAAGTCAAAGGGAATTGACACATATTATATCTTCTGCCTCTTATTTGTAGCCTTAATTATCTTTGTCAGAAATGATCACACTGTTGAAGTCAAAGAGGGAAGCTGTCTGATAGCCTCTAAAGGATACTAATGGGATTGCTATGCACAGTGTCCTCTGCTTTGGAGGCCCCCGAACTCCTTTTATCCCTGATTTGTCCCTGAGTGGCTGACTCTGGGGTACTCAAAGTTTACCTTCAAGCTTAGTACTGGAGATGAGCACCAAGCCACCATGTTAGAAAACACTCCCTCCAGTTGCGTGCAGAATTTGGGAGTAGTGCACTATGGCAGGCCACGAGGTCTGGACTTGAACCCAGACCTAGCTTCCCACGTGAACTTCAGACTGAGAGCTCACTATTAACCCCCAACCTATGTGGTTAGTCTACAAGCCTGTCTGGCCTTCTCCCTGAAGTCAGGTTAAAAAAGGAAAAAGCACCTCCAATGTGCCAGCCTTCATGCTCCATGTTAGCGATACAGATAAATAGAATCTAGACCCCCTACTCCAGTATTCTTGCTTGGAGAACCCCATGAACGGAGAAGTCTGGCAGGCTACAGTCCATAGGGTCTCAGAGTCAGACACAACTAGCATGTAGACTCTCTTTTGGGGCTTACAACTTATTTTGGAGAGACAGCTTAAGAACAGACTATTTTGTTCAATAACATAATGTGGGAAATGTAGCAGCAGAGGAGTGGTGAGGGTAAAGGCCAGAAGAAGAGCATCCAGCCCAATGTGGTGGTTGGGGGTTGGGGATAAGGAGACAGGGGGTGAGTGTGAGAGCAGGACAGAAACCAGGAGAGTTACCTCCCTGAAGCCAAGAGAGTGTGTTGCAAAAAAGAGAGAGACAGAGGAGGAAAACAGAGTCGGATCCTTCAGCTATGGAACAGTATGGACAAGAAAGTCCATTGGATTGACAGATGGCGGTCATTGGTGACTGTTGATAGGGCAATAATTGGGGAGGTGCGGGTGTGGAAAGTCAGTGTAGTGCTCATGCTGAGGAATTAAAGGGAAGTGGAAATAAAAATCTTTGCTGTAAAAAGAGTAAATTAGAAATCTGTCATTGAGGGAAAATTTGTCTTGACTTTTAATCAGAAAAACAGGTTTCTAATTGGAGAGAAATGAGCTGGTTGAAGATAAAGAGGTGAATGATGGATCAAGGGAACAGGTTCTTGATTCCAGTTCCAGATCCCACTGTTCTTCCTCCTAAGGTGGCCTCTGTCTCCTCCTGATTCTATTAGCTCCCTCCTCTCACAGATGGACTTTGCCTCTAGTCTCCCTTGTACAGACTCAGCTGTAGCTCCCTAAAATATGACAGTGACACCAACTGAATGTCAAGAACCATGGCTGCACAGGAATCCTGACCAACTTGATTCCCAGTTATTTACTAACCTACAAAGAACTGATACACCTTTCCAATAACAAAAATACTTTTGTCTACCACCTAGAGCATCTTTTCCTGGGTCAAGGTGCCTGGGGGTTCAATTAGTAATTGGGAGGTTGTTTGTTCAAAATGGATTATAACAAAGAGAAGTCTTGTGAGTTATTTAATCCAGCAGCTAGGCAATGGCAACCCACTCCAGTACTCTTGCCTGGAGAATCCCATGGACAGAGGAGCCTGGTAGGCTGTGGTCCATGGGGTCGCTGAGAGTTGGACACGACTGAGCAACTTCACTTTCACTTTTCACTTTCATGCATTGGAGAAGGAAATGGCAACCCACTCCAGTATTCTTGCCTGGAGAATCCCAGGGACAGAGGAGCCTGTTCGGCTGCTGTCTGTGGGGTCGCACAGAGTCAGACACGACTGACGCCACTTAGCAGCAGCAGCAGCAGCAGCAAAACCTGAGAGTAAGCCCTTTCTAGTGACTGGAGGACCCACAGCCACTTTAGAGCGCTTGCCAAAGTTTCCGCTCTCTGACAAAATTGTCTAGATTCAAAACAGACCATTTTTTCCCCACCTTTATTACTTACAATGATGTTTCAGTGAGCTCCATCAGAAATTGCACCCTCATCTTTCTCTACCAGCAGTGTGGATATTCTTAGCAATTATATATGTTTTTTTGGTAGTTTCAGCTCTTGGTGTGATCGAATTTCCAAGTTATAGGAGGTGATTTCCTTTCACATTTCTTCTAAAGAGTGTACCTCTTCTTTCATTCGTCTGATTTTTGTTTATACTCAATTCAGTAATTTAAATACTAAAATGAAATCATATTTTCTTTTAAAGTAAACAATGGAATTTCCATCCTCATTTTTTTTTTAAGAAAACAAATTTAGAATCTAATAGAAAATCATCACAGCCAGATAAAACACTGGGATTGGATGTTTACTGTACTCACTGTAATGCTTATATTTATATGATTACCAGAGAGCTCATTAGAAGCCTCTTGAGGAAAGAAATTTGTCTTTCAAGTATCTTCCTCACATACAGATGCACTTGGTAGGTATTCAAGAAACCTATGGATGGACTGACTTTAACTAGAGTTCTAATAGAGTGAACGGTGATTTGTCATCTAGGATAAGATCTGTCTTCCTAACGCACAGTCCTCAGTCCCGAGTCTTGCTCTTTTGCCTAATAAACTACATAAGGTGACTTGTTTTCCAAAATATCAGTATTATCCTCTTCCTACCAAGATAGGGGCAAAATAGCACTTATGCGGGATTCTGAAGGTTTAAATTTGAATTAAATGAGAATAAAGTACCCAGTCCACAACCAAAAATATATTTAACATGCTTTAAAGTTTATTGAATTAAAGAATGAATTGGACAATCATTTAACTTGAGACCGTTCTCTTAACAGTAAAATAAAATTATTACTTCTCGCTCCACCTTCCACACGATTGCTGTAGAGAATAAAAGATGCTAAAGCTTTAAAAATTGTAAAGTACAGTACTACTTTGAAGTGGGATTTGTATGTTGATTTAATGTCTTTCCTATCAACTGGTATTTTTGCAATTGATTCATTACAGCTAGCCTTCCTATTAAAGCCCCCAACTAACTCCACCAACTGTTGTACACATTTTTAATACTTCGTTTAGACTACTTCTGATTTTGCCTGGTTGCAAGTCTGTGGAGCCATGTACGACTGTGACAGACTCGCACTTTGCAGGAAAACATTTTTCTGGAGTCCTGTTCTCAGTTTCAAATTGCTGGCAGAAGTAGCACGAAATCAGTGACTCCATCCTAGCCTCTTAAGTGAATTGTGATCACGATACTTTAAAAAGGGAAACGGACAAAGACCTCAAAATAGTTTGCCCAAATTAAAATCACGCTGACCAACGACAGCGCCCAGATGGGATACACGGGAAGAGTCTTAAGGGCTCGGAAAGGAGAGGACCGGGAGTCCGAAGGCCCCTCCGCTCCCCGGTCCTCTACTGGAAGCACGACCCGGGTCCAGCGCTGGAACGGTTGCGGGGGGCGGGGGTGGGTGGGTCCCCGAGCGGGCGGCCAGGACCCGCGGCCGGTTGGGGTCAGCGAGCACCGCGGCCGTTGAGGACTCCAGCTCCCAGCAGGCACCGCTTCCGCGGCCGAGGCGCGTGGCGGCGCTGCCCGCTGGGACTCGTAGTGCGGTCTGGTAGGAGAACCGGGGAGCCAGCCTGGGCTCCTTTTCGCTCACGTTGCGGAAACTGGGCCTGGTGGGAATCACGCCGGCCCACTCTGGCCCGGCGGCCCTAGGGGGCGGGGGTGGGGGTGGGGGCGAGTGGAACACGACTGGCTGCGGCGGGAAGCGGGCCCTCGGCGGCGACGCACGTGGGGGGTAGTTAAGCGCCGAGAAACCCGGAAGCCCCGCGCCCCGCCCACCGCCCTGGTGACGGCTCAACGCCTCTCCCGGGTGGAGGTGGGGCAGGGTGTGTGGGAGGAGGGGCCGGCCCACCCGACTCCTCAGAGAGCTGCCCGCGAGCCGGTTCTCCCCTCCACTCCCCTCCCCCATGGGCCCTACGCCGCGCGGGGCCCGCCCACACCCCGGCGCGTGCGCAGAAGCCCCGCCCCTCCGCCCCAGCCCCACCCCCAACACCCGCAGCAGCAGCCGCCGCCGCCGCCGCCGCCACCTCTCCCTTCCTCTCTGCTCTTTTTCTCCTCCTGTTTTTCTCTTCCCTCCTCCCCCTCCGCCTCCTTGTCTCCTCCCGCTCCGGCGCTGACGCTCGCGTAGGGCCCTGGCGTCAGACGCGCGGGGGGCGGGGCGAGTGCGGCGGGGGGTATAAGTAGAGGGTGCAGGAGGCGGTGCTTCCCCTTCTCCCCGGCGGTTAGTGCTGAGAGTGCGGAGTGTGTGCTCCGTGCTCGGAACACACATTTATTATTAAAAAAATCCAAAAAAAATCTAAAAAAATCTTTTAAAAAACCCCAAAAAAAATTTACAAAAAAATCCGCGTCTCCCCCGCCGGAGACTTTTATTTTTTTTTCCTTCCTCTTTTATAAAATAACCCGGTGAAGCAGCCGAGACCGACCCGCCCGCCCGCGGCCCCGCAGCAGCTCCAAGAAGGAACCAAGAGACCGAGGCCTTCTCCCGCTGCCCGGACCCGAGACCGCCACCCTCGCTCCCCAGCCGGCAGCCAGCAGCCAAGCCTCCAGCGGCAGCGGATCGACCCGGTTCTGCGGCCGTTGAGTAGTTCCCGATTCCGGTTGATTTTTGTCCCTCTGCGCTTGCCCCCGCTCCCCTCCCCCCGGCTCCGGCCCCCCGGCCCCGGCACTCGCTCCCCTTCTCTGACGGGAAAGGTCGCGCGGCCTGTGGCCCTGCAGGCAGCCGTGCCGAGATGAACCCCAGCGCCCCCAGCTACCCCATGGCCTCGCTCTACGTGGGGGACCTACACCCCGACGTGACCGAGGCGATGCTCTATGAGAAGTTCAGCCCGGCCGGGCCCATCCTCTCCATCCGGGTCTGCAGGGACATGATCACCCGCCGCTCCTTGGGCTACGCGTATGTGAACTTCCAGCAGCCGGCGGACGGTGAGAGCCGGGCCCGGCGGGCGGGCGGGCGGGCGGCCATGAGGCTCAGGCGGCGGCGGGCGGGCTAGGCCGGCGGGCCCGGGGGGGAGGGGGCGGGAGGGCATGTCACCCAACCCGAGGCCAGCGGGCCGAGGCTGGGGCGTCAGGACCCCGGATCCCCACGCCGGCCGGGCCCCGCGCCGCCGGCAGCCGCACGCCCCTCGCGCGCCCGGCCACTTCCTTCTCCGCGACCATTTTCTCGGCCTCAGCAGCGCTCAAACTTTAGGGTGATGACGCGCCCGGAGGGTGGGTGAGATTGGGTTCTAACACCACGCGGCGCCCCCCCCGGTAGCGGCGAGATCCTGGGGGGTGTCGAGCGCCGAGACCCCTTCTCCGGTAGTCGGTGGAGGCACTCCCACCACCCCCAGGCTCCTGCCGGCGCCCCAGGACGGGGAGGAAGTGCATTTCGTTGCTCGAAAAATACCACGTGTTGAACCCGGTAACCTCCCAGGCCCGAGGCCTGTACCCTGCCGCGGGTCCAGTCGCCTAGGGGAGCCGCGGGGACTTGGAATAAAGTTAATCTGGTGGTCGTCCTCTGGTCTGCCACCATTCTCACTAACGTGTGAGTGACTGACGGTTCCAGAAGTGTAAATTACCAACGAGACGTTGCTTTGGGGGTTCAGACAGTTCTTGTAACAGCAAGTTAGGAGAGGGGATGTAGAAGATGACCCATCGTTTTCTCAGGCAATTTAGTTAGTTTTGATTTTTTTTAATCTAGTAGTTTCGTAGTACTGGTAATTCGATTTTTTTTTCTTTTGTATTTTACCTCCTGAAATCGTCTCTGGTTTTGAAGGATTTTACTTAAAAATGTCGTCCCCAATTTTGACTGTAAAATGTTGCTTGTGAGTGTAGGGTGTACTAGACCGTTATACTTACGTGGTATTCTAGTGGTGATTTACTTATAAAAGTGGTCCAGAATATTCATACATCATGGGGAATGAGTGAAAAGTAAGGAATTAGTTTGAATATATGAGAAAAAAGATGCGATTAACTTTATATTTTTATAAAGTTCACAGAAATTCAAATATTTGGCAAATAGGTATATGGCCTGATGAGTTGCCGAGATTTTTCTTTATAGCTGAATCAATTGACTTGGAAGAGTCATTTTCACTTAATTTTATGATACATTTTTGCCCTTTTTTCCCTTGACTACTTGAATATATGTCAAGTATTATAAGGAATTAATTTTTGTGGGAAAGGCCTTGAAGGTGGAATTTAAAACTTTGATCTCGTTAAGGAATTGTTTTTGGTCAGTTTTTCTCTAGGTAAAGTTAATACTGAGATTTGGAGGTGACAGGCTGTCGAGCCACACCAAGTTGTAAAACTGCAGTGCAGGTTTTCTGCCCTTTGCTCTGTAGGCAGTAGTTCCAAATGCCTCTGTAAGGATTCTTCCCAACTCTGATCAAGTTTATCACTAAATGGAAGATCAGGGAAGGTAATTTGAGTGCAGATAATCACAAACTGAAGGGTTGATAGAGAAAACCTGAATGAACAAATTCTAGAAATGTGAATTTTTGAAACTGACTGTTAACATAGTTTCTAAACTTAACAATTTTAAATCAGAAAAAATAATTTCTTAGGATTTGAAAAGTTGGAACTTCAGGTTACCATGGTTACAGAACACTCACTATTATTTTCTATACCAGTAGACTTGTACTGTCAGTACTGAAAAGGCAGCATTTTTCCATCTTCAGTTTACTTTATTCCTATATGTATACAAATTATTCTCTTTCCAAAATACGTGATCTTCCTTCTACTCCCCCCTTATTTTGCTACATCGGTGTAATAGCTTCTGAAAGTGATCAGTTTCCAATTTAACAGGAAAAGGTGACTCATTCAAAAGAAGCTCAAGCAAAGTCAGCTAAAAAACTAGGGGAGCTGAGTAGGTGTGGCCAGTTGATAAATGAGCTGACAGCTGATTGTCACTATCTTCTAGAAACTGAAATTTTCATTTATAGAAAGAAGTGGCCGGAAAATTTGTTTTCTCACTAACTTTACAATTAACACTAGCATGGCATTTGTGAAAATTGATGTTTCAGAACTTCAGATGGATTGTGTGTGTCCCTTTAGGAACTAGTCTTTTCTACTTAAGAGGATATATTTTTCCATTTAGAATCCAAACTTCTTTAATAAGTGTTTCTTTAATGGTACAGGTGCACATAATTTGATCCTTCATAGACTCGGAACTCAGATTTTGAAATTTTCTAGCACTATCCAGAAGTAACTAATCATCAGTTATTAAGTAAATGGTTTAAGATAAAATTGGTTTTATATGTATTAATAGTGAGTTGGACTATTGTAAAACAGGTTATTTAAAAAATTTTGTTAATAGCTAAAGATGCTCAACTTCACATTAGTTTTTGAAGGCATGACTCAAATGTTTCTGAATGGATAAAACCTTTCCTTTTTTTTTAACATGGTAGCAGGAAGTTGTGCCATGAGTCACTGAAATCCCCCCAGTAAGTCAGAAACTTTTTTTTAGAAGATGAGCTAGTTTTTGTGTAATACTGACAGGAATAAGCAATAAAACATTTTTAACAAGTAGTAGGGAATAAGTTAAAATGCTTGAAAATCTGTAAACTGCTCTGCTTGTGGATAATCTATAGTTGCTTTTAGTGTCTTTTTATATTGCTTTTCAAGCAGATTGTGAAGGGGAAATCTGTTTATATAGTTAACTAGGAACTAAAGCGCTTCTAAATTTCATGGCAATAAAAGGAAGCGATTGCTTCAGAAATATATTAGTTCTAAACAATATGTCATCTGTTAACATGTGGGAAATTTGGGATTTCTTGATACTTGTCTTTGTGTTGTATGATATAAATCTAGACTGACAGGTATAAGGTCCAGCCATCTTCAGTTTAAAGAGGTAGAGGGGCCATGTGCTCAGTTATTCTCTCCACAGTAGAGTATATTAAGTAGACTGTAAAAATTTTGAATAATATTTACTTGGAAAATGTCCTTTCTTGCAGCGGAGCGTGCTTTGGACACCATGAATTTTGATGTGATAAAGGGCAAGCCAGTACGCATCATGTGGTCTCAGCGTGATCCATCACTTCGCAAAAGTGGAGTGGGCAACATATTCATTAAAAATTTGGATAAATCCATTGATAATAAAGCACTGTATGATACATTTTCTGCTTTTGGTAACATCCTTTCATGTAAGGTAAGCAAAAATGTGATAAGTAAGCATAACTTACTGTTCATGGGGTTCTCAAGGCAAGAATGCTGAAGTGGTTTGCCATTCCCTTCTCCAGTGGACCACGTTTTGTCAGAACTCTCCATCATGACCCATCTTGGGTGGCCCTGTGAGCCACAGCATGGCTTAGTTTCATTGAGTTAAACAAGGCTGTGATCCATGTGATCAGTTTGGTTAGTTTTCTGTGATTGTGGTTTTCAGTCTGTCAGCCCTCTGATGGAGAAGGATAAGAGGCTTATGGAAGCTTCCTGATGGGAGAGACTGACTGAGGGAGAAACTGGGTCTTGTTCTGATGGGCAGGGCCATGCTCAGTAAATCTTAATCCAATTTTCTGTTATTGAGCAGGGCTGTGTTCCCTCTCTATTTGATCTGAGGCCAAACTATGATGGAGGTAATGAAGATAATGGGCAACCTTCTTCAAAAGGTCCCATGCACGCTCACACTCATGCACTGCTGAACTGCCCCCAACCCTCCAGCAGGCCACCAGTGACCCACACCTCCACGGGAGACTCCTGGACACTCATGGGCAAGTCTGGGTCAGTCTCTTGTGGAGTCACTGCTCCTTTCTCCTGGGTCCTGGTGTGCACAAGGTTTTGTTTGGGCCCTCTCAGAGACTGTTTCCCCAGTCCTGTGTAAGTTCTGGTGGCTCTGTGGTGGGGGTAATGGTGACCTCCTCTAAAAGGGCTTATTGCATCCAGAGCCCCTGCCCCACTGCAGTCCACTGCTGACCCGTACTTCCGCAGGAGCCCCTCAGACACATTTCTGGCTCAGTCTCTGGGTCCTGGTGCACACGATTTTGCCCCTCCTACCCTCTTGCTGGGCTTCTCCTTTGCCCTTGGATGTGGGGTATCTTTTTGGTGGGATCCAACATTTTCCTGTTAACTCTTGTCAGAGCCTAAAGAGGCCCCAAAGATGAAAGTTGGATAAGACAAGGTGCTTGCTGTTACCGAGCACACAGTCATCTTTCACTAGATTATCAGAAACCTAATTTGGAAAATAATTGGAAACGCTGGTGTAGGTCAGAGAACCCCATGCGAAATACTTAGTTCAAAACAACAGACTATCCATGGTGGAATTTGTCTCATAGTAATAGGTTATAAAAATGAAAATTAAATGAGTAAGTTTTTAAGTGATAATAGTAAAAATATATCTAGGAGTTTCTCTGGAGCTGTTGTGGGTAGTGTGAGCAACTGAACTGAACACTTATTGCAGGGTTGTAGCTGTGTGCTGAGTCGCTCAGTCTTGTCCGACACTTTGCAGTCCTTTGGACTATAGCCTGCCAGGCTCCTCTGTTCATGCGGTTTTTCAGGCAAGAATACTGGAGTGGGTTGCCAGCCCTTTCTCCCCGGAATCTTCCTAACCTAGAGATCAAACCCCCATCTCCTGTACCTCTTTTGCATTGCAGGCACACTGAGCCGTGGGGAAGCTACTTGTTTATTCTTTAAGATAGCAACTGTGCTTTCTGTTAATGGATATCTTTATTTCCCAAATACCGAGGTTAGGTAGCTGACAAGTTATCTGAACATTGGAAAAATCCTAAATCAATAGTAAGTAATGAAAAATTGGTATACACTTTTCCCTAGGTGGTTTGTGATGAAAATGGTTCCAAGGGTTATGGGTTTGTGCATTTTGAGACACAAGAAGCAGCTGAAAGAGCTATTGAAAAAATGAATGGGATGCTTCTAAATGATCGCAAAGTGTAAGTATAAATATGAAGTTGATCATACTTCAAATCTGTTTTTAATAGTTAAAATCAATTCATCCATTTTACAAGAAATATTTGTGCTCAAAAGAGGTAACAGCTAGAGTGAAAATTAATAAACCATATCTTGGTAGGTTTTATAATTTTTTTTCCTCCATATTTACTGTAACATACAAATAACAGTGAATTAATACAGCTGGTCAGCATTCAAACCGAAAAGAAAAAGGAGAAGCTAGGTATGCTGAAATACAAAGCTTTCCCAGAAATAAGTGCATAGTTGAAAAACTAAGAAATCCAGGCAGAAACTTAGTCATAATTCTTAAGGTAATAATTAGCCCATTTTACATTCAAAGCTGGGGCTAAAATGATTTGCCTATGTTTTACATGCTGGTATGACAGATAAACTGGGATACAGATTGGTTGGATAGATTCGGAGCCCAGGGTAGCTCTTTACTCGGCCTTGTTAGTCGCTCAATTGTGTCCTAACTCTGTGGCCCCCCGTGGACTGTCACCTGCCAGGCTTCTCTGTTCAGTGGAGTTCTCTGGGCAAGAAAACTGGATTAGGTTGCCATTTCCTTTAAGGGATCTTCATGACTCAGGCAACGAACCCGGGTCTCTTGCTTTGCAGGCAGATTCTTTACTCTTTGAGCCACCAGGAGTTCTTTAGCCTACTCTTACAATTATTGTAATTGTGACAGTTTGACTCCCTTTTCCGTGTAAAGATAAATCAGAAATAAATCAGAAGTCTTCATGGTTTATCTTTTCTGAAGTAAACTTGTTCTTAAAAGTTGAAAACTTTAAAAATGATGATACTGATAAAACCTCTGTAAGACTTTCTGCTACAGAAAAGGTTGTAAAAATACAGATTTTTATGAGCCCAAAGAAATTACAAATCTCAATTTTCTTTATCTTCTATGCCAGTGGATTTTTCTTATCTGGCCAGATTCAGCCTTGAGGTCATCTTGTAAGTGATCTGTGAGTTCATGTTGCCATGTGAACTGGGGTAATGGCACACAAACTGGGTTTGGTTCTTAGAAGTCAGCTACATCACTCTTAAATCTGTGTCAGGTGGGGCGGGTGGCATGGTCAGTCTGTTCATGGAGGACTCATGCACATGGTGTTAGCTGTTTGAGTTCTGTCAGCTGCATGGTTAAGGAAAGATTTGGAATATGTAAAGAACCTCATATGTCTCAGAAAACCAGCAACTTCTCAGTGTAAAGAATGTTTACAAAGGATAATTCTTAAAGTTAGTACATCTTTAGATGAAGAAAGCATTCAGCATCACTAGCATTTACAGATTAAAATATCTTTGGCCAGCCAGCAGTGGTTTAGAGGAGAAAATGGCTACCACTGGTGATGGCCTAGATTAAAACAAGAACTTGATTTATTGCTGTTTTCTGAGTATAAAGTGATATAACCCTGTTTTGGAAAGCAGTTTGTAGGTATAAACTTAAGGTCATTTGTATAACCTTTGAACTGCCATGATTTCTACAGTGCAATCCTAAGAACAAGTAACAGTCTTGTAAAGTTAAGGCGTTATTTATAAAAGCAAAAAGTTGTGCTAGCCACAATGGAATAATGTTCCCATTGAGAACACTTATAAAACTAATTGCATGGAGAAGTACCACTGTGTGGGAGGAGGGAGATGAGGGAGATTCTAAGAGAATAAAATCATAGGTATCTTCTCTGAAGAGAAATTGTGCTAGATAGACTTAAACACAGAAAACAAAAAGACACACTAATATTCAATCATGTTCCGGGTGGAATTGTCTGAGATGGATCTTTGAAGTGAAGTGAAGTCGCTCAGTTGTGTCCAACTCTTTGCGATCCTGTGGACGGTAGCCTAACAAGCTGGAGTGGGTTGCCATTTCCTTCTCCGGGAGATCTTCCTAACCCAGGGATTGAACCCGGGTCTCCCATATTGTGGGTAGACGCTTTACTTTGATGTTATTCTCGTATTCTGTAGTGACATGCAGACTACTGTTACACTGCAGAAAGCCTTAATTTTTAAAATACTTTTGTTGATAATGTCACAAAGAAATTCGTCCCAGGCTGTTGGGTGTATGAGGATAGAATTCAGTAGCGTAAATTTCTGTTGTGGAAGAAGCCGTGTTGGAACAGCAGTGATGAAAGTTTTGTCTCTTCACTGGCCTGCTCCGTGTATACTTCCATTTCTTTGTGTTTCTGGATATAATCTTAATCCAGGTTAGCTAGAAGGACAGCAAAAGAATATTAGGAAAAATATCTTTTTTTTGTGGTTATAGTTGGGAGGTTTGTTATATTTGGTGCTTTTATTTTTTCACTTAAGACCCTATTTCTGTTTTATAGTGTGCTCTTTATTAGTGATTCTGAAATTAGCAGTGACTATTACAGAATCACCTATCAGGCTTAATTAACCTGAACTTCATAAAGTAGAACCTAATTTTATAGTTCTTACATATTTTATTAGATTTGTTGGAAGATTTAAGTCTCGTAAAGAACGAGAAGCAGAACTTGGAGCTAGGGCAAAAGAGTTCACCAATGTTTACATCAAGAATTTTGGAGAAGACATGGATGATGAGCGCCTTAAGGATCTCTTTGGCAAGTTTGGTAATGTGTCTGAATTAAATTTTTATATTCACATTTTGTTAGTTTTGGATAATATATTAAAAATAAATGAGACTTCATGGTACTTAAATTTTGTAGTTAATTTGGATTAAGCTACTGATAGTCCATTATACTAGCATATAAATAAAATTCTATCCAGTTCAAAGGTTAATAGCCTTGCGTTAGCACAGTAAGTTGTGACTGTGTAATTGGAACAGACTTTAAAAGGTTTTGCCATGTTAAGAAATTGTGCTGGATTTATGCGGTAACAGATCCCACCTCATCAGAGGCATTGCATGTGACACAGCCAACTTAGGTTGGAATGTAGTCTTTAATTATGGGTTAGGAAAGCTGGCCAGCTGTAGGATATTTGGCCAGTCTCAGCATCATGTTTGAGCAATTTAAAATAATAACTTTGAACGATCCAGATTTTCCAGTGAAGTGTAACCAGTCTCACTTGAGATAGTGTGTAGCTAATCAAAAGATGAACCTGACAGGGTACTCCTGCAGATGTTTTGCTTGCCCCTTAACTTTGCTTTCCTTTCTGGTTAACTTAAACAGGTGTCCTGTTTTTTTTTTTAAAGAGCATTTCAAATCATAAAGAATTACGAAATGTAATAATTTACAATTGCCAAGCTGTCATGCCACATTGAACCCTCTAAACAGTCGTATCTGTGCCCATAAATCTTGCAGATTCACTGTAATTAGATGTGATTTTTTTTTTTTTTGTATAACCTTTTCCCCCACCTACCTAAAATAATACCCAGTTCAGTTAAGTCTATTTTATTGAGCAGATTGGTGGGGGAGAAGTATGTCTTCAGAAACATGCCATCTCTAGGTACTTCTGTTTTGTCTTCCCCAAAGGTCAAACCCTTTGTTTCCTCTACTCCCTGTTGAAAATCAAGGGGGCCAAGGCTTAAGGAATTCTTAAGAAAATCAAGTTTTAGAACAATGTATCTGTTTTGTACTAAATGCTAAGAATAAATTAACTTTGTCATTTACATTTGTCTGAAACATACCTCATTAGATGGAAGGAGGAATATTTCAGAGAAGGAGTTTATTTAGCTTCTTAGAAGAAATAAAGGGTCTTTGAAGAGAATGTTTAGTGCTCATGATAGGGGAGAGGGTAGTTAGAGGAGGAGTACATTTCTGGAGGTTTGGATTTTTTTTTAATCCCCATTTTTATATTATTTTCTGCACAGCTTTTTTGAAACTTGAAATGTATAAACTAAATGTTGTATGGAATATATTTGAATCATTAAATTTTTTTTCAGGACCTGCCTTAAGTGTGAAAGTAATGACTGATGAGAGTGGAAAATCCAAAGGCTTTGGATTTGTAAGCTTTGAAAGGCATGAAGATGCACAAAAAGTAAGACTTAATATATAATTATCAGTGGCAATGTGGGTTTTCCGTGGGGAATATAAAGTTGATTTGCTCTTGCATCGAAATACACAAGCATACCGCTGGCTGTTCTACATGTTTTCCATATGTATTGTTGTGAATTACTTGTATTTCGTTTATTAGTTTTGAGAGTATAAATTGAAAATCTATATTATGTCTTAAGACTTCCCTGGTGGCTCAGATGATAAGGCGTCTGCCTACAGTGTGGGAGACCTGGGTTCAATCCCTGGGTTGGGAAGGTCTCCTGGAGAAGGAAATGCCAACCCGCTCCAGTGTTCTTCCCATGGAAAATCCCATGGATGGAGGAGCCTGGTGGGCTGCGGTCCATGGGGTCGCAAAGAGTCGGACACAACTGAGCAACTTCACTTCCCTTCACTTCTTCATTATGTCTTAAAACCTCAAAGTTTAGTTTTTGTTGTGGGTCCATCTTTAGCTTTTATCATCTAACAGATTTTTTTGTTGTTAAAAAATGAACTTAGTGCAAGTTAGTAATTAAAATTTTTGTGTTTTTGTTTGGTAAGGCTGTGGATGAGATGAATGGAAAAGAGCTCAACGGAAAACAAATTTATGTTGGTCGAGCCCAGAAAAAAGTGGAACGACAGACAGAACTTAAGCGCAAATTTGAACAGATGAAGCAAGATAGGATCACCAGATACCAGGTTCATTTTTTAACTGAACAAGTAAAACTAAGGAGTGAGGAAACCTATTCTATGTTCATTTCAGTTACTGCCAGGTAACTGGAGGGTTTGAGACGGGAAAAGGAGAGGAAACATGGGATAAGCTAATAGGAAGTATGTTTAAGTACCACTGTGGTTTTCTTTTTCCAAATTTTTTTTTTTTTTTAAGGGTGTTAACCTTTATGTGAAAAATCTTGATGATGGTATTGATGATGAACGTCTTCGAAAAGAATTTTCTCCATTTGGCACAATCACCAGTGCAAAGGTAAAGCGTATGATTGATACATATCTTTTTTTTTTAAGATTCGAGAAAAATATGTGCCCATGTGAAAGTGAAGTTGCTCAGTCATGTCCGACTTTTTGTGACCCCATGGACTGTAGCCTACCAGGCTCCTCCGTCCATGGGATTCTCCAGGCAAGAGTACTGGAGTGAGTTGCCGTTTCCTTCTTCAGGGATCTTCCCTACCCAGGGATTGAACCTGGGTCTCCCGCATCGTGGGCAGATGCTTTAACCTCTGAGCCTATGTTCCCTGAAAAGCATTTAAGTGGAGTATTGTGCATCCATTTATTTTGAATGTATGAAGAAGCATGCATGTTTTACAAAGGAGAGTCTTTATAAAAAGTCCTTTTTAAAAAGAAGTCCTTTGTGGATCGCTATATCACTGTTGGCAAGGAGATTAAAAAGTTTGGCAAGAATTTATTCTGAGAGAGGAGGTCATTATGTTAATTTGATAACACTCGCTGAAAAAATGTTGATCAAGACAGAAAGGTGACAACTCCATGCTGAAGTCTGGCAAAGGACTTGGTTGGCTGTCCCAGATATTTTCCATGCTTGTATACTTACTGTGTACATATAAACTTGTTATAAAACAGAGTCATAGTATACCTATTCTGAAATTTGTCTTTTTATTTACAGATCTGGGTACATATTTATCTCAGACATTTTCTCATTTTTCATTAAGGGCTGGCTATTCATGGTATACGTGTACCATAATTTATTCTGCTATGCCCATATTGTTGGACATTTGGGTTACTTGCATGTTAACAGTATTAAACCTACCACTCTTAACATCCTTATATATCTTTGCACACATACATACCAGTATTTCTGAAGTCCTAGAGTTGAAATAGCTGGTTAGTGGGTATGTATATCATGTCAGCTCTTTGTTTTATATTGCAAATGTTTTTTCCAAGTGTTCCATTTAGGACTTGGGATTCTTGTATCATCTTAGGTTTTCCTTGTATTTTGCATTTTTTGTTCGGAGTCAGAATCTATCTGGCAATTGGAATTGTTTCAATGTGATGTGACTATAAGCTCTACGTTAATTCAGAATTATCCCATTGCATCATATACTAGATAGTCCAAAGTCCATCTTTTACCCACTGTTTTAAAATGTAGGCTTAACATCCCAAGTTCCCATACTTGCATGGTTATATTTCGAGACTCTTTTTGAGATGTAATTGACATAAAACATATCCAAGTGTACAACATAGTTATTTGATAATTGTGTATACTGCAGAGTGATCACCACTAGATAACATTTATTACCATAGATTAAAAATGTTTTTTTTCTTGTAATGGTAACTTTAAAGATCTGCTCTCTGCAACTTTCAGATAAGTAACAAATATTAACTATAGTGCCCACACTGTCCCTATACATCCTATTCATTGCATCCCTAGTCATTGCTTCCTTTTGACTTTATGCCTAGGAGTTTGTACTTTTTAACCACCTTCATCCGTTTCCCCAAGCCCCCTGCCTCTCTGGCAGCCACCAATCTAAACTGTTCTCTGTATCCCTGAGGCCAGTTTTTTGTTTTGTTTTGATTCCACATTTAAGTAAGATCATGAATCTGTCTTATTGTTCTTTTGTTTGTTCCGATATCACCAGCATGATGTTTAATACAGATGTATAGCATGCATACATGTAGGTCTACTGAGTAGTTCATTTCCTTACTGCTTGTTTAAAAAATCTTTGGAGTTATTGTGAAGTTTCCTGAATGTTGTTTATACCCCAGTATTTATGGCCCTTACGGTTGTGAATGAAATTTTAATTTTAAAATGAGACTCAACTGCTCCCCACCCCCAAAGAGTAATCAAGCATCTTGTCAGCTTGACTTGTTAGAATAGTTAGATTTTAATTTTGCATTGTTGTAAATTTTTTACTAAAATTTCGTAGGCTTTGAATGTATTTAGAAATTAAACCTTACTATTGAAAATCTAAAAACCTTAAAGTTTCTGTTGTGTCTTTGCCTCTTTACTTTTGCTTGGCTAGGATAATGCATACATGTAGTTTACCCTTAGTATTTGGATATTAATGGGAAAATTGTGGGGAAAAAGATGAAAGTGTTGACAGGGTTAAGTGTGAGGTGGTGGCTCTAGTTGATACTGTTTTTGTGCCTCATCCTTCCATTGCATTAATTGTGTGGTTTTTTAATTTTCTTTCAATAGGTTATGATGGAGGGTGGTCGCAGCAAAGGTTTTGGTTTTGTATGTTTCTCCTCCCCAGAAGAAGCCACTAAAGCAGTTACGGAAATGAACGGTAGAATTGTGGCCACCAAGCCATTGTATGTAGCTTTAGCTCAGCGCAAAGAAGAGCGCCAGGCTCACCTCACTAACCAGTATATGCAGAGGATGGCAAGTGTAAGAGCTGTGCCCAACCCCGTAATCAACCCCTACCAGCCAGCACCTCCTTCAGGTTACTTCATGGCAGCTATCCCACAGGTAGGTTCTAGAAAAGGACAAAAACCTCATGAAGGTTTTCCTGTTTGGTCACCTTTAATGTTTTGTCATCCTCCCTCCCCCCCCAAAAAAGAGTAAAGTCTTAAGATGAAAACATTGAGATGTGAATTATGATTGGATTTGAAAAATACTTTGTGCATGCTATGTATTAAGTCACTTTAGTCGTGTCTGACTTTGCGACCCTATGGACTGTAGCCCACCAGGCTCTTCTGTCCATGGGATTCTCCAGGCAAGAATATGGGAGTGGGTTGCTGTGCCCTCCTCCTGGAGTGTGAGGACCTGTTAACTATTTTGAACATGCATAATGTGTTGTATTATCTGCTTTTTCTGTGACTGATAACATTTGCTTGCTTCCAACAGACTCAGAACCGTGCTGCGTACTATCCTCCTAGTCAAATTGCTCAACTAAGACCAAGTCCTCGCTGGACTGCTCAGGGTGCCAGACCTCATCGTAAGCTTTTTTTTTTTTTTTTTAAGTTGCAAAGTATTTGAACTAAAAAACATACATGAGGCAAATTAGCTGTTATATCCAATGGTATATTAGCTGTTGCTTTCCGTAATTTATAGTTATGGGTGTTCATTTTCAGCATCTTTAGCATTTTGTTCTTTAGAAAGAATCTTAAAATGCTAATAATATGTATGCTAGTTTGGTTTTTTTTTTCTTTCTATCACAAGTTTGGGAATGCATCCAACTCCATTTCATATTTTTATGCTCTGATGTGAAGTGGCATAAAAGTCTGAAGAAATGGCAGATAGGAGCCTAAGCTTTTAAAAAATATACTTGTTTATATTTGGTCATTTTTAGTCTTTTGTGCAAATCTCAGCTCTGAAAAGGCAAGATGAACACTGAGTTTTTCCAAGTTAATGTGTGTTCATATCTTTAAATGTAGCATTCCAAAATATGCCCGGTGCTATCCGCCCAGCCGCTCCTAGACCACCATTTAGTACTATGAGACCAGCTTCCTCACAGGTTCCACGAGTCATGTCGACACAGCGTGTTGGTGAGTCTTAACCCTTCCCATAAAAGTTGGTCTCCAATTGGAAATACAAAGATAAATACAAAAAACGTTTTTATTTTTTTAGCTAACACATCAACACAGACGATGGGTCCACGTCCCGCAGCTGCTGCAGCTGCAGCTACTCCTGCTGTTCGCACCGTTCCACAGTACAAATACGCGGCGGGAGTTCGCAATCCTCAACAGCATCTTAATGCACAGCCACAGGTCACCATGCAGCAGGTGTGGATTTGATGGCTTCTTTATGATAAAGATGACAGTCCTAGATTGCAAAGACTTTGAGGACAGCCGTATGATGTGTGAGAGCTTAAGCTGTCTAGAACATCTTGTTGAAGTCCCCCTAATGGCTAGTATGTAAAAATATGTGCTGTACTCCAGGAACTAGAGCAGCATTTTCCCTTCCTGAATTGCGTATGTGGTTTGAGAGTTTTATTTGGCATAGTTGTAAGAAAGGGTGAAATAAAGTTTAGTTTGTGAGATTTGGCTTACCGTTTTTCTGCTTTTTTGACCCCTGGGACTAAAATTGTGGTTGATTATACTAGAAGTATGGTTCCAAAGACTACTCCAGATAAAGAAAATTCAACATCCCTGTGCTTATGATACTTGAGCACTTAGGTGTTAATAGCCGCCTTAGGCTGCATTTTCTGGTTCACTCAGCTTCTCCTGTTTATGTTTAGATTATAGTCTTTATCCGGTTATTTTCCAGTGATGACTATGTGCTTGCCATTACTTTTGTACTTAGGAATTTTCCCATTTTCTTTCTAGCCCGCTGTTCATGTACAAGGTCAGGAGCCTCTGACTGCTTCCATGTTGGCATCTGCCCCTCCTCAAGAGCAGAAGCAAATGTTGGGTAAGTACCTTTGTCCCACCTGGTCAGTTACAGTAAGAGACTAGAAAATAGGAAGACACTTGGACTGCCTTTGCACCTAAAAATGACAGCTAGGGTGGCAGGATCTGAATTGGTATGAATGATTACCATGGCAGTTTGTCTGCCTAACTCATTAAAAGTCTGGAAAGCTATTAAAATGTTGCCTTTGATGGACAGGGTAATGGGGCAGGACTTGCCAGGTTCCTACCACATTTTCTGAAGGAGGAGTTTGAAATTTGAACCAAATGAGTAAGCCACTTTGATTTTGACTGAGCACAGATTTAACACATAGCTTCATTTCATCTTTTTTTGGCAAACTGATGCTTTCAAGAATTAATTGCCTTGTGGTATGATGTTAATCCATTTTATACTGATCATCTGAAATGGTGGATTATGGGTTCGCATTTATTTGCTGTATACGAAGGGTTCATAAACCCCAGTTTTACTATAGTAGATGCCTTAAAAAATTTTTTTTTGATTGAAGGAGTTTTTGAATGTTTTTGTTCCTAGGTGAACGGCTCTTTCCTCTAATTCAAGCCATGCACCCTACTCTTGCTGGTAAAATCACTGGCATGTTGTTGGAGATTGATAATTCAGAACTTCTTCATATGCTTGAGTCTCCAGAGTCTCTCCGTTCTAAAGTAATTTAAATTTATCATTTACCTACCAGCTTCTTATATTACATATTCCAGAATGTTTTGTAGAACATTTATAAGTTCTCTGTACAAGTCATGCACAGTTCTAAGAGCTTTATAAATATTAATTGAAAATCCTAATAACCTATGGTGCTATCATCCCTATTTTATAGACAGGAAAACTGAAGCATAGAGAGGTTAAATCATTTGCCCAGTTGCTCACAAAGCAGCTAGTGAATGACAGAGCTCGCTTTCAGATCCAGTCACTGTAACTCCAGCATCCATTAACTCTTAACTGTGCTCATCTGTATTGAAGAAAGGGATATTTGCTGATATTTCTGAACTTTGGGGGATTTTTGGTGGGGAGAAGGAAGTACAAGAGGTTAATAATTCCAAAACAGTGGTGGAATAGAGCCCAAAGGATACAGATGTATAGTTGGAATGTGTTTTTTTTTCATAACAGTCATTAACACCTTCATCTGAGGAAAGGAGTTTGCCTTTGTTGGACATTTGTAGGTTGGCGGTTTGAAGCTGTATTCTAATTATTGTTTTTCAGAACCAGTTTGTTTTCGTTTTTTCAGGTTGATGAAGCTGTAGCTGTACTCCAAGCCCACCAAGCAAAAGAGGCTGCCCAGAAAGCAGTTAACAGTGCCACTGGGGTTCCAACTGTTTAAAGTGAGCCTGCCTCGTGTTTCTTATTCTCACAGTTTGAGCATGTATTGAAACGTAGCAAAAATTCATTTTATCACTAATCCAAATGCATTTCAGTTTTTCAAAGAGAAGTAAAAATACAGAGGAATTAACTATGTGTTACCCTGGTATAGACTTGAATTTTTGAGATCAAGACCCCTTCAGACATTTTGCATAGTAATTTGTGTTAAATAGCTGTAACGTGGATTGGCCCTGTGTAGATAGCTGAAGGACTTTCATAGCTTAATACATTTTCTTGGGTGGCAGTGATGAAGTTGTTTTTTGGCCTTTAATACTGCCTTTCATTACCCCCAAGAAATAGGGTGACGTAGCTAGAGCCAGGTGTGTACAAAGCTTCCCTATGGAATAGGAAGTAGCTGGGGCTGTGCGGGTCGTGTTCCGTGTTGAGGCTCCTCTGCCCTGCTGCCACCGTGTGAGAGCAGCCGTGCAGCTTGGGAATGAGCAGGGGTGGCTGTGGTTCACAGAGCTCTACAGAGACAGGCCCTCCACAGGCTGAACTTGGCTGAAGGCTTTCATTCTGACAAGTGCCAGTATTGGTCCTCTTACATTAGTTTTTATTAAGAGACTTGACATAACAACACTGTGTAAATTTAAGGTGTGCAATGCGTTAATTGGATACGTTTATATATTGTAAAATATGACTGTCATTATAGCTATAATTAGCACTTCTGTCACTCAGGTAAAGGTCCTTTCTTTTTAGTGGTTGGAATCATTATGTTCTGTGACTTACATTTGATGATCATAATCTCTTTTTCCCCCACATTTACAGATGATCAGGGACCATGAAAAGAAACTCGTGCTTCACCGAAGAAAAATACCTAAACATCGAAAAACTTAAATACTATGGGAAAAAAAACATTGCAAAATATAAAATAAATAAAAAAAGGAAAGGAAACTTTGAACCTTATGTACCGAGCAAATGCCAGGTCTAGCAAACATAGTGCTAGTCCTAGATTACTTATTGATTTAAAAACAACAAAAAAAAAACACAAAAAAATAGTAAAATATAAAAACAAATTAATGTTTTATAGACCGTGGGAAAAAGAATTTTCAGCAAAGTACAAAAATTTAAAGCATTCCTTTCTTTAATTTTGTAATTCTTTACTGTGGAATAGCTCAGAATGTCACTTCTGTTTTAAATAACAGAATTGATAACTGAGCAAGGAAACGTAATTTGGATTATAAAATTCTTGCTTTAATAAAAATTCCTTAAACAGTGCACAGTGATGTTACACTATTTTATTTCTCTTCGTTTATTTCTCTTTGTAATTGGCTTGGGAAAATAGGTGATACTTGAAACTGACGTTAAGAGCCTCTTTCATAACAAAGGCACTGATTGTTTTTCAGAAGTTTATTAGGTTTATGGAAGAAACATAAAACCATGCTTCTAATGCACTTTATGAAGTCAGATTTCTGTGTGAGTTCTTTTGAGATTATATGATACGTTAAGGTTTCTAGGCTGGGAGATAGCTTTTAAACTATCACGTGGTATAAAATGGTAATAACTACAGTGTTTACTGGACAAGAGGGTGTAGATAAAATAAAAATTATACCAAAAACTAATAACATTAAGTATACTTAGGATTAGTTTTAAGCCTTAATCTTCTAGACTTGTAATTTGACTTATTGATTACTGCGACTTAACTCTGTATAATACTTTATCATCAAAAGCACTTTTAAATAATGAAGATAATAGGGCTTCTACATTGAGAGAAATGGATTTAAAACACCAGGATTGGGGCCCAGGGCATACACATTCGACAGGTATCCCTGACAGTTTCAGTGTGCTTTAGAGAATCTAGTTTTAGAGATCTAGTTTTAACTCTATTTCACTCTCTACACAACTGCCAGAGTTTGCTTTGTGAGTTGCATATCTGATTATCACCGTGCTAGAATTACCTCAACTGTCTTGCCTTTGGGAGCAAGTAAGTCTGTCTAAAACTGTAGCTATGACAGTGCCAGCCCTCCCTGCATATTGAAGCCTTAACCATGCTTCTGTACCTGGAATGCATTTCACTGTATTCTGAAACTCAAGATACAAACCCTACTTCCTGTCCCATGGCTTATATCATGCCACCTAGTAGGCATTATTAACAGTGATGATTTTGTATTTTGCCTGGCTGTAGTCCTACCCTGACTGTTGAGATGAAAACAACTTTTATGCATCACGAAAGCTTTATCAGGGATGTATCTCAATTTGAATATAGAATGGTTCAAACCGTCACATTTTAAAGGAGCCTCTTCTGAGATGTCTCGAGCTAAAAGTTCTCACAGCTGAAAACCATTCCAGATCTAGAGTTGCAGGTGATGTTCACAGACAGTAGTTGCCTTTGTGTGTTGGATAGCTAGAATTCAGTATTTCTTGTGTGATACAAAGATAAATCATTTGATTTTGAAATGTCTGTTTTCTTAGAGGAGACGACAAAACAGATGTCTGTAATCTACTTGTAGGAATTGACATAGGAAAAAATCTTCATTGTTTGATTGTGTAAGTTTACCTACTCAACCAAAAGTTACTTGTCACCCACAAAATCTTTGTGCAAACAGAATCCAGTCATCTGTGGATAGCACAGAACGTTGGAAAATGGGTCACCTGAAATCCATGTGTTCCCAGCAGGACTGAAAAATGTCTTGTTTCAGCTCTCAAAAACAAGTCCTTTTCAAGGGCTGTTTGTGCCTCACTTTGACATTTTCATGCTGTGTGTGTCTGTGAGTGTGTGTGTATGATTTTACTGTTTAAATGGCCCCTGTGGAGAAAACGTAAATTTCATTTGGGCATAAGTTATAGAGCTGTCAGCTGTGGGTTCAGTGTTAACAATATATATTAAATGAGAGGTCTTTAGGCAGAAACACAAAGCTGTGTGTCAATAGATGAAAATGTGATAGGCTCACAGGTACCTAACTTATTTGCCCTAGGAGCAATGACTCAGTTATTTACTACTTTCAATGTTAGCAAGACTTCACAAAACAATCTTCATAGATAACTGACTGCTGCTGCTAAGTCGCTTCAGTCGTGTCCGACTCCTAGTGACCCCATGGACTGCAGCCCACCAGGCCCCTCTGTCCATGGGATTTTCCAGGCAAGAGTACTGGAGTGGGTTGCCATTGCCTTCTCTGGATAACTGACTAGTGTCTGATAAATGTATGGCTGGGCTTTCCTGGTGGCTCAAAACAGTAAAAAATTTGCCTGTAATGTGGGAAACCTGGGTTCAGTCCCTGGGTTGGGAAGATCCCCTGGGGAGGGAGGGCATGGCAACCCACTCCAGTATTGCCTGGAGAGCCTCTAGGATACAGACAACGGGATTGCAAAGAGTCGGACTTGACTGAGCACACCCAACTTCATGGAGGATTTGAAAGGAAGCACAGTGAAGGATACTACCATATCTCATAAGGCTTATGGCTGCCTCTGTTGGCAGGTAGGAGATGATAATGGCTACTTGGAAACTGCTTTTTTAGCCTAGAATTTCCTTTTCTGTAGCATGCACACTAAGTTGCATGGCTGAAACAAGCTAATGTATCTTGCTTACAGGATGCTACCTTTGATTATACCTCTACCAAACTAATGGATCACAGTTCAGTTGCTCAGTCGCGTCTGACTTTGCAACCCCATGAATTGCACCACGCCAGCCTCCCTGTCCATCACCAACTCCCAGAGTTCACTCCGACTCCCGTTCATCGAGTCAGTGATGCCATCCAGCCATCTCATCCTCTGTCGTCCCCTTCTCCTGCCTCCAAGTGAAATTTTAGAAAGTACTTTGAAATTTTCTTACTCTGATGTAAATCCATGGTCCCTGTTCATTTGCAGTGAGTAAATGAAGACCTGAATAGCTGTGCTTAATAAGTGCATTCTCCGTGTAAGACCAGTTCTCATGGAAACGATCAGGTTCGGTTTTCTGTCCACAGTTTTTAAGTTTGGGGGCAGGGTGGGGGGATTTGTTTTTTCAACAGAGATGGTGGTGATAGTTCAATTGCCAAGACTCTTGTGATTCCATGATCTGTAGCCCGTTAAGATCTGTACGTGATCTGTAGTCCATGGAATTTTCCAGGCAAGAATACTGAAGTAGGTTGCCATGCCCTCCCCTCCAGTTATCTTCCTGGCCCAGGGATTGAATCCAGGTCTCCTGCATTCCAGGTGATTTCTTTACTGACTGAGCCGCCAGGAAAGCCTTAACAAAGTTAGGAAAGCATGCAATTTACTTTGTTACTGGAAACATCCCCAGAAAGCCTGAAACAGTTTATTCATTTATTAACCTAACCTAACATACTCGCTATAGAGAAGAAGCTCTTCATGTTGGAAGGCGAGAATATTTTTTTAGATCCCACAAAATACATAGCAACAATTGATAAAGGTATATATGAGCAGGTGGATATGTGACTGGTGATGATAAGGTTTTGTTTCTGTGTACTCCCAACCTCAAGTAAGAAAAAAATGTTGTACTTGGAATATTTTATTCTGACATTCAAATCTCTTAAGTAAACATGCCAGACTGACATCCAAAAAGTCTTTAATCACCCCCCAAAAATTGATATTTCCCAAACCATTGAAATCAGTCTAAGATATTTTGACCATTTTTTTTGAAGTAACAGCATAAAAAGTTCTTAAAAATGTAAAAAAATGAATCAGATGCTTAATTATATTCTAGACACGGTTTTTTAATTTGTTACCTCACTTTTTGTAAGTAATCACTTAACAAATGTTGGTGATTATTTACAATACCAATTATGATACAGTTATAATTTGGTGGGACAGTAATTATGGGCAACAACAAAAATTGTGAAATGAGTGAGGAATGGAGATCGTGTGCACTGAGCAGTTATGGGCACCTGTGTAGAGCAGGGATTAAGATGGGCGGAGCATTTGAAAAATCAGAATTTTTTTTAAACACTGAAAAGCTTGCTTTTGAATATTGAGCAAGTGCTACCTGTTGACTTATCAAATGAACTCTACATGTACTATCTCATTCAGTTCTTAAAACCATCCCTAAGTTAGATTCAATCATATAATCTCATTCAACAGGTGAGGAAACTAAAGCTTAAAGAAGTTTCATGACTTTCCCAAGCACATAGTGGTAGTGAAGCTTGGATTCGAATCCAGATCCACAGGCTCTACAGTGTCTGTGTAAACTGTAGGATCCAGATCTGCGGGCTCTTAGGGTCTGTGTGAACTGCCTATGAACTATGAAAAAGTGAAGCTCTATAAAATCTCAGAGGCTTAGGCTACCTTCAGTCTGGGAGACAGGAGGTGACTGGAGATAACAGTGCCTGAGAGTAAGGCAAAACAAAGATGCTTTTCTGTTGTCACATTTTAGGGCAGTCAAAAAAGAGAAAGTCATCATTTAGTATAATGAAAAAGGACGTCCTTAACCAAGCTGAGCATATTTCCAAATCAATCTTTTGAGCATCTTGGACTGCCTGGGAACATCAGACATTTCTTTTAGCAACCCGGTGATCATTTTTCTGAGTTTGTTCATATTCTCATTCTAGGTTCCCTTGGAATTATCAACGGACTTAAGCAAAACCTTTTAATTACCAGAGTTTTCATAAAACTTGTGGAACTAACCTTCTGACCCTGTATTTTATTTCTGTGCTGTGCATGCGTGCCAAGTCACTGCAGTCATGTCCAACTCTTTGTGATCCTGTGGCCTATATCCTGCCAGACTGTCCATGGGATTCTCCAGGCAAGACTTCTGGAGTGGGTTGCCATTTACTCCCCTAGGGGATCTTCCTGGCCCAGTAATCCCGAGCTCCTATACATCTCCTGCATTGGCAGGCAGATTCTTTACCGCTGAGCCACCTGGGAACATAGCAACCTTTTCTCAACAGTTATTAGCAAATAGATAAAATGCTAATTGGCTGCTGCTAAAGAAGAAATTTCCAACCAGTTGGGTATGTTTTATTTAAGTAACCTGCTGTTAGTAAGTAGCAAAACCAAATCTAGAACTCCAGGATCTCTGACTTGAGTCTGTGCTATTAACTTTCATTTTAGTTTAGCTTTTATTTCTCTTGCTATTCCTTTTTGCTGAAAAAAATTCAACAGGCAAGAATTCTTTGTACTACCTTTCCAAATTACACTAATGGATAACAACTTTTAAAAACAGAGTCAGAGATCACTGAAGTGATGTCAGAATCATGATCTAAGTCCTTTTCTCTATCCTTTTGAACAACCAACCAGACCACAAGAGAACAGAAGTGCCTCCGCACATTACACCAAAGGACACACCAGCCCACCTGTGCAGAGATAACAGATTTTTAGTAGGTTGTGGCTCCAAAGGGCTATGGTAAACCTACCCTGCCCACCACCACTTGCCATGGACTGGGGGGAAAAGAGCCTGCAGGGTGCAAAACCGGGTGGATGGTGGGTATCCACCGGCAAAAGAGAGCCGGTGGAAGTCTGCCCCGGGAGATTCCAGCCTGCCATCAAAGCAGCATAGACACAGATAAGTTTGGAAGAGGGAAGAACTCACACAGGCGGCCCCTTTCCCAAGGAGGGCACAGCAAGGGGCTGGGCTTTTTGTGACAGCAGTGGTCACCTCTAAGGCAGAGGAGGTGGAAAGTCGTGACCTCACTCATGGAGGAGGTAGGTAGAGAGCAAAAGTGATGAATGAATGCCCGGCAACCACAGCTGTGCAGGGTTTAGCTGGAGAAACCCATCTCTCCAGCAGCACGATTTCTGAGGACGGACCTCCATGACTGGAGAGGGAAAAGAAAGGTAAGGATATGAAAGAGTATTGAGGAAATGCATTTCCTGTCTGTTTCAGGACTTCAGCAGGTCTACCCACAAACTTCTGAGAGTATTCCACTCAAGGCTCCCCCCACCAGTCTGTGGGTACCCATTGCTCCAAGTGACAAACCCACCTACACCCCATTTTACTGCCAACTCCTAGTCCACATTCCTGAATCCATCCCAAGACCCAGCTCCAGTACACACAGGTGCCCAGATACAGGTCAAGTTCAGTGAGCAAGAAAGTAAGTCACAAACTTGAGCTTTAGAGCCACAGTCTGAAATTTTGCATTTCAGAAAGAACTAGTAGCCAGCCTGTTGAACTCCAAAAACTAGAGAACACAAAAGCTATGTTAAGAATGTAGGTGGTTCTCTATCACTGCATCATGTCTCTTTGCAACCCTATGGAGTGTAGACCACCAGGCTCTTCTGTCCCTGGAATTTTCCAGGCAAGAATGCCAGAGTGCATTGCCATTTCCTCCTCCAGGAGATCTTCCCAACCTGGGGATCAAACTTGTTTCTCTTGTCTCCTGCATTGGCAGGCAGATTCTTTAACCTCTGTGTACCTGGAAAGCTAAGAAAGTAGCTGCTGTTTCAATTGCAAAAGCAAGAGTCCATACCTACAAACATGAATACTTGTCTGGTATCACAAAAATAAAAATAATTCTCCACCAACTGAACACAAGACACACAAGGTTGCAATCTAACTGATAAAGAATTTTAAAGAGCTTTAATGAAAAAATTCAGTGAGCTACAAGAAAACTCAAGGGGCTTCCGTGGTGGTTCAGTGGTTAAAAGTCTGCCTTGCCATGCAGGGGATGCTGGTTGGATCCCTACTCTGGAAAGATCCCACATGCTGCCGAGCAACTAAGCCCAAGCACCACAACTACTGAGCTGGACTCAAGCCTGCAAACCACAACTACTGAGCCCATGTGCTGCAGCTCCTGAAGGCTGTGTGCCCTAGAGCACATGTTCCTCCTCAAGAGAAGCCCTGCAGTGAGAAGTCTGCGCACCATAGCTAGAGAGGAGCCCTTGCTCAGTGCAGCTAGAGAAAAGCTGTGTGCAGCTATGAAGACCCAGCACAGCCAAAATTAACTCAAATTATACATATATGCACACACTTACATAAGGAAACTGATAATTCAATGAACTCAGGACTAAAATTAATGAACAGCAGTTTTTAAAATTAATTTTTATGTTTTTATGGTATATTTTTTATATTTTAAATTTATTTTCAAATATAAATATTTTATATGTTTTATTTCTATTTCATAATTGTATAGTTGATTTACAATGTTATATTAGTTTCATGTGTACAGCAAAGTGGTTCAATTACAGAAGGAATTCTTTAACAAAGAGATTTAAATTATAAGAAAGAACCAAACAAATTCTGGAGCTGAAGAATTAAATAGGCGAAGAATGCAATAGAGAGTGTATCAGTAATAGGACAGGCTAGATGGAAAAGAGAATAAGTGACTTGGAGAATAAAAATATAGAAATAATTCAGTTAGAAGAGAGAGAACTTAGATCTAAAAAGAGTAAAAAAAAAAAAAAAAAAAAGACCCTGTGAGAGCTATTGAATTCAATATGAAAAGCAAGATTAATTGGTGTACCAGAAAGAGAAGAGAGAGAGAAGACATTATTTAAAGAAAAGGCGAGAACTTCCCAGAATTTGGGCAAACATACCACAAAGCTAATAGAACAGCCTATTACTTCAATGGGAAAAGACCTTCTCCAACACACATTACACTGAAACTGTTAAAAAGCAACGATAAAGAATCTTAAAGGCAGACTGAGAGGAAGAAAAGGTAACCAACAAAGGAATCCCCATTAGACTAGCAGTAGATTTCTCAGCAAAACTCTACAGGCCCGGAGTGAGTGAAATGACATATTCAACATGTTGAAAGATAAAAAACGCCAGCCAAGAATACTTCATCAAGCAAAGTTATCCTTCAGATATGAAGAGAAATACTCTCCTACACAAAAGCTGAGGGAGTTTACCACCACTAGACCCGCCTTGCAAGAAATGCTAAAAGAGTTAAGTTGAAATTAATATGCTAACTAGAAACATCAAAACATACAAAAGTATACAATATTCTGGTAAAGGTGAAAAAGAATTAGAAAACTGGTGTTAGAATGGTGTGTTAGCCATTTAGCTATAGTATAAACATTAAAGGAAGAGAATATTTTAAAATAGCTACTATAATTTGTCAATGAATATATAGCATAAAAGAGCCAAATTATAACATCAAAAATATAAGAGGAGAGGAGCATATAGACATATGAAGGTAAGTCGCTATCAGTATAAAATGGACTATTTTATCTATGCGATGTTTTAAGTGAGCCTTGAGCGACTTCACTTTCACTTTTCACTTTCATACATTAGAGAAGGAAATGGCAATCCACTCCAGTGTTCTTGCCTGGAGAATCCCAGGGACAGGGGAGCCTGGTGGGCTGCCATCTATGGGGTCGCACAGAGTCGGACACGACTGAAGTGACTTAGCAGCAGCAGCAGCAGCATGGTAAACATAAAGCAAAAAATCTGGAGTAGATTCAGGAAACAAAAGGAGAGAGGACACCACCATGGAAAATCACCAGTTGACAAATGTAGGCAGAAAGGGAGGGGAAAAGAAAAAATGAACATACAAAATAGCCAGAAGTCTAACAATAAGATGGCAGGAGTAGGTCTTTAGGTATCAATAATTACTCTAAATATAAGTGTGTTGAATTCACCAATTTAAGGCCAAATGGCTGGATCAATTAAAAAAAAACAACACACAAGACCCAAATATGTTTACTGCCTAAAGAAGATTCATCTTCAGCTGTAAAGACACATAGGCTCAAAGTGAAGGGATGGAGAAAGATACTTCATGTAAGTGGAGACTAAAAGAAAACAAGGGTAATCATACTTGTATCAGACAAAACAGACATTAAATCAAAGCCAGTAATGAGACTAAGATAGTCATTATAATAAAGGGGTCAATACATCAAGAAAATACAACAATCATAAAACTATACACACCCAACATCGGAGCACCTTATGTATGTTAA
The DNA here is from genome assembly GCF_042477335.2 of Ovis canadensis. Classification (NCBI taxonomy): domain Eukaryota; kingdom Metazoa; phylum Chordata; class Mammalia; order Artiodactyla; family Bovidae; genus Ovis; species Ovis canadensis. The sequence goes on from NC_091253.1 coordinate 86,605,005, forward strand.
GCAAATACTAACAGATCTGAAAGGAGAAATACTCAATACAATAACAGTAAGGAACTTCAATACTCTGCCATCAGCAATTGTTATATTATCCATACAAATATTAAGAAAACATTGGATTGAACCATACTTTTAAACCAAATTGATTAACAGGCATATTTCATCTAGCAGCAGCAGCATACACTTTGTTGTAAGTGCACACAGAGCATTCTCCCAGGATAATTCATATATTAGGCCACAAAACAAATCTTTACAAATCTGAGTTCTAAATCATGTATGTTTTTGTGACCACAACAGTAAACTAAAAATCAACAAGTGGAAAACTAACACGTGGAAACTAAACAACATGTTTCTGAATAACTAATGCATCAAAGAAGAAATCAAAAGAGAAATAAAAATTTATCTTCACAAATGAAAACACAGCATACTGAATCCTAAGCTGCAATAGTTCTGAGAAGAAAGTTTAAAGCAATAAATGCATATCTTAAGAAATTAGAATGAACTCCAATAAACAACTTAAGGACAACTTCAAAAGAAGAACAAATTAAACCTGAAATAAGAAAAAGGAAGAAAATAATAATAAGCAGAGTGGAAATAACTGAAATAGAGAAACCAGAAAAAAATTAAAAGGATCAACAAAACTAAGTGCTGTTTGTTCAGAAAGATAAACAAAACCAACAAATCTTTAGCTAGACTAAGAAAATGAGAGCAGACTCAAAATTATAAATAAAAAAGGAGATGTTATAACTGATTGCTGTGCAAATACACCGGATCATGAGAGACTACTAAGACAAATGATTTGTCAACCAATTAGACAACCTAGAAGTAGTGGCTAAACTTCTTTAATTACACAGCCTACTGAGACCAATCAGAAGTCGAAAATCTGAACAAATCAATAATGAGTAAAGAGACTGAACTGATAATCAAAACCTCCCAACACAGAAAACCCCAGAACCAGAGAGCTTCACTGGTAAATTCTACCAAACATTTAAAGAAGAATTTATGTCAATCATTTTCAAACTCTTTCAAAACATGAAGAGGAGGGATTGCTTCTAAACTCATTCTCCAAGGCCAGCTTTACCCTGACACCAAAGCCAGATAAGAACACTATAAGAAAACTCTTAGGTCAATATTCTTGATAAACATAGATGCAAAAATTCTCAACAAAATAATTTAGCAAACTGATTTCACGAACATATTAAAAGGATTAACATGAGCAAGTAGGATTCATCACTGAGATGCAAGAATGTTTCAACATATGTAAAACAATAAGTAACACTTCATATTAAAAGAAGGAAAGATAAAAATCACTTGTTCATCCCCCTAAAGAAAAAAACACTTGACAAAATATAACATCCTTTCAAGACAAAAATCCCATGACCCAGCAATTCCACTTCTGAGTATATACCCAAAGGAAACGAAACCAGGATATTGAAAAGGTATGTGCCTTCCATATTTATTAGATCCTTATTTACAAAAGTCAAGATATGGTGACAGTCTTAATGTGCATCAACAGATGAATGGATAGAGAAGACGTGACATAAATATAATGGAGTATTATTCAACCTTAAAAAAAAAGAAACTCTGCAATTTGTAACCACATGTATGGGTTTTGAGGACATTAAGTGAGATAACTCAGACAGAGAAAGACAAATACTATTATGATCTCACTTTTATGCAGAATCTATAAAAGCCAAACTCATGGGGTTCAAATGGCAATATAGGAATATCCTGAATATTCACCCTCTCCCATGGATACATCAAATCTACAGCTACAAATGGAATAATTTCCTCTGGGAAATTACCCAAAAGTAGGCTGAACAACTTCTACACATCAGGTAAATAAGGGAAAAAACCCACACTGAAGCAGAAAGGTTAAGACATCATCTTACCATAAGCCCCGCCCCTTACACAGAGAACCCTGAATTGGGAGGAAACTCAAAATTTGGAGATTCTTCTTAATACTAATTCTTTTCCTAATGTCTTCATTTGGGGCTTCCGTCATAGTTCAGTGGGTAAAAATCTGCCTGCAATGCGGGAGACCCGGCTTCGACTCCTGGGCTGGGGAGATCCCCTGGAGAAGGAAACGGCAACCCACTCTAGTATTCTCAACCTGGAGAATCCCATGGACAGAGGAGCCTGGTGGGCTACAGTCCATGGGGTCGCAAGAGTCGGACACGACTTAGTGACTAAACCACCACCCCCCACCCCGAAGAATGAAGGGTTTGAACGCCATAATGAACACCCCAGTTTTTAAGATCTGCATCTTAAAATATCTTGCTTTGAGAAACCAATGGGGCTCACGTCTGTGATAAATACAAGGAGTTAGTGAACAGAGAAATGACTCTTAAGAGGCACGTGTGTCCAGACTCACCCAGAAAACAGCGCAGGCCACCAGCTGAGAGGCGCTGAGATGTCCTGTGATAAAGCTTTATTTGCTTACCTTGAAACACTGACCTGAGGGGCAGGCACCTGTTGGGGTTCTCTCTGGGAATGGACACTGGCGGGTGTCATCTTTGCTGTCTTATTCTGCCTCACGTCAGCCTGCTGGTATCTCTGGGAAAGGAGCTTGTCCCCTCCTTGAATGTTGCTTTTTATGGCTGCCACCAGGGACACCTTTGAGGTTGACTGGCTTTGGTGACCCATCAGGCTTACACTGGCAGGTCCCATAGGCATGCAACCAGTGGAGAAGATGTTCTTAATTGGCTGCCACTCCCTGGGCACAAGAAGCAACAGACTGAGGCACCCAGTCCTACTATGAAAGCAGCCTACTAGCTTATCGTGGTAGCGGTGTCCTAAAGGGCAGGCTTCCAATGAAACGCACACATGTAAGGGTCCACTGCAATCCTCTGCAGAGACCTCCCGGTGTGGGCACCGTCTTCGTGCTGTCCCTCTGCCATGCTCCCGAGTGCCAGGATCTCCCGGAGAGGCAGGTGCACACGTATCTGGTGCCCTGGCTTTTTGTGGCTGCTGCCCAGGGGCTGCCATTGATTGCCGAGCTCTGATGGCCAGTGGGGCTTGGGTTCCTCGTCCCCTGGGACTGTAACAAATGGAGAGACATTTCTGGGTGGCTACCATGCCCAGGGCACTGAGCAGAGAAGCAGTCTGAAACATACTCCCACACTTTCTGTGAAAGAGACCTATTGCTTATTCTGGAGCTTCAACCTTACGGGCAGGCTTCTAGTTTGACACACATTTAGGAGCCTGCTCAGGCTCTAGGGATGAGGTCAGTGGATAGCATTTTTCATGCTCTTTACCTTGCTCCAGGCTACCAGTATGTCCAAGGAACTAGTATACTCCTCTGTTGCCTCGGTTTTTGTGACTACCACCCAGAGAACATCTCCAGATCACCTGGATCTGGTGGCCAGGGGGACTTATGTTTGCAGTTCCACAGGTCTGTATATGTCTGCTTACTTTAGAAGCTGCTACTTGGGGGTCTAGCTTTCAATCATCCTGAATCTAGGTGCCGAATGAGACCTGTCCCTTTGGAGTACTGACAGGTCTTGACATACCCTCAACTACTGGGAGCTACAAAAAATAAAATAGGCTGCTTGGACAATCACAAAGTTTTGAGAGACAACTAAAAGAGGCCAAGGTCAAATGACAAGGCTCATCCGCTACACAAGATTACTCCAAGACAAAGAGATGTGGGTCTCTTATCTAATACATAGAAACTAACACAGAATGTGAAGGAAAATGAAAAACCAGAAATAAGTTCCAAAAGAAAGAACCATATGAAACCTCAGAAAAAGCCATTAATGAAATAAGAATAAGTGATTTATCTCATAAAGAATTCAAAATAATGATCATAAAGGTGCTCACCAAATTCTTGAGAAGAATGGATGAACACAGTGAGAATGTCAACAAAGAGATAGAAAATATAGCTTCAGCTCTAGAGTCATAAGAACTAAGTGGAAGAAGAAGCAAATGTGCAGGCTGAAATGCCAAGAAGAAAGAAGCGGAGGTTCAAGTAAACGTGAACACCTATGGAAGACACAGGAGCAGCCACCAGGGAAGCCAGAGGCCAGGGCTGCTGGTACAGACTGTTGGACTGCAATGCCTATTGTCTAGAATTTGTCTTAAAGGATCTAGAACACCTATGGCCACGCCGATCACCTAGACCACCTTTGAGAGACCCACCTTGCTCATATCAAAATGGCTCAAATCAAAGGACATTTTGGCCCTTTGTCCTGCACCTGTGACATTCTGGACTAGTTCTGTTCTCAGCCGTGGCTGAATGTAACATGTGTATAATAAGTCATCCCTTTTGAAAAAATAAAAGATCAGTTTTTTTAAAGGATATGTAAGATAGAACAAATATAAATTATGGGGCTGAAGAATGTAATAACTGGACTGAAAAATACACTAGAGGTGGAGGTGTTCAACAGCAGACTAGATGAAGAATCAGCTAACTCAAAGACAAGTGGAACTTACCCAAGCAAGGAGGAAAAAAAGATAGCGTAAGATTAAGGGACAATATCAATCAGACCAAAGTTTATATTATAGGGATCCCAGAAGAAGGGGAGGGAAAAGGGGGGAGAAAACTTATTTGAAGAAATAATAGCTGAAAACTTCCCATGCCTGGAAAAGGAAAAAGAAATCCAGCTTTTGGAAGCTCAGAGAGTTCCAAAAAGGATGAGCCCTAGAGAGCAACACCAAGATGTATTATAATTAAATTATCAAAGTTAAACAAAGAAACAAAGATAGAGTCTTAAAACAAACAAGAGAAAAACAACTTGTCATATTCGAGGGAACCCCTACAAGATCATCAGTAGATTTTAACAGAAGCTGCAGGGCCAAAAAGAATGGCCTAATATATTTAAGTGCTGAAAGAGAATAAAAAAAAAATAAAAAGAACTTGCCAACTAGTAATACTTTACTTGGCAGAGTTGTCACTCAGAACTAAAGGAAAAGTAAAGATTCCTCCAGGAAAGCAAAACCTAAAGGAACTTATCATCCCTAGAAAGTCCTTCATCTTCATCATTAAGATGAAACAAATGGTGCTAAAGAGCAACAGGAAAATACATGAAGGTGCACATCTCACTGGTAAAGGTAAATAGTAATATTCAGAATAATCTAATGTTGTAAAGGTGGTAGATTAGTTACTAACAAAGCTAGTATGAAGGTTAAAAGACAAAAGTAGTAAAAATTACTGTAACTACAGTATTTTTTAAAGGGAAATACAAGATAAACAATGTAAAATGTGACATCAAAAGCAAAAGATGGGGAGGAGAGGTACAGAATAAGAATGTAGATCTCCAGTATGTGTTCAAACTTCAGTGGCTATCAGCTTAAAAAAGACTGTTGTAAGTTGTTATTTGTAAGCATAACAGTAGTCACAAAGCAAAAACTTATAGTAAATACACAAAGGAGAAAGAATCTAAGCATACCACTACAGAAAAACCATCAAATCACAAAAGAAAGCAAGAGAAGAAAGGAACAGCAACAAAACAGTTAATAAAATGGAAATAAGTACATACCTATCAATAGTTAAATGTAAATGACTGAATTCTCCAATCATAAAACAGAGTGGCTGAATGGACAATTTACAATTGCTTCAAAAATAATAAAATAACTAGGAATAAATTTAACTAAGGTTGTGAAAGACACATACACCAAAAACTATAAGACATTGAGAAAAAGTTGAAGAAGACACAAATAATTATCCTTTTAAGATGTCTATACTGCCCGAAGCAACCTACAGATTCAATGCAATCCCTATAAAATTTCTAATGGCATTTTTCACAGAAATAGAAGAAACAATTCAAAAACTTTTATGGAGCTAAAACACACACACACGCACCAAATAGCCAAAGCAATCTCGAGAAAGAACAGCAAAACCAGCGATAGCCTGTGCTCTGATTTCAAAGTATCTAACAAAGACCTATAATCAACACATCATGTGTCTATCTTTATGCCAAAATCAAAGATCAACAGAACAGAATTGAGAGCCCAGTAATAAGCCCAGGTGTATATGGCCAATTTATTTAGGACAATGGAGACAAGAGTATACAGTGGGGGAAAGGACAGTGTCTTCAACAAATAGTATTGGGAAAACTGAACTGTTTCACGCAAAAGAATAAAGCTGGGCCACTATGTTACAGCATACTGCCAAATTAACTCAAACTGAATTAAAGACTTAAACATAAGACTGAAACCATAAAATTCCTAAAGGAAAACAGGAGGTAAGCTCCTTGACTTTGGTCTTCCTTAGATACGGCAAAGGAAACAATTAAGAAGATGAAAAGGAAACCTATAAAATGGGAGAAAATATTTGTAAATCATATCTGATAAGAGGTTACCACTCAAAATATATAAAGAATTCATACATGTATACATGTGGAAATTTGCACAAGTATATAAAAATACAGAAAGTATAATAAATCAAATATTCCCATTACCCACTTTCAACACTTACTGACACTTAGTCAATTTTGTTTCATCTACCTTTCCCTGAAACCACATGCCTTCAGATTATTTTGAAGCAAACTTTTTTTACTTTTTAATATTTATTTTTAATTGGAGGATAATTGCTTTACAGTATTGTGTTGGTTTCTGCCATATATCAACATGAATCAGCCATAGGCATATATATTTGAAGCACACTTGTAACAGTATATCACTTTACCTATAATTATTTCAGAGGGTATCTATAAAAAAGACTCTTAAAATAACCATAATGCCATCATTCCAGCTAAAAGAAATGAACAGTAATTCTTTAATACATAAAATATCCAGTCAGTATTCTTGTTTCTCCAATTGTTGAACTTTCTGTGTGTGTGTGTGTGGGTTGAGTTTGCTTTTGTTTGTCTTTTGGTAACAGCTTGTCTTTCTGAATCAGGATTTAAATAAGTTTAATTTATTTGTCTTGGTTGACATGTCTCTGACCCAGCTCTCACTGTCCTTAGTTGCTCAGCCATGTCTGACTCTTTGTGATCCATGGACTATAGCCCACTAGGCTGCTCAGTCCATGGGGATTCTCCAAGCAAGAATATGGGAGTGGGTTGCCATGCCCTCCTACAGCGGATCTTCCCAACCCTGGAGTCGAACCCATGTCTCCTGCATTGCAGGCGGATTCTTTACCAAATAAGCCACCAGCGAAGCCCAGCACATCTCTTAGCGAAAGTTGCTCAGTCATGTCCGACTCTTTGTGACCCCATGGACTATGCAGTCCCATGGAATTCCCCAGGCCAGTATACTGGAGTAGGTAGCCTATCCCTTCTCCAGTGGATCTTCCAGACCCAGGATTTGCATCTCTTAAGCCCCTCTGAATTTAAAGTTTCCTACTACTGTGATCCTGGGCACTTTTTCCTTGCCTATTCACCACTTGTATGCTTATCTTATTTTGTGAAATATCTGTTCAAGTCCTTTGCCCAATTTTTTAAAAACTGGGTTTCTCACCTTTTTATTGAGATATAGAAGTTCCTTATATTCTGAACACAAGGCCTGTGTATATGCATGTGAAATATTTTCTCCCGTTCTGTGACTTATCTATTCATTCTCTTGAAAGTGAAAGTGAAGTCGCTCAGTCGTGTCCTACTCTTTGGGACCCCCTGGACTGCAGCCTATTAGGCTCCTCCGTCCATGAGATTTTCCAGGCAAGAGTACTGAGTGGGTTGCCATTTCCTTCTCCAGGGGATCTTCCTGACCGAGGGATTGAACCTGGGTGTCCTGCATTGTAGGCAGATGCTTTTACCGTCTGAGCCACCAGGGAAGTCCATGAAGTTCAGTGTATCAAGTTTTTCTTTCTTCATGCTCTCTGGGTCCTTCTCTGTACTCAGTAAAGGTACTATACTTAATATTATCAAATTCCTTTATGATTGTTGGAGCAGGGTGATGAGGGTCACTGATTAGTAAAATCTTAGAGGCTAAGATGGTAAGTTATGGCATTTAAAACAATCGAGGTGTAGTTAACACATTAGTTTTAAGTATACAATGATTCAATATTTGTATATACTGAGAATTGAGCACAATTGTTGCTAGTTAACATCCATCACCACAGGTAGTTATAATTTTTCTTGTGTCAAGAACCTTAAGATCTTCTCTCTTACCAACTTTCAAGTATATAATACACTGTTGTTAACTGTGGTCACTATTCTATACACTACATCTCCATGACTTATAACTAGAAGTTTGTACCTTTCGATTCTGTTCACTCATCTTACCTGTGGCATGTTTTCAAAAAATGTCTGTATTATTTTGTCCTCTCACTTATTCTAAAAATAGCAGCTCCTCTTAAAAACGATTCAAAATAAAGCAGAAAGTAAAAGCCCTTCTGTAAAACAAGACCAGAAGCTGACTCTGGCTCAGATCATGAACTCCTTATTGCCAAATTCAGACTTAAATTGAAGAAAGTAGGGAAAACCGCTAGACCATTCAGGTATGACCTAAATCAAATCCCTTATGATTATACAGTGGAAGTGAGAAATAGATTTAAGGGTCTAGATCTGATAGATGGAGTGCCTGATGAACTATGGAATGAGGTTCGTGACACTGTACAGGAGACAGGGATCAAGACCATCTCCATGAAAAAGAAATGCAAAAAAGCAAAATGGCTATCTGGGGAGGCCTTACAAATAGCTGTGAAAAGAAGGGAAGTGAAAAGCAAAGGAGAAAAGAAAAGGTATAAGCATCTGAATGCAGTTCCAAAGAATAGCAAGAAGAGATAAGAAAGCCTTTTTCAGAGATCAATGCAAAGAAATAGAGGAAAAGAACAGAATGGGAAAGACTAGAGATCTCTTCAAGAAAATTAGAGATACCAAGGGAACATTTCATGCAAAGATGGGCTCAATAAAGGACAGAAATGGTCTGGACCTAACAGAAGCAGAAGATATTAAGAAGAGGTGGCAAGAATACACAGAAGAGCTGTACAGAAAAGATCTTCACGACCAAGATAATCATGATGGTGTGATCACTAATCTAGAGCCAGACATTCTGGAATGTGAAGTCAAGTGGGCCTTAGAAAGCATTGCTACGAACTAAGCTAGAGGAGGTGATGGAATTCCAGTTGAGCTGTTCCAAATCCTGAAAGATGATGCTGTGAAAGTGCTGCACTCAATATGCCAGCAACTTTGGAAAACTCAGCAGTGGCCACAGGACTGGAAAAGGTCAATTTTCATTCCAATTTCAAAGAAAGGTAATGCCAAAGAATGCTCAAACTACCGCACAATTGCACTCATCTCACACGCTTGTAAAGTAATGCTCAAAATTCTCCAAGCCAGGCTTCAGCAATACATGAACTGTGAACTCCCTGATGTTCAAGCTGATTTTAGAAAAGGCAGAGGAACCAGAGATCAAATTGCCAACATCCACTGGATCATGGAAAAAGCAAGAGAGTTCCAGAAAAACATCTATTTCTGCTTTATTGACTATGCCAAAGCCTTTGACTGTGTGGATCACAATAAACTGTGGAAAATTCTGAGAGAGATGGGAATACCAGACCACCTGACCTGCCTGTTGAGAAATCTGTATGCAGGTCAGGAAGCAACAGTTAGAACTGGACACGGACCAACAGACTGGTTCCAAATAGGAAAAGGAGTACATCAAGGCTGTATATTGTCACCCTGCTTATTTAACTTCTATGCAGAGTACATCATGAGAAACGCTGGACTGGAAGAAACACAAGCTGGAATCAAGATTGCCAGGAGAAATATCAATAACCTCAGATATGCAGATGACACCACCCTTATGGCAGAAAGTGAAGAGGAACTAAAAAGCCTCTTGATGAAAGTGAAAGAGGAGAGTGAAAAAGTTGGCTTAAAGCTCAACATTCAGAAAATTAAGATCATGGCATCTGGTCCCATCACTTCATGGGAAATAGATAGGGAAACAGTAGAAACAGTGTCAGACTTTATTTTTCTGGGCTCCAAAATCACTGCAGATGGTGGCTGCAGCCATGAAATTAAAAGATGCTTACTTCTTGGAAGAAAAGTTATGACCAACCTAGACAGTATATTCAAAAGAAGAGACATTACTTTGCCGACTAAGGTCCATCTAGTCAAGGCTATGGTTTTTCCAGTGGTCATGTATGGATGTGAGAGTCGGACTGTGAAGAAGGCTGAGTGCCGAAGAATTGATGCTTTTGAACTGTGGTGTTGGAGAAGACTCTTGAGAGTCCCTTGGACTGCAGGGAGATCCAGCCAGTCCATTCTGAAGATCAATCCTGGGATTTCCTTGGAAGGAATGATGCTAAAGCTGAAGCTCCAGTACTTTGGCCACCTCATGCGAAGAGTTGACTCATTGGAAAAGACTCTGATGCTGGGAGGGATTGAGGGCAGGAGGAGAAGGGGATGACCGAGGATGAGATGGCTGGATAGCATCACTATGGACTCAATGGACATGAGTCTGAGTGAACTCCGGGAGATGGTGATGGACAGGGAGGCCTGGTGTGCTGCGATTCAAGGAGTCGCAAAGAGTCGAACACGGCTGAGCGACTGAACTGAACTGAACTGGGTGTATGTGGGGGTGGTATTGGGGATGAGGAGCTATGAACTAAAACTTAGAAATGTCTATTACATCCTAAAAGAATGTTTTTTACACTTTCAAGCAAAAAAATCTTGACCTGACCGAATCAAAACAATCACGCCCATGTTCAAGGCTCCAAATCAAAATATGTCCTACTGTGGAGCAGCTAGATGGAAATGTCCTGTTACTCTGCTGAGTGTACTGGTTTTTAAGCTTTTTACTTGGAAACAATCAAAAGTTAAAGAAAAGTTGGAAATGTAATATAAAGAAAAAAATTTCTGAACCATGTGTGAGTTGGTTGCCAACCTGATTGCCCCTTTCTGTAAAGCAGCTCCTCTTTTCTATGAAAGGACATTTTCCTACAGAACTGTACTGTCTGTAGTCCTGATGCATTATGGCCATCCAGCCCTCAGATCCCGTGTGAGTTTCTCCAGTTGTTCCACTGATATCCTTTATAGCAGAGCGTCTAGTTTAAAAGCTTGTGTTACATTGAGTTGTCATGCCCTTTTGTCTTCTTCAGCTTGGGGCAGTTTCTCAGTCTGTTCTCAGCTTTCCTGACCTGGATGCTTTGGGACCCAACAGCATGTCCCTCAATTCAGGTGTATCTGATGTCTCCTTTCTATGAGATTAAGAGTGTATATATTTTTGGTGGGAATGTCACAGAATTGGTGCTGCTTTCTTCCCATCACATCCTGCCACTTGGCCCCAGTTTCCATTTGTCCCATGACTGATGATATGCAGTTTGAACAGCTAAGTTGGTATCTGACTCTGTAAAGTTGCTATTTTTCCCTTTGTATTTAATAATATTTTCTAAGAAGTACTTTGAAACTATGTACATACCCAATTTCTCCTCACACGTTCCATTTATTCACTGATTCATTCATATCTGTGTGCAGACATGGTTCCCTACTTTATTCAACAGGTTGTAATCTATTACTCTTATTATTAATTATTATATGCCAACTGTCCATCATGTGGGGCTTCCCCTGGTGGCTCAGAGGTTAAAGCGTCTGCCTCTAATGCGGGAGACCTGGGTTTGATCCCTGGGTTGGGAAGATCCCCTGGAGAAGGAAACGGCAACCCACTCCAGTATTCTTGCCTGGAGAATCCCATGGACAGAGGAGCTTGGTGGGCTACAGTCCACGGGGTCGCAAATGTGACCAGTGGCAGTCCCTTCAAGCTGGCTTATGTATCCTTTTGTTCCCATTATTTTTTGAGCAGTCTCTTGGTTGGGGAAGGTTTTTTTATCTTTCTTCTGTTCCAGCCCTAAATTGAGTCTTTTTCTCTAAAGAGCCCTGGTTTCTTTTAGTGGAAAACAGCATTTATAAGATGAGATTTGGGTATATATATTGTTTATATGCTTGTATTTTTAAGAGGGTTTCTGCTCTTAAGCTGTCTCAGTGAAAAGTGCGAGGGAATATACCGAAGGCCTGTGAATTAGAGTGTGCGTTTTTACAAACCCCCTGGCTGATTCATGCATGCGTGAAAGTTTCAGGAGCACTGCCCACCTACTGAGTAATGACTGCCGTGTCCTAACCAGCTGTTGGCGTGCCAGCTGTCGCAGCTCCATCTAAGGCATCAGGAAGGAGGAAGGAGGCAGAAGGACTCACCCCCTGTTGCCTCACTTTCCTTTAATCCCAGAAAACCGTCATGGCAATGCTGCTAACATCTTGCTTAGAACTCATTCACATGGTTGCATGCAAGGGAGCAGGAAAATCTAGTTTTTCAATTGAGCCCATCGTCACCTGGGATAAAACTAGTGATCTGTTTCTAGGGATGAAAGGGAAGGATGGATATTGGGGAGGTTACAGGAACCTGCCCCTCTGGCTTATTCGGTTCTCTCTCTGTGTCCTCTCAGCATGAGGGGAAGGCGTTGGTAGCAGAAGTTGACACTGGGCACAGCTGCCCATCACCCATGTGTGGACAGCAAGGAGGTCATCATGGCCAACTCAGAGATGAAGCACAAAGGTAAAATCAGTCTCTTATTTAGGCACGGCTTCCCCAGTGGCTCAGTGGTAAAGTATCTGCCTGCAATGCAGGAGACACAGGTTTGATCCCTGGGTCAGGAAGATCCCTTGGAGAAGGAAATGGCAACCCACTCCAGTATTCCTGCCTGGGAAATCCCATGGACAGAGGAGCCTGGTGGGCTATAGTCCAGGGGGTTGTAAGAGTCACACATGACTTAGTGACTAAACAGTAAGAATAACAACCATCACATCTGCCCACCTCACCTTCTGCCCGGCCCCAGAATGGAGTGAGGGGCCGGATTTCAAGGACCAGCAAGGTAAACCAGAAAGCATGGGCTGCAGAGTTTAGCACAGAGTCTTACCCAGGAGACTCTAGAAACCAACCCCCCTAGATTCAAACCCCATCAATAGCACTTACCAGCTGTTGGGCTTTCAGTAAGTTACATCTCCTTGCTAGACCTCAATGGCCTCCTCTTAAAAGGAAGGAGCACAGACCAACCTCACAAGTTCCTGTAACAATGTAATGGAAAAACCCATAATAATAATGATGATGATGTTTATGCACAGCTCTTGGAGTGCCTGGCCCACATGAACTCTACACGAACAGAAGTTATTATGACTGAGCAGAACTACCACAAGGAAAGACATGACCTCCCTGAAGACAGCTAGCAAGTCTGACGGTGGATTTGGGTCCAGAAGCCCGTCACACAGGAAGTATGAAAACCACCAACTTGGAAGTGCTAGTTATTTACTTAATACTGTCATCCAATATTCCCACCAGCTTAGAGAAGGCAACCAGCTTCACTATTTAACACCCTTGTGACAAATCCCCAGGACTTTCTTGCTTGTTGTTATTTTATGGCGCAGTATCTTTTCTTTCCATGAGCTTGGTTTCCCTTCTTGACTATTAGGACTGCATTTTTTTTTTTTTTGGAACAACACTTAAGCAAACAAAAAACCAACATGCTAGATAGAGTGTTTGACCTTACACTCATCTTTTCCACAGTAAAGTCTGCAGCCACCACTGTCCCTTCACAGGGACTTAGCGAACGCTGGCAAACCCACATTTGTCACTGGGTACATGAAAAGGGACACTATCATTTTCTTAGACAAACATCCTGGGCAATCTGGTTTCTTTTACTTTGTCATTAACAACCGGTTTTGCTGAGGGCCTTAGGGGACCTTGAATGACCAGTTCTTATTATTTCAACCTCCTCATTAGCTTATCATTTGGCTTTGTCATCCTAACATATTTGCCAATGGCTTCCAGGTATCATTGAAAGAAATTCCTAAGATAAACAAAGAGCTTTTTTTTTTTTCCTTTTCTTTTCTGAGACCTGCGTCTCCATAATAGGCAGTTGAAGAATGTCAACAAGTGTGTGAGCAGGTGTTTATGCAAAGCTAGGACTCAATGTCCCCAGCAGCCTCTGTTGAGCCCTTTTGGCCACTTCCCAGTTTGGCTGAAACAGTTGCAAGTAATCCCTTTGCCTCTTTAATCTATGATTTATTTAAACTGAGACCTGAATGACACCTGGTTGGCCACCTCATGGACCAGAGAAGTGAGAAGAGTAACAGCGCCCCCTACAGGTGTGTGCCCGTGACGAGGAACTGCGGCTGCTGCTAAGTCGCTTCGGCCGTGTCCGACTCTGTGCAACCCCATAGACGGCAGCCCACCAGGCTCCTCTGTCCCTGGGATTCTCCAGGCAAGAATTCTGGAGTGGGTTGCCAGTTCCTTCTCCGTGACAGTGATCTTGACCATCGGGAACCTCTCCTAGGGCCCCTTGAAGCTACAGGATTCTGTCCCTGGTATCTGGCCTGATGGCAAAGGCAGACTGGTGATTAATGGTGACGGTAAGTGTGGTGCTGATTGCCAGCGTCTCCAGGAGCCGGGAGACTGGGCGCTCCGTGCTGTCTCTGTGGTGGGCTGCAGCAGCTACACCTGGGGTATTTCAGCCAGTTTTCCCCCTCCTCTTCCCCGTTCCCTTCTCCTCCACTGCAGATGAATCTAGTGTGTTTGACAAGCCACCGTGTTCCACCCTGTCCACAGGGTAGGTTATGACCCAGCCAGGGCAGCCTTGGATCTGCCTGCCTTTGGACATGATTGAGCAAGCTGGAAATCTGTATGTCATCCATGATACCAACTGCCCACTCACCAGCTGTATTAAAGCTGTCAAGGCCTGCCAGTCTCACTGCCAACACTTCTTTCTTGCCCACTCTCTGGTCATCCTAATCCCAGCTGTCATCGTCTCTTCTAACTGAAGTTCCCACATCCATCTGGGCCACCTCCATCCAGTCTACTGCAGCTAGAGTCTTTCAAAGGACAAATATGGGACTTCCCAGGTGGGCCAGAGGTTAAGAACTCACCTGCCGATGCAGGGGACATGGGTTTGATCCCTGGTCCAGGAAGATGCCACATGCTGCCGGGCGAGTAAACTTGGGCACCACAATTACTGAGCCCACGTGCTGTTGAGCCCCACAATAAGAGGAGCCACCGTAATGAGAAGGCCACACCCCACAGCTAGAGAGTAGCCCCTGCTCAGCAAGGAAGACCCAGCAAAACAAAAATAAAACATGTAAACAAAGAAAAGGACAAATACAATTGTGTCACTCCACCCATATCCTGTGTCTATCCTGGCTTCCCATGGCTTTAGAACAGAGACAAAAAAAAAGTTTTTTTAAATATTTATTTGGCTACATCAGGTCTTAGTGTACCATGCAGGGTCTTTCTTGGACCATGCATGATATTTTTTGTTGCAGCACACAGACTCTCTAGTTATGGTATGGGGGCTCCAGACCTCACAGGCTCCAGCAGTTGCTGTGTACAAGCCTAGTTGCTCCACAGCACGTGAGATCTTCCCCTAACAAGGACTGAACCTGAGTCCTCTGCATTGCAAGGCAGATTCTTAACCACTGGACCACCAGGGAAGTCCTGACAAAAATCTTCCTCATGTCACCCACAAGGTATTCCATGGACCGCTCCCTCCTGCTTTTCCTGTCTTACTTGAACTGCTCTCTGCAGGGTATTGTTGTTCCAGCCACTCAGGCCTTCCTGCAGCCCCAGGCCTTTGTATTAAAATGCTGCTTTGTATTAACAGCAGTATTAACAAGCTGCTTCTTCTACCCTACATACCCTTCAACCTAACTCTTCACCTAGGCTATTCATCCTTTTGATCTTAGCTCAAACATCTTTACTTAGGAAAGCTTTCCCTGACCTCCAAGGTCAAGGCCTCTTGTACAATCTCATAATACCACCTATCTCTTCCTCAACTCACTGGCCACAGTGCCATCTTGCCCTTGTGGCCATTGATTTATATTTGTCTCTTCCTACTGGTATTGGAGAAGACTCTTGAGAGTCCCTTGGACTGCAAGGAGATCCATCCAGTCCATTCTAAAGGAGATCAGTCCTGAATATTCATTGGAAGAACTGAGGTTGAAGCTGAAACTCTAATACTTTGGCCACCTGATGTGAGGAACTGACTCATTAGAAAAGACCCTGATGCTGGGAAAGATTGAAGGCGGGAGGAGAAGGGGGTGACAGAGGATGAGATGATTGGATGGCATCTCTATGGATGAGTTTGAGTAAACTCTGGGAGTCAGTGATGGACAGGGAGGCCTGGTGTGCTGCAGCCCTTGGGGTTGCAAGGAGTTGGACACGACTGAGTGACTGAAGTGAACTGACTGATTTTGAACTTTATGACTATGGTGTCATTTTATTCATATTTATTGAATGACTGACAATAATTGGTCCAAGTGGTGAGCACCCAGGATAGGCCAGACTTTTCCCTAGCTTTCCCAAGTCAAAGGTGGAGGAGAATGGTTCTCTTTTATTTTGGGCTCAGGAGTCACCAGGAGGCAGGCTCTAGGTTGCAGATGACCATCTTCCCTGCCTTATCTGTCTGCAAGATGAAACTTGGCAAGTGGAGAGGAGACACGGTCCTGCCAGCATGGCATCCCTCGCTCCATCCTCAGGCCCCAAGCTCAGAACTCTCTCCCTAGTTCTTCAAGCCTCCCCAAGTCATTCCCAGCAGTGAGAGCCAGGAAAACCCCAGGTTGTAAAAGCTGGTTGGGGTTTTGTGATTTGCAACAGAAAGATCTTTGGCTCAGGCAAGTTAACCTGGTGGCGTGAGCCAAGAGACTGGGGAGACATTAAATTAGGACTTTAACAATCAGCCTAAAGGCAAGTTAGAATTGTATTCAACACGGCAAATTTTGCCTGCTACAGTTAGACGGCCTGAATCCTCACAGTCATCTGCCATAGGGAAGGTGGCCCTCACCTGCCGTCAAGCTTTTGGGGAGCAGTTCAAGTATTTCATCCAAAAGCTGAGTCCATCTCTACAGCAAGTGAGCAGCCAATCTAACCAGCCATCTGTTCCTGCAACACACATGTATTGCATACCTACTATGTGCACCAGAGATTCCACAGGGAGCGCAGGATGGATAGGATCCAACCTTCTTGAGAGACTTACAGTGTGGTTTGTTAGGGGGTGGGGCATGGATGTGGACAGGATAGAAAGTTCTCGGAACTACGGTCACGTAGCCAGCCTCCGACAGGCGGCATGACGGGTGGGGCAGCAGCGTGCCGGTTAGAATCAGAAAGCACGGGCTGTGGATTTTGGCTCTTCTGCTCACTGACACAGAGCCTCACTTAGCTTCCCCTGCTGTCAATAGGGATAATAATACCGCTGCAGGTTATAAGGAGGATTAAAACAGAAAATAAGAAGCGCCAAGCTGAAAGTCTTTCAGCAAATTGGAGTTAATGTTGTTATGTGTCCAGATGTCACCAGGGAAGAGCCCCTGCCCAAATTACCCCTCCACACATCAGCCAAACACCCGAAATCCTAGCATGAGGGATTTGGGGTTTGAGTTCATGGTTTGATTGCTATAAGGTCCCTGTGAAAATGCACCTGTATTGCTTGAAAGTGCTAACACAATGAGTCAATGGAAGGGATGAACTAAGTCAGCAAAGAACAGGCTAAAACTGGAGAATAAGGCAAAGGATACTATGACCCAGCTACATGCCGGCGCTGTGCAGCCTGTGTTTTCATACCCAATTTCCCTCAGATAATTGACCTAAGCTCCTGGTGGCTCAGCGTCCTCATCTGAAGACCCTAATAATAACAGCATCTCTCTCATAGGATTGTTTTGACAGGTAATTAAGATATTATAGGAAAAGCACAGCCACCATGTCTGGGCATGCCAGAACTGGGGGCCCAAGCCTGTCTGAATGGTTAGGAAGCATGAGGAACCTCAGTCCATCTAGTAGGGAGACAGCAAAAGGGGAGGGGGGCACTCAAGTTCATCTGCAGCCAGAGCACTTACGATGCCGTAGTAACATGACCACAGAGCACGGCTTCACCGACTATTTTCCCTGGATGCAGGCCCAGGGGTGAGATTGCTGGATCATATGGTAGTTCCAGCTTTTGAGGAACCTTCACATAGTTTTTCTGTAATGACTTGACCAACTAACACTCTCATCAATGATGTTATAAGGGTTCCCTTCCCTCTATATCCTCACCAACATTTGTTACCACCAACTGAAAATGGTCAGTGAAGGGATGAGGAAAGGCTTATGCAGCTGGATCCTTCTGTGATGGCAACAAGAAAGACGAGATCGTTACCAGATCTCTCTGACCTTTAGAAAATCTGTTCCTGAAATTCCACCAGTTCTGTAAATTCCACCGTTTAAGGCGCGTTCTCTCTTGTATTTCTAAGGACTAAAATGTGCTCCATGTGTAATATTTTAAGACGGGGGAACTGATAATAAGATGGTGTTGGCTAAAAGATCTGAAAGTAATGTAAACACTGAGATTTCTTGTTGCAATAGTCCACAGGGGGGCATTGCATGACAATTCATAATTTATGGAATTTTCTATTCCACCACTAGACACCTGAAGATCACAAACTCCTACACATAAATGAATGGCAACTCTCTTATTATCTCAGTGGGAATTGATTCTCTCTTGTCTTTATTAACTCATACTCTTCTTCTAGTGGGAAGGGTTGATTTTTTTCAAAAAAGGTCAAAGGCAACAAAAGCCAAAAAAAAAAAAATAAAAAGGTGGGACTACATTAAACTAAAAAGCTTCTGCACAGCATAGGAAAACCATGAACAAAGTGAAAAGGCAACCTGACCGTGGGAGAAAATATTTGCAAATCATATATCTGATAAGGGGTTAATATTCAAAATATAGAAAGAACTCATACAACTCAATGCTTTCCTGATAGCTCAGTTGGTAAAAGCCTTCAATGCAGGAGACCCTTGTTCAATTCCTGGGTTGGGAAGATCCCCTGAAGAAGGGATAGGCTACCCACTCCAGTATTCTTGGGCCTCTTTTGTGGCTCAGGTGGTAAAGAATCCACCTGCAATGCAGGAGAACTGGGTTCGATCCCTGGGTTGGGAAGATCCCCTGGAGAAGGAAAAGGCTACCCACTCCAGTATTCTGGTCTGGAGAATTTCATGGACTGTATAGTTCATGGGGTTGCAAAGAGTCAGACGGGACTGAGTGACTTTCACTTTCACTCCCAGACAACTCAATAGGAACAAATCAAACAATCTGATATTTTTAAATGGGCAGAGGATTTGAATAAACATTTTCCCAAAGAAGACATACAGATGGCTAACAGGTACATGGGAAGGTAATCGACATCACTAACTGACAGGGAAATGCAAATCAAAACCACAGTGAAGTTCCAGCCACAACCAGGTTCCCAGTGGACAATCACAACTTAGATTTTGTGGAATTTCTAAAAAAAAAAACACAAAGCATACTAATTAAACAAAAAATTGAGCTCACGGGTACAGAGAACAAATTGACAGTTAACAGAAGTAGGGGGATAGGGAGTGGGGAAAATGGGTCAAGGGGGTTAAAAAGCACAAACTATTAGTTCAAAAATAAATGAGTCTCGGGCATGTGATATACAGCGCAGTGACTATAGTTAGTAATGTGTGTGTGTGTGCGTGTATGTGTGCATATGTGCATGTATGTGTGTGCGTGCACACGTGTGTGCATATGTGTGCACGTGTGTGCATGCGCGTGTGTGCACACGTGTGTGCGTGTGTGTGCATGTGTGCGTGCGCGTGTGCGCGCGCGTGTGTGCGTGTGTGCGTGTGTGTGTGTGCGTGAACGCTCAGTCGTGTCTGATTCTTTGTGACCCCTTGGACTGTAGCCTGCCAGCCTCCTTTGTCCATAGAATTTTCCAGGCTAGAATACAGGAGTTGGGTGCCATTTCCTCCTCCTGAAGATCTTCCCAACCCAGAGACTGTACCCACATCTCTTGTGTCTCCTGCATTGACAGGCAGATTGTTTTTTTTTTTTACTGCTCTGCCACCTGGGAAGCCCCCATAATTAATAAGACTGCACCCTATATCTGAAACTTGCTAAGTGAGTAGATCTTAAAAGTTCTCTTTACAAAGAAAAAAACATTGTAACTATCTGTGGTCATGGATGTTCACTAGCCGTATGGTGGTCCTTTCAAGACACACATGTATACTGAATCGTTATGTCGATACCTGGAACTAATGAAAGGCTCTGTGTCGGTTAAATCTTGATATAAAAATATGTATCAACTTTGGAAACAGAAAAGATGGGGGAGAGATCAATATGGCGGAGTAGAAGAACGTGGAGCTCACCTCTCCCCAACAAACACATCAAAAATATATCTAACGTGTGGGACAGTTCTCACAGAGTGCCAACTGAAAGCTGGCAGAAGATCTCCTATACAACCAAAGCGGCAAGAAAGATCCCCGCATAACCGGGTAGGATGAAAAAGGAAAGAAAAAAGAAAAATCAGGATGGGACCTAAGCCCCTGGGAGGAAGCGGTGAAAGAAGAAAGTTTCCATGGCCCCAGGAAGCTCCTTTGCAGCAGCTGGGTGCTGAAACTCGGGCTACAGCTAGCAGAACTGGGGAGAGGACTCTGGCTGTGCCAGGGGTGTGGTCTGGGCTGTCACTATGAGTACAAGCAGGACAGAGCAAGGGTCCACCTGAGAAGCGCCTTTGTGCCTACCTGAAGGGCGGGGTACAGGTCTGCCATTACACGCCTCACCGGCAGCATGTTCATGGCCCAGCTGGGTTCCAGCCACTGGGGCTTTGGGAGGGCTTGTGCCCGAGGGGGAGCTGACCTCAGGGCCCATTAGAGGCATGCCCACAGCAGGCGGGCTTCAGCGGCCTTGAGGACCTCAGGATGGCCAGAGGTGAGACTGATGTCTGAGCTGATTACCAGCGCCCCTCCGGAGGGTGGGTCTGGGAGCAGTCCCAGCAGCAGCACACTTTGGGGACACGCACACCAGGCGATGGGGGCTACCACAGACTCACACCTCCTGGTGGACAGCTAAAGGAATTAAGAAACGCTCAGAATTGGCAGCACAAAAGAAAAGTTCTCTCCTGACATGTATTGTGGCAGTCTGAACGCCCCCAGAAAATTGTGCCAAAGAGTTTAGAAAACAGATACTGAGAACAAAAAACACATACAAACAGCAAACTTCAGGTAACTATTTTGGATTGCAAACAAGGAAAAATTAATGTTTATAAACAATCTGATAAAATAACCATTTGGAAACTGAAAAAAAAAAAAAAGAAAGACTGTGGACAGAAATGCAGATGACTGTAACAAGGAATTAGAAACTAGGAAGAGGAAGCAATCAGAATTAGACAACTCAGTTGCCAGGAAAAAACCTGAGGTAAAGGCAACAACTAGCAGATGAGACAGTACAGAGGAATGAATACGTGACATGGAAAACAGAGTAATGGACTCACCCAATCAGAGCAGCAGATAGACAAATGGAAAAATCAAAGCAACAGACGAGATCTCTGGGGTAATATTAACAAAAGGCATGCCAACCTACACATAATAGGGGTTCCAGAAAGGGGAGAAAGAGAAAAGGGGGTGGGAAGTATATCTGAAGACTTTATGGCTGTAGACTTTCCAAGTGTTAAAAAGGTAAAGAAAACAGAGAGCCCACAACAAGATGAACACACACAGACCCGCACTAAGGCATATTGTAAGTAAAACGGCAAAAGTTAAAGAGAGGATTCTAAGGCAGCAAGAGAAAAACAAAAGAGTCAGTTACTAGGGAACCCCCATAATGCTATCAGCTGATTTCTCTACAGAACTTGGTAGGCCAGAAGGGAGTGGCAAGACATAAAGTCCTGAAAGGGAAAAATATGCAACCTAGGATACTCTACCCAGCAAGACCATCATTTAGAATAGAAGGAAATAAATAATTTCTCAGACAAGCAAAAACTAAAACAATACAGCAATATTAAACCTAAACTATAAGAAATTTAAAAGTCTTCTTTAAATAGAAGAGAAACAAGAATCTATAGGAAAGGGAAAAACAACAAAGGAAAGGCAAATTTATAAAAAGACTGAAGATCACTTAAATAAGCCAGTATATAGATTAAAAAACAGTTTTCCTGAAAGCAATCATAATTACAACAAGCAGCAAAATGATAGATATGAAGATATAAAATAGAACATCCAAACCACAAAATGTGAGGGTGGGGAGTAAGAAAATGTAGATCATTTAAAATGTGTCCAGACTTACATGGCTATCAGTCTAGAAGTAGATAGAATTATTAGGTTAGCATACTTGAAAACCAGGGTAACCCCAAAGCAAGAGTATGTTGCGAATTCACAAAAATCTAGAGGAAAGGAACTCAAGCATAACACAGAAGAAATCCATCAAATCACAAAAGGAAAAAGAAGAAGAAAGGAAAAAAGAACTACAAAATCAACCCGAAAGCAAGAATTGAAGTGGCAATAAACACGTACTTATAATTACTTTAAATGTCAATAGACTAAGCGCACTAATTAAAAGACATAGAATGGCAGATTGGATAACAAAACAAGAACCTACTACAAATAATAAATGCTGGAAAGGGTATGGAGAAAAGGAAACCCTGGTGGAAATGCAAATTGTTGCAACCACTATGGAGAATAGGTTCCTTCAAAAACTAAAAATAGAGTTACCATATGATTCTGCAATCCCACTCCTGGGCATAAATCTGGAAAAAATGAAAACTCTAATTTGAAAAGATATATTCACCCCAATGTTCACAGCTGTGCTATTTACAATAGCCAAGACATGGAAGCAAGCTAAATGTCCATGAACAGATAAACAGATAAAGAACATGTGGTATACACACACACAAGAATATTACTCAGCTATAAAAAGTGACATTGGCAGGAACATGGATGGACCTAGAGATGTGAAGTAAGTCAGACAAAGACAGACAAATATCATATGAGATCACTTGTATGTGGGATCTGAAAACTTGCACACCAGGGCCCATTTGGCAAAGTGGGGAGGCATTTCTGGTTGTCACGCATGGAGGAACATGGAGTGGGGGAAATCAGAGCTGCTGCTGCTGCTGCTGCTGCTGCTGCTGCTAAGTCGCTCCAGTCGTGTCCAACTCTGTGCGACCCCATGGACGGGCAGCCCACCAGGCTCCCCCGTCCCTGGGATTCTCCAGGCAAGAACACTGGAGTGGGTTGCCATTTCCTTCTCCAACACATGAAAGTGAAAAGTGAAAGTGAAGTCGCATCCAACTCTAGTGACCCCATGGACGGCAGCCCACCAGGCTCCTCCACCCAACGGATTTTCCAGGTAAGGGTACCGGAGTGGGTTGCCTTTTCATTCTCCAGGGGATCTTCCCCTCCCAGGGATCGAACCCAGGTCTCCCGCATTGCGGGCAGACGCTTTACCCTCTGAGCCACCAGGGAAGCGCTACAAACTGAGAGAGTAGCGCCGACATATACCCACTGCCACGTGCACAATAGCTAGCTAGCGGGAAGCTGCTGTAGAGCACAGAGAGCGCAGCTCTGCGCTCTGAGGACCCAGAGGAGTGGGAGGCTCAAGAGGGGATATAAACAAGCAAAGAAATATACACAGATGGCTGATTCATGATACTGTACAGCAAAAACTAACATTATACAGCAGCAATTATTACTTTTTTAAAAGTGTGTGCATGTCAATTTTTCTGGGAAAAGTGTCATTTCTAAGTGGGTTCATGAGCCAGATCCTTTAGATCTTCTAACCTATTTTTCCACCTAGTCAGTTTCCTGTGGTATCTCTTCATAGGCAGAAAATTCTGTTATCTGATGCCAATTAAGACAGAATTGAGAAGAAGCCATGGTGCAAACAGGGAGGAGGTTAAGCCGTTTGTCCAAGGACACTGTTTGCTCGTGGCAGAGACAAGTCTAGACCTTCCCTCGGCACCTCATGGAGAAAGGCTTTGCAAAAATATTCTAGCAAAAAGGCCAAGAGCACTGGCCTTGGAGCCAGGTGGCCTGGCTTGGAATTCCTGCTCTGCCACCTCTGGTTGTACAATTTTAGAGATTTTTAACCATTTTGTGCTTCAACTTCCTCATCTGAAAAGTGGGGTAGTAATACCAATCAACTCACATGGCAAGAATTAAGAGGTTAACATGCTTTGAATGATCCTAGCAGGAGGTAAACATTTCTTTCTTTCATATTTGTTATTTACACAGTACTGCTCTATATTTTTAAACAAATGAATATAGTAATCAATGTTTTTGACATGTCAGCATGAGGGTTTGTTTTTTTTTTTGTATCCTTGAAGGCAAAATTTTGTGTGCAAAATTAAAAACAAAAATCAACGTAATACCCAACATATAATCTGCCGGATGGTGTTGGTTAGTGCTATGAAGACAGATAATGAAGCAGGATGAGGGGGACAGAGGGCGAAGGGGTGAGCAGAGGGCATGGAGGATTTTGCACAGGGATGGTCAAGGAAGACATCTCTGAGAAGGTGACATCTGAGTGCAAGAAGGCAAGAGATGACCCATGTTACCACCAGGGAAAAGAGCATTTCTGGCAGAAGAAACAGACGTGCAAAGGCCCCCGAGCTGGGACGCTTGTCTCAGCCATGAACCTGAAGCAGGCAAAGGAGAGAGTGGTAGATGCTGGGAAAGTCGGGGCAGTCAGCGGGTGGCAGTTAGCATCTTGAGTGAGAAAGGAAGTGCCTAAAGTTGGAAAAGTGTCATGACCTGGCTAACAGAGGATGGGGTAGAAATAAGGGACCACTTTGGAGCCTGTTTTTGTTTTTTAGCCCAGGAGAGAGACAGTGGTGGCTAGATCACAGTGGGTGTAGGAGTAAAGCTAAGCAGGGAGGAGGACTCTGGATATTTTTTAAAGGAAGTGCAAACAGGCTTTGCTGATCAGAATGGGATGTGAGAGAAAGGAATCAAAGTAAATTACTATTTCTAAAGTAAACACAAGCCCCTTCTGAAACTTAGTAAACATCTTAAGCTGTGTTTATACATTTCACATTTTCAGTTTAAAGCATCTCAAATGCTAGATTAACAAGGATAACCACCCAGTACTTAACACAACCATAGACAAATCTAACGAACTAGATGACTGATGGAAGGAATTTGCTAGTTTTCTTGAATACTAGACTATTGTTAACATATTTGGATAAATTCTATTATATTTTAACTTAAAATCTAAAGTCCACAATTGATTACTCAATTACACATTTCACACTGGAACCACAGGGCTAATATATTACAATCCCTTTAAACATTACAAACACTGCAGGCACCAACTGACCAACGTTATACAGACCATTTTCAAATTTAGTACATAAATATTAATACAATTGCTTTAACTTCATCATCTCTAAGATGATGAAAGTAAAGACGATGTAAAGTCTAAGACTTTACAGGGTTAAATTTGCACACATTCAGTAAGGAAACAGTTTCCCCTCAGTTCACCTGGGGTAACATCTCCTCACTGACTAGTCTGAGATTAGTGGTGAATCAGATTAAAGTATTGGCCAGGAAGCAAGTTCTGAAGATGCAGAGATCCAGGGAGAGATGTGCGTTTGTTTTTTCAATAAGAAAAGGCAAGTGGAACTTAGATGGGAAGGACTCCTTGCCCTCCCCAGAGGCTTTGGAGGGGTGGGAATTTAATGGCCCACCTCCCCTGGACTCAAATTACTCAGTGCGTAAGTCTTTTGTGATTTCCTTCTATTTTATCTCCAGATTTGATGGGACCATAACCTTCCCTCCAATTATTTCACCACTTGATCAGACTCAATCTTGGGTGTGGCTCTCAAACTTGGCTGCCCAGTGGATTCCTCTGTGGGGCTTTATCAACAGTGAGTCCAGGGTCCCATGCAGAGACTCTGATGTAATGGGCCTGGGATAAGACCCAGGTCTTGGAATTTTGACAGCCCTCAGGTGACTGCACTGTGCAGCCAGGGTTGAGATCCATTGCTGATGCTCATCAAATGTGGGTACAGGCTAAAATCTCCCAAGTCTTTCTAATCTTGTGGTGATTCAGAAGTTCTTTTTAAGTCTTGGGGTACTCAGGGACCAGGGTGGGAATACTCAGCAGCAGATTTTTCCTCCAGTGTTTGTTGAGTGCTTATCCTGTACAAGCCATTCCTTAGGCCCTGGAGGTAGGTACACAGTGCTGGCTCAGACACATCTCTGCCCTCCTGGCACTTAACAGTCCAGAAGGGAGACAGCTGACAGCCAAATAAGGAAGAAAATCAGTCAACGACAGTGTGGAGAGCAGCTATATGGCCTAGTGGTTAAGAACATGGGCTTGAACTAGCTGGAATCTAAGTCGCAGTTTGGTGTGACCTTGGACAAGTTCCCAGGTGGTGCCAGTGGTAGAGAGTCTGCCTGCCAATGCAGGAGAGAGACATAAGAGACAGATCCCTGGGTTGTGAAGATGCCCTGGAGGAGGGCATGGCAACCCACTCCAATATTCTTGCCTGGAGAATACTATGGATAGAGGAGCATGGTGGGCTATGGTTCATGGGGTCACAAAGAATCAGACATGACTGAGCGACTTAGCACACACGCACATGGACAAGTTACTTACCCTCTCTTGCTTGTGTTTCCTCATGTGTGAAAAAGGAATTGTAGGACTTCTCTGGTGGCTCAGTGACTAAGACTCCACACTCCCAATGCAAGTTGCCTGGGTTCAATTCCTGCTCAGGGAACTATATCCCACACTCTGCAGCTAAGAATTCGTATGCCGCAACTAAAGATTCTGTGTGGCGGAACTAAAAGATCAAAGCTCCTGCATGCTGCCACTAAGACCTGGTGCAGCCAAATAAATTAATGAATTTTTTTAATGTTAAAAAAATTGTAATAGCTAGGTCAGTACCAACTCATAAAGTTGTTAGAAGAATGAAAAGAGTTAATATATGTAAAATATTTAGACTAATTTCAGATGAATAGAGAACAGGGGAAATTAACCATTATTTTAACCTCAGAAACTGATCATTTTATAACAAATCAAAGTGAGTTAGGGAATAAAAATGGTGGGAGAAAGAGAACAAAAGTCTGGGAAGGAAAAGGAGGATTGTTATTTTAGCTAAGGTGGTCAGAAAAGGGCTCCCTGAGGAGGTGACATTTATGCAGAGACCTAAGTGCAGAGAAACAGTGTCAGACTTTATTTTGGGGGTCTCCAAAATCACTGCAGATGGTGACTGCAGCCATGAAATTAAAAGACACTTACTCCTTGGAAGGAAGGTTATGACCAACCTAGATAGCGTATTCAAAAGCAGAGACATTACTTTGTCCACAAAGGTCCATCTAGTCAAGGCTATGGTTTTTCCAGTGGTCATGTATGGATGTGAGAGTTGGACTGTGAAGAAGGCTGAGCGCCGAAGAATTGACACTTTTGAACTGTATTGTTGGAGAAGACTCTTGATAGTCCTTTGGACTGCAGGGAGATCCAACCAGTCCATCCTAAAGGAGATCAGTCCTGGGTGTTCATTGGAAGGACTGATGCTGAAGCTGAAACTCCAATACTCTGACCACCTGATGTGAAGAGCTGACTCACTGGAAAAGACCCTGATGCTGGGATGGATTGGGGGCAGGAGGAGAAGGGGATGACAGAGGATGAGATGGCTGGATGGCATCACCAACTCGATGGCCTTGAGTTTGGGTGAATTCCAGGAGTCGGTGATGGACAGGGAGGCCTGGCGTGTCGCGATTCATGGGGTCGCAAAGAGTCAGACACAACTGAGCAACTGAACTAAAGTGCACAGAGGAAAGAGTGAAAGAAAAAGTGTTAGTGGCTCAGTTGTGTCCGACTCTTTGTGACCCCATGGACTGGATAGCCCATTGGGCCCCTCTGTGTGATTCTCTAGGCAAAAACACTTGAGTGGGTAGCCATTCCCTTCTCCAGTGATCTTCCTGACCCAGGGGTCAAACCTGGGTCTCCTGCAATTGCAGGCAGATTCTTTACTGTCTGAGGTCTGACCCACCAATAAAGAGGATGGGATCCCTCAAATATTCTGGGCTGAGAAAATAGCAAAACACAAGACCCTGAGGCAGAAGACAGCTAGTGGGGCCAGAAGAAAAAAAGGAATGGAAACTATGGGGTGGAGTGAGGTGGAGGCGGGAACAGGGGTGGGGAAGGGCCCATTGTGTTGTAGATCTGTCTGTAGACATGATCGCCAACTAGACTGTGAGTCTCAAGTCTTTGTATCACTAGATACTGTGCCAGGCCATGCAATATGCTCAATATATGTTTACTGAATAAAGGAAAATCAATTAGTAATCAGATAAAGCACCCTCCATCAGCAAATTAGAATATCAGTATTCCAGGCTCAGTTGTTCACTCCCAAGTTCCATGCAAAACCCAACTGGGAGGTGTGACATTTATAGGTCTCCCAAGGCCTTCTTTCATAAAAGATAGAGTCAGCAGCCCATGAGGAGGGACGTCAGATGGGCCACCAGTTGATAAGAACAATGCAGTCCTTTCCTTGGTACTTACAAATGAGTGGATACAGTTCCCTAGAGGGCCATTATTATGTACAGTTGCTTCTGTGCAGCCAAGGGTTACCAAAATTAGTGCTTTCCTAGTGTTTCCTGGGGACTGATTTAACATTCAGCGGAGGAGCTGAGCTGCCAAGTCTGGCTCTAGGTGGTTGCCATCTCCTGCTGTGTGTGCTCAGCATAGCTGGAATTCCTGCCAATTTTGGATGAAAGCTTTGTTACTATTGCACCATCAGTGCAGTTTAGACAGGGATCATGGCTTTCTCTTGCAGTTTTTCTTGCATTTTAATGATAACTCTCTGTTCCTCTTTATCCTTAGGAATCTGGTTTGTTGTGGGTTGGTGTGGTAAGCTCTAGAGGCTGCGGCAGAGAATGTCCCATCAATGTTTCTCCATCACTTAGGTTCTAAGTCATGGGTAAACTGCTTTGTGAGCATAGCTGTCACCTTAGCCTAACCAGCTTCACTTCTGCTTTCATGCAGAAGCAGCACTCCAGCTTTATCCTGGGCACTCCTCCTCAATTCCACATGTCTCTGGTGGGGTGTTTAACTTGGAGTCTCGCTTCTCCTGCCTCTTTCCTGCCCCCTGCTCCAAGCATGTTCAGCTACCCAGACTAGCCAAGAAGAGCCCTTCTTTCTAGCCACAGTGAGTCTGGGCTCAGAGGTGGGATCTGACCCATTTTAGATGATCAAGGTCCTCCTTGTGAAGTTGGCAAATTGATGCTCATTAGGCAGGAGAAGGCTTTGTCCTTTTCCTCTAGGACAGTGGTTCTTAAAGCCAACACTTCCTTTTTCAAAACAAATATTGTTATTATCCCTTTTACATACCAAAGAGAATTCATAGATAATCAGTTCAGTTCAGTTGCTCAGTCGTGTCCGACTCTTTGCGACCCCATGAATCGCAGCACGCCAAGCCTCCATTAAAAATAAAACAATGTTGCCCTAATTCTAATATGAAAGAGAAAAATTAAAAATTAAATTAAAAGACACATTAAAAATAGCATAATAAAAATAGCTTGTAAAAAGTTTACAATGAAACAATGATGCATCAGTACGTACAAGCATGAGCATGCCTACTCTAGAAGACGAGTACTAATATGAGGACAAAAAAGAGGTAGGCAAGGGTTAACAAAAAGGCTCATCTCCAACATGAATTTACTCCTTTAAGGACGGACTTTTTGCCACTGACTCCTTGTGACCCCATGGGCTGTAGCCTGCCAGGGTCCTCTGTCCACGGACTCTTTCCAGGCAAGAATACTGGAGTGGGTTGCCATTTCCTACTCCAGGGGATCTTCCCAATGCAGGGATCAAACCCGCATATCTTGTGTCTCCTACATTGGCAGGCAGATTCTTTACCACTGTGCCTCCTGGGAAGCCCTAAGACTGGGAGAGGTGGTTGTTTTATCTAATGTACAGAAATCAACTTCCCTTGTGGGTCAGATAATAAAGAATCTGCCTTCAATGCAGGAGACCCACGTTCAAGCTCTGGGTCGGGAAGATTCCCTGGAAAAGGAAATGCTACCCACTCCAGTATTCTTGCCTGGCAAATCCCATGGACAGAGGAGTCTGGCAGGCTACATGGAGCTGCAAAGAGTCGGACACAACTTAGTGACTAAACAACAACAACAATGTATAAATCCTCTACATACGAATGAGCTCCGTTCAAAGAGTACATTCATAAGTCCAATTTGTATGTGGGATGCTAAGTCGCTTCAGTTATATCCTATTCTTTTTGACCTTTTGGACTATAGCCCACCAGGCTCCTCTGTCCATGGGATTCTCCAGGCAAGAACACTGCAGTAGGTTGACATTTTCTCCTCCAGGGGATCTTCCTGGGCCAGGGATCAAACCTGTATCTCTTATGTCCCCTGCACTGGCAGTGGGTTCTTTACCACAAGTGTCACTGGGGAAGCCTGAAATTAACCTAGGTACTCAACTAACACAAGGCTATATAGTACTCTAATAGTTGTATAATAGTTTTCACCCAATAATACCTAAAAAACCAGCACAAAAAGTAAAGAACACATTTAAAATCTTATAGTACAGTATCTTGAAAAGTGCAGTAGTACAGCAGTACGGTACAACACCTGGCATATAGGGGCTGGAATCAGGCAAGAAGAGTTACGAGCAGAGGAAGGAGAGAAGGTGGGAGACGGTAGAGCTGAAGAACCATCAGCAATAGGAGACAGAGGGGAAGCTGCAATTTCACTCATGCATGATGTTGACAACACACTTTCTGCTCCCTTGCTGGAACCAGATGCATGTTCACATCTTTGAAAGTTTGCACACTGAAGGTTTGGATGTAGGGGACTTATAGGATAATAAGAGTAGAGAACTTTAATACTTCACTTTCATCAATGGATAGATCCATACAGAAAATCAATAAGGAAACATTGATCATAAACAACATGGTAGGCTAGATAGAGTGAAACACTTCAGAACAAGTAACAGAATAAACATTCTTCTCAAGTATACGTGGAACATTCTCCAGGATAGATCATACGTTAGGCCACAAACAAGTCTTAATAAATTTAAAGACTGAAATCACGTCAGCATCTTTTCCAACCACAATAGTATGAAACTAGAAGTCAATTATAAGAAAAAACTGAAAAATTCACTAATATGTGGAGATTTACAACATACTACTGGACAACCAATGGTCAAAGAAATAAAAAATTACCTTGAGATAAATGCAAATGGAAATACAACATACCAAGACTATGGGATGCAGCAAAAGCAGTTCTAAGAGGGAAGTTCACAGCAATAAACATCTACAGAAAGAAACAAGAAAAATGTTTCATCTTAAGGAACCAGAAAAAGAACAAATGAAGCCCAAAGTTAGTAAAACTAAGGAAAAAGCAAGAATCAGAGTGGAAATTAATGAACTAAAACCTAAAAAGATGATAGGAAAGATTTTTTTTAACTGTTATGAAAAGATAAAATTGAGAAAACATTCACTACATTCATCAAGAAAAGTAGGACTCAAGATCAGAAACCAAAGAGGAGATGGTACTATTGATACCAAAAATTATGAAGGATCATAATTATTATGAACAATCATATACCAAATTGGGCATCCCAGAATAAATTCCCAGAAACTTACCAAGACTGAATGGAGAAGAAATGGAAAATCTAAGCAGACCAACTAGTAGTAAGGGGACTGAGTCAGGAGTCAAAACCTTCCTAACAAAAGTCCAGGACCAGGTGGCCTAACTAGTGAGTTTAACCAAATATTTAAGGGAGAATACCAAACCTTATCATTTATTCTAAAACACATTTATTCTAAAACACTTCCAAACTTATTCTATGAGACCAGCATTACTGACAGCAGAATGAGATAAGAATACCACAAGAAAAGAAATTTACAGGTCTATATCCCTCATGAATACAGATGTAAAAATCCTCAACAAAATATTAGCAA
Organism: Ovis canadensis; assembly: GCF_042477335.2. NCBI lineage: Eukaryota > Metazoa > Chordata > Mammalia > Artiodactyla > Bovidae > Ovis > Ovis canadensis. Next base: position 86,636,621 of record NC_091253.1, read on the forward strand.
ACTGAACTTAACAATATATTAAAAGATCATACCCAATGATAAAGTAGGATTTATCCTAGGAATGTAAGGATGGTTCAGTATCCACAAATTGTTTATGGGATTCTCCAGGCAAGAATACTGGAGTGGGTTGCCATTTCCTTCTCCAGGGGATCTTCCTGACCCAGGGATTGAACTCGGGTTTCCTGCATTGGAGGCAGATGCTTTAACCTCTGAGCCACCAAGGAAGCTTATAAAATAAAGGATAAATTAATATAATCATCTCTAGATACAGAAAAACACTTGACAAAGTTCAACATCCATTTACAATAAGAAGTCTCAATGAAGAGGCTATAGAGGAATATACCTCAACATAATAAAGCTAAATGACAAGCCCATAGCTAACATCATATTCAACAGTAAAACAAACCAACAAAAAAACCACAGTGAAAACTTTTCACCTAAAATAAGGAACAGAACTTTTCCCCTAAAATCAGGGACAAAGCAAGAATGCCCACTCTTTCTATTTCTATTCAACATAATGTTGGAAGTCCTAGCTAGAGCAATTAGCCAAGAAGAAATAAAAGTCATCCAAATCAGAAAGGAATAAGTAAACTGTGGTTATTTGCAGATGACATGATATTATGTATAGAAAATCTTAAAGGTACCATCCAAAACTTGTTGGAACTAAATAAACAAATTCAGTAAAGTTGCAAGATCTACACACTAGTAATGAATTATCAGAAAGAGAAATTAAGAAAAATTCCATTTAAAATAACATCAAAAAGAACAGGAATAAATTAAACTAATGAAGTGAAAGACTGATATACTGAAAACTATCAGATATTGATAAAAGAAACTGAAGACGCAACTAGTTGCAAAGATATTCCGTAAGAATGGATTAGAAGGCTAAATATTGCTAAAATGTCCCCATACACAAAGTAATCTGCAGATTCAACATCAGTTCAGTTCAGTCAGTCGTGTCTGACCCCTATCAAAATTCCAATGGCATTTTTCACAGAAATAGAGAAACTTCTAAAATTTACTTTGACCCACAAACTCCAAATAGCCAGTGCTATCTTAGAACAACAAAGCTGGAGGCATCATGTACTCTGACTTCAAACTATATTATAAAATTCTAATAATCAAAATAGTATGGTATTGGCATAAAAACAAACACATAGATCAATGGAACAGAAGAGTGAAGCCCTAAATAAACCCACATTTATATGGTCAATTAATTATGGCAAAGAAGCCAAGGACATCCAATGGGGAGAGGATAGTCTCTTCAATACATCATGCTAGGAAGACTGGATAGCTGTGTGCAGAAGAATGAAACTGGACCACTAACTTACACCACCCTCCAAATTAACCAAAAATGGATTAAAACCTTAAAAGACCTGAAACCATAAAACTCCTAGAAGAAGACATAGGCTGTAAGCTCCCTGACATTGATCTTGGCAATTAGTTTCTGGATGAGACACCCAAAGCAGGTAAGTCAGTGGGCTGCTGCTGCTAAGTCGCTTCAGTCGTGTCCGACTCTGTGCGACCCCAGAGATGGCAGCCCACCAGGCTCCCCCGTCCCTGGGACTCTCCAGGCAAGAACACTGGAGTGGGTTGCCATTGCCTTCTCCAATGCATGAAAGTGAAAAGTGAAAGTGAAGTTGCTCAGTCATGTCTGACTCTCAGCGACCCCATGGGCTGCAGCCCACCAGGCTCCTCCGTCCGTGGGATTTTCCCGGCAAGAGTACTAAAAAGCTTCTGTGCAGCAAAGTATCAATAAAATGAAAAGGCAACTTACCAAATGGGAGAAAATAATTGCAAATCATATGTCTGCTACGGGGTTCACACTGCAGTTATATAAAGAATTCATACAACTTAAGAGTAAGAAATAATCTGATTTTAAAAATGGGCAGAGGACCTTCTTTTCCAAAGAAGACACACAGATGGTCAACAGGCACATGAAGACATCTTCAATATCACTAATCAGAGAAACACAAACCCACAATGAGAGATTGCCTCACTTCTGTTAGGATGCTTATTATCAGAGAGACAATAGTGTTCATGATGATGTGGAGAAGAGAAGCCTTGTGAACTGTTGGTGAGGCTGTAAACTTGTTCAGCCACTATGGAAAATAGTATGAAGTTTCCTCAAAAATTAAAAACAGAGCTACCTTATAAATGTGGCAATTCTACTTCTGGGCATTTATCCAAAGGAAACAAAAAACTAATTTGAAAAGATATGCACCCCCATACTCACTGCAGCATTATTTACAATAGCCAAAATATGGAAGTGTCCTTCAGGGGATGTACAGATAAACAGATGTGGTAAAAACAGAGCTATAATGTGAAAGTGAAAGTCACTCAGTCGTGTCCGACTCTTCACGACCCCATGGGCTATACAGTCCATGGAATTCTCCAGGCCAGAATCCTGGAGTGGGTAGTCTTTCCCAGGGGAAAAGATCTCCAGGGGATCTTCCCAACAAGAGCAATAATATTCAGCCTTAAAAAAAAGAAGGGTATCTTGTCATTGTGGCAACATGGATGGACCTTGAGGGCAATGTGCCCTCAATGAGATAAGTCAGAGACAGACAGATACCATACACTTTCACTTATTTATGAAATTTAAAGAAAAATAAAAAACAACACTAAACACATAGATGGGCTTCCCAGGTGCCTCAGATGGTAAAGAACCCACCTGCAATGCAGGAAACCTGTTTGATCCCTGGATTGGGAAGCTCCTCTGGAGGAGGGAATGGCAACCCATTGCAATGTTTTTGACTGGAGAATCCCCATGGACAGAGGAGGTTGGCAGGCTATAGTCCATGGGGTGGCAAAGAGTAGGACCCGACTGAGCAACTAAGCACGGCCCAGCAAGTGCATAGATACAGAACAGATGGTGGTTGTCAGAGGCAGGGCTTGGACAGTGTACAAAATGGGTGAAAGAGGTCAAAAGATAAAAGCTTCCAGTTATAAATCATGGGAATGTAATAAAATGGTGACTATAGTTAATAATACTATATTGTATACTTAAAAGTGGCTAAGAACATAGATCTTAAAAATTCTCATTACAAGAAAAAAAATACGTAACTCGGTGTGGTGATAGAACTTAGCTAGACATTGTGGTGATCATTTCACAATGTATGTAGGTATTGAAACATACTGTATGCCTGACACTAAAGTTATGTCATTATGTGTATCTCAATTAAAGATGACTGTGCAAATGGCTTTGTATATAAAACGGGGTTAAGTCTAGGCTCAGTTCATTGTAAATAGGCTTTCTACCTACATGAATGTCCAGTGGGACGTTAGAAACTGGCATAGAACATAAGAATTCTTCTTTGTATAGGAGTGGCCCATGCTCCGTAGGATGTCTAGCATCAAATTCCAACAGTAGCTCCCCACCATCATCGTGACAACCCCAACTATCCCCACAAATTTCCAAGATGCTTTCTAGGGGGTACCCCCTCCTTCCCACTCCTCTCGAAGAGCACAATTCCAGGATGGTGAGCTTCATGCTGGGGCTGCTTGCAGTCGCCTCACCCAGCTTCATGGACGCAGTCATTTGTGGAAGATACATATGAAGCCAACGTGGAGAGGATGGTAGAATGGAGAGAGAAAGGCAGAGTCCAAGATATCTTTGGAGCTCCTGGATCCCGATATGCCTGACGTTAGATCAAACATCTGTACTTCCCTCTTTACATGAGCATAAAATTTCCTTTTTGTTGAGTTTGGTTTCTGACATGTGCAGCTAGAAAAATTTGGTCCAATACATGCTTTAAGGGGCAGCTGTAGACATAACTTATTTTCTTTTTTGCTTATTCAATTATATTTTATCATCACAACTTTTTTTTTTCCTGCAAAGTAGGAGTATAAGGGAAGTCTATTCTAACATGTCATGAACTCTAAGGTGTTATGTTCCAATAGGTCAGACTTATGCCTGTGAGCAAACTGACTCTTCTCTTTTTCTCATGGAATTTATCTACACCTAGACACTCACATACACATTCTAGCAGGCATATTCGTATACTTTGTTCATGCTCTCCGGGTATAGCTGATTGGACAATGGATGTTCATCGTTGTTCAGTCATTAAGTCATGTCCAACTCTTTGCGACCCCATGAACTGCAGCACACCAGGCTACCCTGTCCTCCACTATCTCCTGGAGTTTGTGCAAGTTCATGTTCATTGAGTCGGTGATGCTATGTAACCATCTCATCCTCTGGACCACTCATGGTGGACCACGCAAATTCTCTTTCCCTGGAATTTCAGCCCTAGGCTTAGTGAACTGAAGCTCTCTCCCTAGGGCTGGAGCTGTTACAGGTAACATGAACGCTGCTGCTGCTAAGTCGCTTCAGTCGTGTCTGACTCTGTGCGACCCCATAGATGGCAGCCCACTAGGCTCACCCTTCCCTGGGATTCTCCAGGCAAGAACACTGGAGTGGGTTGCCATTTCCTTCTCCAATGCATGAAAGGGAAAAGTGAAAGTGAAGTTGCTCAGTCGTGTCCGACTCTCAGCGACCCCATGGGCTGCAGCCCACCAGGCTCCTCCATCCATGGGATTTGCCAACATGAACGCTAGGGAGGGGGAAAAGGAGAGCTGCAAGGCGCTTTATTCTGTCAGATGATTTTAAAGAGGGAAACTGACTAGCAGAGGTGCAGAAAGAAAAGAAACAGTTTCAGAAGCATTCTAGTTCCAAGACCCATCCCTTCCCAAGATTCAATTATATTCTGCTCGTGGGCTCTTCCAGAAGCCTTATATCTTTAAATGAATTTCCACCCTTTATTTACATCTCCAGTGAGTTTCTATTACTTGTCGCTAAAGAATTCTAACACTTTATTCCTCTAGGTATTTTAAGTTCTCTCCTCACATCAAATCAGATCACTAGGAAGCCACGCTGTGTGGTGAGGGTAAGGGCGTGGGCCATCCCTGCAGAACGGGGGAGGGGGTTGGGAGAGCTGATGGGGAGGTTTAAGTGTTGCCCTTAGCTTTAATCAAACATCAACTCAATGTATGGCAAAACCAATACAATATTATAAAGTAATTAGCCTCCAATTAAAAAAATAAATTTATATTTAAAAAAATTAAAAATCTCAAAAAAAAGAAAAAAAAACCAACAACCACCAACAACCAGAGGCTTTCACAACCAAATCTGGAAATCCAGGCTCTGAGCCTCATCAGCTGTGTCTCTTTGGGTAATTACTTAACTCCCCTGATCTCTAAACTTGAGACAATAATAACCCACTTCCCAGGGTTGCAATGGACAGCTCAGTGAGATGAAGACAGAAATGTGCTCAGCGCAGTCTTGTATCTGACTGATGATAACCTCCACGTCACCAAATGTCACCCTTGCAATGCCACTTATTTTTCAGGATCAGGCCTCATCTATTGACCTCTCACAATAGAAAGTGAGGATCTGCTCCCTTATTTTGCAGATCAGGAAGCTGAAGTGGTTCAAGATCAGTGACTTTCCCAAGGCCTCACTCAGATAATCTATGTGTGAGGTCAGAGTTTTGTATTTTTTTTCTTTTAAAGCTTCTCAGCATTTTCTCACATTCATGCAAGTTTGAGAGCCACTGCCAAGGCAGTGAGAGCTTTGGAGGCAGAACTTCAGCAAGACTTCAACTTCAGAAGTCTTGACTCTGATACTATTGGTTATGTCACCTTGAGAAAACCTTTTCTGAGCCTCAGTTTCTTAGTCTATAAAATGGGCACATTTTAAAGGCCTTATAGGAATAAAGGGGGTCAAATGCTGTATGAAGATGTGTGTTGACTGAGAGTTCCAGCTACAACAGCATGGGCATATCAGTGAGCTTCCCTGAGTCTCTTTTTCCTCATCAGTACAGTGGGCCTCACCCGACCCCATCTTACCTCTTCCTCCTCCATTCCAATTCAATAGCCTCAGTCCTATTTTTCTAAGAGAGCCAAGGGCTTCCTCACCCTTGCCCATTTTTCTACCTTAAACACTTCTCACTTTCATCTCTTCATCAGACTAATCCTGACATACTTAAGGTCTCAGTTAACTGTGCCTTGTCCAGAGAAGCCTTACCTCTGCCCCTGACTCAGGGTTAACACACTCCCACTCCAGCCCCATGCATGTGCCATGTTCTATGCTTGTCCCTGCGTGGAACAGATTGTGCTTGGAGACTATTGTGTTTTTTCTTGCTGAATGTCTGGCTTCCCCATGAGCCAGTGTGAGCACAGAAGAACTTCTGTATAGTCGCTGCAGTACCCTCAGCCCAGGCACAGGGCCAGACACATCGTGGAAGTGTCAGTCCCTCAACTGTGTCTCTTTATGACCCAATGACTACAGCCCACCAGGCTCCTCTATCCATGGGATTCTACAGGCAAGAGCCCTCCTCCAGGGGATCTTCCCAATCCAGGGATTGAACCCAGGTCTCTTTGCATTGCAGGCCTATTCTTTACCCTCTGAGCCACCAGGAAGACACGTGGTAGATCTCCACTAAACATGCTCTTCTCTTGGCTAATATCAGTCCATCTTCCTGGCCTGGCTCACTGCTGGAGCCACCAGCTCAACCTTGCTCCTACAACTCCCTGACTAGAGATGCAGAAAATCTGGTTGTCCTCAAGTTCACAATATCAAAGTCTGACAGCTGAACCGTAAGACAGGCTCAGCAGGTGGGGCATACTCAGGCATGTTATTGTTGACAGAGTGTCCCGGCTTGGCTGGTAAGGTTCTGTCTTCATTACCAGCCTTGAAGTTGTGGCTGTGGTTTCTGTTAAACAAATACATTTTTTTCTTAAAAAAATTTTTTTAACCTGCCTCAGTTTTTATTTTGAAAATATTTTTATTAAATTTTTTTTTTTCCTGGCTATGTTACATGGCATGTGGGATCTTAGTTCTCCAACCAGGGATCAGACCCAAGTGCCCTGGAGTCTTAACCACTGGACAGCTGGGATGTCCCTAAATCTTTATATGAACCCTTAAATAAGAGTTTCAAGTGACAGGGAACGTCCTGCTCTATTCCTGAACTGTGGGGCATCGCATGGTATCCACGGTATCCTCACAAGCGAGGAAGAGGAACCAAAAGAACCAAAAAATCAAAAGGAGAAAGCAAGATTTTCCCAAAAGGCATTCCCTATGACCTCAGAAAAGCGCAACTTGGGTCATTTCCAGACATACTGTTGGGAAAGAGTTCTCTTTTTAAACTTTCAAATACAAAGGTTTTTGTTCAGTAGCAATCTTATGTTACCCATTTCTGTTTTCAAAAGCCAAAAGTATTCTTTAAAAAACAGTAAGGCCAACTGTGTTATGATACTTTATCACTGGAACAGAAATTTCTAGTGCTAAACAAATTCACACCTAGAAATGTTTTCCATTCAATGAATAAACACCTGAAATGGATGTTGCAAGGGGACTTCAGCAAGGGGTAGGATCGTTCAGATGGCAAATGATGGAGCCTGGGTACTGCAAATACAAGGTGTTTTGGAAACAGTTAAGTGGGGCAGTGTAGAATGTGGTCTCTAGAATCATGCTGTCTAGGTTTGAATCCTAGTTCTTTCTTTTAACAGCTACATGGCTGTGGGCAGTTTACTTGGCCACACGGTGCTTCAGTTGCTCATCAACAAGGAGGGGGAGTGCCTGACTCATGCGTGTGTGCTCACTCACTCAGTCGTGTCTCACTCTTTGTGACCCCATGGGCTGTAGCCCCCAGCCTCCTCTGTCCGTGGGATTCTCCAGGCAAGATTACTGCAGTGGGTCGCCATGCCCTCCTCCAGGCGATCTTCCCGACCCAGGGATTGAACCTGCTTCTGTTTATCTCACCTGCGTTGCAGGTGGGTTCTTTACTACCAGTGCCGCTTAGAAGGGTGTTTGGCCCAAAGTAAGAACTCAAAAAACATATTAAGCTCTTAAGCCACAAAGTAGACACAACCCAAGTAACCACAGCAAGCCAATGGATAAACTGTGGTCTATCTGTACACTGGAATACTACTCAACAATGAAAAGAAAAGCTATCAACTAACACCCACAAGAACCTGGGTGAATCTCCAGATAACTACCCTGAAGGATAGAACCCAGGCCAGAAACACCACGATTCAATTTACACAGAACCTGTGAAAAAAAACAAAACAAATTTATAGTAACAGCACATTAGAGGTTGCTTGGGAATTGGCGGTGCAGGGAGAGGCGGGAGGGAAGAAAAAAGAGCACAAAGAAACTTTTGATGGTGATGAATGAATACGTTTACTATCTTGACTGTGGTGATGGTCTCATGAATATATGCATATGTCAAACTTATTACACATTTTAAGTATGTCAATAAAACTGCTTAAGAAATGTCAGCCATTACCCATTTCACACTAATCCACCCTTGTTAACAACGTCCCGGGTGGTCATTACTGGATCAGACTCATTCAATTCTAGTCCTATTGGTTATCCCTGGTTTAAATAAATGTTTCTGATTTTCTCCCACTTTTGAGAATTCATGATTCTGTAACTTACTAGTCCTCTGACCTTAGACAAGTCACAAGCTCTCTGAGCCTCCATGTTTCCCATCAGTAACACATGGAAATTTTATCTATCTGCCTTTCTGGATGGTTGTGAAGATAGAATGTGGAAATGTTCAAAGTGCTCCAAAATACTGTGCGGTGTTACGTGTACACGAGGGAGGGACGTGTGCTGCGTTCCTCTGAACACGTACTGTGTTTGCCAAGACTTGGTCTGCCAGCAGAGCTTGATACCAAGCACCTCTTAAAATAGCCCTTCTGCAAATACTACTCGGGTTTATGGTTTTTGTATGAGCACCTTTGTTAGCTCATTTTTACGGTTACTCATCAGGCTGTGAAGAGCAGGGGTCCAGAGACGTCAAGAGTCTGAGGGACCCAGGCGAGGCCACTCGGAGAGCCATGCCAGTGTTGGCGGAATCACCTCATATAGGAATTTTCCAGGTGGAGATGCCACCACCTGTCAAAGCTGGTTCCTTCTGGCCCAGGGCCTCTTGCCCTTTGATGAGTTAAAGCCTGCTGCTGATTAGCATAGCGGGACCTAGGTTTTATCTCTTGTCATAAACAAAACAAAACCAAAACAGTCGTTTAATATCACTCCAGAGAACCTGCCAGGTTGTTCGCTGGAAACAGTGCTTGTTAGAAGGCCTCATTTTAGTGGTGAGAGGGAGTTTATCAGCTCAAAAAAAAGAAAAAAAACACCCCACTGGAAAGACACAACTAAAAGCGTACTAAGTAGGTGTTGAGAGGTATAAACCAAAACACTAAGAGTGGTTCAGGCTTCCCAGGTGGCGCAAGTGGTAAAGAACTCACCTGCCAACACAGGAGCTGTGAGAGACCATGGGTTCGATCCCTGGGTTGGGAAGATCCCTTGGTAGGAAGCAGCAACCCACTCCGGTATTCTTGTCTGGAGAATCCCATGGTCAGAGGAGCCTGGCGGGCTAATAGTAAGTAGGGTTGCAAAGGCACAACAGAAACAACTTAGCACATACAACAGTGAGTACCTTTAGACTTAGGGTGAAGATTTTTACTTTTCTCTTGGCTTTCCTGCATTTTCTAAGTTTTCTATGAGTGGATGTCACTTTTACAATAAGAAACTTAAAAAAAAAACCCACACAAAAACCAAGGTATGTCTGGCATAGAATTGCTACCTTTGCCCAGAAAGGCAAAGACATTCTTATTACCTCTAACCGATAAAGATGACCATCAGCTGTAAACAGAAACAGAATTAAAATGCCTTTAAGTATGATCTGTCAGCTCAGGCATCCATCTCTGAGGGCTGCGGCACTGGGTAGTTTCAGGAAGAGCTAGCTATGCCCCTTGACACCGAAACAAAAATGATAGTGCTGTCCCCAAGCCTCCTTAAGTCCCTTAATGCTAGATCTTGTTCTGGAATCCACACATCTCAATTCTTCTTGAATCAACATGTTTTCTGTCTGTTTGACTTACCTTGAGACTAATCATACCCAGAATTCCCCCCAAGCCTGTCAGTCACTGCTACTGTTACTGCTAAGTCACTTCAGTCGTGTCCAACTCTGTGCGACTCCATAGACGGCAGCCCACCAAGCTCCCTCGTCCCTGGGATTCTCCAGGCAAGAACACTGGAATGGGTTGCCATTTCCTTCTCCAATGCATGAAAGTGAAAAGTGAAAGTGAAGTCGCTCAGTCGTGTCCGACTCTTAGCAACCCCATGGACTGCAGCCTGCCAGGCTCCCCCACCCATGGGATTTTCCAGGTGAGAGTACTGGAGTGGGGTGCCATCAGTCACTGGATCCTACCAAGAGCCATGAAACAGCCATCATTGGTTCACGTCCATCACGGCTCAAACTGAAACCAAGAGCTACCACAAGCAACCTTCTAAAAAGTACCATGATCCCAGGAGCATCTCATGTATCCACTCCGGCCATGCCCCACAACTGTCTTTTCATCTTAGACTTTCCTGCAATGCCCAAACAGTCCAATTTCAAATCTTGGGGTTTACCAGCTGGGTAATCTTGGATGAGACAATTTCTCTGTATTTCAGTTTTCTTATCAGTAAAGTGAGCTCAGTAAAATCTCGTTCTTAGAACTGGTGTGAGAATGAAGTGATTGATATGGCAAAGTTACTCCAAGTAGCACCTGGCACATGGTACCTACTCATACACATGAACTATTTTTATTCCTGCCCAACGCCTCTGCTCAGCTTTTGAGCTGCACTCACCTCGGTAGGTCCCTAGCAGCGTGCTAAACAAATCTTCAGTCTGCAAATGAATGTAAAACGTGGAATAAAATCCCAGGCAATGCTTCACAGACTTCATTTAATCCCAAAAAGAGCTTGGATGAAGTCCTAAATGCAGCCAGCCTCCTAGGGAGCCATCTCTCTGAGATTAGATGCTGTCTCACACAGAGCAAGGTGGGGCCAAACTCCAAACTTCAGAATCCGAAAGAGCTAGGAAGGGCTCGGACCATAATGGCTTTTATTACCTTCCCATATCCCTCACACCTGACAAGTTTTCACCCCTGAGCCCTGTTGCTCAGGATGTATCCCCAAACAAATGAAATCAAGATCCCTGAAGGTGGGACTCAGGCTTCGGTATCACAAGCTCCCCAGATGATTCCAATAAGCAGTCATGGCTGAGAAGCGTTGCCTGGGCCTAAATCGAAGGCCATGAGTGGGTGAATGTTTTCACAGTACGAATGGGTGACAGGTGGTGGCTAATGCACACTGCTATTTAAAGATATAAGATACTGATAAATTGGCAAGATGGGAGGCAGAAAAGGGTCAGGAATGGGGCCCTTCATGAGACAGGCTGGGACTTGGGACCCTTTGCTGCAGTGCTCACATCTGAACAAATGTCTCCTCCAGTAACAAAATAAAAGAAACTGGAAGGGACCAAAAGCGACTGTGTGCATGTGCGGTTGGGGGCAAATTATGAACAAGAAGATACAAAAGGGCCAAAACTGCAACTTCCACTTCTGAAGTGCCGGGAGCAAAAGCAGGGAATCTGCGCGTGACTCTGCACATGGCACCACCAAGAGGGCCAGCGTACCACGTGCGCCACCCCTCCTGGCCGACCCATCAATCCGCTCCCGTCCTCACCCCATCTTGCATCACCTTGGGGAGCTAGCGGGGAAACCTGTTACTGGTTTTCACTTCCTTGTGCAGCAGCGGGTATCCCAGTGAAGTTTTGCCTGAATTCCATGCCTGGCCACTTATCAATTTTTACTGGTCAAAGAGTCCAAGAACGTGGGTCAGTAACATTATGATGTTCAAGCTCCATGTACTTGATCTTGACAAAAGATGCTTGACTTTGCAGGGATGCTCAGGTAGTACTGCTTGTGTTCTTGTAATGTACAGAGCTTTAGGGGAACATCTCCCTCTCGTTGGCTAACACCTGTCCCACGCTTAGGACTTCCCACAAGAACCCAAAGGCAGGGCTGGGCAAAGGCACATTTGAGCCTCACACTTCTGGAATGGAGGCACTCGGGGTCTCACGGAGGAGAGTTGAGGGAAAGAGGAAATGACCAGCCCTTCTGCATATGCTGAGGGTGTGATGGGAGCTGAGCCTGGAAGCATAGAGAAGGGGGCTATGAAGAGTCTCTGAAGAGATGAGAGGCAGTCAGAGGAGGCCACAAGGGAGGGACACGGGCTATGTGTCCTTAAGAAAGTTTCTCACCCTCACATTGCCTGTTCTTCAAAGGTCAAATGAGGATAACAGTACCTATCTCAGGGTCACTGTAAAGACTGAGTTAGTACCACTTAGATAGTGCTTGGTGCTGAGAAAACCCTTACAGGGTAGATGTGTTTTCATCTTCATCACCATCAGTATTAAGCAGCAATGGTTATTTAGACTCTTCTACAACCTAGATTAGGCTTTCCTCAATAATATGCCCATCACTTTTGAGAGGTGATAGACTCCTTTCCATTGCAGCTTTTGGGTAATGCTTTGGGTGGTCTTTGAATTCTGATATTCAAGGTCTGTGCTGCTGTTAAAATCGTGGTTGACATCTACACTATCTATAATAATTCAATAACACGCTTACACTTCAGGAGGCTTCCCTGGTGGCTCAGATGGTAAAGCATCCGCCTGTAATGTGGGAGACCTGGGTTCGATCCCTGGGTCAGGAAGATTCCCCTGGGTTCGATCCCTGGGTCAGGAAGAGAAGGAAATGGCTACCTACTCCAGTATTACTTGCCTGGGAAATTCCATGGACAGAGGAGCCTGGTAGGCTATAGTCCATGGGGTCACAAAGGATCAATGCAACTGAGTGACTTCACTTTCACTTTTCACTCTATATCCCATTTCTTTACAAAAGGCCATTTGTTCTGCATCCCTCTCTTGAAAACCATCTATCTTTCCCCAAAAGCAATGCTGCCCTTAGAGACAGTTGCCAAAGTGGGTGCTTGTGGCCCACTGGGCTTCACACAGTGTTATGACAATTGTCTCCTGTGGTCTCCATGGGCCAACCTGGGTACCTAAAATTGGTCAGGCTCACAAAGGACGTATGATCTAGGCTTACAGGAGGCTGATATACTGGCCAGCCTCTGATTTGTTGAGCTACCAGGGGGGAGGGCAATTCTCCATGACAGGGTATTGCTGGCTGGGATCTCCAGGACACCACTCCTTTGCCAGTCTTCCCAGAAATTCAAATTACTAGTCAGAAGTTTGTGTGGAGGACACTGGGTGGCCTTGAGTGGCACCGCGTCCTGGCTGTGCAGAAGCCTGAAGCTCACCGTCCGTCTCACAGCTCCATGGCCGTAGGTACAGGACGGATAAGTCACTTCCTCCTCTAGACAGAACTTGGGGAGGGGCAGAAGGAGGAGCCTGGGCTGGTTGGCTGCCCTTCCACCAACCAGAGACCTTAGGGTTCTATATCCTTCCTTGGACACACTTAAGTAAAATTGATTTCATTCATTCAGAGGAAGTCTTCTAGTTGTCCTAACTGCCCTTCAGAGGCTTTTACCAAGTTCCCACAACATGAGCCCATGCCACACCCTCCGTGCCTTTGCCAGATGACCAGATCCTCTCCTGCAATGATGGCCTCCACTTGTATTCCCATTCATGGTCTCATCCTTCCTCTCCAGCCTGAACTGAAACCTCCAGCTGACTCTCTCCAGCAGATCCAACTCAGCCCATCCAAACTCGTCTTACGCTTCTCCCATCCCCTACCTGCTATCTCCCCAGATGGAAGCCCCAGTATCCATCAAGCCTCTCCAACCCAAATCCTGAGGCGGCCGTGGGTCTTCTTTATCTTCTTTCTTTACCTCCATGCCCATCATTTTGAGCCCTGCAACTTTCTCTCTTTTTTCCCCCCACAATTTAAGTGCATTGAATCTACTGCAAGATATGATGATATGAAGGACAGGGAAGGCTGGCATGCTGCAATCTGTGAGGTTGCAAAGAGTAAGACATGACTGAGTGACCGAACAACAACAATGATGTACAGTGCCAGGCCATCCTTTTGTCTGGGGAAGGTGAAAGTCGCTCAGTCGTGTCCAACTCTTTGTGACCCCATGGACTTACATAGTCCATGGAATGCTCCAGGCCAGAATACTGGTGTGGGTAGCCTTTCCCTTCTCCAGCGGATCTTCCCAGCCCAGGAATCGAACTGGGGTCTGTCTAGGAGTCATCATTAATAATAAAGTTAGATGTAGATGTTTGATGTTTGCTCTTGCACCCTTGTATCTTCAAAAGTCAATCCGTAGTTCATTGCTTCCCATACACCTGGCTACCAGACCAGAACACAGCGGTCACATCAGCAGACAGTTGTTAGGAGCAACCATTACACATGGAGAGAGGAGCCAAGAGAAAGGAAATAGAGCCCACAAATTACTCTAGAGTTTGGATCAGGTATAACTAGTCGAACTTTGCAACATTTTGTGCAAGGATTACAGAGCAGCTTAGAGTCAAATAAAAGTTATCAGTGCCTTCAACTGATATCCCTTGGCTGCTTGAGAACAAGAACCATTGCTAATTATCTAGTTTGTGCTGTGTGTATGTGCTCAGTCGCTTCAGTCATGTCTGACTCTTTGCGACCTTATGGACTGTAGTCCGCCAGGCTCTTTGTCCGTGGGATTCACCAGGCAAGAATACTGGAGTGGGTTGCCGTTCCTTTCTCCAGGGGATCTTCCTGACCCAAGAATCAAACCTGGGTGTCCCACATTGCAGGCAGATTCGTCACTGTCTGAGCCACCACTGAAGCCCAGTTTGTTCTGTACTCCTTCAGATTTTAAATCTATCCCTGTGAACACTGCCCTGTCTTCTCTGGAACAAGGACAGCATTTCCTGGGACGCCACCCCTCAGAGTGTGAACAGGAAGACCTCAAACAGCTCCAGGTTCCTCTGCTGCAGACTTCTTAAACTGTGTCGACAGCCCAGGAGGGGACTGTCACAAGCAGCTTCACCCCAGACTCTTAGAGCAGGTTTTGAGGAGCACTTTACAGGAATCTAGAATCTCTTTTGGCCAAAGACTTCCTTGCTGGTCTGACTGCCTCTGGTGGTGCAGTCACCAGTGACCCATCTAAAACGCGGCCACCACACCCTCTCTCTGTTTACAAAACTCCAGTGGCTCTTCATCTACCAGACAGACTCCAAGCTCCTTGGCCCAGCAGCTGTGCCTTTCAAATCCTGCCTGCCTCCCTCGCCAGTCTCAACATGTTCCTCTTTGAGCCTCCTTATAATAATAAACTTCTTGTTTTGGTTTAGTTGCTTGATTTGTTTGTTTTCCCCAATCATCCTGGGTCTTTGCTGCCTCCTTCCTGGAATGTTCTCACCAGTTAACTTCTCCTTGTCCTGAAAGGGGGACTCCCCTGGTGGTTCAGGTGGTAAGTAATCTGGCTGCAATACGGAAGACCTGGGTTCGATCCCTGGGTCAGGAAGATCCCCTCCAGAAGGGAATGGCTACCCACTCCAGCATCCCATGGGGTCGCAAAGAGTTGGACACGACTGATACTTTGACTTTGACTTTGTCCTGAAAGGCTCCCCAAAAGAGGCAAAGCTCCCCTCCTCTAGGAAGTCTGCTCTGCCTCCCGCCTCTCTCTGTGCTGGTTGGGTCAGGGTCCCCTCTTTGTGCTGCTGCTGTGCACCAGGCATCTCTCTGTCCTTGAACTCGCTGCATGCTGGTATTTCAGAGTCTGAGTGCCTGCCTCCCCTGACCAGGCATCAAGGCCCCCCCTGCAGTCAGTCCTTTGCCCCTCCCTCCTTCCCAGCCCCTGATGTGGCGTTGGGAGGCACTGGGGCAGAGCTGAACTTGCTGGCAGCCTGTTCACAGGCCCCCCTGATGGGCTTGCTTCCGCAACGCCTTATTCCCAGCAGTTTCATATCCACAGTGTAATCAATTCCTAATGTCAGTGCCCCAAATCTGAAGGCCCTTGACTTTCTAGAGTTCCTTCCATGAGCAAGTACCACCTGAAAAGTTATTTTTGTTTGGAGAAGTGATGGGGAGCAAGGGCTCTAGAGACAGGGGTTTCATCCTCACTCTCCTCTTACAAGCTGTGTAACTCCGGGCAAGGGTTCCACTCCGTGCACTCAGTTTGGTCTCCTGTAAACAGGAGTGACAAGTGCACCCAGCTCATGCAGTTGTAACAGGGGTTAAGTGGGTTTGTATGTGTAAACACGTAGAGTCACGCCTGGCCCAGAGTGAGCACTGCATAACGTTAGCCTGTCTTGTTATTTTCATGGGGAAATACTTCCTTGCTTCTTCCAGTTTCCAGTGACCCCAGGCATTCTTTGATTTGTGGCAGCAAAACTCTACTCTCTTCCTGTCTCCCCACAAGACTTTCTGTGTGCATGTCTATGTGGCCTTTTCCATGCCTTGTAAGGACACTTCAACTGGATAAATCATCTTAATCCAGCAGGATCTCATCTCGACTCTTACCTTAAATGCATCTGCACGGATCCTACTTCCAAACAAGGACCCATCTGAGGTTCCAGGTATACATGAATTTTGCAAGGACACTATTCAACTGATTACAATCAGTCTCTGGGTTTAGGGGTTCCAGATCAGAAAATCACCTAGGAGCCCTGGATATTTCATAACGACTCAGTATAACTTTGCAGCTTTTACGTTTTCTATAGTTCTGTGGTCCTCTCAAGTTCTCAACATAGCTCAATATGGGCAGAGTCAAGACAGAAAGAGACACACAGCCCAAGCTCTCCAGTTCTCCTTTATAACTCACCTGTTTGAACCTCAAGGGGCTAAAGAGAATGCTGACAAATGAAGAAAAATAAGATGGGAAGATTTAATTTTACACCCCTCATCTTATGCCTTTTATACCTTAGTATATTTGCTCAAAAATGCGCCCATCAACCCAGAAACTCTTTGCATGCTTGCTCAAGTGCCTTTGTTCATATGGCCCATGGCTTTGACCATTGGTGCCCAAAGACTGAGCTATAAGACAAGAGGAGAGGGCACGTATGTACGGATGGGTTCCCGCAGCATACGTCAGAGCACCAGTCATTATGAACCACCCAGCTGGCTCTCTGATGGAGCCCACTGCACTGCCCATCTCAGAGGCCCAAGGGTGTGGACTCAGGAGAGGCAGGAAACTCAATCTCATTAGTCATACCCTCAGAAAGAGTGTGGATTCCATATATAAAAGGACCAAAAAGATTACAAACAGGATAAGGAAATATAAGCAAATAACATTTTAAAAGCTTAAAAAGCAGTAAATGTGTACTTGTTTGGTAATACTATAGAAGTTGCCTTAAAAAAAAAAAATCTATAAACTAGCCTGTAGGGTCTGTGAGGTTAGGATACTGAAATCTGTCACTGTAATGCCCAGCCCATAGGAGGCATTCAATAAGTCATCCTTGACTGAATGAATGTTAAGCTTTTGTTAAATGCCTACCACGTGCCAGGCTCAGAGTAAATTAAAATACCCCTTAGAAACAATATAGAATTGATTCAGAAAGAGCAGCATAAAATTTCTTTACTTAAAAAAATGCATTGAGTTAAAAATCATAAAGGTCATGGGGGTAAAGAAATGGCATAGATTCCACAAGGCACCCTTGAAAAGTAGCCATCTGGTCTCTTCAATAAACAGTGCTGGGATAGCTTGACCACTGTCTAACACAATATCCCTCCCAATTAAATATGGATTAAAGACTTGAATGTAAGACCCAAAACCTTAAACGTTCTAGAAGAAAACATCAGTGGTAAGCTCCTTGACACCAGTATTGGCAATGAATTTTGGGATGTGACTCCAAAAGCAAAGACAACAAAAGCAGAAATAAATGAGGGGATGCATCAAACTAAAAGTTTCTGCAGAGCAAAGCAAACCATCAATAAAATGAAAAGGCAGCCTACCAAATGGGAGAAAATATTTGCAAGTCATATATCTGATAAGGGCTTAATACCCCAAATAAAGGACTTACACAACTCATTAGCAAAAAAAAAAAAGGCACTATGATTTAAAAATGGGCAAAAGGGACTTTCCTGTTGGTCCAGTGATTAGAAGTCTGTCTGCCAGTGTAGGTGACATGAGTTCGATCCCTGGTCCAGGAAGATTCCGCATGCCGCAGAGCAAATAGACTGATGATCGCCATGGGTTGGGGGTGGAGGAATGGGTGATGGTGGTCAAAGGTACAAATTTCCAGTTTCTAAGATGAAAAATTTCTGGTAATCTAATATACAGTATGGTGGCTATAGTTGATAATACTATTCTATGTACTTTAACATTGCTAACAGAGTAAATCTTAAATGTTCTCACTAAAAAAAAAAAACTAAGTGATAGATATATTAACTTTATCATGGTAATATTTTACAATATATATGTGTATCAAGTCATCACATTGTACACCTTAAACTTACACAATGTTAGATGTCAAGTGTATCTCAATAAAGTTGGGAATAAAATACTCCAGCAAAAAAAAGTTCATCGACAATGAGTGATTAAGACCTGATTGTCAGCTTAGAGGGGTGGGATGAGGTGGGAAGTGGGAAGGAGGTTCAAGAGGGAGGGTATGTATGTGTACCTATGGCTGATTTATTTGACGTATGGTAGAAACCAACACAATATCATAAAGCAATTATCCTTCAGTTAAAAGAAAGACCTGTCAGGGGCAGAGATCAGGGATGGAGGAGGGCAGGGACTTACAGAGAGGTCAGTCCTGTTCTCAGATTCAGGTGTGACATAAGTTAAAGGGAGGAAGTGGCTTGTTTGCACTTTGCTGGGGGTTGAGCCAGGACCCAAGCCCCTTACAGGTAGAAGCAAGTCCCCAGGAGGAGGAACCTGACCAGGGCGCTCCACATTGCTGCCTGAAGACTGGACCAGATCCCAGAGTGTACACCTAGCCTCTAGTCAAGGGGACGCTCAGGGACACCTCTGGCCTTGCTGTAGAGTGGCCCTCCACATTAGATAGGGCCCACAGGCAAAGGAAAAACCCTGAGCCCCATCTGTCCTGGAAGGAAAGTCCTCTTGAAGTGGGTAGCGTAGTTAACATGATTTCAGAGAAGGAAAGTACACGCTTTAATAATCCAGGGACTTCTCTGGCAGTCCAGTGATTAAGAACCTGCTTTCCAACACTGGATCTGAGCCCTGGTTGGGTCTGATCCCTGGGGACATGGGTTTGATTCCTGGTTGGGAAATAAGATCCCACATGCAGGGCAACTGACGAGCCCGCATGTCACAACTAGAGAGAAGCCCGCATGCCACAAGGCAAGATCCCACGCACAGCAACTAAGACCCGACACAGCCAAAAATAAATGAATAAACACTTTTACAAAGAATCCACTCACATGCGAAGGCCTCTGAGTGAGAGGCTGCTGAGCTGGGATATAAATTCCTGCTGCCACGCTCTTAGCCACACTGCCTTCTACAGCCTCCCTAACTCCAGGGTTCTAAATCTCAATTCCCTTTTCTGAAAAAGCAGAACAGGTTCCTAGCTCCAAGTTACTGGGGCTATTGAACGGCGTGATGTACATCACAGCCCAGCATCCAGCAAGCCGGTGGGAACCAATGGGGGTTCAGCGGTGCTGTGCTCCTTCCCTGTCTCGGCTTCTCACGTCAGGCCGTCAGTTCTCACCCAGTGATAACCATCTTAAAGGGCTTTCCGTGGTTCTGCTGAAGTTCTAGAATAAACTATTTGGACCTATGAAAAAGTGATCTGTGACTTGGAAAAGCTACCTCATTCTCTGGCCTGTTGCGGGTAGGATGTTACTCTTCATGTTTACCTGGAAGACTTAATGGGAGGATAAAGGACAGGATGAAGCCCAGTGTCCACCTTGGGCTTCCCAGGTGGTGCTAGTGGTAAAGAATCTGACTTTCAGTACAGGAGAACTGAGAGATGCTGGTACAATCCCTGGGTCGGGAAGGTCCCCTGGAGGAGGAAATGGCAACCCACTCCAGTATTCTTGCCTGGAAAATCCCATGAACAGAGAAGCCTGGGCGGGCTACAGTCCCTGGGGTCCCCAAAAGTCAGACACGACTAAAATTGACTTAACACACAACACACAAAGGACAGGAAGCGAGGAGAGAGCCCAGGGCCCACCTATGACAGACACGCGTGGAACTTCTCCCTCCCTCCACCCTCCACCCTGATGAGCAGGCAGCAGGAATGTTATTTTGGTTTAACTAAAATAAGAGAATTAGGAGGATTACTTTCCGACTAAAATGAGAGACTGCTGAAAGAACTTAAGATGGTTAGTCCAGAGACCAAAGAGTTTAGGGGAACCCGGCTAACTGGGTGCTGACACGTTTGAAATCAGGGCTTCTTGGGGTTCAAGAGTGGCCCAAACCACTTCCATTTGATTAGGTTTCTAGTGTATTAAAGGAAAAAAGGTTTTTTTTTTTCTTTTTAAGGAAAAATATTTAGTATTTAAAAAAATACTAAAGTGGTGTTGCAAATACTATGGCATATGGCATATCTTAAGTATTACCTTTAACAAATGTTAGTACAAAATACTAAATGTAATACAAATGTTCTAGTCATAGGGTAATTACTTGTTTAGCCACTAAGTCAAGTCCTACCCTTTTGTGACTCCGTGGATTGTAGCCCACCAGGCTCCTCTGCCCATGGAATTTTTGTACTCTCACAAGAGTACTGGAATGGGTGGCCATTTCCTCCTCCAGGGGACCTTCCCCATCCAGGGATCAAACCCACCTCTTTTGAGTCTCCTGCATTGGCAGGCAGATTCTTTACCACTGAGTCAGTCATCTGGGAAGCCCAGGGTAATTACTAGATGTAGGCATATGTTGAAAATCTTCATTCACAGCGTACTGCAGGCAGTGTTGGCTCTCAATGGGACACAATGTTTTTCAATCTTATCAGGACACTGACTTGCAAAAAAAAATGTCAACATTTGGAGTCTGAAGGTGGGTCTGAGTGTGATCTGTCTGTCATGATGGACCCAATGGAAGGGAGCCTGGACATTCTGCTGGCCACAGAGATCAGAATGCGGCCCTGGAGCTCACACCTGAAGACAGGGTTTTCCTGGGCTGTGCATCCCCCACCGCCTAAGGCCCAGCAAGGAACCTGAGATGCCAGGGCGGGGTGGGGAGTAGTTAGGGAGTTGCGCGGTTGGCAGGTGCACCCGACATCCATGCCGCCAGAGCAACTATTTGTAACTTTCGTGGGTCCAAGGACCCCTCCGAAAGTCTGATGGAACCCAGGACCTTCTCAGAAGAATTCCATCGCCCCACCCATCCATGTACATTTTTCCCTAAAGAGCCCGCCGGCAGTCCACAGACCCCAGGGTGAAGCCTCTGGCCCAAGGCGGGCACTGGCATTTTCTAGCGTCTATTTGAATTCCGTCCCGGGTCTGCGGAGCACCTGGAGCCCCGCCTGGGGCGCAGACTGGCTGTGGGGCGTGGACGGTGGCCGCGCTTCGCCTCCTTCCCTTCCGGGGATCCGAGTGGTCCAGTCGGAGCGGGGCGGGGACCAGGAGGCGGGCCGCACCTGAGGACACCCGAGGCGAGCGGACCTCGGGGCCCGCCGCTGCACCCACCGCCGCGGGGCTCAGAGTCGAGGACCGCGCCGCCGCCGCCGCGGGCCGGGTCCCCAGCGCCGCCCCGGGCCGCCGCCCGAGCCATGAAGATGCATTTCTGCATCCCGGTGTCCCAGCAGCGGCCCGACGCGCTGGGGGGCCGCTACGTGGTGCGTCAGGGGGCTCGGGGTGAGAGCGGGCAGGGACAAGGCGGGGGCAGGGGTTCACTCCCTCGGCTGATTCGGACTCTGATGTCTCTGTTTCCAGCTGTATTCCGTGTACCTGGACGGGTTTCTGTTCTGCAAGGTGCGTTACAGCCAGCTGCATCGTTGGAACGAACAGGTGAGAGGATCCAGGCTGGCCCCAGCCGGCCCTCCCGACTCCAGTGTGGCCCGTGGGCTCTGGATGCTTGACTGTGACAAGACACCGCACTTCCTGAGGGCTTTGGGCTCCTAATCCGGGTCGTGGTAACTGGTTAATCGTGAATTGTTTGGCATATAGCTCAATGAATACGTTACCTGGTCTAATCACCTGGGGCTGTGAGGTGAGGTGGGATGCCCTCTAGGTAATTAATTATCCAACCCACCCCAGGCGGGTGATCCTCACCAGCCCAACCTGGGCTCCATTTCAATGCCAGTTGTTTTGCCAAGACAATATCCTTGTGCAAAATGAGCAAACCAAGTCTAGATCAAGGAGGTGTAGTCTTCAGTCTCTGGGATGTGAGTACTGGGCTTCCCTGGTGGCTCAGATGGCAAAGACTCTGCCTTCGATGCAGGAGAACCAGGTTCAGTCCCTGGGTTGAGAAGATCCCATGGAGAAGGGAATGGCAACCCATACCAGTACTCTTGCCTGGAGATTTCCATGGACAGAGGAGCCTGGCCGGCTACAATCCATGGGGTTGCAAAGAGTTGGACACGACTGAGTGACTAACACTTTCTCCCAGAGTTTAATTTTCCCCCCTTTGAAAAGGTGTGTCTCTATTTTTGTTTTCAAAGGAAGGTATTCATAGGCTTTAAATATGGGCAGACTGGAAAGCCAGGAAACAGGAATTATTAAACTAGTAGGCCATTTTCCACTCTAGTTTCTCACTCTAATGTCCTGATGACACTTTCTTCCAGCATGCAGACTGATTTATTAACCAGGCCCAATGGGTTTTGTTTTCCTAACAAGGAAGTGTTACAAATCATCAAAGTGGGTCAGAGGAGTACATAGAAGTTTGGAAATGAACTTAACCTTTCCCCCACCTTTATGCAGTTGTTTTTTTTTTTTTTTTAAGATTTTGTATCCCAATTATAAAGAACACATACCTAAAGTTAGAAAGAAAAAAAGGAAAAAGAAAAAAGCTTGCCTCGGCAATAGATATTAACATTTTGTTGAGAGTCCTTTCAGATAATCTCTGGTTTCTAGTGAGTAAATAGATCATATTTTCTTTCAAGACCGTTTTCTGTTGATGAGCAGCTCAGTTCCTTTATTATATTATTATAAAAACATCACTAAAGTGAGCCTTCTTCCTCATACATTCCAGTGTGTTGGAAAAGCCCATTTTCAAGGTATGACTAAGATTCTCTGGATTCAGGGGAAACAGGTGTAATGTGGTTGTGACTTTTTGTGGTCATTTTTGAATTGCTAGCACCTAACACAGTGCCTGTGGCCCAGCAGGTCCTCAGGAATGACCGTCAGTGGCTGAATAAAAAGGGCATGGATTCAGACTTTTGAAGGATAACAAGCTACTTGTGACTGAAACCTGCCTGGGGAGTCGGGAGGACTACAGATGGGGAACTCAAAGGAAGAGACAGTATAGTTGGTTTGGGCAGGTGTAGGATGAACATGAGGGTCACCTCCCACCCTCATCTGCCTCCCTGCGTGTTAGGTCGGGTTGGCAAGGTGGCCATTACAGGTGAAAAGCGGGGGTCGGCAGAGAGGAGAAGGGAGAGATGGGCTGACCACTTCCTGGCTGGACACCTCACCTCTTCTCTGACCTCCAGTTTTTTCCTCAGAAATGATCAGGTAGGTGGTTGTGGATGTCAGCTTCACAAGGCTCTTGTGAAGATTAGAATCCAGGTTCTCAGAAAACCTGGCGCATAGTTATGTGCTCGGTAAGTATTTACTGACGCAGAAGCTTGTCGAGCCCTCCTTAACCAACTCAGAAAGATGCTTGTTTTCAGAAAAATTCAGACCTATCAAATCCTAGGAGGCCCTGAAGCAGAAACGCAAAGCCAATTCTTCTTATTTCCACAAAAATCTGCCTTTTGTAGAGTATCCAGTGGATACTGATGAATACTTCCTATTTGCTTTTCAAAATTCTAAAGTGAGGATTTCTTTAGCCATTTTCCAACCATCTTACATGTATCATTGTTTCCCTTTTCTGTAGGAACAGTTCCTTTTAAATAAACTATTTAGATCTTAGGAGGTGGCTGAGCACCGAAGCATTGATGCTTTTGAACTGTGGTGTTGGAGAAGACTCTTGAGAGTCCCTTGGACTGCAAGGAGGTCCAACCAGTCCATTCTGAAGGAGATCAACCCTGGGATTTCTTTGGAAGGAATGATGCTAAAGCTGAAACTCCAGTACTTTGGCCACCTGATATGAAGAGTTGACTCACTGGAAGACTTTGATGCTGGGAGGGATTGGGGGCAGGAGAAGAAGGGGACAACCAAGGATGAGATGACTGGATGGCATCACTGACTCAATGGACGTGAGTCTGAGTGAACTCCGGGAGATGGTGATGGACAGGGAGGCCTGGCATGCTGCAATTCATAGGGTCACAAAGAGTCGGACACGATTGAGTGACTGAACTGAACTGAACTGAACTGACTGGTATTATTAATTTAGAACAATAACTAACAGTTACTCTGTGCTAAGCTTGGTGCCAAGAGCTTTATATGTAATATTGTGTTTAATTTTTATAACAGTCTTATGAGCTGCGATTATAATTAGCCCCATTTAACAGATGAGAAAACTGAGGTACAACTTGCCCAAGGTCATACCACTCCAAGTGTTGGAGCCAAGATTTGATCTCTGGAACCTGCTCTAACCACTTTGTGGTTCCTTATCAAAGTTGGCAAAATATCAGAAAAACAGACTATCAGAAAAACAACTGCATCCTAAGCTAATATTTTTTTTAGCTTATTTAAGCATAGTATAATAAAATTCCCCAACTGTATGTGTCTAGTGTGATGAATTATAAATATATTTAATCTACCAACACCATAATCAAGACAGAGGACAGTTTCCACACTCATAATGTTTCCTTGTCCCTTTGCCCTTGATCCCCTCCCTCCACCTCAAGTCCCAGACAACAAGATCTGCTTTCTGTCCTTAGAGTTCCTGGCATAAGATTTTATTCCACCTGCCCAAGAAGCCCCTATAAGGTTGGCATTGCAATCGTTATCATTACTTCCATTTTATAGATGAAAAGTCCAAGAAAGTTTGCTAGATTTAGCAAATAAAAATACAGGATCCTCAGTTAAATGTGAATTTCAGATAAATGACAAACATTTGTCTAGTATCAGTCAGTTCAGTTGCTCAGTCTTGTCCGACTCTTTGTGACCCCATGAATCACAGCACGCCAGGCCTCCCTGTCCATCACCAACTCCTGGAGTCCACCCAAACTCATGTCCATCGAGTCGGTGATGCCATCCAACTATCTCATCCTCCATCGTCCCCTTCTCCTCCTGCCCTCAATCTTTCCCAGCATCAGGGTCTTTTCAAATGAGTCAGCTCTTCGCATCAGGTGGCCAAAGTATTGGAGTTTCAGCTTCAACATCAGTCCTTCCAATGAACACCCAGGACTGATCTCCTTTAGGATGGACTGGTTGGATCTCCTTGCAGTCCAAGGGACTCTCAAGAGTCTTCTCCAACACCGCAGTTTAAAAGCATCAATTCTTTGGCGCTCAGCTTTCTTTATAGTCCAACTCTTACATCCATACATGACCACTGGAAAACCATAGCCTTGACTAGATGGACCTTTGTTGGCAAAGTACGAGAATATCTCCTGTAATATTTGAGATACTCTTAACTGGGCATCCTCTAATTTATCTGGCAACCCTAACTCAGAGACCAAAAGGTTGGCTGACTTCCCTCAGCCTCTTCTAAGCAGTTTTTATTCTTCCTACTCCATGGAAGATGTGAAATGGCTAAGAATTCTTAATCTGATTTAATATTAATACTGAGCACAATAAAAAAGGAGACAATATAAAGTCCCCATCTGTGTTTATGAATGTGTGTGTCATGTGTATGTTTGGTGAGTAGAAGTTTATTTCCAATTGATTTGGAAGTTCTGCATCACAATAGAACAGAAATTTCATCTTAATAGGATTAACTGATTATTCATTTACTTAAGAATATTTACTAAGTACCTATTAAATGGCAAGCACTATGTTAAATTAAGTGAAGACTCTGACTTTTAGCACATGTGATTTTTGGATTTATGAATTGGATTTCTATTTTGTATATTGGTGGAGTGGAAGTCGCTCAGTTATGTCAAACTCTTTGTGACACCATGGACGGTAGCCCACCAGGCTCCTCTGTCTGTGGAATTCTCCAGGAAGAATACTGGAGTGGGTAATCATTCCCTTCTCCAGGGGATCTTCCCAACCCAGGGATGAAACCCAGGCCTCCTGCATTGCAGGCAGATACCTTATCATCTGAACCACCAGGGAAGCCCTCTGCAATTGAGAAGGAGAACCTGACTGAGGTGACGTGGCCCCTGCCCCTTCTGTGGGAGGCTAATGTATATAAGACTGACCTGAGGAAAGATGGCTGTTTCCCAGAGGTCAGCTGTGACCCGTGCTCTCTGAAGTCATGGCTGGCAGCCTGGTTCCCACGGAGGCTCTCAAGTTCTGGCAGCTTCCCTTCCACTGCTGAGTGTTATCCGTCTCTCTGCCACAGGAGCTCCCTGACCTGACTGCTTTCTGTGCCTCTAAATGAATAAAATCGGTTTGATCTATGCCCTTGCCTGCACCACCTCCCTCAAGGGGAGTTAAATCTGTGAAAGAAACCTTTAATTGGCTCATTTTGGCCATCCTGTGTAAATGAGGCTGGACTCTGTGGTGAGGATGCTTGCCTCTTTGGAAACGCCCTGCTGGCATCAGTCATAGCAATGCTGACAAGCCTTGCAAAGGATCCTCCGTGCGAGAGGAGGGCTCCGCACTGGCTCAGCCTTCTTCCCTGCCAGGTGCTGACTCAGTCTGGCTCCTACCTGATATTTCTTCTTTCCCCGACTCAAACCGTCTGCTCTCATGAGCTGGCCAGTTGCCACTCCCTGGCTCACTTCCCCCTCCTGAGAAGGCCTCTGCCTACTGGGCTGTGGGTTAGAGACCAGCCTTTCTCAAGGGTCACCTCAAGCTCCGCCTCGTCTGGGAAGGCCCCCTTAATTGCACAAGATGCCATTCTCTGATTCCCGTGCCACTTTGTGTTTAAACCTTGTTGCTTTCGCCTCCTTTGTGTGAAGATTTGTTTCCCCTCTTTATTTAGTTGAGAAGCCCAAATTCTTAAATGAAGGAATGAATGAAGCCTGTAGGCATAGCATATCCAGCGCAGAATCCTGTTTTAGTAGAGGCCCAGTAGAGATTTGATGGAGGAGGAGGAGGGGATGGAAAGAGGGCAAGGAGAAGGAAAAAGTGGTGAAAAGACTGTGTCCAAGTTCTCCTGCTCACTGATTTTGGTTTAAGTCACTTCAGCGGCCTGAGTTACTCATTGTCAACTACTCTTATCCAGGTGGGAGGATGTGGTCAGATTGCCCTCGTTACCAAGGTGGGAGGGCGACAGGGCTCATGGCCATGATGACCGCCTACTTCACAGGACTGTACTGAGGAAGAAATGGGAGAACACCCAAGACTGATGTTCTTTAGTACAAAATCCCACAGTCCAGGTTGATTTGAACTTGTGACCCTTTATCTGGACCATCTGAGATTTTTAATTCAAGGGGCCTTGGAAGGTGGGATGACTGAGTCAACATCAGAAACAGAGGCTATCAAGAGGACGGTGTTGTGACTGTAATTTCACTTGTCCCAGGTCACCGCCGAGGGATAGAAATAGGGGGCTGCAAGCGCATGTGGCATCTCCAGATAAAAGGTCGCAGCTCAAATCAACCTGGACCGTGAGATTTTGTACCAAAGAACATCAGTCTTGTGTATTTTCCCATGTCTTCCTTAATACAGTCCTGTGAAGTAGGTGGTCATCATGGCCATGAGCCCTGTCATCCTCCCACCTTGATAACGAGGGAAATCTGACCACATCCTCCCACCTTGACGTCAAGGTTCAATTGGCCAGTAGAGTTCTCTTCATGTTAAGAGGCAGAACTGTACGATGCAGAAATTGGAGCAGGAGCCTGTGCTGGAATTTAAAAAAATAATGTTACCTGAACATGATTTTTCAAAGCAAGCAAACAAAAACACCTCTTACTAAAGGAACACGAGAAGTGCGTTTTCCTTCTGATCTCTTGAAACAGTTTTTGAAAGAGTGTTGGGGCTAACTCTGCTGCTGCTGCTGCTGCTAAGTCATTTCATTCGTGTCCGACTCTTAGCGACCCCATGGACTGCAGCCTACCAGGCCCCTCCGCCCATGGGATTTTCCAGGCAAGAGTACTGGAGTGGGGTGCCATTGCCATCTCCGTGGGCTAACTCTAATAACAGATAATTCTCAGTATGTGACTGCTTTTAATAGGTAAACTCTGTACTATTTGAGACCAATAGAAAAGACTGTATTTTGGTAGTGCTGAAGAATTTGTGCGGTTGGGATTGACTTTCGGTGGACTTTACTGCTCAGTGTGTTATGTTTATCTTCCCCCTTAGACCAGTGCTTGAGAAAGGAGGGGAAAGATTCCTTGAGAAGTCAGCTCTGGTTGTAAAACCTGCCGGGAGAGTTTTGGCTCTGGGGTGGGTATTAGGACCTTAATCCTTGTTGACTTTTCGTCCAGCTCTTGGCTGTAGGGCTCCTCCCAGAACACCCCTGGGTAACCCAGACAGCCCTGCTGGTTCAAGGATACTGCGATCCCCACCCATTTGGGAGCATCTGTGATGTTTATGTGGAGAAGGCAATGGCAGCCCGCTCCAGTACTCTTGCCTGGAAAATCCCATAGGTGGAGGAGCCTGGTGGGCTGCAGTCCATGGGGTCGCTAAGAGTCGGGCATGACTGAGGGACTTCACTTTCACTTTTCACTTTCATGCATTGGAGAAGGAAATGGCAACCCACTCCAGTGTTCTTGCCTTATGGGGTCGCACAGAGTCGGACACGACTGAAGCGACTTAGCAGCAGCAGCAGCAGCAGTGAAGTTTGTGAGCACTTGACAAGAAGATTGCCTTTTAAAGATCACTCAATCAGTTAATCAGGAAATAAGTGCATGCAAAGAAGACCAAGTCCAGCTTTTACTTAATGGAATTAGCAGAGAGGGGTGCAAGAATCCCTTGCCTGAGATGATGTAATGACTGAGGGGCCTGTGGATCCTCTCTGGCAAGGCAGGAAGATTTCCTCGAATTTAAAAAAAAAACAGAATTGTTGCTCTAATATTTTATACTGCTAGATTTAAAGAAAAAATGACAAATAACTACTGGAATCTGGCGGGTAATTTATTGTTTCCATTTCATAAAATTTCTTTTCAGCTGGAGGATAATTGCTTTACAATGTCGTGTTGGTTTCTGCCGTAAAACAACGTGAATCAGTCACAAGTACATACATGTCTCCTCCCTCTTGAACCTCCCACGCCATCCCACCCTCCAAGCACCAGGTTGAGCTCCCTGTTTATGCAGCAACTTCCCAGCAGTGATCTGTTTTCTGTATGGTACTGTGTATGTTTCAGCCCTGCTCTCTCAGTTCAGGCCACCCTCTCCTTCCACCCACCCCCTGCTGTGTCCACACGCCTCTTCTCTGTGTCTGCATCTCTATTGGGCAGGTAATTTAAATAAGAGGCAGTAGGGGTGGTAGGAACAGCCTGAGGGAATATAAACTCAAGTGATTCTAGACCCTCTTGTTTTTTAAAGAGAGGCCAGAGCATCGGGTTTCCTTTTTTTAAAAAAATAAACATTTTTTTTGTGGCCCAATCTCAGATTTCATATTATTTTTTTAAGTGCAAAGATGGTACAGAATTCTCATCTCCCTTGCACCCTAGGTGCAATGTACTCCCTTGCACCCTAGGTGCATAGGTATGGTACTTCGATTCCAGCGGCTTCCCAGGCAGCACCAGTGGTAAAGAACCCACCTGCCAATGCAGGAGAACTAAGAGATGCCAGTTCAATCCCTGGGTCGGGAAGGTCCCCTGGAGGAGGAAATGGCACCCCACTCCAGTACTCTTGCCTGGAAGATCCCATGGACAGAGAAGCCTGGGTGGGCTGCAGTCCATGGGGTCCCCAAAGGTCAGACACAACTAAAAGCGACTTAGCACAATGAACCTGCATTGATGCAGAATTACAAACTACAGTCTATCGTTTGTTCGAACTTCTTTGGTCTTTACTTAGTGTCCTTCTGTTCCAAGGCCACATCCAGGCCCCACATTAAACTGTCAAGTCTCTTTAGGCTCCTCCTGACTGACAGTTTCTCAGGCTTTCCTGTTGTTCATGACTTTGACAATTTTGAGGAGTATTGGGCAGGTAGTTTGTGGAATGTCCCTCTCTTGGACTTGGTCTGATGTTATTCAGATGACCAGACTGGGTTTATGGTTTTGAGAGAAAGACTCTGGGGGACAAGTGCTTCCAATTGCATCTTGTCTGGGGCAGTTGCTATCGATCTAACATTCTTGATAGTGCCCTTGGTTACCTGGCTGAGGGGGTGTTGGTCAGGTTTCTCCATATAAAGTTACTTCTTTCCCTGCCTTTCCACACTGTGCTCCTAGGAGGGAGGTCACCATGCACAGACCACATTTAAAGACTGAGGATTCATGTTCCATCTCCTGGTGGGATGAAGTATCTACATACATTATTTGGGATTCTTCTGCACCAGGATTTGTCTATTCTCTCTGATTTATTTATTTAGTTAATAATTTTTATCTGGACTATAAATTATTATAGACTCCTGGATATAATACTCCTGGAGTGGACTCTTGGATATTTACTTTATGCTTTGGGCTGTACTTTAATTAGATTTTATTTTATTGTTCAAATTGTTCCAGCTTGGCCTGTGGGAGCTCTTCCCCTATTGTTGACTTTTGTTTTCTTTGCACACTTTCTTATTTTCTGGCACTACAAGATTCCCAGACTCATCTTTTCTTTTTTTTTTTTTGGCCCCACTGTGTGGCGGGTGGGATTTTTGTTCCCCGACCAGGGATTGAACCCATACCCCCTGCATTTGAGGCGTAAAGTCTTAACCACTGGACCTTAGGGAAGTCCCAGTCCCAGACTCATCTTGTGTGTTTCCTGCCTCAGTCCTAGAATCAACCATTCCTTCAAGGAGTCCTAGTTGCTTTTATTGGAGAATAACATTAGAAACCAATATCTGGCACTAGGTGTGTCCTCCACTGCCGCAGTGTCGTTGCTTTTAGACCCTCTCAGCTGAAAGAGCAAGAAAATTTATGCGCATATATGCATGTCTTTAAATAATTACCTCTGCACGTAGCCATTTGTGTCTAAATTAAGTTAAACGTAAGTTCATACTGATGTCTTCAACGGTAACCCATCACCACATGGCTCACTCTAGCCTGTTCCCTTATCTGAAAACTCTCATTACAACAGTGAGAAACCACTCACACCACCTGCCATCCGTTGACTTGATTGTTCCATTCTGTGGGCACATATAGAGGTACCAGAATGGTTAACCTGTATCCACATAGGAAACAATTTCATCAGCTGGAGCTCAGTGCTTCTGTACAGCTACTTTTGCCTTTAATTTTACAGACACCACTCATTTGCAGAGTGACTTAAGTCAGCACCTTTCCCCTCATCCCCTTCACTGCAGTTGTTTCCTGTATTTATAGTATAATTAAATTGTTTACTCACATTCTGCATTCCATTCTGGGTTTCCCCCCACTTCCTAAATGATTCTTTAAATATTTGCACACATTAAAGTTGTGTCGTAAAGTTCAGTAGGTTTGCAAATACCTAGTATCATGTATCATAGTATCATACAGACTAGTTTCACCACCCTGAAAGATTCCCCATGCTTCATCAGTTCAACACCCCCTTTTTCCAAGCTCCTGGTGATCATGGATGTTTTTACTCTCTCTGTCATTTTGCTTTTCCCCCAAGAATATCATATAATTGAAGTCATACAGTGTGTTTTTTCAGACTGACTTTTTATTCATCAATGTGTATCTCAGTTTCCTCCATGTCTTTTTGTGGCTTGACAACTCATTTCTTTTTATTGCTGGGGAATATTCCATTGTAGGGATAGACCAGAGTTTGTTTATCCATTCACCTATTGAAGGATATCTCGGTTGCTTTCAGGTTTTGGTGATTACGAGTAAAGCACCTCTAAACATTTGTATGCTGTTTTTCTGTGGCCTCAGTTTTCAAATCTGTTGGGTGAATAACTAGGAGTGTAGTTGCTGAGTTATGTGATAAAACTATGTTTACCTTGTAAGAAATGGCCAAAATTTCTTCCAAAGTGGCTGTGCCATTTTATATTCTCTCCAGAGTATAATTTGAATATTTTTTAATTGCAAAAATAAATGTTGGCATCAAATTTAGATTCCCTAGAAATCAAGCAAACAGCCTAGCAGACCAAACGAAACATAAGGGAGCTGTGTCTTCCCTACAGGTGGGCCAGCAATGGCCTTTCTAAGCGTTAGGTCAACACCGTCCAGTAGAAATGTATGTGCTGGTGGAAATGCTCTGTATCTTCTTTGTCCAGTTCAGTAGGAACTTGCCATGTTTCCAGTGGCTATTGAGTATTTGAAATGTGGTTAGTGAGATGGAGGAGTTGAATTTTAAATTTTAAGTTTAAATTTAAGTAGTCATGGGTGGCTAATGAACGTCTTATCAGGTGGCCCAGTTCTGGGCCACCCGAAGGATTTTGGCTCGTACTTGAGTGAGATGGGCTGCTATGAAGGATTTTTTGCAGGGCAGAGGAATGATCTGACTTGTACTTTTAAGTAACTTTAGATTCTGTATTGGAGAAGGCAATGGCACCCCACTCCAGTACTCTTGCCTAGAAAATCCCATGGACAGAGGAGCCTGGTGCGCTGCAGTCCATGGGGTCGCAGAGTCGGGCATGACTGAGAGACTTCCCTTTCACTTTTCACTTTCATGCATTGGAGAAGGAAATGGCAACCCTCTCCAGTGTTCTTGCCTGGAGAATCCGGGGACGAGGGAGCCCGGTGGGCTGCCGTCTATGGGGTTGCACAGAGTCGGACACGACTGAAGTGACTTAGCAGCAGCAGCAGCAGCAGATTCTGTATTAGGAATAGATGGAAGGGGAGCAAGGGCGGAGGCAGAGAGATCTGTTAGAAAGTTATTGCAATAACCTGGAACAAGAGATGACAGGGGTGTGGACAAGAGTGATGGCAGTGGGGGAGGAAGAAGTGGCCAGATTTGGGATCTATTTTGAAGTTAGGGCTGGTGCAAGGTAAATATTTGCCAAACACACACTGTATTTTTGACAAAGGTCATGGAATTTTAGTTCATTCTTGTTTGCAGTCTCATTTCTCTTAGATCTGCTCTCATTTTCTTTAAGCCAGTGAAATTTCCTGTTCCAGAGGTACCATGTTAAAATCTTACTAGTTTCCTTTCTTCTACTTTAAAGAGAATGATACGATGTCTTATTTTCAAGCTTTTACTGTAAATGTGAGTCTGGAATGAAGGTCATTTTTGATTACCTAATTTAAAAATTATTTTTGATGCATCCACTATGAGCTTGCATAAAGATAGTTTCCAACATGGTCATAGTCTTGGGTCATATATGGGTGGGGAAGAGGGAGGGGTCTGGCAGGGTTTCTATTGGGATCATATGTCAGCCTTGCAGGACTTTTAGAAACCAACATTGTCCACTAACAATAGAATGTGAGCTACATATGGAACACTGCAAAATTTAGTGTTAAAATCTTAACATGTTAAGAAAGATTTTAAAAACAGGTGGAATTAATTTTAATGATATATTTTATTTAATCTGATATATCTAAAATATTATGATTTCAGTAGGTAATCAATATAAAAAGTTATTGAGGACGGTATGGTAACTCACTTCTATATTCTTGCTTGGAGAATCCCATTGGACAGAGCAGTCCAAAGAGTCGGACATGACCGAAGCTACTTAGCATGCACATTCCTAAAAAGTTATTAGCAAAATGTTTTACATTCTCTTCCCTTTGTATGAAGTCTTCCCTTAAAATTAGAGTTATTTTACACTTACCACCCATCTCAGTTTGGACTAGCTGTGTTGTCAGAGGCTACCAAATTAGACTGCACAACTCTGAGCATCTGCTGTTCTGTTCAAATTGGGTGGGTGTGGGGAGGGGGAATTAAATTCCTAACTCTCATCATTGATGTCACGAATCGGAATGAATTAAAGGAATATTGTGTGATGTGACTGATGGGCAGTTGTGTAAAAACAAATGAAAGATTAAAATATACCCCAAATCTACCAAACTCAGACTGGAGTTGTCAGTCTGAGATACGTCTAACAGTGTTCTAGAAACCTATACTAAAATAAAATCCTCTTTAAGAAAATCAAGGTATCACCTTTTCCTCCTTTTGACCATCAGTTCAGTTCAGTCGCTCAGTCGTGTCCGACTCTTTGCCACCATCAGGAAGTGTTAATTTTAGATAAAGTGCTGGAGAGAGACTTGCCCCAAGTGGGGACTTAGTTGTCTCACCAACCTTGAACGGTAGGTGCTTTGCCTTAACCTTGTGTTTTCTGGATCTTTCAGCTGAAGCGGGTGTTTGGAAATTGCCTGCCACCCTTTCCACCAAAGTACTATCTTGCAATGACCACATCTATGGCTGATGAGAGAAGGGACCAGTTAGAACAATATTTGCAAAATGGTATGTATGGAATCATACAATATGTGGCCTTTGTATTTGGTATAAAAATGCTTTGTTTAGTGTCACCCCTCCCCCAGCCGCTCTGTGTTGGTTTTGATTGTAGAAGTCAAAGAAATATCATTTGGATTAAGACTGAACAAAAGGATAAAATGATCTGCTTTTATGTGAAAGCTTTCAGGAGATATCAGAAATGTTTAGTGGCAGCGCTGGAGATGGCAGTTTCATCTCCGGCCTCCCTAGGAGCAGAGCTGAGGCACCAGGGATGCTTGGAGATCTGCTCTGGACCCATTGGGCTAGTGATACAGAGTCTTGGCGCATTGCTGGGCTTCTGAGAAGTCCTATATGCACAGCAGGATGAGCTTTCTCAGAGGACGGTGGGGGGAAATAGAATCATTGGCATTCAAACAGTTAAAGCTTTAAAAGGGGGAAATGGTATAGACATAAAATGTTTTAAGAATAAAACCTGGCCAAAGAGTTTAACATGAAAGACATGTTCCCTTCCACCTCAGATTCCCATGCCTTTAAAAGAAAATACTATTATTAATACAAGAGGCTTGAGTATTTCTCAGAAACCATCCTGTGTATTCTAGTGTGTATATATCTTTGTTGGTTAAAGACAACTCGAGGCTTACTCTATACATTTTTCTGTATATGAGTTTTGTTTTAAATTAATTAATTCGCTTATTTTGGCTGCTGTGGGGCTTCCTTGCTGCACGTGGGCTTTCTTTAGTGGGGGCTGCTGTTCATTGTGGAGCGTGGGCTTCTCACCGCAAGCGGGCCTCTTGTTGCAGAGCACAGGCTCTAGGACACGTGGGTTCAGGAGCTGCTTCTCTTGGCTCAGTAGCTGTGGCCCAAGGGCCCAGTGGCTCCATGGCATGTGGAATCCGTGCTGGCCAGGGCCCGAACCCGTGTCCTCGGTATTGGCAGCCAGATTTCTGCTGGCTGCACCACCAGGGATGTCCTGAATCTGAGTTTTTAAAACGTTTTAGTCTGAAAGAATTTCTGACTTACAGTGAAGTTGCAAAATTAATGCAAAAGTTTCTGTATATTCTACCCGGATTTCCCAGATGTTAACACTTTACATTTGCTTTATCACTCTCTCTCACTTTCCCATGTCTGTGTTGGTGTTATGAATGTATGCATGATATATATTCTATATAATTTTTGAGACACTTGTTTTGCATATATAAACCACTTTATCGTTCGTTAAGTACATCTATGTGTATTTCCTGAGATCAAGGACTTTCTCTTCAGTAATTACAGTGTAGTTATAAAAATCGGGCAATTAACACTGATATAGTAATGGTATCTAGTATAGAGACGTTATTCAAACATCGCCAACTACCCCACTAATGTCCTTCACTACAAAAGAAAAAAAATTTTTCTTCTGTATGTTGATTTTGCTCCTTTTAAAATATTTATCTTACGGATCTTTCTTATTGTTGTTCAGTTGCTCAGTAGTGTCCGACTCTTTGTGACCCCACTGACTGCAGCACGCCAAGCTTCCCTGTCCATCACCATCTCCCAGAGCTTGCTCAAACTCATGTCAATTGAGTTGGTGATGCCATCCAACCATCTTGTTTTCTGTCCTCCCCTTCTCCTCCTGCTTTCAATCTTTTCCAGCATCAGGGTCTTTTTTAATAAGTCAGCTCTTCACATCAGGTGGCCAAAGTATTGGAGCTTCATCTTCAGCATCAGTCCTTCCAATGAATAAACAGGACTGATTTCCTTTAAGATTGATTGGTTTGATCTGCTTGTAGTCCAAGGGACTCTCAAGAGTCTTCTCCAACAATGCAGTTCAAAAGCATCAATTCTTCAACACTCAGCCTTCTTTATGGTCCAGCTCTCACATCCATACATGACTACTGGAAAAACCATAGCTTTGACTAGATGGATCTTTATCGGCAAAGTAATGTCTCTGCTTTCTAATATGCTGCCTAGGTTTCTCATAGCTTTTCTTCCAAGGAGCCAGCATCTTTTGATTTCGTGGCTGCTGTCACAATCTGCAGTGATTTTGGAGACCAAGAAAATAAAGTCTGTCACTGTTTTCATTGTTTCCCCATCTGTTTGCCTTGAAATGATGGGACTGTATGCCTTAATCTTAGTTTTTTGAATGTTGAGTTTTAAGCCAGCTTTTTCACTCTCCTCTTTCACCTTCACCAAGAGGCTCTTTAGTTCCTCTTCACTTTCTGCCATAAGGGTGGTGTCATCTGCGTATCTGAGGTTATTGATATTTCTCCCAGCAATCTTGATTCCAGCTTGTGTTTCTTCCAGTCCAGCATTTCTCATGATGTACTCTGCATAGAATTTAAATAAGCAGGGTGACAATATATAGCCTTGATGTACTCCTTTTCCTATTTGAAACCAGTCTGTTGTTCCATGTCCAGTTCTAACTGTTGCTTCCTGACCTGCATACAGATTTCTCAACAGGCAGGTCAGGTGGTCTGGTATTCCCATCTCTTGAAGAATTTTCCACAGTTTATTGTGATCCACACAGTCAAATGCTTTGGCAGTCAATAAAGCAGAAATAGATGTTTTTCTGGAACTCTCTTGCTTTTTCCATGATCCAGAGGATGTTGGCAATTTGGTCTCTGGTTCCTCTGCCTTTTCTAAAACCAGCTTGAACATCTGGAAGTTCACGGTTCACATATTGCTGAAGACTGGCTTGGAGAATTTCGAGCATTACTTTACTAGCATGTGAGATGAGTGCAATTGTGTAATAGTTTGAGCATTCTTTGGCATTGCCTTTCTTTGGGATTGGAATGAAGACTGACTTTTTCCAGTCCTGTGGCCACTGCTGAGTTTTCCAAACTTGCTGGCATATTGAGTTCAGCACTTTCACAGCATCATCTTTCAGGATTTGAAACAGCTCAACTGGAATTCCATCACCTCCACTAGCTTTGTTCGTAATCATGCTTTCTAAGGCCCACTTGACTTCATATTCCAGGAAGTCTGGCTCTAGATGAATGATCACACCATCGTGTTTATCTGGGTCCTGAAGATCTTTTGTGTACAGTTCTGTGTATTCTTGCCACCTCTTCTTAATACCTTCTGCTTCTGTTAGGTCCAGACCATTTCTGTCCTTTATCAAGCCCATTTTGCATGAAATGGTCCCTTGGTATCTCTAATTTTCTTGAAGAGATCTCTAGTCTTTCCCATTCTGTTCTTTTCCTCTATTTCTTCAGCATTGATCGCTGAAGAAGGCTTTCTTATCTCTTCTTGCTATTCTCTGGAACTCTGCATTCAGATGCTTATATCTTTCCTTTTCTCCTTTGCTTTTTGCTTCTCTTCTTTTCACAGCTACTTGTAAGGCCTCCCCAGACAGCCATTTTGCTTTTTTGCATTTCTTTTCCATGGGGATGGTCTTGATCCCTGTCTCCTGTACAATGTCACTAACCTCATCCCATTGTTCATCAGGCACTCTGGCTATCAGATCTAGGCCCTTAAATCTATTTCTCACTTCCACTGTATAATCATAAGGGATTTGATTTAGGTCATACCTGAATGGTCTAGTGATTTTCCCTGCTTTCTTCAATTTCAGTCTGAATTTGGTAATAAGGAGTTCATGATCTGAGCCACAGTCAGCTCCTGGTCTTGTTTTTGTTAACTGTATAGAGCTTCTCCATCTTTGGCTGCAAAGAATATAATCAATCTGATTTCGGTGTTGACCATCTGGTGATGTCCATGTGTAGAGTCTTCTCTTGTGTTGTTGGAAGAGGGTGTTTGCTATGACCAGTGCATTTTCTTGGCAAAACTCTATTAGTCTTTGCCCTGCTTCATTCTGTATTCCAAGGCCAAATTTGCCTATTACTCCAGGTGTTTCTTGACTTCTTACTTTTGCATTCCAGTCCCCTATAATGAAAAGGACATCTCTTTTGGGTGTTAGTTCTAAAAGGTCTTGTAGGTCTTCATAGAATCATTCAACTTCAGCTTCTTCAGCATTACCGGTTGAGGCATAGACTTGGATTACTGTGATATTGAATGGTTTGCCTTGGAAACAGAGATCATTCTGTCATTTTTGAGACTGCATCCAAATACTGCATTTAGGACTCTTTTGTTGACCATGATGACTACTCCATTTCTTCTGAGGGATTCCTGCCCACAGTAATAGATATAATGGTCATCTGAGTTAAATTCACCCATTCCAGTCCATTTTAGTTCGCTGATTCCTAGAATGTCGACATTCACTCTTGTCATCTCTTGTTTGACCACTTCCAATTTGCCTTGATTCATGGACCTGACATTCCAGGTTCCTATGCAATATTGCTCTTTACAGCATCGGACCTTGCTTCTATCACCAGTCACATCCACAGCTGGGTATTGTTTTTGCTTTGGCTCCATCCCTTCATTCTTTCTGGAGTTATTTCTCCACTGATCTCCAGTAGCATGTTGGGCACCTACTGACCTGGGGAGTTCTTCTTTCAGTATCCTATAATTTTGCCTTTTCCTACTGTTCATGGGGTTCTCAAGGCAAGAATACTGAAGTGGTTTGCCATACCCTTCTCTGTATAGTTGTACAGTAAATACTAATTTATTGAACACTTCTTCAACAGCGTTCCCCATCCCAAGGATCCATGGTACTGACTGTCATGATTAATTCGCATACATGCCACATATGGGCTTCCCAGGTAACACTAGTGGTAAAGGACCTGCCTGCCAATGCAGGAGGCGTGTGCCACGTGGGTTCGATCCCTGGGTCAGGAAGATCCTCTGGAGAGAGGATTGACGACCTACTCTGGTATTCTTGCCTAGAGACTCCCATGAACAGAGGAGCCTGGTAGGCTACAGTTGGCAAGGTCACACAGAGTCGAACATGACCGAAGCCACTTAGCACACATGCCGCGTATATTCCAGAAAACAAGACAAGAGCTTGCCCCCCACCCCCACCCCCGCACTGAAATTACCTCTTTAAAAGAGAGGGGAAAAAGTTTTTGCTCTTACAGAGACTCTCTCTCTTAGTTATTTTATTTTGAAAACCTTGGCATCATTTGGGAAGCACAACCTGAAATGACCTCAGTTAGTGCTAGTCTGGAACGCTGGTGGAAGTGATTGGACAAGATCAGTAAAAGAGCAACAAAAAGAAAGACATTTAATATAGATTTAGAAGGTGGGTAGGTTCAGCTCGAGTGTGGGAGAGAACTCATGGGGAGGAAGATAAGAACTGAGAAAGCTGCAGGGAAGCCCCTCTCATGTGACTGTGGGGTCCTCAGGGGGCAAGTCCCGGCCCCATGTACTCGGCCACAGCTCTGAGTGTTGGTATCTGGAGCTTTAAATCTAAGGGGGTAAACGTCTTATAAGTACAGAAGAAACTTTAAATCTCTGGCAGCCTTATTATTGCCTTTTTTTTTTTAATAACCTTTTGAGAGCTCCCATTGTGAAAAGAAGTCCTCTCCATCCTTGTTTCTTGGCTGATTTAAAATTTTCAAATGACCAAGCATCTTGCTAAAGTGGGAGTCTAGATCCACAGTTTTAGGTCTTACTGCTTCTCCATATCAACTTCATCATGTTTCTAGCAGGGGCAGCAAGATGGCTATTGAGTGGTGGATGTGCATGAGTGGAAAAGGGCTCCTGTAAAGAGTCACCTGGGACTGGTGTGACAAGTTCACGTTGTCAGTCCAGGCTGCCTGGAGGAGGAGGGCTTTGTAGGTTTTCGTGGATTTGAGAAGTCACAGGCTCCACTGCCTTTAAGGAGGCAGCGGTGCACTGTCAAGGCCTGGAGGGCTCCCTGGAGGACAGAGCAGTTTAACAGAACAGTCAACCCAGCCCCGTGCTAACCTGGCTTGCTGTCCCTGTTTTTCAGTAACCATGGACCCAAACATGTTGAGAAGTGATGTCTTCGTTGATTTTTTAAAACTGGTGCAGCTGGTAAGCTTACTTTTCTTGACTAACATCATGATTTCACTACAGAATATGTCTCCATGGGTGTGTTTCTGACCATCAGCCCTACAGAGCCTGGATTCAGATAAAATACATTCATTTGGAGGACACAGGAAGATGGTTCCTATTAATATTTTCTTCTTTTGGAGGCTTAGATTCTAGATGGAACATTAAGTGCAGCACTTGGCCTTTTGCCCATTTTAATTAAGTTGATACCTTTTATCTGTTGCATAAGCACTGACATCTCAAAACTAGCCATGGAAAAGAGAACACATTATTATTAAGGGCCCCCATGACAACTCTGGGACCCCACTTCTGTAGCTGGGACTTCCAAGTTTGCCACAGTGAAGACCTCAGGACAGCTGAAAGAGCCATGCCAGATTATATTTGTGTATTCTCTGCTTAGAACTTTATTGTAAATGAATTATGGAGAAAATGCAGTCTCACAGAAGGACAGACAGGAACTCCCTTTCCTTTGTTGGTCTAAAGAACCACTGGCCACTTGTCCCCAGAGGCTGGAGCTTGGCCAAATACATTTATTTAGTGCAGGATCCATTCGAGTGGTACCCTGGGAACATCTTTATGCCTCCTTGTGCGTTCTTGACTGAATGGAAGAGCTTTGAAAGCACTGAAGTTGTCCAACGATATGATATTACTGAACTGGTTCCCTGGTTCAGGGAGGAGCGATACCTTGATCAGACTTGTAAGAAACAGGAGCAAAGTGCATTTATTCAGCGGCTCAAGTGTGTTGATAAACTTACTGGTCCACCCAACTGAGAAATGCCGCTGGAGCCTCCCATTGTATGACTGCCCGTAATCTCACATATACTTAATGTTTGGTGTGTGTGTGTGTGTATGTGTGTGTGCATGTGTGTGTGTATATACACATACATGTGTATTTTATTTGAAAAGTTTGTTGTTGTGGCGGTGATGGTGGTAACATTCAAACAGCACAAAACAGTACATGATAAAAGTAACCTCAAAGTGGTGGCGAACGTGCCTGCCAATGCAGGAGACACAAGAGACATGGGTTCAATCCCTGGGTTGGGAAGATCCCCTGGAGGAGGAAATGGCAACGCACTCCTGGAAAATTCCATGTGGACAGAGGAGCCTGGTGGGCTACAGTCCAGGGGTCACAAAGAGTTGGATGCGACCGAGCACACACCTATGCAACCTCACTCCCACCACAGAGACACTTGTTTACAGTTTAACACGTGTCCCTGCTACGCATTTCT
Organism: Ovis canadensis; assembly: GCF_042477335.2. Classification (NCBI taxonomy): domain Eukaryota; kingdom Metazoa; phylum Chordata; class Mammalia; order Artiodactyla; family Bovidae; genus Ovis; species Ovis canadensis. Next base: position 86,677,987 of record NC_091253.1, read on the forward strand.
GTGCAGATACAAGCATTCACACATATGCATACCCTCTTCTGTCTCCTGAATAAGCACTTACTCTACCCACTTTTTGAACCTTGTTTTTCAGTTTGCGTCTTGCAAATCGTTCTGTGTGAATGCACAGAGATACAATCAGCCTTGGTCCTGCCGTCTTTGTGCGCATTGTGGTTTTGTTTTCAATGCTTTCTAAAAGTCGTTCAGAGGGTGGCAGCGTTTTGGAGCTTTTTTTGAGTGTTTTAGTCCTCTCTGTATTTTTTTTATCTGTATAACTGCGCGGAAGCCTTTTGCCCCAGCTACATTTTGCAGCATCTCTTCTTTCTTCTTATGATGGAGTTTTCACTTTTGCAGTGGCTTCATTCTTCTCTTCTGTTGCTTCTGTGAATTTGGCTGGCTTCCTTTTATGCTCTTTTGTTTGCTTATCTCCTTGTTGAGGTCTTTATTTGTTCTTTGAGGTCTGAGTTCAGAGAAGTCTTGTTTTGGTTAACACAGTCATCATGTTCATTTCCTTAGTTGCATCATTTTGCCTTTTTTTCTTTTTTAATTGAGAGCTTTCCGGACCAGGGAGCAAACCCGTGTCTCCCGCATTGGATTCTTTACCACTGAGCCACCAGGGAAGCCCAGTGGCATCATTTTGGGGGCATATATTTTTCACCCACATTTGGTCACATTTCTTTCCTCCTTTCCTGAGGGATTTTTGCCTCTGGCTCTTCCCAGGAGACCCTCAATTTTGAAAGAGTTCATGTTCCCGGAGCCAGTTGTTTGCTGACCCACGATGCTGGGAATTGCCAGAGCTGAGTTGGTGGAACCCGTCTGCTGGATCTTGCCTCTCATTTCTGGGCACTTTCTCACTAACACTGTGCACCAGGGTGGAGTGGCGTGTCTGCCATGAAGCCCAAACCACACAGTTCCTCTTCTCAAGATCATGGCTTCCACCTTCTTGCTGATGAATCGGCCCCAGGACTGACTTAGTAGTTGGGAGTGCAGGCTTGGAGGGAGAGGCCCAAGATTCATAATTTGGCAGCTGCCCTACTTTCAACTTGCGTGGCTTGAGGCCATTTACTTAGTCTCTTTGTATCTCAGTCTCCTCATCTCTAGAATGAGCGGAGTAGCTCTTCTCTGAGGGTTGTTGGAGGATGAAGTGAGCCGGCGCTCCTAAGGCACATAAATGTCACCTGGCCGATGTTGACACCTAGGAGGTCCTCCTGCCATCACCAACACCAATCCTTTTGCCTCTTCCCCCGCTGCTGAGAGATTGCTTTGGGCAAAGACGGCAGGCCTGTGCATCTCTCCCCGGACACTTGGTGTCATCAGAGGGGCCCAGACTTGTGCTCCTAGACCCTCCTGGCGCCTCCTGAGGAGCTGTGTTAAGACAGCGTCAACGTGACCTAAGTCCTGGCTGCTGCCCCTTTATCCTTCTGCTTCCCTCCTCCCTGCACAGGTCCAGTGTTCACCAGGCTCGGCAGCTCCTCTGCAAACCCAGTGTTTCAGGCCTGGGACGATGTTAAACTTCTTCAAAGAGTATTTTCCTTCCACTTTTTTTCTGTTTGCCTCCAAAACAAAATGAGGACAACTCCTGAAGATGTTTATAAAAGAGGCTACAGTATGATTTTGAAAAGGATACTGAGCTTGAGTCAGGAAGGTGGTTCTGTGTTCATCAGGCTCCTGCCCTGCCTGCTGCCGTCCTTGACTGTTCATGTTGCTGTTTAGTCCCTTGGTTGCATCTGACTTGGTTGTGTCCGACTCTTTGCTACCCTATGGTCTGTAGCCTGCCAGGCGCCTCTGTCCATGGGATTCTCCAGGCAAGAATTCTGGAGTGGGTTACCATGCCCTCCTCCAGGGGGGTCTTCCCAACTCAGGGATCAAACTCACATCTCTTAAGTCTCTGCATTGGCAGGCAGATTCTCGACCACTAGCGCCACCTGGGAAGCCCCGTGACTGTTTATCGTGGAACAAATATGTGTTGAATGGTTGCTGGGACTTGATAATGCTCCAGAGGAGAGGGAGGCACCAGGGAATCACACCTAGTCCAGATCATGGAGTTTCCAGCCTTGTTGTGGAGACAAAAAAGTCACCGTGTAAGACCAGAGATGTAATGAGCCCAGTGACACAGGAATGAGACCGTGATACAGGACTACACCCTGTGGTACAGGGCTGAGTGCTCTTATACAGGACTGAGTGCTGTGATACAGGGTCATGATGCAGGATTAGGGATATGTCGAGATCTCCATCCTCTCCGCTCTGATGAAGCATCTGTGGGCCCACCCACCTCCAGCGGCTCCGTGCCCACTTTCCCTGTGTGCAGTACAAACAGTATTATTTTCTCCATGTGACTTGGTGAGAAAAGGGCTCAGAAGCACTGCCACAGGGTGAATGAGTGTCCAAGGGACATGATAGAGGGCACCTTGGTTAATGACCTGAAGAAGGACCTTGAAGTTAGCATTGGGTGATTTCCGGGGTAAGCAGGGAGGTAAGATTATACTCTAGCTTTTTCTTCCCATTCAGGGAAATGCTAGCAAATCACATTAATATCTGATGGTCTGGGAGACTCAGGACAGATATTGGTAAAAGGGAAGCAGTAGCCACTTATTATTGGGGGTGAGGAGCCTGTCCCCTGACCACCTTCCAGGGCCAGAGTTATTCCTCAGCAGTGACTAGATGCGGTTGGTGCAGGGCAGACTCGACCAGCTGAGCCTGCAGTGAGGTGGCTCGTGGAGGACTGGTGAGTGCTGGGAGGACTGAGATGAGCACAGGAGATGTGTGGGTCTGCCAGACCATCAGAGGAGCCCAGGTAGCAAGGGTTGGGAAGTTTCCCCACCTCAATATTATACAGACATGCTCCCCCGCCACCGAATATTTTCACAGCCTCTAATAAGTGCTTGGCCTGCCGCTTCCCGGTGGTTACTACCCAGTAGTCACACACTCGCAGGCCTGGCTCTCCAGGACTCGGCAGGTACGTGCACACCTTCCTGTCTCTGGACAAGGACACAGCGTGTTAGAAATGTGAATACGTGTGACCATGCAGGAGGCTCCCGAGGAGCCTCTACCCAGGGGGAGCCTCAATCATCGGAGGGGGCTGCTTCTACAGGAAATTCGATCTGGGCTGGACCCGACACTTTCGGTGCAGTATCTCATTCACCCTCGCGACTTGTTGAGGGTGGTGCTCCTCTTTTTCAGTTAAGTACGTTGTTCAAAGATACACATCTTAATAAGTGGAAGCCCGAGGAGCCTGGATCCACTGATGTCATGAAGTGTTTCTAGAGCGGTGGCAGCCCCCTCTAGCCCCATCCCTCACCAGGTCCCACTTGTTTTGTATCTAGACCCCTCCTGCCCACCCACTTACCATGCTCCCTGCCTTTGGCCTGCAATTGCCTCTGAGATGAAGCGGGTTTTGAAAGGCAAAACCAGTCTTTAGACTAAGGCCTGTATGTTCCTGGTTCTTAATCTATATAGTGTGAACAGCATGTTTGAGAAGAAAGAGACTAAGAAGGTATTTGTTGTGGCTTTTTTTGTACTTGGGGAGTTAGGGGCAATGTATATATTTGGGGAGTGTTGCCCACCATGGGTCTAGGGGCTCTGGGAAGTGACTCTTTCCCCATTTCCTCTTAAGAATGTTTCCTGTTTCTCTTGTAGTGAAATGATTAGGACTGATTAGTAAGTGTGATGGAAATTTAGAGGTTGGCACATCCAAATATGGATTTTCTGGATAATAAAGATCAGGGTAAGTGCTATGGCTACCAGACATTCTTTGGCCTCAGAGGAGAACATCAATAAAGCCCACTGATGGAGCTTCTTTGAAATATTACACAATTTCTCAGGGTATTAAATGTGATTTGAAAATGTGTTAAAATTAAAACAGTTTAAATGTTTTAAAGTGTGTTAAGGCAGCCCATGTGTCCTCAGTCGCTAAGGCATATCCAACTCTTTGTGACCCCATGGACTGCAGCCTGTCAGGCTTCTCTGTCCATGGGATTTCCCAGGCAAGAATATTGGAGTGGGTTGCCATTCTCTTCTCCAAAGGCAGCCCATGGTAACGGAGGATTTAGAGGTTTCTTAAAGATAAATGCATTTGATTTACTAGTGTGAATTGTGTGTTTTAATTCCTGGTCCCCCCTAAATCAAGATGGCTTAGTTAAGTTTTGTTTTTGTACAGTCTGAACCCACCATGTTGGCTTTTTTCCTCTAATTGCATTATTATGTCTTTTACATTTTATAAATTATATATATATATATATATACAAGTAAAATTCAAATATCACAAACAGAGCCAAATTCCTCCTCGATCACAACTCCCAACACAGAATGTTTCATCTGTTGTGCATTTGCTTTTATCTCATTAAAGTTTTTCAATTCTATCATTTCTCCTCTTCACCATATTGTCCTAAAATTTTTCATTTTTTAAAACCAAACAAAATGTGCTGATATTTTTAAAAGTAAAATAGTGTTAAAAGTATTATAATATAACCATCTCCTGCTTTCCAGAGGCAATGGCTTTCAAATCTTTTAGCTTTTTCTTCAGATATTTAAATATCTGGAGATTAATCATATTCATCTCTTTCTCCTGTTCTTCAGTTTGTAGATATTATCTATTGACTCTCTGTATGAGGGATGAGGAGATTCGCTGGTGGCTCAGACAGTAAAGGATCTGCCCGCAATGAGGCAGACCTGGGTTCAATCCCTGGGTCAGGAAGATCCCCTGGAGAAGGGCATGACAACCCACACCAGTATTCTTGCCTGGAGAATCTCATGGACAGAGGAGCCTGGCAAGCCACAGTCCATAGGGTCGTAGAGAGCTGGACACGACTGAGTGACTTTTACACACACACACACATGCACACACATGAGGGGTGTGGATTCAGCTTTCTTGTATCACCTTCTTTCATTCCATTCTTCTCCCCAGTTTTATCTCATCATTAAAAACATTAAGTCCCTAATCAATATTTTGATCTTTATAACAGGTAAATATTTCTTACTACTGAACAAATAATATTTATGACTATGATTACCTTTACTTTCATGAACAACTTTTGTTTTTCTTAGAGTTAAAAATGACATCATTTAAAAATGATATCATTTAAAAGGAAAAAAAAAAGATGCTTACTTGTTTTTAAACATATGATTGGAGGGTTGCAACTTTGAGCCCCACCCGCTGGCCTCCGGGTTTGAGAGAGGGGCTGGGGACTGAGTTAATCACTGGTCACGCCTACATCCTGAAACCTCCATAGAAATCCCTGAACTGTGGGGTTCAGAGAGCTTCTGTGTGGGCGAACACATAGAGGTGCCGCATTCCTTCCGTCTAGCTCTTCCTGAGTTGTATCCTTAGTAATAAATGGGTTATAGTAAGAAAAGAGCTTTCCTGAGTCCTATGAGCTATTCTAGGAAACCATCAAACTCCAGTAAGGGGTCATGGGGATCCCAGATTTATAGCGAGTTGATCAGAAGTATGGGAGGCCTGGACTTGCAGTTGGCCTCTGAAGTGGGGGAGGAGCCGTCCTGTGGGACTGGGTCCTTAATCTGTGTGGTGTGTGCTGACTCCAGGTAATCAGTGTCAGAAGTGTCGATGCGAGTAGAGTGGAGAAAAACAGTGCTTTTCTTTTAGTGTCCCTTGAACAGTGTAAGGGCATTAGAGAGTTTTAAGCTAGAGGAGTACATTTTCAGCTTTGCATGAAAAAAAAGTATTCTCTGGCTACTGTGCGGAGAGTGCCTTGAAAGGGGGGCAAGAATGGAAGCAAGGTAACCAGTGAGGAGGCCATGGCAGAGGTCAAGGAGGGGAGAACGTATCAGGTAGGACTCAAGAGCAGGTGGTGAAGATGAAAGAAGTAGATGGATTGAAGAGATTGTCTAAGATGTGAATATACAAGACTCGGCACTTGATTGGATGTGAGTGTGGAGAACATCTTCCTGAATCTTTTCTGGACCCCTTTATTTCTTACCTGTTGCCACTAAGTCAAATCAAAGGTATGTAATGACCTCCTCATTCCTGTGCTAACAAGAGTGTTTGCAGGGGGTGCCCTCCCGGAGCTGCCATCCTTACTTTAGACCTGAAGGGATGCAGAGCACAGAGGGGAGGCGCCTGTCCAGATTTCCACAGGGTCCCGCACAGTGCGGGCAGAACTAGGCTTGGGACCAGGCAGTCTGCTCCGTGGATCATGCATTTCCTAATCCTACAGTCTAGCCCCATCCCTTGGTACCTTGTGCATGAGTGACCGCCACCCACTTCTCAGGTCTCCCACATCCTTCAGTCTTCCCTCTAGTTCATTTCCACTTACAGTGCCAGACACATCTTTCCCTAACTCCATTTCCACCCTTCCATGTGCCTGATCCAGAACCACCGTGACCCGCTCTTGCCTTTTTAATAAAACCCTCAAGTGTCTGATTTTAGGGCCATCTATGATCTGACCCACTCTACCAATGCAATCTACTTGCTCACTTTTCTTTTGCAGAAGAATTTAATATGGGCATGCATTTGCATCATTTTAACTGTTTATATAATTTAGATATCTCATTGGCCTGCAGCATAGTTTGAGTCAAGAGTTGCACTGAAGTAACAAATTAATGGTAGGCTTTCCCTTAATCATATCAAAAGGCAATGGCATCTTTCCATTCATTTTAAGAGTGTTTTTCCTCTGAGATAAGAGATGTTTGTGAGTCTAGGCCAAATACCTTTAAGAAGCCAAGACCTAAGCAGAGGTGTGTACCTGGAAAGGGACTATTTGCAACAGTTGCTCTGGAGAAGCCCCTGACCCTTGACTACTCAGCTAAATATGGGGCCTCAGGGGCCCTACTGTTATCAGTTATCATAACAGCAGGGGAACTTGAGAAATCAGACAGAATTCCCCTGGGGAGTTAGAAGTGAAGAAAGTGTGGGTGAGGCGGAGGCGCTCCTTACCTGCTCCCGGCCGAAGCTGCTGAGGTGCCTCAGTCCACCGATACATGATTTTCTGCCATTTCTTGGCAAAAAATGGCAACTGGTGATGCTGTTCTGAAGAGATTGGAGCAGAAGGGTGCAGAAGCAGATCAAATTATTGAATATCTTAAGCAGCAAGTTGCTCTTCTTAAGGAGAAAGCAATTTTGCAGGCAACTTTGAGAGAAGAGAAGAAACTTCGAGTTGAAAATGCTACATTGAAGAAAGAAATTGAAGGATTGAAACAAGAGCTAATTAAGGCAGAAATTCAAAATGGAGTAAAACAAATACAATTTCCATCTGGTACTCCACTAAAAACGGATTCTACAGTTTCTGAAAATGAGATACAATCTATACCAATAACAACCATATCTTCTGGTGCTAAAGAGCAAGTAAAAGGAGGAGGAGAAGAAGAAAAGAAGATGAAAGAGAAAGCTGAAAAGAAAGGAGAGAAAAAGGAGAAAAAACAGCAACCAGTAGCAGGAAGTGCTGACTCTAAGCCTGTTGATGTTTCCCATCTGGATCTTTGAATTGGTTGTATCATCACTGCCAGAAAACACCCTGATGCAGATTCTTTGTATGTAGAAGAAGTAGATGTTGGAGAAACAGGCCCAAGAACGGTGGTCAGTGGCCTGGTGAATCATGTTCCTCTTGAACAGATGCAAAATCGGATGGTGGTTTTACTTTGTAACCTGAAACCTGCAAAGATGAGGGGAGTAGTATCTCAGGCAATGGTGATGTGTGCAAGTTCACCAGAGAAAGTAGAAATCTTGGCACCTCCTGATGGATCTGTTCCTGGGGACAGAATTACTTTTGATGCTTTCCCTGGAGAGCCCGACAAGGAGCTGAATCCTAAGAAGAAGATTTGGGAGCAGATCCAGCCTGATCTTTACACTAATGATGTATGCGTGGCTACATACAAAGGCGCTCCCTTTGAGGTGAAAGGGAAGGGAGTGTGTAGGGCTCAAACTATGGCCAACAGTGGAATAAAATAAAACACTTCAGTTTCTGAAATTCATTAGAGAAAACAATAAAAAGAAATAACATTTGTCACTCATAGCTAAAAAAAAAAAAGTGTGGCTGAGGTTGTATGTGGGGAGCTCAGGGTACGTGCTGGGGAGGAGGGAAACCAGTGGCCCTGACCTGCTGAGGAGGGGCTTGGCATGATTCTCAAAGGTTCCTGGGAGGTGGGTTGTCCTAGCGCTGGACGCTTAAAGGGAAAAGCTGGCAGATGGCTGGGTCAGCATTTGCTGATGTGAAGGCCAGTACTGAGAGAGGGAAGCCACAGGACTGTTTGAAAAGTGACCAACATGGTGACTGATAAGTGTGCAGATTCACACAGGCAGATGGACACTTGTTGTATGTGGAGGGGCGATATAACATGGTACCTTACCCTGGTATGGTGGCAACATGATGGCCACGTCATTTATCCAGGTGAAATGAAGTGGGAGTCGCTGTCGTGTCCGACTCTTTGTGACCCCATGGACTATACAGTCCATGGAATTCTCCAGGCCAGAATACTGGAGGGGGTAGCCTATCCCATCTCCAGTGGATCTTCCAGACCCAGGAATTGATCCAAGGTCTCCTGCATTGCAGGCAGATTCTTTACCAGCTGAGCTACCAGGGAAGCCCAATTTATCCAAACTTAGACACTAAAAAAAAAAAATGAAACCCTACGATGATCTTTTATTTTTCCATATGTATGTGTGTATTTTTGGCCACCCTGGGTCTTCGTTGCTGCACATGGGCTTTCTCTAGTTGAGGCAGGTGGGGGCTACTCTCTAGCTGCAATGTGCGGGCTTCTCATTACAGTGGTTTCTCTTGCTGCAGAGCAGGGGGTCTAGGCATGCGGGCTTCAGTAGTGGAGGCTCTCTGGCCCTAGAGAACAGGCTCAGTACTTGTGCTGCCTGGGCTTGCCTCGTGGCTTGTGGAATCTTCCCACACTGGGGATCGAATCCATGTCCCCTGCACTGGCAGGCGGATTCTTAGCCACTGGACCACCAGGGAAGTCCCCTTAGACACTTAGAAAGGAGAGCTATAACTGTTATGCTTACATTTGTCTGATCGGGCTGCTGTAACTGGTAACTTAAAGAACTGAAATTCCAAAAACTGTGAGAAATCAATTTCTTCTTTGTGCACATGTACAGAGAGCAAACTTTCTGGTGTCTCTTCTTACAAGAACACTAATCCCATCATGAGGACAGGACCTCACTTAACCCTGCTGCTGCTGCTGCTGCTGCTGCTGCTAAGTCACTTCAGTTGTGTCCAACTCTGGGCGACCCCATAGACGGCAGCCCACCAGGTTCCCCCTTCCCTGGGATTATCCAGGCAAGAATACTGGAGTGGGTTGCCATTTCCTTTTCCAATGCATGAAAGTGAAAAATGAAAGTGAAGTCGCTCAGTGTGTCTGACTCGTATTGACGCCATGGACTGCAGCCTGCCAGGCTCCTCCATCCACGGGATTTTCCAGGCAAAAGAGTACTGGAGTGGGGTGCCATTGCCTTCTCTGCACTTAACCCTAGTCACTTCCTAAGGCCCCATCTGTAACAGCGTCACACTAGAGGTTAGGGCTCCATATGAATGGGGGCGTGGGGCACCAGAGACACAAACATTCACTCCAGAGCAATGCAGGAGCAACCTTCCTGGGCCAGCCAGGAGAAAAGTCCACCCTATTTGAGCCCAGGCCCTGGATCATGCAGAGCCGGCCTTGAGTCCTGCCTCTGCTACCAAATGGCAGTATGTCCTAGAGGGGAGTTACTTAACCTTTGTGAACTTTTACTACATCTGAAAAAGGGGGCTTTAAAATTTTTATTTTATTGAATTATAGCTGATTTACAGCATTGTATTAATTTCTGGTGTGTATCAAAGTGCCCATCTTTGCATGAAATGTTCCCTTGGTATCCATAATTTTCTTGAAAAGTTCTCTCGTCTTTCCCTTTCCATTGTTTTCCTCTATGTCTTTGTGTTGATCACTGAGGAAGGCTTTCTTATCTCTCCTTGCTATTCTTTAGAACTCTGCATTCAAGTGGGTATATCTTTCCTTTTCTCCTTTGCCTTTCACTTCTCTTCTTTTCTCAGCTATTTGTAAGGCCTCCTCAGACAGCCATTTTGCTTTTTTGCATTTCTTTTTCTTGGAGATGGTCTTGATCCCTACCTCCTGTACAATGTCATGAACCTCTGTCCATAGTTCTTCAGGCACTCTGTCTATCAGATCTAATCCCTTGAATCTATTTCTCACTTCCACTGTATAATTATAAGGGATTTGGTTTAGGTCATACCGGAATGGTCTAGTGCTTTTCCCTACTTTCTTCAATTTAAGTCTGAATTTGGCAATAAGGAATTCATGATCTGAGCCACAGTCAGCTCCTGGTCTTGTTTTTGCTGACGGTATATAGCTTCTCTATCTTTGGCTGCAAAGAATATAATCAATGTGATTTAAGTATTGACCATCTGGTGATGTCCATGTGTAGAGTCTTCTCTCGTGTTGTTGGAAGAGGGTGTTTGCTATGACCAGTGCATTCTCTTGGCAAAACTGTTAGCGTTTGCCCTGCTTCATTTTGTACTCCAAGGCCAAACTTGCCTGTTATACAAAGATCATTCTGTGGTTTTTGAGATTGCACCCAAGTACTGCATTTTGGACTCTTTTGTTGACTATGAGGGCTACTCCATTTCTTCTAAGGGATTCTTGCCCACAGTAGTAGATATAATGGTCATCTGAATTAAATTTGCCCATTCCAGTCCATTTTAGTTCACTGATTCCTAAAATATCAATGTTCACTCTTGCCATCTCCTGTTTGACCAATTCCAATTTGCCTTGATTCATGGACCTAACATCCCAGGTTCCTATGCAATATTGCTTTTACAGCACCAGACTTTACTTTCATCACCAGTCACATCCACAACTAGGCCTTGTTTTTGCTTGGGCTCCGCCTCTTCATTCTTTCTGAGTTATTTCTCCACTCTTCTCCATTAGCATATTGGGCAGCTACTGACCTGGGGAGTTCATCTTTCAGTGTCCTATCTTTTGCCTTTTCATACTGTTCATGGGGTTCTCAAGGCAAAAAAGGGGAACATTTCATGCAAAGATCAGCACAATAAAGGACAGAAAGATATTAACAGAAGCAGAAGATATTAAGAAGAGGTGGCAAGGATACACAGAAGAACTATACAAAAAAGATCTTCATGACCCAGATAATCATGATGGTATGATCACTCACCTAGAGCCAGACATCCTGGAATGCGAAGCCAAGTGGGCCTTAGGAAGCATCACTATGAACTGTGATGTAGAGGTAATGAAATTCCAGTTGAGCTATTTCAAATCCTAAAAGATGATGCTGTGAAAGTGCTTCACTCAATATGCCAGCAAATTTGGAAAACCCAGCAGTGGCCACAGGACTGAAAAATGTCAGTTGTTTTCATTCCAATCCCAAAGAAAGGCAATGCCAAAAAATGTCCAAACTACTATACAATTGCACTCATCTCACACACTAGCAAAGTAAAGCTCAAAATTCTCCAAGCCAGGCTTCAACAGTACATGAACTGTGAACTTTCAAATGTTCAGGCTGGATTTAGAAAAGCCAGAGGAACCAGAGATCAAATTGCCAACATCCGTTGGATCACAGGAAAAGCAAGAGAATTCCAGAAAAACATCTACTTCTGCTTTATTGACTACACCAAAGATTTTGACTGTGTGGATCACAACAAACTGTGGAAAATACTTAAAGAGATGGGAATACCAAACCACCTGACCTGCCTCCTGAGAAATCTGTATGCAGGTCAAGAAGCAACAGTTAGAACCAGACATGGAACAACAGACTGTTTCCAAATTGGGAAAGGAGTACGTCAAGGCTGTATATTGTCACCCTGCTTATTTAACTTCTCTGCAGAGTACATCATGCGAAATGCTGGGCTGGATGAAGTATAAGCTGGAATCAAGATTGCCAGGAGAAATATCAACAACCTCAGATATGCAGATGACACCACCCTTATGGCAGAAAGTGAAGAGGAACTAAAGAGCCTCTTGATGAAAGTGAGAGGAGAGTGAAAAAGCTGGCTTAAAACTCAACATTAAGAAAGCTAAGATCAAGGCATCTGGTCCCATCACTTCATGCAAATAGGTAGGGAAACAATGAAAGTAGTGACAGACTTTATTTTCTCGGGCTCCAGATGGTGGCTGCAGCCATGAAATTAAAATATGCTTGCTCCTTGGAAGAAAAGCTATGACAACCCAAACAGCACATTAAAAAGCAGAGACATTACTTTGCCGACAATGGTCCATCTAGTGAAAGCTATGGTTTTTCCAGTGGTCATGTATGGATGTGACAATTGGACTATAGAGAAAGCTGAGCATTGAAGAACTGATACTTTTGAACTGCGGTGTTGGAGAAGACTTTTGAGAGTCCCTTGGACAGCAAGATCAAACCAGTCAATCCTAAAGGAAATCAGTCCTGAATATTCATTGGAAGGACTGATGCTGAAGCTGAAACTCCAATACTGATGTGAAGAACTGACCCATTGGAAAAGACCCTGATGCTGGGAAGGATTGAAGGCAGGAGGAGAAGAGGACAACAGAGGATGAGATGGTTGGATGGCATCACCGACTCGATGGACATGGTTTTGAGCAAGCTCCGGGAGCTGGTGATGAACAGGGAAGCCTGGCGTGCTGCAGCCCAGGGGGTTGCAAAGAGTGGGATATGACTGAAGGACTGAAGTAGACTAGATAGCAAAGTGACTCAGTTGTGCGTTTCTATATCTTTCTCATGTTCTTCTCCACTATGGTTTATCGCGGAGTATTGAGTATAGTTCCTTGTGCTGTACAGTAGGACATTGCTGTTTACCCATTCTCCATTTACTGCCAGTCCCAAACTCCTAATCCTTCCTTCTGCCTTCTTTCTGCTACCCTCTCCCTCGGCAACCACATGTCTGTGAGTCTGTTTCTGTTTCATAGACATGTTCATTTGTGTTGTATTTTAGATTCCACATATAAGTGATATCCTATAGTATTTGTCTTTCTCTGTGTGACTTATGTCTCTTTTTATAATCTCCAGGTTCTTTTATGTTGCTGCAAATGGCATTATTTCATTCCTTTTATGGCTGAGTAGCGTTCCATTGTATATATGTACCATATGTTTATCCATTCATCTGTTGATGAACATTTAGGTTTCTTCCACGTCTTGGCTATTGTAGGTAGTGCTGCAGTGAAATAATGGTATAAGTATCTCTAAAAAGGGGGCTTAATAAGTGTATATTCCTCATGGAATTGTATGAGAATTGCATTAACTACTATATCTATATCTGAAGCAGCACAGAGCACAGCTATCAATATTGTGATCTAACAATAGATTTATATGTAATAAACACACAGATATTATATTCACTCATATATAAGATGCTATCTCTGCATGTTGACTGTATATATAAATATAACACATTCACAAACATACACTGTTTTGTGGACCAACCCTTTGAATTTGGAAAACAGCAGCCTTTCTCTTCTAAAGTACTCGAGTTCAGAATCATAGCCATTTAGTAATTGTAAGCAGGTGGGCTCAGGGTGGGGGTGGTTAAAATTTAACCATTATTCAAGGCTTGCCCTTGGATAATAAAATTGGGAGAGAATAAGCCTGTCACTAAGGTGATGGGCCTTTTGAGGTACCTGGCAGTGTAGCTGGGCTTCCCTGGCGGCTCAGCTGATGAAGAACCCACCTGCCTGTGCAGGAGACATAAGAGACCGGTTCAGTCCCTGGGTGGGGAAGATCCCCTGGAGGAGGAAATGACAACCTGCTCCAGTATTCTTGCCTGGGAAATCCCATGGACAGAGGAGCCTGGCAGGCTACAGTCCTTGGGGTCATAAGATTCCCCTGTTCCCTACAAAGCCTGGTGCCTAATCCACTGTGTCTGTGAACTACAGGGGATGGTCAGGAAGACTAAGGAAGGGAAGGGGCTGCCTGTTGAGGGGAAGGGGTCTCAGCGGTCAGCTGACCTGAGCCCCAACCCCATGATCCCCAAGAATCTGCTGATCGGTCATTTGGATCTTCCTTTCCCCAAACTGATTCCAGGAAGGAGGTGACCTGGCTGGAAATTTTCTGGTCACTCTAAAGAGGTACCTCCTCTCACCTTCCCCCTCCCACCTCCATCCTCACCCACTGTATTGCTAACCACTAATATTTCGGCTTATATAGTAGGCTCAGAACACAGAAGATGATTTGAGTGGCTCTTTTCTCAGTTCTCCCATGGATGTCACATCACTGGTGCCATTCTAAATGCCCAGAAGGGAAGTGAACGTATCACACACAATGGCCGCGTGAGTCCATGGTGGAACCTGGGATGAGAAGGGCTGTGACCAGGATCAGCCTCTCAGAGAGGAAGCAGTTCTATGAATTGACAGGAACCCGTTTGGGAGGTGCTGAGAACAGCCACCCCCAGACATAGCTGCACTGAGAGGCCCGCATGGTCAGCCACTGACCCTTGTCCCTGCCTTGCCCGAGGTCCCTCTTGCTGAGCACCAACCTCAGAGTCATGCTTCCCTCAGTTCTGATGGGCTTCCCATGTCACTGGCATGTCTCTGACCTTCTAGAACACTCTATCCGAGAGGTTCACAGGTCCCTGGATTCCCAGTCGCCTCTGGCACACACAAGTCCCCTGAAGAAGGCTGGAATGTGTGTGTGCAGGCACGGCTGTGCTGAGCTGGGGTGTGGGCCCTCAGATGGTGCCATTCAACCAGATGGAGACGATTCCCCACACGAGCCTCATGATTTGCAACTTCAGAGTTTTGTTTAGCAGGAGCTTAAATTACCACCTATCACAAACCTGTAGAGATGCCTGGAAATATTCAAAATGAGAGTTAAAATCTGAGATGACCAAGAGTCACGTGGATGATTTTTATCAAAAGCTTTTTTCCTAAAATGGATACCTTGTTTATCTGCAAATTATTCAAGTTGCATGTCATTGCTTTACCTGGACTCCTCTCCACCCCCTCTTCACTCCCATCTCACCCCCTTAAACCAATCCCCTCAGTCTCTGCACTCGGCTTTCGTGTGCTTTGGACACTGTGTGCCCTGAGGGCCCAGAGAGGGAGCCGACTGCCCCCCATAGAAGGGTGCCGAAGCTTATTGTGCTTCCTTCTACTTACAGGACACATTCAGCATTGCCATCAAGAAAGTGTCTCTGGATATATTTCTGCCTGATGGAAGGAACATTAAAGTCGAAATTCTAACATCAGATACTGCCGAAAGAGTCCTGGAGGTAAATTCGATTTAAGTTCCAGCCCCAGACCTGAATTTAGGAATCACTCTGTTTGAAGGCAGGGACAGTTACCTTCTGGAAGCTTCCTGCCTGTCATTTTATTCTGGATGACTCGTTTGTAGAGACAAGAGACTGATGGAGAAATTATCTGAGCGACTGATGGAGGAATCTCAGCTACAACCAATCTCTGGGATCTCTTCGGTTTTCCCCACTGCCCGTGGGCTGGTGTTGGTTCCCTGGAACTCAGCCAGGGATGTGCCTCCTGCAAAAACTCAAAGTCCTTTATTATGGGATGTCCATGGTTGGGAGCAGGATGGAGGATGGAGCCCAGATGAGTCTATCCAGGGAGACTGATGTCAGGTTCTGGCAGAGAATGACAGTGGGGTTATCAAAGCCAGAAAGACTGCTCCCTTCTCTGATGCAGGGAAAACCCCTGAAACCAATGCCCAGCATTTCTAATCATGGGTCCACAGGGCCAGCCCCGTGCTCCACTCAGTTCTCTAAGGACCCAGAGGATGGGACCCAGAAAGCATTCTTCTTTCTCCAGATGCAGCCATAACTAACCTGGCCCCTGTGGCCTCTCCTCCCTCAACTGGGCTGGGAGGGTTGGCTCCCAAATCCCTCTCCTATGGAGGGTTTTAGTTTGTCAACTTAAATAGGAAGGTAAAATCAGGCATCTCAAGATTGTCAAGAAGATGCATGCAATCAGGAAATAGCAGAGGAATTGGCAATTGGGGACATACAAACTGGAGAGGTTGCTGGCGTGTCCACTGAGGGCTTGGAAGAGACTGTATTTCCAGGCTGGGAACGTAAAGAGGGAGAGTTCAGTTAAAGACTGCTGAAACCAAAACAAACAGAGACCGGATTTGAAAATTCCCTGAGCAGACAAAACCAGTCCAGTCACACAAACAAAGCTCCATTCCACTTATTTCATGAGACCAGCCTGACCTGGGTCATATCGTGTTCGGATCTCTGGAAACCATGAGCAAAATTTCCCAAGGTTAATGCGAGGCAACCCTGGACCAGCTCCCTAGCATTTAAAAATAATTCCAATATTATCAGTTTTCTGTGAATCAGGCATTTGTGAGAAATCAGCCTCTCAGTCCTTAGGGCTTGTCTTTTTGAGGGCACGCTTGTGGGGTTTTTCATTTTATATCCTCCAGTTGCATTTTAGATTGCAGTGCTTTCACCAATGCTAACCTTCCAGAGAAACACTCAATGGAGAATAAGAAGTTATGAACAGGAGGGGGTCAGAAAGTTTCTAGGACCTTTCCAAGAATGGGAATTCCCTGTGCTGAAGTCCTGGTGTCAGCTGGCTTCTGAGCTGGTGCTCCCTGCTGGACTCCCAGGCCTTGAGCCTGCCTTGCCCTGAGACTCTGGGTGCTTCCTGTTGCATCCTGGCTCCCCTTCCCAGCTTGGAGGTTTGAGCTCACCTGCGCCCTTTTGTTTGCACCCTCAGATTAGGAAATACCCCTTCTCTAGGTCTTGCTCTGCTCAAGAATGATAATTTTATAACTTCCCTCCTAACTGAAGTCACCACATACAGCCTTTTCTTGGCTGCTGGATTGTGACCCGTTTCCATGGTATCGGCAGCCACCTAGCTGCTAAAGCCATTCATTGAGAAGTTACTATGGTTCCTCCTCCACCTCCTCCTTAGCCCCCCAAATCCTACTTCCACTACATCCCATCTCTCTGCTATTCATTCACCCTCCCTGTTTCCTCCTTTCCCTCCCCATGCCCCTAACAGCCCCCCAAACTAGTTTCCCTTCTTCCAGTCTGGCTAATCTGTACTGATTTCTAGAATGATCTTTCTAAAATGCATCAAGTGCTCTTGATGTTGAACACTTGAGGGGTTTTATACCGAGAGACCCCAGAACACAAATCACAGGTCCCTAAATTGCCCTCCCAGGATGAACAAAGTGGGAGACAGACACACAACAGAAGAAGACAGTGATAGCTGGTGTAGGGAACACAGACTCAGAGAAAGACAGAGATGTAGCTGCAGGGTGTAAGCTAATTTGCAGACGGTTGGACCTGTAGAGACCCGGAGAGCAGCCGCCCTGCCTGTAGACACCATTATTGACATGTTTTTCACACACTGGGCTCACTGGCCAAATTAGACATAACTGCAGCTAGAGTCGGCTGCTGCTGGGAATATGGGGTCTCCTATCTTCTGGGGTTAGGTCAAGTCCCAGGTTTAAATTACAGAGCTGCCCCATCCTAGCTGTTTGAGTCTGGGTAAGTTATTTAATTTTTTGAGTTGATGTCTCAGCAATTATAGGAATAGCTTGTCATCCATCAGCAGTGGCGGTCACCGTTCTTCATCAATATTGGTATTGGTACTGATATTAGAGGGAGTGCTGAATAAACATTGAGCAGGGCAGTAAGTCTGGAGGGCTTCCCTTGTAGCTCAGATGGTAAACTGTCTGTCTGCAATGCCGGAGACCTGGGTTCAATTCCTGGGTCTGGAATATTCCCGGGAGAAGGAAATGGCTACTCACTCCAGTATTCTTGCCTGGAAAATCCCATGGACAGAGGAGCCTGGCGGGCTACAGTCCACGGGGTTGCAAGAGTCGGACACGACCAAGCAACTAAGCACACACACAGGGCAGTAAGCCTGGGGTTCCACGACGCCTCCTGTCTTGGCCAGTTTCCCTTTGTAACTAATAGCATAAGTTGAATGAGGTACTTTAACCTCAG
Organism: Ovis canadensis; assembly: GCF_042477335.2. Taxonomy (NCBI): domain Eukaryota; kingdom Metazoa; phylum Chordata; class Mammalia; order Artiodactyla; family Bovidae; genus Ovis; species Ovis canadensis. The sequence goes on from NC_091253.1 coordinate 86,695,836, forward strand.
AAAAATGAACTTCCCCTCTCCCATCACATTGACTGGCGAGAAATTAAAACCCACGGCGTGGACATCCTTGGCACTGGAAGTAAAACAAAGTAAAGGAGTTTCCCTAAAAGGTAAATCAAACACTTGTGCTGTGTTGTGCATAGTCACTCGGTCATGTCTGACTCTTTGTGACCCTACGGACAGAGGAGCCTGCCAGGTGATTCTCCGGGTAAGAACACTGGAGTGGGTTGCCACGCCCTCTTCCAGGGGATCTTCCAACCCAGGGATCAAACCCAGGTCTCCCACACTGCAGGCAGATTCTTTACCATCTGAGCCACCAGAGAAGTCCAAAAGCAAACACTTGGCCAGGAACTGGTGTGAATTCTCTTCCAGGGAAATTCCATAGCTGGTATAAAATGTAATTTGCATTTTGTAATTAAAAATTATCATCCGTATCTTTTCAAGCCTACTTGTTACTGCTCTCACTTCACCACTCTCATTGCACTTCTCCAGCTATCCTGCTGGGTTCTTTTAAGGACCAACAACAAAGTAAAATCTCTTTTTATTTTGTATGCGTCTGTGCTAATGTAGTGGTACTAGTGGTATTTGAGTTTTGAAGCATCATTAACTTTTGCTAAGAAGGAAATACTATCGTGTCTCTTTTTGTATTGATTTCTCCTCTTGAAAGAAGGTGTTTATCTATGTCTTTATACGTTGTAGAAAGCATCTCTGTCCTCTTTCTTCTCACTCCACTATCTTCTTTGGCATGTAAGCTTGCTGTTTTCAATGAATGAGTCAGAGAAGAGAGGAATCTAATTTGAGCGGATGTGGGTCATATTTACTTTAGGAAAGGATGACTTTGCAATCTATTACTACTGGTGCACACTCAGCCCCACACACAGAGGTGCCCTGTGGTTTGGTTTGGACTTTTTGTTTGTTTGCTTATTTTTGCAAGGGCCTAGGGAAAAGAGTAAGGTAGAAAGAAGGAAAATGGGGATAAACATTGAGTAAAAGCTGTGAAAAGTTCCCAAGCTCATCTTTATTTTCAGAGCTATATTAAGAAACTCACTCATACCATCCTCCTCTTTAGACTGTCTCTCAAGGCAATTTACACACTTCAGGCAGGAAAAGTACCACTTTGAGTCTAGCATTTATACAACTGCCACCTTGAGAACTTGGAGCCCTGGTTAAAAGGTCAGCTCATGAACAGAGCTGTATAGGAGGACCCTCACATGTTGCAGAGGTGGTCCAGCGAATTCAGACTAGGTGTGCAAAGAAATCACCCAGGAACCCCGCTGTAAAGAGGGGTGGGCAGGCTAAGTGGAGAGGGAAAGGGCCAATGGAACAGGAACCTTGGTGAGGGAGGGTGAATGGACGTGAAGTGTTACAAGGTTACAGCCTCATGACCAGTGGATACAAATGAAATCATCTGTGTTGAAATGAAAACTGTTTGAGGTAAAGGTCAAAGAGGAATATGAAATGAAGGCAGCCTGTGCCCAGGATCAGAGGTTTTACTGAGCAAAAGCCACATGAGTTAGACTTGACCATCACAGCAGACAGGAGAGAGAAGGAAGCCTGGGGTGTCACAGGTGGACATTATCCTGTATACTTTCATATGCCAGCCAAGTGGTGGGGAACATCCCTTTTCCCAGGATCTGGTAATCCAGCCCCTGGGGCAGGCAAGATGGACAAATGATCGTGGTGAATGGCTACTGCCCCCAGGGGACAATAAAGACCAAAACCATCTGGGAAGACACGCCCGCATGTGAGATGAGACAAACCAGTCTCAGCTGGGACCAGTGCATGTCCACTGCAGGGGGACCAATTTTTATTTTCTTTACTGTGATTTTTTTTTTTAAATTTCTAAATTTTCTAAAATGAGTTTGAACCATTTTTAGATTCCGGAAAGAGTTCTCTTAGTGTCTACTGCCCCCCTAAAGCTCTTTTTTATTGGCATTTACAGGTGGCCGCTCCTAACTTTTCCCTGTTTCTTGTCTTTGGTTAAAGGTGGTGTCACACAACGTTGGACTGTGTCAGGAGCTGCTGGGCTACTTCGGCCTGTTTCTCATTCAGTTTTGCAAAGAGGGCAGGCTGTCTGGTAAGAAGGACAGGAGGAGGGGCAGGCAGCCTGAGATGGCGTGGGCTGGTGTGGGCAAGCGCTCAGCCAGGAGACAAAGGATCGCCACTGAGGGGCTGGTTACACTCCTCTCAAGAAGAACTCCCCAGTGTGCGGTCCCTACTATGACTCTTGGCTGCTGGACTGGACATCTGTGTGGGGGGTTGAGGTTGCTGCTTTGGGCTTCCCTGGTGACTCAGACGGTAAAGAATCTGCCTGCAGTGCAGGAGACCTGGGTTCGATTCCTGGGTCAGGAAGATCCACTGGAGAAGGCAATGGCAACCCACTCTAGTATTCTTGCCTGGAGAATCCCATGGACAGAGGAGTCTGATGGGCTCCAGTCCATGGTGTCGCAGAGAGCTGGGCATGACTGAGGGACTAACACTTTCATTTTCACTGTGCCTTGGAGCTGGGGGTGAGCTGGGGTGAGCAGCTCCAGAGAGGCAGTGCAGTCAGGAGCAAGACGTCAGTTCTTTCCAGTAACTACACTTCCTCTGGGGGCTCTTGACCCCAGTCCTGCTGTCTAGGCACACCTTCATCTCTGCCCTGGCTGCTGGCCACCAGCCATGCCACAGCCCCCTTGTGCTGGAGTGCTGGACTCTGGGCATCAGCAGATCCCATCAGACCATCATGTCTCCTTGTTAAGGAATGTTTGCTTTGAAGCGTAGATGGTATAAAACTCAGTTCTTAGATCCTTTTAAAAACTACACTTGCAGTGAGATAGTGACCAATGACATTATGTTTCATATCAGTCAGTTCAGGTGCTCAGTCATGTCGGACTCTTTGCGACCCCATGGACTGCAGCACGTCAGGCTTTCCTGTCCATCACCAACTCCCAGAGTTTACTCAAACTCATGTCCATCGCATCGGCGATGCCATCCAACCCTCTCATCCTCTGTCATCCCCTCCTCCCATCTTCGATCTTTCCCAGCATCAGGGTCTTATCCCATACATTTTGCTTTTCTCCGCAGTGCATTTTTAGAAATTACAAGTTGTTGTTGTTGTGAAATGGTATGTTACCTCTTAGTAGTTTACATATGTTCTCAGGTGTTTTGGGGAGGTGATTTGGAGGTGGAAGTTAGGAAAACCTCTTAACTCGGCCACCAGTAGCTGTGGTGTGTTGGTGAAGGCATTGGATCTCTGTGGACCTCAGTTTCTTCATCCATATCACAATGAAAATGTTCCCTACTCAACGCACTGGTCCTTTTTTTTTTTAATACCTGTGAATTTTTTTTTAAATTTATTTATTAGCTGCACTGAATCTTCGTTGCTGCATGGACTTTCTCTAGTTCTGGTGAGTGGAGGCTGTCCTGTAGTTGTGATGTATGGACTTACTGTGGTAGCTTCTCTTGTTGCTGAGCACAGGCTCCAGGACATGTGGGCTTCAGTAGCTGTGGGGGGGGGGGGGGCGGGGGGCTCCATAGTTGCAGTTCCCAGGCTCCTGAGCACAGGCTCAATAGTTGTAGCGCACAGGCTTAGTTGCTTTGTTTGCAGCATCTGGGATCTTCCTGGACCAGGATTCGAACCCGTGTGTCCTGCACTGGCACGCAGATTCTTAACCACTGAGCCACCAGGGAAGCCCAAGGCACTGGTCTTTTATGAGGATCAAAGGCTACTCATTTTTTGAATGAATTTTGCTGCTGTTGCTGCTAAGTCGCTTCAGTCGTGTCTGACTCTGTGCGACCCCATAGATGGCAGCCCACCAGGCTCCCCCATCCCTGGGATTCTCCAGGCAAGAACACGAATGGGTTGCCATTTCCTTCTCCAATGCATGCAAGTGAAAAGTGAAAGTGAAGTCGCTCAGTCATGTCCATGGACTGCAGCCTACCAGGCTCCTCCGTCCATGAGATTTTCTAGGCAAGAGTACTGGAGTGGGGTGCCATTGCCTTCTACAGAATGAATTTTAGAAAGTTAAAAATTGTATACAAATGCAAGAGAATATTATTAATGTGATTTTATTCCTTCCAATATTAATGCTCTATTTTATCACTTTAAAGCACTGTATGTAAACACTGTGTGTAAATATGTATGTATTTCAACCAGGAAGACTCTTTCTTCTTTCTCTAGTCGTGAAAAAATTGGCAGACTTTGAACTCCCATATGTTAGCCTTCGAAGTTCCGAAGTGGAAAACTGCAAGGTTGGACTCAGCAAGTGGTAAGTAAGCATTTATTATGACAGAGTGTTTCAGGATATCTTAGCTTTGCTAATAAGAACTTGTCTGAATCTCACCGTACCCGGCTTACAGTCTAACAGCTGGACAGAGCTCAGGGGCTTGGGGAAGGTCGAGAGGAAAGCAGTGAAGGAGGGCGGGGAGAGGAAATGAACCAGAACATTTGTCCTAAAGAATAGGCTGTTGAGGATGACTTTCACTGGCTCAGATTAAAAACCTGAGGGATATTATCATAAGGATGGCAACCATGAAGAATAGGCTGAGGGTGAGGGGCTGGGGATTGAAGCAGGTAATGGAAAGGAATTGCAGGGTTTGCTTTGGAATATATGACTGACTATTTAATTGAAGGAGTTTATTGATGATTACAAGCAAGTCTGATTTATCTGTTGAACCGTGGTATTTTCTGAAGGCAAAGAGTGGGCTCAGCCAATTTGCAGTGAACTTGAACTCTATGTATTCGGCTTACCTTCCTAATGGATTCCAATTATACATGTTTATTTACCAGAGCCAGACATATTTTCCTAGATTGAGATGAAAACTAGGGGGGAAAAATCTGCTGTATTTTTGCAGAAAACACTTTTATTTCCCCCAGACACAAGGGATCCTATGGAGAACAAGTGAACAAAATAACAGTGAGAAGCAGGACACTCTCCATTGGCATGGGGGGCAGATTAGTCTGTATTTCCCAGTGTATATCACTGTGGCTGTATTGGATTGCTTCTTTGGTTTACTCTTTCCTGGCCCAGTTATTCTGAAATCTGAACACAGAAGCTCTAAAGAAAGGCATTTGAAATCAAGGAATAGTAATAATCTTATCCTTGTGGTGCCTTGTTAGAGCTCCAGGCTGTGGCTTCGAATTTTGGAAAGGGATTCCAAGCAAGGCTAAAAGTTCACGTACAACTATTCGAAAGTATTCTGAGAAATAGTTGCAATATGTGGCAGAGAGCCCTGAGAAGGCAAAAAGGATGCAGTTTTGTCTGAGATTTTAGAGAGTAACAGGTAGCTAAGCACAGTTGTTCCTGGGATCTGAATATGTGTGTCTCGGGGTTTAGCTCAATAACTCTAGCCATGTTATTGAAGCTCTCCAAGTCTCAATTTCTTTATCTGTAAAATGAGAATATTAATGATAGAGTCTATCTCAGGATTATAGTGTGAGTTAAATGGAGTAATCCTATGTGCTCAATAAGTTTTGGTCATGTTTTTTATCGTTATAGTGATAATAATCATGATGAAAATGGTAATTAAGAAACAAACCCTCTGGATTAGACTGTTTTGTCCATGAACTCTCTAAGAGATGAGGATTCTGTCCCTCATCTTAAACTTGAATTAGAAATTGGGCTTTGCCTGTGTCTACATCAAATAGATAAATTCCAGATCATAAGTACAAGATAAAACGTCTATCCCATCACCAGCCTGTATTTCAGATCCAGACAGATTGCCTTTGCTCGTGGGGACCAAGAGGAAAGGAGGGCCTACTTCAGCTTTTAGAGCTGAGGATGAGGTTACTGGAAGGGGCGAGTCTGGGGGTAGGATCCTGCAGCTTCTGGCCCTCTGTCCTGAGGGAGCCCTCACCAGGTGGGAGCAGAGAGGCTAGGTCGACTATCACTCGCTGTGGAATCCCCAGCAGGTGAGAGCTGGCGGTGAGACCAAGTCGAGTTTTAGGGATTTTTCTGTCAATTCCCTGATGCTTCTTGCCAAAGATGGTATAGTTCCTTCTAGACCAGAGGGTGGCCTGCCCTGACCTCTCAGAGCTCCGGTCTGGGGTGAGTCTGAGGGCTCTCCATCTCTGGTGTAACGGTTGTTATCTCTGCCACATAGGGCACCTGGGGTGCAGGGGTGAAATAGCTAAATGGAACATAGGAATGTTTCCGTTGCTTCTCCCCAGCCGCTAGAATGAAGTTGATCTTCAAGCATCTGTATTTTCATCCTTTTCCTGGTCTATGACAATCCCATCATCTTCTCCCCCTCCCCTGCTGAGCTCCATGATTTTGCTCGCTCTGCCTTCAGACTGGTGATAGACCAACCCTGGAGTACCCTCTCCTGACTGTTTCGGTCCAGTCTTGGCTGGCTACTGCACTCACATAGTACGTGTAACTTCACTTTATCCTGGCAATCCTGGATCTGCTAGACAAACATGAAGCTCTGCTATTTGCAAGTCCCTTTGCCAAGGTGCAGAGGGGCAAGGGGTCTGAATAGGAGCCAGCCCCTGGGCCCAGGGATCTTCATACCTGGTGTAATATCAGCTTGATCAGAGCAGAGATCAAGGTAAATTCAGGGAGCTGAGGAAGCCCAGGGGACGGGTTGCTAACACAGCCTTGGGGAGTAGGGACCAGAAGAGGAGACACGAGGGTGAGGCTTGAGGGAGAGGCCGATAAGTCCAGGAAGAAGGCAGGTGAGGGGAGTGGTCTTCTGAATGGAGGGAGAAGAGAGAAGACAAGGTTGGAATGTACAGAGTGTGGGCCAGGGGAGAGAGGTCAGAGATAGAACTGGGAATGAAAGCAGGATCTCCTATGAAGGGCCTTGGGAGTCAACAGGATAAATGCTCTAACCCCTGGGACTGTGAGCATCCGAAAGGTTCCTTGGGAAAGACTACTCCAGTTCTAATGTGGAGTGTGGGACTGAGGGACACAACTATGTGGAGTGTGGGTCTGAGGGACACAACTGAGGCGGAATGTCTGGTGAGGTCACCTGAGCAGCTCAGGCAAGAGGTGAGGGGGCCTGGGCATAGGACAGTGATATGGATGTGGGTACAGGGCAGATGGCTATGCCAGGATTTGCAGGTGGGAAGGGGGCATTGAGAGTTGGGGCTTGATTTAAATGGGATATGGACCATTTCCCTAAAGCCTTGTTTTTTGTGCTTGTCTACTCACAGAGGGCACTAAATAGGCTTACAATATGAGTCAGATCCTAAGAATCAGGCAGTGTGTTTTCACAGGCTTCTGTTGTAACAGCTGCAAAATCCTTGTATCTCCAGGGTTGGGTTATTTTTATTCAGATGAAATCAACCTTAATTTTGTTGTTGTTCATTCTGTTTATAGTCAAGAATAAGTGAGTGTAAATATATTATGGCTGACTTTTATAATTCACCAAGAACAGAGATAATGAAACGTTGAGCAGAACTGAGTATGTATCAACATCATTTGAGCACCTTATTATTCTGTGTCTTGTTTTCTTGCTTTAATTTACCAGTTATTTAAATGGTCTCATTTGTTTACCCATTTAGTGCATACCACTCTCTTTTTCCCCTCAAATAAAATATAAGTTGAGCATGGACTTTGCTCTGCCTACTGATGTGTTTCAGGGTTTGGAATATAATAGTTGCTCAATAAATATTGGTTAAATTAACTGAACACTCCTGAATCATGCAGGTACCTGGACCCATCCCTCGATGCCAGGCTGATGGACTGCAGAACAGCTGTAGATCTGATCTACATGCAGGTGAGGGGAACCAAGGGCTACCAGAACACCGGATATTATAGGCCTTTTGAGTTTGAAACAGAGAACGTGTGTGTGGCAGTTCAGAATTCTATGGCGACACCTAGATGAGGCAAATTCCTATAAACTGAAACTAGAACAGAGGTTACCAGGGGCTGGGGTGGGGGGAGGAGTTATTGTTTAATAGGGATAGATGTTTTGTTTAATAGGGATAATGAAAAAGCTTTAGGCATAAAGAGAGGTGATGGTTATATAACACTTGTCAGTGTTTCAGTGCCAGTGAATTGTATACCTCTAGATGGTTAAAATGTTATGCATATTTTAATCACAATAAATAAACAAATATTTTAAGAGAAGTAGAGTTTGAGGGAAAAGAATTCTACCCCCATTCTAACCATCTCTTCACACTGGCAGCTGACACTCCGTCATCTAGGCTAATTTAATAGCCAGGAAAGGCCATCCCTGCTAATCTAAAGTCACAGAAAAACTGAAAGTGAAAGTCATTCAACCGTGTCTGACTCTTTGAGACCCCATGAACTATATAGTTCATGAAATTCTCCAGGCCGGAATACTGGAGTGGGTAGCCTTTTCCTTCTCCAGGGGATCTCCCCAACCCAGGGCTCGAACCCAGGTCTCCTGCACTGCAGGTGGATTCTTTACCATTTGAACCACCAGGGAAGCCAGTTTAAAGTCACACATGGTCCCTAAATCTCACTTTAGCATAATCTTCTTTTCCTAAACCAGCAAGTAGCTTGCCTGTCTCCAGGGCTAGCTTCATAGGCAAGTGGCCTGTGAGGCTGCACTGCCCCTTCCCTCTGTGCCCAGAGGGGCCCCAGGCTTGTCTCATTCTCTGCTGTCACATCTTAAATTCTTAAGGTTTTATAAAAGGACCGCACATTTTCATTTTGTACTAAGTCCTGCAAATGATGTAATTGGTCTTGCCTTACCCTTGCCCCTCAACCCCCAGAAAAGCACATTTAGAATTTGGCCTCCTTTCTTTTCCCGACTCAGTGCAGTGAAGGTTCTGCTCATCTGTCTGGAGGTCAGCAGATGCTGCCCCTGTGATGTATTGCTGGCCACCCCCACCTCAGCCGCCCACCTCAATCCCCACACCTCAGCCCCCCTACCTCAGCACCCTCACCTCAACCGCTCACCTCAGCACCCCTACCTCAGCACCCCCACCTCAACCGCTCACCTCAGTCGCCACACCTCAGCCCCCCTACTTCAGCACCCCCACCTCAGCCCCCCACCTCAGTCCCCTCACCTCAACCCCCCACTCAGCACCCCTACCTCAGCCCCCCTACCTCAGCAGCCCTACCTCAGCCACTCACCTCAGCTGCCCACCTCAGTCCCCACACCTCAGCCCCCCTACCTCAGCACTCCCACCTCAGCCCCCCTGTCTCAGCACCCCCACCTCAGCCACTCACCTCAGCCCCCCACCTCAGTCCACACACCTCAGCCCCCCTATCTCAGCACCCCTACCTCAGCCACTCACCTCAGCCCCCGTACCTCAGTCCCCTCATCTTAGCCCCCACCTCAGTCCCCCCACCTCAGCCCCCCTACCTCAGCCCCCCTACCTCAGCACTCCACCTCAGCCCCCCACCTCTGCACCCCCACCTCAGCACCCCCACCTCGCCCCCCCCCCTCAGCTCCCCACTTCAGCCCCCTTACCTCAGCCGCCCACCTCAGCCACTCACCTCAGCTCCTACTTCTTCCCCAACTCCCTGCCACTGTTCAGCTTCATGGGGCAGCATCTTTGGTGGCCCATCCTTTCCCAGGCCTGGCTTAGACAGTTCTGGAGGGAAATTTGGAAGCTTCTTTTAAGGACTTCCTTGAAATTACCCAACAGTTTATTCTTAAGCCCAGAACCGTGGGTCAAATTCCTGGCCTATTCAAACCCTCCCAAGGTTTGAATAATAAGTAAATTATTTATTATTTAATAAATAAATAAATCCTACCTCAGAATAAATCCCACATCCTGACACAAATACTTGTTCTATTTTCTCCTTAGCATTTCTACCATTTCACTATATAAAAATTTTGAGTTACTCTGTCTCTCCCTGCTAGAATGATTTCTCCATGAAATTGGGGATTTGTTTGTTTACTGCTATTATCTCCAGAAACTAGAACTATTCCTGACATGACCTTAGCCTTAAGCCTTTTGGGGGATCCTACATTGTACTAATTGTATGAAATACATTGTTTTATTTAAGCCTCATAGTAACTCTGTCAGGCAGTTGGTGCTATCTACATTTTTTAAATTAAGTTTATTTATTTGTTTTAATTAGAGGTTAATTACCCTACAGCATTGTGACGGTTTTTGTCATACATCAGTGTGAATCGCCCATAAATATACATGTGTCCCCTCCATCCTGGCCATCTTTGTTTTTAGGAAGAAGAAATAAAGTTTGCTGACAAACGATTGAGTAGGCTTAGACATGGAAGATTAGGAAAAGGGATTTAAAAACACATTTGCAGGTGGCTTTTATGTAGCGTGATTCTAAACTGCTGTACTCTGTAGCTTTTCATAAGCTAAGGCAGAATTGAAGAGAGGGGAGAAGTTTCAGATGTTACTTTTTTAAAAAAACAGGTAGAACCCTTTCTAAATTTTAACGTTTATTTATTTATTTATTCTTGGTTGCGCCGAGTCTTCATTGCTGCGTGCAGGCTTTCTCTTAACTGCGCGAGCAGAGCCACTCTCTAGTTGTGGTGTGTGGACTTCTCATTGTTCTGGCTTTTCTTGTTGCAGAGCTTGGGCCCTAGGCAACAGTAGCTGGGGCTTCAGTAGTTAGAGCTCGTAGGCTCAGCAGTTTCAGATCGCAGGCTCTAGAGCGTGGGCTCAGTAGCTGTGATGCATGGGCTTAGTTGCCTGTTGGCATTTGGAATCTTCCCAGATCAGGGACCGAACCCGTGTCCCCTGCATTGGCAGGTGGATTCTTAACCACTGGACCACCAGGGAAGTCCCAGACATTGCTTTCAATGAGTTTTGCTAGGACACAAGGAGGGCTTCCCAGATGGGCTAGTGGTAAAGAACCCGCCTGCCAGTGCCGGAGACAAAAGAGACGAGGGTTCTATCCCTGGGTCAGGAAGATCCCCTGGGGGAGGGAATGACAACCCACTCCAGTATTCTTGCCTGGAGAATTCCATGGATAGAAGAGCCTGGAGGGCCACAGTCCATGGGGTCGCAAAGAGTCGGACACAACTGAGTGACTGACGCTTTCACTTTCTTTCAGGAGACAAGAAAACATTAATAGAACCTCCTGCAGTAATTTGGTTATAGCAAAAAAAGGTGAAAGGATGGATTTTCATGCTCTGGTTTGCTAAAGAGCATAAAAGAGGAAAAACACATACTTCCTTAGGTGACTTTTGGTCTTGTTTTCAGCAATTCCATTGCTTTAGTTAGATTATTTTTAGGAAGTCTTCATTTTTGGGGTGGTTTGTTATGTAGCAACTGATAAAGAGCCGTTCCCTTTAGTAGGATTAGGTGTGTTGTTGATATATGTGTTGAGTCTAATTGTCATTTAAAATCACTTCAAAAAGTATGATTCTGGATGGAAGGGGAGTTATTGCTTATGCAGAGAGGCAAAGACAGAGTGGCAGGGTTCCCTTTTGCACCAGGAAAACAAATGTTCATCTTTGAAGACATGACCACGGTTCCATGTTTCACATTTTCTTGCAAAGTGACAACCAAGTGCTTTATGTTCACACAGAGAGGAAACTGCTCTGTTTTATACTAAGATTAAGCAAAAGGGCTGCCTAGCACAGGCTGAGCAGTGCCTCTGCAGGCGAGAGAAATCGCCAGATGCCTCAGAAGAAATGAAAGCAATTACCCGCCGGGAGGGATATGCTGCACAGGACTGCCTCGTGGTTCTGTGTCATAATTTATTTGGCAGTCTTTTTCCTTAGTGTCACACAAGATCATGGTATCATAAAATCAGCGGAGTTTTCAGGGTGACAAAATAGAGCATCATTTGTGTAGAGATCTCCCCCAGTAGACCACCAGCCCCACCAGGGACCTTGGCTTTTTCGGCACACGGCAGAGAAGCTGGGTGTGTGGCTGAGCGGTCACAGCTGACCCAGCAGCCAGAATGTCACTGGAGGAGTCACAACCTTCACACCCATTTCTCCTTAGGGGACTTTTTAAGAGACCAAGACCATCTAGTAAATGATTTCCATGAACCTCTAAGAAGGCAAATCAGAATATCACATGACGAGTTTAATGTTCACTATTGTGCTTTTATGGCTAGAATATAGTTTTCAGCTCATTTTACGTCCTGCTTTGATCCATGCATAATCATGTTCAACGTACCTTTACTCCTGTTACAGGAGTTGGAATGTGATTTACCATTTTAAATAAAGTTCCCTGAGGCTTAGCACCACTGTATCCTTGCTGTTACAATACCTTGTTAGTTATGTCTGGTTTGTTTGCCAGCACATCCTTGGTTGACAATGCATCACCTAATTCTAGTATGGTTTCTGTGGGATGGTTTCCAGGGATACAGGGTAATAAGAATTGGGAACTACTAGCATCATACGACAGAGAAAGCAATGGCACCCCACTCCAGTACTCTTGTCTGGAAAATCCCATGGACGGAGGAGCCTGGTAGGCTGCAGTCCATGGGGTCACTAAGAGTCAGACATGATTAAGTGACTTCACTTTCACTTTTCACTTTCATGTGTTGGAGAAGGAAATGGCAACCCACTCCAGTGTTCTTGCCTGGAGAATCCCAGGGATGGGGGAGCCTGGTGGGCTGCCGTCTCTGGGGTCGCACAGAGTCGGACACGACTGAAGCGACTTAGCAGCAGCAGCAGCAGCAGCAGCATACGATGTTTATCAATCTTCATTAAGGAGTTGTAAACCAGAGAGAAACTGATGGTGTTTTCTCCTCTTATGGCTTGGGAAAAGATGGTTTCTTGAAAAGCACACTGAACGGTAGTTTCAAAAATGCCTTCTGTCCCCTGCTCTGTCGGTGGCTCTCTCCTCTGGGTGACCTTGGACTGGTCACTTCTTCCTTCTGGAACTGGAACTACAATGTCTCCCTGTGAAGCAATGAGACTGAACTAACAGTCTCTAGGTGTTCTTCCAGCTTTAACAGACTGATATTCAAACCTTAGCTCTTTGCCTGGTAAAGTTTTCAAGAAACTATATAGCTGATGTCATAACAGCCCCTGCCTCTATCATTTCTCAAATTCGAGTGAAGCTCCTGAGAAATGGAAAGGGGGCCCAAGGCCAGCAGGAGGGAGGGACCCACAACTGCTGCCTCCTTCGGGAAGTCCTCTCTGTCCCCTCCCTCTCTGCCCCCTTGGCATTTTGTTCTGCCCTCCATCATGGGACTCCCACCCAGTGTTGTGAATGCGGGTTCACATCTGCGTCTCTCTAATTAGACTCTGAATGGCCAAGGGCACAGACTGTGTCCTGGGCACTTAGGAGATATGAATGAATGAGAAGCAATCATCCTTTTAAAAAGTGAATGGAAGAAATCTGGGGAGTCCCTCTGATAAATAATGGTGCCATCATAATTAACCATTAAGAAATACTCTCAATTTTTTTTAAAGCTAGTGTGTCTAGTGATGTCCCAGGAGCCAAGTGGATTCCCACAAGGTGTTTACTTCCTTCTTTTCAAAATTTTGAGTGACATTAAATAAAGTGGGGGCTTCCCTCGTAGCTCAGTTGGTAAAGAATATGCCTGTAATGCAGGAAACCTGGGTTCAATTCCTGGGCCAGGAAGATGCCCTGGAAAAGGAAATGGCAACCCACTCTGGTATTCTTGCCTGGAGAATCCCATGGACAGAGGAGCATGGCAGGCTACAGTCCATGGGATCACAAGAGTCCGATATGACTTAACAACTAAACCACAGACAAAGTGGAAGATTGCCTATGAAAATAGAAGTTTATGGATTTTCTAAAAAATACCAAAGGCTCTGTCCGGTCTGGGCCTACATTTCAGCAGGGCCACCACTGGCCTGGTTACAATTTGTGCAAATTAGAAAAAGGTGCCCCTTCCGCTAGGCAAGTCAAGCCCTGCATCAGGGCATGTGGTGTGGTGAGGGGAGTGTGGGCTGACCACTACCCTCCTAATACCCCCATGACCCAACATGCTCCCTAGCCTTGATCTGTTCTGCTTCAACCACCCGGAGCCAAGTGGCTGCTGCCTTGTCTCACTACTGTAGACTCTGCAGAGAGCACTAGAGTGTGTGTGATTGAAGCTCATGAAAACCGTGACTTATGTGATTTCATGCAATTTTAAAAATTAGGTTCCACATGAGTCTCCATCAGCCAGTCTTTGGGGAACCATATAACTGAGTAGAGACATTTATCTAAACTTGACTCTCTCACTGTCTGGAGTGAAGCACTGTATATAATATATCTGAGTGATGACTTGTGAAATCATAATCAGGGTCAAAGGTTTTCAAGGGCAGTAAAACAAAAACATTTATCTTATCTCTCCTGTAGGCTATTTAAAGCTCTACATTTGAGAGTCCCAGGTCCTCTAATGATGAATGATGTATCTTTAGTTAATACTTACCTACTTACCACCACGAATGCTGTTTACCTTGTATATTTAGTCAGGTTTCTCTCTGACATCATTGCCAGGTTCTAACAGTCCTTACAGGGCTCTAAGATCAAGTGAATTCAGGAAAGAAAAGGTGTTCCATTCTTCACACCCATGATAATTCCATTCTTAGCTTAGGTATGGTATCTAAGTTCAGTTTTGAGAACAGTTGACAATAAGGAGAAAGTCTTGGGGTGTGTAGCTGCCTATGTGGTCAAAATTCAGTGTCTCGGGCAATAGGAGGAGGGCTTGGTAGAGTAGTCAGATCCGAGTTTTAATCCAACTGTTGCCGCTTACTTACTGGATTGTCTTGAAAGTTATAACATCTCTGGATCTTGATTTTACCCATCTCTAAAATGGAAGTAAATGTTCCTAACCCACAGAACCATTTGGAAAAAGTCAATGAGAAAACTTATCTTAACAAGTTCTCAACAAATAGTAATTATTTTTCTTCTCCTCTTTAAATCCATCTCCTTTTCCCCAACTTCAATAGTAATATCAAAATGTATTCAGCTTTTCTTTCTCCTCTTGGAGCTAAGGCATACCCTGTCCCTCAGTGATATGAGGAACATAACATATAGACTTACATTCAGACTAAGATATATACTATCATATACTATATTATATTCATATACTATGTTCAGTATATTCATATACTATATTCAGACTATCATATACTAAGGTATAAAGTACCTGATAGCAAAGAATTCTTTGTGGGTTTGCACAAATTCTTGTAAGACATTGCACGAGATACACTGGGGTAAAGGGCTCTGGTTCTTCTCTAACAGTTTGAGGACCAGTGGAAAACTCCATTAAATAAAGCATGATGGCAGCTAGTGATAAAGATCCCACCTGCCAGTGCAGGAGACATAAGAGATGTAGATGTGATCCCTGGCTCGGGAAGATGCCCTGGAGAAGGGCATGGTAACCCACTCCAGTATTCTTGCCTGGAGAAGCCCATGGACAGAGGAGCCTGGAAGGCTACAGACCACAGGGTCGCAAAGAGTTGGGCAGGACTTAAGCGACTTAGCACAGCACTCACTGTCAGCATAGCACAGGCTAAGTGTATGCCACTGATGAGATGGAAAGCTGATCTCAGGGCCTGTCCTGGGGCCAGGAAGGATAAAGCGGAAGGGAGGCTGCATGCCAGGAGAAGAGGGGAAGAGCACAGGAAAGGTTGCCGAGGGCTTCAGGAGATCCAGGGGGCATCCGTCTTCAGTGAGCTCTGGTGTTGAGACCAGTGTTGTTCAGCTTGAGCCTGCAGTGCAGATTAGGACAGAGGACTGAGCAGCCCGTCAGGGAGTCGGAGTGTGGAAACATTTGCTGGTCCAGTTGCTCAAAGCCCAGCCAACAGGGCCTAATAGTGTATTCACCTCTCATTGTTTTTCGGTTATAAAATTTGTTTTCATTTTATAAAAACGTGCAGATATGGAAGGACTCAAAAACAAAAGTAAACATCATCCCAAATCTTATATCAACCATACATACAAACTCTTAACTTTTTCAGTGTTTTTACTGTGTATACTATTAATTCATTTCACTCATGTGCACATCCATTCTTCTTGACTGCTAAGTGTACATACAAGGTCTTTGTGGCTTGGTTTATATTCATTTTTTTGTTTTATAAAAATCAGGACCTGATTACTATGCCCTTATTTTGTAACTAGACATGTTTTCATGTACCAATGCCTCATAGACTTTCCCCATGTTGTTAAATATTTTATATAATTTTAAATAGTAGCATAACCTATTATTTGATTATACCTAAACTCTATCACCTATTTTGGGGCATTTATTAATAGTATCTCCTTCATAAGGTGCTGTAAGGATTGACCTTTTTCTTTATGGGGGAGGACCTCTAAAATAATAAAAATTTATTCTCTCACAGTTCCATAGGTCAGAAGTCTGAAATCAAGGTATTGGCAGGGCCACGTTCCCTCTGGAGGTGCTAGGAGAGTTTCTGTTCCTTGTCTTTTTCATCTACCAGTGGCTTCAAGCATTCCTTGGGTGGAATACTACTCAGCCATGAAAAAGACGAAATTGTGCCATTTGTGGCAACACCAATGGACCTTGAGGGTATTTTGCTAAAATAAGTTAGATGGAGAAAGACAAATGCTGTATGATTTCATCAAAATATAAATAAAATAATAAATAAATAGTATAATTAAATTAATGAACAAACCCAACCAAACCAAAGCAAACAAGTAGATACCGAGAACAAATTAGTAGCTACCAGAGAGGGGAGGGGCTGGGGTTGATTTTGGTTTTAGAGCAATTAGAACATTGCCTGACACACAGTAAGCATTAAGCATATGTTTGCCACAATTTATACTTGAAAATTTTTCAATATTAAAAATGGTAGTAGTAATAGCCTTCAGTTAGTTCAGTTCATCTCAGTCGTTCAGTCGTGTCCGACTCTTTGCGACCCCATGAATCACAGCACACCAGGCCTCCCTGTCCATTACCATTGCCCAGAGTTCACTCAGACTCATGTCCATCGAGTCTGTGATGCCATCCAGCCATCTCATCCTTGGTCATCCCTTTCTCCTACTGCCCCCAATCCTTTCC
This sequence comes from Ovis canadensis, assembly GCF_042477335.2. NCBI lineage: Eukaryota > Metazoa > Chordata > Mammalia > Artiodactyla > Bovidae > Ovis > Ovis canadensis. The sequence goes on from NC_091253.1 coordinate 86,712,659, forward strand.
AGCATCAGGGTCTTCTCCAATGAGTCAACTCTTCGCATGAGGTGGCCAAAGTACTGGAGTTTCAGCTTCAGCATCATTCCCTCCAAAGAAATCCCAGGGTTGATCTCCTTCAGAATGGACTGGTTGAATCTCCTTGCAGTCCAAGGGACACTCCAAGAGTCTTCTCCAACACCACAGTTCAAAAGCATCAGTTCTTCGGTGCTCAGCCTTCTTCACAGTCCAACTCTCACATCCATACATGACTACTAGAAAAACCATAGCCGTGACTAGATGGACCTTAGTCGGCAAAGTAATGTCTCTGCTTTTGAATATGCTATCTCGGTTGGTCATAACTTTTCTTCCAAGGAGTAAGCATCTTTTAATTTCATGGCTGCAGTCACCATCTGCAGTGATTTTCGAGCCAAAAAAAATAAAGTCTGACACTGTTTCCACTGTTTCCCCATCTATTTCCCATGAAGTGATGGGACAAGATGCCATGATCTTCGTTTTCTGAATGTTGAGCTTTAAGCCAACTTTTTCCCTCGCCTCTTTCACTTTCATCAAGAGGCTTTTTAGCTCCTCTTCACTTTCTGCCATAAGGGTGGTGTCACCTGCATATCTGAGGTAATTGATATTTCTCCCGGCAATCTTGATTCCACCTTGTGTTTCTTCCAGTCCAGTGTTTCTCATGATGTACTCTGCATAGAAGTTAAATAAGCAGGGTGACAATATACAGCCTTGACATACTCCTTTTCCTATTTGGAACCAGTCTGTTGTTCCATGTCCAGTTCTAACTGTTGCTTCCTGACCTGCATACAGATTTCTCAACAGGCAGGTCAGGTGGTCTGGTATTCCCATCTCTTGAAGAATTTTCCACAGTTTCTTGTGATCCACACAGTCAAAGGCTTTGGCATAGTCAAGAAAGCAGAAATAGATGTTTTTCTGGAACTCTCTTGCTTTTTCCGTGATCCAGAGGATGTTGGCAATTTGATCTCTGGTTCCTCTGCCTTTTCTAAAACCAGCTGAACATCAGGGAGTTCACGGTTCACATATTGCTGAAGACTGGCTTGGAGAATTTTGAGCATTACTTTACTAGCATGTGAGATGAGTGCAATTGTGCAGTAGTTTGAGCATTCTTTGGCATTGCCTTTCTTTAGGATTGGAATGAAGACTGACCTTTTCCAGTCCTGTGGCCACTGCTGAGTTTTCCAAATTTGCTGGCATATTGAGTGCAGCACTTTCACAGCATCATCTTTCAGGATTTGAAAGAGCTCAACTGGAATTCCATCACCTCCACTAGCTTTGTTCGTAGTGATGCTTTCTAAGGCCCACTTGACTTCACATTCCAGGATGTCTGGCTCTAGATGAATGATCACATCATCATGATTATCTGGGTCGTGAAGATCTTTTTTGTACAGTTCTTCCATGTATTCTTGCCATCTCTTCTTAATATCTTCTGTTTCTGTTAGTTCCATACCATTTCTGTCCTTTATCAACCCCATCTTTGCATGAAATGTTCCCTTGGTATCTCTAATTTTCTTGAAGAGATCTCTAGTCTTTCCCATTCTGTTGTTTTCCTCAATTTCTTTGCATTGATCACTGAAGAAGGCTTTCTTATCTCTTCTTGCTATTCTTTGGAACTCTGCATTCAGATGCTTATATCTTACCTTTTCTCCTTTGCTTTTTGCCTCTCTCCTTTTCACAGCTATTTGTAAGGCCTCCTCAGACAGCCATTGTGCTTTTTTGCATTTCTTTTCCATGGGGATGGTCTTGATCCCTGTCTCCTTTATAATGTCATGAACCTCATTCCATAGTTCATCAGGCACTCTATCTATGAGATCTAGGCCCTTAAATCTATTTCTCACTTCTACTGTATAATCATAAGGGATTTGATTTAGGTCATACCTGAATGGTCTAGCAGTTTCCCCTACTTTCTTCAATTTAAGTCTGAATTTGGCAATAAGGAGTTCATGATCTGAGCCACAGTCAGCTCCTGGTCTTGTTTTTGTTGACTGTATGCAGCTTCTCCATCTGTAGCTGCAAAGAATATAATCAATCTGATTTCGGTGTTGACCATCTGGTGATGTCCATGTGTAGAGTCTTCTCTTGTGTTGTTGGAAGAGGGTGTTTGCTATGACCAGTGTGTTTTCTTGGCAAAACTCTATTAGTCTTTGCCCTGCTTCGTTCCGCATTCCAAGGCCAAATCTGCCTGTTACTCCAGGGGTTTCTTGACTTCCTACTTTTGCATTCCAGTCCCCTATAATGAAAAGGACATCTTTTTGGGACCTTATTAATACACTTTTCTTACATCCATGTTTATCATTCCTGTAGATGGTTTTAGATTTATATACCAAACTATCTCCATAAAGTTGTACCAGGTTAAATTGTGTCAGATCTATATGAGCTTCCTATTTCTTCAAACCCTTGCTAACTCTGAATATTATATATATATATTTGTCTTCACATTGCCATTCTTTGGTATTGCCTTTCTTTGGGGATTGGAATGAAATTGACATTTTTCCAGTCCTGTGGCCATTGCTGGGTTTTCCAAATTTGATGGCATATTGAGTACAGCACTTTCACAGCATCATCTTTTAGGATTTGAAATAAATCAACTGGAATTCCATCACCTGCACTAGCTTTGTTTGTAGTGATGCTTCCTAAGACCCACTTGACTCCACATTCCAGGATGTCTCGTTCTAGGTAAGAGATCACACCATCATGGTTATCTGATCACACCATTCTTTAAGTCAAAGAATGCTCTAACTATTGCATAATTGCACTCATCTCACATGCTAGCAAAGTAATGCTCAAAATTCTCCAAGCCAGGCATCAACAGTATGTGAACCATGAACTTCCAGATGTTCAAACTGTATTTAGAAAAGGCAGAGGAGAGATAAAATTGCCAACATTCACTGGATCATAGAGAAAGCAAGAGAGTTCCAGAAAAACATCTGCTTTACTGACTATGCCAATGCCTTTGACTGGGTGGATCACAACAAACTGTGGAAAACTCTTAAAGAGATGGGAATACCAGACCGCCTGACCTGCTTTCTGAAAAAGCTGTAAGTAGGTCAAGAAGAAACAATTAGAACTGGACATGGAACAACAGACTGGTTCCAAATAGGGGAAGGAGTATGTCAAGGCTGTACATTGTCACCCTGCTTATTCAACTTCTATGCAGAGTACATCATGAGAAACGCTGGGCTGGAGGAAGCACATGCTGGAATCAAGATTGCCAGGAGAAATATCAGTAACTTCAGATATGCAGATGACACCACCCTAATGGCAGAAAGCAAAGAACAACTAAAGAGCCTCTTGATGAAAGTGAAAAAAGAGAGTGAAAAAGTTGGCTTAAAACTCAACATTCAGAAAACTAAGATCATGGCATATGGTCCCATCACTTCATGGCAAATAGATGAGGAAACAATGGAAACAGTGAGAGACTTTATTTTCTTGGGCTCCAAAATCACTGCAGATGGTAATTGCAGCCATGAAATTAAAAGATGCTTACTCCTTGGAAGAAAAATTATGACCAACCTAGACAGCATATTAAAAAGCAGAGGCATTACTTTGCCAACAAAGGTCTGTCTAGTCAAAGCTATGGTTTTTCCAGTAGTCATGTATGGATGTGAGAACTGGACTATAAAGAAAGCTGAATGCTGAAGAATTGATGCTTTTGAACTGTGGTGTTGTAAAGACTCTTGAGAGTCCCTTGGACTGCAAGGAGATCCAACTGGTCCATTCTAAAGGGGATCAGTCCTGGGTGTTCTTTGGAAGGAATGATGCTAAAGCTGAAGCTCCAGTACTTTGGCCACCTCATGCGAAGAGTTGACTCATTGGAAAAGACTCTGATGCTGGGAGGGACTGAGGGCAGGAAGAAAAGGGGATGACAGAGGATGAGAAGGCTGGATGGCATCACCGACTCGATGGACGTGAGTCTGAGTGAACTCTGGGAGTTGGTGATGGACAGGGAGGCCTGGTGTGCTGCGATTCATGGGGTCGCAAAGGCTTGGATGAAACTGAGCAACTGAACTGAACTGAACTGAACTGAACTGAGCGACTGAAATGAACTGATGGGTCTTCGCCAATTTGAGAGGCAAACGGATTCTTTGATTACTAGTGAGGTTCAATCTGCACTTGTCATTTGGAATCCCTTTTTATTAATTGCTGATAAATAGCATTTCTTCATTTTCCTATTAGAGGTATTTATATTTTTACTATTGCTTTATGTAATTAAGATTAACTCTTGGCCACATATGATGCAGTTTTGCCTTGGTTTGCCATTTTCTTCTTAGTTTTATTCTTGGTGGCTTTCATATTTTTATGTAATTACATATTCATTTGTATGTTATTTGTCTTTGTAGCTTAGAAAGGTTATTTCCTATTGATCAGATAAGAATACTCACTTTCTTCTGGTTCTTTTATGGTTTTTACATTCGAATCTTTAACCTATCTGTGTTTATCTGATTGGGTGGTGTGGGGAAAGAGAAAATTTTATTTTCTTTTCCAAATGCTATTAGTTGTACCCAAACCATTGTACCTACACCCAATTAATTTTAAATGTAATCTTTATAACCTGCTATATCCTTATATATGCCCACTTGGGTCTATTTTTATAGCATTTCATACACGAGTATATTTTTGTAAGGTTAATTCATTTCTGTTAAGTTTGCTAATTTTACAACTTATATTGTTTTAAGGCAATACAAGACATTGAAAAAGAATGGGCCAAACCCACAGAGGTGCAGAGGCAGAAATTAGAGGCTCTCCAGAAAGAAGACAACCAAACAAAGGTGAATGAAATATTGCACCAAGAGAAATCTCTTGGAAGAGAGTTAGAGAAACATATTGGAATTGAGCTGTTTCTGTAATTTATAAACCCATCAAGCACTAAAAATGGGGCTCTTTTTAAAAATGAGAATACCTTCATTGATTTTCCTTATTATAAAATTAATAAAGTCTTATTGTTTAAAGATTCTAAAAAATACAATATGGTGTGCGTCCTTTGCCAAGTTAATTAATATAGACCCTCAACATTATTTTTAATGATGCAGAGTATTCCATTTTATGATTATGTTATCATTTAGCTAACCAATTTCCTATTATTGAAAGTCAGATTGTTTCCAGGATTTGCTTCTATAAATCATTGTGGCAGCGAGCACCACGAGGCCCAGGACTGAGTCTATCTAATTTATATAATACATACTTTATGTTCCCAACACCTGGTATGGTTCCTGGCTGAAGGTCCCTGAACACAGCAGCCAATATCGTCTGTCTTAAATATACGTTCTATTATTCTTTACATTATTTCTAAAGGTTCATTTTTTAAACTTCCATAAAGATGGTACAGTACCAATGGACATACCCCCCAAGAAGTATATGAGTCTGAAAAGTCATATTTTAACAGAAGAAATGGTCTTTGCTTCATTGTATTATCTTTTTAAAAAATCCTTTATACTTTACCAGTGCTCATCACAAAAGCACTGATTTTGAAGAAAATGCAAATAAAATTTAGATGATTCATTTATACTTAGGTTGATATAGAAGGCCATCCTTCAAAGTCACCATATTTTGAGAATTTTATTGATGAGTTGCAAAAAAAAAAAAAGAGTGAAAAAGCATATACTGCCATGATTTAGTATTTTCCTCCTTGGTATACTGAGAATTTGGAGAAGGAGATGGCAACCCACTTCAGTATTCTTGCCTGGAGAATCCCAGGGACAGAAGAGCCTGGTGGGCTGCCGTCTGTGGGGTCTCACAGAGTCGGACATGACTGAAGCGACTTAGCAGCAGCAGCAGCATACTGAGAAATCTTTCCGGGTAGCTCAGATGGTAAATAATCTTCCCTGGGTTGGGAAGATTCCCTTGAGTAAGGAATGGAAACCCACCCCAGTATTCTTGCCTGGAGATTCCCATGGACAGAGGAGTCTGGAGGGCTACAGTCCATAGGGTTGCAAAGAGTCTGACATGACTGAGCGACTAACACTTTCCCACTTTCCCATTGGTATTCCATTAAAGCTTTGTCTCCGAAATTTTGGAGTTCAGTTTCTCTGCCTGTTTGCAAATTTTTATACTTACAGCTTTTATTTAGATGACTATCATGTTGCTATTGCTTTGGACACAGTTACCAATTCTAAGGACATTGCTGATCTATAAACTTCTTAGTTTAGTAAGAATATTGTTTTTAACCGTGCTGCTATGCTCTAACAAAAGTTGTGTTTTTGCCATAAAACAAAGTTTGTTTTCTATGGTTGAATGTTTTACATCATTTTATCATACTCTTTTAATAGTGATCTTTAAAAACTCTCACTTTGAGTGCATGAATTTAGTCCTCTAAATTTTCTTTGCATTTTGTTTGAAGTCAATGCTTTGGTAGTTGGCTAAATATAAAGAATAAAAAAGATAACACAATGAAGGAGAGGCCATTTATTTTGTTAAAATATGTCTTATTTGTCAGATTCACATGTACTGCTTCAGGACAGGGTATGTGTGAGGGTTTTTTTTTTTTTCACTTGAAAAAAACTGAACCATTATTCAAGTTAACATGATTTTTCTCTTGAAGCATCTAAGAATACTGTTATTAAAACCAACGTTGTTTAAGTGTTTGTAAAAGTTCTCCTGCTAATGGAGTCAACACATTAACAACTGTTGCTTTACTTTATGTACATGTACAAGAAAACTTGGAATCGAAAATGAGTGAAATTAACTTAAAGGAGCAGTTATTTGATCTAAATCAGAAAGAGACTGCACTATGGTCCCTGGGCCACTGTTTGTGTAAATAAAGCTTTATTGGCACATAGCCACACTCACTCATGTATGTATTGTCAAATGCTGATTTTGTGCTAGAGCAGTAGAGGTGGGTACTGGCAACAGTGCTCATATGCCCACAGAATTGAAGATATTTACTACACGGCTCTGCAGGTAAGTTTGCCAAATGCTAATATATCTTCTTTTTCAGGTCCTTCTTAAAAGAACAAATTTCAGAAATTCCATGGTGGGCCCCTCGTTAGGACTTGGCACTTTCACTGCCATGGCCTGGGTTCAACCAGGGGAACTTAGATCCTGCAAGCTGTGTGATGTGTCCAATAAGAAAACAAAACTCATTTTCAAGTAGATAATCCTTTTAGATTTCTGTCCTCTGCTTTTCACACAGGCAGTAATACCAGTACTCCCCCCCCACCCCCCACCCCCCCACTCCCCGCCCCAACTTTGCATGCTAGGTGCCAGCTAGCATTTTGAGCAAGTTACTTATTCATCACCAACTTCTTAGAGAAATGGAGCTTAGCTTTTAATTAAAAACACTTTCACCTCTTTTAGAGCTCTGCAGCCAAGAGTGTATTACAGTTTATTACAAATGTTTTGTGTTACTGAAGAGTAAACAATTAAGGATTTATACCATATAATACAAAAGAGGTTTCGTAGCAAGAGGCATGAAACTACTCTAAACGCTCAGCGGCGGGATTACTCAGCCCCTGTCCCCACCACGCAGGTAACATCTGCCCACCGCCTGTCGTTTCTGATGTCTCCCCCGACCCAAAGGGAGGTGTGGCAGCTGAACGCACCTCCTAAGTTGAATGCATGGGCCTCAGTGCAATGAGCTGGTCCGACACGTGGCCGGGAGGGACTGGAATCCTTCCGCCACCTGGTACCGAGAGTTACCCGTCCCTCATGGCGTTTCCCTTTATCAGAGAGCGCTCACGTAGCCCTCAAAAGGGAGGTGTAAGTTACCTTGCTTCAGCAAAGGGTTGGGAAAGAGCCAGGTTGTTGCTGAGCGGCCTTCTTTCTGATTTAACCATGTGGTAAAGTGAGAACTACCTTCTCTAACACACACCTTCCACCCCATCAGATAGGGCCACGGTGTAGGCTGGCAGAACAAAGTGGAGGTCACTAAACTGAGAGCAGGCTACTTGCAGGCAGTCGCCAATGATCACTTTGTCGAAAGGTCCTCCACAGACATTAGCAGGACAGGATGCCAGGACCACAGGTGTGACCTGCAGCTGTCCTCTGTTCTTCCGTAACAACAGAAGCAGAGGGAAAAGCTAAACCTTAAATGTCACCAACATTCAACATTCCGTTGGCACTTTGGGGCCGTGAAACTTGACTTAGCAGACTCACTCTCGCCTTCACTTCATTACCGTTTCCAACGCCTCTGTCTCTGACAGTGAATACCACCAGCATATAAAGCAGCCTGTAAAAATTTGATCTCAGCTTAGTTGTTTTTCTTTTTAAACACAGCATCTTAAGCATTCACTTTTTGTTTATTCTGCTGCTCTAATCTACTGAGATAGAATCATAACCACTCATTCGATTACATCCTACTCTTTTCTTCCTTCATCGTTCACACACTGAATATTTTATTTCCACTATGTCTGAACACTGTAAAAAGAGCAGGGACAGGATGGTCGACAAGGACGCACACACCAGGAACTCGGGCAGCCCTGTCAGCACACGGGGCCGTTGTCTTCATCTGCGTCACCCGGAAGAAAAAGGTGCCTTCACTGTGACTCCATCCCAGGTGTTGTGTTAGAACGGCAGTAGCTTCTGACATGAGATTTTTCATCCGCTTCAAGCAGTCTTTTGCTTCCTCCATGCCCACCCCACTTTGGAGCAGTTTTTGGAGCTCGCCCGGGAGGTCCGGCACTATGGATACGTGCAGCTGGAACCCTGCACCTGTGACCACCCAGAACCGGGCTGCCAGGCCCTTCTTTCTGTCGGCAATGATGAGATCAGCTGCTGCATAACCCTGCCTGATAACCAGACCCTGGACGTCACTTTCCAGATGGACAGAGTGAAGTGCTGGCAGGTCACTTTCCTTGTGAGTATCTTGGCACCTTGCCTTTCCCATCATCTAAAGCCTTCATCCATGATTTTAAAAATCCTAGTATTTTTGGATGACCGTGTTGGTATCAGGGAGACAAGTTTGCCATTTGAATCAGTACCTTGAGTGGATTGGCATCTAAGCCACAGTAAGCATCATAAAATCCCATGGACGGAGAAGCCTGGTGGGCTACAGTCCATGGGGGTCGCAAAGAGTCGGACACGACTGAGCATGCGCAAAGCATCACCTAGTAAAACCTACCTATTATCTGGTACAAGTTCCTCACTCTCGCTATAGAGACACTCCTCTTCTCACCTTCCAACAGCAGACTTCTCTACTGCTTGAAGGGTATCTAAAGTAATAACAACATGTAGAAATAACAGCTACCATTTACTGAACGCTTAACACGTGCTCAGTGCCAATAAGAGCTCTATGCTTGGAAACTGGATGCTGCCCAGCAGAGCTATTCTTTTTTTTTTAATTAAAAAGTATTAATTTATTTATTTTTATTGGGGATAATTACTTTACAATATTGTGATGGTTTTTGCCATATGTCAACACTAATCAGCCACGGGTACACATGTGTCCTCCCATCCTGAACCCCCCTCCCATCTCCCTCCCCACCCTATCCCTCTAGGTTGTCCCAGAGCACTAGCTTTGGGTGCCCTGCTTCATGCATCAAGCTGGTCGTGTATTTTACATATGGTAATATACATGTTTCAATGCTACTCTTTCAGATCATCCCACCCTCTCCTTCTCCCACAGAGTCCAAAATTCTGTTCTTTACACCTGTGTCTCTTTTGCTCCCCTGCCTGTAGGATCATCGTTAGTATCTTTCTAAAATTCCACATTTATGCATTAATATACAGTATTTGTCTTTCTCTTTCTGACTTACTTCACTGTGTATAATAAGCTCTGGTTTCATCCACCTCATTAGAACTGACTCAACTGTGTTCTTTTTTTTTTTTTTATAACTGAGTAATATTTCATTGTGTATATGTAACACAACTTTCTCATCCATTCATCTGCCAGTGGACATCTAGGCTGCCTCCGTGTCCTAGCTATTGTAAATAGTCTAGTGGAGCTATTCGTAAGGATCTCTGGCATCACACTTGCATTGCCATGTCCTCCCAAGAGAGAGCTTTCTGACCAGACTTACTGAGTGCTTATTTGGACCATCTATGCTAGGCAATGACACATATGCTATTTAATTCTTTTTTTTTTCATTAAGAGAAAACAAAGGTCAATATTTATAAAAAGTAATTAGCATTTCTTAATTAAGTTCTTAAATATAACCCAGTGAGCTAAGAGGCATTATCCCATTCACACAGGAAATGGAGATTAACTAGTAGAGAAAACTCTACTAAAGCAACCATGACACCCAGCTACTAAATCCATGAAACCCATGGGGACTTTTTTAGCTGGCTCAGTACTGTGAGGGCAGAGAGACAGGCCTGTCTGCAGCATTTGATATGTCAATCATGTCTCCCTTTTCACGACTCCCCCTGCTTCCTCCTCTAATTTTGTGGGTTGCCTCTCCCTCTGACCACTCCTGAAATGCTGGTGTTTCCCAGGGTTCCATTTCTAGGATCTCTCCTCTACTTATCTCCCAAAGTCAGTTTCCCAGATGACCTGTCAACAGGTCCAATATTTCCTACCGCATTCTTAACATTTTCACCAAGTTTCACAGACACCTGAAGCTCAACCTTTCCCCAAACCAGACTCATCCTTTTCCATATGCCCAGCCTAGGGTTCTTCCTCCTGTGTCCCCTATCTTGATAAATAGGATTTCCACCACCACCCCTAGTTGCCAAATCAGCAATCTTGAAATTACCCCTGACTTTTCTCTTATGTTACATTTTTAATTGCTGATGCAGACAGACCTATCTGTTCTATGACACTGGTGGTGGTGTTCAGCTGCTAAGTCATGTCCAACTCTTTGCAACCCCATGGACTGCAGCACGCCAGGCTTCCCTGTCCTTCACTGTCTCCTGGAGTTTGCTCACATTCGTGTCCATTGAGTCGATGATGCCATCCAACCATCTCATCCTCTGCCGGCCCCTTCTCCTTTTGCCTTCAGTCTTTCCCAGCATCCGGGGCCTCTCCAGTGAGTCAGCTCTTCGCACCATCCTATGGCACTGCTGTCCTTCAAGACTCTCCTTTTCTCTCTGCCCTCATGTCTTGATCTCAACATTTGCTGCCTGGATGAAATCCCACAGCCTCCTAACCCTTCTCACTGCCCCACTCTTACCCTCTTGGGGTCAGAAGAATAAAACACATCATATGATTTCAGTCCCTTTAAACCATGGGAACTTCTTTTGTGGCCAACGTTTGGTATATCTTGAAATGTCCTGTGTGCACTCGAGAAGAATGTATATGCTGCCACTGTTGAGAATGCATATGTTGCCCTAACTCTAACCCTACAAATATCAGTTCCATCAAGTGGTTAATGACGTTCAAGTCTCCTCTATCCTTACACATTTCTCTCTACGTGTTCTATCAGCTATTGTCAGGCATGTTAAAATCTTCAAATATAATTGTAGACTTGTCCATTTCTTTAAATTTTGTTAGTTTTTTCCTTCTTGTCTTTTATAGATTATTTTATTATTCAGACATTCGTTTCTCCTTGTTTTTTTATCCACGCCTTTAAAATTTATGGTTACTTGAGTCTTTAATATACATCTGTTTAACTTATTACAGTCTATTTTCAAATATTACATCATTTCACAAAAAGTTTAAAAACCTTACAACAGTGTACCTCTGTTTGCCGCTTCTGTCCTTTGTGGTATTTGTTGCCATACATTATTTCTACATATATTATAGACCTCATACTGTGTTATGATTATTTTTGCTTTCAATAGTTAATTATTTTTTAATTAAAAGGGAAACTTTTAATTTTGATATAATTATAGATTCATATGTAGTTGAAAGAAATCCTACAGAGGTTTTGCATACACTTTACCCTTTTCTTCAATTATTACATCTTTCAAAACTAGAGTACAGTATCACCGCCCATGCTACTGACATTGATACCATGAAAAGTTGAGACATTTCCATCATCACAAGGATCTTTCATGTTAGCTTTTTATAGCTGCATCCACTTACTCCCACTCTCATCCCTCTTGAACCCCTGGCAACCCTAACCTGTTTGCCATTTTCATATTGTGTCATTTCAAGAATATTTTATAAAGCTTTTGGAAATAATGGATTATCTATGACTTGACTGTGGTGATCATTTCGTGGATACATGCGTGTGTCCAAACTCTTCAAATTGTGTACATTAAATATGTGCAGTTTTTTTGCACATCAATTATGACCTCAGTTAGAAAAAACAAACACTCACACACATAAGGCAAGGTTATGCACCGGTCAATTGATGCAGATATTGTGACCAGAGGTTCACAAGAACCTAAACCTATATTTCCCCTTGGACTGTGTATCAGAACTCACTAATGCAGTGCTTGTGGTGATTATAGAACATAGCTAGTGTGAACAACAAGAACTGACTGTGTTTAGGAGGTAAACATAAAATAAAAGCAAGGAATTTGTTACCTTAAAAAATAAGAGAATGTTACATGAACATATCACACAGTATGTAGTCTTTGGGAATTTTTTTACTCAGCATAATTCTCTGGAAATTCATTCAGCTCGGTGTGCATATATCAGTAATTTGTTTCTTTTGGCAGCTGAGCAGTGTTCCATGATATAGAATAGCCACAATTTTTTAAAACACTCACCCAAAGAAAGATACCTGGTTGTTTCCAGTTATTAGCCATTATGAATAAAGCTTCTATAAATATGGATTCATAGGTTTTTGTCTGAGCACAAGTTTTCATTTCTCTGGGATAAATGCCTAGGAGTGCAATTGTTGGAAGTTGTGTGTTAAATTTTTTAAGAAACTGCCAAATTGTTTTCAAGGGGGCTGTGCCAATTTATTATACATTCCCACCAACGATGTATGAGCAAGCCAGTCTCTCCACTTTCTCATCAGCATTTGGCATTGTCATTATTTTTTATTTAGTCATCCTGGTAAGTGTGTATTGGTATTTAATTGGGATTTTAATTTGCCTTTCCCTCATGGCTAACGATGTTGAACAGCTTTTCATGTGCTTATTTACCATCTGGGTATCTTCTTAGGTGATATGTCTTCATAATCTCTCCCATTTTCCAATTGGATTTTTTGTTTACTATTGAGTTTTGAGAGCACTTACATTCTAGATATTAGTCCTTTTTCGATATGTGGCTTGCTAGTACTTTCTCTCACTTCGTAGTTTTTCATTCTCTTCACAGGGTCTTTTGCAAAGCAAAAGACTTTAATTTTGATGGAGTTGTTTTTCTTTATTGTGTTTTCAGTGTCAAGTCTAAATTCTTTGCCAAAGTTCCCTTTTTCGCCTATGGAAGTCCAACTGCTCTAGGACCATTTGTTGCAAAGGCTATCTTTCTTCAATTGAATTGCTGTCATACCTTTGTAAAAAATCCGTTGGGCACATTTGTGTGGGTCTAGTTCTGTTCCATGGATCTTTGTGTAGACACACAGAGGGAGGCATAGATCCCTCTACCAATACAACATCATCATTCTCTTCTTCTGTAACAGCTTTATCAAGATATTATTCACATTCCACACAATATAAAGTGTACAACTCAGTAGCATTCAGTATATTCAGAGTTGTGTAACTATCATCACAGTCAATTTTAGAAGACCTCAAAAAGAAGCTCCATACCTTTTATTTGTTACTTCCTTGTCACCAGGCCTAGGAACCCACTCATTTACTTTCTGCCTCTATAGATTTGCCTATTCTGAACTTAGCATATTAATGGAATCATACATGGTACTTGTGAATGTTTTTTGAGAGGGAAACCCAAACAGAGACCAGAGGTCTTGCTAAGTTGAGGAGAAAGAGACAAAAATCTGTGAAGCGGTGGTTAAAACTTATGGGATAAAAGACTAAAGACAAGGGTTTTACACAGAGCAAGAGCTTCAGAGAGCACCTTTCAAATCTTTTGGCTAAATAATGATTTGTGCATGTGCGGGCAATGCACAAATTTGCATCTGGGAAGTCTGGGGAAAGAACCACTGAAAAGCAGCCAGTTGAACAATTCCAAAAGCAGGTTGAACAATTCAAAAACAACATACTGGTGTTTTTACTTAATGTTTCCAGGGCTCATTCTTGTTGTAGCATACATCAGTATTTATTCCTTTTTATGGTCAAATAATATTCCATTGTACAGATATACCCACTTGTCCGTTGATGGCTATTTCTACCTTTTGACTGTTATGAATTACGCTACTATGAACATTTGTGCAGAAGTTTTTTTATGTGGATATAGGTTTTTGTTTCTCTTGGGTATATACCGAGGAGTGGAATTGCTGGTAATTCACCATAGTGGTTAACTTTTATGGTTAATTTTTTGAGGAAAGTCCAGACTGTCGTTTACAGTATCTTCTCCAGTTTACATCCCTACCAGCAACATAAGAGGATTCCAATTTCCCCATATCCTTGCCTGTTCTTGTTATTATCTAATTTTTTAAAAAATATGGCCATTCTAATGGATGTAAAGTAATATCTCATTGTGGTTTTATTTCAGTCTTTTTTTCTCTCTGTGCTTAATTTTGGGTGGTTTCTCTTGTCATAATTTCAAAGTCATCAATCTTCTGTAGCATATAATGTGTGTCTTTCCCATTTGTTATACTTTTATTTCTACAATTATACTTAATTTTTCATCTCTAGAAGGCCATTAAGGTCTTTTTTATATCTTCCATTTCTCTCCTTATCATGCTATTTTTTTCTAAATTTTTGAGTGTGTGGAGCATATTTAAAATAACTTTTTATATTATGGTCTACTAATTCCATCAGCTCTGACATGTCTATTGATTGATTTTTCTCCTATTTGCAGAGTACACTTATCTCATACTTTGCACACCAGGTAATTTATTATGGTATGCCAAACACTGTGAATTGTACACTGTTGAATGCTGGATTTTATTGTATTCCTTTAAAGAAGATTGGACTTTGTTCTGTCACACAATTAAATTACTTGGAATTAGTTTTATTTTTTTGAAACTTGCTTTTAAGCTTTCTTAAGGCAGATCAAGAGAAGTTTGGAGGACTAATTTAGTACTTTACTTAATAGCTGCCGTTCTTAGAACTCTCCCTGTCTTGTTTATTATGCTATCTCTACTCAGGTGGATAGAAACTATTTCCAGGCTGGTTTAAGAGCTTTTGGAATTGTTCAACCTGCTGCTTTTCAGTGGTTCTTTCCCCAGACTTCCCAGATGCAAATCTGTGCATCTCCCACGCATGCACAAATCATTATTTAGCAAAGAGATTTGAAAGGTGCTCTCTGGAGCTCTTGCTCTATGTAAAACCTTTGTCTTTCGTCTTCTATCCCATAAATTCTAACCACCGCTTCACAGATTTTTGTCGCTTTCTCACCAACTTAGCAAGACCTCTGGACTCTGGGTTTCCCTCCCTGTGCTGAGTCTTGGAAACTCCTCCAGGCAGTAAACTGGGTAACTACAGGGCTCACCTTACTTGTTTTCTGCTTCTCAGGGCTGACAGTTCTGCATTCTCTGCTGTTCTATGTCTGAAAACAGCTGTTTCTCAGTTCAGTTTTTTATATTGATGCTGCCAGACCCATAGTTCTAAAATACAAATTTGTGTTATTATTCAGCTTTTAAAATCTTTTAACAAAATGGCCTGTTGCCCTTAAGATAAAGTTCAGACTCCTTCACTTAGCTTGTAAAACCTGTAACAGCCAGGGCTCTTTTGGTAGCAAATAGTAGAAACCAAAACTTCTGGCTCTTGTGGGGAAACAAAAAAAAAGGATTTATTAGAGGGGTATGAGATAATCCACTGATTTCAAGAAAAGGGTGGAAAAAAAAAAAAAAGACTGAAATAGAGGCTCAGGATAACCAAGAACCAGAGGAGCTCAAGATTTCTAGAAAACAGGGATTCTTTTTCAGGACCTGCTCTTTGGATCCTTCTGCCCTGGAATCAAATGAGAGACCCAGAGTATTTATCCAGTTGGCTTGAGCTTGGGTCACGTGCCACCCTCCAAGAGGGCAGCATTTCCTGACTGTCCTAGCTTGAGAGCCACAGTGAAAAGTTTTTCCCAAGGGAATTTGAAACTCTAGTACCAGAAGAAAAAGCGATCGATGCTGTAAAGCAAAAATCACAGGTGCTTCCTACCAGGCTTCCAGGCTCTGGCCCTGCCCTTCCTCTCTCAGCCCCCCACCCATCACAGCGAATGATTCAGACACACTCTAGTGTGCCAGGCTCCCTCGTGCCTCAGTGCCTCTGTGCTTTTTTTGTCTTCTACTGGGAACCACTTGTTACCACCACACCCCTCCCTCAAAAACACACACAGCAAACTTGGATAATTTATTCTTCTGCTCAGATAACACTCTCTCTCCACTCTCACCCCGCCAGAACTTCTTTACCTCCTAGTCTGGATTAGACGTCCATCCTGTTCACTTCCATAGACCTGTGTTTGCTTTGCTTATAATACTTATATCAAACTATGATGATGTATTGTACGTTCATGGCTCCCCAAAAGGCTGATGGCATCTTGGGTATAGGGATATTCTCATTTGTTTTGATATTTTGTGCAGTACATAATAGCCATTTAAATTCCTGCTGAATGTCAAGTAATATCTTTGCCTTTGTAGGGGACTCTGCTGGATACGGATGGGCCACAGCAAACTCTCAATCAGAACTTAGAGCTCAGATTTCAGTATTGCGAGGATAGTCACTGGCGGTGGTTTGTTATTTACACCAAACAGGTAAGATCTCAGGGCAGAGTAGGAAAACCTTCAGTGCTAAATGCTCTCTTGCATTGCTGGGGTGGACAAAGCACCTTGCCCTAACCCAAGTGGAGCAGAATATTAGAGTATGCCACGCATGCACTTTTAGGCCTGTAATACCATTTGTTTGTTTTGGTTTTGTTTTATTTTGTGGTTGTTCAGTTGCTAAGTCATGTCCTACTTGTTGTGGCCCCGTAGACTGCAGCATGCCCATCTTCCCTGTACTTCACTATCTCCCAGAGTTTGCTCAAACTCGTGTCCATTGAGTCGGTGATGCTATCTAACCAACTCATCCTCCACTGCCCTCTTCTCCTTTTGCCTTCAGTCTTTCCCAGCATCGGGGTATTTTCCAGTGAGCCGGCTCTCAGACTTGTTTTGTTTCACTCGTCACCAAAGCTTTCATATAAATTAGAAATAAATTTATTTACCAAGTAACAGAAGACTCGACTATCAGTGACTTAGACCATGGATTAGTTAACTTCTCAAGGAATCAATGATGGTAAACATTTTAGGTTTTTAGGCTCATATGGTCTCTGTTGCAACTACTTAACTCTATTGCTGTAGCACAAAAAGAAGCCACAGACAATATATAAACAAATGGGTATAGCTGTGTTCCAATAAAACTTTACTTATAAACACAAGTGGATAGGGTGAGATTTGTTTGCCAACCCCTGGCTTATACAATACAAATTTTTATCATCTCACTTATTAAGAACACTAGAGGGAGATGTTGGCATCCCTATAATTCTTTTGGCCTTTTCCAAGTAGAAAAAAGCAAAAGTCATACCCCAGAATCACTCCCCCCACCCCCACCCCCCCAGTAGACTTTCCATTTTGTCTTACTGGCCAGAGCTAGGTCACACGAGCACTCCTAGCTTCAAGGGAGTCTGGCTTCAAGGGAATCTGGGAATCAAGCATTTATCATAGAGGAACAGGATTCATAATCAACTTAAGAGAAGCATGAGTCATTGCCTAGAGCTGGGTACTTTGAAATTCCCAAATCAGGGTTCTGTTACTAGGGAAGGAGGGACAATGGCTTTTGGGTAGCAATAGTTAAATCTGAAGTAAATGTGAACTACTTAAAATTAAAAATCCATTAAAAATCTAATTTTCTATATGCCAAATCCAATTGGAAATTCTTTTTACTTAGCTAACTTAAACTATTTCAATTTGGAGTCAAAACTACAAGTGTTCTAAAACAAAACCAAAATAGCAAAGTAATCTTTGCATCAACATCATATTCAACTTGAGTACCTGGTGTGTGTGCTCAGGCTCACTTGCTCAGACTCCTCTGACCATGGGATTTTCCAGGCAATAATACTGGAGCAGGTTGCCATGCCCTCCTCCAGGGGATCTTCCTGACCCAGGGATTGAACCCACGTCTCCTGCAATGGCAGGCAAATTCTTTACTACTGCACCTGGTGATCACATTCAGTTCTGTGTTCCATGCAGCATTCCAGTTTTAGGCAACCAAAGCTCAATTTTAACATTCCACTAGTACAGTTCTGATCAAGAGATAATAGATATCCATGTCCTCTGAAAAACAAAGTACTAAATCAAAATCCCAGGTTAAAGAAATGGTCCCCCAGGTTCACCTTAAATATAAAACATCCTTAAGGAAGTGGTAGGATGGTTTGCTGAGGCAAGATCTGCAGTCACGTGGAAACACACAGAGAGATTTTGGCAGCGAAACCACCCCCTTCCCTCTGAATGCTAAGTGCGGTAGTTAAATTTTATTATGGTCTTTTAATCTAGTCTGTACAAATGAGTTTAAGCCACTAAGGAGAGGTGCAATAAACATCCTTTGAAAAGAGTCCTAGTAAGGTCTTATTTCCTTTGGAGTACGGATTTATCGATGTGCACCCAAGGGCTACTTCTGCAAAAGGCAGAAATGTGGTTTGTGTGCCTTGCAAATACAGAAAGAAGACTTGGCCCAACTCTTTCCTGGGCCCTTTAAACGGAAGCTTCATATATAGAGAGTGAGATTTATTGATTTGCTTATGTTTTATTTTTGGCTGTGGGGGTCTCTGTTGCTGCACTTGGGCTTTCTCTTGTTGCAGGGAGCAGGGGCTACTCTTCGTTGTGGTGCTGTGGCTTCTCACTGCAGCAGCTTCTCTTGTCGTTGAGCACAGACTCTAGGCACCTGGGCTTCAGTTGTGTAGGTGGATGGAATCGGTCTACACCCTGTGAGACACCATTAAACACCCCTCCTAGCTGCATCAGCTCAGGGTTTGCTGTCGTTTACCTGTTTCGTACCCTGATGTTTCATGGGTGACATATATGCAGAGATAAACAGGGTTCATTCTTAGCTAAAGCAGGAAGGCAAGCTTTGTGTCTGCATATAAACCCCACATCCGTGACTCTTTTCCTTATTGGTGGCAACCTTTTCTTTCCCCTCTTTTCTCTCCTCTTAAATAAAATGCAACCCATCTCTGTAAAACTCTGAAACGCCCCCTCCGTGTAGCCCCTTCACCCTCTAGTTCCACTTTGTATGTCCTGTCCTCCAAAAGCTCTCTACATCGGCTGCCATAACCCGAACTTTCCCTCCCTCTCCCCTCTCCTCCTCTCTGTCATCCTCTCACCCCCAAGTTCAGGGACCATCCATGAGCACAATTTATACTAAATTTCTCTGGCCTCAGGCTTTGAGCTTCTGTTGTCTGAAACCTCAGTGGGGCCAAATGAGAAATGAGCAGTCCAAGAGCTGAGAGCAGAAAAATGAGCAGGAATAAAAGAATCTGTGGGAAAGGAGCAAAAGGGAAAATCACAGGGGAACCTTAAGTTTGGCACATGGTATAAAGTTCCTAGAGAAAGGAAAGCCTCAGCTTTTGTGCAGCAAGATGTATATGACATGTGTCTTGCCACTAGCAGTGATGAGCCGTCGATAAGCCACAGTGGTGTTTGGGGCAATGGTCAGTCTTGACAGTGAATGACTAAAAATACCAGGAAAATTTAAAAAGGAAGAAAAACGACTAATTTTGTCTTCAGCAAGAGCCATAAGGTGCTAATATAGCCTTTCAAACAGGTTAATATGCATGCCTACTTATAGGTCTCTCAATCATTCAGTTCAGTTCAGTTCAGTTCAGTCGCTCAGTCGTGTCCGACTCTTTGCGACCCCATGAATTGCAGCACGCCAGGCCTCCCTGTCCAGCACCATCTCCTGGAGTTCACTCAGACTCATGTCCATCGAGTCCGTGATGCCATCCAGCCATCCCATCCTCGGTCGTCCCCTTCTCCTACTGCCCCCAATCCCTCCCAGCATCAGGGTCCTTGCCAGTGAGTCAACTCTTCACATGAGGTGGCCAAAGTACTGGAGTTTCAGCTTCAGCATCATTCCCTCCAAAGAAATCCCAGGGTTGATCTCCTTCAGAATGGACTGGTTGGATCTCCTTGCAGTCCAAGGGACTCTCAAGAGTCTTCTCCAACACCACAGTTCAAAAGCATCAATTCTTCGGCGCTCAGCCTTCTTCACAGTCCAACTCTCACATCCATACATGACCACAGGAAAAACCATAGCCATGACTAGACGGACCTTAGTTGGCAAAGTAATGTCTCTGCTTTTGAATGTGCTATCTAGGTTGGTCATAACTTTTCTTCCAAGAAGTAAGCGTCTTCTAATGTCATGGCTGCAGTCACCATCTGCAGTGATTTTGGAGCCCCCCAAAATAAAGTCTGACACTGTTTCCACTGTTTCCCCGTCTATTTCCCATGAATAGAAGATTGACTATCATCATTTGATTTGATTGTGATTAGAGGCGGTTTTTATTATTTGTTGCTCATAAAACATGAGCTGTTTACAAAGTAATGGGAAAAAATGGGATGTACGGGAGCAGTTTTGAAAAAGATTAGTAATGAGATCCTGGTCATTTTTAATCTTTTAAAAAATGTACTGCAAGTATATCCCTGTAATTGAGAAACTTTATGGTTACTTGCTGGTTACATCTTATGAAATTAATGAAAGTCAAAGAACTCTAAATTCTTAAAAGCATACTTTTGGAGGACAGGGCACAAAACCTGCTTCTCAGTATGAAGAGGGGAGGAAGAGAATGAAGTCTTTAACTGACAGAGTTCTTTATTTCTGGGTTTCTTAGGCTTTTTTGCTGAGTAGCTGCTTGAAAAAGATGATTTCAGAAAAGACGGTAAAGCAAGCTGCAGAGAATCCAGAAATGGTAAGTGCTCTTATCCGCGTCTGTGTTTCAGTTTGTTTCCACCATCAGCTGGCACTAAACTACACTGATGTGTTTCCCCGGACACAGTGAGTCCGGTCTTCCAGTTCAGTTCAGTTTAGTCGCTCACTCGTGTCTGACTCTTTGCAACCCCATGGACTGCAGCACGCCAGGCTTCCCTGTCCATCACCAACTCCCAGAGCTTGCTCAATCTCATGTCCATCAAATCAGTGATGCCATTGAACCAGCTCATCCTCTGTCGTTCCCTTCTCCTCCCACCTTCAATCTTTCCCAGCATCAGGGTCTTTCAAATCCAGGGACAAACCCAACTGCCCAGAAGTGAGCTTCTCAGCTCTCTGGGAGCTCAGTCTTCAGAATTCAAGCCAATTTCCCAGGGAGAAGTCAGTTGTCCTTGGATTGCTGAGAACTTGCTAACCCTCTATTCTGTATCCTTGTATTTCTGCCTTCTCCCAAATGGAAGATTCCAGATTTACCATAAAAGCAACAACATGGACAGAATCAGCAAGGCAGGTAAGAGCTTAAATAAGCTCTGAAGTTTTGTCTCTAGATAGAACTCACAGCCTCTTGATACTTCCACTGTACCAAATTAAAATGCCTTTAGCATTTGGGAGAAGCCATCGGGTAAAAGAAGCTCTCAAGGCTATAATTTTTTCTCAGTGTAAAATTTATTTTTCTTGTCTCCATCTCTTCAATAAAGGCCTAGTTACTCACTGTAAGTGTTGATGCTGGGGCTGTAAAGAGAGTTCCTGAGATTCTAAACTTTCTACTTGCCTTGTCACCATCAGGATACAAGCTTGTCCCAAGTAAGACAGTACAGTTTGATTTTTTTAAATGACATTTATAAACATGAATTGTAGGATAACACACTGGGCTTTAAAAATACAACAGAAAGTATTTGAAAACTTTTCCTAATATTATAATTTTAGTGTATTATAAGAGGGCAGATTATACCTTTCGTTTAACATTGATCTTTACTTGACTTTGCAGCTTTTTTTCCTCAGAAAAATGTTGCATTTTATACTTACTTTTCTTTCTTCTAGAACTCAAAATATTTTCCCAGGGAAGATAAAATTCACTGCCCCTTGGTGTCTGAACACTTCAAAATGTGCTAGAGAATAGCAAATCACACCAATAAAACAATCAAGGATGCTTTTTTTTTTAAAGCATAATAAAATCTAACCTCCTAAGAAGGATGGACCCGTTTAGGTCTCAATTTAAATATATGTATATGATAAATATGTATAAACATAAATATACCATGTATCATTTTATATATGTATGTGTATATACAGAGAGAAAAGCAATTAATGTACCCCCATTAAAAGGGAGAAGTGCTCTCAAATGTGGTTTGATAAAGTGTAAGCTACTTGATGCAGGAAATACTTGTACAATGAATATCTAAGAGTTTTCTCTACAATAAGAGGAAGTAGTAACCTATTTAAAGTTTTCAAGAAAAACAACCACACCATCATATTCCATAGATTCGCATGCAAATTAAAATCTATAATTTATCTTGGTGACTGATAGCAAAAGCAGCATGGTAGTCAATAAAACTTGTATTGCCTTACCCAAATACTCATCAAGTTTTATTTTCACAAACTCTTTATTTCTTTCCTTATGTTGGTTCTTAGAAAGAAGTTAAGATTTTTCCTCTGAAAATTGGATGGTGTTGGAATAGTTCACATTTCAAAAGAATGTTGTAGGAATAGCCCACATTTTAGTCTGGAGTTTCATCTATTATTACAAATCCTTGGGTAGAATGGGACCCTGGAAAGGAGATAGAAAAGACAGATCATCTCTTTGAACTTTGACTGGATCTCCTCGCAAAGTACAGTTGATAAGAACAAGTCACTTTATGGAGCTTAAAGTAACCATATAAATGTTAGACTGTGACATTTACTCATTTTCTAGGCAAAACATATGAAGCCTGAATTGACACCTATCACTTATAGAAGTCTCATAGACCAAAATTTACAAGGCAGAATAAATTAAAAGATTTTATAACTGTGAAGAATCTGGGGAGGGAAAGAAAAACTGAGAAAACTGTAACCAACTGAACCCCATAAACAAAGCAGATGGTCCCTTGAGAGATTAAATAGTACTCTTTTATCCTGGTAAGAAGGAAGAAGTGAAAGAAGAAATTTAGTGCTAACTAACTTAGAGTTAATTAGCTTAGTTAGCTTTAGGCAATGGTTTCAAAGGTTAAGACTTGAACTGCTTATGAAGAGATGATTAAGATTTGAAGTCAAATGAATGCGCTAAAGAAAAATGTAAACATGCAGCAAAAAAAGAGTTAAATTCTTAAGACAGTATTAACTGAAAAACCAGAAAGGAGAAAAATGTGTAACATTATTCTTAGAGCTATGCTCTTATACAAGAACCTAAATTGATTTTTTTCAATATTTGCTACTTTTAACTAGAACAAAATTAAAGGATTATTTTATTTGAAAATAAACTATATTAGTTAGGAGTAATTTTGACTGCCAATAACAAAAAACAAAACAAGACAAAATAAGTGTTTTGGGCAAGATAAAAGTCTGTTTCTCTCTCATCTAAAAGCCCAGAAGCAGGCATAATGGGGCTGTGTGGTGTCACCAGAGACCTTTCTGCCCTGCCATCTTCAGTGTGTGGCTTTTACCTCATGCCCAGGATGGCTGCTGGAGATCCAGCCATTACATGCACATTCCAGACAACAAGTATAAGGAGAGTATGCAGAAGCACTCACCCTTTTTCTTTAATGAGGAGTCTCAGAGGTCCCACATAGGATTTCTGCTTATAGCTCATTGTCCAAGAGTTAGTCATATCGCAGGCCCCCCCCCCACCCCCAGCTGTAAGGAAGTCTGGTAAATGTAGTCTTTTTGCAGAGTATGTTGTCTTTCCAAATAAATGTGGGTGTTACTACTAAGAAACAACAGAATGAATAATGGAGTAGGCTAACAGCAATCTCTGCTGTGTAAAGAAATCTACAAGACACCAAGAAAAGAAAGCACATGGATTTTATGTAGTACGTGTATTCCCTGCATACAGGATATAAGGGCTTCCCTGATAGCTCAGTTGGTAAAGAATCACCTGCAATGCAGGAGACCCTGGTTCGATTCCTGGATTGGGAAGATCCTGTGCAAAAGGGAAAGACTACCCACTCCAGTATTCTGGCCTAGAGAATCCCATGGACTGTATAGTCCGTGTGGTCGCAAAGAGTCAGACAGGACTGAGTGACTTTCACTTTCATTCCTAAGGAGCTTCTGAAAGTGTATTATCATCATTATAATTATCATTATTTATATATTAAACCATAATCTGAATACATGAGAGTTATCAGAAATATGCTAGTAAATATTTTCTGAATTGAAAAACTATTTTTAAAATAGTCTATACCTAGTTTGTTTTTATTAGTTTATATAACTTTTCCTTAGGTTTACTCAACAGCAGGTCTGAATCTCTAAATTGGTCTTCTGAAAAATGGCAAAGAACAAGGTGGCCGTCTGACTCCAGCTTGCCTCATACCTCCCCTCCCCTCCCCAGTTACCATAACCATATATATTTCTCTCTCCACTTCTCTTTCATTGGGGGTGAGATCAGACAGTGTAAGAGGCCATTGGGTGCTTTGAAGTATGTTCCTGTTCTATGAGGAGAAGGGGAAACACCAAGGCCAGTGCTATCTGATGTTGTAGGATCAGCAGCCTCTTCATGGCTTGTCCAGTTCAGAAAACAGAAAAGGTACTGACATTACAGCCATCATAAGAATGGTCCAAGCATAGCAGGAAGACAGTTTCAGAGAGCCGGAGGGGAAGGAATGAAGAGTTATGCTATCAACAAAAACTCTCTGTTGAGAGAGAGAGTGCAGGAATCCTGCATTATGAAAAAAAGGATTAACTCCCCCCCTCCAACTTGATCACCCTGGTATATAAAATATAAAAAGCCTACTGAAATGAGTCAAGGGAACAAGCTATATCAGAAATTGCTGAACAATTCTAGTGTGTTTCATTTTTACATAGGGAGAAGGAAGGGAAGGAGACTAGGAGAGAAAAATTCCAAGAAGTTTCCCCCAACTTCGGTATTTCATTGCACAAGACTACTTACAGACTATCAAGTAATGCTGTAAAATGATAAAATAACAAAACACAAGGCATCGGAACATTGCTTTCTCATTTATCAAGACCTAATAATGATTTTTTAAAACTATTGAGATAGGCTGCAAATATATGGACATCTCTATTGAGAATACTAACCTAAAGGAAGTCCTATGTACCCTTCAAAGTGATATATTTTACAGGAAAAATTAAGTTAATCATAGTTAAAAATTAATCCTCTTTTGCAGTACCGTGTTATTTATCTCACTTATTTTGTAATGTCCCACTGTATATAGGGGGACATGATCTCATGAATCATAAGCAACTTAGTTAATTCACCCCCTCATTCTATCATTTGCCGATGCCTATATTTACTATATATAGTGGCTAGAAACTGAGAATCCAGAGTCAAGGAGTTTATTTGTTGGAAAAGAAAAGCAATTAGTAAAGAGACATTTAGGGTGATAGAGTGATAAGCTGAGATACACGCCGAAAGCATAGTTCTTCAACAGTGTTCTTTTCTTTTTCTGTTGGGCTGGCTAAAAAATTCTTTCAGGTTTTTCAGTACGCTTGGATAAACCTGAATGACCTTTTTGGCCAACCCAATATAAGAAAAGTCTAAGAGTCCTTTCCCCTAAACCCTGGCTAGGAGACTGACCTTGGTGTGCTATGACTTTACCCTCTGACCTCCAGCTTCCAGCCGGGGTCACCCATGGGGAAAGCCAGTGAGGTGGGAGGAGATGGAGACCAGGGTATTTATTTCTCTGACTCCGTCCCTGCTGGGTCTCTGCGGTTGGCCCAGTCCTCGACTGGGTGCCACAGCTCCTGAAGCGACCTCTCCTACCTGCTGCTTTGGCCGCTCTGGTTCCAGTACCAGCTGCTCCCCTCACCCCTGCAGACCCAGAAGTGGTGAGAACCGACACCCACCCCAGCCCCTCGCTACTCACTACATCCTTTCACTGGTGCACTTTGATCCTTCCCACACCTCCATTAAGCAGTTCCTTGTAGAAAACTCCCTCAGTTACCCTGGGAGTAAGCCATCTGCTTTCTGCTGGGCCCCTTACTGTTATATTAAGGTTTCCTTATGTGCATGAGGTATATTCAAGTGTCTTAAACTTTAGTTTGATTCTTCTCTTGATTAATGATGCCTTTTGATTAATCAGAGCCCCATTTGGCTTTGGTTCAGCATATGGATTGGAGCTCTGTGGATTATTTCTGGATTTAGGAGTTCATTTTGTGTGAAGTCCTTTTAAAAGCTGTGTTAAATCACAAAATCCATAGCAGCCACCAACGTTAAACATTAAGCTTCACTTCACTTTCAGGGACTCAGTTTCTGAAACGCTGAGGTACTTGGAAACGAAGGGGGACTGTGCAGATGACAAGCAGGTGTCCTGCTGACTGGCAGCCTTCGGGACCATTAAGAGGATTATTGTGGAAGGAGAAATGTGCTGGTTAAATAGATTATTTGTGTGCTCGCTTCTCTGGCTGTGCTGACTGACATTTCACTAATCTATTTAGCAGATTGAAGTTCCAGAACAAGGCAAAAGTAAAAAATACCACATTCAACAAAACCAGGTCTGTGAGTAAAATTATGTAATGGGTATATTATAATTTTGATAAATCTGCCTGTTTTTCCCCTTTTAAGTAACCAAAGTCATTCTACTTTTAAGATTAAGCCAGAATTCTCTTTCTCAGAAGCTCCTCCATGCAGACTGGTCCAATTGGACAACCATCACAGAAACATAGTGTTTTTACTGTAGAACCCAGTTGGGCTAGGAGAAATGCTTTCTTGAATTTACATATACAAACGTTCCAAGAAGAACACAAAACTCTAGTGATTTTCTTCTTTACTTCATGCAGTTTTTTTTTTAATGTTCTTTCTCGTATGTATGTTTTAGTTTCATAGACTTTCTGCAGTGTATTCTGTATAAAACAGCCTTTAAGTGGATAAACTGCTTTTTCAAGCGTTTAGGTCTGCTGTGCAGATAACAGTAGCCATAAATATCGTAATAGAAAGCATGAATACACTCATGGCCAGACACCATGTCAAAGTACTTTTCTGTGGATTAACACATTTATCCTCACCATGATCCTGTATCATTGGTACTGTATCACTATTCCTCAAATCAGCTGAGGAAACTGGGACACAGAGAGGTTAGGTGATTTGCTCCAGGTTGCACAGTTGTCAGTGGTAGCAGGCAGTCTGATTCCATAGCTGTGTCCTTAACTAACTCTTCCTTTTGAGGTTCGGATCTTAGTGGGGGTGAATGAAATAAAGGTGGCCTCTAAGTAGCATTGAATGGGATTCACTATTGGTTCAGCTCCTGTCACAGAGCCTGCTGTGTATATAAAGGTAGTTAGTATATAAGTACAGTATTTATAAATATATAAGGTCCTTCCTGGAGTGGATAAGCTCAGAGAAAAATTTTAAACACAGACTAAAAGCAGACCTCTCTCTCTTACATAATAACAGCACTTCTGGCTGCTTACATCAGAGACAGGCAGTGAGAACTCCACCAATTACTGGCTGTGTGTCTTCAGGCAGATCAAAAAACTGGATGTGTATAAGGGATGCTTGGAGCTTATTAAAATGCAAATTCCCACCCCAAAAGATGGATCCAGTAGACCAGCATTTATAGCAAGAATGCCATTGGGAAACACTGCACCAAACTTCTTATTTATCTTTAAGATAATTTCATCACTTAAATTCATCCATGTCAGCAGCATAGTATGGCATAGAGCTGTGGTTCTCAAAGTTGGCTCTATAATGATATCATCTGAAGAGCTCAAAAAACATGATGGCTGAGCCCCACTCTCAGAGACTCTGATTTATTAATAAGTTTTTCTGAGGGGCCTGGCAGTGGGATTTTTTAGCTGCCCAGGTGATCTAAAGTATAGCCAGGATTGAAACCATTACTCTAAAAGAGTGGTTCTCAGAGTGGGGTCCTTAGACCATCAGGGTCAGCATCCCTTGGGAACTTACTAGAAATTCAAATTCTCAGGCCCCAACCGTATTGGACCAGAAGCTCTGAGGCTGGGGCCCAGCAATCGTATTGGGCAAGCCCTCCAAATGAGTCTGATGCACGCTTGAGTTCGAGAGCCACTGTCCTAGAACGACAGAGATGCCAGTCAGTCAGCGCAGATGAACAGCAGTGCTAAGGAGGTGAGCCTCGGTGATGCTCTGAGCAGGGCCAGCAGGTTGGAAGGGAGCCTGGTGCCCAACTATATTGAATTCCAACTTACTTTATCCAACCTTTATAGAGAGCTAAACCTGAGCTAGGTACTGTTATAATTGCTTTCCACATATAACTCACAGCAACCCAGATATTATCATCATCCTTGGTTTGTAGCCAAGGGAACTGAAACAGAAGAAAGGTTAAGTAACTTGCCCAAGGTCACTCAGCTGGTAAATGACAGAGTTAGTATCCATGCCCAAACACCCTTTGTTATTTAACAAATAAAATTTTTGTTGCTGTTGTTCCTTTAACTACTCTGCCATGAGGCCTATCAAGACAAATTCCTCATGGGGGGTGGGGGGGGTGGAATTGTAGCTGCTCTGGTGAGCTGCCACACATTTACGTCACCAGGGCCAAAACCCAGTCTCTGTGGCTCTGTCTTAGAGAGTTTATAAACACTGAAAGTCGACTATTCACTCACTGAAGGTCTGCAGCAACCGTAACTTCTTAAAGTATGTTAAAATGTCTATAATCCTTTTTTGTAAAACTTTATGAGTGATGTGCACTAACGACTTTGGTGAAAGTAAAAACAGAAAGTCCTGTCTTTAACAGATGAGGAAAAGATAAGAGAGGCAGGGTTCGAGTGTTACCTGGAGACACTCCAATGCCTGCAAAGGTGCTCTGGACATGCCTCTTCATACCAGTAGGGGACACCCTCAGCAGTAACAGATGTATACCTGCTCCTGAAACACAGCTGCTACAGGATAAAAACCATTTAAAAAAATTATTTATTTACTTGGTTGAGCTGTGTCTTCACTGGTTGTGGTGAGGGGGGCTGCTCTTCATTGCAGTGCAGGGGCTTAGGTGCTCAGCGACACGGTGGAATCTTCCTGGACCAGGGGTCAAACAGGTATCCGCTGCATTGGCAAATGAATTCCTATCCACTCTACCACCAGGGAAATCCAGGGTAAAACCATTTAAAACAATCATTGCTTAACAGATATAACCTTTCTGTTGCCTTTTTAATATTAATCTTTGGCTTTTTAACTATTATTGTTGTTATGGAAATTACTTCCTCTCATATGTATTTCTGACCTCTCTGTTTACTTTGTAACAGAAAGACTATTCTAGTTTTCCACCAAGAAAAAGCAAGATTAAGATAGCTGAAGTTGACTGTGGTTTTGGGAACGTAAAGGAAGATCTTTGAAGACAAAGTCTAACTTCTTAAAATGGCCTTAAAAGTGATCTTGACCGTGAAAGGGCTTGGCTTCCTACCACCTATAGAAGAAATGTGAGCCGTCCCATCTTTTTCCTGGATGGACCATATTCATCAAGACTACTTCAGAACTCTGTTTATCTCAAGATTAAAAGAAAATGAAGACTACCTCAGAACTCTGTTTATCTCAAGATTAAAAGAAAATGGAAACCAAAGTTATACAGTTTGTTTTTAATGACTTATAAACGACAAATGGCGAATCTGAATCAATTAGTACAATCCTCCTTCTTTTTTCTTCCCCTAAAATATATATTGACCTGGCTTCATGAAGCCTTTTATATGTTCTGATATTGCATGAATGAAAGACCTAATCTAAAACACTACAAATGCATTTGGGGTTAAGATCTGAAGACATGACTCATCAGCTGTGGCTCTAAGAAATGGAATCATTGAAAAAGAAATCTGGACTTCACTGATCCGTCCAAAGCATCAGAACAAGGAAGTGATGAAACACCAATTTGTTTTCTTATATAACTCTGAGCCTACCAAGATGGATGTACTCAAAGTAGTAGGCTGCCCTGTCCTCTGTTTCTCCCCAGTTGTAGTTGCATTCTGTCCTTAGTATACTGAGTTCAGTTCAACAGTCATAAGGCTATTTTGTATATTTTTATTTTGAAAACCAAGGGGACCCTTCACTCAATATCAAATATCTTAGCTTTAAAACTATGCATACTTTTTCATTAGACTTTTCCTTATCCAGTTTCAGTTCATCATGATAATAGATTTATACACAGAATTAATATTGCAATAAGGGTGAGGGACAGAGGAATCAATGTAATCAGATAAAGTGTGATATTCCAATGTTCTTTTCTAACTGTGTTGTATAACTAATTATATAATAAATATGAATATATTCTAGTGAATGTAGAATTTATTGGTGAAAAAATTCTGTGAATGATTTTTTGAAGTGTAGCATCTATTAAAGCCCTATTATATTTATAAAGCAGTGTCTCTAACCATAACTCCTAAGGCCATGAAGTTTCATTTTTACATTTTAGGAGATGGTGGGACATTTTTGCAAAGTGGAATGATCCCAGATCACCCATGGTGAGTGTTTTAATGAGCTAAGATATATTTTCCAATTAAAATAGAAGCTTATTCTCTATTTTGCCAATTTAAGAATAGTCAAAAGTCTATTTCTTTTTAATAGCAAATGCCTACACTGTGTAAGGATTTATTGAAGACCTTAGAAATGCAAAGAGGATTTGTATTTGGAGTGAGAAAATGTATATATTAGATGGAACCATATTTAACTGCTGTGTTGTAGGTCAAAAATAGTTGAATGTTAACCCTTTAATGTGTTGCAACTTGATGCATAGTTGCAAATAATCCAAGACAGCGTGGGAGTAGGTGTCCAATGTGTAGTGTGGTCCTATGTGTCATAGGAAGTTGTGGGGGGTGGTCAAGAAGGCCTGAGGTGAAGAGGGACTTTGAAAAAAGAGTAGAGTCAAGCAGAGGCAGAGGTGGGGCACACATGTAGAAAGAAATGATCGACTCTGGTGGGAGAGCAAGTGCATGTCCAGGGAAGGGTAAGCAAACGTGCTCTGCGCTAGCAAAGCCTGAGGTTAAGGGAGTGATGAGGAGCCAAGAGGGACCAGCACCTATGCCTACAGGACTGCAGCATCCCCGTAATATAAGTAGAGCAATTCACCCCTGTTTGATGATGGCAAAAACAGAAGCATTGAATTTAATAGTTTTTTTTTCCCCCAAGACATTGAGATCACCATCAATATAAAAATATGAGAATAAAAATACAAGTGATGAAGTGCATTCCACAGTACATACTGTGAAGAATAAATGAACCGAGACAGTGGGAAACAAACTTCCTCAGCAGTTATGCAAGAGAAGAAGGAACTATTAATTAATTAGCTCCTATGGGGGTTACTGGGCCTTCCTTTATCTGGAAGGAATTGGGGGGTTAAATCACTTCTGGATCAAAGCTACTTCATTATTGGGTTAAAAAGCCTGACTTCCAACTGCCAGAGTGACCTTCCCAGCTGCAGGCTCTGAGAGAAGATGGCCAGTGAGACCCCATCACTGCCTGGGGCGAGGTCTTCACCCTCAGATGTGATGCTGAGGTAGGACCTTCCCGACAGCAGAGCCATCCGCCCCAGCAAGACATCTGAAGACATCCTCCTGGGTGTGAGTTATGCAGGTAGGCAACTGCTAAATTCGTTCAAGTAACTCCTAAGCGGTGTGGTGTGGCTTTGGAAATCAGCATATGCTTTAATCTATGGATTTACTCCTCATTCATTTACAGTCATCAACATCACTTCTGTCCATGTCGAGACGTACGTATATGTTTCTACCGCTATTCAGACTCCTAAAATAACTGGCACTTTGCCCACAGGCAAACATACTTGAGTCTGAAAATATCACAAAAATAGTTACGGGGAAGAAGGTCAGAGCTGATTCAATGGTGGTTCGGCCCTGAAATCTGAGCCCCGTTGGGACCCATGGAGGGAAGCATGTGTGGGCTTTGTCTGAAGAGCCGATGGATTCGTCAAAGCCACTGGTGAGTGTCCAGCTTGCACACATCCCCGTGTGGACAATTGGGAAGCAAATTTTGTGTGAAATATGTACATTAGAAATTACCTTAAGTTCCCCCTCAGGGTGAATTTAAGAAGAGCTGAGGGATCTTAATTTGTGGAAAACCAAAAAGGTTACAAGCCTCAGTGGGGAAATAATGGCCAAAATGATCCTAAAAGGCAGAACGAAAGTAAACCACGCCGTGGGGGCAACGACTTCCCCAGAGGCTTTATGGTTCTCTCTCCTTCTGCTGTGGGTGGATGGTGGTCCACCAGGCAGGCTGAGGGAGGGGCCCGTGTGGACTCAGGTGGGAGATGGAGTAGAAAGCCCTTCTCTCCTTCATGAGGAAGCTCTTGACCCTGCCATCTGTGATCCCAGAAAAAAAGTCAAGAGAAAGTTAGGTACTTTTTTCTGGCTCACACCAACCCAAAATAAGACATGCTGAATTAACTTACAAAAAGTGTGGCAAACTAATAATCCCTCATAAGATGGCTTGAAAAGAAAGTGAAAGTTGCTCAGTCGTGTCCAACTCTTTGTGACCCTGTGGACTATAGTCCATCAAATTCTCCAGGCCAGAATACTAGAGTGGGTAGCCTTTCCCGTCTCCAGGGGATCTTCCAACCCAGGGATGGAACCCAGGTTTCCAGCATTGCAGGTGGATTCTTTACCAGCTGAGCCACAGGGGAAGGCCAAGAATACTGGAGGGTGTAGCCTATCCCTTCTCCAGAGGATTTTCCCGACCCAGGAATTGAACCGGGGTCTCCTGCATTGCAGGCGGATTCTTTACCAGCTGAGCTATAAGGGAAGCCATAAGACAGCTTAAGCCTTATAATTGTGCCTTCCCCTGCCACCGTATTCACCTATAATTGTTCTGATAAGTTGCTTTGTAATATCTATTTGTTACTATTTTTAAAAAACAAGCCATTTGTATAACAATTTCCCAGATAAGAAAAATTAGTTAGAGCTATAGAAAAAAGCCCTAGCCCATGTACTTTCCTGTAGGGCAGAGCCTTTGGCTAACCATATGGGCTTTGCTTGTGTAATATCTTGGAAGAGATGAGATGTTCAGTTGATTTAAAGGCACTGACCCTAGTGATTTTGCACTGCTCCTGCACCGAATGTGGTTTCTCTCCCGGAAATGTGGGAACACAGAGTTGGCTGTACTTCCTAATGGGTTTTCCATCTGTCCACAAGAGCACATATTTGATGGGGTCTGCGGTACAGCAGTTGTCTGGGGTGGAGGCGCTCAGAGCAGCACGCTGAAAAGTGTGAGTTGGCTTTTGCTCTGCACATGTGTGTTTTGTTTGCACTAGAAACTGGTCCCTGCAGAATTTCTGAAGAGCTCCAGTCCTTTGCAATGGGGTCTGGTGAGCAGAGGAAGAGATGATGGAAATCTACTGCTCCTGGATCCTAATCAAGAGAAGGTCAGAACAAAGATGATGAGTGAGACAAGTGACACGGCAGTTATTAAACATACAGGTTGCAAAAGCCAACAACTTGAAGTTGTGTTCTGTTCAAAAATCAGTTAATTGCAGAGTTGATTCCTGGAGTTTGCTTCACACAAGCTGGTAGAGCTTCATGCTTTCCAGGAGCACTAGGCCAATGGGTGCACCTCTTTATGCTCAGAGAGAAAGCACATATACTCCCATCACCTGTATAGCACCACGTTAAGGAAGAAAACAGGAAGATTGTACGTAAGAGTTTATTTTTACGTGTTGACTGAACATGCACCACGGTGGTTAAACCTAAGAGGTTTACTTGTTACTGAATTTATATCCATCATATATCTAAGTATTAGTTGAAAGTGAAAGTCGCTCAGTCATGTCCGACTCTTTGTGACCCCATGGACTAGTCCATGGAATTCTCCAGGCCAGAATACTGGAATGGGTAGCTTTTCCCTTCTCCAGGGGAATCTTCCCAACCCAAGGATCGAACCCAGGTCTCCTGCATTTCAGGCAGACTTTACCAGCTGAGCTACAAGCGAAGCCCAAGAATACTGGAGTGGGTATCCCTTCTCCAGGGGATCTTCCCGACCCAGGAATCCAACCAGGGTCTCGTGCGTTGCAAGCAGATTCTTTACCAACTGAGCTATCAGGGAAGCCCAAATATTAGTTAGTCTTTTGCAATTAACCACAGGTTGTTTATGTTATGAAAGCAAAAGTGTTAGTCAGTCAGTCTTGTCAGACTCTGTAACCCCATGGACTGTAGCCCATCAGGCTCCTCTGTTCATGCAATTCTCCAGGCAAAAATATTGGAGTGTGTTTCCATTCCCTTCTCCAGGGGATCTTCCCAGCCCCGGGATCAAACCTGGGTTGCCCGCATTGCAGGCAGATTCTTCACCATCTGAGCCCCCAGGGAAGCCCTGTTTATGCTATGCATGCACGCTAAGTCACTTCAGTCTTGTCTGACTCTGTGCGACCCTGTGGACTGTAGCCCTCCAGACTCCTCTGTTTATGTCATAGATGTTCTTTTTCCCCTTTTATTCTGACCTCATCTTCTCCCTTTTTATGTGTCAAAATTAAAATAGGTAACATGCGGTCTGGTGATTACAATGAAGATAGGCTGAGATCTTAGGCAGTGAATTCACTGAAGAAAAATCTCAAAACCTTTCTGCCCTATTGTCCTTACCTGCGACTTTAAAATAAAATCCTGCTAGATGATGAACAAACAGAAACAAACACAAAAAGTAACTTACTCCATTTGTCTTTTTAATGGACCTTGTGAGTTTGGAAGATAGACATATGAAATACATTTCTCAGGTTTTAAAAAAATTAAATCATTTGAAAGTCTTTTCTCATTCTGCTTCCCTTAAAACAAATGCATAGGCTAGAAGCAATTTGTATGACTTATCCACCCTTTTTTTCCCTATAAAAATGTCACAAGTTTCCTTTCTTGTTAGTCAAAGGTGTTAAGATCAAAAGAAGCTTTAGTCCAGTCATATTTGCAGAAAATAATTGTCAGAGTAGAATAGCCTCCGACTTTACCCTAACTTTGGCATCACAGTTTTGTGAAGGGGAAAATGAAACCATGGGATCAGTGTATTGAAGGAGAGTGAAATTGAGGCCAGTTCTGATAAAGGTCACCTCCTGGAGTATATTTCAAGACTAGGAAGGAGATGTTCCTTGCTTCTGTTTGAATGATTACCATTTCTTTCTCACACTAAGATGAGAGTTAATTTCATTCTTCCTTGCCAGTTTCTGAGAAAATTTGCAAACCTATTATGAGTTTCTGGTGCTTGTTTTGAAGTATAAAGGAAATAATCAAATATGTGGACATCATAATTTCTTAGGCACTTTCAGTTCAGTTCAGTTCAGTCGTTCAGTCATGTCTGACTCTTTTCGACCCCGTGAACCGTAGCACACCAGGCCTCCCTGTCCATCACCAACTCCCAGAGTCTACCCAAACCCATGTGCATCGAGTCGGTGATGCCATCCAGCCTTCTCATCCTCTGTCGTCCCCTTCTCCTCCTGCCCTCAATCTTTCCCAGCATCAGGGTCTTTTCAAATGAATCAACTCTTCGCATCAGGTGGCCAAAGTATTGGAGTTTCAGCTTCAACATCAGTCCTTCCAATGAACACCCAGGACTGATTTCCTTTAGGATGGACTGGTTGGATCTCCTTGCAGTCCAAGGGACTCTCAAGAGTCTTCTCCAGCACCACAGTTCAAAAGTATCAATTCTTCGGTGCTCAGCTTTCTTTACAGTCCAACTCTCACATCCATACATGACCACTGGAAAAACCATAGCCTTGACTAGACAGACCTTTGTTGGCAAAGTAATGTCTCTACTTTTCAATATGCTGTCTAGGTTGGTTATAACTTTCCTTCCGAGGAGCAAGCGTCTTTTAATTTCACGGCTGCAATCACCATCTACAGTGATTTTGGAGCCCAGAAAAATAAAGTCAGCCACTGTTTCCCCATCTATGTGCCATGAAGTGATGGGACCAGATGCCACGATCTTAATTTTCTGAATGTTGAGCTTTAAGCCAACTCTTTGACTCTCTTCTTTCACTTTCATCAAGAGCCTCTTTAGTTCTTCTTCACTTTCTGTCATAAGGGTGGTGTCATCTGCATATCTGAGCTTATTGATATTTCTCCCGGCAATCTTGATTCCAGCTTGTGCTTCCTCCAGCCCAGCGCTTCTCATGATGTACTCTGCATATAAGTTAAATAAGCAGGGTGACAATATACAGGCTTGACGTACTCCTTTTCCTATTTGGAACCAGTCTGTTGTTTCATGTCCAGTTCTAACTGTTGCTTCCTGACCTGCATACAGGTTTCTCAAGAGGCAAGTCAGGTGGTCTGGTATTCCCATCACTTTGGAGAGTATTTATTGATGTTTTCTGTGATAAACAAAAGTGCTCCTTGGGCAAGTTCTCACATAATCCTACACCCCAGATAAGATGATCCATCACATGCCTAACAGCTCATATCTCATTACTTAATGATTTTGAGATCTGGTGGTCATAGGCATAACTTCTTATCAAAGAGCCCCAGTAACCCAGGTGCCTAGAAATGGTCTGGGCAAGATAGAGTGATTTAGGCCTAGTGATGGTACACAGGCTACTCAGAGACTCTTAACCTAGGAAAAGAACTCAGAAGTGATGCATGAAATTTTTCTCCTATTTTCTTGAAATCCTTTAGAGTGTTTAAGTACCACAAAGGATGAGCGACATGATAATGGAGTAGAAGATGACCCCTCTGACTTGAATTCTGAGCTTGCCTCTGCTTCCAGGTAGTAATGCGAGTGTAGGCGATTTACCTATAGGTAAATGGCCCTTAGTTTTTTCATCTGTAAAATTAGTTATAAGAACTTACATGTGTACTGGTTAAGGGGGAGCTTAACCAAGTGTCCCGGTTCCTATGTGGTTCCAGTTTAAAATTAGCACAGAGAGGGCTTTCCAGGAGACCTGGGAGACAGAGCAAGGCAATGGCTGCTACCTTCTGACAATCAGATACAGTGACATGGAAAGGCTAGTTTCTAGAAGTTTCTGTCCCCCTCCACTCTGTACCAGCTCTTCTTCTTGACTGACGGAGCCCAGGCCCACCACCAATTGTTTGGTGGGGGGCTCACAAAGCCATAGCTGGCTTCACAGAAACAGCAAGTCCTGAAGACTCCCTTCACGGGCCCACTTGCAGTGGGCTCCAAGCCCTACTTGGCTTCTAGAATTCTCAGAGAAACTAGTTTGTGACCTTTGATCTAAGCCTCCAACACCTCCTTCCAGACCTTCACTTCCTGGACTCCTGCCCCAATTGTGTGAGACAGAATGCCTGTAATAAATCCATTATCCCCTCACACATCCGTTCTGCCTCTCTGACCAAACCCACGTCTCCCCAGTCGCATTTAAAGGCTTGCAAAGCAATGCATTTGCTTAAATCTCTGCAAAAGGTATTCCCTGGCTAACAATCGGTTACTTTACTTTTGGAAGAGAAGGATAATTGGGGTTAGGCTCTATATACATTCCCATCACATATATTATTCAATCTAATGTACGTGTGAAAACCTGTGTGGTTCTGCCACGTGCAGGTTAAGTGCAAAGAAAAATAACAAATTGAGTTTTCAACAAGCAGCCAAGCTCTTTTCTTCTTCCCAGGGGTGTAGCTGTTGTTGTCTTAGTAACTCCGGAAATTCAAGGAGACCTAAGATGTTTACTTTTCAATTAACAAAAGAAGAGAGATCCCTCTTCGAAAGATTTGCTTGCTGCTTCATTTCTAATTGCGTTGGCTGCTGAAGGAAAATATCTTCCTAGCTTTCAATTTTTTCCCTTAATTTTGTAAATATAATGCTTGGCACATATACGCTATTTATTCATTTTTCCAGTGGTTTAAATGTGTAAGCTGTTGGAGAACTGAAATGAACGGAACTCTGATGTAGATAAATATATGCTACTTAAGTCTGATTCTGTGACTTGCCCACTCGTTAATTATGCCTGAGAACTCAGTGTTGTTATAATACCCTATTCTCGTTACCCTGGGTGAGAGACTGGAGACAGGGGAAGTCACGCTTTCTGGGAGCATGTCTCCCCCTTATGGTCATTCATTAGTACTACAAAAAACTGGACCGCCTTCTGGGAAACAGGGCTCAAAACCAAGAAACACCCTTTCCTTTGTAGATACGGTGTGTTTTTAAAACACCTGTCTGTTTCAACGCATCTCTTTTCTACAGAGACAACTGGTTACACTGGGATGGTTGCTGGATCACTTGAGTGTCTTCTGATGAGCATTCTATCACAAAGTGGTCTTTTCTTAAAAAAATTTGAGATATAGTTGATGTACGATATTATGTAAGCTACAGATGTACAACATAACGATCCACAAATTTTAAAGGTTATACTACATTTATATTGTAAATGTCATTTATAAAATATTGGCTATATACCCTGTATTGTACAATATAAACTTGTAGTTTATTTAACAATGTTTTTGAAAGCTTTTTCTGCATTTTTGAAGACTGTAGAGGAATGTATAATCAAGATGGCCAAAACCCTTCTTTTCTTTAAACAGAAGAAAACCTCTTAAGAGGAAATCCTACCCCAAGCAAGTATTTTTTGTCATTCTTTTATTCTGACTCCTGTGGTTGTATCTAACAGAGTGAATTCTCAGCCCTGTCTGCACATTAGTATTCTCTGAGCAACCTTAAAAACTATGGATATTGGGGCATACTTCCAAATAATTCTGACTCGGTCTTGGCCAGGGTGTTGCTATTTTTAAGGCCCTGCAGTGATTGCAACGTGCTGCCAGGGCTAAGAACTGCTATGTGTCACTCACTGTGGTGGTGCCAAGGATTTGATGGTGGGACACAACTCAGTCACTCTCTGACATCACCATTCCCAGGCCACACATACTGTTCCCTCTCTCTAAATCACCCC
Source organism: Ovis canadensis (assembly GCF_042477335.2). NCBI lineage: Eukaryota > Metazoa > Chordata > Mammalia > Artiodactyla > Bovidae > Ovis > Ovis canadensis. The sequence goes on from NC_091253.1 coordinate 86,751,364, forward strand.
CCTTGTTCATTGTATCATTAATTCCTCCTCCTTTGCATCTCAGTTAAATATCACTCATTCAAAACCATTGCTGCTCTTCCATCTAAATTAGGTCCTGTACTGTTTGCTCTCATATAACATCTCCCTTCTTTTCGTTTGTTAACACTTACCCTAGTTATAATTACAGGTATTCCTCTTGTTGGAACTCTCACAATCAGAACTCAGGACCAAATAGATATTGCTAATGAGGAAGAAAAGGTAGATTTCCCTGAAGGAAATGGAATTTAAACATCAGGGCCATTCTCTGGGCTAAATAACATTTCCTCCAACGGTGTCCCTGTCCTAATCCCCAGAATCCGTGACTATGTTAACTTGTACAGTAAAAAGAACTTTTCTGATGGGACTAAAATTAAAGATCTTGAAATGGAGGGACTGTTCTGGATTCTTCAGATGTACCCAACATGATCCAGAGTCCTTATAAACAGGCAGGAGGGTCAAAGTTAGAGAGGATGCACAGCTGGCAGCAGAAGTCAGAGAGAAGAAAAGATGCTACACTGCTGATTTTGAACATGGAAGAGGCCATGAGCCAAGGACTAAAGTGACCTCTAGAAGCTGGAGAAACAAGGAAATGGGTTCTCAGATCCCCCAGGAGGAATGCTGTACTTCTTACACTTAGCAGTCTCTACACTTTTTCAGATCAAACAAAAGCAGATCATGAAGATGGAAAGATTCATTTGAACAGAAGTAATGACTAAGGTCTTGGGTTGTTTGTTAACCGATTAATAAAAAAGAGGAAATTGTAAGAACACACTGGAGAAATTCTTTGCTGATTTGACACAATTTACTGGCATCAATGAAGATATTATAAACTCAACACACAACCTCAAGGAGAATATCAATGACAAATTTGTTAATAAATGTCATCAAAGAATATTTAATATTTATGATAGTCACTGCACAAGAAAATGTGAAATGTCTGAAATCTTATTCTTTCGTGAAAGAGACATGATAGAGTCTTTCTCAAATTTGACAAAATTCCCAAACATTTACATGACACTTCCAGGAACACACTGTTAGTAATAGCCAAGGAATGGATGGACATGAGACCCCCTAGAGAGGAAAGGTGGATTGGCTGAGAGAGTATGCTAAAATTTAGGGAAGAGAGGATCACTGTGCAGGGTAAGTCTTGGCTACAGGACTGGAGTTGTTGGTAAACTCAGGAAAAAAAAGTTGCAGTAAATGTACTTCTCACCACCCACCATCTTTATAGTTTTGGCTAGGTACATGTTGCATTTCGTCTAGGAATTTTAAAAAGTGGGATGTAAGTAGTCAAATCTTTTTTGAAAAAACTTAGGTTCATATTTGAAAATTAGAGCAGCCAGTTGCTATTACTAATACATCAATTTGGGTTACAGAGAAGACTTACCTGAAGGCCAGCAACTATTAATTGATGCCTACAGCTCCTGCTAGATCATAGCACCTGGTTCCATTGCTTCATGGCAAATAGATGGGAAAAAAGTGGAAACAGTAGCAGATTTTATTTTCCTGGGCTCTCTAATCAATGCAGATGGTGACTGCAGCCACAAAGTTAAAAGACACTTGCTTCTTGGAAGGAAAACTATGACAAATCTAGACAGTGTATTAAAAAACAGAGACATCACTTTGTTGACAAAGGTCCATATAATGAAAACTATGTTTTTTCTAGTTGTCATGAACAGATGTGAGAGTTGGACCATAAAGAAGGCTGAGCACCGAGGAATTGATGCTTTCAAATTGTAGTGCTGGAAAAAACTCTTGAGAGTCTCTTGGATTGCAGACATCAAACCAGTCCATCCTAAAGGAAATCAACCCCGAATATTCATCAGAACTGATGCTGAAGCTGAAGCTGTAATACTTTGGCCACCTGATGCAAAGAACTGACTCATTGGAAAAGACCTTGATGCTGGGAAAGATTGAAGCGGGGAGGAGAAGGGGGCAGCAGAGGATGAGATGGTTAGACAGCATCACCAACTCGAAAGACATGAATTTGAGCAAACTCTGGGAGATAGTGGAGGACAGAGGAGCTTGGCCTGCTGCAGCCCGTGGGGTCACAAAGAGTCCAACTCAATTTAGAGACTTGGTAAGACTCTTGGTAAGACTGTCCTTGCCTGTGAAGCCTTCATCTAGCTGAGGGGTGGGATGTTTGTTTAGAAAAGGACTTGAAAAGTGCAAAATGCTCCTGGACTCAGACCTATGGAACCTTTCTCAGTTGTCTTCTCCCCCGCAGCAGTTTTCTTACTTTGCTTAGTGATTCAGAGCTGGTCGAGCCGCCAGTGCGACTTCCAGCCTTCAGGGGGCGCACCAGCCGCGGCGCAGTGAGGCCGCTCTGGCCAGCTAGGGCCCCGCTCGTCTTAGTGGCCAGCCCGTCCCCTCCTCTCCGTCCGCTGCCGTCGCCTCTGCCGCGGTTGCCGGGAGGAAGGTGGTGCCGCTGCCGCCATTCCTCGACTGACTGGAAGGTACTTGGGCCTCGGCCCGCGGGCAGCCCCGGGATGAAAGCCACTGACACCTCCCCGCGATGGCCCCGAAGCACCGGAGGGCCCGGCTTGGGGCCTGGTCTAGGGACCTGAGAGGCGGGGCCGCCCGCGGGGAAGCAGACCCGTGGTGGCTGGTCTCGGGTCTGTGCTGCCCCGGGGAGCTGGGAGGGCCGGCGCGGGCGCTGGGGGCTGCTCAGGGTAGCGGCCGCGCGGCGGGCGTGGCCGGGGCGGGCGGCCTGGCGGGGCCTCGCGATGTCGACAGTCCGAGCCGGAGACACCCCCGGCCGGCGTCTCGCCTCGGCCCGGACAGTATGCGGCTAGTTACTCGGAACCCGCAGTCCAGGCGTGAAGAGAAGCTGCTGAGATGTGCGTGAACTATCCCGATATTACATGGCCCCGGGTACCCGGGTTCAAAGACAGGGCTGCTCCTTATTAAAAGTGCAATGCAGGAGGCCGATCATCTGGCAATACAGGGCTCTGCCTCGAGAAAATGACGTTTATTCTTTAAAACGGCCCACGGTGTTTAGAATTGGCTACCGAATATAACGAAGGGGGAAAAATACATCATTAAATAGTGTCAATTCTCATTCTAAAGAATGGTACCTAGGAGTGGAAAGAGGTCTGCTAGTGGGGCGGGGATTATAGTAAGAGAAGTCTTCAGTGCTTACTGTATGTCATTGTGCTGGATACTTTAAATCGTATTGTGTCTGTATTTAATCCTTGTAGCAACAGCGGAGGGTACCATTTCCATTTTACAAATAAGGAAACCGAGGCACACAGTCTAAATTAACTTGTCCAAGGTCGAACAGTTAGTAAAGGATTTGAACCTCATCTCCTTACTCCAGTGTTCCTGCTTGTTACCTATACAAACCTATTCCATAAGACTTTTGTTTACTTATCAATTTGACTCGTATTAGGTTGGTACAAAAGTAATTGCGATTTTGGACCGTGAATTTTCAATCATTGTAATTAAGCGCCAACACGTCGTTATTAGTCAAAATAGAAACCATTACAATCAACATGTTTTTGTCAATGAGAAATAAGTTTGTTTATTCCTATAGTGTGAAAATACGTGCTTTGGGATTCCTCAAACTCTTGGGAAGCATTTTCTACCTCCTGCTGGTTGTGGAAGTGTTTGGCCTGCAACAAGTTGTCAAGATGCTTAAAGAAGGGGTAGTCAGTTGGTGAGAGCTCAGGTGAATATGGCAGATGAGGCAAAATTTCATAGCCCATGTCGCTCGACTTTTGAAGTGCTGGTTGTGTGGTGTGTGTGGGGGGGTGTTGTCATGGAGAACAATGGGGCCCTTTCTGTTGACTGGGGCCAGCGCAGGTGTGGCAGTTGTCCGTGCATCTCACTGATCTGTTGAGCATACTTCTCACATGTGATGGTTTCGCCGGGACTCAGAAAGCTGTGATGAATCAGACCTGCAGCAGACCACCAGACAGTGACCATGACCTTTTTTCGGTGGGAGTTTGGTTTTGGGAAGTGCTTTGGAGCTTCTTCTCAGTCCATCCACAGAGCTGGTTGTCAGTGGTTGTCATATACAGTTGACTTTTTGTTGTGTGCCACAATCCAATCGAGAAATAGTTCATTGTTGTTAAATAAAAGCAGACGACACTTCAGAACAATGATTTTTTTGATTTGTGGTCAGCTTGTGAGGCACCCACTAACTGAGCTTTTTCACCTTTCCAATTTGCATCAAATGCCACACAACTGTAAAATGGTCAACATTGAGTCCTTTGACAACTTCTCGTGTGGTTGTAAGATCAGCTTTGATAATGACTCTCAGTTGGTTGTTGGCCAACCAGTATGCTCCTCACCTTCAAGGCTCTCATCTCCTTTGCAGAACTTCTTGAACAACCACTGCATGTACGTAGTTAGAAGTTCCAGGTTGCCTTGTTGATGTTGCGAGTTGTCTCCCTGCTTCTTTACAACCCATTTTGAACTTGAATAAAAAAAAAAGCTCAAATTTGCATTTTGTCTAACCTCATTTCCATAGTCTAAAATAAATGTAAACAAGTAATAAGTCATTAGCAAAAAACATAAAGCAAGAAATACACGTTAAAATGCTGTATAACCTAACCACATTTATTTAAGAATGTATTCTGGTATCATATGGCCAATTTCAACAGTGTAAAATTGCAATTACTTTCACACCAACCTAATAGCTTGAACTGATTTCCCTGAGGTTTAATTTTCATGGCTAAATGCAAGTATCCTGTACCAACTCCTTTTTAACTTAAAAGGGAGTTTAATTAGAAAAATGTTTGCTTTCTAAGGAGTATAGTGATAATAAAGTTAAGCATGGACTAGGGCCCTCCCAGAGAAGGCAATGGCACCCCACTCCAGTACTCTTGCCTGGAAAATCCATGAACGGAGGAGGCTGGTAGGCTGCAGTCCATGGGGTCGCTAAGAGTCAGACACAACTGAGGGACTTCACTTTCATGCATTGGAGAAGGAAATGGCAACCCACTCCAGTGTTCTTGCCTGGAGAATCCCAGGGACTGGGGAGCCTGGTGGGCTGCCGTCTATGGGGTGGCAGAGTCAGACACAACTGAAGCGACTTAGCAGCAGTAGCAGCAGCAGGGTTGGGTTTATTTGGTTGTTAATGAGCTTCATTACTTTTCATCATTGTTTGCATATTGATACCATTTTTAGTGAATTCACTTTGCCCGTGCAATATTATGACAGTAATGCTAAAGGGGAATGAAAGATTTGTCCATGTGATGAAGAACCCACCTCCCAGTGCAGGAAACATAAGAGACGCGAGTTCAATCCCTGGGTCGGGAAGAGCCTCTGGAGTAGGCCATGGCAACCCATTCCATTATTTTTGCCTGAAGAATCCCACGGACAGAGGAGCGTGGCAGGTTCCATAGGGCCCATAGGGTTGCAAAGAGTCAGACATGACTGAAGCAACTTAGCACGCAAGTTAATATTTTAGAGGATGTAGGAAAGACATTTGAAAGACTGTAGTAAAGAGGAATTAAGAAATTTGGGGCATGTTATTTAGAGCAAATTGTATTACTTACTATACGGAAGAGAAAGGCATTTCCAGTTCCTGTAAAGTGGTATTTCCCATTGTGGAGAGAAGTTGGATACTGTAGTGTGCTAAATCCCTTAGCTTTATCAGGATTTAAGAGTTTGCATATTCAGCACTCCTGTAGCAAATGTATGCAGAGTGCCTCCCAGAGGCAAGCATGGTTCTAATCCCCGGAGATGCGAGAGGATCAAAAGAAAACATAATTCTTGTCCTCCTGGAGCTAACATTCCACTGGGGAAAGGTGGGGATGGGGATGATAAATAAAATACTTATTAAAAATTAAAATCTATCCAGTCAGGTGGTAATTATTGCTTAGAAGAAAAATGAAGCAGTGAAGGGGGATAGGGAGATCCAGGGAAGGAGCAGAAGCAGTTTTGAAATAAGGAACAGCTCCATAGAGAAGGCTCCTGAGTACAACCTGAAGGGGTCAGAGACAGCCCTGCAGCTGTGTAGGGGTCCGGTGCACCAGGCAAGGGCCCAGGCCTAGAGGCCGCCAGGCTTGTTGGGGGCCAGCAAGGAGGCCAGTGGGTTTGAGCAGAGGCAGGAAGGGTGAGGTAAGCTCTAGAGCTCATCTGTCCTGGTGACGACCATGGCCTTTCCCCTGAGTGAGGAGGGAGGTGGTTGAGGGGAGTGGGGAGGCCTGACTTAACAGGTGTAAAGGATCACTCTGGCGCCTGTGTTCAGAAGGGACGGTAGGAGCAGGGAGCCCAGTTAGGTTGGGTCAGACCAAGTGGTAACAATAGTGTAGTAAGAAGCTGCTGTTTTCTAGGTATGGCTGACAGGATTTGCTGATGGATTGGATGTGGAGTATGAGGGTAAAAGAGGAAAGGATGGCGCGAGGCCTTTGGCCTGAGCTAGTGAAGGGATGGAGCTGCCCTTTATGACATGGGGAAGACTTGAGGATGAGAGAGATGGGGAGGCTGGTGGAGCAGCAGTCAAGAGTTCAGCTTTAGACGAGTCAGGTTTGAGATGTCTGTTGAGGTGGTGTTATGTGAGACTGGAGTTGAGTGGAAAGGTCCCAACTCAAAATAGAAATTTAGGAATCATTAGCAAGTAGGTAGTATTTCAGGCCTTGAGATTATATGAGATCTGGTCTAAAGAAGCGAAGATTGAGCTCTGGGATTTTCTTTCCATGTTCAGAGGTTGGAACCACAGAGGAGACTGAGAAGGAGCAGTCTTTGATTCGACACATCGTGAGATGAGGACCACGAAATTAATGTTGTACTTAGCAATGTGGCGGTCGCTGGTGTTGATGCAAGAGCACCCTAAGAAGAGTGGGAAGAAGATCTGATTAGTGTGGTTTGAAGAGAGGATCTAGGGAAAGAGTTTGGAGTTGGCAAGTATGGACAGCTCTTTAGAGGAGGTTAGCTGTAAACTCTAATTTGAAAGCACTGCAGTCATCCTCACAGTAAATAATTTTATTTCTAGCTCCACCCATTTAGCAGCCAGACTTGGATCATTTTATCAATGATCGGTGGAAGGAAAATAACTATACTGCTATACTGAAAATGATAATGTGTTATTAACCTCCAAAACCCATACACACAAAAGCTTGTCCTTTTTTGCGTAATTCATTTCAGGGCTCATAAAAGCCCTGTGGTAGAAGATGTTCCTTTGTCAATTATTTTTGTTCTTACCTCAGATTAAAATTAACTTAGAGGTGCTACAAACTGTGCATTTAAAACAAAATACATACTCAAGAAAGTTGAAAACCAGGATTTATTTTGAAATAAATCTGTCTTTTTATCTCAACATGAGTTTAGGTTCTTGTTTCTGCCCTCAGTAAATTAATGGCCAAATAAAAAATAATCTACAAGGTATATAGTATATACCAGATTTACACCATCTTTACTGTGGATATAAACTCTTTCTGTGGTCTTGTCTTGTGCCTTTTCCATAGCAAGTTCAGCTCACAGTTGCATTGTAAAGGTTTCAGTTCAGTTCAGTCACTCAGTCGTGTCCGACTCTTTGCGACCCCATGAATCACAGCACGCCAGGCCTCCCTGTCCATCACCAACTCCCAGAGTTCACTCAGACTCACGTCCATCGAGTCAGTGATGCCATCCAGCCTCATCCTCTGTTGTCCCCTTCTCCTCCTGCCCCCAATCCCTCTCAGCATGAGTCTTTTCCGATGAGTCAACTCTTCACATCAGGTGGCCAAAGTACTGGAGTTTCAGCTTCAGCATCGTTCCTTCCAAAGAAATCCCAGGGCTGATCTCCTTCAGAATGGACTGGTTGGATCTCCTTGCAGTCCAGGGGACTCTCAAGAGTCTTCTCCAACACCACAGTTCAAAAGCATCAATTCTTCAGTGCTCAGCTTTCTTCACAGTCCAACTCTCACATTCATATATGACCACTGGAAAAACCATAGCCCTTAAGGTGATTAAATAAATTATTTTGAAGTTTAGGATTATATCTACTGATTTTTTTAATCCATTAGTTTTATCTGGAAGATGATGTGTCCTTCAGTGTGCAGATGGAAATCTTTTTTTAATTTGAGAGAAGTACTTTCTTAAGTTTGTTTTTTGTTGTTTTCTCATTTTTCCCCCTCTGGCAATTTTTCATGGGTAGGCTCTGTTCTCTAGTTGTCATAATCATTTCACATGTCCTTGTTAACTTTTCTTTTGCAGAGTTTAAGTTAGGCCTGTCCATTGCTGATTTGATTTTTTGTAATATTTGTTATGTTCTTTACTGCTTACAGGGGCATCCCTGGTGGCTCAAACGGTAAAGAATCTGCCTGCAATGTGAGAGACCGGGGTTCAATCCCTGGGTTGGGAAGTTTCCCCTGGAGAAGGGAATGGCAACCCACTCCTATATTCTTGCCTGGAGAATCCACGGACAGAGGAGCCTGGCAGACCGCAGTCCATGAGGTTGCAAAGAGTCATATACAACTGAGTGACTAACACTTTCTCTGCTTACAATTTGAATTTTAAATTTTCTTTTATGTTTTTATCTAATTCATAGTCTTTTTTTAAATCCCAGTCTCCATATGGTACTTTTTTTTTTTCCCATAACCTGAGTTCTTAATTTTTTTTTTTTTGGTATATTCCTAAACCAGATTTTTTCTTTTTTTGTTCATTTCTTGTAAATAATTTTCAGTGGTATATTTTTCTGTGTAGAGCTAATGAACCTCTTCTCTTATGCTGCAGGGTTTTTCATTAACTCTATTCATCCTTTAAAAATGGAAGAACTTTTGAGATTGTCACTATAGAAATGTCATTACCAAATTTGTTCCATACTAAAGACTTTTTCTAGATTTCTTACAAGGAAAACTAATGAGAATTAGATTTTGTAAAGGATTGTATTGTGGGGTTTGAAAAAGATTTGCCTATGTAAAATTATTTTCGGTATTATTAGAACTTAAATTTATGGTTTATATCTTGGTAATAAAATCCCATTTTCCACACCAGCATACGGACATAAGAATGATCAACTTAGATCTTATGCATAAAGTATATGTAATATATAAATAAAATCAGTGACAAAGGAATAGCTAATTTCCAAATTAAATATATGCTTATCCCTTTTTCCTTTTTTCCAGTTTCATTTCAGTTCAGTCACTCAGTCGTGTCTGACTCTTTGCAACCCCGTGAATCGCAGCACGCCAGGCCTCCCTGTCCATCACCAACTCCCAGAGTCTACCCAAAGCAATGTCCATTGAGTCAGTGATGCCATCCAACCATCTCATCCTCTGTCGTCCCCTTCTCCTCCTGCCCTCAATCTTTCCCAGCATCAGGGTCTTTTCAAATGAGTCAGCTCTTCGCATCAGGTGGCCAAAGTATTGGAGTTTCAGCTTTAGCATCAGTCCTTCCTTCCAATGAACACCCAGGACTGATCTCCTTTAGGATGGACTGGTTGGATCTCCTTTTAGTCCAAGGGACTCTCAAGAGTCTTTACAACACCACATTTCAAAAGCATCAATTCTTTGGCGCTCATCTTTCTTTATAGTCCAACTCTCACATCCATACATGACCACTGGAAAAACCATAGCCTTGACTAGACGGACCTTTGTTGGCAAAGTAATGTCTCTGCTTTTTAATATGCTGTCTAGGTTGGTCATAACTTTCCTTCCAAGGAGTAAGTGTCTTAATTTCATGGCTGCAATCACCATCTGCAGTGATTTTGGAGCTCAGAGAAATTAAGTCAGCCACTGTTTCCACTGTTTCCCCATCTATTTGCCATGAAGTGATGGAACTAGATGCCATGATCTTAGTTTTCTGAATGTTGAGCTTTAAGCCAACTTTTTCCACTTTCCTCTTTCACTTTCATCAAGAGGCTCTTTAGTTCTTTAGAGGCTCTTCACTTTCTTCCATAAGGGTAGTGTCATCTGCATATCTGAGGTTATTGATATTTCTCCTGGCAATCTTGATTCCGGCTTGTGCTTCCTCCAGTCCAGTGTTTCTCATGATGTACTCTGCATGTAAGTTAAATAAGCAGGGTGACAGTAAACAGCCTTGACGTACTCCTTTTCCTATTTGGACCCAGTCTGTTGTTCCATGTCCAGTTCTGTTGTTTCCTGACCTGCATACAGGTTTCTCAAGAGGCAGGTCAGGTGGTCTGGTATTCCCATCTCTCAGAATTTTCCACAGTTTATTGTGATCCACACAGTCAAAGGCTTTGGCATAATCAAGAAAGCAGAAATAGATGTTTTTCTGGAACTCTCTTGCTTATTCAATGATCCAGCGGATGTTGGCAATTTGATCTCTAGTTCCTTTGCCTTTTTAAAACCAGCTTGAATATCTGGAAGTTCACGGTTCATGTATTGCTGAAGCCTGGCTTGGAGAATTTTGAGCATTACTTTACTAGCGTGTAAGATGAGTGCAATTGTGCGGTAGTTTGAGCATTCTTTGGCATTGCCTTTCTTTGGGATTGGAATGAAAGCTGACCTTTTCCAGTCCTGTGGCCACTGCTGAGTTTTCCAAATGTGCTGGCATATTGAGTTCAACACTTCCACAGCATCATCTTTCAGGATCTTTCCAGCTTTGTTGAAATATTATTGACAAATAAAAATTGTACATAGTGTTTATACAGTCTGATTTTTTTAAAGGCATGCAGTGTGATGATTTAATATTTTCATAAATTTGAAATGATTGCCCCACGCAATCCATCACCTCACATAGTTACCTTTGTGTGCGTATGTAATGAGAACACAAGATCTCAGTAAATTTCAAGTACACAATACATACTATTATGTACAATCATCCTGCTGAACATTAGCTCCATGCCATGAGTGATAGTTTGTACCCTTTGACCAACACCTTCCAATTTCCCTCTCCCTCAGCCCCTGGCAACTACCCTTCTGCTCTCTGGTTCTGTGAGTTTGACTCTTTCAGATTCCATATCACATGTAAGTGAGATCATTCGGTATTTGTCTTTCTGTGTCTAACTTCTCTTTGGGTGGTATCATCCAGGTTCATTCGTGTTGTCACAGACGGCAGGATTTCCTGCTTTTTGTGGCTGAATAATATTCGTCGTGTGTATACAGCATCTTTGTCGTCCGCTCGTGTCAGTGGACGCTTAGGCTGCTTCCGTATCTTGGGTATTGGGAATAATGCTGCAGTGAACACGCAGGGGTCTCTTGGAGATAAGATTTCACTTCCTGTTTATATGCCCAGAACTCTGGAACTTGGAGAAGTGTAGAACTTGAAGCAGAACTTGTTAGTGCTGTTCAGGTTTTCTAGACCTCTTTGTTCACTGCAGTATTTAGAAACCTTGTGTAATTTAACTTTTGATTTGCCAGTAATTATTAGAGAAACAAAGCAGTTCTAGACTAAACTATGTTCAATGAAGATAGGCATGCACCCTTTTGACTTCAAAAAATTGGATGATTTTTTTGTTCCCAGCTCTTGGTCATGTGGCCATAAACGCACATATGCCAAAGAAATACTGATGCTTCTGTGTATTCACGGAACTATCCAATAAGTAGTCCTTTTGACAGATTTATGCAATTGAATACAATCAACTAAAAGATGTGCACATTGTTATTTAGGGATGGTGCCAAGTCATCTAAAAGCAAATGCAAGAACACACATGGTTTATTTAGCTATTTTCTCGACATTGGGTCTTCGTGAAATTCCTCTGCTGTATTTTACTTTAAAAAAAAAAGTCTTAGTTGTGGCATGCAGGATCTCTAGTTGTGACATACAAGATCTAGTTCCCCAAGCAGGGATTGAACCTAGGCTTCTTGCATCGGGAGCACAGAGTCCTAACCTCTGGACCACTCGGGAAGTCCCTGTTTTACTTTTTAACCTAAGTATATTAAAACTAGCTAAGAAACCTGTATTTTCTCTTATGATGTCTTTTTTTCTTTAGTCTAAGTTAAAATTTTTTTAATGTCCTGGGTGTGGCAGGACTGAGTCTGAGTGAACTCCGGGAGATGGTGATGGACAGGGAGGCCTGGCGTGCTGCGATTCATGGGGTCACAAAGAGTCGGACATGACTGAGCGACTGAACTGAACTGGGTGTGGCATTGTCAGAATGGTTTAAGCATTCTAACTTTGGTGGCATTTTTAGCCCTAATATGTCTTTTTCCAAGAGCCAGATGGCACTGATTCTTTCTTTTAAATCTCTTTCTGCCACTTCCCCATTTGGAGCTGTATTTTGCCTCATGGTTATTTTTCTTAAAAACAGAACAAAAACTGGTATTGTCTGTGTTTTCCCCACAGTGAGCTTATTTTTATCTCATCTATTCAGATTGTCTGTTCAACTTGTACTTCAAGTTATCTCCTTGGTGAGCGCCTAGAATTTACCCAGCTTTCAGTCTGCTTCCTGCCTGCTGTGCTATTTATTCCATTTTCAAATGAGATTTCTTAGACCTTAGTTAATTCAGCTTCTTGAAGAGAGTTAGATATCATTGCTCCCACCCTTCATTTGATCTTTGTCTTTTGCTGAAACATGTAACACAAGCAGTATTTTTTCCTTCTTAGAAAGCAGTGGCAGAAGCACACAGCAGTAGGAATCAAGTGGTAATGACTACTTTAGGTTCAAGGAAAGTGTAAAGGAAGTGTTAGTCACTCAGTCGTGTCTGACTCTTTGGGATCCCCCAGACTGTAGCCTGCCAGGCTCCTCTGTCCATGGGATTCTCCAAGCAAGAATACTGGAGTGGGTTGCCATTCGCTTCTCCAGGGGATCTTCCCGACCCAGGGATTGAACCCTGGTCTCCTGCATTGCAGGCGGATTCTTTTCCCTCTGATCCACCAAGGAAGTAAGACTTTAGGTTCTGTATCATTTAAATATTTGGTTGTAACAGAAAACCTAAACTGTCAGTAAAAAAGGGAATTTATTGATGCCTGTATTTGAAAAGTCCATAGTTACTATGAGCTTCATGTGAGGTTTAATCAAGGTCTGGCTCTGTTTCCCTGTGTGCTTCTCATCTCCAGCACCCCTGCCTTTCTCTTTATCTGTTTCTCTCTCTCTCCCTCCGTCCCTTCTGAAATCCATGTCAGAATGACTAAAGCAATTTTAGATGTTCTGTTTACACCTTATTATCAGAAAAAAAGAATATATCACTTTAATATATATGGTTTTTCCAGTAGTCATGTATGGATGTGAGAGTTGGACGGTGAAGAAAGCTGAGTGCCAAAGAATTGATGCTTTTGAAATGTGGTTTTGGAGAAGGTTCTTGAGAGTCCCTTCAACTGCAAGGAGATCCATCCAGTCCATTCTAAAGGGGATCAGTCCTGGGTGTTCATTGGAAGGACTGATGCTAAGGCTGAAACTCCAGTATTTGGACACCTCATGCAAAGGGTTGACTCATTGGAAAAGACCCTGATGCTGGGAGGGATTGGGGGCAGGAGGAGAAGGGGACAACAGAGGATGAGATGGCTGGATAGCATCACCGACTCGATGTACATGAGTTTGGGTGAACTCCGGGAGTTGGTGATGGACGGGAAGGCCTGGCGTCCATGGGGTCGCAAAGAGTCAAACACAACTGAGCGACTGAACTGAACTGAATATATATAACAGTAAGTAAAGGGTCTTATTGGACTGGAATATGTCTACTTCTAAATAAAACCACTGCATAAGAACCTACTGTTGAGGACAGGGAACTCTACTTAATACCCTGTAATGACCTATATGGGAAAAGATTCTAAAAAAGAGTGGATATATGTATAACTGATTCACTTTGCTGTACAGCAGAAACTAAGATAACATTGTATTAATAAATCAACTACCCTTCAATAAAAAATTAATTAAAAAACAGTAAACCACTGCAGCTAGAAGAATGTACTATGTTACATGTTACATGACTTGGAGTCAGAGCTTATTTCCTCAAAACATACTTAGGAACAGCCAGGAGTGATAGTGTTGGGTACTGCGGGACAGAAAAGGGCATGAATGGTAGGCAGCCAGTTGTGTCCACTACAGTGGCACTGGGCCTCCAACGGAGTGAAAAGCACGGTTAGTTTTGGCCAGTATATAAGATCTTCAGCCTTTATAAGACCTGGTTCTGAACTCATTGTCAGGTGGCAAGTCGGAGGCAACCATGTGGAGGAGTAAGCATGTGGCAGGAGGAATGGAGAACAAAAACAAACCCTTCTCCCAAAATAAGCTTACAGCAAAAATTCCAAAATGAATGACAAAGATCCAGGGTCAAGAAAAACCCAGCCAGCAGTGTGGCATTGGAATACAAGCTCAGTCCTAGTGTAAGTGATTGTAGGAAACTATCCAACAAAGGGTTTTTTTCCCTTTTTTTATTGAAGTGTGGTTGCTTTAAATGTTTTGATTTAAGGGGTACAGCATAGCAATTCAGTATTTTTGCAAATTATATTCCATTATAGGTTATTACAAGATAATGCCTATAGTGTACAGTGTATACTTGTTGCTCCAACAAAGACTTTCAAGTGTCCTTATGCTCAAGTAGAGAAAGCACTTGCATTTATTCAAAATGGTAAATTATGAAACAGAAAGTGACAAGAGCAGATGGAGATGAAGACAAAATTAGAACTCTTAGAAGTGAAAAAGTACAGTAGTCGAGGGGTTTGTTTTTTTTGATGTGTGATAAACTTAGACTCAATCCAGCCAGAGATAATAAATCAATTAGAAGATAGTGCTGAGAACTGTACCTAGAAGCTACAGCATAGAAAAGTTTTGGTTTTTTTTCAAGAAAAGCATAAATTGAGTTTCCAACATATATCTAATAGGAAGATATGATCGAAAAGCAGTAGTTGGAAGAGGTAAGTGAGAATTCCCCAGAATTCAAGAGGCCATGGTCCTTAGATTATAAGTTATAAAAATTCAGAATTCCAACCAGGATATATAAATCCTCCTAAATAGATCACAGCAAAACTGTTAACATTAAGGTTAAAGTGAAAATTTTTAAACCAAAGAAAAAAAAGACTTATGCAACAATTAGACTAAAGCAGATGTCTTCTAGCAATAATAGAGCCAAGAAGCAGTGGAATGATAACCTCAGAATGCTGAGGGAAAGTAACTGGCAGCTACAGCCTTGTAATCACATAGACTATTATTCAAGAATAAAGTAAAAATAAAGCCACTGTCAGAAGACTGAAAGACTGGACTGCTTACAGATCCTCCCAAAGAATTGAAGGGTGAACTTCAACCAGCAGAGTGAGGCATGGAACTTTTTTTAAAAAGAGTGGTCTGATTGATAAAATGTTGATAATTTAGTTAACCATTCTTTTAAAAAAAATTTTAAAGATAAAATCTATAGACAACAATCATGAAGGGGAATGGTCTTGAGACCTCAGTCACTAACCACTCTTGGCCATGTTGGTCACAATGGCCTGGTACGTCTTTGGGCAGTCTATAAAAATAGTTCCACGGGAAAGTGATACAGAGTTTTGCCAGCCTCTGTTCCTGTTTCTGAAAGATACCATAGACTCTTGAGTACACAGATGTTGAGCCAACTCACAGATCTGCTGTTTTACTAGGAGAGGCTGCATGGGGGCGTGGTCTCAGGCAGAAAGGGGATTGCTATGATTCATTGTCCATTCGGAATTACTGTTCCACTAAAGAAGCTACCAGGACTGCTGACTCCATCCTTCTTTATAGTACTAGCATTTCCTACTTCTTGCCCCACATCTTAGGTTCCTAAGTGGCAGCACAAGGAAAGCTCCAGCTGAAAAATAAAACTTCTGCTTGAAATCCTACACTTATTTTTATCCTCCTAAGCTAGGTTTAAAAAAAAAAAACCTAGTGGGAAAAAAAAATCCATATTTCTCTTTCCTGAACCTAGAGCCATTCCTAAGCATGTAATTCACTACTTTCTTGGGCTATCAAAGATGCTTCCCCAAAATAGGTTACCCACAGTCCAAAGGAGAGACAGCAGGAAAAGAACCAAAGGCTCCCTTTAAAGCCTTAGACACTCAACTCTCTTACTAAAACTCTGCACTTTCTTCCTACCAAAGATGTCACCCTTAACTGTTTCCAGTGGGAAGAAATACCTGTTACCCCGTGTGGTTTCTATATATAGACTTTCTATATAAGCATGCCACTTTTATTTTTTTAACATTTATCGATTTATTGGTCGTACTCTGCAGCATGTGGGATCTTAGTTCCCCCACCAGGGATCACACCCACGGCCCTTTCATTCCAAGTGTAGAATCTTAACCACTAGACTCCCAAGGAAGTCCACACATGCCATTTTTAAAGATTTGGCTAAGTTAGCCCCTTCAGCCTGTTGTCAGTTATTTTCTTCATGGCGTATTATTTACTAGAGTCCCCAAAGGTTGGAACAGGTTGGGTAGGATGTAGGTCTAATAATGATATGTGAGGAGTTCCTGAATTTTAAGGGTCTACCTGGGCCACAAGTGTAAACATTCTGGAGCTCTAAATGTGATTTAGACTGGAGTGGTTCATGTGGCTTCACTGTTACCGAAGCGCAAGTCTGTGTGCCCAACGCACAGTGAGGCCAGTCAGTACTAAAGCAAGAGTTTGGAACAGAGAAAGGTCTGTTACAGGCTCATACAAGGAGATGGGTGGCTCGTGCCCTAAGAACCCCAGAGTTACTGAAAGCTTTCAGCAAGCCCCTTTAAAAGCAAAAGGTGACGGATGGGTGTGGTGAGTTGTTGCACACTTCTCGGTGTCAGCTCCTTCATTCTTAAGGTCTAGTAACAGGTAATGATGACCCTGTAAATCTCTACCAGATGAATGGTATTCTCTGTCCTGACCAGAAAGGGCAAGATCCCAAAGCACAGCTCTCAGCCTCCAAGGTCCCAGTCCTGGCTGAGAGGAGGCGGATCTCAGTTGGCAGCTCCTTCAGGGCCAGGTTCCCACACCCTTCCCAGCTGTCATCCCTGAGGGAGCCAGGCATCCAACCCAACTAGTCCTCAGTCTCCTCAGGTGGCCCAAAGGGCGAGACCAGGTCTCACAGGTCAGGCAGACGGCCACTGCTATTAGGTCACAGAGAGAGGGAGCGGGGAGAGGTTCACTGCTCCTCGAGGCCTGGGCCGTGGCTAGTGGGGGGACTTGGTGAGGGCTCTGGAGCCCTCAGGATGTGCTTCCCAGTCTGTTCCCAGGGCCCCCCAGCTCACCTGCTGGCCCAAGGCTGGGTGAGCTGGAGGGTCTCCAGGAGAAGGCCTGAATCTGCCTCTTACTCACTCTCCAGCTGACGACCGCCACACCAGTGACCCTTGGCTGAATTGCTTCCCTAATGGTCCCTCCTTGACAGTTAGTTACTTGTGAGCAGGGTCCACTGTGGTGCTGACCAGCCCTCTCTTGGGTTGTGTAGACCAGGGAGTGTCCTGTTCCACCCTTTGTCACTAGAATGGGTGTTTTATATTAAGGATGCCACACACACTAGCTTCCATCTAGCACGTAATTCAGAGCATGAATGGCTGCAGGTTCTAGAATTGTGAAAACCTGTTACGTTGAAGATGATGTACCTTGTATTTCTACCATAGATCATGAATAAGGCTAGACCCCTAGAGGTGAGGGTTGACATGAAAAGTTACAGGCTCTCTGGTTCTCAGTATCGTCTATAAACCTGGGAGCTTGGGTTAGATAATCTGTTAGGTGATCCTAGATCACCCTTCAGCTGTAAAATTTTCATAGAAATACTCCTAAGAACAGTCTTTTGCTTTCAGGTGATTTGAGGTGAAGTCTGGTTAAATTTTGTCCTATTTAGAAAATAAGGAATAATTTACAAAAAGCTATAATTCCTATATTTTAAAATAACACTGAATAAATTAATAAGTAAGAAGGTCATTTTTGTAGCACTTTAACAATTCTGTGTATATGAAGTCTGATATCAAAGGTGGGCTTAATGAGGTTTAGATTTTTTAAAAGGCCTGGAATCATATATATGCTGTGTTTGCCTAGTAAGCTCTTCTCCCCTCTCCTACCCTGGCTGCTTTGCCTGGCTTATGGGATTTTAGTTCCTGCACCAGATCAGGGGCTGAACCCAGGCCCTTGGCAGTGAAAACGCCAAGAGTGAACCACTGGACCACCAGGGAGTTCCCCTTCCCTCCTCCCTCCTCCCTTTCCTTCCTTTTCCTTCCTTCCCTTTCTTTTCTTTCTTCTTTGAGGTATAATTGACACACATTATATTAGGTAAGCTTTTCTTTTCTAAGGAAAATTGAAGTGCAGACCAATTCTGAACAATTTCAAAATTAGTAAGAATGACAATAAGTGACTGAAATGAGACAAAGGAAAATTTCAGAGGCCCTCGTTCTGGCTTTATACCAGTACTAGATGCTCACATTGCTTTTGAAGTCCAGGTGGGCCACAAGGTGGCACCATCAGGTCACGTAATAAAATACTGAGGTAGCTAGGAAAAAACTTTTTTAAAAAATCAAATAACTTTATTGCAAAAGTAATATAATATACTTCACATTGACCTCCCAGTACTAATTTAATGTCTTTATTTTATTATTACAGATTAAAAATTGGAAATTTCAGTGAGAAGAAGTCCCTTGCTAAGAATTTTTAACATGGTGAACACAATAAAAATTTTTAGAAAATACTAAAAGGCATCAGAATAAAATATCTAAGATGATATTCTCTTTGTGAAAAATTAATTTTTATCTATCTTAAGCCAATATTTTTCTGAAATTTGAATTGTAACTAAAAAAAGTGTTTTTTTGGCTGCACCAGGCATCATGTAAGCTCTCAGTTCTGGAACCAGGGATTAAACCCATTGCCCCTGCATTGGAAGCATAGAATCTTAACCGCTGAACTGCTAGGGAAGTCCCACTAAATTTTAGTAATCTAAAAATAATGTTTAAGTAATATAAATATTTCAGGATATGTATTTTAGAAATTCTTGTTTGGTTTGTTGTGATTTCCTGATGGAGAAATAAAATTTTAGGCAAGTATTTTCTCACTATCCCAACAAGTTAAGAAATGCTTGAGAATATTGAGTCCAGGAACATAGTCACTTCCTGTAAGTGGAAAACACTTCCAAATATTTTATTTTTATTTTTCTTACTCTTAAAAAAAAGTCTAATTTGTGTGAGATGATTGCAAAGAGTTTATCAGAATGATATGTGCTAGATTGACACTTCTTTTAGAGTAAGAAACATTTCCAGATGTTTATTGTTTTGCCACAGTTTAAAAAGTTTACTTTTAGTGAAATGTTTCTAAGAGTTAATTCAAAGTGTGTAGACTAGACTAATGTTTCCCTTTATACAACCTTCAATGAAAAGATTTGCTAAAAACTAATTCATTATATTAAAAAGAATCATATGAAAACAAACTTAGGGACGTAGTTTTTTCACCTATAAAAATGAGAATAGTGATATCAGTAGTACTCACTGTATAGGTCTTTTTCATGAGGACTCAGTTATTACTAGAAAAATACTTAAACAGTGCCTGGTGTATAATAAATAAATAAATGTTATACATGTTGCTAAGTAGTTGTTTGCAGAGTAATAGCAAACATACAAATCATTTTGCCCTTTCCATTATAAATAGTAATCATAACATAATAAAATTTTTTAAATTTAAATTTATTTATTTTAATTGGAGGCTAATTACTTTACAATATTGTATTGGTTCTGCCACACATCAACATGAATCCACCACGG
The DNA here is from genome assembly GCF_042477335.2 of Ovis canadensis. Lineage (NCBI taxonomy): Eukaryota > Metazoa > Chordata > Mammalia > Artiodactyla > Bovidae > Ovis > Ovis canadensis. The sequence continues at coordinate 86,770,885 of NC_091253.1, forward strand.
GCGTGCATATGTTCCCCATCCTGAACCCCCCCTCCCCTCCTCCCTCCCCGTACCATCCCTCCGGGTCATCCCAGTGCACCAGCCCCAAGCATCCTGTATCGAACCTGGACTGGCGATTCATTTCTTATATGGTATTATACATGTTTCAGTGCCCTTCCCCCAAATCATCCCACCCTCTCTCTCTCCCACAGAGTCCAAAAGACTGTTCTATACATCTGTGTCTCTTTTGCTGTCTCACATACAGGGCTATCATTACCATCTTTCTAAATTCCATATATATGCGTTAGTATACTGTACTGGTGTTTTTCTTTCTGGCTTACTTCACTCTGTATAATAGGCTCCCGTTTCATCCACCTCATTAGAACTGATTCAGATGTATTCTTCTTAATGGCTGAGTAATACTCCATTGTGTATATGTACCACAGCTTTCTTATCCATTCACCTGCTGATGGACATCTAGGTTGCTTCCACGTCCTGGCTGTTCAGTTCTGCGATGAACATTGGGGTACATGTGTCTCTTTCAATTCTGGTTTCTAACATAATAAATATTTATAAACATAAATTCTTTGTTCCCTAAGAATATCACCTAAGTAATACCCAATTAGCCCACTTTTAATTAATATCAATATATGAGCTTAAGCACAATGTACTGGCCTTTCTTAAAGTGGCATTCTCTAATTCACACATTTGAAATTAACCTCCCCTTTACTGCAATAAAATATTTTAAATAATGAAGTAATTGATAATTTGGTGTTGAAGAAATCACAAAATTAGAAAATTTTAGACAGTTAAATTCGACTCGGGAATACCATAAAATGTGTATGCTCCACAAATAAGACTGGAATTGGTTGCCATGCCCTCCTCCAGGGGATCTTCCCAACCCAGGGAAGTGATCAAACCCGAGTCTCCTGCATTGCAGGCAGACTGAAAAGCAGAGACATCACTTTGCCAACAAAGGTCTGCATAGTCAAAGCTATGGTTTTTCCAGTAGTCATGTACAGATGTGAGAGTTGGACCGTAAAGAAGGCCACGCACCGAAGAATTGATGCTTTTGATTTGTGGTGTTGGAGAAGACTCTTGAGAGTCCCTTGGACTGCAAGAAGATTAAACCAGTCAATTCTAAAGGAAATCAACCTTGAATATTCATTGTAAGGACTGATGGTGAGCCTGAAGCTCCAATACTGTGGCCATCTGATGGGAAGAGCCAACTCATTGGAAAAGACCCTGATGCTAGGAAAGATTGAGGGCAGGAGAAGGGGGCAGCATAGGATGAGATGGTTAGGTAGCATCACTGACTCAATGGACATGAATTTGAGCAGACTCCGAGAGAGAGTAAAGGTCAGCAGGGCCTGGCAGGCTATAGCCCAAAGAATCGTACCCGACTTAGCGACTGAACAACAACAGCAAAAGGATCCTAAACCTAACTTACTTTAAGATGAACTGTAAATAAGAAACTTGCAAGTTTTATAGTGAGCAAAGCAAGCATTGCATTCAGATTGCTATCACAGTAACACCATTCGCCAGGAAGAAATGGAGCTGGTTCCACAGCCTTTCATTACAGTCAGGGTCATCTGTGTCACATGTTTCAATACATCGCCTGAAAACTTACTGTGACAGAGTTTGTCCAGAAATGTTACTTAAAAAGCCTCTTAGACTGTCTTCATTTAGACTGATTTACAGTGTCAGTCACTTCGAACCTGGGTAATAATTGGAAGACTATAGGGCGGATTCTTTTTTAATATGCTAGGAAATTCAATAATAAAATTATGGTACATGCAAACAATAGAATATAACCATTAAAAATAATTTAGAAGACTGGTAACATGGAAGCATGTTCATAATATAAATTAAAAAGTTTAACATTAGTATGTATCAGTTCAGTTCAGTCACTCAGTCGTGTCCGACTCTTTGCAAGCCCATGAATCGCAGCACGCCAGGCCTCCCTGTCCATCACCAACTCCCGGAGTTCACTCAGACTCACGTCTATCGAGTCGGTGATGCCATCCAGCCATCTCATCCTGGGTCGTCCCCTTCTCCTCCTGCGCCCAATCCCCCCCAGCATCAGAGTCTTTTCCAATGAGTCAACTCTTCGCATGAGGTGGCCAAAGTATTGGAGCTTCAGCTTTAGCATCATTCCTTCCAAAGAAGTCCCAGGGTTGATCTCCTTCAGAATGGACTGGTTGGATCTCCTTGCAGTCCAAGGGACCCTCAAGAGGCTTCTCCAACACGACAGTTCAAACGCATCAATTCTTTGGCGTTCAGCCTTCTTCACAGTCCAACTCTCACATCCATACATGACCACAGGAAAAGCCATAGCCTTGACTAGATGGACCTTAGTCGGCAAAGTAATGTCTCTGCTTTTGAATATACTATCTAGGTTGGTCATAACTTTTCTTCCAAGGAGTAAGCGTCTTTTAATTTCATGGCTGCAGTCACCATCTGCAGTGGTTTTGGAGCCCAAGAATATAAAGTCTGACACTGTTTCTACTGTTACCCCATCTATTTCCCATGAAGTGATGGGACCAGATGCCATGATCTTTGTTTTCTGAATGTTGAGCTTTAAGCCAACTTTTTCACTCTCCTCTTTCACTTTCATCAAGAGGCTTTTTAGCTCCTCTTCACTTTCTGCCATAAAGGTGGTGTCATCTGCATACCTGAGGTTATTGATATTTCTCCCGGCAATCTTGATTCCAGCTTGTGTTTCTTCCAGTATAGCATTTCTCATGATGTACTCTGCATATAAATTAAATAAGCAGGGTGACAATATACAGCCTTGACGTACTCCTTTTCCTATTTGGAACCAGTCTGTTGTTCCATGTCCAGTTCTAACTGTTGCTTCCTGACCTGCATACAGATTTCTCAAGAGGCTGGTTAGGTGGTCTGGTATTCCCATCTCTTTCAGAATTTTCCACAGTTTATTGTGATCCACACAGTCAAAGGCTTTGGCATAATCAAGAAAGCAGAAATAGATGTTTTTCTGGAACTCTCTTGCTTTTTCGATGATCCAGCGGATGTTGGCAATTTGATCTCTGGTTCCTCTGCCTTTTCTAAAACCAGCTTGAACATCAGGAAGTTCACGGTTCACGTATTGCTGAAGTCTGGCTTGAAGAATTTTGAGCATTACTTTATTAGCATGTGAGATGAGTGCAATTGTGCAGTAGTTTGAGCATTCTTTGGCATTGCCTTTCTTTGGGATTGGAATGAAAACTGACCTTTTCCAGTCCTGTGGCCACTGCTGAGTTTTCCAAACTTGCTGGCATAATGAGTGCAGCACTTTCACAGCATCATCTTTCAGGATTTGAAATAGCTCCACTGGAATTCCATCACCTCCACTAACTTTGTTCATAGTGATGCTTTCTAAGGCCCACTTGACTTCACATTCCAAGATGTCTGGCTCTAGATTAGTGATCACATCATCATGATTATCTGGGTCATGAAGATCTTTTTTGTACAGTTCTTCTGTGTATTCTTATAGTATGAATTAAACATTCATTCATATAGAGAAAAAAAGCTGTGAGACTGTAACATCAAAATATTAATGATAGTTACTTCTAGTTGTTAGGATTATGATAACACTTTCTTCTCTTTGTTCATGTTTATTTTCTTAAGAATTTTACAATGAACTATAGAACTAGTCATAAGAAAAATGTTACTTCAAAATCCTGTTATAGTGAACTTAATTCACTATACATTCAGCAAAGAATTATTGGATCCCCCCATGTCTAGGTTTTAAGAAACAATGTGCCAGACACTGTGTAATCTGCCAGGATACACAGACAGGTCAGACCCGTTTTTTGGCTTCTTAGAGGCATGGTCTGTCAGGAATTTTAAAAACAGTTGTAAACAAGCAACAAAGCTTTGTATAAACCATTTTCTCCTGATTATCTTGATAACTGTATAGAAGCGGCATGGCATTTTGGAAATCTTATAGACTAAATTTGAAATCCACTCTGACATTTAATAATAAACTTAGACACATTAAATTTTCTAAGTCTTAGAAATTATCAAGACCACTCTATTAGAGAAATACAGAGCTTCCAGGGAGGTCTCAGTGGTAAAGGATCCCCGTGCAATGCAGGAGATGCAGGTTTAATCCGAGTCAGGAAGAGCCCCTAGAGAAGGAAATGGCAACCCACTCCAATATTCTTGCCTGGGAAATCCCATGGACAGAGGAGTCTGCTGGGCTATAGTCCATTGGGTTGCAAAAGAGTTGGACATGACTTAGCAATTAAACAACAACATTAGAGAAATATAGCTGCTAAAGATAAATAGATGAAGAAATATATTATCTGTGTTTTGGGAAAGGGTTTAAAGACTGTTAAAATTTTTACTTGCTCACAGCTAAATTTCTTCTACGTAGGGCTTTTTATCCCCTTGTCTAATATCTGTGGATCTGTGCAATGCTTAGGTTTTAAGAAAGGTAATTTTAAAGTGCAAGCAGTTAGGATTTAATAAATTCATTGGACATTATTGTTTTATGGTTCTTTGAGATCATTTTATGTTTTAAAAACAACTGTATCCTTCTAATAGGGTAAGAATAACCAGGTGAGGTATAGTGAATCCAGATTTGGGGTTTCCATTTACTGAATGTCATTCTCAGTTTTAGTACTTTCCCTTGACATTAGAAAATGCAGGCAGTAAGATCTGATAGCATATCTCTTCAGGTATGCCATTTTTCCTTGAATTTTATTGAGTGTTTGGTACTTTGATCTCTGATCAAAGTTGCTTGTGTAGGCATAAGGCTGTCAGTCCATTTGAACCAAGAATGTAGCATTTGGTCTTGCCTTTCCCAGTGACTTTTCAAAATGAAAAATAAATCAATACATTATGTATGGTTGGTGATGTTGGATATAGAAGACCAATTTAAAGTTATGGTGTAGTAAGTATATGTTAAAATAGAAAATGTTTTCTTCACTGTTTCTTAACCATCAAGAATACTTAAAGCTGTTGAGATTGACCTAAAATTAATGTTAAATAAAACTATAAAATAAAAGAAAAAGAGTGTTAACTAGAACTTTATTATCAAGTTGGCAACTCACAAGTTTTCACCGAAACCTCCTTACTGTTTGTTATGTGGGTTTATACAAGCGTTGTTTGGCTTTAGGAGCTCTTGTTACTGAAATCTGGGTGACTGCCTTGTCCCAGAGAATGAGTGACTCCATCCTCATGAAGTTTCCTGTGCAGTATAACAGAGCATGGAGTTGGAAGATTTAAAGCTAAGCTATACCAGCCGTCTAAGACCTGACCGCCAAAGTCCTGCCTCTAACAATCCCAGGGAGTTGGCCTCTGAATCAGTCATTGAACAACCTTAGGAATCAAAACTAGGCTATGGTGAACAACCTGAGGACTTTCTGGGGCTTGACTGTTCCCAGTATTGGCTGTTTTTGTGGTTTTTCCTCTGCGAGGAGGAACCAGTTCTCTTTTTCTTTCTTCGAGGTCTTTATTCCCCACTAGAGGTCACCCAGTTGTTAGAAACTGCTGTGTTAACAGGGGATCAGTGCTCTATGCAGTCTAGAGTACAGTTGAGGACTGGTCTCAGAGCTGTGCCCAGCCTCGGGAAGGTGGTAACTTACACTTTGGGTACTTGAGTCATATAGCTATTATGTAGCTGAAGTGGGGCTCAAACCTAGGTGTTCCAGTTCCAGATACATTCTGGGTGGAGGAGCCAAGCCCTCTGAACATCTGACTGTAGAGAAACTGCCTCTAGAGTCCTGTACACTCCTGAAAGCAGCCCCTGGCAGGAGAGTCTGACTGCATCGCGTCCCTCTCCCTCCTGCATTCCCCACCTCTAAGGCCGCCTCCAGTATGCCCACATCCTTTCACAAGGTGACAGACTCAGCCTTCTGTGAGTCTCGAAAGATATCACACATTAATGCCTTTAACTTTGCTTGTGAGATGGTTCTTATGACACATTCCCTTGGTAAATACCAGGGCTTCCACCTGAGCCCTTCCACATGGTGAGTTCTACATATTCTTCCATAAATAACCTCTTACTCTTCTAGCACCCAGAGAAATGACCTCAAAGAAGACCTTTTTTTCTTCCTTTTTTTTTTTTCTTACATGGGGAAAACGAATACCTTCAGACTAAACAATATTTTCATCAAAATCTTTAGGCTTCCATATGACTCAGAAATTGCACTCCTGGCCATTTATCCCAGAAAAATGAAGATTCATATTCCCATAAAAAACATGTACCTGAATGTTCTAGAAGCTTTAGCATAACACCTCAAACTAGAGGTAATCAGATGTCCTTGAGTAAGTAGACAGTTAAACTGTGGTACATCCATACCATGGAATACTACTCAGCAGTTAAAAAAGAAAAGAAAGGAAGAAAGAAACTTTGATACAGACAACAACCCAGGTAAATCTCCAGAGAATTATGTTGAGTGGAAAAAAAAACAATCCTCAAAGTTGCATACTGTATGGCTCCATTTATGTAACATTCTTCAAATGACAGAATTTAAGGGAAGGTGGGGGCAGGAGGGGAATAGGTGTGGCTGTAAGTGGGCAAAGACCCTGGTGGGGATGGAGAGGTTCTGTGCCCGTGTCCTGACTTTATCAGTATCAGTTAATATCCTGACTGACGTGCTAAACAGTTTTACTCTCTGTTATCATGAGGGAAACTGACTGGATGCCACACAGGATCTCTCTGTATTGTTTCTTACAGCTGAAGCCGAATGTACAATTATCTCAAAAAATTTAACTGAAAAAAATCTTTAGTCCTCTTCACCCTTCAGACGACAGTTAATATATATCCTGATTTTTATTCATTTCTATTATTTTGGGTAGAAGCTATTAATAGCTTTCTAGTGATTTATTTAGGGTCTTTGACATTTTCTTGGCAGGTTTCTAGTAAGTCTAATGCATTTATAAAATATTTAGTTTGCAATTGTAAATTTGTAATTTGATCATTTATTTTCTTATGGGGCCTTGTCATATCAAAAGAAACTGGCAGAAAATAGTCTTGTGAATTTAAGGAAACATTTGGATTACTTTGAGGGTGCATAACTATATAATCTGTAATTCTGTCTCCAATCACAAAGCAGCAGTTGTCCTTTTCATAATATTGGGTTGACCAAAAATTTCATTCAGGTTTTCTCGTTAAGATTGTACGGAAAAACCTGAGTGAACTTTTTGGCTAACCCAATATAAATGTTACAAACTTCAAAATAACCCCTGTACCATTTTAATATTGAAAAAGGCAGATTTTATATTAATATATGGGAGGCTTTAGTCATGAACACTCAGCTCCAGTGGGCAGGACAAGAGAGGAAAATAGTAAGCTTTGGGTAAACACAGATTATTTGTTCAAGGAAATCAGTTGAGTGATTTGATAAATCGGTGATAAATGAAGTTTGTCTAAACTGCTATTACAGACTGACAGAAAACTAGGGAACAGTCGAGAAGGGTATATGTTTTGAGTTTTACTGAGTTGTCATGGTATTTGCTGAACTATTACGGGACTGGTCCTCTCATGCAGTTTGTCAGCCCTTGTCTTCACTTCCAGCCTCGCACTGATAGCCTTTATGATACAACCTAACTTACATTGGCAAATGGAGCTTCATAAAATGCCACTAATTACTTTCCTATATAAGTTTACTTAAGGGGACTTGGTAACAGCATGAATGACTAGTAAAAGTCATGAATTTCAGCTGGAGCTATAAATTTGGAATTTAGACTTTACTTTCCAACTTTACCACTTTGCATGGTTTCTAGAACATTTTTGGCACGCAAAAATGTTCACCTAGCAAATTACTGAGGATTTTTTGTGGTCCATACTTCCTGTCCATGACCTCCCTCCCTTCAATGTTCCTTCAAGAGGAGAGAGTGGTCGAAAAGAAGTCTCTGGAAATGTCTCTCAGTGCCCTGAGGGGAAACCTGAGGGGCTCCCAGTGAAAGCGCAGAGATGGGGCACCACCAAGGTGCAAGAGGGGTGAGGTCAGGTAGGTGGAAAACACTGCAGTTAGGTCTGAGCCAGTTTTCTTTCACACTGAAGAGAAAAGATGGGGAACAATCTCAGAGATTTAAGTATGTCAGCATTCAAATTAGAAACTTTTTTTTTCTTAAATGTACCTATTTCAGTTCAGTTCAGTTGCTCAGTCATGTCTGACTCTTTGTGACCCCATGAATCACAGCACACCAAGCTCTCCTGTCCATCACCAACTCCCAGAGTCTACCCAAACCCATGTCCATCAAGTCGGTGATGCCATCCAGCCATCTCATCCTCTGTCGTCCCCTTCTCCTTCTGTCCCCAATCCTTCCTAGCATTAGGGTCTTTTCCAATGAGTCAACTCTTCGCATGAAGTGGCCAAAGTATTGGAGTTTCAGCTTCAACATCAATCCTTCCAGTGAACACCTAGGACTGATCTCCTTTAGGATGGACTGGTTGGATCTCCTTGCAGTCTAAGGGACTCTCAAGAGTCTTCTCCAACACCACAGTTCAAAAGCATCAATTCTTTGGCACTCAGCTTTCTTCACCGTCCAACTCTCACATCCATACATGACCACTGGAAAAACCATAGCCTTGACTAGACGGACCTTTGTTGGCAAAGTAATGTCTCTGCTTTTTAATATGCTGTTTAGGTTGGTCATAACTTTCTTTCTAAGGAGCAAGTGTCTTTTAATTTTCTGGCTGCAATCACCATCTGCAGTGATTTTGGAGCCCAAAATTAAGTCTGACAATGTATCCACTGTTTCCCATCTGTTTCCCATGAAGTGATGGGACCGGATGCCATGATCTTCATTTTCTGAATGTTGAGCTTTAAGCCAACCTTTTCACTCTCCTCTTTCACTTTCAACAAGAGGCTTTTTAGTTCCTCTTCACTTCTGCCACAAGGGTGGTGTCATCTGCATATTTGAGGTTATTGATATTTCTCCCGCAATCTTGATTCCAGCTTGTACTTCCTCCAGCCCAGTGTTTCTCATGATGTACTCTGCATATAAATTAAATAAGCAGAGTGACAATATACAGCCTCGACGTACTCCTTTTCCTATTTGGAACCAGTCTGTTGTTCCATGTCCAGTTCTAACTGTTGCTTCCTTACCTGCTTATAGGTTCCTCAAGAGGCAGGTCAGGTGGTCTGGTATTCCCATCTCCTTCAGAATTTTCCACAGTTTATTGTGATCCACACAGTCAAAGGCTTTGGCATAGTCAAGAAAGCAGAAATAGATGTTTTTCTGGAACTCTCTTGCTTTTTCAGTGATCCAGTGGATGTTGGCAATTTGATCTCTGGTTCCTCTGCCTTTTCTAAAACCAGCTTGAACATCAGGAAGTTCACGGTTCACGTATTGCTGAAGCCTGGCTTGGAGAATTTTAAGCATTACTTTACTAGCGTGTGAGATGAGTGCAATTTTGTGGTAGTTTGGGCATTCTTTGGCATTGCCTTTCTTTGGGATTGGAATGAAAACTGACCTTTTCCAGTCTGGCCACTGCTGAGTTTTCCAAACTTGCTGGCTTATTGAGTGCAGCACTTTCACAGCATCATCTTTCAGGATTTGAAATAGCTCCACTGGAATTCCATCACCTCCACTAGCTTTGTTCATAGTGATGCTTTCTAAGGCCCACTTGACTTCACATTCCAGGATGTCTGGCTGTAGATGAGTGATCACACCATCATGATTATCTGGGTCATGAAGATCTTTTTTGTACAGTTCTTCCATGTATTCTTGCCACCTCTTCTTAATATCTTCTGCTTCTGTTAGGTCCATACCATGTCTGTCCTTTATTGAGCCCACCTTTTCATGAAATGTTCCCTTGGTATCTCTAATTTTCTTGAAGAGATCTCTAAGTTTTCCCATTCTGTTGTTTTGCTCTTATTTCTTTGCACTAATCGCTCAGAAAGGCTTTTTTTAAATCTCTCCTTGCTATTCTTTGGAACTCTGCATTCAGATGCTTGTATCTTTCATTTTCTCCTTTGCTTTTCGCTTCTTTTCACAGCTATTTGTAAGGCCTCCTCAGACAGCCATTTTGCTTTTTTGCATTTCTTTTCCATGGGGATGGTCTTAATCCCTGTCTCTTGTACACTGTCAAAAACTTCCGTCCATAGTTCATCAGGCACTCTGTCTATCAGATCTAGTCCCTTAAATCTATTTCTCACTTCCACAATCATACAGGATTTGATTTAGGTCATACCTGAATGGTCTAGTGGTTTTCCCTACTTTCTTCAATTTAAATCTGAATTTGGCAATAAGGAGTTTATGATCTGAGCCACAGTCAACTCCTGGTCTTGTTTTTGCCGACTGTATAGAGCTTCTCCATCTTTGGCTGCAAACAATATAATCAATCTGATTTCAGTGTTGAGCATGTGGTGATGTCCATGTGTAGAGTCTTGTGTTGTTGGAAGAGGGTGTTTGCTATGACCAGTGTGTTCTCTTGGCAAAATTCTATTAGCCTTTGCCCTGCTTCATTCCGTATTCCAAGGCCAAATCTGCCTGTTACTCCAGGTGTTTCCTGACTACCTACTTTTGCATTCCAGTCCCCTATAATGAAAAAGACATCTTTTTTGGGTGTTAGTTCTAAAAGGTCTTATAGGTCTTCATATAAGAAGGTCTTTCAGGACCGTTCAATTTCAGCTTCTTCTGCATTACTGGTTGAGGCATAGGCTTGAATTACCGTTATATTGAATGGTTTGCCTTGGAAACGAACAGAGATCATTCTGTCGTTTTTGAGATTGCATCCAAGTACTGCATTTCAGACTCTTTTGTTGACCATGATGGCTACTCCATTTCTTCTAAGGGATTCCTGCCCACAGTAGTAGATATAATGGTCATCTGAGTTAAATTCACCCATTCCAGTCCATCTTAGTTCGCTGATTCCTAGAATGTCGATGTTCACTCTTGCCATCTCCTGTTTGACCACTTCCAATTTGCCTTGATTCATGGACCTGACATTCCAGGTTCCTGCGCAACATTGCTCTTTACAGCATTGGACCTTGCTCTTATCACCAGTCACATCCACAACTGGGTATTGTTTTTGCTTTGGCTCTGTCCCTTCATTCTTTCTGGACTTATTTCTCCACTGATCTCCAGTAGCATATTGGGCACCTACCAACCTGGGGAGTTCATCTTTCAGTGTCCTATCTTTTTCCCTTTTCATACTGTTCATGGGGTTCTCAAGGCAAGAATACTAACGTGGTTTGCCATTCCCTTCTTCAATGGACTACATTCTGTCAGACCTCTCCACCATGATCCATCGTCCGGCCTGGGTGGCCCCACACGGCATGGCTTAGTTTCATCAAGTTAGACAAGGCTGTGATCGGTGTGATCAGATTGGCTAGTGATTATGGTTTCAGTGTGTCTGCCTTCTGATGCCCTCTCGCAACACCTACCGTCTTACTTGGGCTTCTCTTACCTGGACGTGGGGTATGTCTTCACAGCTGCTCCAGCAAAGCGCAGCTGCTGCTCCTTACCTTGGACGAGGGGTACCTCCTCACAGCTGCCCCTCCTGACCTTGAATGTGGAGTAGCTCCTCTCGGCCCTCCTTCGCCTGCGCAGCCATACCTGTTTGGTTTAACATAAATATTGGATTGTTTTTACTTTTCCCCCCACTGCAAATAGCATTTTATTTCTGAAATTGCTTTGGTGGGCTAACCTGAGATGCAGCCACCATTTCTAATGTGAAAAATATGCATTTCAAATTCTAGTAAGTTAGAGCGAATTTTCACAGTCCAGTGAATTTTCTTCACTGCTGGTGGCACATTATCTGACTCTTTAGTCTTTCTGAGTGTGTTTGTGGGCTCCTTTTGCCACTTTATTACTCCTCAGTGGCTTTACCAACTTCATAAGTTGATGCTTTACCCATAGATTGTCTAGAAAGTATTTACAGGTCCCTCTACATTGTCTAGGTTTAGTAGAACAGCAGGTCCTTTGTTATAACTGAATTTTCTCTTTACTGTAGAGCCTTGCTGGCACATTTCTGAATATTCTGGTGAACCTTGTTAAGAATTCAGAGAAACTGTCACGTGACAAAGAAAGATCCAATCTTAAGGCTTACGTGAGTATTTTCTACTGTGGACTTCTTCACAATATGCGAAACCTTGAATTTGGGCATATTCAGTTCTGTGATCAAGATGAAAAATGTGACCTGTTGTTAGACTTTGCTGCTGCTGCTGCTGCTGCGTCGCTTCAGTCATGTCCGACTCTGTGCATCCTTATAGACGGCAGCCCACCAGGCTCCTCCATCCATGGGATTCTCCAGGCAAGAGTACTGGAGTGGGGTGCCATTGCCTTTTCCAATCGTTAGACTTCAGGCTTATTCAATTCGGAGGTTAGTAGTTTCTTAAGGACACAGAGAAACTCACAAAATATACCATGCTTATTCTCACTCAAAAAATAGACAAGAAAGTCTTGCCCTTTTTACTGAGCCAATATTCAAAAGAATCCCAGTCTGAAAACCACAAGAATTCTTGCTGTGTTTTGGTTCAAAAACACCAAGTAGATTGTTTTTCATTATCTATTCTTAGAGAATTTAACCAAAGCACAGTACCTCTTGAAAAATCCTTGATACATATTTTAACTTTTAAGACTTTTGTGATACCTCTGTCTTTTTTGTATGATCCAGTTAATGAATACTATAGGGGAAAATAGAGAGATTACCCTTGAAAGAGAATTTTTTGCTGTTTTTTGAGTAACATCTTCCCAATGGGTTAGTTTCTTTTAAAAGTATTATATAGTATCATAATCTGAAGTTTATCTTATCTTGATTTCTATAATTCTTAATCATAAGCAGATTTCCCCCTTATTTAGAATTACCCTTAACAGTTCCTTCTCACCCTGCATATCTGTGTTAATTCTATCTAGGATATCCCTCCAGTATGCCCCCTTCTCTCTGCCACTGTATTAGATCAGGTTATCCTCATTTCTTGCCTGGATTTCTCCAATGACTTATTGATTGATCTCCCTGTCTCCAGACTTGAGCCCCTCCAATCCAACCTGTTTATATTGCCAACAAAATCATCTTTTTGAAAGACTGATATACTAAGACTATGCCATTTCCTTGACTTAGAATGCTTCAATGACTCCTACCATGGACTTATTAGGAAGATTAAATAAAATTCATTAAAAGCCCTTAATGCAGTGCCTGGCTCAGAACAGGCCCTCGGTCTACGTTACCATTTCCCCTTTGCCCCCATGGCAGCAGCAGAGCTTAACATGGCCCCGGACCAGAGGGGCAGTGGCTCTGTGGGAAACCAGGCTAAAAGGAGTACCGGCCAAGAATCTCACCAGACTCCAGAGCCAGGCTTTCCTGAATCCCTGCGAGGTTAGGCACAATAGCATCCAGTTCCATCTGTGTTCCAGAAAGACTTTGCCTGGTAAATTACAAGCCAGCTCATCTGTGACTAAGCTTTTGAAACCTTAGGAGCCATCTTTACAAACATCAATCTCCGCCTTTGTTTTCTTCTTTTGGTTTGTTTTCTCTTTAACTCCTTAGTAAAGTTTCTTTTGTCAGGCTCTAACTTTTTCTTAAATGAATCAAGGAAGAGATGGTTGCAGGTGGGGTAGAGAAGCACACGCATGCATGTACACTGAGAGACCCGAGAGATTGCTGGGGGCAGGGAGTGTCAGTGAAAGAGGTGTGGACAAGCCCGTTGGTGAAGTGAGTCTACTCGGATGGATGCAATATTAGCATGGACACAGCTATTCCCATGGAGACCTCATCTTTCCATCTTCAGACAGTGGGCGTTTGGCAAAATCAGGTAGCTAGATAACCATAGAATGACCAAAGCAGAATAGGATCAGTACTGTAAAAAAGATGGACATTCTTAATTTCATGATAGGTCTTGTTTTTAAATTTAGTTTGCTGCTTTCCTTAGCTTTTCTCTTTCTATTAAAATTTGACCTCTGTGCTCTAAACAGCATTTGAAAGTGAAACTGACAGTCGCTCCGTCGTGTCCAACTCTTTGCAACCCCCTGGACTGTAGCCCGCCAGGCTCCTTTGTCCTTGGGACTTCCCAGGCAAGATACTGGAGTGGGGAGCCCTGCTTTCCACCAGGGGACCTTCCCGACCCAGGGATCGAACCCACATCTGCATCTCCTGCAGTGGCGGGCAGACTTTTTACCCACTGAGCCATCAGGGAAGCCCCAGACAGCATCAAGCAGGTCCTTACGGAGTGTGAATTAAGTTAACTGTCTTTTTTCATGCTGATTTAGTTAACTTTTGAGCACATGATTCTGTTTTACCGTATAGAATATCTCAAGTACAGTAAGAAGCAAATATATGAAAGAGAACTGCTGTGTGTGCATGTGAGTGTGCGTGTAAGGAACTTCCTGTCTGTGTCTTCTGACAATGTAATAAAGCTAAACCTGAGCACTTAATGTCTTGCTTTACTTTAAAAATATCTCAGTCTTTTTATATGATGAAAACTGAAATTGGGCTATATGATAATTTAATTGCAATTTTGATCCAGCAGACATGGGAAAACTTAGACATTTTAATGGATATAATTGATAACTGTGATGTTTCTCTTTGGTGAAGTCATTTATTAGAGGCGGGAGACCAAGAAGAATAAGAAATAGTACTTTTCTAAATGACTTCACTCTCTTGATTTAGTTTGGCTTCTCTGAATCTCAACTCACCTCATGTTTCTTTACAGGCACATTCCATCCACCACATCCGAACAATGTCCTACGTTTTTGTAAATGATTCTTCTCAGACTAATGTACCCTTGCTGCAGGCCTGTATTGATGGAGACTTTAACTACTCCAAGAGGCTTTTGGAAAGTGGCTTTGACCCAAATATCCGTGACAGCAGGGGCAGAACAGGCCTTCACCTCGCAGCAGCCCGAGGGAATGTAGACATCTGCCAGTTGTTACATAAATTTGGTGCTGATCTCCTGGCCACTGATTATCAGGGAAACACGGCTCTTCATCTCTGTGGCCATGTGGATACTATTCAATTCTTGGTTTCCAATGGACTCAAAATTGATATTTGGTAAGTTCTGTGGTTTTTGAAGTCTCGTCACTTCCTCCCATTAGCCTCTCAACTAGTGGTCTAATCTTGAAATCTGTCGATTTTGTTTCCTCATTGATCAAGTGTAGTGACAAGCTCAGAAAGGTATTGAGGACAATGAGTGAGGGAACAGGAGCCTGACTTCTAGATTTGTGCTGAAGCAATGTAAAGTTTTCTATGAAAATAGTGGCTAAGTTCTGCTACTAATTAATTATGTATTATAAGACAAGGGAAAAAGAAGAACTAACATTTGTTGAAAATCTATTATGACCTGGGCACTGCGTTTACTGTGTTAGCTCATTTACCCTTCAGAATGAATAGCTCTTAAGTATTCGTTTTATAGATGAAATAGCTGAGACAAGAATTCTGGGTTAAATGACTTAACACAGTTGGAATTTAAAACTAGTTCCACCTGGTTCCAAAGCTTGTTTGCCTTCTATCATGTAATATACCATGCTAGCTTCATTATCTCTCTGGACTCAGAGTCCTTCTTATACTGAACAATTTGAAGTAGTGTTTTTTGTTTTGTTTTTGTGATACCTTGTCTCTTGAGTAGGAATAAAATCAGGTCACTTTAAAAAGAAACCTTGACCTTTAAGCTACATTTTTTATGCCTAATTTATTGGTGCTATAATGTCCCTAAATCCGAATAAGACAGTAAATGATACTGCTACTATAGAACAAAATGTGGTAGGAATTAACTATAAGGTTCAGTGTTAGTTGGGCTTTCTCCTGTTGTTAAATGGTTAGGTGAACCAAAGCAGATTATTTGATTGCTTTTGAGCTTGGGTTTTTTTTCCTTTTGGTTCTTAGACATTTTAAAAAATAGACACTCTTCTCATGAAATATATAAATGTCAGATAAGAATGAATCTAGAATCTAGACTTTTCCAATTAGTTTCTAGGAAGATGCCCTTTTTTTCTTTATTCTCATTTATCTACTCTTAACTATGTATATATGTTTCCTTTTTCCTAAAAGAAAAAAAAGGTTAACTCAAAATTCAGGCTCCATCTCAACCACTGGTTCTGCTCTGGTTTTAAATTTTGAGTTAATGGGGCCCATGCCTTCCTCACTGAGATCTCCACAAATGGCTACTAACAGTGTAGTGTAACAGCTATTTTTATTTTTATGGACTTTTTAGCAACCATCAAGGTGCTACACCCCTAGTTCTGGCAAAGCGCAGGGGAGTGAATAAAGATGTCATCCGATTGCTGGAATCGTTGGAAGAACAGGAGGTAAAAGGATTTAACAGAGGAACCCACTCAAAACTAGAGACCATGCAGACAGCTGAGAGTGAAAGGTACTTAAGATTTCATTTTTTTAAGAGGCAAGTCACTTCAAGTGAATCTTTTTTTGTGGTTTGTTTCTTTTGTCTTTTTTAATGTATTTGTTTTTAATTGGAGGATAATTGCTTTACAGTATTGTGCTGGTTTCTGCCATACATCCACATGGATCAGCCATAGGCATCCGCATGTCCCCTCCCTCTTGAGCCTCCCCCACACCACCGCCCCGCCATCCCACCTCCCAGGGTGTCACAGAGCACCGGTGTGAGCTCCCTGCGGCAGGTCTCAAGTCCCCGCCAGCCCTCTGCTTTCTGTGTGATGACATACATTTCAGTGCTCCTCTCTCAGTCCGTCCCGCCCCTCCTTCCCCCTCTGTGGCCACAAGCCTGTTCTCTGTGTCTGCGTCTCCGTTGCTCCCCTGCGAGTAGGATCATCAGTACCGTCTTTGTAGAGTCCATTTACATGTGTTAACATACATGGTATTTTTCACTTTCTGACTTACTTCACTCTGTTTAATAGGCTCTAGGTTCATCTGCCTCATTAGAATTGACTCAAATGCGTTCCTTTTTGTAGCTGAGTAATATTCCATCTTGTATATCTTCTATAGCTTCTTTATCCATTCATCTGTCTATGGACATCTAGATTCTTCCATGTCCTAGCTGTTGTAAATAGTGCTGCAATGAACATTGGGGTGCATATGTCTTTTTAAATTATGGTTTTCTCAGAGTACATGTCCATTAGTGGGATTGTTGGGTCATATGGTAGTTTTATTTCTAGTTTTTGGTTTTTTTTTAAGGAATCTGCATACTGTTCTCCATAGTGGCTGCATCAATTTACATTCCCACCAGCAGTGCAGGAAGGTTCCTCCTCTCCACACCCTCTCCAACATTCGTTGTTTGTGGGTTTTTTGATGATGGCTATTATGACCAGTGTGAGGTGAAACCTCACTGTAGTTTTGATTTGCATTTCTCCAATTATGAGGGACATTGAACATCTTTTCATGTGTTTATTAACCATCTGTATGTCTTTGGAGAAATACCAGTTTAGGTCTTCTGCCCACTTTTGATTGAGGTGTTGTTTTTCTGACATTGAGCTCCATTAGCTGCTTGTATATTTTGAAGATTAATCCTTTGTCAGTTGTCTCATTTGCTGTTATTTTCTCCCTTTCTGAGAGTTGTCTTTTCACCTTGTTAATATTTTCCTTTGCTGTGCAAAAGCTTTTAAGTTTAATCAGGTCCCACTTGTTTATTTTTGTTTTTGTTTCCATTACCCTAGAAGGTGGTCGTAGAGGATCTTGCTGTGCTTTATGCCAAAGAGTGTTCTGCCTGTGTTTTCCTCTAAGAGTTTTATAGTTTCTGGTCTTACATTGAGTGAATCTTTTATGACAACTTTTTGTCAGCTTTGTACTTATTTGCTTTCAAGTAAAGTGCTTGATACTTTCTTTGAACTCTCTCTTGGTCCTTATGGCTCCAGATTACAATTGAAGAGCCATTAACAGGAAGCACTGTGTGTCCACATGCACAGAATGTTCTGTTAGCCACTATGCAGGGCAGCCTGCTGTATTGGCAATACAAGGGAGAAGAGCCGAATAGGAGGGAAGGAAACAGGAGTTTGAGAATTTAGGTACAGGTCACAAGAAGAATGGGATTTCAAAAAAGGCAGAGAAAGATAGAAGAACTTGGACAATATTAGGAAAGGTAGTTTCAGAGATAGGGAATTAAAGTATTAAGGGAAAAGTAAAACAGGAGGAGAGTAAGAGAAGATTTAACACATACACAATTCAGTGATGTGAAAGTGACTTTGACATGAGTTGGAACAAATGAAGTTTGGGCTCCTGTATGTAACTGAAGCTAAGATGGAGTGACTGACAGGGTCTCAAATATCTCATCATTCCTCATCTAAAAGCAGTTTAGAACATCGTTCAGGAAGCTCTGACAAGGTAATCAGTCATCTTTTCTCTTGGCGTCACAGGCTCAACAGGTAAAGTCTCTAGGCCAGATTTAGTTGTACCAGCCTGTAGTTTGGTTGGCCACCATGTAATTTCAGCCTTCCAGACATTGCAAGGTAAGAAGTATAATGAACTTGCATGATCTCCTCCCAGATTTTTCAGGGGACTGGGGCCCTCATTAGCTACTGACTCAGTAGCAGATTGACCAGGACTTAGAATTAGGAGCATATGGTCCACTTAGACTGTTGGGATCATTGTTTCTGTGAGTTCCAGATGAAATCCTCTCTGGCTATCATACTTCACCCTTAATTTGATTCCTCTGTGCGCATGACCCCTTTCCTCCTTCTTCATTAGTACTTCTTCGGGACCACTAATTCCACTCTCAAGTTTAGGATTATTTTGTTTGTGGCAAACACTTATTATTGTCCAAAGAAATTAAAGTGTTTTACTTCTAAAACGGTGCATGCTCCTCATGGCTTATCACTGAAGGCTGGCAAGTACATAAAATAAGAAGTCAGCGGTGCACTGGCAAGCCCTTCTCTCACCTGCGTGCTCTGGATTGGCAGTCAGATTGCTCTAAGAAATTTAGTGACATTGAGTTATCTGGTTTTGTTAAAGATCATATGCTTCTAAAATAACTTGAAATTTATTTTCATCATGACTTTGGGCTTCTTTACCATGAAAAATGTTCTAGATGCGCTCTTCCTGGTGTATTTTCAGGACCTTGCTTGGTATATTTTGTTACTAGCCAGTTTCTTGGCATCTCTGTATTAGAAATATGTTTTATTTTGCCTCAGTTGTGATTCCTTATTAACTCAGAAGTGATTAGTCACTTGAGCAGTGCAGTGTGAAATATTTTTTCCTGCTTCTTTCACATACTTGCCATTGTACTTCAGTATGAGAATTCATATTATTTACAGCATTAGGTAAAGCTCGTTCTTTAAAAACTGAATTATTAATACTTGTACTACCTAGTTGCCGAGTCTTACTCCTGCCCTTCAGTGTCATGATAGGAAGGTGTGGTTGAAGCTTAAATTAGAAAGCTTAAAGGCAGCATCATTGGTCATTAGGGAAAATGCAGATTGAAACCAGAGTGAAATACCACTTCATACCCAACAGAACAGCTGCAGTCAAAAAGGTGGACAATAACAAGTACTGGCAATGATGTAGGAAAATGAGCCACCGTACATTGCTGGTGGGAATGTAAAATAGCTGCTGTGGAAAACAGTCTGGCAAGTCCTCAAAAAGTTACAGAGTCACCATATGACCTAACAATTCCACTTTTAGGTATATATCCAAGAAAATTGAAAACACATGTTTACACAAACGCTTGTATGCAAATTTCATAGAAGCTTTATTTATGATAGCCAAAAGGTAGAAACCACCCAGAAGTCCATCGTTGGTGAATGGATAAGCAAAATGTCATCTATTCATTCAGTGAAATGTTATCCCACTATAGAAAGTAATGAAATACTGACACGTGCCACAACACCGATGAGCCTTGAGAACATGCTGCGTGAGAGAAGCCAGGCACAAAGGGCAGCAGTGGATGCCAGGGGCAGGGGCAGGGGCAGGGACAGGAGTGGTGGCTGCTGAAGGGCACAGGGTTCAGTATGGCGGTAAGACGAAATTAGATAGTGGAGGCGGCTCTGCAGCTTTGTTAATTCTCTAAATAACACTAAATCTTGTACTTTAGAAAGATGAATTTTATGGTACATGAATTATATCAACTTAAAAAAAGTGAGGGGGAAGCTTAAAGGTGTTGGCTAGACATGGCATTGTGGCATAGCTATGTGATGATTAGCCTTTTCTAGAACAGGGGATAAAGCAAGATTTTGAATGTATTTAGTATTTTCCTGTTCCCTTATAATTTCCTGAAACATAGCATAACTTCTTAAGGGCCTATAAATCAAGTTGATGAAAAATATTTCCCTACACCATTTAACCTAAGTTTAATTTAGTTCCTTTTTATTTTAGGTATGGGCTGACAGGGACAGGGTAGATGGCTCAGTGTACAAAAAAAATTACACATTGTGTGCACAGACCATCACACTAGGATCACATATTTCCTAGATAGTAGAAAATGTTTCACTGGATCAAGTCACCATAGACAGTTCTGAGTGTCAGAACTTCATGAGCTCTTAGAGAAGGCGCGACTGAAGTCTCATTTTATAGGTCCCCACCCCACCCCCACTGTCCAAAAGTAGAATGTTCCTAGGAAACTTTTCCTTCAGTTGAGATGGCATAAAGTGAAGAACCTTAGGACTCATCTTACTAACAGATGCACAAAACAAACTGAGATAAAACACAGGTGCTCAAACACCGTGCAGGCTGGGGCGGCTGGACACTGAGATGCTGTGAGGTTCCTGAGCTTGGTGGTGCCAGTCTTGCTGCAAGACAAACGCTGAACACTGTTTTGCTTTATGCCTTTCTTCCTATAAAAGCAAAAATCCTCTTGGGATTTCTTTTAATTAGCAAATAGTGGTAGTATAGTGGATGTTTCTTAAAAGAGAGGTGGCATAAAGTGAACTTTCAAAAAGTGGGGGATACCTGTATATCTAACACCTATAAGTATGAGAGCATTTTGAATCAGATGTAGTCAATGAATTTCATGTAAGTCAAAATGAAGACATTATTCGAGCAGGAAGTACAACCATTTAAAAATATGTTGTTCAGGGTCTCTGTGTATCAAGCTAACTCAGATGTTTTAAAAGCCTTTTTTTAAAACAGAGTAAGTGAAATATTTGTGGCTAAGGAGTTTGGGATTTGTGATAACTTTGTAGTCATATAAAACTTAAGTGCTTTATGCCCCTCCACATGTGGTTATTCTAATAAATAGAGAAGTGAGCCCCCCCCCAAAAAAAATTAACCTCTACTGAACTTCACAGAGTTCTAATCTTATCTTTGAACTTGCTAGAGTTTTCTTTAAATTTTTGTATTGTTATAAATTCCCATTAAAAATGTCTTCTCCTATTCAGAAGATAAACATTTTTTTAACATATAAAAAAAAGTTTGGCTGGCAAACAGACTGGTCCTTTACAAAGTCATTTTCCTAGGATTGTAAAAGACACTAATGCCAGGAAAGGCTGAGAGGTCTGTGGTTAAGAGTGTCGGTGAATAAAGTAAAATTGTAACTTACCAAAAAAACCTGTCAACTATGCATGGTGAACCAGGCTCTAAGACCTTGTTTTGTGCTGTTTCCATTGTTCTGTCCCAAGATGGTCAGAAGAATATGAAAAGGAGTTTAGGAAGAAGAATAGCAGCAATCACTAGTCGATACCTATGATCATGGTCATTGTGGCTTTATCTAAATGACTCCCTGCTACTGGTCCTGCATGCTGTGACATAGTTGTGGGCGCTAGTCTCCTGGAGCTTTGAGCTCATCACCGTGCAGCCTCTCGAGTGCCAGTGTCAGGCGGGCTCCATTTGGGGCAGCCGTGTCCTCGCTTAGGTAGTTTTTATGGCACTTGCACTGTTATTTTCAGCTAGACTCAGCCTTTATACAGAGGAGAAGTAAACTGACCTTGTGTTATTGTACAAGATAGCGCTAAAACCAGTGGGAGGAAGCTATTACGAGGAATCACTAATGGCTAGCCCTGTCCAAGTGTACCACATAGTAAGCATCCATTATTAGAGTATTTCAGTTTAAAGAAGGAATTCCAAGACAGGAAAAAAGACACAGATGTGTATAACGGACTTTTGGACTCAGAGGGAGAGGGAGAGGGTGGGATGATTTGGGAGAATGGCATTCTAACATGTATACTATCATGTAAGAATTGAATCGCCAGTCTATGTCTGACGCGGGATACAGCATGCTTGGGGCTGGTGCATGGGGATGACCCAGAGAGATGTTATGGGGAGGGAGGTGGGAGGGGGGTTCATGTTTGGGAACGCATGTAAGAATTAAAGATTTTAAAATTTAAAAAATAAAAAACTAAAAAAATAAAAATAAAGAAGGAATTCCTTCATTGGTCAGATTATTGAACTAAATTGATAAAAATCTGCCTTTAAGATTCACACACTGCTCAAGATTTCTTCCCTGGTGGCTCAGAGGTTAAAGCGTCTGCCTGCAATGCAGGAGACCCGGATTTGATCCCTGGGTTGGGAAGATCCCCTGGAGAAGGAAATGGCAACCCACTCCAGTATTCTTGCCTTGAGAATCCCATGGAGGGACGAGCCTGGCAGGCTACAGTCCACGGGGTCGCAAAGAGTTGGACACGACTGAGCAACTTCACTTTTACTTTCAAGACTTCTGCTTCACAGTTGGAATGTTTTTGTTGTTGTTCAGTTGTACCCAACTCTTTGCAACCCCATGGACTGTAGCATGCCAGCTTCCCTGTTCTTCACCATTTCCTCGAGTGTGCTCAGACTCATGTCCATTGAGTTGATGATGCCATCTAACCATCTCATCCTCTGTTGCCCCCTTTTCCTCCTGCCCCCAGTCTTACTAGCATAAAGGTCTTTCCCAATGAATCGGCTCGTATCAGATAGCCTAAGTATTGGAGCTTCTAACTTTGACTCTTCTAGATACTTAACCAAGGAACATAATCATTATTGTTTAGCAATTTATGGTTCAAGGTAAATTGTCCAAATACTTGCAGATATTTAAATCGGTACATAAATGGGTATTTAAGTCAGTACATAAATGGGTTAGAATATATATGTCAGTTTTCTTCTCGTCAATGTATATTTTCAGGTTTGTCTTCTTAAACAGTGCAGTTTCTCTGGTTTTTTGTTTTTGAAATGGGCGACGTGTTGTTTCATGCCCTTTCTTTCCTTTGCTTCTCTCACAGCGCCATGGAAAGCCATTCGCTCCTCAATCCCAACCTGCAGCAGGGTGAGGGGGTCCTGTCCAGCTTCCGTACCACGTGGCAGGAGTTTGTAGAGGATCTGGGCTTCTGGAGGGTGCTGCTCTTGATCTTTGTCATTGCTCTGCTGTCTCTTGGCATCGCCTACTATGTGAGTGGGGTGCTGCCTTTCGTGGAAAACCAGCCTGAACTGGTGCATTAAAGAAGCTCACGGGAGAGGAGACGGATGCCAGTGTCCTGGCTTCCAGTGTTTGTTCTGGTTCTCAAAATCTCTTAGTGCAAAGCAGCGAGGGCTGTACTTTTGTTTCTTTTTGCATTTTTACACATTGTAATCCTTTTAGAAGAATAACCTGTCTGTTTGAACTAACTACATACTGTAGTCAAGGATGCTGTCCTAAAGCTACCTCCAGCTCAGCCTGACTTCTTAGGAAAGGCTCTGCATAGCCTTATTTGATAAAAATGTGGCATTGACTAACAAATGAGAGAGAGAGGATGAGACTAGGAAATCCTTGCTACAGAAACCTTACCCTAACATAAGACCAACTAGAGTGAAATGTTTAAAGCTTGTCTTATATGATCAGTTGTGGTTGGTAGTTTTGTTTTGTTTTTGTTTATTTTTGCAAGAGCTGCTTTTCGCTATTTACTTTCTCTGGGGAATAGTAGGGTAGGGGGGAAATGAAACCTTCAGCTTAAAACTTGAAGTGCTTTTTTCAGATCTTGTAGCACAAATCAGTATTGTTGGGATCTGTTTGGTTTATTTTAATATTTTCAAGTCTAGTCACAAACCAAACAGAACTTTTGAAAAGGAGCTATATTTTCCTCAAAAATGATTGATTTGATCTTATACTTATTTGTTTTTAAGATAAGTTTGATTTTTTTGTGTGAGCTGCTTTGCTTGGTGTTAATATCTGTGAAAAATGAACTTGAGAATTTTCAATCGAGAAACTTTTAATTTCCCCCTACTGTTTATTTCAGAGATATCCTATTCATCAAAAATACAGTTGGAAGACTTTTTCTACTCAGTAGTTAGCAGGAATAAATATTTCTGATGTTTAATGTCACTGATTATGGTGAAAAATTCAGTTCTATAAGCTAGCCATGTTGTCATGATTATGTCATAGTTCATAATTTTTTCATTTCCTGTGCAATCCTCTTTAGAGGCCCTGTTAGAATTGTCAAAACAATCCCATCCATGTCAGTTGTTCTCTGATGGAAAGAATGGATGGAGCATTCCCGAGTTAACAGTGCTGAACAGTACTGTACCAGGTGTCTTTATGAATGGTAATACTATGTAAATTGAAATCTGGCCCCCAAACGATATTGCAGCTTTCTGCAGTGTGTTTGAAGGCCTCTTCTTAATGATTCTGCTATGTTTATATCATATTATTGGGTTATTAAAAAAAAGATATGAAGACATGATTCATTAGGTATAGTCAGAAAATTGTAATGAAAAAATTAATGGTTTTATTTTTTAGAACATAGTCATCTAAGCTACTGGTAATTGAATTGTTGCTAGAATTAGAAATCATAATTTAGACTAGAATTGGTATTTCTGTGATTCTTTTTGCTTCTTAATATTTTCTCTTTTGCATTTATATATCTAGGATTGAGGCATTTTCTTTCATGTGACTTTATCCTGTCTTAAAGAGCTGTTCTGAAATTCCTGATTTACCTGACTGCCTCAGGGTCAGCTCATAGCATCTTCCTTTTAGATTAGCTGCAAACAAAATTAATCATACTTGGTGTAAATACAGCAAAAAGCAGTGGATGTTAGAATGGAGAACACTTCAGATTAAAAGCTTTGGAATTAGCTTTGTATTTGTTTGTAACTCTAAACAGATGTGCAAAATTGGTTAACGTATATGTAAATATATTGCATTTTTAAAGATTAATGTTTCCTTTTAAGTGATGATTTCTTTGTATTCTGTTCTCTGCATTCTGTATTCAATAATATTACCAATAAATATATTTATAATCTCTTAATCACAATCTATTTTCATATTTATCATTGTTTTTCTTTTAATTTAGGATTTTTAAAAAATAGGTTCCAGTTGGCTGTTCAAAAAAGCAAAGAGCTTTTTTTGAAACCCCATGTAATATGTGTATCAAGTTTCATTTGTGTTTGCCTTGTAAATGCTCTGACACTAATTTGGGTGAATTACTTAGGGATTTAAGAGTGATAATGCTGCTGTTGCTAAGTCACTTCAGTCATGTTCAACTCTGCGACCCCATGGACTGTGGCCCACCAGGCTCCTCTGTCAGTGGGATTCTCCAGGCAAGAGTACTGGAGTGGGTTGCCACGCCCTTCTCCAAGGGATCTTCCTGACCCAGGGAGCGAACCCACATCTCTTATGTCTCCTGCATTGACAGGTGGGTTCTTTACCACTAGCGCCACCTGGGAAGCCCAAGAGTGATTTAACTACCATGATTAAGCACCTCCCAATTGTACAGATCACTTTAAAGCCTCATCTCATTTAATCCTGAGACTTCTCTGGTGGCTCAGATTAAAGCATCTGCCTACAATGCTGGAGACCTGTGTTCGATCCCTGAGTTGGGAAGATCCCCTGGAGAAGGAAATGGCAACCCACTCCAGTATTCTTGCCTGGAAAATCCCATGGACACAGTCCACAGGGTCGCAAAGAGTTGGACCCCACTGAGCGACTTCATTATCGTTTAATCCTTATGATCATCCTTATGTTCCCTGTAAGATGAGGACACTGACACTATGAGGGTTAGGTAATTGGTCAGTTACTTAAGGTCAGACAGGCTATAGTTGGAATAGCGATTCCACATTCAGGCTCTCTCCCCAATTATATGTTTGTTCTTTGCTTTTACCCTGCTGTCTGACCTGAGTCTGGCTATGGAACCATCTAGAATCATACCTACTGCCATTTCAGCAGCACATGGTACTAAAATGTTCAGTCCTGTTTCTAAACACACCTTTTCCTCCTCCTATATGGCCCATGTTTCTGTAACCTCCCAGGGTTTCTAACCCATAATTTTGGATCAGATCCTGGCACGTTCAGAAAACCTAACACAGTTAACTTACCACACTTAGTAAACATGTATGTTGACTCTTGAACAGTATGAGGGTTAGGGACTCAGGGCGTTGACCAATGCATAGTTGAAAATCAGGGAGTAACTTTGTAGTGAGCCCTTGGTACCCATGTTTCCACACCTGTAGATTCAGCCAAGAGTCGATGATCTTGTAGAACTACATATTTAATGAAAAAAAACAAAACAAACCCCACGTATAAGTGGACCCATGCAGTTCAACCCTTGTTCAAGGGTCAACTGAATTTTTTTGAGGGGGGTCTTTTTGATGATAGTTTTCATGAGAGCAGGGACTTAGACTATTTTTTTTCTCTCCTATTTGTTCACAGTGCACCCTGTAGAACTCTGAACACAAAGACTTTTTTTTTTAATCATAAGTGTATTTTTTCTTTGCAGATTAAGCATGTGCTTTCCACACGTTTCCTCCAACAGGCTGCATGTGTGTGAACGTGCTGACCATTCCTTCGCCATATGTCTGCCGCTGGGTGGAAGGACTAGAGTCTTATACTGCAGGCTCCTTGACATAAGAGCATACAGGCTTTGCACCAGTACAGCCTGCCTCACATATACCATGGGCTTTAAAAAAAAAAAGCATAGTTGCTTCCTTTTTTACCATTTGGTATAGAAATACACAACAATGTTCTTTTATTGTTGTCGTTATTTTAACCAGGCCTCAGTCTTTGACTTGTGAAGTTGTTTATGCATGTATCAAAGTGCTTTCAGCTTCAAGAAGTCAAATGCAAATTCAAAGCAGCTTAAACCGTAAGAAATTAATTGATTTATGTAACCAGAACCCCAGAGGCAGAGTTGACCCCAAGGGTGACAGAATCCAAATTTAGCTCAGTTCCTTCGTGCTTTTCACTTTGTCCTCCTATCTGTTGGTTTCATTTTCCAGATGGTTCTGAGATGAGTCCAGAATTTTCAGGCCTCATATTTGTAAGTGTGTAGAGAATAAGAAAAGAAACCATCTTTCCTTAGGTGTTCAGATGGTAAAGAATCTGCCTGCAATGAGGGACACCTGGGTTCGATCCCTGGGTTGGGAAGATCCTCTGGAGGAGGGCACGGCAACCCACTCCAGTGTTCTTGCCTGGAGAATCCCCATGGACCAAAGAGCCTGGTGGGCTGCAGTCCATGGGGTCAAAAAGAGTCAGACATGACTGAGCGACTAAGCACAGCACTCTTTATTTATTTTGTTCAAAACTTGACCAGGAACTTTACCTCTTCCTAAAAATCTTTTTCTTCACAGCAGTGCTAGTGATGATAATTGAGTCCCCCACATAACCCTGTGAGTGGGCACTGATGACTTCATTGTTTCTTCTAGTGTGGCTGTGCGTGGGCACTCACGTATCAAGATACACACTTTGTTATCAATTACTTTCCCTTTATTTTTCCTTTATATTACATGATTTATACTAAGTCATTCTATTAATTTCAGCAATTGTTACTCACTTGTATCTGGGATGCCTACTACAGCTTCTTTTATCATCTCGGTTTACTTTTTCCTAGTAGTTTATTTTGGAGGGTATACCAGGAAGTAGCATTCCTCAAAGTTAATGGAACACTGGGGAGAAGGAAAGAGGCCAGCACTGGCTAAAGCACCCTTTAAAACTGTTCAAACTGTGACAATCCCAGCTGTGCTAGATGAAGTAGAACTTTGAGATCAAGCCCACTCCTCTGGGCTCTGAAGTTGATTCAAAACAGTTTTCTAGGGAGGATCTCAGCCTTGCTGTGGATACCTCCTTGGCATCCCTCAAAGTGCTGGTAGGCTGGCATTCTGTCCAGTCCTTCATGCGTTTGTTCTCTTCACTTTACATCATGAACAGACAGCTCCACGTCAGGCATTAGGGGTCTCCACTCACTGGGCAACAGAGGTTTGGACATGCTGTAGTTAGATGTCTGGGAATATAGTCTGGAGTTCCTAGTTGTCTAACAGTCATCAGAAAACTTAGCTGATAACCATATTCACAGTGTTGCTTAGAAGCTGTGTTAGATTGGCACTGTCCAGACTTTCTGCAACAGTGGAGATTTTCTGTGTATATGTCTAGTGTCGTAGCCACTCATCATTGTGGCTGCTCAAATTCATTTAAATTAAATTAGAAATTCAATCCTTCATTAGCACAGTTATCCGAGCCTGAAACTCAAATGCGCTGTACGTTTAAAAACAAAACTAGCCACATTTCTAGTGCTTATTAGCCTCAAGAGGCTGTTTTATGGACAGCACTTCTTTTCTGCTGTGCCGGGTCTCAGCTGTGGCACATGAGGTCTTTAGTTTCGCCTGTGGGCTCTAGTTCCCTGACCAGGGCTTGACCTGGGCAGCCTGCTCTGGGAGTGCAGAGTCCTAGCCACTGGACCTTGGAAAATCACTAGCCGCAGGGAAGTCCTTGGATGGCAGTTTTTGCAGAAACTTCTCTTGGACAGCAATATTCTCAAATCTCCCTTGGGCTCGTCGGGTTGGATAGAACTAGCTATGGAATGGAATGAAGGCAGTTTCCACCACAACTGCTTTTACTGAGTTCTTTGTTAACAAATAGTAACACAATGCAGTGCTTCTTAATTCTCAGCAGATTGCTCTTGTAGCCCCACCTCACAGTTAGGGCAACTGAGTCACCTGAGGCAGGTTGGAATAATGTCCCAGGTCCCACAACTATTAACTGCCAGAGCTGGGGTTTGAAGTCAGACAGTATAAGACTGGGGTCTCTTCTAACCATTGCGCCGTGATGCCGCCCTCTCCTCAATCATGGTGCCATCATCTTGGAGTTTGAATTGTCTCTAGGACTAGCACTGTATTAACCACTGCATCTATTCTATAGAAAGTTATTGAGGATGCTGTTGGCACAATTCTTCTATATGAAGATCTGTGAGTGTTTTTTACAACCACAAAAAACTGCATTTCTGCTGAACTTTGCTTCCATCTTATGTTCTCTGTGAATTATGTAGTTGATCAAGTAGAATTCCTCTTCCTCATTGGACGCTGTCAACTTTAATGCCAGATGAGAGTTCCATCAGAAATGACTGTAATATTAGTCATTATGGTGATTTATTAGGACCACATTCTTGATTCATTTTATATCCTCATCTTTAGTTCTATTTCCTATTCTAAATGTTCACTTTGAATTTATGCTATTCTGTAGTATTTAAGCCCTCTGTCACTTTTGGGTCATAATAGGGGATGGGTTGTTAATTAGGCAGTTATTAGTTTGGATTGATAGAACTACCACAAAACTACCTGTCATTTTCCAGAAACTAATGACATAAAATGTATTGACCTTTTGCAACTGGAAAAATAGTTTGTTGCCTCCTATTCAGAATGCAGTTATGGTTTTTGACATTGCTGCAATTGTGCTTGCCTTCTTTACATGTCTCTGTTGAAAAAGTATTTGAGTTCCGCTGAATAAGCAGGTAGTAGTCTAAACCCTGGAAGTCCAATGTCCTAGTTCTATTCTAGCATTTTCATGAATCATTTGAATGAAGCCTGAAAAATAAACTTTAATAAATACTAAGAATTTTAGAGATAGTGCGCCATTAGAAGTCATCTAGGGAGGGTAAAAGACTAGGAAGGGCTCAATGACTGTGGTCCCTCAGGTGTGAAGGACAGAACTGTTGTGCAAATCCACTTTACCACTCTTAGCTCAGGTACACCATCGCTTACTCTTGCGATCTCCATCCCCACAACGCCCACAGACCATTCTAATGTTATTTAAAAATACAACTTAGAGCATTCTCTGTCACCACACACGAAAATAACCTCAAAATGAATTAAAGACCTAAATGTAAGACCCGACACTATAGAACTCTTAAAGGAAAAGAGAGGCAGAATGCTCTGAAATAAATCACAGCAAGATCTTTTCTGATCCACCTCCTAGAGTAATCGGAGAAGGCAATGGCACCCCACTCCAGTACTTGTGCCTGGAAAATCCCATGGACGGAGGAGCCTGGTGGGCTGTAGTCCATGGGGTCGCGAAGAATCGGACACAACTGAGCGACTTCACTTTTACTTTTCACGTTCATGCATTGGAGAAGGAAATGGCAACCCACTCCAGTGTTCTTGCCTGGAGAATCCCAGGGACAGGGGAGCCTGGTGGGCTGCCATCTCTGGGGTCACACAGAGTTGGACACGACTGAAGCAACTTAGCAACAGCAGCAGCCTAGAGTAAAATAAAAACAAAATAAAACAAAAACAAAAATAAATAAACAAAATAAAAACAAAAATAAACAAATGGGACCTAATTAAACTTAAACTTTGCACAGTGAAGGAAATCATTAATAAAATGGAAAGACAACCCACCGAGTGGGAGAAAGTATTTGCAAATGAAGTGATTGACAAGGGATTAATCTCCAAAATATAACAACAGCTCATACATCTCACTATTAAACAAACAACCCAATCAAAAAATGAGCAGAAGATCTAAACAGACATTTCTCCAAAGAAGACATACAAATGGCCAAGAGGCATATGAAAAGATGTTCAACATCTGTAATTATCAAATAAAGGCAAATAAAAATTACAATGAGGTATCACATCACATTGGTCAGAATGGCCATCATCAGAAAATCTACAAACCATAAATGCTGGAGAGAGTATGGAGGAAAGGGAACCCTCCTACACTGTTGGTAGGGATGGAAATTGGTACAGCCACTATTGAGAACAGTGTGGAGGTTCTTGAAAGAACTAGAAACAGACCTATCATGTGATCCAGCAATCTCTCCTCAATATACATCCGGAGAAAACCATAATTCGAAAAGACACATGTACTTCAATGTTCATTGCAGTACTATTTACAATAGCCAGGATGTGGAAGCAACCTAAATGTCCATGGACAGAGGAGTGGGTAAAAAAGAAAAAGTGTATATGTGTGTGTGTGCATGCATGCGTGTGCGTGCGTGCGTGTGCGTGCGTGCGTGTGTGTGTGTGCGTGCGTGCGTGCGTGTGCGTGCTCAGTCATGGCCAACTCTTTGTGACCCCATGGACTGCAGCCTGCCAAGCCCCTCTGTCCATGGAATTCTCTAGGCAAGAGCACTGGAGTGGGTTACCATTTCCTTCTCCAGGGAGTCTTCCAGACCCAGGGATTGAACCCGTGTCTCCTGTGTCTCCTACATTGGCAAGCGGATTCTTTACCACTGTGCCAACCATATATATATATACACATACACATGGACATCACCAGATGGTCAACACTGAAATCAGATTGATGATATTCTCTGCAGCAAAAGATGGAGAAGCTCTATACAGTCAACAAAAACAAGACCAGGAGCTGACTGTGGCTCAGATCATGAACTCCTTATTGCCAAATTCAGACTTAAATTGAAGAAAGCAGGGAAAACCGCTAGACCATTCAGGTATGACCTAAATCAAATTCCTTATAATTATACAGTGGAAGTGAGAAATAGATTTAAGGGCCTAGATCTGATAGACAGAGTGCCTGATGAACTATGGAATGAGGTTCGTGACATTGTACAGGAGAGAGGGATCAAGACCATCCCCATGGAAAAGAAATGCAAAAAAGCAAAATGGCTGCCTGAGGAAGCCTTACAAATAGCTGTGAAAAGAAGAGAAGTGAAAAGCCAAGGAGAAAAGGAAAGATATGAGCATCGGAATGCAGAGTTCCAAAGAACAGCAAGAAGAGATAAGAAAGCCTTCTTCAGCGATCAATGCAAAGAAATAGAGGAAGAGAACAGAATGGAAAAGACTAGAGATCTCTTCAAGAAAATTAGAGATGCCAAGGGAACATTTAATGTAAAGATGGGCTCGATAAAGGACAGAAATGGTATGAACCTAACAGAAGCCGAAGATATT
The DNA here is from genome assembly GCF_042477335.2 of Ovis canadensis. Lineage (NCBI taxonomy): Eukaryota > Metazoa > Chordata > Mammalia > Artiodactyla > Bovidae > Ovis > Ovis canadensis. The sequence continues at coordinate 86,802,719 of NC_091253.1, forward strand.
AAGAAGAGATGGCAAGAATACACAGAAGAACTGTACAAAAAAGAGCTTCACAACCCAGATAATCACGATGGTGTGATCACTCATCTAGAGCCAGACATCCTGGAATGTGAAGTCAAGTGGGCCTTAGAAAGCATCACTACAAATAAAGCTAGTGGAGGTGATAGAATTCCAGTAGAGCTATTTCAAATCCTGAAAGATGATGCTGTGAAAGTGCTGCACTCAATATGCCAATAAATTTGGAAAACTCAGCAGTGGCCACAGGACTGGAAAAGGTCAGTCTTCATTCCAATGCCAAAGAATACTCAAACTACCACACAATTGCACTCATCTCACATGCTAGTAAAGTAATGCTTAAAACTCCAAGCCAGGCTTCAGCAATACATGAACCATGAACTTCCTGATGTTCAAGCTGGTTTTAGAAAAGGCAGAGGAACCAGAGATCAAATTGCCAACATCCGCTGGATCATGGAAAAAGCAAGAGAGTTCCAGAAAAACATCTATTTCTGCTTTCTTGACTGTGCAAAAGCCTTTGACTGTGTGGATCACAAGAAACTGGAAAATTCTGAAAGAGATGGGAATACCAGACCACCTGACCTGCCTCTTGAGAAATCTGTATGCAGGCCAGGAAGCAACAGTTAGAACTGGACATGGAACAACAGACTGGTTCCAAATAGGAAAAGGAGTATGTCAAGGCTGTATATTGTCACCCTGCTTATTTAACTTCTATGAAGAGTACATCATGAGAAATGCTATACTGGAAGAAACACAAGCTGGAATCAGGATTGTCGGGAGAAATATCAATGACCTCAGATATGCAGATGACACCATCCTTATGGCAGAAAGTGAAGAGGAACTAAAAAGCCTCTTGATGAAAGTGAAAGAGGAGAGCGAAAAAGTTGGCTTAAAGCTCAACATTCAGAAAACAAAGATCATGGCATCCGGTCCCATCACTTCATGGGAAATAGATGGGGAAACAGTGGAAACAGTGTCAGACTTTATATTCTTGGGCTCCAAAATCACTGCAGATGGTGATTGCAGCCATGAAATTAAAAGACGCTTACTCTTTGGAAGAAAGGTTATGAGCAACCTAGATAGTATATTCAAAAGCAGAGACATTACTTTGCTGACTAAGGTCTGTCTAGTCAAGGCTATGGTTTTTCCAGTAGTCATGTATGGATGTGAGAGCTGGACTGTGAAGAAAGCTGAGCGCCGAAGAGTTGATGCTTTTGAACTGTGGTGTTGGAGAAGACTCTTGAGAGTCCCTTGGACTGCAAGGAGATCCAAGCCGTCCATTCTGAAGGAGATCAACCCTGGGATTTCTTTGGAAGGAATGATGCTAAAGCTGAAACTCCAGTACTTTGGCCACCTCATGTGAAGATTTGACTCATTGGAGAAGACCCTGATGCTGGGAGGGATTGGGGGCAGGAGGAGAAGGGGACCACAGAGGATGAGATGGCTGGATGGCATCAGTGACTCGATGGACGTGAGTCTGAGTGAACTCCAGGAGTTGGTGATGGACAGGGAGGCCTGGCGTGCTGTGATTCATGGGGTCGCAAAGAGTCGGACACGACTGAGCGACTGAACTGAACTGAATACATGCATACACACAATGGAATAGTACTCAGCCATAAAAAGAACGAAAGAATGCCATTTGCAACAACATGTGGATGGACCCAGAGTTTGTCATTCTGAGTAAAATAAGTCGGACCGAGAAAGACATACATGGTATCGATTATATGTGGAATCCTAAAAATGGTATGAATGAAGCTATCTATAAAACAGAAATCGAGTCACAGATGTAGAAGCAAACTTACGGTTACCAAGGGGGAGGGTGAAGGGAGGGATAAACTGGGAGACTGTGATTGACATATACACCCTACTGTGTACATTGATAACACAGATAGCCAGCAAGAACTGACTGTACAGCACAGGGAACTCTACTCAGTACTCTGTAATGACCTATGACCTAAATTCCATTCTATTTAGAATCTAAAAAAGAGTGGATGGATATATGTATAACTGATTCACTTTGCCATACAGCAGAAACTAACGCATCATAAATCAACTATACTTCAATAAAAGTTGATTTTCAAAAAGAGTATTTGATGCTAGATGCATAAAGATAAGCTTTACATTGTGTTCTATGTATTTTAATAATTAACCAAAACAATAATAACCAAAATATTGATGTGCTTCCGTAGGCTGATACTGTCATAAGCCCAGGGTGTCCTTTTTATTTTTGGCTGCCCATGGGCTTTCTCGAGCTGCAGCAAGTGGTGGGGGGCTACTCTCTAGTTGCAGTGCAGACTTCTCGTTGCAGTGGCTTCTCCTGTGGTAGAGCATGGGCTCTGGGTGCAGGCTCAGTATTTGTGGCGCACGGGCTTAGCTGCCCCACAGAACGTGAAAGCTTCCCAGACCAGGGATCAAACCTGCGTCCTCTGCACTGGCAGGCAGATTCTCTCTTTTTTTTTTTTTTTAATTGGAGGATACTTGCTTTGTGGATTCTTAACCACTGGACCAGACAAACATTTTAAGTGAGAAATCTTTTTACTTCTAAAAACAAACAAACCAAAAAAGAGCCACATCAAATGATGGACTTTATCTATAAAGTGTCTTGTGTATGTGTCAAGTCACTTTAGTCATGTCTGACTCTTTGTGACCCTATGGACTGTAGCCTGCCAGGCTCCTGTGCCCGTGGGATCCTCTAGGCAAGAATACTGGAGTGGGTTGCTGCACCCTCCTTCAGGGGTCAAACCTGGAGGGTTCAAACCCACATCTCTTACGTATCCTGCATTGGCAGGTGGGTTCTTTACCCCTTGCACCACCTGGGAAGCCTATGAAGTGTTTTACACTGTGGAGATGCTGTGAGAAAGGTAAACAGAAGTTTCCAAAGTACCACTTTATCACTGGTAAGTCCACTGTTTCTTATTGGAACAACAGTGTCTTCAATACTGCTGTCTGGTGCATGCTTTTCATTCAAGTTAGGAGATCAGTGGTTGCAGGACCATTTGTAAACTCAAGCCCTGGAGTTATAAAATGCCCTGCTTGATGGTGTTCGACAAGGCTCTTCAATACCTGGTTCCATGGTGTATCAGAGATGTCTTGCAGGTGTTAATTGAGCTCTTCAACGGGTGTTCCTTTGTGTCCTTTCCCCCATCTTTGGAAGCATTTCTAAAGTGAAAGATGTGTGAAGATAGAAGAATAACTCACACCAGGATTATGCTGTCACTGTATCTGCTTAGGAATCACTCTTTTTAGAGATATTGCCTAGATTCTTCTCCCCTTTTCTTTTCCCTAAAGGTTTGGTTTGGTTTGGTTTTCTGAAAGTGTTAATCACACAGTTATGTCAACTCTTTGTGACCTCATGGACTGTAGCCCGCCAGGCTCTTCAGTCCATGGGATTCTCCAGGCAAGAATACTGGAGTGGGTTGCCATTTCCTTCTCCAGGAGATCTTCCCAACCCGGGGATCGAACCTGGGTCTCCTGCACTGCAGGCAGATTCTTTACCATCTAAGCCACTAGGGAAGCCCTTTGTTTTGTTTTAATTCTGAGTTATTTTTTCATGTCCAGTTAGTCTAAGGATTGACTTAATAGTAAGCGCTGGCCAAGGATAATTCCAGCTTGAAATGTGCAATAGTAAGTTTCTGCTCCTGAGATTTAAAAAACGTGAGTAAAATTTTTATTTGCCAGAATCATTACAAATTAATGTATACATATACTTATTTTATGAGTAAATATATTTCAGCAAATTTCACCTGTTTTCCTTTTCTCTGTTTAAAGTTGTATCCCTTTTAAAATGATACGGTCTGCAATATTAGTGTTGCAGAATGCTCACTCTGTATGTGTGTCCATAAGCCAAATTCCTTTTTGGAGGTTCAAGGATAATTGCTAGCCTAATTCTCTTGCATCTTCATGCTATAAATTGCAAGTATTTAAAAGTGTGGCATTGCAGAGTTAGTTGTTTCTTCTTATAATTGGGCTGTCAGAAGGTTATTCTTTGTCACAATAAAAATTAATATTCCCTTTCTTTGGAGATTAACTTCTAAATTTGAAGACTCTGGGTCACAGTTGGCTGGACTGTTTTACTGAAATTTCAGCCCCTAAGAAACAAAACTAGGTTTTGAAATAGTTTCTAGGTCACTGGCACAGAAAGCTGTCCAAAGGCTGTAACTTTCTGTAGATAGTCCTAGTTAGTACAATTCCATCAGCACATGCTGTTCTTTTAGACTCTGACTCAAATTTAGAAGAAAATAAAATATAAGGATCCCTAAATTCTTACTCTGTAAGTTTAGGCCTGGATGATTCTCCCTTACTTTGGTAGAGCCCCTGATTTGGGGAGGGGAGACATTTAATCAGATTACCATTTCTGCATTTCGCCTAACTTCATTTGTTAGTTTAGTCTAAGTTCCAGTTTGCATCGGATGGTGCAGGCTATGGTTATATTGGAAACATGTAGACTTGAGTGACAAGATCCCAGCTCTGCCTAGGGCTCTCTTGGTGGCTCAGACAGTAAAGAATCTGCTTGCAGTGCCAGAGAACCCAGGGTTGATCCCTGGGTGGGGAAGATCCCCTGGGGAAGGGAATGGCAACCCACTCCAGTGTTCTTGCCTGGAGAATTTCTTGGACAAAACTGCGTAATATGGACTGACCTTGCTCAAATAATTTAGGTTTTCTGCGTCTCTGTCTTTCTTTATCTGTGAGACAGAAATAATACCCTCCCCCAAGATACTTACAATTAAAGGAATAATAAAACTGTCTTATTTGAGTACTGTGTGTTTGCATGTATACTAGACCCTACAAGTGTTGATACTGTTGTTATCCCCATAAAGAAAACAAGGCTTAATAAAAAGTGAAGTATGTCTCCTAAGGTCATAGAGTAAACCAAAGCAAGAATCTAATTCCAGTGATTTTGTGTGTAGCCATTAGGACATTTTGCTTCTCCTCTTGAGTTACCACATCTGAAAGTACCTAGTACTTTATAGGGACTCAATACAAGTTACTTCTTCTTTTCTCTCAGCAGAATAAATTATTTGATTTATTGACTGACTTTTTATGAGGAAATGATCTATACAATTCAGTTAAGTTCAGTTCAGTCGCTCAGTCATGTCCTACTCTTTGCAACCCCATATATTGCAGCAAACAAGGCCTCCCTGTCCATCACTAACTCCTGGAATTCACTCAGACTCACGTCCATCGAGTTGGTGATGCCATTCAGCCATCTCATCCTCTGTCGTCCCCTTCTCCTCCTGCCCCCAATCCCTCCCAGCATCAAAGTCTTTTCCAATGAGTCAACTCTTCGCATGAGGTGGCCAAAGTACTGGAGTTTCAGCTTTAGCATCATTTCTTCCAAAGAAATCCCAGGGCTGATCTCCTTTAGAATGGACTGGTTGGATCTCCTTGCAGTCCAAGGGACTCTCAAGAGTCTTCTCCAGTACCACAGTTCAAAAGCATCAACTCTTCAGCGCTCAGCCTTCTTCACAGTCCAACTCTCACATCCATACATGACCACAGTATTATGCAATTTCTGACTTGGTGAGGCAGCTTTAACAACTGCTTTATTAATTGCAATCCCCATCCATTATTTTTCAATATCAATGGCCTTATAGAACCTTCCATGCAGCATCTCATTGCTCTGGTAGCTCCTCCTTGGTGAAAGAGCCTTTCAGCTGTCGGTTGAATCCAGAGACCTCTCCACTGAGAGGGAGAAGGGAAATATCTCAGCACATAACCTCTGAACTGTCCCATCTCAAGTATACACTGAGAAAGGAAGTACCTTTATAAACAGCTGTGACATTTTAAAATTCCAAATGTACACCCTGTAAGACTCAAGAGGGTGATTCCCACTGAGTTCTGTGAGAAAAGATCCAGATGCTGGTGACCACATTTGCTAAATTCTTTTAGAAGGGATTCCTCTGTTAGAAGTACTTTTGATTATAACTTGGAAATGAGAATTGTGGAAGCTCATGTTTTCATTCTAATTGAGCTTGGTTTCTGTTTAGGAAGCAGAAAACTTTTCTCTCCTGGTTTTTGTATCTGTGATGACATTGGCACTGTCAAGACATCATCTTGCCTAATTACAAAAATGTTTTAATGGCTGAGCCTAGAAACTCTATACTTCTATATTATACTTCCTATACTTCTTAGGATCTTCAAAATACAGGTGTTAGTCTGAAATGGGAACACATTAGATGCTTCATCAACAAACCTTCAGCCATTCTGAAATTCCCATTCGAGAAAGTGGCAGCCCCAGCATCCAATGCAAGGAAGCAATACTCTTTTATTTCCCTTCTGACAAATCTTAGACTTTGCTAAGGACTTCCCTGCCCACTGGAGAAGGCAATGGCACCCCGCTCCAGTACTCTTGCCTGGAAAATCCCATGGATGGAGGAGCCTGGTGGGCTGCAGTCCATGGGGTCGCTATGAGTCAGACACGACTGAGTGACTTCACTTTCACTTTTCACTCATGCACTGGAGAAGGAAATGGCAACCCACTCCAGTGTTCTTGCGTGGAGAATCCCAGGGATGGGGAAGCCTGATGGGCTGCCGTCCATGGGGTCGCACAGAGTCGAACACGACTGAAGTGACTTAGCAGCAGCAGCAGCCCTGCCCACGTCTTGAGCTGTAGTTGGAAGAGAGATTGAGACTCGGAAGGCAAGTAATGATCTTGTTCTCTGGCCCTCACTCAAAGAAAGCTATGAGTAGAAGGGACCTCCCACTCCAAAATCACGATTCTCTTGCTGCAAGCTAAACATATGATCTTGCTCAAAACACAGCTTTTTTTTTTTTTTTTTCTCCAGCTGTGCCACATGGCACACAGTGTCTTAGTTCCCTGACCGGGGATCAAGCCCATGTCCCTTGCATCGGAAGGTGGAGACTTAACCACTGGACTGCCAGAGAAGTCAACTTCTGTTGACTACAGGGAATACAACTTCTGTTAAATCAAGAGGATTATTCTTTTTAGAAAGAAACCATTCCAGTTCTAAAATTATGTGGCTGAACCCTTTTTCTCCTGCTAATTGGAATTCTTTATTGTCTTTAATGGAGTCCTAATGACCCAGACAGTGGCCTGACTCTGGTTCACTGGCTTTGTTGCTGTTCAGTTGCTAAGTCATGTTCAATTCTTTGAGACCCATGACCTGCAGCACACCAGGCTCCCCTGTCCCTCACTGTCTCCCTGACAGTGAGGGACAGGGGAGCTCAAACTCATGTCTGTTGTCAGTGAGGCCATCTAACTGTCTCATCCCGTCACCCTCTTCTCCTCCTGCCTTCAGTCTTTCCCAGCATCAGGGTTTTTTCAATGAGTCGGCTCTTCATATCAGATGGTCAAAGTATTGGAGCTTCAGCATCCGTCCTTCCAATGAATATTCGGGTTGATTTCCTTTAGGATTGACTGACTTCCAACTTGCTCACACATTCTCAGCTGTGGGATAAATATGGACTGTCAACTTATTTTTAATGTCAGCCTTTTAGAGTATGTACAGACATTTCCTGATTTCTGGATAAATTGTTATAGAAGGTCAACATGGTGCTTCTGAGTGGCAATGATGGATATGAAAGGAGGAGGGAGGTGCCCCCACCCTGAGCACCCAAGGGTAACACACACACCCAACTTGGTCTCCCTGCCTGACCATTTCCCAGCTTCACATGAAAACAAAATAAAGCACCCCTTTTCACAGACAGCTTCTGTGTGTGACCAGGAGACAGAATGGTGTGGTGGTTAAACACCTGGGCCTTGAAGTCAGACAGCCCTGGTTTGGCTACTAAGCCCACAGTTAGCTTGGAGTGGCCTCAGGCAGCTTACCTTCCTCCTCCCCCTGCCCGGAGGCTGAAGGAGACGGTGCCTGTGAGCAGCTCAGCCCAGGGCCTGGTGGGCAATAACTCTTCAGTCGTTAGCATAATTATGAGATTGCTTCCCCTTTAGGCCAACTGCTACCTAGAACTGTGGCAGCCCCGAGCTACACTTTAAAAAGCTTTTGCTGGCCGAGAGACAGCGCTACCTCTGTTCTCGGTGATTGGTCAGGCCCTCAGGCGATGAGTGACCGGGTGCCCAAGCGACCAGTCGGCTTCCGCCTCTTTGAGCTTTCATTAAATAATACCTTCATTATCAGCTCAAGAGGACATGGATCCCTGCCCCTGCCAATCCCCCCAGAACATCCCAGGAGGAAGCCAAGGGTTTTGTAGCCGAGGAGCTACAGCTCGCCACCCTGAGAGATCTGAGGGCAAGAACAGGGCAATATGCCTTGTGCTTTCCAGATTCATCCTCTCTCATTTGGTCCAAGAGCATCTCTGTAGGGGAGCAGAACAGGGACTTTTTTTTACCCTCCCCACCTTTTCAGAGGGGGCGGAAGCTGAATAGAGGTCAGTGTTCTCTGCACCCAGCTGCCATCCCCTGAGCATCGGACTCTGAAAAAGGAGGGACACAAGCTGGTGTCCCTGGCAGGTGGGGCGAATCCTGTGATGACTTCCGTAGCAGCGTCTCTGCAGTTAGAGGAGAAGCAGGGCCATCTCTCCGCCAGGCCCTGCCTGTCCAGGCCTGCCCGGCAGCCTGCCTGGTGCACCTGCCTCCCTCCTTCCTCCCAGCTCCTCGAGGCAAGCTCAGGGGACCATTTCTTCCTCTGCCAGGGCAGGATGCGAAGACCTCCCCAAGGCAAGTCACATCCATCTGATGTTGAATAAAAAGCTGCTACTGCATCTGAAGTGACAACTCCCTGGTGGATGACGTCATGCTGTTTTGTTTGTCTCCATGGACAGTGGGGATCCGATTTCAGTTGAGAAGAAAATGGTCTGGAGAAAATAGTTACTTCATTTGGAAAATTCCAAGAAGCCATAAATACAGTTTGCAGTTGATGAAAGTGCATTCACGGGTGGATTTGGGGATGGAAGAAGAGCTCCAAGAGGGCGGCCCTTCATCCCAGCCATGGCCACCGGCAGCCCCTGCTCCTCTGGGCTTTGGGCAAGACCCCCAGCAACTCCCTCTCCGCTGAGGAGACCCTGTAACCCAGTGGGAGATTGACTGGGGATGTGGTTTCCCTGATCCCACCCTAAATCGCCTCCCGCCAGTCCATCCCTGGAGTATCTCACACAAAGCAGCCCACTTCCCTCTCGTAAGTGGTTGGCCTGCATTTCTGAGTTGCTGTTAAAGCAAATTATAAATAACATCTCATTATCTTGTTTTCCTTTCTAACACACTTTCCAGCCTTACAATCTCTTGTGAATCCTTTTCTGTTCTTCATATCCTTTTCTCTTTTTTCCCCTACCGTTGGCACAGTGAGAAAGAGGGAATAAATAAAGGATGAAATCCTATTTTGCTTTTCATGAGAAACTGAAGGGGATAATTCCCAGTTCAGATCCCCAGCCCTGGGTCAGAGGGGAATGATCACAGCCAGGAAAGGCTTGGGGCAGATTGCTTATATCCAAGGGCAAGTATTCAAGAAATGTTGCCTTTCCTTGACCATCTTTCCTCTCTCCTCTCTCTCTCCAATTATATAAAAATAATACAGCAAAATTACGGCTTGGGGGGGGGGTGGGCGTGGAACTTCCCAGGTGGCTCAGATGGTAAAGTTGTCTGCCTGCAATGAAGGAGACCCAGGTTCAATCCCTGGGTTGGGAAGATCCCCTGGAGAAGAAAATGGCAACCAACTCCAGTATTCTTGCCTGGAAAATTCCACGGACAGAGGAGCCTAGTAGGCTCCAGTCCATGGGGTCGCAAAGAGTCAGACAGGACAGAGCAACTTAACTTTCTTTCACTTTCACAGATTTTTGGAAGACACGAGAAAGTCTCCCTAACCCAGCCCCTCCTTCCATCCTTGCGTCCACCTGGCACCAGGTCCCCAGGACACTGAGCCCCTCATTCTGACTTCCTTGTCCCCCTATCCCATTTTGGGGCACCCCTTACTGTGGCCTGGACTTCACAATGTTCCCAGGCTGTGGGAGCTGGTCTTTCCTGACCCTCGCTCACAGCCTCGTATTTCCATCTCAGACTCAGTTCCCAGCAGCACTAGGCCCCTTGTATTCATGCTGATTACACAGAGCCCTTTCCCTTGACCTAAGACCTGGGCCTCAAGTACCTGCTGGCCTGGGTGCCCAAGCAGCTCAGCCCCCAGTGCCCACTGCCGCCATCCTGGAGGTCTGAGCGGGGCCACCTTGGCCTCGACGCAGCCCGGGGGCACAGCAGTTTCCCGCCCAGCCACCTGGTCAGGGCAGGGGCTCTGGGACAGGACAGGGAGCCCGCCCTCTATCTCCCAATGCCCTCCCATTCTGCCTGGTTCCTGGATGTGGGGGAATTCAATAACCACCTGAGCAACCAAGGGGGAGGCCAAGTGTGTCTCTGGGAGGGCTTTCGGCCCCTCAGGCAAAGCATTGCCAGATAATAGATGAATGAAAACAAAGCCAAGCTTCTTCAAAAGTCCCCATTAACCCAAGTAGTCAAATCCTGAAGGGGCCTTTGTGTTAATGGAATCCTGCTGTATCTCTTGATGACTTGAAATAAAGGGACCATCAGCTTGCATTTAGGAAATGTGGATTTTCAAGTTCGTGGGATTTGACTTCTAGACATCAGTAGTTTCTCCTCACAGATCAGGCTCTCCCATAAAAACCCAGTGCAAGACACTGAAGGAATTTTAAATCTTCTAGTAACCATACTTTTGATAAGTAATAAGAAACAGATGAACTTAATTTTTATAGTATATTTTATTTAATCTCAAAAAGTAAGATGGAATCAATATTTAAAAATATCAATGAGCCATGTCACATTCTGTTTTGCCCTAAGTCTTTGAAATTTTACCCATTCAACACCCGTCAGTCTGGACTGGCCACATTTCAAGTACTCAGTATCCGCACTGGGCTACAGTGCCGGACTGTTCAGTTCAGTTCAGTCGCTCAGTCTTGGCTGACTCTTTGCGACCCCACAGACTGCAGCACGCCCAGCTTCCCTGTCCATCACCAACTCCCAGAGTGTGCTCAAACTCATGTCTATCGAGTCAGTGATGCCAAAAACAGGAGGAGTCTGGAGTCTCCCTCAATTTTCTCAGTCCTAACATGGCCTGGGATCCCCCAGACCCATCTTTTCCTTGCAGTCTCTTGTTTTAGCCTGGTCAGATCTGGGTGGATAAGTCTGGGGTAGGAGGTTTGCTTCCTCTGGAGAAACGTCATTAATTTACCTAACAAGCACTTATAGGGCGGCTTGTATGTAACAGGCCCTGTTCCAGGACTTTGGGATACAGCAGTGAACAGAACAGATCCCTGCCCTTGAGTAGAGAGGCAATAAGAAGGAAACAAAATAGGTAAACGGATCGAAGAGTGTATTAGAAAGTCGTAAGTGCTGTGGAAACAAAGGAAAAAATAGAGCAAGGTAAGGAAATAAGTGCTGGGGATGGGGCGGGTTGCAGTATTAAATGTCATGGTCAGAGCAGGTCTCCTTGAGAAGGTGAGGTTTGAGCAAATCCGTATGCAAAGATTTGAGACAAGGACATTGGCCACTAGAGCATCCAGACAACACAGCTAAAGCAAAGACCCTCAGGTGGGCAGGGCGTGTTCAAGAAATAGCAAAACACACAAACAACGTGCCTGGAGAGGAATGGGCAAGAGGGAGCATGTTAGGAGATGAAACCACAGGATAAGCTGATGGGGGCAGATCAGGCAAGGCCTTGCAGGTCATTTCCAAGGACACCAGCTTTTATTCTGAGACAATCATGATAGAATTTTGAATAACATTAAGTTAAGTGAAAGTCGCTCGGTCATGTCCAACTCTTTGCGACCCCAGGGACTATACAGTCCTTGGAATTCTCCAGGCCAGAATACTGGAGTGGGTAGCCTTTCCCTTCTCCAGGAGATCTTCCCAACCCAGGGACTGAACCCAGGTCTCCTGCATTGCAGGTGGATTCTTTACCAGCTGAGCCATGAGGGAAGCCCAAGAATACTGGAATGGGTAGCCTTTCCCTTCTCCAGGGGATCTTCCCAACCCAGGAATCAAACCAGGGTCTCCTGTATTGCAGGCAGATTCTTCACCAACTGAGCTGTCAGGGAAGCCTTGAATAACATTGCTCTGATTTAAATTTCAACAGGATCCCTCTGGTTGCTGCACTGAGAAGAGAGTAGAGGAAGCCAAGAGTGGAGGCAGGAGGGTTAGGAGTCTACTTCAGCAGTCCAGATGAAAGGTGATGGTGCTTGGACCAGGGTAGTAGCAAAAAAGATGATGAAGAATAGACAGATTATGTTTTTCAACGTAGAGTCCATGGGAGAAGAAAGAGTCAAGGGTGATTCCTGGGTTTTTATTCAAGCAAAAGATTAGATGTCAAGGCCATCCACAGAGGTAGGAAAGGCTGTACATGGGCAGTTTTATGTGAGAAGACCCAGAGTTTAGTTTTGAAGATGTTGAATTTGACATGTCTTTTCAACATCCAAATAGAAATATCAAGTAGGCAGTTAGAATGATGAGTCTAGAATTTGGAGAAAGATCAGGACTGCCAAGACAGATTTGGATTTCTCAGCATATGGGTGGAGTTTAAAGCCTTGAGACTCAAGGAGACCATCTGAAGAGTGAGTACAGAGAAGAGTATCCCAAGACACCTCAACGTTAAAAGGTTGAGAAGATTGGAGAATCAGCAAAGGAGATTGAGGAGGAGTGAGATAGGAGGAAAACTAAGAGACTGGCACATCCTGGAATCCAGAGGGGTAAAAGTGCTTCAAGGAAAAAGGCATGAAGTGTGCAGAATGCTCCTGACAGTCAAGTAAGATGTGACTGAGAAATGAGATTTGGCCATTGGATTTAGCAACATGGAGGCCTCTGCATTTATAATGAGAGCAGTTTCCAGGGAGAAAAAGCATGACTGGTGTAGACTTAAGAGAGACTACGTGGGACAGAATTGGAGACACTTAGTACAAACACCTCCTTCAGAAATCTTGCAGAAGGGCAGCTGGAAGGGTAAATGCAGTCAAGGGAAAGCTTCTTTTAAAAAGCAGCTTTAGGGAACTCGCTGATGGTCCAGTGGTTAGGACTTAGGGCCTTCAATACCAGGGGCAGGGTTCAGTCCCTAGTCAGGGAACTAAGATCCTGAAAGATGTGTGGCGCAGCCAAAAAAAAAAAGTTTATTGAGGCATAATTTACACTTAAGTATTTACATTTGAAGTATGTGGTTCAATGAGTTTTGAAAGATACATGTATCCATGTGACGACTGCAACAAAGATGTCTAACATTTCCATCACCCCCTCAAAATTCCCTCGTGCCCCTTTATAATCCCTCTCACCATCACCTCCCCAATCCCCAGCACCACTGATCTGCCTCCGTTCTCTTTTTACTAACTTTGTTTGCTTATTTGGGGCTGTGCTGGGTCCTTCTTGCTGTGTGGATCCCCTAGTTCGACAAGCGGGGGTTACTCTCTAGTTGTGGTGCAGGCTTCTCGTCATGGTGGCTTCTCTCGTTGCAGAGCCCAGGCTCCAGGGCACACAGGCTTCAGGAGCTGCCGTGTGCACAGGCTCAGTAGTTGTGGTGGACGGGCTTAGCTGTTCCACGGCATGTGACATCTTCCCGGATCAGAAATCAAACCCGTGTCTCCTGCACCGGCAGGTGGATCTTTACCCCTGAGACTCCAGGGAAGCCGCCACTGATCTGCTTCTTGTTACTGAGATTAGTTTTGCCCTTTCTAGAATTTCATATAAGTTAAATCATCTAGGGTGTACTCTTGAGTCTGGCTTCTTTTGTTCAGCATGTTTTTGAGACATAACATCTTTTGTAGCGTTAAGTGGCATTCCATTGTATGCACAGATCACACTTGACTTTCCACGCACTGACTGTTGGACATTTGTGTTGTTTCCAGTTGTTGGCTATTGTGATTAAAGATACGATGAATATTTGCATGTAAGTCTTGGTTTGGACATGAATTTTATTTTTATTGGATAGAAATCTAGGAATAGAGTTGCTGGGTCATATCATAATATATGTTTAATTTTATTAAAAAATTACCAAAATGTTTTCCAAAATGACTATTTAATTTTACATTCTAACCAGCGATCTGTAAGTTCCAGTTGCTCCACACAGTTACCAAACACTTGCTACTGCCAGGAAGGCTTGTTTGTTTATTTACAGAGTGCTCTGGTATACCGTTGGCCCAGCTTTCCCTAATGTTATCATCTTACAAAGCCATGGTATACTTGTCAAAACTAAGAAATTCACTTTGGTATGGCATCAACAGGGGTTCCCAGGTGATTCAGTGATAAAGAATCTGCCTGCCAGTGCAGGAGACACAGGACACGAGCTTGATCCCTGGGTCAGGAAGATTCCCTGGAGGAGGAAATGGAAACCCACTCCTGTATTCTTGCCTGGAGAATCCCATGGACAGAAGAGCCTGGCAGGTTACAGTCCATGGGATCGCAAGGAGTTAGACATGACTGAGAGGCTAAGCACAGCACAGCAAGGTTTCCTTATGATTCAGCTGGGGTTACGGGTTTTAAGGAAGAACATTCCAGGGGTGAAGTGCCCTTTTGATTAGATCATATGTGTGAATGATAGCAATGTGACTTATCATGTTGGCTTATCACGTGATGGGACCATCATCACTTGGTGAAAATGGTGTCCAACAGGTTTCTTTCCTATAAAGTTACTCTTTTATAAAATTACAGCTATAAATGTATAGCTTTTATAGAGAAAGCTTTCTCTATAAAAGATGAAGAAAAGAACAGTCTATCTGTATGTTGATAGAAATGAGCCTATAGAGAGTGAAATATAGGGAGAATGTCTTTGGCTTCTTCTGTAAGTGTTGAAAATCTTTTTCACTCTCAGAGTCTCCACCTTGTCCCATAAAAATTTCACTTACCCATAATTTAATGTCCTTAGGCTCTGGTGGAGGTCAGACGACCTGTTGACAAGATCAGGGCAGTTTTCCCTGGTGACCCCATGCTGGCTAAGAACTCCATGGAAGCAAGTGTCAGGTCTGGTCAACCCGCAGAACCCCCTGGTGCCGGTGGGGGGTGTGTGTGTGTGGGGGGGGGGTTGGCCTTTCTCCCTCCTGCTCAGCTGATCAGCACAGAGGTGCTCAGTGTGGATGCGCAATTCTGGGGCTGGGGAAGAGCCCATGTTTGAGCAGAAAAGAGCCGAACATCTGTCATGGGGAGCTGTAGCAGCTGAAGCCTTCTGGGGGCAACTGTGGGGCCTGATAACTGTAAGGGAGAAATCTCGGAGAAGGAAGCAACACACGGAGCCCCATGAATCCCACTCAGGATCCAGAACAGTGGCACCTGTGTGGCTTCCACCCATCCCCTGGGGAGGACGGGGCTCCGGGAACAATGACCAGGGCTCTATGCTCTGGCTGGGGGCTCAGGGGAACAAGGAATCTGAGCACCCCGGGGGCACTAGATGAGATAGGCATGACCTTGGAGGCTCGGGTTAGAAACTCAATGATGGAAGAGACAGCCCCGAGAGAGAGGCCCGGGCCAGGCTCTTGGCCGCTGCCAGACAACTTATCACCCTCTCCCTCCCCCAGCCCCACCTCTGCAATCCCTGGGCTCAGAGATCTCTCATCTGGTTCCAACTGGGGAACTCCAGGCCCACAGGGTGCAGGGGTGGGGGGAGAGAGTGGTTATGACAGAGGAGACATATCCTGGCTGGCAGAAATGATCTCCAGGCATGTATTTTGCAGAGGCCAGCAGTATGGTGTCTACAGAGATGTATACATCTGCAGATGAATCAATCCACACCCCGCCCTGTCACTGTCGAGAGGAAGGTGGTAAATTCCCTCTTGTTCAGAGAAGACCTCTCTTCTCAACCAGCGGCCCACGGGTTTCTCACCAAGATACCAATTCATTGTACAGGGAAGGGAACTTACCATGTGGAAATTCCCACTTCCTCTGGAGAACAGTGCACGCAGGGTTAACCTCGGTGAGTAAGAACCCACCCCACCACCCCCATGCCTCTGAGGACAGCTTTGCTCTCTGGATGACTGCAGCCACCCCAGGTCTTATCCAAACTCTCAGCCCAAGTCTGAAAAATGCCTGGGACCAACCTAGGAGGCAGTCTCCGAGCACCAATATTGATGGACTGAAGCAGTTATCCAAGATTTTTCCTGCCCTGCATCTCGTCTTTCTGACAGCAGCCTTTCGGCTTTCCTTAGGGGAGCACTCTTCGACCCTCTCTGTTGATGTGCTTCTGTAGGGGAACCTGGTCCAGGCCCTAGGACTGGACACAGAACCCAGACTGGAGACTTCACTGGTGGTCCAGTGGTCAAGCATCCGCCTGCCAATGCAGGGGACATGGGTTTGATCCCTGCTCTGGGAAGATCCCACATTCCTGGGGGCAACTGAGCCTATGCGGCATCACCACTGAAGCCCCACACTCTAGAAGCCGTGCTCTTCAACAAGAGAAGCCACCATGATGAGAAGCCCTTAAACCACAAGGAAGAGTAGCCCCCGCTCATTGCAACTAGAGAAAAGTCCGAGCACAGCTCTGAAGACCCATTGCAGCCAAAAATAAATAAATAAATAAATTTTAAAAAAAGAACCCAGGCTGTGCCAATCAAAGACAACTTCAGCAGACTCTGCTAGTTTGGGAGTGGAGCTGATGCTGAGGAAAGGGGGGCTAAGAGGTGAACAGAATCCTGAGAGCATCCTGGCTCCAGCTGGTATTTTAACTTGCAGAGTCAGGCAAATTCTTTCCCTCTCTCTCCTTCTTTCCTTCCCTCCTTCTGTCTTTCTCTTTCCTTCCTCCCTCCCTTCCAGCATTCCTCCTCCTCCTCATTCTTCTCTCTCTTACTTATTTCGGCACAATCCAGTTTGAGTTTAGTTTTCGTCTCTTGTACTAAAATTGTTCCCCCAAAATACCCTGATGGCATTTCCACTTCATGTGCCTGCCCATCCCCCGCCTCCTGCCTTCAACCCTGAGAAAGGCTGATGCTGTGGTGCTGTGGAGGCTACCAAACCATCCCAACCTCCAGCCCCTTCTGTCCCTGATAGTGTGAAATAAGAACAGAATTTTCAGTTGAATAAACGTATCGTTCTGTTATTGGCTTCCCTGGTGGCCCATATGGTAAAGAATCCACCTGCAATGCAGGAGACCTGGATTCGCTCCTTGGGTGGAGAAGATCCCCTGGAGGAGGGCACAGCAACCCACTCCAGTATGCTTGTCTGGAGAATCCCATGGACAGAGGATTGGCAGGCTGCAGTCCATGTGGTTGCAAAGAGTCAGGCAGGACTGAGGCCACTTAGCACACTTGCTTGCATCTTTCTATTATATAAATAATACAAAAATTAACATTTTTAACTTAGAGAAGAGGGGGAGAATTACTCCTAAACCAGCTACTGTGAGCATTTTAGCTTATTTCCTTACAAAGCTTTCCCGACACAGTCCTATCGTTACAGACCCCAGCGCACAGAGTGTATACCGCTGTTGTCATCGTCACCATCACTATACAGGTATTGTCATTAGCGTTTCTCTTTCTGTGGTTTTTAAAAGTCTATTTTCAACAGCTTCCCTTCAGCTGTTGTAAGACTGGAAAGTAAGGAATGTATAGCGTAAGCCCACTTGCTTAGGTGGGAGCTATTACTATAGCTAACTGTTTTTTTGTTGTATCTGGGAGCTGAGTTTGATCACCTGGAGATTTATACAGATGCTTGGATCATACCCCTAGAGATTCTGATTCGATAGGATCCATGGCGGGGGTGGGTTCCAAGAATTCGTGTTTCCAAGCAGCTGCCAGGTGATGCCAGTGCTCAGGTCTCCGCTTGTGGAACTCACCCTGGGGCTAAGACGCATTTGCTATTCAGCTGATATGTAAACATATTCAAGCATGAGAAGCCCAGATATAGACGAATCCCAACTTTCAGTTTAAGAGTCATTTACTAAACACTAATTCATACACCTGTGGTTTTTCAGAAGCCCACGTTTTTCTTGGGGGCCAAGTTTCCAGGGGGAAGTATGACCTAGAGCTTCACATCTAAACCCCATGGGGTCCCCCGATTCCACACAGGCTGAAAAGGAGAAACATGGTGAAGTGAAGGTTTCTTTCACTGTTCTTTTCTAACCTTTGTCCAGTTGGTTAGAGGTTAAGGGGCCCACCGTGGGGGCTGGAGCCTTCAGTTCAGTTTCGTATTTACTGAATGTTGCAGACTACTCCGGGGAGGTGACGAACAGAACGTGGTTCCTGCCCTGTAGGCGTTGACCACCAATGGAAAGAGAGAGGAACACAAAGTAAAGAAATGTTGGGTATCCTGAGAAAGAGCGAGGGTCAAGGGAGGCCGGGTTCCCTAGGAGCACAAGAAGACCCCAGGCAGCCTCAGAGGGTCAGGACCCTGAGCTGAGGAAGACGAGGGCGGGGGGTGGGGAGGGGAAAGGGCACTGAGGTGCTCTTAGGTGAGGGTGGTGAGACAGGGAGGGCGAGGAGGGGCGAGGCCCGGACTGCCTCAGCCTGGCTGGCTTGGAACCTCCCCTGTTTCAGGTCCTTGAGCCCAAGAGCAGCTGGAGACTGCTGGAGGATTTTCAACCAGTCAGCTAAGTGGAATGACGTGGTTTCTCTGATTGCTCAAAATGTTGCCTCCAAGACAACATATTTTGATCAACCATTCCCCGAGCTCACTTTAGGCCTGCACAAACTGGGTCACCACAAGGCCCTGTCAGCTGGGACCGCAAGTCTGTCTAAGGACAGTGTACTGTATTAACTGCTGGTAACAGCAGTGACTTACTGAAATACAGGTATGTTTTCTCTAGAAAGCAGTCCAGGGTTCATAGAGGGGCCCAGTGATCAAACTCAAGTGCTTCTAGCATTGGAACCAACTATTCTTGACTGCCTTGCTGCTCAACACGTGGCCCGATGCTCCACTGCTGGGGATGAGTTAAAGCAAGTGTTCTATCACTCAGAATCCCAGTCTGTCTTGTAACTAACCCCCACGTGATTTACTTGAATGCCTGTAGTTGAACAAGTTGCCCTAATCACTTACTGCAAAGGAGATGGCTCACCCCAAGGACTTGGACTTTGGTTAGGTGAATTTAGGGAGGGCCCAAGAAAGCAGGGCTTTGCTCTGGACTGACTTCTGTCAGGAAATGGGACGACTTTATGGTTGGGTACCTTGGAAGTCTTATCTGTAAGGAGGGTAGACTAGATCAAAGCTAAAGTCACAACTGATAAAAAAGCAGCTGTCATTCATATTAGCCAGGGAAGGGAGATGTTCAGCATTTTGTGCTTGGTTTTGTCTGCATTTAGGTAAACTTGTGAAGTGGTCCATTTGACTCACTTTATGGCCTCACAGGCACAGAATGGCCTTGCCTGATGTTGGTCTTATATGAGATTGTTTAGACTAAGGCCTGGCTAAGGTCGTTGTTGTTCAGTTACTAAGTCATCTCTGGCCCTTTGCCAAGCCCATGTACTGTAGCACGCCAGGCTCCCCTGTCCTTCACTATCTCCCGGGTTTGCTCAAACTCATGTCCATTGAGTCAATGATGGATCCAACCATCTTATCCTCTGTAACCCTCTTCTCCTCCTTCCCTCAATCTTTCCCAGCATCAGGATCTTTTCCAATGAGTTGGCTCTTTGCATCAGGTGGCCAAAGTATTAGAGCTTCAACTTGAGCATCAGTCCTTCCAATGAATATCCAGAGTTGATTTCCTTTAGGATTGACTGCTTTGATCTTGCACCCCAAGGAACTCTCAAGAGTCTTCTCCAATACCACAGTTCAGTAAGGCAGTAGGGGAGATTGGGTATAGAGTTGGCACTGGCAGTCTATCTCTCAGACAGGGAGGCCGGGGCTCAGGAATGGGGAAATTCCAGGCTTTGGAAGGTGATTTTTATCTTCTCCTGCTTGTCAATATTTAACATTCCTACTGCTAGTTGGGTGGGACCTTCACAAAAAAGAATAAGCCTGTCTCCAGGGTCTGCAAGAAATTCTCGTAAAGTAGAATCTGCTTCTCAAGTTTTCCATACTAGTGGCTGGAAGAGTGAGGGGTCTAAATGAGTTGAAACTGTCCCCTGCCACTGGTGGGAGAGCCATTGGGACAAGAAAGGACAGCTCAGAGAAGAGTCAGTCTGGTGTGGCAGAACCAATGCAACACTGTAAAGCAATTATCCTCCAATTTAAAAAAAAGGAAAAAAAGCCGGCCACCAGTGGTGTCATGGTAATGCCCACCTCACAGTGATGCACCCCATCCCCACCACACACAGAACCACCCGCTTACATAGACCCCCACCCTCTTCAGAGTGTCCCAGGCATTTTCTGGAAACCCCCAAAGGGACTCCTCACATATCCTCTTCACAGTGCCAGCTGCCAGGTTGATTGCCTCATTTAACACAAGTTTACTGAATACCTTCGAGACACCAAGCCCTGTGCTAATGATGTCATATGAATGATTCAGGTATCAGAGAGATGTATCCGTGATTGTAGACAGCTGACAGCTAATTGAGGGAAGACTCTAAGACATCCTGTTGCTGCTGCTGCTGCTGCTGCTAAGTCGCTTCAGTCGTGTCCAACTCTGTGCGACCCCATAGATGGCAGCCCACCAGGCTCCTCCGTCCCTGGGATTCTCCAGGCAAGAACACTGGAGTGGGTTGCCATTTCCTTCTCCAATGCATGAAAGTGAAAAGTGAAAGTGAAGTCGCTCAGTCGTGTCCAACCCTCAGCGACCCCATGGACTGCAGGCTCCTCTGTCCATGGGATTTCCCAGGCAAGAGTACTGGAGTGGGGTGCCATTGCCTTCTCTGACATCTTATTGAGTATCGTCTAAAAAAATATATACAATCATAAATTGTGGAAGCATTGTGATAAAAATTATCTGATAGTGACCAACAGTAGACAGGGTGTTCCTTAAAAATATGCCAAGCATCCTGTGTGTTCCCACGTCAGGACACACTGCTGTTTTCTCAGCAGGAAGAAGTTTCCCCCTATACATCCTCGTGACCCGCTTCTCACTTCCTTCAGGCCTTCCTTCAAGGTCACCTTCTCGAGGCCACCTTCCCCTGCAGCCCCCCCTCAGCCCCCGACTCCCTAGCTCCTGTCCTCATTCTCTATTCTCCCTGGTTTTACTATCTACCATCTTGTATATTGGTTTACTGATGGTCTCCCCTCCCTCCACCAAAAACTTCCTTCCAAGAGATCAGGGTTTTTCCCCTGTTTTGTCACTGCCCCCAGGGTCTAAAAAGAGTATGTGATCGTGCTTCAGTGAATGTGTGTTGGATGAATGAATGAGTGAGTGAGTGATAAGCACAGGAAGGGGCCATCAGGGAGGACCCCTGGGACCACGATGGCGAGTTGTCTTTTCCCCCTCGGGAAGCAGATGAAGCAAGGGTGAAGGAGATTTGATTTGTGTTTTATCGCTTACACTTGGAAAAGGCCAAGGTGGAAATGGGGATGGGGTCCAAGGTGGGCGGCCATGGCAATGGCCGAGCCGGAGAAAGTCGTGCTTGGATACGGTGGTGGGATGTGGGGGACCAAACTGGCAGGTCGAGGGACAGGTTAGAGGTGGAGAGGACCAGATACTGGATCGTGCTGAATGGGAGAGGAGTGGAACCTGGCCCCTAGAATTCTGGCCTCGACTCCTCAAGACGGGCAGAAGGGAGGAGGAACAGGTGGGGGCCAGTCACGAGTCTCCCTTGGAGTGTGTTTTCCCTCTCCTGCTCTGCCCCAGCTTTCAACATCTGCAGCCTCCGAAGGAGCATGGCCAGAGTCTCAGCATAGCTGCTAAGACCGTGCCCGTCTGGGAGGGCTACGGCCGTGCAAGTTTGCAGGAAAAGGGTTGCCTTTCCCTGTCACTAAACAAAGAATGCTGCCTGGAGCCCATCAAACCAGCAGCCACCCTGAGTGTGCACTCAGAGGGGATCAGGATGAAGAGTAAGGCTCCAGGCTCCAGACAGCCAAGGTGCCAAGCAAAGCAATGATTTCAGTGAGCCCAGACTCTTGTATCTTCCCATACCTGGAAAAGCGCTAAGTTCATTAACTTGAAATGTCTGGTTTTCTTTAATTAACAGTCATCTTTTGATGTTCTGACTACCTGATTTTTTTTTTTAATATATATAATTCCTATATCCTGGCTCCTCCCTTACGCCCTGGGAGTTCTCTGTCCAAGAGGCTGTCTTCTGGACTTAAGTCCTCAGTGTGTCTGCCAAATAAAACCTAACACCCAGGTTTTAGGTTGTGGCCTTGGCACCTACTGAGGCAACCATAATCGGTTCCACGCAGAAGGGGGCTATGCCTGCCCCCCACCTCTCAGGTCCTCACCCCTCTAAGGTCCCAGGGCCTCACTCCAATCCCTCTTTTCTTGGGGGTGCCCGCTCCAACTCCACCTGCCCGCCTCCACTGACTCGCAAGACCTGCTTTACCGTGCCAATGACCCGAGGGGAGACGCCGACCTCAGCCAGCAGCAAGGCAGGCTCCCAGCCAGCAGAGCAGATGCCCGGCCCATCTGCTCAAGAGCTGCCCATACCCAACACCCAAGCTGGCACTGGAGTCAGAGGGGCGGGGAGAACTCGCCGGAGCCTGGGACCCACAGGTGACATACTCTCCAAGGGCCCAGCCTCCTCCCAGGGCTCTGTCCCTAGCTTCAGGGGAATTGAAAGAGGCCTCTGATGAGCCCCCAGGCCAACGGAGTCCAGTCTCAGGGTCTGCAGGTTCCCCTGCTGTTCTCGCTTCCCTCCCCAGCCCCACCTTCCGTCCCCCAGATGCATCCCCATCTCCTCCCCACCCCGCCTCCTCCATGAAGTCAGCCCTGCCTCCTTCTGCTCCTTTGATCGTGTTCTCCTTGGGGCTCTTGGGCCCCTATATCCTTATCTGAGGGTTTGGGGCTGCATATTCCAGTCCAGTCCAGTCGCTCAGTCGTGTTCGACTCTTTGCGACCCCGTGGACTGCAGTGCGCCAGGCTTCCCTGTCCATCCCCAACTCCCGGAGCTTGTTTTCACCTCCTGCTTTTTAATTCCTCCAGGCCCGAGGGTGTGTGTGACATTCCTACAGAGAGGGGTGGCAGATGCAGACGGCAGCTGACCAGACACACATTCAAGACCAGCCTGCTACTGTGTGACCCCGGCTAGGAGCTTAACGTCTCTGTGCCTCACTGATGAGTGAGGATACTCATGCCTACCCGAGAGGCTCCCGGGAACATTAAATGAAACTCCATTTGCAAAGAACCCAGGCCAGTATCTGATGTGCAGCAGAGCACGGCCTTTATTCCCATGTGACAAGTCTGCCCCCTCCCCATACGCGACAGCATGCCAGGCATCCGGCAGGGGCACAGGAAGGGCTCGGTGGCCAGGTGGGCTGAATCTGGATCTGTAGTGGCTCACATGGGTTAGGCACTAGAGCACTTGTTCCCATTTCTCTCTGGACTTGTCTCCTATCTACGGGTTTGAAGAACTACAGGCTGATGTCTCATTTCTTCAGAGATTGAGCCGGCAAAGACATGTCAGGTCAAGTTCATGGATAAGTGTAGAAGTGGACATTGACCCCTCTCAAGGGGTGGAGAGAATCTTTCTAACAAAAATTTTCACCGTTCATTCTACTCTTTTCCTCCCTAAAAGCGTCCCTAAAGCAGGAGCAGGTTTTGAGGCAAACTTATGTCTGAAAGACAGATTTTAGAGACACTCTTTGGAGATCTTTCTTGTCCTATCTGACCTTTTTGCTGTGATTGAGGACCTAATAAAAATCAGTGAGCATCTCCAGAGTGTGTGGTCACCATGATGCCTCCCTGATCCACAGGTCCCCGACCAGCCCCACGTGTGTTTTATACCCATATTCTCTGTCATACCCACGACAACCCCACCCTACAGGTGAGGAAACTGAGATTTGGCAAGCTCACACAGCTGGTAAGTAGCAGAACCAAGATGTCCACTCTGCTTGACCTGTCCCAGCCCATACTCCTGCCATAGGGCCACTCCCCTTGGTAATGGGATGAGCACTGGCCTGGAATCTGAGAAGCCAGCTCTGAGCCAGTGATGGATGCTCTCCCTGGAACCTCAGCTGCATCTCTTTCTACATGGGGAGAGGAAAAGCCACCCTCCCACTGCCCAGGCGAGGGTTTGGGGTGGGGGCAGGAAGAGAGCAAAGAGTGAAAATAAATTTCTTTTTAATTGACAGCTAACCAGATTTTCTCTGGCAGCAATTTATATCTATTTCCCCTCATTCAGGCAGCTGGGGATATGAGAAAAGCATTCAGCCGTTTGATTCATGACAAAGAGCAGTTCTTTTGAATCTCTCAGAATTTTCTGTAAGTCACATGTCATTTTCACTTTCACCTATGAAACTGAAGCTCACATTCACCTTTGTAAAAAAGCTTCCCCGGGGGCGGGGGGTGGGGGCGGGGAGGGTGTCGTGGAGAGGCAGCCAGCAGCAGAGACTGGGTCTCAGGCCTCCCTGGAAGCACAGACCGTCCCAGCAAGTCGCCGTCTTAGGCTCCGACCTGAACTTGTTTTGGAAGAAAGATCTGAAAAAGGTCACAGTGAACCAACAGAAAATCATCAAGGTCTGTGTTCATCTCAACTCACCGTGGGCTTGGGCTCACTGCAGCAGCTCCCAGGAGCCCACGGGGAAAAGCCAGGCTGGGAGGAAATGGAATTCCCCAGGCTGGAGAGGAGCCCGAAGTTTGGACGAGACTCTGTCCCACACCCGCTTCCCTCATAAGGCATCCCCTAGCTCCCTCGTAAGGGACCCTGCCAGGTAGAAACCAGACCAGCGCTGGCCAGGAGCCAGAGCAAGGGCTTACCTGGTAGGAACATCTGCTAAGCTCTTTGAACCAAATGAAAACCCTGCTATTTTAATGATCATAAATTCCTACAGCAGTTTCCCCCAGTACCCTGGCTGTCATGTTAATGGAATCATTTTCCAACTTAATAGGTACTTGCACAGGGCCAAGTGTGTGTGTGTGTGTGTTGTGTGTGCATGTGTGTGCGCGCATGCATCTGTGTGTGTGTATTTGTACATGCCTGCATTTTTCAGGAGTGAGGATATTTGCATAACACAGATATGGTGGCAGATACTAGATAAACAGGAAGTTTCAGACCTGGGCCATTTCCTTTCACTGTCAATCAGCAGCCTCTGTCTTCTCACACTGAAATGGTGGAAGTCACAGGGGATGGCTTGGGAATGCGCAGTACAGGAGAAAGCGCAACGGTTCCCAGTCCCCTTCTTTGGTGGGGGGCTTCCCTGGATGCCCACCCCTGCTGGCACTCCTCAGGCTCCTGCTCTCCACCCCCCCAGCTTCCAACAGCCCTCCCGATGCTTGGACACCGGCCCCAAACACATCAGCCAGTGTCCAGCCACACGGCATTCATTCCACCAGTGCTTGGAGGAGGCCGGGCTGGGGAGTTGGGGGCACCTTAGCTCCTGGTTCCCCGGGGCCCAGGTTTGTGTGATGCGGGGTAAGAAGCACACCCAGGATGTGCACCACAGTCCCTGGGTTCAGACCCTCGGGCTAACCAGAAAGGCCTTGAGCCACCTGCTTTGAACTCTGAGCCCGAGTTTCCCTATTGGTCTTGTGGGGCTAATAACGGCCTTCTGCGGGTTTGGAACTGTGATGCAGTACATATGAAAAGCAGGGAATAGCAAGCATCAGTTAAAAGCACAGGCTTTGGAATCAGACATCTGAATTCAAAACCCAGTTCCATTGTGTTCTGGATGTGAGACTTGGGGCCAATTACCAAACTTTTCCGAGTCTATTTGCTCATCTGTGAAATGCAGATAATAAGAGTCGTCAAGGGAACTCTCCCACACTGTTGGTGGGAATGTAAGTTAGCGCAGCCACTGTGGAGAACGGCATGGAGATGCCTTAAAAACTAAGAACCAAACTACCATATGATCCAGCAGTCACAGTCCTGAATATGTAAAAAATGAAAACACCACCCAAGGTTCACAACAGCACTGTTTATAATAGCCAGGACATGGAAACAGCAACACAAGCATGCATCAGCAAATGATTGGATTAAGAAGTGTGTGTGTGTGTGTGTGTGTGTGTACATATATATAATACTTAGCTGAAAAGAAAAAAAGAAATGTTGCCATTTGCAGCAATGTGATAAGCTACAGATTACTATGCTCGGTGAAAGAAGTGAGAGAAAACAAATAGTCTATGATATCACTTACAGGTGGAATCTAAAAATATATACAAATGAATATATATGAAAAGCAGAAATAGACTCACAGGCTTAGAAAACAAACTCCTGGTTACCAAAGAGGAAAGGGAAGGGGAGAGGGACGACTTCGGGGGATGGGATTAACAGATAGAACTGCTGTGTATAAAATAGATCAGAAATGAATATGCACTGTATAGCACATGGAACGATAGCATTATCTTGTAATAACTTATAAGGGAGTATAATCTGAAAAAATACTGAATCACTGCTGTACACCTAAAACTAATATAATCCTATAAATCAACTATATTTCAATAAAAAAGTGATCCACCTGACAGCCTGTTGAGAGGGTGAAATGGCATATTACTTGGCACTCAGAACAGTGTCTAGCTCACAGGAAACTCTCAACTCTGTGAACCAACTTTCCTACTGCCTTCTCCCCTTCTTCCTTCCTCCGGCCTCACCCAACACAATAAGACCTGTGAGGTAGGGACCACTGCTGAGCTTCCCCAGTGAGCACCCAGCACCTGGCTGGGCACATAGTAAGGTTTAAAAAATCAGTTGAATAAATGAGTGGAAGTTCTTGGTTCCTAGCAGGCGCTGAGGAAAAACAGTTGTATAAGACAAATCAGTATGAGAACCATGCTCTCTCTGTTGTTGAAATCCCTAAAAGAGGGCCAGTATAGAATAAAGATTATAAGCATCATGGGCTTACACAGCAGTCAGATCTGCTGTGTCCTTTAACTTCTCTCAGCCTCTCTTTCCTGATCTGTAAAATGGGTGCAGTAGTACTAACTCACCCACTACTGTGAATTACTGGGTTGTTTTAGGGTTAAATGCAGGCAAAATACTTAACGCAGCACTCTGCATATAACTAGCATGTGGAGGAATGTGTCCAAGAAATCCCAGCTTAATGACCCTTCAAGAAGATGATTCCAAGACTTGACTTTTTTTCCCAAGAGGACAAGTCTTAGGCCTGGCATCCCTCCTGCCTCATTTCTCTTGGTTCTCCCTTTCCCAACAATGTCCCTCTTCCTTCTTAGGCTGAGTGGTCTTTTCTTATTGAAGAGTTGGCACTTCTGAAGCCCAGCTCCCCCCATCACTGTGGGATTGCTGCACAGACAGCAAGCCATGCCCTACTGACCCCACCTTTCTGTGCTGCGTGCACAGGGGTATGGGGGGTCCAGGGGTGTGGGAGGCTTGTCTCTGTAAGGAACACAACACACTCGCCCAGGTGTATTTACTCTGGGGCTTGGACACAGTGGACATACAAGTGAAGCGCCAAGATCTGTACTCAGCACAGCTTTGCATCCAGGCTCTGCACAGACAAGCTGTCTGATCTCAGGCAAGTCTGGTACCCTTTCTCAACCTCAATTTCCTAATCTGCAAAGTAGACACCAATGCTAGTTGTTGTTCAGTCGCTCAGTCATGTCCAACTCTTTGTGACCTCATGGACTGCAGCACGCCAGGCTTCCCTATCCTTCACTATCTGCTGGAGTTTGTTCAAACTCATGTCCATTGAGTCAATTATGTCATCCAACCATCTCATCCTCTGTCGTCCCCTTCTCCTCCTTCCTTCAATCTTTCCCAGCATCAGGGTCTTTTTCCAATGAGTCGGCTCTTTGCATCAAGTGGCCAAAGTATTGGAGCTTCAGCTTCAGCATCAGTCCTTCTAATGAATATTCAGGGTTAATTTCCTTTCGGATTGACTGGTTTGATCTCCTTGCAGCCCAAGGGATTCTCAAGAGTCTTCTCTAGCACCACAGTTTGAAAGAATCAATTCTTTGGCACTCAGCCCTTCTTTATGGTTCAATTTTCACATCCGAAGATGAAGCCCTTAGCTTTAACTAGACAGACCTTTGTCGTTTTTTGACTATATCAACATTTGTGATACCAATGCTAGTACCCAGGGCTGATTTGAAAACACTTAATAACCAGCTTTGGCACTAAGCTATTAGATGAATGCCAGTAAATACAGGCACAACTGCTAAATATTAACTCTGCTGATTTCTACTGCAGAGGCTGCTACAGATCCTGGCACAGTGGAAATACCCTAAACATTAGCTATGGTTTTTGTTTGGCCCATGTCACACAGTTCCCAGAGCAGTCCCCAGGGGCAGAACACTCAGAGAAGCGATGCCCCTGGAAAGACCTGGCCTTTGTTTTCTCCCATTTTGACTAAGACCCCCTTGCCTCTCTTTGCTCACCAGAGAGTCACAGAAGTGCTGGGGATGTGAAAGGACCTTGGTCTTCTCTGCCCAGTGCAAATCATAGTCTGTCCCTGTTCCCCATGGCTGGGAGCTGGTTTCCCCGTGAACGTTCTCTGCAGATCTTCCTCACAGTCACAGAAGAGCCAGACACCTGGTGACCAAGTCACGGAGTCTGTTTGCAGTACCTGCCAAGCCAGTGAGAGGCTGACACATCAGAGTGGGCCCTCGTGCCTGGATGCCTGGATGCCTGGATGGAAAGATGCAGCGATTTGATTGTGCACGTGCCGCTGGACATCTTCTGTGTCTGAGGCCAGAGTCGCCTTCTCTCCTGATATCACTCCTTGGACCAGGTCTTTGAAAAGGGTCCTGGGCGTGCAGAGCATGGAGGCAAGCCCTCCACGGCAGCAGAAGTTGATCCTCAGGCACTCCCATTCTCCTTCCTGCACCCCAACAATCCAAAGCAAGAAATACCAAGGACAGTGGGCCCAGCAGCCCAGAGTCTAGAGGTCATCTCTGCCCCCCAGGCAGAGTCTGCTAGAGGCCACGCCTGCTAGGCCCCAGGACAGTCGGTCACCTTGGAGGCCTGTGAATAAAGTAGTCGTCTCCCTTCCTAGACCCGGTGGCCCATTTGTGTCCGGGGCTGCGTATGTATGAAGTCCTGTGCTGTCGCCTCATCAAAGATGCTCCCATCCCACTGGAGTGAGTATGGACGCAGCCAGAGAGCGAGATGCCTGTAACCTGGGTGATGGCTGCCCATCAGAGCTAAATAATACAATGCAAACCCAATGGGATTTTCTAGTAACTTTGTCAACAAAATAACATAACACTGTAATCATAAAGCTGCCATTTCTTGTCTGTGGTCTCTGCTCTGACCTCTAGCACGTATTTATACATATTCTGTCCTTTGGGGGTATTTCTTGCCAAAACCCATGAGAAAGGAAGCATAATCACAATAATAATTATTATAATTTAATTTAGTAATAATCAGTGAGTATAAAACAAATTTTATTTTAATAAAACACATGTTAAACTTTTTCAGCATGCTGCTAGGCTTTGTGCTCATTGTCTTATAACTCGCATCTCACTTCATGATCCCCATAATGTAAGTACTATTATTGCCCCATTTCACAGATGGGTAAGGGGAGACCTGGGACTCCAGGCCAGATCCACAGCTGCCAGACCCTGTGAACTTCCTCACAGGCTCCACTCAGCCTCCCTTGTCAGCCCTGCTTCTTCTCATTCATCTTCGGCCAGGGAAGGGGAGGGCTAGGAGACTGAGGGACCCACAGCCAGCATTCAGGCCACTGAATTGGCCAAGCACCAGAATGCAAACCCTCCTGGCAGGTCAGAATTCTGGGGCTGGCTTCCTACCACCTCCCCGCCAGTCGGTGCAGACTAGTGGTAACTCACTGCTTTGTGCACTATGTGTAATGTACTAAATCCCTTCAGTTGTGTCCGACTCAGTGCTACCGCATGGACCTGTCCGCCAGGCTCCTGTCCATGGGACTCTCCAGGCAAGAATACTGGAGTGGGTTGCCAAGCCCTCTTCCAGGGATCAAGCCCACGTCTCTTATGTCTCCTGAATTGGCAGGAAGATTTTTTACTTCTAGCGCCACCTGGGAAGTCAATTTACCCCTTCAGTTCAGTCGCTCAGTTGTGTCCGACTCTTTGCAGCCCTATGGACTGCAGCACACCAGCCTTCCCTGTCCATCACCAACTCCCAGAACTTACTCAAACTCATGTCCTTCGAGTTGGTGATGCCATCCAACCAACTCATCCTCTGTTGTCCCCTTCTCCTTCTGCCCTCAATCTTTTGCAGCATCAGGATCTTTCCCAATGAGTCAGTTCTTCACATCAGATGGCCAAAGTATTGGAGTTTCAGCTTCAGCACCAGTCCTTCCAATGAATAGGACTGATTTCCTTTAGGATGGACTGGTTGGATCTCCTTGCAGTCCAAGGGACTCTCAAGAGTCTTCTCCAACACCACAGTTCAAAAGCACCAATTCTTTAGTGCTCTGGAGAAGGCAGTGGCAAACCACTTCAGTATTATTGCCTTGAGAACCCCGTGAACTTACTCCCTTAGTTCAAATTAAATAATGAGGATAACTTCTGTCACCGGCACCGATAGCTCTGTTTTAGCTACTCAAACCATTAGATTTGACACTTTGGGAGCTGAAATGAAAGGAATGAGGACCGAATGACCTCAGCAGCAAATGCAGAGCTGCCATATCCTTCCCCGTGGCCCCAGTTTCCCCTCATTAACACCTTGCATTTGTGAGTCACATTCCTTATCATTGATGAACCAATACTGACACATTATTGTTGACTCAAGTCCATAGTTTATTTTTTATTTTATTTATTTATTTGGCTGTGCTGGGTCTTCGTTGCAGCACACGGACCTTCCATCTCCATTGCCACCCATGGGATCTTTAGCTGCAGCATTCAAACCCTTAGTTGCCACACGTGGAATCTAGTTTCCTGAGCAAGGGTGGGACCCGGACCCCTGCATTACAAGCATGGAGTCTTAGCTACTGGACCACCAGGGAAATCCTAGAGTCCATAGTTTACATGAGGGCTCACTCTTGATGCTGTACACTCTAAGATTTGGACAAATGTATAATGACACGTATCCACCGCTACAGTTCTGCAGAGAACAGGTGCACTGCCCCCCACCACCCGCCAAGTCCCCTGTTTCACAGGTTTATCCCTCTCTCTCCTCCAGTCCCTCACCTCTCACCTCCTATCCCAACCCCTGGCACCATTAACCTTTTTATTGTCCATAATTTCACCTTTTCTAGAATATCACATATATTAATAGTAGTTGGAATTATACAACCCATAATGAGCTTTTTTTTAAATCGGCTTCTTTAACTTAGTAATATACCTTTAAGTTTCCTCCATGTCTTTTCATGGTTTAGTGGCTCACTTCTTTTATCCTTGAGTACTACTTTATTGTCTGGAGGTAACACAATTTATCCATTCACCTACCACGGGACATCTTGGTTGCTTCCAGGTTTGGGCAATTATGAATAAAGCTGTTATAAATATCTGTGTGCAGGTTTTTGTATGAAAGTTAAGTTTTCAAGGAGACCAGTTGCTGGGTAAGTGCATGTTTAGTTTTGTAAATAGTATTTTAAACTTAATTTTACCTTGCATATTGTGTGTTTTAACGAAAGTGCTTAAGCTGTGCTGGGGATTTGCGATTCTTTCAAGAAGACCAAGAGCCTCCTCAAGTATAAAAGCCTAGTTCTCCAGCCTCCTTCCTGTCCTCACCTTTTAGCCTTTCCATCCTTCTCCACCCTCTGGGGACACAGAAAATCTGACCTCAGGCCCACCAGCTAGGGTTCAGTGCCAACACCTGGTTCATACCTTCTCCGGGACAGGGAAGTAATTCCACGGCTTTTTTGTTACCATGCAGCACGTGGGATCTTAGTTCCCTGAACTCACACCCTTCTTCTTTAGAGTCATAAACACTGGACCACCAGGAAAGTCCCAACTGTTTGGCTTTTACAGGCAGTTAAAATTTGGTCGCTGCTCAGAGTACACAAAGATGTCATTTACGTCAAGCCAAATTGTTTAGAAAGTTAATAGGATTTGCAGTAAACTTTTGGAATAATTCTGAAATATAATTGAACTAGTTGTACACATATGATTCGGTTCTTCAATATTAATATATTTCATTTCTTTCTCTTCCCTGAATGCTGTTTCCTTATTGAACTGCTCCTTCATCTTCTTGATACACATATTTCTATTTTGGAAAATCACACTCATATTTTATTAGCTCAGCAGGGCAGGAGGTAAGCCTTGTTTGTCTTTGTAATGCCTATGTAAATATTTATTGAATGAATATTTTGGAGAAAATGATCTTGTTTTTCCCTCCAGTTTGAAAATGTCTTTCCACAACAGTCAGTCTTTACAGATCTGTACCCATGAGCATCGTTGCAATGTCATTCACATACTGATTTAACATGTATTTAAATGTGCTCTTTTCCCCCCCAGGTCACAGGGGGAGATGATCAAGGGCATGAGTTCAACCTCAAGGGCTGTCTCTCAGGATCCAAGCCCCCAAGTCTTAGGCCTTTCTCATGAGGGTCTGGATGAGCCTGTTGCTGCTGCTGGCAGGTCCTTTACACACAGTCCCTTGGGGCCCCATGGAGGCCAGCTGCTCCTGGCTCCCCTGAGGACCTCTGTGTTCCCGCTTTCCAGGGGTGCCTTGGGGGACTAATTTACAGAGGAGCCTCTGGGATAATGAGCCACTGGTACCTCAGTGACCTGCATGCTGACAGCTCTTCCTTGGGTTTTCATTCTTTCCAAACTCCTCAAAGGAAGCCTGTTGTTTTGATTTGTTTAACCTCTGAGTAAAAGTAAAGGTAAACCTCTGGTGAATCAAGGTAAATTAGGAGAGGTCGAACAGGAGATGGCAAGAGGGAACATTGACATTTTAAGAATCAGTGAACTAAATGAACTGAAATGGGCAAGTTTAACTCAGATGACCGTTATATCTACTACTGCGGGCAAGAAGCCCTTAGAAGAAATGGTGTAGCCCTCAGAGTCAACCAAAGAGTCTGAAATGCAGTACTTGGGGGCAATCTCAAAACCGACAGAATGATCTCTGTTCATTTCCAAGGCAAATCATTCAGTATCACAGTAATCCAAGTCTATGCCCCAACCACTAATGCTGAAGAAGCTGAAGTTGAACAGTTCTATGAAGACCTACAAGACCTTCTAGAACTAATACTCAAAAAAGACGTCCTTTTCATTATAGGGGACTGGAATGCAAAAGTCGGAAGTCAAGAGATACCTGGAGTAACAGGCAAGTTTGGCCTTGGAGTACAAAATAAAGCAGGGCAAAGTCTAACAGAGTTTTGCCAAGAGAATCCACTGGTCATAGCACACTCTCTTCCAACAACACAAGAGAAGACTCTACACATGGACATCACAGATGGTCAACACTGAAATCAGGTTGATTATATTCATTGCAGCTAAAGATGGAGAAGTTCTATACAGCCAGCAAAAGCAAGACCAGGAGCTGACTGTGGCTCCGATCATGAATTCCTTATTGCCAAATTCAGACTTAAATTGAAGAAAGTAGGGAAAACCACTAGACCATCCAGGTATGACCTAAATCAAATCCCTTATGATTATACAGTGGAAGTGACAAATAGATTCAAGGGATTAGATCTGATAGACGACAGAATGCCTGAAGAATTACAGATGAGGTTTGTGGCATTGTACAGGAGGCAGGGATCAAGACCATCCCAAAGAAAAAGAAAAGCAAAAAGGCAAAATGGTCATCTGAGGAGGCCTTACAAACAGCTGAGAAAAGAAGAGAAGCTAAAGGCAAAGGAGAAAAGGAAAGATATACCCGTTTGAATGCAGATTTCCAAAGAATAGCAAGGAGAGATAAGAAAGCCTTCCTCAGTGATCAGTGCAAAGAAATAGAGGAAAACAATGGAAAGGGAAAGACTAGAGATCTCTTCTAGAAAATTAGAGATACCAAAGGAACATTTCATGCAAATATGTGCACAGTAAAGGACAGAAATGGTATGGACCTAACAGAAGCAGAAGTTATTAAGAAGAGGTGGCAAGAATACACAGAAGAACTGTACAAAAAAGATCTTCATGACTCAGATAACCACGATGATGTGATCACTCACCTACAGCCAGACATCCTGGAATGTTAAGTCAAGTGGGCCTTAGAAAGCATCACTACAAACAAAGCTAGTGGAGGTGATGGAATTCCAGTTGAGCTGTTTCAAATCCTGAAAGATGATGCTGTGAAAGTGCTGTACTCAATATGCCAGCAAATTTGGAAAACTCAGCAGTGGCCACAGGACTGGAAAAGGTCAGTTTTCATTCCAATCCCAAAGAACGGCAATGCCAAAGAATGCTCAAACTACCACACAATTGCACTCACCTCACACGCTAGCGAAGTAATGCTCAAAATTCTCCAAGCCAGGCTTCAACAGTATGTGAACCATGAACTTCCAGATGTTCAAGCTGGATTTAGAAAAAGCAGAGGAACCAGAGATCAAATTGCCAACATGCACTGGATCATGGAAAAAGCAAGAGAGTTCCAGAAAACCATCTAATTCTGCTTTATTGACTGCACCAAAGCCTTTGATTGTGTGAATCACAAAAAAAACTGTGGAAAATTCCTAAAGAGATGGGAATACCAGACCACCTGACCTGCCTCCTGAGAAATCTGTATGTAGGTCAAGAAGCAACAGTTAGAACTAGACATGGAACAATAGACTGGTTCCAAATTGGGAAATGAGTATGCCTAGGGCGTATATTGTCACCCTGCTTATTTAACTTGTATGCAGAGTGCATCATGCAAAATGCCAGGCTGATTGAAGCACAAGCTGGAATCAAGATTGCTGGAAGGAATATCAGTAACCTCAGATATGCATATGACACCACCCTTGTGGCAGAAAGCAAAGAGGAACTAAAAAGCCTCTAGATGAAAGTGAAAGAGGAAAGTGGAAAAGCTGGCTTAAAGCTCAATATTCAGAAAACTAAGATCATGGCATCCGGTCCCATCACTTCATGGGAAATAGTTGGGGAAACAAAGGTAACAGTGAGAGACTTTATTTTTTGGGCTCCTAAATCAGTGCAGATGGTGACTGCAGCCATGAAATTAAGACGCTTGCTTTTTGAAAGTAAAGCTATGACCAACCTAGACAGCATATTAAAAAGCAGAGACATTACCTTGCCTAAAAAGGTCTATCTAGTCAAAGCTATGGTTTTTCCAGTAGTATGGATGTGAGAGTTGGACTATAAAGAAAGCCAAGCACCAAAGAATTGATGCTTTTGAACTGTGGTGCTGGAGAAGACTCTTGAGAGTCCCTTGGACTGCAAGGAGATCCAACCAGGCCAATCCTAAAGGAAATCAGTCCTGAATATTCATTGGAAGGACTGATGTTAAAGCTGAAACTTCAGTACTTTGGCCACCTGATGTGAAGAACTGACTCGTTGGAAAAGACCCTGATGCTGGGAAAGAATGAAGGCAGGAGGAGAAGGGGACGACAGAGGATGAGATGGTTGGATGGCATCACCAACTCGATGCACAGGAGTTTGAGCAAGCTCCGAGAGTTGGTGATGGACAAGGAAGCCTGGCGTGCTGCAGTCCATGGGGCTGCAAACAGTTGGACACAACTGAGTGACTGAACTGGACTGGGTAAAGAATCTGCCTGCAATCCATGAGACCCAGTTTCAATCCCTGGGTCAGGAAGATTCCCCTGGAGAAGGGAATGACAGCCCACTCCAGTATTCTTGCCTGAAGAATCCCAGGGACAGAGGAGCCTGGCGGGCCACAGTCCATGGGATGGCAAAGAGTAGGATGCAACTGAGGGACTAACCCACTCACTGGGTCCTTCCAGTGAAGAATTAGACCCTGATTTCCCGAGAGCATTTTGAGTGAATGTCACACTCAAAGTCTCTCCTCCTTCTGTCCCACGTGTGGTCCAAGAAGGGAGCCCTGCTCACTGAGATCCTCCTCCTCACTTGGGAGAGGGACCACTCACCCTTCCCTGCTTTACACAGAGGTCCAGCTTCTACTGTCCCAGGTCTTGACCCTCAGCTCCAGGGTCCTCTACCCCTTTCCCCAGAAGCCCTAGGAGAGAGCCCTCATGAAAAGTCATGTTTCTTTGGCCCTCCTCTTATCACCAACTTCCTGTGGTGGGCATGCTGATTGGCCCTGTCTTAGTGATGGGGACTGAACCCCTGAATGACTAGACCCCCAAATGCATTGTCTCAGATACCATGGAAGTGTATTCTAGATCACATAGCATGCAGCGGGATGTTCCAGGTCAACAGGGGCTCTAAGCCACATGACCTAGAAGTGACCTGGGCTTCTTCCAGCTGTGGCTCCAACATCCCCAAGACCCGGGGCCCATGAAAGAGGAACAGAAAATAAAGAACGCATGCTGCTCTCTCAGAGGCATCTCATGCTGCTATGACTGGAAGTCAGTGTTACGGGCACCCCCGCATGCAGAAGGGGCTGGGAAATACTGCCTAGCTCTTACCCAGTGAGAAGGAGAGAGACACAGATTTTGGAGGGAAGCCCACAGCCCCTGCCACAGTCCCCATTCCTCCTCCTAAGTCCACCCTCCTTCACTTTCCTGCTCTCACCCCATTTGTCACCCTTAGCATGTGACATGGGGGGTTCCCTGGTGGCCCAGTGGTAAAGAATCTGCCTGCCAATGCAGGAGAAGTGGGTTTGATACTGGAAGATCCCCTAGAGCAAGAAATGGCAACCCATTCTGGTATTCTTGCCTGGGAAATCACATTGACAGAGAAACCTTGCAGGCTACAGTCCATGGGGTCGTAAAAGTGTGGGACTTGACTTGGCAACTAAATGACAACAAGCACGTGACATATGGAAAATTGTATAACCTAGGAACTAATACAATCAGCAGTCAGCCACCTACTGCTTCCAAGGAGCAGGTAATAGAATCTTCTCCCCAATCATTGCTGTCTTAGTAACACATATGCCATAGCCCAGCACTGGTCTGCATGAGCATTCTCGGAGTTTTTATTTTGTTTGTTTTAAAATTTATTGTTTGTGCTGTTACTCACTATCTGCAGGCCTCACTGATGTGTACCAGCTCCAGGGGAAATAAAAACCAAACCTTAGCAAACATCTTCCCTGAGCACAAATGTGTTTCAGAGCATTGAGCTCAGCATCAGTTTTGGGATGTTAATCCTTGGATACATTCTCAGGATCTCATTCAGACACATTTGCCTTACTGATACTGTTCATGGAAAACCAGACTAGACTTGGGGTCAGAGCCGTTGACACAGGGTCCTGCAGCCTCCACCCCCACTCCAGCTGAGGCTGCTTCCTCCCACCTCCCAAGGTACAGGGGAGGTCCAGTTGATTTAGGGGAGGACTGGACATTTATTGGGTGCCCTGTGGAATAATGTGTGTTTTTGGCTTAGAGATGGAGGGGGGTGAAGGGGGAACACAGTGTGACATGTCCAGAAACCCTAGTGGTCCATGGGAATTTGGCCAACTGGAGATTGGGTTCAGTTCAGTTCAGTTCAGTTGCTCAGTCATGTCCGACTCCTTGCGACCCCATGGACTGCAGAACACCAACTCCAGGAGCTTACTCAAACTCATGTCCATTGAGTTGGTGATGCCATCCAACCATCTCATCCTCTGTCATCCCCTTCTCCTACCTTCAATCTTTCCCAGCATCAGGGTCTTTTCCAATGAGTCAGTTCTTCACATCAGGTGGCCAAAGTATTGGAGCTTCAGCTTCAGCATCAGTCTTTCCAATGAATATTCAAGACTGATTTCCTTTAGGATGGACTGGTTGGCTCTCCTTGCAGCCCAAGGGACCCTCAAGAGTCTTCAACACCACAGCTCAAACGCATCAATTCTTCGGCACTCAGCTTTCTTCACCATCCAACTCACATCCATATATGACTACTGGAAAAACCATAGCTTTGACTAGATGGACCTTTGTTGGCAAAGTGATTGGGGGAGACTCACTGAATTTTTTTTTTTTTTTTGGTCACGTTTTCTCTAATTGTCCAAACTGTGAGTGCATCCCAGGCAGGGCCTGTGTTTCCTGTTAATCACTGGGGGACTCTGCTTGTCCTGACACCCAACCCTCACTGCTTCAGGGGGCAAGAATTTGCTGGCACTCTTCGACATGTGACTTCAGTT
Organism: Ovis canadensis; assembly: GCF_042477335.2. NCBI lineage: Eukaryota > Metazoa > Chordata > Mammalia > Artiodactyla > Bovidae > Ovis > Ovis canadensis. The sequence continues at coordinate 86,840,633 of NC_091253.1, forward strand.
ACACACATTCCCTGCATCCCCCCTCCCAGCAACCCCCATAGCACTCCCGTCCCCACCTCATTTCCAGGTTCAGCCCTCTCCACCTTGACAGTCCCCTCCTGTGTCTCTGCCCCAGATTCCCTGTGAGAACCTTCCAGTGCTGCCCTTCCCCCAGGCCGGCCCTCAGGGGAGCCAGTGCCTGGACCATGTGCTGAGACCTGAGGACTGGACTCGCTAGGAGCCATCTCCACCCCTGCTCACTCCACCCGCCACCCTCTCCACCTCCATCTGCATTCTGCAGAGGGGTTAGTTCTTCTCGACTCCACCCACCCCCTCAATACTGTCCTCTTCCCGCTCCCAAAGCCAGGGCCCTCCTGTGTGTGCTGCCTGACCTTGGAGCCTGCATGGGTAATCAGGTAATAAGGGTCATTCCCACCTCCATACCCTCCTTCCTGCTGTTTTCCCAGCCTGGACTCTTCTGACCTGTCCCTCTCTGTTAGGCTTATCTTATTATTTCTCAAGGCCTGCTTCCTCCAGACAGCCTTTCTTGAGCTCTACCTTGGCTCGAACTGAACGTGCCACAGACTGGTTCCAAATTGGGAAAGGAGAACATCAAGGCTGTATACTGTCACCCTGCTTATTTAACTTGTATGCAGAGTGCATCATGAGAAACGCTGGGCTGGATGAAGCACAAGCTGGAATCAAGATTGCCGGGAGAAATATCCATAACTTCAGATATGCAGATGATACCATCCTATGGCAGAAAGTGAATAAGAACTAAAGAGCCTCTTGATGAAAGTGAAACAGGAGAGTGAAAAAGTTGGCTTAAAGCTCAACATTCAGAAAACCTAGATCGTGGCATCCGGTCTCATCACTTCATGGCAAATAGATGGGGAAACAGTGGCAGGTGTTCTTTTTTAGGGCTCCAAAATCACTGCAGATGGTGACTGCAGCCATGAAATTAAAAAACACTTGCTCCTTGGAAGGAAAGTTATGACCAACCTAAACAGCATATTAAAAAGCTGAAACATTACTTTGCCAGCAAAGGTCCGTCTAGTCAAGGCTATGGTTTTTCCAGTGGTCATGTATGGATGTGAGAGTTGGACTATAAAGAAAGCTGAGCGCTGAAGAATTGATGCTGTTGAACTGTGGTGTTGGAGAACTCTTGAGAATCCTTGGACTGTAAGGAGGTCCAAACAGTCCTTCCTAAAGGAAATCAGTCCTGAATATTCATTGGAAGGACTGATATTGAAACTGAAACTCCAATACTTTGGCCACCTGATGAGAAGAGCTGACTCATTGGAAAAGACCCTGATGCTGGGAAAGATTGAAGGTGGGAGGAGAAGGGGACGACAGAGGATGAGATGGTTGGATGGCATCACTGACTCAACGGACATGAGTTTGAGTAAGCTCCAGGAGTTGGCGATGGATGGGGAGGCCTGGTGTTCTGCAGTCCATGGGGTCACAAAGAGTTGTACACGACTGAGAGACTGAACTGACTGAACTGACTGACCTCTCCTTGAGTAGCCATTGCAGAAACTGCCCAACTCAGATGGGACTCCGACCCAGCCAGAACCCAGACTGGGGCTTGATCCAATGGGTTGTGACTCAAATTCACTGTCTCTAATTGAAATCGCATACTGGTCTCAGGACTTAAAGAAGCTGAGATTCTTTATGTGTCAGTGCAGAAGGAATTCAGTGAGAGACAAAGTGATAGGTTAAAAGTGTATTTATTTAGAAGAGATAACGCATTCCGTAGACAGAATACGGTCTGTCTCAAAAGGTGAAAGCAGCCCTGAAACAAGGGGTGGTTAGTTTTTGTGGGCTGAGTAATTTTATAGGGTAATAAGTGGGAGGATCATTCTAACCAGATTATTCTAACTATTTCAAGGAAGGGGCAAGGATTTCCAGGAATCAGACTACCACCCATTTTTTGGCCTTTTATGGTTGGCCTCTGTTGTGACCTGGGTTTGTGTGTCATTCAGCATGCTAATGTATTACAAATGAGTGTATAATAAGGCTCAAGTTCCACTGGAAGTCCAACCTTATGCCATCTTGAGCCTAATGCATTCTAAGAAGGTTATATTGTATTCACGACAGCTTCTTTTAAAGGTTGTGCTCTGCCCCCTTCCCTCCTGTTTCATTACCAGGTCCAGGTGAGTGGGCCTTAAGCAGAGTCCTCTGTGAAGAGAAGTCACTCAGTCATGTCCGACTCTTTGCAACCCCATGGACTGTAGCCCTGCCAAGCCCCTCTATCCATGAGATTTTCCAGGCAAGAATACTGGAGTGGGTTGCCATTTCCTTCTCCAGGGGATCTTCCTGACCCAGGGTTTGAACCTGGGTCTCGCACACTCCAGGCAGAATCTTTAGCATCTGAGCCACCAGGGAAACCCTAGAGTCCTCTACTGGAGTAAAACCCCTAGATTTTCTGCAAGATGAAACTATTGAAATTGTGTCAGAAACAATAAACTGCCCCTCCCCATTAGTTAATAGAAATTTTAGGCACAGATTTAGCCCCAAAGAGTGGGAAGCATACTTACCTTGCACTGGTAGAGAGTGTAGGAATACCAGGCGACTCCACTCTCTAGTGTGTGTGCGTGCATATTCAGTCATGTCCAACTCTTTGCCACTCCACTTCCTGTAGCCCAGGATCCTCTGTCCATGGAATTTTCCAAGCAAGAATACTGGAGGGGGTAGCCATTTCCTTCTCTAGGGATCAACCCAACCCAGAGATCGAACCCACACCTCTTGTGTCTCCTGCCTTGGCAGGCAGATTCTTTACCACTGAGCCACCTGGGACTGTGGTCAAAACATGATCCCTGCCTTTGTGTTGTGTCTGTGGTGCAGCCTCAGTGAACCTGCACCGCAGATGGGATTCAAACACAGTCTTCCAACTGAAGCTGCACAACTTGTCTCAGGACTTAATGAAGCTCAGGCTCTTGATGCTGGTGTAGAAGGATTGCAGCTAGAGGCAAAGTGATGGGTAAAAAGCAAATTTATTAATATCATGGCCTTCGTAAAGAGGTTGTGGGGAAATGGCACGTGGGAGGATGGTCATGTCCCAGGTCTTGGGCGAGTTCCTGAGATGGATGCCAAGTGAGGGTCTTTGGCTTGGAGCAGGAGAGAATTCAAGAGTGAGCCTCAGTCACGTGAAAGAAGTGATACACATGCTGAATCCTTTCATCTCAGACTGGGACTTCAACCCACGAGCTGGGACTTGAATCCAGCCAAAACCCACAGTCTTCCAACTGAGAGCACATACCTGGTTTCAGGACCCAGCGAAGCTCAGGTTCTTGATGTCTCATTGCAGAATTCAGTGACAGACAAATTGATAGGTAAAAACTGGATTTATTTAGAGAGAAACATTCTCCAAAGACAGAGTGTGGGCCCCCACAAAGGGTGAGGGCAGTGGCCTCAAAATGTGGTATGGTCAGCTTTTATGGGCTGGGTAATTTCATAGGGTAATGAGTGAGAGGATTATTCCAACTATTTTGGAGAAAGGACAGAGATTTCCAGGAATTAGGCCACTGTCCACTTTTTTATTTTGATGGTCAGTGTTGGAGCTGTCATGGTGCCCTGGGTATATCACTTAGCTTGCTGAAAGTGTTAGTTGCTCAGTCATGCCTGACTCTTTGTGACCATGTGGACTATAGCCCACCAGGCTCCCCTGACCATGGAATTCTCCAGGCAAGAATGCTAGAGTGTGTTGCTATTCCCTTCTCCAGGGTATCTTCCTGACCCAGGGATGGAACTTTAGTCTCCCACACTGCAGGCAGATTCTTTTCCATCTGAGCCACCAGGGAAGCCCTGCCAAGCTTCCTGATGTGTAACAATGAGCATAAACTGAGGATCAAGGTCTAGTGGAAGTTGACTTGTCTGCCATCTTGGACCTATTTCATTCTAAGCAGTTTATGTAGTGTCCTTGGACTAGTTCATTCTTTCAAAGGTTGTGCTCTGCCCCCTTCCTTTCTGTTCCAATTCCATAGGCAGAACACAGTCCATTTCAAATGGTGAACACAGTGGTGAAATATGGGGTGGTTAGTTTCTATGAAATGGGTAATTTCACAGGGTAATGAGAGGGAGGATTATTCCAACTATTTTGGGGAAGGGACAGACACTTCCAAGAATTGGGCCATGCCCACTTTTTGACCTTTTATGGTTGGCGTTGGAACTGTCATGGTGCCACTGGGGGTATTGTTTCAGTTCAGTTCAGTCGCTCAGTTGTGTCCAACTCTTTGCGACCCCATGAATCGCAGCACGCCAGGCCTCCCTGTCCATCACCAGCTCCCGGAGTTCATCCAGACTCACATCCATCGAGTCCGTGATGCCATCCAGCCATCTCATCCTGGGTCGTCCCCTTCTCCTCCTGACCCCAATCCCTCCCAGCATTAGAATCTTTTCCAATGAGTCAACTCTTCGCATGAGGTGGCCAAAGTACTGGAACTTCAGCTTTAGCATCATTCCTTCCAAAGAAATCCCAGGGTTAATCTCCTTCAGAGTGGACTGGTTGGATATCCTTGCAGTCCAAGGAACTCTCAAGAGTCTTCTCCAACACCACAGTTCAAAAGCATCAATTCTTCGGCACTCAGCCTTCTTCACAGTCCAACTCTCACATCCATACATGACCACAGGAAAAACCATAGCCTTGACTAGACAGACCTTAGTCGGCAAAGTAACGTCTCTGCTTTTGAATAAACTATCTAGGTTGGTATTGTTTAACATATGCTAATCTATTACCATGGATTTACTATGAGGCTCAAGGTCTACTAGGAGTCCAATCTTCTGCCATGTTGGAGCTAGTTGGTTTTAACCATTCTACGTCATCTACTCAAAAATTATGTCATTCCTTTATTTTTTTTAAATTTTGTTGAAGTATAATTGATTTACAATGTTGTGTTTATTTCTGCTGTACCACAAAGTGGTTCAGATATATATATATATATATATATATATATATATATATATATATATATATATACAGAGAGAGATATACTCTTTTTCATATTGCTTTCCACTGTGCTTTATCACAGGATACTGAATGTAGTTCCCTGTGCTGTACAGTAGGACCTTGTTGCTTATCTGTTCTAGATACACTAGTTTGCATCTGCTAATCCCAAACTCCCAATCCTTCCCTCCCCTTTGGCAACCATAAGTTTGTTCTCTATGTCTGAGTCTGTTTCTGTTTCATAGGTATCTTCCCTTAAGTCCTATTTTAGATTCCACATATAAGTTTTATTATACGGTATTTGTCTTTGTCTTTCTGACTTACTTAGCCAAGGATGATAATTTCTAGGTCCATCCATATTGCTGCATTATTTCATTCTTTTTTATGGCTGAGTAGTGTTCTATTGTGGGCTTCCCAGGTGGTGCTAGTGGTAAAGAACCCACCTGCCAGTGCAGGAGATGCAGGAGATGCAGGTTCAATCCCTGGGTCAGGAAGATCCCCTGGAGGAGGGCATGGCAACTGACTCCAATGCCTGGAGAATCCCATGGACAGAGGAAGCTAGGAGGCAAGGGTCCACAGGGTCACAAAGAGTTGGACACGACTGAAACACCTTAGCATGCACACACAATATTCTACTGTATACATATATATATATATATATATATATATATATATATACCACATTTTGTTTATCCAGTCATCTGTTGATGAACATTTAGGTTGCTTCCATGTTTTGACTGTTGTAAATAGTGCTGCTATGAACATAGGGGTGCACTTATCTTTTTGAATTGTAGTTTTTCTGGATATATGCCCAGGATTGGGGTTGCTGGATACATAGCAACTCTTTTTTAGTTATATCATTCTTTTAAAGGCTATGCCCTGCCTGTCCCATTACAGCAGGGAAATGCCACTAGCTCTAACTAAAATACAGATTTCTGGTCTCCTTCACTTGGAGCTAGTGAACCAGGAGCTCTGAAGGTGCAGCCCAGGAATCTGCATCTTTATCAGGCACTGTCTTAGACTGGCTGTGGTTAGCCTTTTGGCACAAGATGCTGTAACCTTGTTCCTCCCACCCCAAGGGACTTGCAGCATCCCCTGGGGTCCTGGGGCCTCTTGCTTCAGTAGCTAAGGCCTGATAGCTCCACCTTAGAGCCCCAGGCCAAGACTCACCGCTGGTTTTGGCACATTATCCTACACCATTTTGCCTAATTGGGCAATCTATAAATATTTATTGAACTGACCTAGGACTCTCAAGGGCAAGGTCATGTTTTCTTTATTTCTCTGGGGCCAACTTCCAGCGTATAGTAAGTACTCACTCTATCCCTGACAGTAGGTTGATAGATGAGGTCACAGATCCAGGACACATCTGCACAAAGAGATGGGAGAGGAGACAGCAGCTTAGTTTACGCTGGCTTCCCCACTCCTCGGGGTCTTTCTAGAGGAAGAGGAAGCTATATTGTTTATGTTCACAATCCACAGACTTGCAACTGGGCAGAAACTCTCGGTATGAGTCAGGAAAGGCAGATGTCATCACAGGTGTGTTTTCTAAGAAAGCCAACATGGGTGAGTGAATGAGGTTGACCTCAACTGTGTTGACAATAGCTTGGCCAACCTGAACTTGTGTGCACAGTTTTGTTTTTTGGTCTCCAAGATCAGGGCCATGTTAACAGTCCTTCATGTGCTTTGTGGGTATCAGTTTAAATGGAGAAGACAGAGCTCTGAGATATGCAGGAAAGGAGCCTGCCAGCCATGGACATGGCTGTGAGAAAACTTAACCTTTTATGGGTAAAATAAGTTTGTCCTTAAGCTAAAGACCAAAAAGAAGTTGGAAAAAACTCAAGTGAGCCCTCAGACCATGAACTAAGAGAGAACCAAAAATGAATGGATTCCTGTTGTAGCTAGAAAATGCACATAGACACACATGGGAACACGTGGGAATTACTGGCTCATAAGAATTGTTCAGGGTTTCCCAGGAAAAGAATCTCTCTGCAAGGCAGGAGATGTGGGTTTCATTCCTGAGTTGGAAAGATCTCTGGAGAAGAAAATGGCAAGCCACTCCAGGATTCCTGCCTGGGAAATCCCTTGAACAGAGGAGCCTGATGGGTTCCAGTCCACAGGGTCACAAAAGAGTTGGACATGACTTAGTGACTAAACAACAACAACAACCAGGATTGTTCAGGATTGTGGAAAGCAAATTACTTTTATTAGCAAGTATATACAGAGCAATATTACAGACTAGCCTCTCTGCTGGGATACAAGAGGTGTTCAGAACAGCCCCTACCATCTCTGGATGGAGAGCTAAGCCCTCTGCAAAGAGAGAACCACACAGAGATTCTCAAAGTAAGCATGCCTGCCTAAATGACCAGGAAATTTCTTGAAGGGACAGAGTCTGGGTCTTACCTTGAATCCTGAATCTTTGAATTTTAAATATCTTAAATGGTTATATAGATCAAAGTTACTTGTCTTAGGCTACATAATTGCAAGCAACAGAAACAAATTTTGACTGGCTCAAGAAAAATAAAGTTTAGAGAAGTATAACTGGGAACTAGGCTGAGAAAATGGGCAGAAACCACAGAGGCTGGGGAGTGGGAAGTATCTCTGTTTAAGCCTATGGGAACAGCCTGGTGAGGGTACTACTGTTATCATTGCAAGACTAGGATTCCAGGGCTTCCAATTTAAAGTCATGCCCACTTCCTAGCTGCAAGGGAGGCTGGAAGGTTCTGATTTTCAGTGGGAGGGGATACTCATGCACGAGGTAGAGAATTCCTCAAACATTGGAAGGGGGTTCAGCAGCCAAAAAAATGACAAACGCTCACCACACCTTCCATATCTCATATAGGAAGAGAGAGTATGAACGTGAAAGAATATTCATCATCATTTTCCAAAAAGGAAAACTGAAGGATGGGAATTGTGCAGGTTACCAATGCAATAAGATTCTGCTCAGTGGGAATTAGGAAAGCTTTAGGGGGAAGGGGAGCCTTAAAGACTTTGCAGGCATGGGACAAATGGAGAAGAAGTAGGGAGGTTTTCCAGGCTGGGAAACCACCCAGAGGTCAAAATTAGCCACGTGTGGGGGTGTGGGGGCAGGGGGGAGAAATTCAACCTCCCTACCAAGACAGGCTTCTCCAGGCTCAAGCTCTGACATGGAAAGACCCATCTTATCCAACATCTATTGCAGATTCTTCAGCATCACCCAGAAGTCCTGTTTCTCGTATATCACTTATCAATAACATCATGATATGGCTCAGTAGTAAAGAATCTACCCACCAATGCAGGAGATGCGGGTTCAATCCCAGGGTCAGGAAGATTCTCCTGGAGAAGAAAATAGCAACCCACTCCAGTATGCTTGCCTGGAGAATCCCATGGACAGAGGAGCCTGGCGGGCTACGGTTCATGGGGTCACAAAGAGTTGGACACAGCTGAGCATGCACTCTGTGCACCCCAGATTAATTATCACAAGAATGGCGTCACCACTACTCTGACAGTCGTTGACTTTTGAGTGGATGTTTAGTTGGTTTATATTTAATGTAATTAATGTATTGATGTGGTTATTTGTTATTTGCTTTTAGTTTGTTCTATCTATTTTTTATTCTTCAGTTCCTTTGCCCTCCTTTCTTTGGAGTTAAATTTTTATAATTATATTTTAATCTATCTACTGGCTTTTTAGCTATCCCTATTTGCATTCATTTGTTTTAAGTAGGCACGTTAGGAATTTTAATAAATATTCTTAACTTCCCATAATTGTACCCCTTCACAAAAATGTAATTTTACAATTATATGGTTTCATTCATAGCCTTCATCTACGAGCTATAGTTGTCATATATACTACATCTATATATGTTGCGTATACTTTATGATACATGCTCTACATTTTGTTCTGAACACTCATGTTTTTAAGAGATATTAAGAGAAAAACAGACTCTTACATGGACCCACATATTTACTTCATTACTGATGATCTGCGTTTGATCTGATCTCATCTCCCTTCAGCATGACAACTTTCTTTAACATTTCTCGAAGTTCAGATCTGTTCATGATTAATTATTTTAATCTTCATTGATATGGACGTGTCCATTTCACCTTCATTTCTTGAAGTGTATTTCCTCTGAATATAGAATTCTTGGTTGAAGTTTGTCTTTGTTGTTTCCTTCCAGCACTTGAGGCACAGGGTTTGCGGCAAAGTTAATTATCACCGTTTTGTAGATATGAAGACTGAAGATGCCAAGACTGTAAACAGAAGTCAGAAATTATGGCTCCAGGCCTCCTGTTCTCTGCTGATTTACTCAACTGTCATCTTCCTCTTGCCACCCATTACCGTACTTCTTCAATGAAAAGAGCTCTTGCCTAAAAAGAGTTTATCATTTACATTTACTGGCCTAGGAGTTTCCCCACACCCCAGACCTCTTGTTAAATAAGGACACCCTGTCATGAAGCTTTTTTGTCTTTTATTCCTGCCTGAAGGGCTGTAACATTCCCACTGCCTAAGAGGAAAGATCCTTTCTCTCAAATGCTTTTCTTCTTGGCCACACACCCTAGTCTTGAGTTCACATTGTGAACCAGCCTCTTCTTCTAAGTGGTTTAGCTTGTTATTAACAATGTTCTTCAGACTTTATCTAAACCTTGGCTGGTGCAGCTGGAGCCAGCAAGGAGTGAGAGCTGGTATTGTCCACTCCTCAGGCCTCTGCATTAGGAGGCTTCTGGCAGCTGCTCCTCTCAGATTTTCCCTCTCCAGCGCCCCCCATACCACAAATAGACTTTTATTAAAGCCACAGTGGTGGGTTCTCCTTTAAAAAAAAACTTCTGCCTCCTGCTGAAACTGTGAGAGAAGCTTGATTTTGAAAAGAGCTTAGTTTCATCTAGTTTATAAAGTTGTCTGAAGGCTGCATTGGGATGTACTTCTTAATGTTTGAATTCAAATGCTTTTAGAAAGGACATGCATCACCAATCTCTATTTTGTTTTGACTGGCTCCTTCAAGTGTCTAGATGTGTAACCCTTGTGCGTGCCCTGTCACTCAGCTGTGTGATCCCATGGACTGTAGCCTGCCAGGCTCCTCTGTCCATGGAGTTCTTCAGGCAAGAATAGTGAAGTGAGTTGCCATTTCCTTCTCCAGAGGAATCTTCCCAACCCAGGGATCAAACCTGAGTCTCTTGCATTGGTAGGCAGATTCTTTACCTCTGCACCACCTGGGAAACCTTCTGGAAACCTTCTGGGAAACCTTGTAGCAAGTTCTATCTGGGAGCAACTAGCAGAGTACAAGGCACCTGGGATTTTGGCTCAGCCACTGGCACCTGAGTAAAGGGTCCAAAGCCCAGAGAGCATCAACAGTAGTAAGTTCACATCTGAATGTGACCATCAAAGATGTGGAAACACACTTCCTAGGGCCCCAATACCAGCCCACCCATTCTAGATCCAACAGGAGCTGCTGGAAGCACAGACTCAGCGTCTAGGGGCCACTTAGAGGCCATGGCTGTGGTCCCCTCCTCCATCTTCAAAGTACATCACTCCAGACTCTGCCTCTGTGGTCAACCTGCCTTCTCCTCTGCTCAAGTCAAATCTCCCCTCTATCTCCCTCTTGAAGGATACTTGTGATTACATTAAGGGCCACCTAGATGACCCAGCATAACTCTCAAGATCCTTAATTTCATCACATCTGCAAAATCCCTTTTGCCATCTAAGGTAGCATTCATAGGTTCTGGTGATTAGGATGTAGACGTATCTTGGAGGACCCCCTAACCTGGCAAATCCTCACTGGCCCCCTGGGTTCAGACTTCCTCTTTCTCTTCTAAGAGGCTTCCACAGTGCCTAAGATGCACCCAGGGCTCGGGCTCCCTAGTGTGGCACACCAGGTTGTAACTGTCCTTTTGTCATTCTGTCTCTCCTGCTTGAGGGCGAGGATCTCACCCATCTTCTTCCCGTTGGCATCCCCAAGCTCTAGCTCACAATGTGTGCTTGATATACATTTGTAGGACTGAAAGTGCCCCTCTGACTGACAGCTAGAGGATGAGCAGCCCTGATGGAAGTGGGCACAGAGGTCCCCTGGTCAAGGTGATAAAGGGGCGTGCAGAAAGCAGGGCCAGAGTGGGGCATGCTGGCTGGACAGGCCACATTATGCTCTGGAGGTGCCTCCCTCGTGTTTGGAGCTGAGAGCTCTGCATCAGGGGTGCAACAGTCCACCAACAGTACAGCCCTGGGCTCCTCAAGCCACGCGCACTGTTCACTGCAACTTTCCTGCAGCTCTGACCCCAGGAACGGGGCCCTTGGGAGCAGATGCTTGGAGGCCAACTTCACTGCTCCTCTGTGGTGGTCTGTGACTGGCTCCTTTAGTCACTGATTAGCTATTCAGGGACATATAATCATTAGGCAAATTCCATCCATCTATCAGGGAAGATATAAACATAAGTAAACATTAACCTGGATACAAGGGTTTACAACCCACAGCTGCCCTTGGGCACATGGGCAGTGCCAGCTTGCCCTGGGTCCAGGTGGCTGCTTGGTTGAAGGGTAACTGATGGTATCATGCTTTCAATTTACTCCAACAGATACATGTTCCAAGGGAACATGACCCTTGGAATGTGAACTTACACATCACCAAGCGTTACCTACCGGCGACAAACACAAACACATATACCCCTCAAAGCTATTTTATGGCACAACTGCACGTGTTTATTTCTGTCAAGGCTAATTTAACTTTCATTTTTTATGCCAAAACTTATAAGCCAATAAAAATGTCCTTCAGATTAAGGATGCAAAGGAAAAGAAGTCTTGGTAATCTAAGACCTTGCTACAGCAAGCATCCTGCCCTTAACTCTTTTTTTTTTTTTTTCAAACGTGGACCACTTTTTAAATCTTTATTGAATTTGTTACAATGCTGCTTATGTTTTGTTTTTTGGCTGCTGGAGGCATGCGGTATCTTCTGACAGGGACTGAACCCACACCCCCTGTATTGGGAGGCAAAGTCTTCGCCACTGGACCACCAGGGAGGTCCCCTGCACTTTACTCTTGCGGGCAGCAAGCTGGGGCTGTTGACTGGTGTGTGTTTTCTTCTGCTGTGTGGTTGAGGTCATGTGGGTGCGACTTTCTGCTTTGGATGGTTAAGGGTGGAAACAGGGTCGAGGAGTCTGGTCAACCCTCAAGAAGTATACAGCTTTTGGAGACCACAAATGTCAGAACAGAGTACGACCACCCACTTCCATGGAGCCCACCAGGAAGCCATCCTCAGCTCCTTGGGTGTCTGGGTGCTGGTGCCTGGAAATTCTGGAACACACAGTCAGAACATTGGTCCTCTTGGAAGCCTGAAACCCTCATTCCAGGATGACCCCACAGCTGACTCTTTCTAGACAGTTCAGAGAATGTTCTTTCTTCTCCTTTCTCCAAGAAGCTGCTTTCCACCCTCAACCTTCCTCCGCCCCTTCCCTCTGCTCCATCTTTAAATGACACTATCACTCTGTTACATCCTCCATTTGAAGTCCTGTGTTTGCTGGCATCCCAGGCAAGGGAGAAAGACAACCATGAGAGAGGGATCTTAGAATGAATCAGAGCTCTGTACTTGCCCCTGGCGCGACACACAACAAGCATCAGTGATAAAACTGGGGTTTCTTTTCTCTTTCACCAAACCTGAACTGACAGGCAGTTTAAGGTCATCATGAAAGGCATGGATTTTGGAGTCAGAGATACCTGGGTTGGGACTTCAGTGGTTAAGAATTCGCCAGCCAAGGCAGGGGAAACAGGTTCAGTCCCTGGTCTGGGATGATCCCACATGCCTCGGGGCAACAAAGCCCATGTGCTGCAACTACTGAGCCCACACTCTAGAGCCCTCGATCTGCAGCTACCAAAGCCTGCATGCCTAGAGCCTGTGCTGTACAAGAGAAACCGCGGCAAGGAGAAGCCTGTGCACCGCAACGAGAAAGTAGCTCCCACTTGTCACTTGCTGCAACTAGAGAAAGCCCACATGCAGCAACAAAGACCCAGCACAGTCAAAAATAAATTTTTAAAAAGTTAAAAGATATACCTGGCTTGGTGGTGGCTCTGCTATTTATAAGCTGTCTGCTGTTATTTGCCTTACTACTCCGTAGTTTCCACATCTGTAAAATGGAATGTGATACCTACCTCACAGGGTCCTGATAAGAACTGAATGAGACTGTGCATGCAAAGGGCTTAGCAATTCCTTGCATATGCAGCAAGTGATCAATGGACATTCAGTTAAGTTCAGTCGCTCAGTCGTGTCTGACCCTTTGCGACCCCATGGACTGCAGCCTGCCAGGCCTCCCTGTCCATCACCAACTCCCGGAGTTCACCCAAACTCATGTCCATTGAGTCAGTGATGCCATCCACCATCTCATCCTCTGTTGTCCCCTTCTCCTCCTGCCCTCAGTCTTTCAGAGCATCAGGGCCTTTTCAAATGAGTCAACCCTTCGCATCAGGTGGCCAACATATTGGCGTTTCAACTTCAGCATCAGTCCTTCCAAAGAACACCAAAGACTGATCGCCTTTATTAGTTATTGTTATTATTGGCAGTTATAAGATTGTGGGTAACATAAGAGCCTCATATAGAAATTATGGTTAGACAATGCAGGTGAATCAACTTCTGAGGCACCTCGATCCTAAATTCAGGGCAAATGGAGGTATGTATGGTGAAACACCATGTGTGATGGGTGGAAAACCTCTTCAAGAGCACACACGAGGTCAGGTCATGTAGGGTGGAATTCTGATGTCTGCTCCCATAGGCTGCCTGGATCTCTAAGCAAATGAGAAGAATCATATCTAGACTTTCCCACTGTTTTTAGTGAGAATGTGGCCCAAAGAAAAGTGTTTCAACAGAAACTGCTACAAGCAAGGGTTTGCATCAGAGGAAGAAGGCTGAGCCACCCTCTAGGGAGGAGCTGGGCCATCCAGCCTTGTGTGACAGGTCAGAAAAAAGGAAGAAAATGATTCAGGGTTAGCTTTAACTCACAGCCTGATGAGGTCAAAAGCTGCTTCCCACAGGTATCAGGCCAGAATCTTGAAAGAAGGAATTTCTCGGGGCTGAAGTAACCACAAACAGATCCAACTGGTTTTCGTGGCGGGTAATGTTTATTTAACATTACATCCAGATGTCTACGCCATGAGACACAGACATTGGCACCAGAAAGTGTTTATCCAATTTTTTGTTGAACTCCAGACTGAGTTAGATACTGGGACAAATCAAACTGAAACCAAATTGCAGGCCCCACCCTTATGAGGAAGGGCTGGAACTGGTCCCAGGGTTCAGGAAAAAGCGGACAAGAAACCAAAAGACGGGAATCATATGAGCAAGAAGGACTTGCCCGGCATTCTCAGCTGTTTTCCTATTCCAGGAAAAAAACACTAAGTCGTGGACATGGCAAAGTAATCAGGGGCTGTGTTAGGATCTGGTTTCCTAGGTGAGCCCGGGACAGTGACAAAGCCCCCTCCCTGGAACCACGTGGCTCCTTCCCATCACCAGGCAGCTAAGGAGACACTCTGCTTAGCAACCTCCTCTCGAGGTTGGGAAGTAAATGCTGCGTGCTACCCCCTCCCCCGTCCCCAAAACTGGCTTAACTGTGCTGAGTTCCTTTTTCTTGGTCTTTCTACTGAACTTAAGCATCAACATCCTCTATTGGGACGATGACTTCCTGTTCTGCCAAAGAAGTGGAAATGGTTTTAATGGTTGTTTTTTGTTTGTTTTTACCCTGATGTTGGCTACAGACTTGGGTTTGTATTTTTAGGTTTGACTTCGGGTAGCAGGAGAGAAAACAATGAGATTGGGCTGAGGGCTCCAGTAGAGAATCAGCTCAGGCCAACATTCACGTGACTTCTGGGGGATATTCATTCCCAGTGCACTGTCCTAGGAAGGGAAATTTCCATAAGTGTCCTTCCTGTGGGAAAAAAAAAAAAAGAAGAGGTATAGACACGGGATTTCAGATAGGCGCCTCCATCAGCTAACAATCTCCCCAGAGTCCCACTTACATCTGGACCTCAGAACAACAATAAAATGTTTCTCCACAAACACTTTGTTTGAAGCATCTGAAAAATCATTTATTTGTAGCTTACTATATTAAAGAGCTCTACGACTGAGAGGCTGTTATCTTTAAAATAGTCTATACATTTCATTCTTCCTCCAATGGATAAAGGGTGAAGGGATTGGAAAAGAGAGGACTCCATCTCACTCCATATCACTCCACTTCCCACCAACGTGTAAACTATTCGGGCAAACTTTCTTTGGCAAACAGAAGGTAAGTCTGAAAGAGCTGCAGTAACTAGTGACAAGGTTTTCCCCCTGGTAAATTAAAGCAAATAATTTTGCTGTCAAATCTTTATCCCTGAAGTCACATGGCAATCTGGAGCACTTGCCATCAGAGAAACTGCAAGAGTGGGTTCAATGTGCTTGGAGTGAGGTTAGGAAACAGAATATTTGACTGAAAAGATAAGACAGAAAACTGAGTCTTTATTTTCTGTGGAATGAGCATGGAGAGAATTTTCTAGATACGTGGTTTTTAAAGATTGCATTTGTGTGAATGGGGCATACCAGGGTATAACACTAGAGTCATATCCTAGAAACAGGAAATCCTGCTGGGCTGTCTATGTTCTCAGGGAGCCTCCTGTGGGTCTCAAATAACTGCTGTGAGACCCAGAGTGGAGACTGGATATTTGGGGTGACAATCATCTTGGAGTGTTTGTTCTCATACACAGACATTAGAAGGAGGCTAGAAACCTGTTGTCTACCAGATGAAGAGCCCTCAGTGGTTAGGCTGCAGCCTCTGGTGTCAGCTGGACAGGGTTACAGTCTGGGTACTGCCATCCACTAGCCAATAATTTTTGATGTTTCATTTTCTTCATCTATCAGATGGAGACTATTATATGACTAATATCCATCAAGGGCCTTGAAGGATAAGTGAGGTGATGCATGCATACACTTTGGCGTGGCCTCAGCCACATACTAAAAGTGAATTTGACACGAGACTCTCCACCGTCTCCTGAAGGCCATGTGCAAGGGAATGATGTCATGGGAGGCCCGTGTTTAATTCACAAGGGCATTAAAGACCAGTATCAAGCAGGCTTGAGACCGAAGATGTCAATTGTGGAGTTGCCCCTTCATTTTTTTTTAAAAGACAAGGTGCTTTGTAGATAGTAGAGATTTGGGGGATCTGCCTAAAGTCAAAATGTTTTAAGTGTCAACAAATTTTTCTTAGGGGTGATACCAAAAATATCATGAAGGGGTGACCCATTCTTCATCAGGATATATTGGGCCCTTATATTGGGTCTCCCCCACATGACTATAGGCTTCTAGAATAGATGGGTAGAAATGTTTCTTGTGTGTGAAACTCTCAAGACATGACAAATTTTCAAAGTCATATTATTTATTCTCACTACGGTATGTTTGAGACTGTTGTCTGGCAGAAAGTGTGCAGTGTAAGTAAATTCACTCATGTATTCACCATTTATTCAGCCACAATGTGCTAAGCACCCCCTTTGTGTGCCAGGAACAATTCTAGGTACTGGATTAATCCATCAAGGAACACTTCCCTGTCCTCGTAGAGTTGACATTGTGTAAATACTTCTAATCAGAGGCAAGAAGAAATCACCTAAGTTAACGGGCATTTCTTTGAATTGTTTCCTGGGCTAGTGGTGAATTAACTAAGCAAGAGGAACTCAAACGCTCTGTGAATGGAATGATGTCCAGGCATCCGGAAGGGGAATGGAAACTCCAAGGCAGCTTCCTAGAGGGAGCCGTGCTGGAGGTGCACCCAGACTCTGTTTCCAGGAGTGAGGACTTGGGCTCAGTCGCTTCAGTCATAGCCAACTCTTTGCGACCCCACGGACTGTAGCCCACCAGGCACCTCTGCCCATGGGATTTCCCAGGCAAGAATACAAGACTGGGTTGCCGTGTCCTTCTCCAGGGGATCCTCCCGACCCAGGGGTCGAACCCAGGTGTCTCCTGGAGTGTCTCCTGCAGGCAGATTCATTTACGGCTGAGCCACATGAGGACTTGAGTTTCTCTCTCCATCAATAGGCTAAGTTTTGAAAAGACTGAGGACAACTCATGTGGCCATGTGGGGTTTAGAGACCACTTCCTCCCCAGGGCGTTTCCCAAAGAGGGGCTGTTTGCCTGGCAATGTGTGAGCACAGGTCCGAAAGGAAAGTATGTGAGGCATGGATCTTATGGGCAGGAAAGAAATTTGCGGAGGGGAAGGTCTAAGGAGGGGACTCCCGCAGGCCAGGCTGAGACTCCTGCTACTTCTGCGGCTGAAGATCTCAGGGCCAGAGCGTCTGCGAGGAGGAGGAGACAGTGGTTGGCAGCCGAGTCCTTCGGGGCGCTCCACTCTAAGCCCCAGACGCTGGTTCTGGTCATCAAGCAGAAGGTGTTTACGAAGAGGAAATCAGCTAGCTCTCAGAATCGGAGGGAGCCTGAAGAATCAATTTCATGGAATAGCCTCCAAATCAATACTACAGAAGTGCCCTGATGAAGAGGCTGCTGCTTTGTGGCTGCTCTACCAAGAGGCAACCAACACTAGCTGATACCATTTCTGATAACTGATACCATTTATATCCCCTTTTTGGGGGAAAAAAAAAAAAAGCCCTCGACCATCCCGTTCCCAGTGATACGATTTCCACCCAGAGCCTTTTTCCTTAGAAGTCCTCACTTCCAAGTCAAATGTGCTCTGTTTGGTGGAACTCAGTTCATATGCCTGCACCCTAATAGCAGAGGAGTTTGGGAACTGATTTTCTTGGTTTCTTCCTAATGAAAGTAGAACTCATAAAGCTGGAATTTCCCAAAAGAGCCAAGGTGGGTTAAAAAGTTGCTGGACGGCCAGGAGACATTGCAATCGTCTCTTTCAATTGACCCTTTTGCCAACTCAAGGCCAATACACGCCACCCACCAATGTTAAGCTCAGTATCAGCTACAACAAAATTCTCTTCCTGACACAGTTCAGGGTGCCCAAATGGAAGCTCAAACAGATCCTCTGCCTGAAATGGGTATAACCCAAACTCAAGCAGTAGTGGGCCCTCAAAAGTAAAGAACAAAAAGTAACGGGAGCCATCTCATCTTTTATTGGAGAAAACTGGCAAGCAGTGTTTCCAGTGTGAAACCTTCAGGGGCATTTTGTGTGTGTGATTAAGGAACTATCAAGCACTCACTGGGGATCTCTCCTTTCTGGCTACTTAATTCCACAGTCTCATGCCAGAGAGGAGTATCCCAGAATCCTCTCTCCTCTAGGCCTCCTAAAGGCTCAAAACGCAGTTGTCCAGAACATCACGCATGTTTTGACTCCAAGCTGGGAGCGCTGACGTTTCTGTGCAGGGCAGCTGTGAGCCAGAGTCAAGTTCCCTTTCGGGGCTCACAGTCTCCCAGTTTCTCTCTGCATCCATTTCCTCCTAAGTGGCTCTCTGGAAAATGACCACAGTCTAGTGTGAGGGTTATTCATCCTTACCTGTTTACCGTGGAGTCCCAGCCGCCCCCGATGGTCCCTCAGGGAGGTGTCCTGTGACCAGTTAGAGGAGGTTGCCCCACAGTTTCTCAGGAACCGGCACCGGAACTGGTACTAGTATCCAGTTCTTTGCTCTCCTTTGATGGTGCCGCTTGTTCCAGGATATCTGCATTTAATAGAGGACAGAGACTGAAGCCAGAGGACTGGGTTTCCTCTTGTGACACAGCAGTCACCTTTGAGCCCCTGTGCTAAATATCACTGCACATCAGCACAGCGTTTCTCGGGAAGCCACCCGGAAGTGAAAGGTGAGCGGTGTGTGCAGTCCCGCGGCGGCCGCGCCCGGATGAGCGCCTGACGCCCTCGGCTCACAGGCCTGAGGAGCGCGGGGCTGCAGAAGGAAGGGCGTCCCTCCGGAGCTTCACTTTCCCGCGTCTCTCACTCCCTCACACTCAGGAAAACACTGGCCTCCGTCCCGCCAGCCACGGTCAGATTCTGCTACCCTCTCAGCTGAGCAAAGCGTGTGCTGGAGGAGAATCCATGTGGTTTTTCAAGTTCCCTTCTGTCTAAAATCAGGGAGTTGCACATTATGGTCTGGGGAGCCCTTTGGGCCGGGCTGGCAACCCTGTGAGAAGGTGGACTGAGGCGGGGTCCCCTCTGAGGAGAAAGGTTCAGTCAGGGCTTAGACGTCCAGGGGCTGTGAGCGCATCTTCTAATCAGAACCTAGAACGGGAGCCATCAAGGCCCCGGTGCCAATAGCCCAGATGTTTCGACGACAGCGAGAGTGTATTCGTCACAACAGGAGGGGAACGTTCTCAGACTCTTGGGCTTGGGGCCATCTGCCTTCATGCTCTCTGCACTGCTCTCTGCTCATTCAGTATTTCGAGCTAAAAGCAAGGCATGGGCCTGCCAGCCAACGGACTTTCTCGCTGCATTTCTATACCTGTTGCCTCAGTCGGACTCCCCAGTCCCGGGACTCAGCTGAACAAGTGCTGCAAATTTAATTTGAACTTGAGTTTTCCAAGAAGTGTCTTAATCTGAGTCTAAGACTAATGTCAATCTATTAAGCATATTATATGTTATGCAAAAATGTATGCTGTTAGTCACTAAGTCATGTCCGACTCTTTATGACTCCATGGACTGTAGCCCTCCAGGCTCTTCTATGTGTGAGATTTCTCCCACCAAGAATACTGGAGTGGGTTGCCGTTTCCTTCTCCAGGGGAATCTTCCCAACGCAGGGATCAAACCCACATGGTGGGCAGGTTCTTTACCGTCTGAGCCAAATAACAGTATGTAAGCTGTGGCCCGCCTGGTAGAGTTTTAGAATAAAACCATGATGCATGAAAGCCTGTCAGCCCCCAGGAAGCGATTCTATTTGACTCGAATCCTGTGCCTGCATTCCTTGACTGCCATAAAGAAGGTGGATGTCTGGACAACTCTGCTCACAGTGCTTCTCTCTTCCAACAGCACATGATCCAGCTTCTTTTTCCTCTGAAATCTTGGGGGAAAACTCTCTCCAGTACTAGTCTGGGCACTTCTTTTTCCCCTACTCCTTTTGCTTTCTGCCCTACGGAAGCTGCTGGGAGCCTGTCTGGCAACACAGTACCCTGGGAACGGTGAGGGAGGGCAAGACTCATACAGTAGGGCAGTAGTTCTCGAACCGGGATCAAAGCTAACAAGGCAGATAAAATCATTCCCTGCCCATAGGGGCCCACTTCCACCTACCTTCTCACTCTGCAAAATACTTTTTTCTAGATTTGTGGTAGCAACACAGGTAAAGAGCAGAAGGTGGGGTGACATCTGTGGGACAGAGGGAGAGGAAATACCAAGTCCTAAGAAAGACAGTTGCCGTGAACTGGCGATGGACATTATCGGTGTGAAAACAGGAGGAGAGGGGGGAGTCACGGTGATGCTGACTGGCCAAGGTCAGTCTGCGTATCAGTGATGCAGGGGCAGACTCAGTAAATAATGACAACAGTGCTCATCTCTTCTGTGCTGAGTGTGTCAGTTACTTTACACAAGACGTTCCATTTATTCCTCCTAACAACTCTTCAAGGTAATAGCCCTCTGTTGTCAGGGCAAAACTTAAAGCTCAGAGTGGTTAAACCATTAGGAAGTGGTGGAGTTGGGATTTGAACCTGGGTAGAATGACTCAGAGACCATGCTTTAACTTCCACTCAGGCTTTACTGACAAAAGAAGGTTCCATTTGGGAGCATGGAAAGAGGCTCAAACAAGGCCCCTGGCATGTGGGTAGGACTGATGTTTTCAGCATGAAGAAAGATAGGAGCTGGGGGAAATCCCACTCGTCACAAGACACGCTGCTTTAGGAAATGCTGCATCGGCATGATCTCAGCCCAGCCAACGGCTGCAACAAACAAGCCAGGAGAAGAACGCCTGAACACAGAAGTTTACTTCCTGCTCACACCAGTTCTCATCAGACAGGCCCAGTCAGGCAGCTCTCCTGGGCTTCTCCTCCACACAGTGACCTGGGGACCCAGGCCCCTGCCCCTTAGTGATGGACGTGACAAGAGAGTGAGGGGACATACCAGCTACTTTACCAGAAAGCGCCTCCTCCCTAGGGCTCATGTGCCACTGGCCAGAATCAACCACCTGGGTGGACTGGGGGCTCAGAAATGTAGTCCCTAGCTGGTCAGCTGCTTCTTAAAGGCAACTCTACACTCTAGAAAGAGACCATGGCTCTTCAGGGATCAACCAGCCATTCCATTCACAGGCACACTTGACAAAGTGGAGACTGATACAATGGCTTAGTGAATAACACTGGTGAATGACACTAGAATTTCAACATTGTGTGGGCTGGGCTGGACGTGGGATGCTCCAGGGACTTTGGTGGGGGCTTCTCTCAACCAGCGGACCCTGGAGGCCAACCCCATTCTGCAAGCATCTGCGGCTGTTGAATCTTGACCAAGGCTCCCAGATTGGGGTCTGCCCTTGCATGTGGTCCAGTGTCCCTGAACTTGACCCCAGAAGGCAGCCTTACCAAATAACTGGTTTCTGAAAGCAAGACCACCCTTCTTGTGAATGTCAGTTACTTAGCCAGTGTCAGTTACATCTGGTCACATGAGGGTTTTTTTTTTCTTTTAAGTTCCTACTGATGGGCCACTCTGGGAGTTCAGGCAAAAAATATATTGAATTCCAGGATCTAAATCTGCAGACTAAAGACATTCACAGAAAGAATTTGAATAAATGTGGCTGTCAGAAGGGAAAGAGTCCAGAAAAAAAAAGGGGGGAGGGGGTAGATAGATTCTAAGGAAAGAAAAACAACAACAAAACCCAAAACAAACAAAAAAACCCACCAGGTTGTTCTTAGAGTCATATTTCAATTCCAAGTTTTTATGTCTTTTTTTCCCCCAAATTGTCATTAATTATGGATTGTGTGTTCCTTGGAAGTTTGTTAATATTATTAGTTTTGGAAAGACGTTTCCTGCTTCTTTTCCATATGCGACTATTTATTTAAGCAGCTGGTTCTCATTTCTGAGTATAATTTCAGTGGTCCTGCTACAGGATAATGGGCTGAAATGTCTCAAATGAAGCTTGAATAAATAAATTACTTTGATGTTTGTTTTTTAGGAGTGGTTGAATGCAGTATTGAATCCATTGGTACAAACCTGGCCCTTCTTTAGGAAAATGTCCCTAGATGGAAATAATAGTGGATTTGAAAATTTTTGAGTTGCATATTTTCTGAAAGGCCAGCACTCTCTCTGTACATCTGACACTTTGTACTTGGAAAATGATCTGTAACTACTCTTCAGAATGCCCCTCAGAGGAAAACTGCAAAATTTCCCTTAGTTTCCAGATGAGGAAACAGGCTCTGGAAACACAGGCCTCTCTCCCAAGGTCACACAGAGAGTACCGACCTTGGAGATCCGAGTCCCAGTTTCTCAGCCAATTTGTCACTCCGTTGGTCCATCGCACCTTCGTAAAGCTGCTTTTTTCCCCACCAAATAGCCAAAAAGAACATAGGGTGAATTCACACAGATCTGGCTATGAGAACTTGTAGAGCCACTGTAGGAATTTCCACTTGAAATGAGAGCCTGAGTCAGTGTTGTACACAGAAGCAGTCACATCAAAAAGGCTCCGTGAGAATTTGCTGTATGACTCAGGGAACTCAAACGGGGGCTCTGTAATAACCTGGAGGAGTGGGAGGGAGACTCAAGAGGGAGGAGACATTTGTACACCCATGGTTAGTTCATGCTGATATATGACAGAAATCAAGGCAATATTGTAAACCAATCATCGATTAATTAAAAATATACAAAAAAATTTTTAAAGGTTCCATGAGGCAAAGTTTTTCCTCTACTTGTAATCTCTTTATCTACCAGGCTCCCTCACCTGCCTCACTCTCCTCTGACCCACCTCCCCCTCCTCTAGGACATCTCCCTCCAGTTGTCTCTCGGGTTAGCACTCCAGCATCCTTCTTCTCCAAGGCAACCCACTTCACCTCACTGCACAAGCGCAGCTGGACAGGGCTCAGGCGGAGAGTGGGCTTGGGGGCCCAAGCGCTTCTACACCCGGGAGGTCCAGGTGTGGGCCGCAGTGGGCTGGAACAGGCTGGGCTCCTCCAGCAGGTCAGTCAGGGTATGGCGGAGTCTAGCACAGCAGGAGCTCATGACCTTGGCCACAAGGAAGGCGGAACTCTGAACCAGAGTTGGTGTCAGAGGCAGCCATAGAGCAGACCTCGCTGTGGAGTCAGGGGAAAGGGCACTCTGGACATGCAGTCAGAAATCCTGTCCTCAAATCCCGCCTCTGACAGTTGTCAGCTGTGTGACTCTGGACAAATAGCTTCACTTCTCTGAACCTCAATTTCCTCCTCGATAAAATAAAGGCTGCAACAAGGTTAGCAACGACTTATCTATCTCTTAAAATATCCCAGATGTTGTTCGGAGCACTTTGTGTATATGAGTTCATTTAGTCCTGACACCAGCACTCCAGACTGTGTACTATTATTACGTACAGTTGTGCTGCACTGATGTACTAATTAGTAAAACGGTATCATTGTACTGTTATGGAAATGGAAACACAGAGCAATCTGCAACTTACCCAAGACATTATGGCTTATGTGGCTGAGCTGGAATTTAAACCCAGGCAGACTGACTCCATTATCTCCTAGAGTTAGCTGTGGATTAATGTTTGTAAAGCTCCTAGTTCCATGGCTACCACAAGGTATATAATTAGTAACGATGTAGAGACAGGGACTTCCCTGGCAGTCCAGTGGTTATGACTCCACACTTCCACTGCAGGGGATGCAGGTTCCATCCCTGATCAGGGAACTTAGATTCTGTATGCGGAGAGGTGCTGCTAAAGGAAAAAAAAAAATAGGATGTAGAAATGAAAAGGGCTTAATGGGAGAGTGGGGGTAGTGGGGATGGGCAGAGGTGAAATTCAGGACAAGACCCTCAGAGAGAAGAGGTTGAATGGCTATGTGAAAACCCAGGCTGGACAGAAAGACAAGCAAGCTGCCCTGACAGTCCAAGTGGGGACCTGCATGTGAACTAGGCCCCAGGTCTCGGCTTAGCTGTCACTTCTTCCAGGAAGCCTTCCCTGATCTTGCATGACTGAATTAGGGGCCCCTCTTCTCTTGTGTATCCTCTAGCATGGGAACAAGGCTCCCACAGCAGTGCTTGCCCCCTGCGCTATAATCACTCAAATTTGCTTCTTCTCCCCACAGTGGGCTCAGCAGTGACTTTGGCCTGCTCTCCTCTGTGGCCCCCAAGGGCCCAGCACCCTACCTGACACACCGGTCTCAAGAGCTCTGCTTGGGTAAATGAATGAATGAACAAATAGGCACAAAGGGTCCCAGGGTGAGCAGACTGACAAAAATCTTCCTGCCTCTTGACGAAACATTTAGATTCTCAGAGCCCCGAGGCCCTCTGAGCAGCCTTCCCTGACTTCATTCCTGCCCCACCTGTGGCTGGTCTGCCAGGCCTGCTGCTAACAGTTGGACCTCATCAGGCCCTGAAAGAGGACCCTCTCACCCTTTATGGAGCTCCAAGGCTTTCCCAAGGGGGTTGGAGCAAGGGTACCACAGAAATGCTCCCCCAGCAGAAAGTGTAAGAAGCAGATTTTCTTGCTGAGGCCTTACCCTCGACGTGGCAGGTGCTGGGGTCACTTGCCCCAGCTTCCAGCCTGGCCACCCCAGATCCTTCTTCCTCACAGACACAAGCTCTTCCTGCTCCTTCCAGGCCTGGGGGTGGGGGACTCTCCCAGGGGAGTGTCCATGGGAACCTCTAGGGGAATTCTGAGCACTACGGGGAGTGCCTGCCCTCTGAACTTGGCCTTTCTCACGGTTGCTCAAGAATGCTGGCACAGATTGGGACACTCGGTACAAAATGCCTCGGTTTTTCTCTCCCCAGCACGGTTGCTCCAGCCAATCCCCAGGATTCAGAAATGCCTTATTGTGTGAGCTGGAAACCGGCAGGCCAAGCTGGAATCGGGTTTGGGCACAAAGTGTAAAATCAATGTCTAATCACCTAACAGGTCTGAGGTCAGCTTGTACGATTTTCTTCTGAAGTTTCCATCAGGCCAAGTTATTTCTACAAAGCCAGGCAGGCAAAGCCATCGTCCCCAGGGGACTGGACACAGAGTCCAGGCTCGACTGTTCCCAGCTAGGGAAAAGCTGGGCATGGTCCATGTCACTCTAACCTGTACTCTCTGCATCTCCTTTTCGGGATGCAAGATTAAGCAGGAAACACAGGTCAAAGCAGTTACAGTGCTGAGAGAGCCAGGCAACTCTCGCTGACAGAGATAAAGGGCTTCCTGTGAATCTGTTCTCTGGAAAACACAGGTCAGGGAACGTTCTGGACAGCCCTTGGATAGCCTGCAATAACACAAGTTCTCCGTAAGTGACATTGGTGTTGTGAGATATGAGAAACAATGTAGTCAGAACTGACAAAGGCTGACAGCGCAGGCTGGCTTGTGAGAGCGTGACCACCTCCATGTTTGCCCTTGACTGAGAGCAGCCAGCCTGTGTGGATTGGCTAAGGGGACTGCGGCCTCGCGGGGTGAGCTAATGGGTCAGGACAGCGCCAAGACTCAGAGGCCAGCCCCAGGTCTTCTGGAGAGACTCATGCAAGGCTGAAAGTGAAAATGAAAGTCACTCAGTCGTGTCCGACTGTTTGTGACCCCACGGGCTTCTCTAATAGCTTAGTTGGTAAAGAATCCACCAGCAATGCAGGAGACCCCAGTTCGATTCCTGGGTTGGGAAGATCTGCTGGAGAAGGGATAGGTTACCCAGTCTAGTATTCTTGGGCTTCCCTTGTGGCTCAGCTGGTAAAGAATTCACCCGCAACGTGGAGACTTGGGTTCAATCCCTAAGTTGGGAAGATTCCTGGAGAAAGGAAAGGCTACCCACTCCAGTATTCTGGCCTGGAGAATTCAATGGACTGTATAGTCCATGGGGTCACAAAGTGTTGTACAAGGCTGTGACCCGAGTAAACGGAGATGACGGTACCTGCTCTACCTCTAGGGGTGTCTCGAGGTTTAAACTGAGTGACAGAGTGTGTGTGATTGTGCTGGCTGTTAAATGCCACTGTTTCTCACCGCTGGCCCCCCCGGGGCTCTGTGCTG
This sequence comes from Ovis canadensis, assembly GCF_042477335.2. NCBI lineage: Eukaryota > Metazoa > Chordata > Mammalia > Artiodactyla > Bovidae > Ovis > Ovis canadensis. Next base: position 86,866,564 of record NC_091253.1, read on the forward strand.
CTGGGGCTGGGACTGTACAAACCCCCTTTCTCCCCTGCCAGTGGCTCCCTGTTCATCCTGTCAGTTAGCGGCAGTTCTGGAGCAAGGCAAGCAAGACACTTGGGATGCGAAGTGGAAGACGGTACCGATACCGATCTAAGCTATACCTGCACACCCCACGCCCAAATGCTCACACAGGTTCAGACTAAATGCCGTTTCTTACCGCCCCCGTTTGCAAACACGTGCCTCAGCTTCACTGATGGAGCACCACCCTCGTGAACATTCCTGAGTAGCTGTTTTTTTGTTTTGTTTTGTTTGTTTTTGTCTTATCTTTTTGGTGTGAATTCCCCGGTGGTAGTTGTTTTAATGATTTCAGTTTCTTTTGTTCTCTCCAGTGACAATAGACCGGTTGCTTTTAATCAACAAGGGAGCATTCAGAGCCTGAATTGGGCAGCAGAAATTCCTGAAGGTGGTGGGACCGGGAAGTCCTCACTTCCTGTCTCTGGGGGAGGTGGGTCTGGGCTGAATGAAAGGAGGACAAGATGACTCAAGTGGCCTGGATTCCGCAGCTGTCAGGGTCATCCACGCGCCCATAGGCGGCCCGCACCAGGCTGCCAGAGGAAAGAAAGCTGGCCAAGGACAGGAGCAGTCAGCAAGGACGGGCAAGGAAGAAGAAATCCAATCCTTGGAAAAGGAGCCCGAATTGCTAAGAAGGAAAAAGAATCACCTGGAATCCAGAGCCTGCCAAGAGCAATCAAGGCAATCACGTGGGCATCATTGTCCCCAATTCCAAGGAAACCATGACTCAATCTGGTTTAAGGAAAATAAAACCTATAGTGTTTAATGATTCTGTTCCCATAATAACACTAAAGGAACCAACAACATCTTAGCTCTGCTTGGGGAAAAACATAAGCTACTCTAACAGAGGGATGTTTAAATACAAAGCTCTGTCTGATTCACCTCTGCCTCCCTTACCCCAGACCTACTGCTCTAACCGATATTGACATAACAAATGCCAAATCATTAAGCTGTTGATCTTATGTTCTGGGGCATCTTGGTTACAACTCCCCCAAGATCTTTGTGTCTGTATTTCATCTGAAGCCTAACCTGTGCTCTCAAATCCCACAGACATAAGCTTAGAGCCAGAGAACAGCACACACATTTGATTTTGTTTTTTTCATGCATGAAAATGATAGAGCAATCATAGTAGCTTTCAGAAAGATTCCTTATCTCACACTGTTTAACATGTAATTTAGAAATGCATTCTTTTTGTCAGTAGTATCATGTTAGTTTTCTGGAGCTGCTGTAACAAAGAACTGTGGACAAGGTGGTTGAAATAGCTAGATCAAGGCCTCAGAAGTTTGTCTTCTGCTGAGGCCTCTCTCCTTGCCTTGCAGGTGGCCACCTTCTCCCTGTGTCTTCATGGGGCCTTTTCTCTGTGTGTCTACAACCTAATTTCTTCTCCTTATATTGGACTTGGGCCCACTCATATGACCTCCTCAAGTGCCTCTTTAAAGACCCTGTCTCTAAATAGTACATTCTCAGGGGCTGGGGGGTTAGGACTCCAGCATATGGGTCTGGGGATAGGAGACACAAATCTGTCCATACCATGTACTAGTGATGATAATTGCATTAATAGTTAACGTTGCTTGAACGGTTACTGTTTAGAGTTGTGCTGAATAGTCAACTTGAGTTTAATCCTGAAAACAGTTTCATATTATGGATGCCATCATTCTTCTCATTTTACAGATGAGTGATGAAAGCTTTAGGGGTGACTTGCCCAAGGTTACATTCCTAAGAAGTATAGAATTGAAGTACAAACTATAATATAATGGGAACCCAGGTCTGTCCAATGCCAAAAAGGCCCAAGTTTCAGAGGATCCTGAAATTATTTCCTTCTCAGGCAAATTAATGAAAACAGCTTACTAACCCTTAGTTGTTATACATTGAAGAAATATCTTTTTTTTTTTTTTTTCTGGCTATGCACCATGTGGAACTTCCCTGACCAGGGATCAAACCCATGCCCCTGTGTTGTAAGCAGAGTTTTAACTGCTGGACCACTGGGAAGTCCCTAATGTGAAATATCTTTGAAAGAGAAGTGATACCTCAGGGATTTCAAATTTTAAAGAAAGACTATAATATATGCCATTATTGGATGAGAAAAAGTTTCACAAATGAGAAGTGTTTTAAAGATTAAGCTAAAGAAGAAGAAAAGCAATGAATAATTAAACTTTATTTGTTGATGTTCTTGGCACTGGATCAGAAAATAAATGTTGATTATCCATTTTGGAGAAAACCCAGCTCTGAAGAACATACTTTGTACTATGAAATTTGAACCTTACACAAAGACAAGAACAGGAGCTACGTTGAGTAGGTTAAAAAAAATCTATGTTTATTTTTCTCCACTTTAATTATAAAATCATCTAGTTTTATTGATAGACTAGACTTATCTAAAGATAAGTTTAATCTGGTTTTAAGTTTTATCTGGTTTAATTCTTTCATTCTCCTTACCTGTCTCAAGATTCCTATTTATGGCAATTTATTCAAAACAGTTTATCGATGATCCAGTGGGTCACTTTTAACATATACCCGTTTTACCTATTTCTTTGCTTTCTGCCCCTGTTATCTGATGCATTCTAGCTAGATATTGGCCAGCTAATCTTCACAGGTAATAAAATGAGTAACTATGATCTGAAACGAATCTTGAGCTGAATATTTCAAACATTCCAGATAAACCTAAATTGGGATTCAAAATGTTAGAAATACTCAGCAAATGTGGTATTTGAATTAATTAGTTAATGTCAGCCATAGTTCTATAATTAGCAGCAATGAATATGCAATTGTCATGACAAAAAATGTATACATCCAACATCTTCTGTATATGATTTTTCAAAGTTACTGTAAAAAAGCAAGATGGAAAGATTTAGTTTATGCCCTTTAAGAGTCGAGGCAATATTTTAAGATCATTGATATATGCTTTGTATATATTCTGATTAAAGATCCAAACTGGCATAAATTGGTATTACCTGCTAACCTTGAATTTATCCAAAAGGAGGGAACTAGAGAAAAAAAATAAAAACACAATTTTTAACTGAAACCTTCAATCTGATCTGAACATAAATCCACTTAATGCTCAGTTCCTAGACACATAATGCACAGTAGCTAATAAAAGCATTGGATAGAAGGATTAAGTGACCAGAGTCAGTAGTGGCTACATCAAGACTTTAATTGCAACAAATGCTAATCAACAAACCCTCGGAGAAGTAGTCTCTTTATAATAGAATCAACATTGCTTTTTAAAATCATAAATAGTGCAACATAGGGTCAATGTCAACGTTAATTTTACCACAAAGATACACACACACACACACACACACACAGGTTCACAATTTTATACAGCGAAAATATCATTCTGTCCCGTTTCTATCGGTAGGGACAGTGGTCTGTAGCAGTTGAGTCTGTTTGCAGGAGTACCTAGCAAATGTACTGCATACCCCATCATCTCCCTCCAGGTGGGGATCCCCCTCCTCAAGTACATTCTAATCTCCATGCCCTTTCACTCTTCCTTTAACTTCTCCCACTACACACTACAATTCCCAAACACTCATATTTTTCTCCACAATATTTGACTTTACTATCTTGTCCTTGTCACACTATAAGCTCTTTGAAGGCAGGTGGAAATTGTTCTGTTTACTTTCTAACTGCCTAGGACTAGTAGTCATTCCATAAATGTTTACTTAATAAATGAATAAATTAGTATCTTATTTATCATATCCAGTCCCTCCAATCTGTTGTTGGAAGTGTATGCCTTTATGTCAATATATGATTTCACATTTCCAATGACAAAGTATATTTCAAAAATGCATCATCTTGTTGCTAGAATGATCACTGTTACTTTGGTGGCTATTTAACTGACTTATCAGAATCAGATGCAATTAAACTAAGATTAGATTTTTTTCAATAATCCAGAGTGACTAACTCTCTGCAGTATCTAAAGAAATGGACTCAATAAACAAATATTATTTTTAATTTTTCCAAGAAGGGAACTTTGGAGGATACTGAATAATTACTCTTGCATCTTACTATATGACTCAGATTTTAGGACAGAGTGAGAATAAGACTGTGATCTGGAAATCCCCCTAAATGGGTACTTGTGGTCCGGCCCATTGTGAAATTCTGCGGCATAGCATAAACCTGTTGCTAGGCAACCTTGACGCTGGGACCACGACTCTCTCTGCCTCAACAAAGCTGTGCTCCAGCCCAAGTAAACAACCCTGCTGCTTTAGGCAGGCAAAGAACTGTCAACACAATATTTTCACTCAGCTCTGAAAACCTACCATTTCCAAGCTTGGAGGGTACACAGTACTCTCTTGCTAAGAGGAATCTGCTACTTAAAATAAGAGGAGGCATACTTAGAAGCTAGGAGGTCATAGACCATATGACTGAGAGCTAGGCGTTCAGAAAACAGGGTCACCATTTTGTGCTTGAGTAGCTATTTTGTTTTGTTTTCTGTTAAGCCCAAGTGAAGAATATTGAATGCAGGTGTCCATATTTGCATATGTACCTCCCATGGTGCGATTCTGTTTGCCAATGGCAATAGCTCTGGTGGGTTTTTTCCTGTTAAGCAAGAGAACTGTTTGCATTGACCAGGTCTGAGTGGGATGCTCTGCTCAAATTGTCTGCTTTTAATGTAGAGTCTTACCTAGCACCTGAAATTCTAACCTTATGGCAGAACCTTCTGAGGGAAAGACAGCGCCCGAAGGGGGGCAAAGTTAGACTCCTTTTATGCCCTCCTCTCTGTCAGCATCTTAGGAGACAGATTTTGGATGTAACTATCCTTCAGATAGGGAGTTGTTATATCACTGGAGTTCCCTTGAACTGTTTTTGAGTAATTCTCCAAAACACCAGGATGCTCCCAGCCTTCTTATTCTTTTACACACACACGTGTGCACACACACACATGCACACACCATGTATATTCTCTACCTTTGATTCTGCACATTTTTTTGTAAAATAAGTCAGTACTCTGTGGCTCCGATAGTGTTAGGGTTCAGGGGGGTATTTTGAAGTAGGCACAGTGCTATGTGGTGATTTTAAAACATATTCACGTATTCTTTGGCATGCCTCCCTTCACAAAGTAAAACCTAATGCCTCTTCTCTTGTTCATGGGCCTGATTTAGTGACTTGCTTCATAGGAATAGAATGTGATAGAAATGAGGCTATGTGACTCAAGTTTAGGTCATAAAAACAATAGCTTCTGCCTGGAACACTTAAGTCTTAAGACTGCTTTCTTCAGTGGAAGCTGGTTACTATGTTCTAAAGATGCTTAACTGGCTCTGTGGAAGAGGCCAGGAAGGGAGGAGCTGAGCCTCCTACTAATAGCCAGCATCAGCTTGCTAGCTATTCAAGTGAGTTTTCTTAGAAATGAATCCTCCGGACTGCCAAGCCTTCAGGTGATTACAATCCCAGCTGACATCTTCACTGCAACTTTGTCTGAGATTTTGAACCCCCAACACCCAATCAAACTACTTTCATATTCCTGACCCATAGAAATTGTACGAGTTTGTAATTATTTGTTGATTCAAGCCACTCAGTTTGCAGGTAATCTGTTACACCGCAAACAGATACACTGACACTCCTTTTTCCTATGCCCAGAACAAATAATACCAATGGATCATGGAACCCTTGCCCCCTTGAGCCTGGGTGTAGCTTTGTAACCCTTCAGCAGTTACATTTCACCAGGCAGCCACCACCAGGAAAGATCAAATATATTTGCCAACATGTGCTAGGAGACCAACAAGAACTGATTACCATTCAAGCCAACATTTTAGAAAGTACCCTTTTACTATTAATTGTAAATGAAGACTGACTTTGGCAACCCTTCCATTGTGATGTAGACACTGTTGCATGGTATTTACAACTGTGAAAGGGTAAAAAGTATGACTTGTGGAGACATTTACCAAATTTAACTTGTTTCTGCTCTGTTTCCCATGGCCTTTTAAACTTACTCTACAATAAGCTGATGTCATGCACCAGTTCAAGGATTTGGTCAAAGTGGGTTTTGTGAGTATAACCCAGGTCCCTGGGCCACCGGAGGGTAGAAGTAAAAAAAATAACTCTCAAAAATGGAGCTGGGAGGGATATCAGCAAATTGGTGGAGTGGGTAAGATGCAAGCTCTTGTTCCCCTACAGAAACACCAAAAAAAAAAAAAAAAGCTGAAACTGTCAGAACCACCTTTGTCAGAACTCCAGAAATCAGTCAGAGGCTTACAGCAACCAAGTAAATGCTGAATCAAGAAAAAAGCAACTCAAAAATGGAAAGTTCTGTGGCCTTTCCATTTGCTCTTACCCTACTCCCTCCCCAGGGAAGGCAGTTTTGGAGAGAAAGCAGCTGGGTTACCCGTGTGGGATCCTGTTCCTTGGTTCCAGAAGAAGCAGAGCAGAACTTGTTCACACATTATCATGCATGCCTGTTCTAATCTGTCTGGGGGTTACCTGAAGGTGCTTGTCTCAGTTTTGCCTAACTCAGACCTCAGGCCAGAAAAGCAGTGGGCATTGCTTGAAAATGTTGATAGGTGAACTAACAACCTATGGATGTCTGGGGCAAAAGATTATGGCCCAGATATACAATAGATTACCTAAGTCCCAGGAGGAAAAGCTGGGGAAAATTCTTCAGGAAATTGGGACATTCCCAAAGCATTTGAGTATACAGGCAAATTTAGAAAGCCATGCACAATCTCAAGGTAAGATCCTTGCTCAGAAAAGACCTGAGAAGGTCCTCAGTTCTCACCTTGTGCCAGTCCCTAGGCTCAGTATAAGCCTAAATTAGAGAGACCCAGCAGAAAATCAATCTGTGAAGACTGAGAGAGGTGCTTGCTTTTTGTGTTCTGCTTTTTCACTTTTGGTCTTTTATTTTTGTTTTGCATTAACTTCTGGCATTTAAGGAAACTGTCAAACATTAGCTGAACACAGGGCTTCCCCAGAGGCTCAGTGGTAAAGAATCTGCCTGCAATGCAGGAGAGGCAGGAAGATGCTGGTTAGATTCCTCAGTTGGGAAGATCCCCTGGAGGAGGAAATGGCAACCCACTCCAGTATTCTTGCCTGGAGAATTCCATGGGCAGAGGAGCCTGGCGGACTACAGCCCACGGAGTCGCAAAGAGTCAGACACGACTGAGCATGCGCACACGTGCAGCTGGCCATAAACAAATAACAGTCACCACACACATCAAGGAACATCCTTTGCAAAAAATTGTTCAAAAAGTCAACAAACAGGCAATCATAGCCTTCAAAAACCAACAACAACAACAAAAGCCCAGCAAATCTTGGGGAAGGTAAATATCCCGATTTTACCTTGTCATATCCAAGTTATGACAACATAATATTCAAATATATAGTTTTCAACAATAAAAAACCACAAAGCATGGCAAAAAAAAAAAAAAGCCCAGAAGACTTGGTAAATTTAAAGGACCAGATAAATGTACAGAAACAATCCCTGAGGAAGCCCAGACATCAGACTTTTGAGACAAAGACTTTAAAACAACTGTCTTAAATATGCTCAAAGAACTAAAGGAAAATGTGCACATCTTCCTTTAATTAAGCATGCAAAAGGAAATCAGGAGAACAATGTATGAAAAAAAACAGACCATTGTAAAGAGAAAGTAAATACGCATTCTGTAGCTGAAAAAGTATAATGGCTATAATGAAAAATTCACTACAAGGATTCAGTAGTAGATTTGAAGATTCAGAAGGAAGAATCAGCAAACTTGAAGATACGATTGTTAAAGGTACCCAGACTGGGGAGGAGAAAAAAGAAAGCAAAGTGAACAGAGCCTAACGGACCTCTGGGACTATTAAGTGGACCAACATATGCTTTATGGGAGTCTCAGAAAGAGGAGAAAGAGAGAGAGAGAGAAAGGAGTATAGAGAATATTTGTAGAGTAATAGCCACAAACTTTCCAAATTCGATTAGAAATATGAATCCATATATCTAAGATGAAAAGACAGCATGCTCAAAGCAACAGAAGAGAAGAGACTCATCATAGTCCAGGGATCCTTTATAAGATGAATTATTGATTTCTCATCAGAAACCATGGAGGCCAGAAGGTAATGGGATGATATACTTAAAGTGCTGGGGCTGGGGGTCGGGATGGGGGACTGTCATTTGAGAATTCTATATACTGCAAAATTGTTCTTCAAAAATGAGATAAAAATTAAGATATTCTCAGATAAAAAGTAGAGTTATCAATGTGATAAAATCCACAGTGAACAACAATATAGTCAATAATGAAAGACTGAAAGGACTGAAGGACTTTCTCCCTAAGATCAAAAGTAAGACAAGGTGGGCTACGTTCACCACTGCTATTCGACATTGTACTGGGAGTTCTGGCCAGAGATACTAGGCAAAAAAAGGGTGGGGGGGAAGTTATCAAAATTGGAAAGGAAGAGGTTAACTATCAAATTTGCAGATGACATTATTCTATGTAGAAAATCTCAAAGAATCCATAAGAAAGAAAGTTACTAAAGCTAAAGAAATTATGCAAAGTTGCAGGGCACAAATCAAGACAGTATCAGATCCTTACCTTACACTATATACAAAAATTAACTCAAAATGGAATAATGATCTATGCTTAGGAGCTAAAACTGTGAACTCTTAGAAGACATTAGGGAAAATCTTCATGATTTAATGCCTCTGAATTGTACACTGAAAAGTGGTTCAAATGGCAAATCTTATGTTATATATACAGCTGACCCTTGAACAACACTGGGATGAGAGGTGCTACACCACTGCACTGTTGAAAATCTTCAAATCTTTGTGTAATTTTACAGTTGGCCCTTTGAATCCACCATTCCACACCTGCAAATTCAACCAACCATGGATCATATAGTACTGTAATATGGATTAACTGAAAAAAAAATTCTACATGTAAGTGGACCCATGCAGTTCAAACCTGTGTTGTTCAAGGGTCAACAGTATATATTTTATCATGATTTTTTAAAACATGAACTTTAAAAGCATCTTGCTGAGATAGGGGAGTTCCCAGGTGACGTTAGTGGTAAAGAACCTGCCTGCCAATGCAGGAGACTGTAAGAGACTTGGGTTCGATCCCTGGGTTGGGAAGATCCCGTGGAGGAGGGCATGGCAACCACTCCAGTATTCTTGCCTGGAGAATCCCATGGACAAAGGAGCCTGGCAGGCTACAGCCTATAGGGTCACATAGAGTTAGACACCGCTGAAGAGACTTAGCACACACACAGCTGAGATAGAAGGAGAAGATCTTTTGCTCTCCCTGAGCTCATTCCCCTAAAGTATTGCCTTAGCAGCATTTGTTAAAGGGTAGCTGTTGAAAGAGATCTCTAGTCTTTCCCATTCTGTTGTTTTCCTCTATTTCTTTGCATTGATCACTGAAGAAGGCTTTCTTATCTCTTCTTGCTATTCTTTGGAACTCTGCATTCAGATGCTTATATCTTTCCTTTTCTCCTTGGCTTTTTGCTTCTCTTCACAGCTATTTGTAAGGCTTCCCCAGACAGCCATTTTGCTTTTTTGCATTTCTTTTCCATGGGGATGGTCTTGATCCCTCTCTCCTGTACAATGTCACGAACCTCATTCCATAGTTCATCAGGCACTCTATCTATCAGATCTAGGCCCTTAAATCTATTTCTCACTTCCACTGTATAATCATAAGGGATTTGATTTAGGTCATACCTGAATGGTCTAGCGATTTTCCCTGCTTTCTTCAATTTCAGTCTGAATTTGGTAATAAGGAGTTCATGATCTGAGCCACAGTCAGCTCCTGGTCTTGTTTTTGTTGACTATATAGAGCTTCTCCATCTTTGGCTGCAAAGAATATAATCAGTCTGATTTCAGTGTTGACCATCTGGTGATGTCCATGTGTAGAGTCTTCTCTTGTGTTGTTGGAAGAAGGTGTTTGCTATGACCAGTGCATTTTCTTGGCAAAACTCTATTAGTCTTTGCCCTGCTTCATTCCGTATTCCAAGGCCAAATTTGCCTGTTACTCCAAGTGTTTCTTGACTTCCTACTTTTGCATTCCAGTCCCCTATAATGAAAAGGACATCTTTTTTGGGTGTTAGTTCTAAAAGGTCTTGTAGATCTTCATAGAACCATTCAATTTCAGCTTCTTCAGCATTACTGGTTGAGGCATAGACTTGGATTACTGTGATATTGAATGGTTTGCCTTGGAAACGAACAGAGATCATTCTGTCATTTTTGAGATTGCATCCAAGTACTGCATTTTGGACTCTTCTGTTGACCATGATGGCTACTCCATTTTTTCTGAGGGATTCCTGCCCACAGTAGTAGATATACTACTGGACATGGAACAACAGACTGGTTCCAAATAGGAAAAGGAGTACGTCAAGGCTGTATATTGTCACCCTGCTTATTTAACTTATATGCAGGGTAAAGTGAAAGTGAAGTCGCTCAGTCATGTCCGACTCTTTGCGACCCCATGGACTGTAGACTACCAGGTTCCTCCATCCGTGGGATTCTCCAGGCAAGAGTACTGGAGTGGGTTGCCATTGCAGAGTACATCATGAGAAACGATGGACTGGAAGAAACACAAGCTGGAATCAAGATTGCCGGGAGAAATATCAATAACCTCAGATATTCAGGCAGAAAGTGAAGAGGAACTAAAAAGCCTCTTGATGAAAGTAAAAGAGGCGAGGGAAAAAGTTGGCTTAAAGCTCAACATTCAGAAAACAAAGATCATGGCATCCGACCCATCACTCCATGGGAAATAGATGGGGAAACAGTGGAAACAGTGTCAGACTTTATTTTGGGGGGCTCCAAAATCACTGTAGATGGTGATTGCAGCCATGAAATTAAAAGACGCTTACTCCTTGGAAGAAAAGTTATGACCAACCCAGATAGCATATTCAAAAGCAGAGACATCACTTTGCCAACTAAGGTCCGTCTAGTAAAGGCTATGGTTTTTCCTGTGGTCATGTATGGATGTGAGAGTTGGACTGTGAAGAAGGCTGAGCACCGAAGAATTGATGCTTTTGAACTGTGGTGTTGGAGAAGACTCTTGAGAGTCCCTTGGACTGCAAGGAGATCCAAGCAGTCCATTCTGAAGGAGATCAACCCTGGGTGTTCTTTGGAAGGAATGATGCTAAAGCTGAAACTCCAGTACTTTGGTCACCTCATGCGAAGAGTTGACTCACTGGAAAAGACTCTGATGCTGGGAGGGATTGGGGGCAGGAGAAGAAGGGGACGACCAAGGGTGAGATGGCTGGATGGCATCACTGACTCGATGGACACGAGTCTGAGTGAACTCTGGGAGTTGGTGATGGACAGAGAGGCCTGGCATGCTGCGATTCATGGGGTCGCAAAGAGTCAGACACAACTGTGCGACTGAACTGAACTGAACTGAGCTGTTGAAAGGTCTTCTCTGGTGGCTCAGATGGTAAAGAATTTGCCTGCAATTCAGGAGACCTGGGTTCAATCCCTGGGTTGGAAAGATCTCCTGGAGGGGAGCATGGGAAAAAACAAAAACAAAAAAAAAAACAAAAAAAACCCCTCAGTATTCTTGTCTGGAGAATCCCAGGGACAGAGGAGCCTGGCAGGCTACAGTCCATTGGGTTGCAAAGAGTTGGACATGACCGAGCAACTAAGTGTAGCATAGCAGAGCACAGCTGTTGAAAGCAATTGCTGAGGCCGCAAGGAACACAGAGTAGAGGAAAATAAGACAGATCCGTTTGTTTACCTACCAACCATCAGGGCCAGGCTTCAGCCCCTCAAGACCACCCCCTCCCCAAGCACATGGCCCAGCTCCCGGCTATATGCCTTAGGCGACCACTCAGTAACATTCTGAGGTCTTCAGTAAATGTTTCCTAAATAGATCTAACATCCCTAGAAAAATGTCCCAGGTGTGCCTAGGTAATCCCCGCAGGTACACCTGGCTTCGGTTTCTCTCCCACCCTCTCTCCTACAGTGAAGCCTGCCTTGTGGGTTACTGCACCAAGACACCATCTCAGTTCTGGGTGCCCTGTTCCCCAGCAGACATCCCAGGGGGTGGGGAAGGGGAAGTCCCCTTCTGTTCCCCTGTTGTACAGCAGGTTAAAAGCTTACAAACCAGGCTGCCTAAAGCTCTCAGAGTCTAGCAGATTTTAGGAAATGGTTTTTTTTTTAGTCTTGTCACTCCCTCCCTTAGATCTCAGGCAGGAGTCCACAGGAACAAAGCAGGGGGCCCTGGGTAAGAGGGAGTGGTCAGTCTAAGTGACAGACACAGGGCTCAGCTTAGAAACCTCTTTGGGGAGTTCTCTAGTGGTCCAGTGGTTAAGAATCTGCCTGCAAATGTAGGAGACACAGTTTCGATCCCTGGTCTGGGAAGATTCCACGTGTCACAGGCAATGAAGCCCATACACTGCCACTGTGAGCCCCCACTCCAGAGCCTGTGCTCTGCAACAAAAGAAGGCTGCGCACCACACCTAGGGAGCAGCCCCCACTGGTGCAACTAGAGAAAGCCCACGCTCAGCCGTCAAGATCCAGCACAGCCAAACATAAATAAATAAGTAAACATAAAACAAAACCTTTACAAAGTTAAGCAAGCGAGAAGAAGAAACCTATTTTGACCTACTGCCCTTGCTCTACCTTGGGAAAGTCAGTTCTCTTCTTTTAGCACAAATTCTCTCGCAGGAGTGAAAGTGAGAAAGTGAAAGCAAAGTTGCTCAGTCATGTCCGACTCTTTGCGACCCCATGGACTGTAGACTACCAGGCTCCTCCTTCCATGGGATTCTCCAGGCAAGAGTACTGGAGTGGGTTGCCATTTCCTTCTCCAGGAGATCTTCCCAACCCAGGGATCAAACCCGGGTCTCCCACATTGCAGGCAGGTGCTTTACCATCTGAGCCACCAGGGAAGACTTCTCACAGGAGTGAAGTGAAGTGAAGTTACTCAGTCATGTCCGACTCTTTGCAACCCCATGGACTGTAGCCTACCAGGCTCCTCTGTCCATGGGATTTTCCAGGCAATAGTCCTGGAGTGGATTTCCATTTCCTTCTCCAGGGGATCTTCCCAACCCAGGGATCGAACCCGGGTCTCCCGCACTGTAGACAGACGCTTTACCGTCTCAGCCACCAGGGAAGTCCATAGAGCCCAAGTGGGCTGCCCTTCTGCATCCCCAGGCTTGCTTGGACAGGCCTGCGTCCTAGGGGGCGTCCACTTATTCCTAACAGTTAGGTTCATGTTGACATTCTCTGTGCCAAGTGCAGTAGTAAAAACTTTAGACACATTCATCTCCTTACTTTTTTTTAAATTAAAAAGTATCTGATTATGTTTTTAATATCTACATGTTTTGGAAAATGTGCAATGTACCAAAAATTATATATAAGATCATTAAAACTTGCCCTCAAATTTGTTGCTTATTATTTCATTTAATCCTCACAAAAATGCAATGAGGAAGATCTAATGTTTCTATTTTCCAGGCAAGGAAACCTAGGCTCAAGGAGAGGTGAGGGTCCTGGCCAGAGGTCACACCTAGAAAATGGATTTGCACTGGGAGAGCCAGAGCTCCTCCTCATGGACCGCACTGCCTTCTCAAGCTGGGTCTTCAGCTCCTAAGTCAGTACAGAGACTGCCTCATGCTCAGAGGTTCCTCTTACAATATTCTCTACCTGGTTCTTGCTGGAAAAAAAAGAGGAAAGGAACCCCAATCATTGCTAACCACAGAAGAAACTACTAACTGTCGACCTTGGGCAAGATGATTTCCTAAACTTTTTTCAGTTGCAAAATTATTACCCCATAGTGTTAGCTAACACCTCCATAGTGTTCAGTTCAGTTGCTCAGTCGTGTCCGACTCTTTGCGACCCCATGGACTGCAGCACACCAGCCTTCCCTGTTCATGACCAACTCCCAGAGCTTGCTCAAACTCATGTCCATCAAGTCGGTAATACCATCCAACCATGTCATCCTCTGTCGAACCCTTCTTCTCCAGCCTTCAAGCTTTCCCAGAATCAGGGTCTTTTCCAATGAGTCAGTTCTTCACATCAGGTGGCCAAAGTATTGGAACTTCAGCCTCAGCATCAGTCCTTCCAATGACTAGTCAGGGTTAATTTCCTTTAGGATTGACTGGTTTGATCTCCTTGCAGTCCAAGGGATTCTCAAGAGTCTTCTCCAACACCACAGTTCAAAAACATAAATTCTTCTGTGCTCAACTTTCTTTATGGTCCAGTTCTTATATCCATACATTGACTACTGGAAAAACCGTGGTAGTGGTGGTGGTTTAGTTGTTAGTCGTGTCCAACTCTTGCAACCCCATGGACTATAGCCCACCAGGCTCCTCTGTCCATGGGATTCTCCAGGCAAGAATACTGGAGTTGGTTGCCATTTCCTTCTCCAGGGATCTTCCTGACCCAGGAATTGAACACGGGTGTCCTGCACTGCAGGCAGATTCTTTACCAACTGAGCCACAAGGGAAGCCCTTTGACTAAAATGGACCTTTGTTGGCAAAGGTTCATGTTATGTGATTACTATTTCTTTTCTACTATGAGGACATTTACTATCTGCTCTCTTAGCAACTTTCAAGTATATGATATGGTATTATTAACAAAGACTTCCTAATCTTAGCTGCAAGGGATGGAATAGTCCAAGGACCATTAGAGATATCAGGCCTAAAGAAATGCTTGGTATTAATACGTTTCTTACAAGTTTTGATTGCACAAATAAATGAATGTCCCTTGCAGGACAAATGTTCCATGACAGTTCTACCTTTTGATGTTTGAACCGGAATTCTACCTGGATTACTGATACTAGGGTCAAGCTGAAATGGAAAGCATTCTAGCCACACAGTCAGACATCCTGAAAATTATAGGGAAACATCCTACCCTGGTCATAGTCAAAGTAGGAGAGTTAGTTCCAAGAAGGGAAGTTATTTTGTTTCTCCTAAATTCTACAGTGTTTTGTGTGTGTGTGTATCTGTTTGTGTCTATATGTGTGTGTGTGTGTATGTGTGTGTGTGAGCCTTTTGCTACCTGTCTCACCAGTTTCAGAGTTTTTTTCAACTCTACTGCACTCAAGGGGTTTGGGATTTCTCTCTGAATCATAGGTATAAAGATCTGCCAGGAAGTCCCTGAGTTATCTTAGTGATCAATTCCTTCCCTAACTAATTTTAAATCTTCTCCAGGGGCTGGTTAGGGATTGTGTGACCAGCTCACAGAATGGAGTGCCAAATTTCTTCTGCAGCTAAGATATCCTGGCTTTGGCCATAATTGGTCAAGGACTTCATATTAATAAATTCTCTAAAGTGGATCTTTCTTCCACGATGCTCACCTGCAAGCCTTAGAGAAGATATTTTTCCACTTGAAAGTCACCTCCCAAAGTCGGCTTGGCTTCCCTGGTTCATGATGTCACCATAAGAGAAAAAAACCAGCTTCAGGTTGAGTCCACACCCGGCCCACTACTTCCGTAACAATGCAGCCGGCCTCTGACTCATCCTCAACTTGTGAATGATTCATGTGCTTGAGCCAGCTCGGCGCGTCCCTGCCACCCCCACCCCTGGAGTTCTCCCCAACAATTCTCGACCACAGCCAGAGCTACCAGCACCCTGCCCCTCATTCTACTTCCTCCTCTCCACGCTTCTCACGGTGTGGAGGAGCCAAAGCTTGGAGATGGCCTCCCCAGTCCCTCTCAGCAAGAGTCACTCATGCCAAAAGGCAGCAGGGGAAAGTTTCTAGAATAACAGTTTTGCAATCAGGCAGGTCATGGGTGAAGTTTAAGTTCCTTCAGTTGTTGGTTGCATGGCCTTAGATTAGGTGTATCCATTGAGGTCTCTAGTCTTTGTTTTTCTCATCTGTAAAATGGGAAAATAACTGTACTAATTTCTTGGCGGGGGGTGGGGGTGTGAATAACGTGAGGCATGGAAAGCATGTAGCACATAGAAGGTGCTTCATAAGCGACAGGTGTTATTAGCATCATTAATACCCAGAGACTCAGCGCCACACGGAGGCACCGGCGGCCCAGCCCACTGTGAACAGCCCCAGGCTTGCACCCAGTGATCTGCTGCTGCTGTCTCACACCTCATCCCACTTGCTCACTCTCTCCAGCAAGTTCCCAGAATCAGCCATCCTCCTGCCCAACTTGATGACATGGCTCTGGTGCTTCATTCTGTCTAAAACACTCTTCCTCTTCTTATCCTCTTCATTGCTTTTGCCTGGCTGACTTCTCACCACTTCTAGGAGAAGCCTTGCTGAGCTCCCCACAATGCCTCCCCACCCCAATCTGATTAGGCTCCCTTTTGATGCTGTTAAATGCTGTATCTCTTTGGAACACTGTCTATAATTATAATTATATCGTTATGAATGTAACCATTGCTGTGTGTATACCCCGCCCCACACATATAAGTTCCATAAGGGTAGAAGGGTAGGAATCATGTTCATCATAGCGTGCTCATCACCTAGGAAATGGCTTGACACATAGTGTGAATGAATGAGAGAAAGAATAGGAAGAAAGAGCGAGAGAGAAGGGAACAAGGAAGGGAGGGAGGAAAGGAGAGAGTGAAGGTAATTGATTCCTGGCCACACATGAACCATCTGAATCACACCATTCTAGGTCCTGGCCACAGTGGCTCAGCTCATAAGACTGGGATTCTATATCAACCTGCCTAGACAGTTTGAGGCCCTGTTTCTGAATCTTAGCCAGCATTGTGGAGCCTAACAAACAAATAACCGCTTCCAGACCCTTCTTTAGAGTATTAGATGCTGCTTTCAGACCCACCAGGCAGTGCCTAAGGTCGTGCAGGGCACAAGCTTAACTCCTTGAAACATGCCCCAGCCACCTGCCTGCCTTTGCATATTTCACCCCACATGATCCTCACGTGGTCCTCTATCCCCTGGCCACCTAGCCATGGTGGCTGCCTGGACCTCGGCCAAGTTCCCACATACTAAAGATGTTAGATGCACCCCCAGCCCCATTCACAGTGAAGCCCGGGATCGTCTCTCCTCCACTGCTGTGTGGCTGAAACTCCAGCAGACCTCATGCTTCTGGTTCTGAATTCTGGAGGAGCTGGGGCTCGGGGTTACCATTAGTACTTGTAGGGCATTCAAGGAGCCTGACTCTTAGTGTAACATCCAGGTAGAATTTCTCACCAACTTCCCATGGAATATGGTGGAAATTTGACATATCTATGAATTTCTAAAACAACTCATTTGAAAAATGTTTATTTTTCATAAAGCTTCTTACTTGCTTGGGGTTTTCCTACCACAATCATGTTAAAATAATCCATGTTACAGCCCAACCCCAGCTCGACACACACATGTTTCAGTCTTATTCCACCTAAGCTAATCTCCATGTCTAGCTCTGGAAAAATGCATGCTCAGATCCAATCAACCAACCTAAACACCAGTCCAAGAACCTCAGTCCTTGGCATGGAATGGAAGATTGGCTGCCTGCCCACCAGAACATAGGTCTCCTTACAGGTGGGAACAGGAGAAGGTCCAGGAGAGATATAGTTCACGTTCAACATTAAAGTGGGCTTCCCAGGTAACTCAGCTGGTAAAGAGTCCGCCTGCAACTTGGAAGACCCCAGTTGAATTCCTGCAAAGGGAAATTCCCCTGGAGAGGGGATAGGCTGCCCACTCCAGTATTCTTGGGCTTCCCTGATGGCTCAGATGGTAAAGAGTCCTTCCACAATATGGGAGACCTGGGTTCGATCCCTGAGTTGGGAAGATCCCCTGGAGAAGGGCGTGGCAACTCACTCCAGTATTCTAGCCTGGAGAATCCCCATGGACAGAGGAGCCTGGTGGACTACAGTCCATGGGGACTCAAAGAGCGACTAAGCACAAACACAGCTTCAAAGTAACAAGGCTGGTTGAGGTATGTGCCTGGGGAATTGCAGGGATCCCCAACCTTTGGGATCTAATGCCTGATGATCTAAGGTGGAGCTGACGTAATAATAATAATAGAAATAAAATGTGTGTATTTATAATAAGTGCAATGTGCTTGAATCATCCTGAAACCACCCTCCTCTCCTCAGGCCCTGGCCATGGAAAAATTGTCTTCCACATAACTAGTCCCTGGTGCCAAAAAGGGTGGTGGCCATTGGGGAAATGGACCACTTTGCCAGATGGCCCTCCTTTCTGTCCCCTGTCACGGGCCACCATCCCCCTGCCCCAGTCTTTGTTCGCACTGATGCTCCTGAATGGGATAACTTCTCCCTTCTCCTCCACCTGGTTACACTCCGCCCATCTTCTAGGTCCATCCTTGAAGCTTCCTGAGACTTCTCCAGACTGTGCTGACCTGCCTTTCTGAACTCTTAGGGCCCTTAGCACACACCCCTGTCTCAACTTGCTCTAGAAATTGCTCCAGAGCCATCTCACATACGTTTCTCCTGACCATATTTTAAACTCCTTGAGGGCAGGGCCAGGTCTGGAGCCTCTCCACAGGGTGAGTTCATGTTGATTCCCATAAGCCCTCGCTCCTTTTGTGGACTTGGAGCTAAGATCCTCCTGGGCATCTCTGCCCCCTCATTACCACACATTTTCTAGTTCTCTGACCTCACAGGAAATGAGGAGGGTGAAATGGGACCACCCAGAACACCCTGGTATCAGGTATGTCAATCAGAGGTGTGGCTGTTTATATCCCCCAAAGGTTTCTGCTGTGAGTGGGAAACCACATGCTTTTCAGGAAGGAAGGACAGCCTATCAATTTGATAAGCTCAGCTACTGGGTTGTGTAGGGTGATGGGTACAGGGGCCATAGAGAGGCTGAGAGAGGTCAAATGACTCTGCATAAGAGACGCGGAGGGAGCTACCCAGGTGAAGGAGCCTTCTACAGGAGGAGAGGCTGGAAAGAGGAGGGAGCTGGAGCGAGGGCCAGTGTGGCTACAGGTTTGAGGAGACAGACTGGGAGGACCTGAAAATGCAGATCGGATCGTAAAGGGAGAAGAAGCCAACACGAGGAGTGAAGCTTAGGGGAAAAGAAAGACGTGTCAAAGGACAATTCTAAAGAAGGTCATGCTGTGCGGAATAGCATAGATATACCCGCCGTCCCTCCCTTGGAAAACTTCAGTGAAAAATTGACATCATTCCTTGATGTTTTTAGAATCACACATGTGGCGTTTGGGGCTCACTTTTTTCAATAAGACCTCAGGGGTTCTCCTGGTGGGAGTGGGTCAATGCAAAGACTTCCAATGAAGCCCAGCGTGGAAACATGTTATTTCTCTTCAATGCAAAGACTTCCAATGAAGCCCAGCGTGGAAACATGTTATTTCTCTTTTCTTTTTTTCTCTCTCTCTTTCTTTTTTTTTTTTGAGAGTGTCAGAGTCATCCCTCATTGGTACAAAGACTAAAGGAAAATACAATTTGTGAGAATAAAAAACAAAAAGTTACCCTGAGTCTCACCAGGTTAACACTATTTTTTCCTTGGTGTTTTTTTTTTCAAATCCTGACTGAGCCATCAAGAAATGCATTCTTAACCCAGGGTCCCAGGGAGAACTCTGAGACCAAGGAGGGTCCCCAACTCTGGGAACCTCTCGGGTCCCTGTGGACACCTGGTTGCTGATGGTGGCTGAATCGGCAGGAAGACCCCTTACGCCCAGCGGTTCTGAAGACCACCTGCCTGTCCCTTCTAGGGGAAGACAGGGCTGAGCAGGAGGCGCTCCAGCCATCAGGGGCGGGGAGAGCATTTGGCCCCAGCAGCCACACCCCATGGGTGCAGAACACACTCACATGCATCATTTAATTCCAGAAACTGAACCAAGCCAAGAGCAACAGCTTGTGATTTGCGGGTGTCAAACTCGCCAGAAAGGGGTCAGCGTGTCAGTGACAGATGGGAGGGGAGGTATTTCTTAGCGATGTAGCAGGGGAGGCTGAGGGCCTCCATTTTGAAACCTCTGGCTTTCCTCAGCTGAGGAGAGCTGGCCACACGGGGCGGCCCTCAGGGAAGTCTGCATCTTAGGCCTCTGAGCCTGCAGGTCAGGCGTGGTTACTTTAAAAATAAACCCGGGTGACTGTTATCCTGGCTCAGCTCACGCGTTTGCGGCCTTAGGCTCCAGACGTTTGGCCGTGGCTATGATTTGCATTCACCAAAAATAGTCATTTCAGCATCTGAGAGTGAGCTCAGCAAAGAAGAGCCAGGTCCCATTGCTGACTCCTCCCTTGCTGCTGTTTCTCTCTGTGGAACCAAACAGATCATCTCAGTCCTCACTCTTCCCTCCCACTTCAGTCACACTTGCTCAGGCTTAGCTGTCTTCACTTGACAGAAGTTTATTTCGGACCGTTTTGTGCACCAGACGCTGTGAGACCCTGAGGATTCGAAGGTGAACGAAATGCATGTGGCTCCTGCCCTCAAGGGCCCTAGAGTCTTACTGGGTGTGTACTAGTTTCCTGTGGCTGCTGTAACAAAGACCACGAACGTGCCGGCTTAAAACAATAGAAATTCACTGTCTGACTGTTCTGGAGGCCAGAAATCCAAAATCAAGGTGTTGGCAGGGCCTAGTTCCTTCCAAAGTCTCTACTGAAGAATTCTGCCTCACCTCTTCCGAGCTTCTGGGGTTTCTGGCAACCCTTGGCTTTTTTGGTGTGTAGATGCCTCATTCCAACCTCTGCCTCTGTCTTCACGTGGCCTTCTCCCCGTGGGCCTGTGTGTCTCTGTCTAAACATCCTTCCTCTTATAAGGGCACCAGTCATACTGGATTTAGAACCCACCCTACACCAATACGACCTCATCTTGACTAATTACATCTGCAAAGACACTCTTTCCCAGTAAGGGTCACATTCTAAGGTTCCAGGTAGATGTGAATTTGGGGGAGGGGAGGCAGACACTGTTCAATCTGATACAGGATGTTGAATGGTAAGCCAATAAACACACAAATGAAAAGAGACGGGGGAGGATTATATGCCAAGTATTAAGCTGGTGGTTTTCTATATATTTCTATCTCCATCCTCCTTCTCACTGATACACCTGGTCATTACATGGCAAAGCAGGAAGATCCTTGGATGCATGAAGCTTGTAGTCTGTTTTCCTCTCCCAGATGAGAACCCAGATAAGCCAGGGCCTGGAGAGAGGAGAGTGAGAAGACAGCATGGCAACAAGAAGAGGGGCAGTGGGGGAAATGGGAGGGGTTTGGGGGGGTCTTCAGATGGAGAGGACGGCTGTTGTCCATGGGAAGGACCAGGGAAGGGAGTGGCTGGGCTGCCACTGGGGGCCAGTCCCCACCACAGACACACACACATAGACACATACACACAACTCCCCACCTCATCAAGCATCCCAGGCACTTGGAAGTCCCTTTCAACCAAGGGGATGAGACTTGGACATCTCTGTGGAGATGCAGCAATAGGAGGAGCTAAATAGAACCAGCTGGAATTGCTGTCTGAGCTGAGGCCACGGTGGACCACCGTCTGCGTAATTGCAGGTGGAATTAAACAGGAACAGAACAGAATCACAGAGTGGGCTGCTTTCAACTGAGGCCCAAAGAACTGCTCTCTGAGACAGTGTCTGTCAGAATGGGACATAGACTGGGAGGAAGTTCACAGCAGAGAGGCAGGGGTGGGGGCTTGTCTGGCAGAAGCAGAAGCAAGCAAGGGAGAGAGACACTAAATGGAGTGAAGGGGGAGGCCCAGGCTGGAGTCTCAGCCTGTTACTGCGGAAGTGGAAGTGTTAGTTGCTCCTTATGTCCGACTCCAACTCTTTGCTACCCCATGGACTGTAGCCCACCAGTCTCTTCTGTCCTTGGAATTTATATATATATATATATATATATATATATGTGTGTGTGTGTGTGTGTGTGTATATATATATTAGGCCTGAGGGCTTCCCAGGTGGTGCTAGTGGTAAATAACCCACCTGCCAATGCAGGTGGACGTAAGAGACACAGGTTCAATCCCTATTCGGGTCGGGAAGGTCCCTGGAGGAAGGCTTGGCAACCCACTCCGGTATTCTTGCCTGGAGAATCCCAAGGACAGAGGAGCCTGGTGGGCTACAGTCCACAGGGTTGCATTGAGTCGGACACGACTGAAGCGACACAGCACACACAACACACGTACAAGGCCTGACGTAAAGGGAGTGGTTGTCACTGTAACTGTTTGTTACCAAATAGCCCTGGAGTGCCTGTCTGACCGACCCAGTGAACAATCAGCCCCACTCTGGTGATTCAGGAATCTTGACATGAAGAGGAAAACTGTAGACTTTAGGAATCACACGAGTGATACTGACCACGCCAGGATCGAGAGCCTTGCCTCTGAGCCCCGAATTATAAACTCATGGCCACTGGCACCACCCATTCCCTGGCCCATTGGTCCCCTGGCCTTGGCCTGTCTCAGGCTGCCCCAGCCTCCTGACAAGGAGCCAGGGCCTAAAGCTTTGGTCCAAAAATGTTTTGTTGTCAATTTGATATTTCTGTCTCTGTGAATGCCTCCTATTCTGCATTTAAAATGTGAAGACACTTATTCAGACATCATCAATGTCTAGGCCTTCTTCTGAAGACAGAGTCCTTGAGACCAGCAGCATCAGCATCACCAGAAATTTGTTAGAAATACAAATTCTCATCCCATCCCAGACCTAGTGAATGAGAGACTACGAGGGTGGGATCCAGCCGTCTGTTTCAACAAGGTGTCCAGGTGACCCTGACGTGCAGTAAGGTTTGAGAACCACTGCAGCACTCGGTTAGGGCATTGTTGTTGCCTCTGTTTAGTTGCCAAGTCGTGTTATGACTCTTTTGCAACCCCATGGACTATAGTCTGTCATGGGATTTCCCAGCCAAGAATGTTGGAGTGGGCTGCTGTTTCTTTCTCCAGGGAATCTTCCTGACCCAGTGATCGAATTCACATCTCCCGCATTGGCAGGCGGATTCTTTACCACTGAGCCATCAGGGAAGCCCACACTGGGCATTGTACCAGAGGTCAAAAGCAGGCTATCCCTACCAGGTAGATCACATGGCTCATTGGGAAGTCTATTTACGAACCTGTCTATTCTTCCTCCCCTCTATGCGGTCGCTCACACAGGATATAAGGCTTATTAATTAAACAAATATTGAGTGCCTGTTCTATACCACTGAATGAGCCAAAAAGTGGAATACAGTGGGGAACAAGCCTCCTGGGGTCTCATCTCATGAAGCTAACAGAGAAGACTTTAAACTGATTGTCACCAGTAAGTGATAACTTATAAGACTTGCAGAGTTGTTGTTCCCCCCCCCCCCATAATCAGGCCTTTTCAAACTTTAATATTGATGCAAGTTACCTGGGATCTCATTAAAATGAAGATTCCACTTTGGTAGGTCTGCTGCGGGACCTGAGAGTCTGCATTCCTTTATTTTTTATTTTTATTTTATTGGAGTAGAGTTGATTAACAATATTGTGTTAGTTTCAGGAGTACAGCAAAGTGATTCAGTTATACATATACATGTATCCATCTATTTTAAATATAGCAGTGTGTACATGTCAATCCCAAATTCGCAATCTGTCCCTTCCCCCCAACCCTTCCCCCCGGTAGCTATAAGTTTGTTCTCTAAACCTATGAGTCTGTTTCTGTTTTGTAGATAAGTTCGTTTGCTTCACTTTTGTTTTACTTCCACAATAAGTGATATCATATGACGTTTGTCTTTCTCTGCCTGACTGACTTCACTTAGTACGATAATCTCCAGGTCCATTCATATTGCTGCAAATGACATTATTTCATCCTTTTTAATGGCTGAGTAATATTCCACATCTTCTTTATCCATTCATCTGCTGATGGACATTTAGGTTGCTTCCATGTCTTGGCTATTATAAACAGCACTGCAGTGAACATTGGGGTACATGTATTCTTTCAAACCATGTTTTTTCCTTGATATATGCCCAGGAGTAAGACTGCTGGATCATATGGTAGCTCTATTTTTAGTTTCTTAATGAACCCCATACTGTTCTCCATAGTAGCTGCACCAATTTACATTCTCACCAACAGCGTAGGAGCCTTCCCTTTTCTCCACACCCTTTCCAGCATTTATTGTTTATAGACCTTTTTTTCTTTCTTTCTTTCATTTGTAGACCTTTTGATGATGGCCCTTCTGACTGGTGTGAGGTGATATCTCATAGTTTTGATTTCAAGGGGATCTTCCCCACCAGAGATCAAACTGAGCCACGAGAGGAGCCTACAGTAATGAGCAATGACAGGCATCTGTTCATGTGCCTCTTGGCCATCTATACGTCTTCTTTGGAGAAATGCCTATTTGGGTCATCTGCCCATTCCCTGATTGCGTTGTTTATTTTTTCTTATATTGAGCTGCATGAGCTGTTTGTAAGTTCTGGAGATTAATCCCTTGTGGTCCGCAACATTCTCAACAAGCTCTCAGGTAAGTCTGAGCCTGCCTTCCTGAGGCCACACTTTGAGGAGCAAACCTCTTAAGGCAATGTCCTATGTTACTACATTCTGGGGCTTCCCTGGTGGCTCAGCGGTAAAGAATCTGCCTTCTATGCAGAAGATGCAGGTTCGACCCCTGGTTCGGGAAGATCCCCTGGAGAAGGAAATGACCACCCACTCCGGTATTCTTGCCTGGGAAATCCCATGGACAGAGGAGCCTGGAGGGCTCCAGTTCATGGGGTCACAAAGAGTTGGACGTGACTGAATGACTAAACAGCTGCCACCACCACATTCTAGCCCAGACTTTCTCTGATAGGAAAAAGTGGCAGGAATTATCGTCTTCATTTTCAAGTGAGAAAACCAAGGTCCTAATATTTTCTTATATCAAGGGCTTGTGCCCCAGAACCCAGGAGCTCTCGCACCTCTGCTGAGGTATCTCGAGTTGCTGGCAACCCAGACAAAGGAGGCAGGCAGCTCTGACATTAATTAGCCTCCAGCTCTCGTTTTATCACAGAACTGCAGAGTTCCCCCTGTTCCAGACCTGATGTGAGGGAGACTGTTGCTGGATTCTGCCTCCTGTCCAGGACTTTGATAAGAAAACAGATGTCAATTTGCGATGCTGCCAATCAAAAGAAGCTCTTGGGTCAGCGCTGAATGATAAGGCGGGTGCAGTCCTGGTCCTGAAAGGGGAAGAATAGCACCGGTGCTTTGCGGGCCTTCACACTCCCTCTGCTTTGAAAAAGAAAAGCCTCTCAATCTCTTTCCTACAGAGAAGGGAAAAACGGGGGGCAGGCTTTTTTTGGCTTGTTTCCAGTAGGGGCAGCTGGAATCTATTGGACGCATTCAAACAGGCCCTCTTTCCCAAGATAGACTGGATAAGCACTGCATTTCATTCGAGAACTCTATTTCCCCTCTTGGGCCTCCCCACTCCAGACTGAGAGGGGA
The DNA here is from genome assembly GCF_042477335.2 of Ovis canadensis. Lineage (NCBI taxonomy): Eukaryota > Metazoa > Chordata > Mammalia > Artiodactyla > Bovidae > Ovis > Ovis canadensis. The sequence continues at coordinate 86,891,774 of NC_091253.1, forward strand.
TTCCCCCCTAGGTCCACCCTTTACCCCTAGCAACCAGGCTCTGTTTCTTGCCTGCACTAAACTCTCTCAAGGTCTGGGGAGGTGTGTGATTCCCAGATTTTAGGGACTCTTCCTTTGGGAGATTCCATCCAACAACATGTCAAACATGGAAGAAAACATCCACATCTCACGTGTTCCATAGCTGGCCAATTTGAACAAATTATTTAATATTTTGGCTGTAAAAATATGATATGACTTTGGTAATTCTGCTTTTGCAACGCTTTCGCCTACAAGGAATACATCCAATTTACGACTGGCTATGATTTTTCAACCATCATTATGCAAACTAGAAAACCTCTCAAAGTAAGAAAAGCAGGCCTTATTGTTTTTAAGCATCATGAATTTTTTATGACTTCCAAATTTAACTATTCACGAAGCTTAGTGTGATATTTTTGCAAGCATTTAATCGAACCTCCATTAATTTCAAATTTGTAGTTTTCTTTTCTCCCTTTGGCGTTCCCCACAAGTTTTTCAAAGGGCCTTAAATACTTCTGTGGGCTCTTGAGGGCACTTAATGGCTGAAGTAGCATCAAATGAGGGTGAGTGAGGCTGGTGAGAAGTTCAGTGGATGCCCCTTGAAGGAACCACTTACCAGCGCAGTGAATCTTCAAGGCACTTCACTTAGTTCCTGCATGTCCTGACCTCCAAGGATCCAGATTCACGTAAAAATCTGGTTGCCACGGTGCCGGGGAATCTCAAACTGTATGGGAAGAACTAGGGGAAGTCATCTAGTCCAGTGGCTTTGTTCACGTCAACTCAATTTTAATTACAGAAAGTGTGCTGAGCAGTGGGTAAGGGAAATATGGCTCAGTCTGGACTGAAAAGGGTCCCTGAGATGGGGTGGGACAGGGTGGTACAGAGGTGGGCACCTGGGAGTCAGGCAGCATCTGTGTGAAGGTCCCATATGTTGAGTGTTAACATACACTGTGCTGTAGGCCTGGGTGTCAGATGGCTTTTCACTCCTGGCTCGTCTTTATCACGTGTGCATGCTCAGTCGCTCAGTCTAGTCCAATTCTTTGTGAGCTCCCTGGACTATAGCCCAAGTCCAACCTAGGCTATGACCTAAGTTATAAGCTATGACCAACCTAGACAGCATATTAAAAAGCAGAGATATTACTTTGCTGACAAAGGTCCGTCTAGTCAAGGCTATGGTTTTTCCAGTGGTCATGTATGGATGTGAGAATTGGACTGTGAAGAAAGCTGAGCACTGAAGAACTGATGCTCTTGAACTGTGGTGTTGGAGAAGACTCTTGAGAGTCCCTGGGACTGCAAGGAGATCCAACTGGTCCATTCTGAAGGAGATCAGTCCTGGGTGTTCTTTGGAAGGACTGATGCTAAAGCTGAAACTCCAATACTCTGGCCACCTGATGCAAAGAACTGACTCATTGGGAAAGACCCTGATGCTGGGAAAGATTGAAGGCAGGAGGAGAAGGGGACGACAGAGGATGAGATGGTTGGATGGCATCACTCACTCAATGGACATGAGTTTGAGCAAGCTCCAGGAGTTGGTAATGGACAGGGAAGCCTGGCATTCTGCAGTCCATGGGGTTGCAGACACAACTGAGTGACTAAACTGAACTGAACCGAAAGGCTCCTCTGTCCATGGGATTCTCCAGGAAAGAATACTGGAGTGGGTTGCCATGTGCTCCTCCAGGGGATCTTCCCAACCTAGGGATCGAACCTGAGTCTCCCATGCAAGGCCTGCATTAGCAGGCAGATTCTTTACCACTGAGTCACCTAGGAAGCCCTCTTCATCAGGTGACCCTGGACAAATAATTTCTCTTCTCTGCCTTGGTTTCATCTCTATAACAGGATAACAATTGTAATGCCTGCCTCTGAGAACTGTTGTCAGGATTATATGAGATACTGCATGTAGAGCGCTTAGCACAGTGCTTGGCAGATACCAGAGCTCAAATATTATTGTGCCCATATATGTGTATGTTTATGCTTATTGGATTCTATCAAAATAATATGTATTTCATGGTTTATTATTTGTATTATATTTGTATTATTTTTATTGTGGACAGAGTCCCTGTCAGTGTCTCTGCCCTTATATAGCATGATATGACTCAGATCCTAAAATACGATTTTTTAATCAGATTGCTCCAGTGCATGTTAGGACCCTCAGACACCCACCACTCTTATCTGCTCACAGGTAAATCCAGTAGCAATCATTGTCTGGATGAGGGTTTTCCAAGAGAACAGTTAAAGGACGAAAATAAAAGTCTGCATTTGTCAACCCCTCCACAAACACCAAGCCAACTGGTCCTGATGTAGCCAAGGCAACATGGAAGCAATTAAAACAAGCATTAACAGTTAGTGGTTCTCAACCCCAGGTGTCCATTGGAACCTCGCTGAGGCCTCCAGTGGGTCCTGGGATTGGAGTGGAAGGGAGGAAGTTTTCGAGGGTGGTCTTATGGGCCAGGCTTGGAAGAGCCTGGCAGTGCTTCCCTCCCACCCTATCTCTTCAGCCAGACTCCAGCAAACACCACCTCTGGGTATGAGGGGGACTGAAAAACGTGTCCAGCCTGTAGCCAAGAGGAAAACCAACCAATCGCTGCCACCATGGATGATCTTAATGCAACAATTAAGTTCAAAAACTGCTTTCCTGGAGAAAAAGCCAAAGAGAATTTTGAAATTTCAAAAACTGCAAAAAAAGAAAGAAGCACATGAAACAATATCTGATGGTGGAAGAGGAGCTCATGGGTTACAGCACTATCACAGACGCCCATTCCACATCCCAGATAAAGTGTCACAGACTCCAACACACCCTTCAAAGTCCTACAGCGATGGTCCAGGTCTCCCCGCCCCCACCCAGCACACTCTGGCTTATGGTGTGCCTGCCTGTCTCCTCCATCAAACTGTAGGCAAGGATTGCAAAGCATCATCCCTGAATCCCAAGCACCTGGCACGGTGCTTGGGACAGGGTGAACATGGCATTGGGTGAGTGTGGCAACATAGGAGATATTTGGAGGAGACGAAAATGAGAGATGGAGGAGCCAAATCCGCTGGTTAAGGGCACAGATTCTGCCTATCAGTAGCTGGGGGACCTTGAACAGGTTTCTTAACCCCTCAGTGGCTTATTTGTAAAATAGGGCTCATAATGGCAACTGCCTCGAACACTTGTGCTGAGTATGAAGTGAGTACATATATCCAAATGTGCTTATAAGAGTATCTGACTCATAGTTAAGTCCCGGGTAAATATTGTTGCTATTTTTGTTAGTAAGACAATAAGAAATCCCACAACTGAAAGGATGTGAGGGCAGAAATGAGCAATCACAACAAGGAACTTGTTTGCACACAGAACGGGGGATGAGGAGGAGTTTGATGGAGACAGAAAAGTTTCCCCACATACCATGGCTAGGAAACTTCAAAGCCAGTAAACATCAGAGGGTGACATTTAACTTTTTACAGAGTAAATGGAACATCTCCGTTCTAGCCCCAAGCTGGCTGGGGCAGGAAATGGGTCAGCCAGAGCTGAACGGTTGACACAGATGACTTGAGGAGTCCCACGGTGTCAAGTGGAGGCTGATGTTTTGAAGGGGGTATGAGGGGGTTGTGTGTGTGGGAGAGAATGATACACCTGGGGTATCTGAGATCTACCAGATAATATCTGACACTCATGGCAGGCAACAGAGAAGTTTTATTGCATTACAATTTCCATAATTCAGAAGTTATATTACAGAAGCTGCATGATAAGATTTCAAAGATTTGGAGGAGACGTGAAGATACAGTAGGGAAAAAGCCCTGCCTGGTAAGACTAGGAGGAAGATAATGCCATGACTTTCAGCTTAGTCATTCAAGGTTTAGGTTTATTTCTCATGAAAATGGAACACAGACCACTTCTGACAACATCAAGACGGGGTGTTTGATTTGTGGATTACCTGGACCCTGCTGACTCTTTCCATTCATTAACTCCCTCTCAGAAAATTATCAAGAGATGGAAAACATGATGAGATGCCAGCTAATCAAATCTGATAAAAGTGAAGGGAATATTTTGAGCCTGCCTTTCAGAAGAGTCTGGGTGATTGGGACTCCAAGATCCCTCCTGTTGTTAAGACCCTACAATTCAAATCCTGGAGATGGAGCTGTGTTTCCCCCCACCACCAAAGGAAAGTAGGAGCTGTGTCCACCCCCCGTAGGAAAGTGGGAGCTGTGTTCCCCTGCTGAGGAAAAGTGGGAGCTGTGCCCCCCTGTGAGGAAAGTGGGAGCTGTGTCCCCCCTGTGAGGAAAGTGGGAGCTGTGTTCCCCCGTGAGGAAAGTAGGAGCTGTGTTCCCCCACTGAGGAAAAGTGGGAGCTGTGTCCCCCCCAAAGGAAAGTGGGAGCTGTGTCCCCTTGTGAGGAAAGTGCGAGCTGTGTCCCCACTGTGAGGAAAGTGGGAGCTGTGATCCCCCCTGTGAGGAAAGTGGGAGCTGTGTCCCTCCTGTGAGGAAAGTGGGAGCTGTGTCCCCCACCAAAGGAAAGTGGGAGCTGTGTCCCCCCATGAGGTAAGTGTGAACTGTGTCCCCACTGTGAGGAAAGTGGGAGCTATGTTCCCCTGTGAGGAAAGTGGGAGCTATGTCCCCCCGTGAGGTAAGTGGGAGCTGTGTCCCCACTGTGAGGAAAGTGGGAGCTGTGTCCCCCCCCGAAGCAAAGTGGGAGCTGTGTCCCCTTGTGAGGAAAGTGCAAGCTGTGTCCCCACTGTGAGGAAAGTGGGAGCTGTGTTCCCCCCGTGAGGAAAGTGGGAGCTGTGTTCCTTCCACGAGGAAAGCGGGAGCTGTGTTCCCCCATGAGGAAAAGTGGGAGCTGTGCTCCCCTGTGAAGAAAGTGGGAGCTGTGTTCCTTCCACGAGGAAAGTGGGAGCTGTGTTTCCCCATGAGGAAAAGTGGGAGCTGTGTTTCCCCTGTGAGGAAAGTGGGAGCTGCGTTCCTCCCATGAGGAAAGTGGGAGCTGTGTTCATCCCCTGAGGAAAAGTGGGTACCAAGTACTTAGCTGGCTTCCTTGGAGGCAAGTCTGACCCTTTGTGAGGTGTGTGTGACCAGAGCTGGAAGACTAATCCACAAGTAAAGAATGTTCCACCAGTTCTCTCCTACCTCCTGGCCAATGCCTACAAGTCTATAGTCAGATAATCAGTTATTGTCTGAAGGCTTTAACTACCATTACAGCACAAATTCCTGGGGATGATTTTGGCCTCTTGTGATTGAAATTTACCTTAAAAAATCGAGGGCTCTGGGGAGAGGAGCTGAGAATATGGTTGGAGGTAAGTTGGAGACAGGAGAATGGACACCTTGGAGAGGAGCGAAAGGGAAACCAGAATTGCCCCAGTCCGCCCTCACATCTCTACTCTGTTTAAATTCCTCCTAACTCTCTACTGCCTGAAAATGAAATCCACACTTCCCAACGTGACCTTAACTCCCCTGTGAGCTCCACCTCATTCTTTCCCACCTCCAGTTCACCTCTCTGAATCTGCAGTGGTCTATTTGCAGTTCCTTGAACACAGCAAGCTCTTCCCCATTCCCTTGCTGTGTATTGTGGCCTCTGCCTGGAAAATTCTTCTGATTCCCTGAGACACAACTCACTCCTCCCTGGTTTACCCTTATTCTGCAAGGAGGGGGCATTTTCCCCACCAGAAGGGATCTTGCTGTTTTGGTAGCCTGGGCACACGGGAACCCAGCATCTGCAGTTACCACTCAAGCGGTTGTTGAATGAATAAACTTGTTTCAAGGTTTTGTTGGGCAAGTCCCATAGCTTGGTTCCCAGTAGGATCGGGCTTGGTGAGTGGGTTGAGTTTCTAAAAAAGTCTCCCTCCCAGGTTGCGATTTTGGTGAAACTGTCTTTGTGGGGACGAATGAATGTGTTCACCACTCTTGATTCACGTCTCCAATACCCAGCTGTGGACAGTGGGGGCTGTGCCCCAGAAGACAGCCTCATCCTACACTCACCTTTCATCTCCTCCAGCCAGAGAAATAGTGGGGTGCCATCTCGTTGGAAACCCTAAAAAATGGGGCTCCTAAGGATGGTCAGGATCTCTGTGTTAAAGATGATCAAATATCCTTGACTAATGCCTCTGTTGTTATATTGAGAATTCTATAGTTAGATTCTGAGCATTAAGAGTGAAATGAGATTAAGAAAGCTACCGAACTCACATAGAAAGTGATTTTCCTCGCCTGGCACCCAGAAGCACTTTCTGCAGTGTGAACCCTTGAAGGCAGAAAATGGGGCTGCCATGCCAGGGTAGAGAAGCTAGTAACACTTATGTGAGATGTGTACCAAGTAGGTACCAAGTAGGACTGAGTCTCATTAAGAGAATCTACAATATATTCACCTCTTTTTTGGCTACTCTGGGTACCAGAATTTTTATAATTTAAAAAATTTCATATGTATATTTGTATATAGCCACCATTAAATGCTATTCTTGTATTTATATGTATGTGGGCTTCCCTGGTGGCTCAGTGGTAAAGAATCTGCCTGCAACATAGGAGATCTGGATTCGATCCCTGGGTTGGAAGATCCCCTGTGAAGGAATAGCTACCCACTCCATTATTCTTGCCTGGGAGACCCCATGGACAGAGGAGCCTGGGGGCTATAATCCATGGGGTTACAAAAGAACTGGACATGACTTAGTGACTAAACAACAACATATATATGTATATATTTGTATATGTATCTTATTTGTGTGTGTATATATGTATACATAAAATATATAAAAGGATTTACCAGTGGTTATTTCTGACAGGTGGGGAGTACAGGTACTTTAAAAAAAAATCTTGGCTGGATTTTCTAAAGCTTCCTAAATGAACATGATTTACTTTTGGAAGAAGAAAAAAAAGCAATGAAAATAATTTTCTAAAAAGAATATACTCTCATTAAAGAGAAAAAATGGAAAATATAGTAGCATTACAAATGAGGAAAAATTCCTGAAATTGACTATTATTCATAATTTCGGGTTTGTTACATTATCTTTTTAAATAAGTAAGATATTTTGTCTTATTTAGCATAGTTATAATCACACTGTATGCAGAATATTTTTGCCTTGCCTTTTTAAACTTCATTATAATCACTTTTCCTGTTGTTACTTAATCTCAGTAACATTATTTTAACTTGAGAATAATGTTCTGACCATTGAGATGTTACACTTCGTTTCTCATTAGGGGACACATACATTGTTTACAGTGTTTCTTGGTTACAAGCTGCTCTTAGCATGCCATGCCATGGGATTTAGATTTCACTAAATCTATGCAATGGGAGGCCAATGACAGATTTTTTTTTCTTGTATACACATATGCTTTTTAAAATTGAGGTATAGTTAATTTACAAAGTTATGTTAGTTTCAAGTGTACAGCAAACTAATTCAGTTATAAATACACACACATATATATTCTTATTCGGAATATATTCTTTTTCATTTAGGTTACTACAGAATATTGAGTATACTAATAGTTCCCTGTGCTATACAGTACGTCTTCGTTGTTTACTTATTTTCTGTGTAGTAGTGTATGTATGTTAATCCAAAACCCCTAGTTTATCTCTCTTCACCTAACCTCCACACTAGTTTTTAAGCAGATGAGTGACAATCCTGTTTCCATTTCAAGAAAGAAGCTCTGATTGACTCACCTACAGGGTAAAGCTAATGGCAGGCAGAAGCCAGGACTGACATGGAAACCACCCTCACCTCCCATTTCACAGAAACCTAAACCCACAGTTCCATTCTTGCCTTCACTTTACACAGGGTTGTAAAAATTTTGAGCACTATGGAAATTTTTAGGAATTCAACATTCCCATTTTACAGATGATCAAGAAACACTCAGAGTTTGTGACTTCTCTGAGGTTGCATGAAGATCTAGTGGAAAACTGACTAGAATGCAAAACTTCTAATTTTAGTCTCATGTCCTTCTCTACAGCAGACGGTAGCAAATAAGATACCTTAAATGCCCTTTGGAGATCTGGAACTGGTTGAAGTTGAAGAGGGGTTTATAATTACATAGAGAAAACAGGGTTCCTTGATGACAGTGGTGGCAATGTCACTGATGATGGTGACAATTCTTTACAAGGAACAAAATGCTTCTGCAACTGTGAACTCATTGACTCTTCAAAATAACTCAAATAATGGTGTCTGATTTACTCCCAAGGTGGGCATTGTGTGAGACATTTTATTGTTATAAATATATAAGATGTTATTTCATTCAGTTGACACCATAGCCCTGAGATTGGTACTGTTCATCCCATTTTATGGATGGGGAAACTGTGGCTAACAGAAATGAATGAGAAAGCTGGAATTAGAACTCAGTTCTTCTAACTGTGAGTTTTATCAGGATTTTTTTTCCAGGATTAACCATTCAGATGATACTTTCCTCTGGCAGGTAATTTGCTCAAACTATTGAAGGGCATGGCTGAAAATAAGGGAGGAAGGCCAGGCCAGGCCAGGCCTGACTGGCCAGGCCAAATGCATGCCTATTGAATATGGGCTGGCTACTCCATCCAAAGATGACACCCCGTCCTCAGACTATACAAGACAGAATATACAAAACAAAGAGTTTTATCCAAATTTGAGTTTTACACAGCACCTTATCCAAATCTGACTGGCCATAGCTACAGATCACCAATAGGCATTGGACTATTTTGTAACCAATAAGAATGCCACCTCCAAACTCAAAGGGCCATACTACATGGTGGGAACACGAGCTGCAAGGGAACAGAACTGTTTTTCAACAATGAAATCCTCTAAAAATTGATCACTTCTTACAGGCTCCTTTATCAGCCTAAACCTAAACAGTTGCTGCTACAGGCAACAGTTAAGAGTCTGGGGTCAATGAACCTGCCCACTGCAGATACATTCTGGAAATGTGATGGTAAAATTCATTATTGGGTTATTTCAATGTGAAATTATTTGAAACAAGTTATATCTGGTTCAGGTATATAAAAGCAGCCCCAGTGTTACCATTCATGATTGATTTCTGGGGAAAATGCAGGGCATCAAGAGAAGCGATGTCACACTTGTCTTTATTTCCTGATACAAACAAAACACACCTTTAATAGCCTGTGTCTACTGTGCTGGAGATGTTTACCCTTCTACAACTTAGGGAGATAGAAGGGAAAGTGTGATGACTGCCCAAAGCACTGAAAGTGAGGAAATGTAGCTCCTTCTTTAAAACACAAACAAACAAAACTCATCTTTATCCAATGAAGGAGAAAACCAAGGATCACCTGGAACACTTTTCTGTACAGGATTTCAATTCTGTCCTTATTACAAATGAGTTTCTCCACATCACAGCTTTTGCTAGCCACGTGGTAATGGGTTTTCTCTTCCCCAGCCCACCCCCAGATAGCAGCCAGAGCTCTCTACTCAAATGTCATCTTCCTAGTTCTCTATCTAAAATCCCACGAAATCTCTAACGTCAAAAATCATTATCTAAAATCCCTCAGTGCTCCCTATTCATCCTTTCTGCTTTTTACCCTCTTTAGCATTTATTACTATTTAACACACTCTGTATTTTACTCATCTATTTTGTGATTATTGTCTTCCCCACTAAAATGTAAGCTCCATAAGAGAAGGGATTTTTTTCTTTTTTGTTTGTTTTCTTTTGTTTTCTCAAACAAGACAGTGTCTAGCACATAGTTGGCCCTCAAGACATATCTGCTGAACAGACGAATGAAGGAATGAATCCATTTCTTCAACAAAGTTATTGAGAAACTCCTAAGAGCTGTGACGACGAAATGATGAACAAAAATGTTTCTTATTCGGCCTCTGCCATCTGCTAGGGCCCTGGCTAAGTGCTTTTCACGTCTAAGGTAGAAAACCCAGAATGTTGTCTTGAAAGATGGCTATAAGTTGTAGCCCTTGCTCTAGGGCGTGAGGGCAGAACCCCTGCTAGGAAGGAAAGGAGTGGCCCTTTGACAAAGGGGAAGGAAAATGGGTTGAGGAGACTCTTCATCCCTGAGGCAAAATCATAACTATGATTTCTCCGTAGGCTGTTTTGGGTCATTTTTGTGAAGAGATTTTCAGTTTTCCTTGACAAATGTTTGAGCTGAGCTGAATGCAGGGAACAGGGGGAATTCTAGACTTAAGAGCGGAAGCAGATTTGAGAAGGAACTCAGCTCTGAGGGAAGAGACCCCAGAATCATGGCAGCCAGCTGGTACCTGAGGCAAGAGACCATCAGTGAAGGGGTCCTTTCAATGGGGCACAACAGATAAGCTTACAGTCATGCTTGAGATCTAATTTCAAGTTGCCCCAGAAATATCATCAGTCCTTCAGCAAATCAGTTGCATAAGACTATGTAGGGAGTACATACTATACAGCCATTCTGGGTATTACACTTTTATAATATCAGTAAATAGCCTTCTCCTGAGCCGTCCTCCCACTTCCCACCACCACTGCCCTGAGCACTCTGGCTCCCAGCCCCAGGACTCTTTCACCTCCCCAGTGATCCAGACACTAGCAGACTCTGCTGGACATGGCTGGGGTCCCTCAGGACTGACTGGCTATTCCCTGGGCCAGGGAACCTGTTCAGTGTCTAGACCCTCATCCCTGCCTCCACACACACCAGCTCAGTTTTAGAGGCGAGTTAGGGAATAAAGGAGGGGGCTGTGCCCACACTTGGGTTGAAGCAGAGCAGAGAGTAGCAGCATGGAAAAGAGTGAGGGGACAGCCACTGACGGAAAAACAAAAGGCACCATGGGGTAGGAGGTTGGGGGCGGGGGTGGTGGTGAGTGACACACAGCACCAGGGTGTGCAACCCCCTCCAGAAATACCCAGAGGGCATGGGTTTCCTGTGGAGCAAAGATTCTGGCTATTAAATTTGGGTATAAAAAAAAGGGAGCTCACGAAGATCCAGAAATGTGAGGATACTGAGATTATGTATCAGACAGAACATGTTAGTTTCAACTTCCTGTCAAAGAATAGTTGGTGCCAGCAAAGAACAGGCTGAAGGAAAACAGCATAATCCATCCTGTATTTAATCAGGGGGTATGCATGGCCCTGGCAGGCTCCACTATGCCAGTTTCAAATGTGATGCATTCCCCAGTCATGAGTTTCCTGAAGAGGAACACTAGCACCTGCTGTTTGTTAGACTCTCTGCTCAGCTCCAGCAACCATCTTTTCTCTTAAGATCAGGAAAATTAATGGGAAATATGAGCAGAAATACAGCTCAGAAAGCCCAAGCAGGACTTCCCTGATGGCTCAGTGCTTAAGAATCTGCCTGCCAATGCAGGGCATGTGGGTTCAATCTCTGGTCCAGGAAGATCCCACGTGCCTTGGGGCAACTAAGCCCATGGACCACCACTGCTAAAGCCCACATACCCTAGAGCCCATGCCCCATGACAAGAGAAGCCACCACAATGAGAAGCCCGGGCCCCACAGGGAAGAGAAGCTCTCACTTGCTGCAACTAGAGAAAGCTTGCATGCAGTAGCAAAGGCTTAGCGCAGCCAAAAATTCATTCATTCATTCATTTAAAAAAAAGAAGCCCAAGCAAATGTTTTGGGGGTGGAAGGAGAGGATAATTTTCTCCTGTCTTCAGCACATCACAGTTTATAAGCTTTTGGCCCTGGATCTCTCTCTCCTCCTTTGTCCTCAATGTTGGATCTTTCCTTTACTGCTCATACAAGCATCTTCACCCTATTGCTAAGTCTTGCATTCACTTGCTGACAACACAGTTGGCCCCATGCCGGGCACTGGGGAAAGACTCTGCCCGGGGCTTGCGGAAGGCACACAAATGGGCTGTATCTCATTGCAGAAAAGCCAGCTTCGCCCCAGGAAGCCAGAAAGTAAAAAAATGGCAATTCACCCTGATAGCTAGCCCTCAAGAGAAAGAACAATCAAAAAGCCTGTGAGGAAAAAGGGGGTGGTCCCTTTGTCCCCCTTGCTCTATAGGACGAGAAACACTTTGAAGAAAACATCTATGAGACCCAAGAAGTATGTCCACCATGTCTTGCAATATTCACTCTGAACATTCCAGAGAAAAATATCTTTGATGCCTCTTGGACCTTCTCACATACAACTCTCCTCTCCCTCCACTCTGGCCGCAATGACCTCCCCATGGTTCCTGGGGAACCACAGTACTCCTACCCCAGAGCTCTGCCTCCTGCTCGCTCTGTCTAAAACACTCTAGATGTCTATGTGACACCCTCTCTCACTTTCCTCATGTCCCCACTCAGATATCACCTTCTCAGGGGCCCTCCAGGATGACTATAACAGAAATACCATATGCCTCTAGTCACCCTCTTTACCCTTACCCAGCCTTATTTTTCTTTCTAGCACTTTCCCCACCAGACATATCTGACATCTGTTTAATTTCTGTCTCTCCCCATTAGCATGTGAGCTCTAGATATAAGGCACCTGTCTGTTTTGTTTGTGGCCGAGATTTTGGTACCCAGAAAAGAACTTGACACAAAACAGACACCCAATAAGTACAGTTGAATGAACAACTGAATGTCCCTCCAACTCTTTTACCACTGAATAGTGTTTTCTTACTAACTTTCTTCCAAGAAATATTAGAAATTCTTGTTATATCACTGAAACCCTGTCTGAACATCTAAAGAGCAGAAACTAACTGATATGCCCTCACTCACGTGTTCTAATTCCAGCCATGGGAACTTTTAGGAGAACCTTGCTTAGCTTTATCTGAGGTCAAAGCAAAATCTGCTTCAGTTTTTCTAGCCCCCGGCACCCAGGGGACAGGAGTGCCTGGGCTGGGAATTGCTACTTCACCCATTCAGCTATAGCACCTCTTCCCAATAAAGGAGCACACTGTGTGTATATACCCATCGATATCCCATTCAGACTGCACAAGTACTGGACCAAAGACTATCCCATTTGACCTTTCCATATCAAACACATATTTTTCAGGCACCTACTAGATGCCAGCAACATAGCCATAAACAACATAGCTGTGAAGCTTACGTTGTATAAATTGGACGGTGAATGCTTGTTATCTTGAGTTAAAAATGACCTAGAAATCTAGAATCTTCAAAGACTTGAACCCATGCTAAAACATTTCATTCTCAAGGTTCTGGAAATGGATAGTGCTGGTGGTTACACAGCATAGTGAATGTACTGCCTGCTACTAATTGTGCACTTGAAAATGGTTACCTGTATCTTACCACAAAAAACTTTTTTTTTCATTTTCTTTCCAAAGGTATGCCTTCAACATGTGTTTTGTGGTTCATGAACCTGTATTCCTTTACTTAAATTTCTTTGATGAGGTAGAAAAGGAGTAACACAAAGGGTACTGGGCAGCTCACAGAATTCTCAGGAGGACTAAAGATGTTCCTGAGAGGGGTCAGTCACAGCCATGCTGCAGAGCTGTGCTGTGCCATGGCCACCAGGCCCTGGTGCTCTGGTTTACAATGTTGGTCCTTAGACTGGAAACTCACTTTACCACCACTGCCACTGCCTTCAGCACCAGCAGCATTTGTGCATCAAAAACGTGACCTTTCAGCCACTGCCACTGCCAAAAATCCCCTCTACCATCTTTACCAGAAAATCAGTTCTAGGTGGCGCTGGCATTCCTACATTGTCTACTTTCAAAGAGAAGTTTCAGGCCAGTTTGGTGTCTGATTGGTGAAGATCAGGTCACATGCCTGTGCTTTAGCTGCAAGGGAGTCTGGGAAAATGTACTACTCTAGGAGTCAGGGCTCAAGAGGCAGGACCTTCTCCAAACACGGGTTGAGTTTCCAGTAAGGGCTGTGCGTGCAGCCAGGAAACATGGCAAGTGTTCCCTATGGATAGACTCCTATTTTGCACTTCTTGTTTCCTCTTAGCCACATTTTCCCCTCTCCAAAGCTTCACTTGTACTTTGCTTCTTCAGACCCCTGTAGAGAGATGCTAGAATAGTCTGGAGCTTCACCCAAATGTTCTGAGTTCAGCCCACAAGGGTCTTGGGCTGACTGTAGGCTGGAAGAGAATTACTGGAAGAGAATTAGAATATAGAGAGGCCTCTCTGCAAGCCAGATTCCCAAGGTGCTTAGACTCCAGTCCAAGTTCAAAAATTGGGGACCAACTGTAGAATGTAGTAGATACACAGAGGTAGAATGAACTAGATGACAATTCATACCCTGGAAAAATATTATCAACCTAACAGTTTATCATTAAGTAACTCTTAAGTTATTCATTCATCAACTCAACATTTCACATATATTTATTATGCAACGTCTGTGCTCAGTGGGCCAGGCTCTGGTATAGGTGCTGGGGATTCAGCAGTTAACAACAGAGACAGAATTTACTGCCCTTATGTACATTCTAGTGGGGGAAGATTGGCAATAGGGGAATTAAAATATAATGCATTAGACAATGGTAAGTGCCAGTAAAGAAAACTAAGCAGGAAAGAGGGTATATTAGTCTGCTGGGTCCTACTGTGTGGCTTAAAACATAAAAATATTTTTACTCACAGTTCTGGAAACCAGACCTCCAAGATTAAGGTGTTGGCACATTAATTTCCTCTGAGGCTTCTCTTCTTGGCTTGTAGATGTCCCTCTTCCCCATGTGTCTTCGTGTGGTCTCCCCTCTAGTGCCTGTGTCCCAAACTCCACTTCTTTTTTTAAGGGTTGTTTTTAAGTGGACCATTTCTAAAATTTTTATTGAATTTGTTACAGCATTGCTTTTATTTTATGCTTTTTTATTTTCTTGGCCATGAGGCCTGTGGGATACTAGCTCCCCAACCAGGGATTGAATCTGCAGCCCCTGCATTCAAAGAGAAAGTCTTAACCACTGCACCACCAGGGACGTCCCTCCACTTCTAATAAGGATACAGTTATATTGGAGTAGGTTCCCTATAACCTCGTGTGTTCATGTGTGCTAAGTTGCTTCAGTCATGTCCAGCTCTGTGTGACCCTATGGACAGTAGCCTGCCAGGCTCCTCTGTCCATGGGAATTCTCCAAACAAGAATACTGGAGCAGGTTGCCATGCTCTTCTCCAGGGGATCTTCCCAACCCAGGTATCGAACCCAAGTATCTTGCATCTCCTGCACTGGCAGGCCGGTTTTTTACCACAGGCACCACCTAGGAAGCATTATATAATCTCATTTTACCTTAATTATCTCTTTACAGGCTCTGCCTACAAATACAGTCACATTCCAAGGTACTGAGACTTAGGACTTCACCATATGAATTTGTGGGGAACACAATTCAGCCTATTACAGAGGGAGAATATTGGATATTGCAATTCTATTTAATTTGTTTTAATAATGTTTATTTTAGAGTTTTTCTTAAAGTCCTTATTATGATTTCTAAGCATAGTCAAAAGTAGAAAACACACACACACAACACAATCATGTGTTAATCACCAGCTTCAGCAGTAATACCATCATCGAATTTAGTAAAATTAACATTAATTCCTCAATAGCACCTGATGCCAGGCCATATTTAACTTTTCTCAACTATTGAAATTATTTTTTATAGTTGTTTTCTCAAAGAAGGATCCAAACAGTCCATTCACTGAGTGTGGTGGTTACATCTCTCAAGTGTTCTTCAAATCTCCCTTAATTTAGAAGTCACTCCTGTGCATTTCCTCATAAGTGACTAACTTGTTGAAGAAACCAAATCAGCTTCCCTGGGATGTTTGACATCCTAACTTTCACTGATTCCTTTGTTATGATGCTGTCTAACATGTCTGTCTCCTCACTTTATTCTCTATAGGCTAGAAGTTAGAATTGGGGTTTCTCAGGTGGCTCAGTGGTAAAGATTCCACCTGCCAATGCAGGAGATGCGAGTTCAATCCCTGGGTCAGGAAGGTCCCCTGGAGAAAGAAGTGGCAACCCACTCCAGTATTCTTGCCTGGGAAATCCCATGGACAGTGGAACCTGGTGGGCTATAGTCCATGGAGTCGCAGATTTGGACATGACTTAGTAACTGAACAACAACAGAAGTTAAAATTAATTCCTGGACTTGACCCAAGTTCAACTTTATTGATGATCCTATTTACTTCATTTTATGGAAGGACTGATGCTGAAGCTCAAGCTCTAATACTTTGGCCATCTGATTCTAAGAGCTCACTCACTGGAAAAGACTCTGATGTTGAGAAAGATTGAAGGTAAGAGGGAAAGGGGGCACCAGAGGATGAGATGGTTAGATACCATCACCAATTCAATGGGCATGAATTTGAGCAAACTCCAGGAGATGGTGAAGAACAGAGGAACCTGGCATGCTGCAGTCGATGGGGTCACAAAGAGTTGGACATGACTTAGCAGCTGAACAACAACAGCAACAGCTCCTACCTGGAGGTTGCATTTTTAGTAATGCCAAGATTGTTCAGTGACTTTGGCTGGTAATAGCCTGCATGCTCTATTGCAAAGCTCCTCATTAACGTCCACTTTAACCTCAATTGATGGTCATCACTTGTTTCAGGTTTTCATTAGGGTCTGCAAAATGGCCATTTTCTGGGTCATTTCCTTCATAATTCAATTCTTTTGTAATATCAACATAGAAGAACCTTCCTTCATCCATCTAAGCTATTGGTTACTCTGAAATTTGGTTCATACTGAAAAGACAAGACAAATTCTGGGGATCTGGAACATTCCATGAAATCAATATTTTCATTGATTTACATTTTGAATGCACTAAAAGAGCTTAATTTTGAAAGGATATCTACACCAAATCTTTGAAAAAATAAGCAGATAATTCAGTTCAGTTCAGTTCAGACGTTCAGTCGTGTCTGACTCTTTGCGACCCCATGAATCACAGCACGCCAGGCCTCCCTGTCCATCACCATCTCCCGGAGTTCACTCAGACTCACATCCATCAAGTCGGTAATGGCATCCAGCCATCTCATCCTCTGTCATCCCCTTCTCCTTCCCCCAATCCCTCCCAGCATCAGAGTCTTTTCAAATGAGTCAACTCTTCGCATGAGGTGGCCAAAGTACTGGAGTTTCAGCTTTAGCATCAGTCCTTCCAAAGAACACCCAGGACTGATCTCCTTCAGAATGGACTGGTTGGATCATCTTGCAGTCCAAGGGACTCTCAAGAGTCTTCTCCAACACCACAGTTCAAGAGCATCAGTTCTTCGGCACTCAGCCTTCTTCACAGTCCAACTCTCACATCCATACATGACCACTGGAAAAACCATAGCCTTCACTAGACGGACCTTTGTTGGCAAAGTCTCTGCTTTTGAATATGCTATTTAGGTTGGTCATAACTTTTCTTCCAAAGAGTAAGCGTCTTTTAATTTCATGGCTGCAGTCACCATCTGCAGTGATTTTGGAATCCCCCAAAATAAAGTCTGCCACTGTTTCCACTATTTTCTCATCTATTTGCCATGAAGTGATGGGACCAGATGCCATGATTTTAGTTTTCTGAATGTTGAGCTTTAAGCCAACTTTTTCACTCTCCTCTTTCACTTTCATCAAGAGGCTTTTTATTTCCTCTTCACTTTCTTCCATAAGGGTGGTGTCATCTGCATATCTGAGGTTATTGATATTTCTCCCAGCAATCTTGATTCCAGCTTGTGCTTCTTCCAGCCCAGCGTTTATTATGATGTACTCTTTCAGTTCAGTTCAGTTTAGTATTCCCCAAATGTCAACCTGGAAAATTTGAATATACGGAATAGGTTTCCCATAAGTGAAGCAGAGTTTTTAAGCAAGAAGACCCTGGAGAAATACTGACCAATATACCAATTGAATGACCAATAGATAATCTAATATAGACATAAGACAAAGGATAGCCAACATATCCAAAAAGGTGACAACACAGTAGCAGTAATTATGTGGTGGGCACCATGCTAAGTGCTCTACACACACGAACATGTTGAAGTCTCATCACAACCTTCTGAGCTAGATACTCTTATTATCCTCCATTCCACAGATGAGGAAACTAAGGTAAAGAAGGTAAGGTTAGTTACCCAAGGTCACACAGCTAGTAACCAGAGGAGCCAGGAGTTAAGCCCATGCAGTGTGTTTGCTGGTAAGCACACTACACCACACAGCACAGATGGCCAAAGCTGATGGTTATGGTTATGTGTAACTCCCAGAAAGTTAACCACAACTAACATTCTCTACTGTTCCGACAGAAGCTTCAAAGCCATCCTAGTCTAATTATTTTTAAAACACAAAAATCAGTAGAACATATTTACTCTGATCAGTGAAGAACTCATGGTAACATGTTACAATGGTCATGAGAGACTGATGGAGACTGATTTATAGAAACTCAGGGAAGATGGTCCCTGGAGTAGGAAATGGCAACCCACTCCAGTATTATTGCCTGGAAAATCCCATGAACAGAGGAACCTAGCAGGCTCACAACAGTCAGCCACGACTAAGTACGCACGCACGTATGCACACAGGTTAAGATGGTTACTTCTTACACAGGCAAGATGGTTACTTCTGATGGTTCATTGTTGTTGTTCAGTCACCCAGTCATGTCTGACTCTTTGTGACCCCGTGGACTGCAGCATGCCAGGCGTCCCTGTCTCTCACCATCTCCTGAAGTTTGCCCAAGTTCATGTCCATTGCATTGGTGATGCCATCCAGTCATCTCATCCTCTGAAGCCCTCTTCTCCTTCTGCCCTCAATCTTTCCCATGACTGAAAAATTGACTTTCCAATAAGTCAGCTGTTTCCATCAGATGACCAAAATACTGGAGTTTCAGCTTCAGCATCAGTCCTTCCAGTGATGGTTGCTTATTACTAATAATAGCTATTATTCATATAAGGCTGGATGCTAATCTAAGCTCTTTAAACATACTAACTCCCCTATCTATAAGGGCCTCCCCACTCCCCAGTGAACCCCAGGCTAGATACCCATATACCTATATCCTTGAGAATGCCCCCAGGAGATTCTGAGGGTCTGTCAGGAAAGCAATGTTTATCCAGTTTCTTGAAGGACCTGTGAGCCAGGCCTGCCTGGGAGACATCAGTTCTGGAGTGAGTGAGGTGGCCTCCAGGAAGGAGAGAATGTCCCCCCACTCCCCAAGCAGCATGTCCACCTCCTCCCTGCCCAGGATGGCACTCTTTGATTGATGCTAGGAGGCTTCCAAACGGCCACGTGCACCCGGCTCCCTGCTCTGTGGCATTAATCAAAGAACACAAAATCCTGGTGGCAGAGCTGACAGGCTTGCCTTATTCTGACTTGACGTGTTCACGTCTTTGTCAACCTGTCTTTCTCTATTTAGCAATCATTGTGGCTCCAGCCTTCCTCCTAATACCGGTAAACATTCATCAGTGACTCAAACCAGGTATTGGTTGCTACCCAAACGGCCCCTTACGCAGGTTCTCTTGTGATCCCTGAGTCATCATCTCCACCTGAGGGGGGCCCCCCTTCTCCTGGCTTCTGGCCAAGGCTGCTCTTAGCCTGTGCTAATTGGCACCCTCCACCCCTATCTCCTCTGCTCTCCCGCCCACTCAGGCAGGCTGGGATTGAGAGGAAGAGTTCAAGAGCTGTGAAAAACGAGCAAAGCTCGGGAAACAGGAGAAACTGCAAACTGGGAGCCCTTCACATCACTTTTAGGGCGGCCCCTATTATGAGAGCCATAAAGAAATAGCAATTTATGCATTTAGAAGCAATCGACCCTTTCATCTGGAGTGGCTGTTGAATGCAAAGCACACTCCATGGCGGAGGAGGCTGGGGCCCCAGCTGCCAGAGCACGCCTTGCTGCCGCCAAGAAAGAGCTCTTTGCTGAGCCGCTGCTCATAAAGCAGCTGGAGGCGGAGTGATGGAGCAGAAAATCGCCTGGTGAAGGCGAGATTTCATTTTCTGCTTTTGTGTCTCATGAATGTTCTCTTCCAGGGGGCTTGCTCCAGGGCCCAGTCATAGAAGGCAGGAAGGAATGCTGGCTGGAGCCAGCCTCAATGATAGCCTGACTGTGCGATGGACAAAGAGGAACAAACAGAGACATTGACGGCAGCACTCGGTCGCTGGGATCATTGCCAGGGATGAGACTGGAGATTTGCTGTCCTCAGAAAAAAAAAAAAAAAAAAAACACCTTTATCAACATAAGGGCCACAGGAGGCCACTTCCATCTCCTTGGTGTGGTTGCTTCTGAACCAGCTAGATTCTGGCTAGTCCAGCATGATTCAAGACCACGTTAGTGTCCTAATCGCCCATGAGCTTATTAGAAAGGCAGACAGTTGGGTCCCACCCAGAGCTACTGGGAAGCCTGGCATGCTGGAGTTCGTAAGGTCTCAAAGGGTCAGACACGACCTAGCGACTCTTCAGTCAACAAAGAGCTGCTGACTCTTCTGTATTTCAACAAGACCCCTTGCTGATGCTCCTACACACCCTGGCTGGGGGGACAACATGAGCTCTTTGTTGTGAGGGGCGAGAGGTGAGGGAGGACGGAGAGAGCTGAGCTGTGATGCTCAGACACTTTCCTTTGCGGGTTGGTGAGGAGAAAGTGGCCTGTGAGTAACAAGGCAGCCCATCCTGCCCACGGGAAATTCGCTAAAGCCTGACTTTCAGCAGTGAGTCACTGTCACTCTCCTTCTAAGTTTTACCCGGTTCCTCTCCTCTCCAGCGAGGCGAGATAACAGAGCGAATGGCCCAAGTCCTTTATTCATGCAAAACTCTTTTGCCTGTTGGAAACCATATTCTTAAAACTTTCATAAAGGCCCCGACTGCACCCAGCTGAGGATGGCCTTGCCAGTTCAAGACCCTCGCCACCAGCCACCATCTTTCTAAGCACAGGCCTCATCCTCAGCCAGCTGAGATTTAATGGGCACGTAGACCCGAACCACGGAGGAGGCTGCTGGCAAACTTCCATAGATGAGCCCCCTCCCCTTTTTATTTCCTCGTGTAGCCCCCCACCGAGGGCCAGGAGCGAAGAATTATATTACAAAATCTACTTTAAAGGAAAACCTCCCAAGTACTTCTTTAATCTTGCAACTATTTCAGGAATGTCTGTGCTGTCAAGCTGTGAGAAATGTCTGCCTCAGCACCCATCCACATCCTTTTGAAAATCCACCTCTGATGTGGTGAATGTGAAAACGAACATCCATGAAGGAGAAGCGGGGCTTTCCTTCTTGTAATGCAAACCAGAGAAGTACACACGTTTTTCTCTCCTTACACAGAACATGCTGCTGGCCTCAGTCCCTACCAGCCCTGCCGTGCCCTCCCTTTTCTGTTTGCTTCAAAGAGGCAGTCCGGATGGGAATGTTTATTCATTTGAGCAGAAGCGTGCCAGAGTTGCATTTGTTTTTAAAAAACATCGCTGACGAGAAAGGTATATGAACTTTATCTTTAAGCCAGCTGACCACACAGAAAGTTTGATTATTTTCAAATATGTATTAGGTATGTGAAGCTTCCCCCGTGGTTCAGTGGTGAAGAATCCGCTTGTAACTCAGGAGATGTGAGTTTGATCCCTGGGTTGAGAAGATCCCCTGGAGGAGGGCATGGCAACCCACTCCAGTATTGTTGCCTGGAGAATCCCCAACGACAGCGGAGCCTGGCGGGCTACAGTCCATGGGGTCGCAAAGAGCTGGACACGACTGAGGCGACTTAGCATGGATACAGTAGGTATGTGACAGTAACTGGACACTAATATCCTAGCATGAGACACGGAGGATCGCATGCTGTGCTATGCCCCCTCCAAAAGTCCAGCAAGTCCCTGCCATGCTGTCAGCACTCAGGTAACATCTGTGGCTGCAGAGGCAAAGGAGTGGGAGAAACAGAGCAGACACCAGGCATGTGTCTCCAGGGCTCGACCTGCTTCTCTCTGGGGGGCAATGTCAGGCATCCAAAAAGCTTAATATTAAATACAAATTGAGGATGAAAATGAAACAATAAAGATTTTGGGGAGAGTGAGCCATAATAACCATCAGTCCTCCCGGTCTGTAGAACCCCTTTGGAGTTGGGGCCCTGCCTTAGGCTGGGTTCCCTAGAATAGAGCATGAAACAGGGATTCTTGCACACGGGACTTACAGAGAGTACTCCCTGGACAAGGGGAAAGAGGGGAGCAGGAAGGGGTAGGGGCAGAACAGCTAGGAAAGATGTGACCTCCCCTGGAGAGAGCTCAGGAAGCACAAGTTATACCACCAAGCTGGCCCCACCTTGATGCAAGGGACCATCAATACACACTGTGGGGGGTGGTGGGTGAGAAGGAGAGGGTGGACCAGCCCTAAAGGGGATCTGGGTGGGGCACCAACAGCGTCCACTACATTCCCTTCAAGGTGCAGTTGGGCCCACCTGTCAGACCTCTGTAATAAATATGTAAGTTGATATTTGTGGCTACATGTATATTTCAGTTCAGTTCAGTCGCTCAGTCGTGTCCGACTCTGCAACCCTATAGACTGCAGCACACCAGCCTTCCCTGTCCATCATCAACTCTCAGAGCTTATTCAAACTCATGTCCATTGAGTCAGTGATGCCATCCAACCATCTCATCCTCTGTTGTCCCCTTCTCCTCCCACTTTCAATCTTTCCTAGTATCAGGGTCTTTTCCAGTGAGTCAATTCTTTGCATTAGGTGGCCAAAGTATTGGAGTTTCAGCTCCAGCATCAGTCCTTACAATGAATATTCAGGACTGACTTCCTTTAGGATGGACTGTTTTGATCTCCTTATAGTCCTTAAGGACTTTGATCTCCTTAAGTCTCAAGAGTCTTCTCCAACACTACAGTTCAAAAGTATCAATTCTTTGGTGCTCTGCCTTCTTTATGGTCCAACTGTCACATCCATACATGACCACTGGAAAAACCATAGCTTTGATATACTAATAGTTTCTTTATTGTTTCTGCTCCCACACACTGCAGTGTAAGTTCTGTAAGGACAGGCATGTTTCTCTCTTTTGAATGATGTCTTCCAAGAATGGGCTTCCCATGTGGCACTAGTAGTAAAGAACCTACCTGCCAATGCAGGAGACTTAAGGATATGAGTTTGATTCTAGGATCAGGTCGGTCCCCTGGAGAAGGGCATGGTAACCCACTCCAGTATTCTTGCCCGGAGAACCCCATGGACAGAGAAGCCTGGCAGGCTACAGCCTATAGGGTCACAAAGAGTCGGACATGACTGAAGTGACTTCACACAAACATCCCAAGAATAAGGCTTGACCTGTAGGAGGTACAGGGTGAATACATGGTAATGAAGGAATACTCTGAAGAGTGTATTCTGTTATTGCTCAGAGATTTTGCAGTGATTCTTAGGGTACAAAGCAACCAAATTCTGGCCTGCATGAATAAGCAAGAAACTATAACATATTAAGAGGTAGGGCCTTGTGATCCTTGGATTTCAGTGTGTTTAAGAACCACATAGGGTTCTGGTTAACAATGGGATTCTTGGTTCCTATCCCCAGAGATTCAGACTCAGTGGTTCTGGAAGCGACCCAAGAAAATGCACTTTAAAAATATATAACCATTGATTTTGTTGTAGGTGACCTGAGGCACGTACTTTGAGAAACACTGATGGAGTCTGAAACAGTGGCTCAGATAGTTATAAATAGCTTCCCAGACCACCCAGCTGATGAGCCACAGAGCTAGGGTTAGAGCTGGCTCTTCTCAGTCTCAGCGCCACGTGTTTTCCACTCACAGGCTCTCTTAATATATGTTTATAAGCTTTGCACGTACCTTGGTTACCATGGGAACACAAAAGCCTGATGAAATCCTACAACTATAGCTGGTTTTGAGGCTTCGGTTGATAGCTATCTTTAGAAAAACTCAGCTCCACAATTTATTGTGGCCTGTGTTGCCGAGTTCCTGTAGAGTCTTCTAAAATTGTAAATGTGCTTTCGTGATGTGCTGATGCCATAATCCTTTGACAGGAGGGAGCACAGTGAAAGCCAGGAACCAGGACCCTGGCTCAAACTGGTTTGGGGGTGGACTAAAAAGACACAGGGAGGCTGAGTGGAGAAACTGGAATGAAGCTATACGATTTAATGTGTGGTGAAGGGCTTCGCGGTGGCCATTAACTGATTCAGTGAATGAAAGAATGAGGGTTGGTTTAAAGATATTTCGATGAAGAATATTTCATTCATCATAAACCCTCTGGTTGAGAGCATTGATCAACCTTAGAAGGACTGTGTTTGGGGTAGAGGTTAGATCCTAAAGGAACAACAGTGGTTGATAAGCCACCTCCCAAGAGCAAATCCCTGAAACCAAAACTGTATTACCAGGTGTGGCACTTACAATGTGCCAGGGTCTAAGATTTATATACTATCTCGCTTGATCCTCATAATAATGCTTTATGTGGATACTATTATCCTCATTTTACAGATAAGAAAAAAACTAGACTACCTAAACTCACACATTTACAAAGTATCTGAGCTGGGACTTGACCCCGGCAATCTGGGTCCAGACCTATCCTTTTAACCAACCACTTCTGTCCAAAGGATCTGAAATAGAACAACAGGCAGAAATCCTGTCTTTAGGAGCGTTGCCCTAACGGTTGATGAACCATTGTTAAGAGACTGAACTGCTTGCACGGTGGGAGGGCAGGAGGGGATGGTTGAGGAGGGAGGGCTAGGCTAGGGAGAGGGGAAGGAAACCCTGAAAATAAACTTGGGAGAATAGAAATACCCAAGGGTGGATTTCAAGTCGCTGATTCTGCAAAGGTAGGACCTGAATTCTTCCCCCGCCCCTCCTCTGACATAAACCAAAAGTTTACCGTGCTCATTAGTGCATTATTGTCCAATGGATTCTTTTCTGCGGGAGAAGCTCAGAGAAGAGAAAGAGGAGCCATCTGAGCTTTCATAGTGGAGGGAAGGCACCTCCAGGACCGCAGTTTCCCTTGGCCATGGTGGGGCGAGTGGTGCGCCCACCCTGACCAGGATACGCCAAGCAAGGGACCCACGGAGAGAGCAGTCGTGGGGAGGGGCCCTCCGTGGAGGGAGGGAGGCGGCAGAAGGGATCCTGTTGCCTTGGCAATAGAGGCAGCCGCAATAGAGAAAAGAGTGAGAGAATGGAGGGGCGGAGGCCTGAAACAGAGCTGGCGAGCAGAGCTGGGTGGGGGGGGGACAAACCTCAAATCCGAGAATAACATTATTTTCATGGATTAATAGTTTGCCCCCAGGTAGAGAGGCCCTGTGAGGGAATTTTGCCAGAATTCATCCTAAATGGAGACAGGCTAGAGACTTTAAGGCAAAGAGGAGGGGCAAAGTGGGGCTAAGTCACGTGAGTGCAGAGCTGCACCCCAGCCCCCCACTCTCCTTTCCTCTTCCGTTCCTGCCTCCTCCTCCTCTTCCCTCCCCATCCCTTCCCTCCTCCCCCCAACCGCCCCCCATTCTCTAGTTCGGCCAATTTTTGCCTCCCTCCTCTGTGATGCTCAGCTAAGCTGTGATGAACGCAAATGAGAGAAAGGTATGAAAAACGGTCCCTAGACTTAAACGCGGAAAGTATTTATATCTGAAATAAAGTGACTTTTGTTTAGCCCTGAAGAATTTCTAAAGTGGGATGTGGATGAATGGGGTTGGGAGGAGTAGCAGTAGGGACAGGGACGGGAATGACGTGTAAGACTGCCTTTATCTTCCCCTGGACTCTCTGTGCATCCCCCCAACCCCCAGCCAACACACCTCCTGCTCACATAGGCCCCAAAAATACAGTGGGGACAATACTCGGGAAAAGGCTGCCTGAGCCAGGTGTGAAGGGGTGGAGGTAGCAGGTGTGAAGGGGTGGAGGTAGCAGGTGAAGGAGGTGCTCCCAGAATAAGGCCTTGTGCTTGTTAAAGCCAAGGGAGGAGGCCACTGCTGCAGATACAGGAAGCTGTATCTGCATCCAGGGTAACCCTACCAACTCCTGGGGATGGGAGCCCTTGCCCAGTACACAGTATAGCTGATGTTAATATCCGTAATGTGCCAGAAGCAGCTTATCCTTGGAAGACTGGCTGGATGTAGCCGAGACCCTCTGACCTCCCCGTATCCTCTCCGAGCCCAGAGATGCTCAAATTCCAACATTACTGTGGCTTCTTGGGTACCTGCAGGCTAAAGAGAGCTGGGGATATTTGGGTTACACGACAAATCTTTGAAATGTTTTTGCCTTATTATTTTAAATTCAAACCATGTTCCCTGATGTTTTTCAGTCTGTGCCTCCCTAATACCTGAGTGGAAACACAGCTTGGCAGAGTTGCCCTACTGCCCCTCAGCCCCACACTAGCGTTTGGTGGTCTAACCCTCTGCTCCTGGAGCCGCCACGGCCCTGGTCACGCTCACCGTGGGTCAGTGCTTTCTACCCTCTCCCCTTTAATGGCAAGCAGGCAACTACAGATCACAACGGTTATACTTTTGACATACACAACACAGTTTTGTTTTCTTTTTTGATTCTGTTTTTTTCAACTTCTCAGCTTATTTTTGAAGAGTGAGATTGATTTTTTTTTTTTTCCATGCAGTGTGACACTGAGGCTCTGGGAAGGTTTTGTGTCTGGGAAGTCATCCATAACCAACATGAAGGTGTTTATCAAACTTGATGGTGAGTTTTGGCCGTGGAAGGGTGAGACCTAGGAGAGGAGAAGAGCCCTTCTGACTCCAGGAGCAACCAAAAGTACTCAGGAATAGGGGCTGGGCTGTAGATTCTCTGGAAGACAAGAACAGTCAGCAAAGGGGAGGGCCCCTGGCTCCAGCAACTCCCTTAGAGGGGACACAGGGTGTGAAGGGAGGGGCACACGAGGAGGGCACGCAGCACTCACAGAACACTTGCAGTCAGTGACCAACCTCCCCAGCCCTCTCACGCCTCTGTGTTTCATGACCTCTGGTGTCTGTAGGTGCCTGGATTCTGCTTCCTTGCCTCATTCCTCCCCTTCTATAGCGTGGCCACCTTATGTGTAAGTGAAGAGCCAGCATCAGCGGTTCCAGGGGAAATGGCTGGAACAGGGCAGAGCTGGCAATAAGCAAGTACACACCTGTCTGGAGTCCCAGTTGTTAGCTTGGCCATCAGCCCCTGTGAGAGCGGTGACCCTTGAATGACCCTCAGTGGGGAGATGCTGGCACTGGGAGAGGCCAACTGGGGGACTCGTTTACTCAGTCACCCCCAAACTGTCTGCAGGACCACCCTCAGCATCCACATTATTTCTTTTATTTAAAAAAAAGGTTTTTTTTTTTATTTACTCATTTATTTTTGGCCACACTGGGTCTTTGTTGCTGCTCAGGCTTGCTCTAGTTGCAGTGGGTGGATTTCTCATTGTCATGGCTTCTCTAGTCACAGAGCACGTGCTCTAGGGTGCACGGGCTCAGGCCTTGTAGCACCTGGGCTTAGTTGGCCCCACAGCATGTGGAATCTTCCCAGACCAGGGATCGAACCCGTGTCCCCTGCATTTGGCAGGTAGATTCTTAACCACTGGACCACCAGGGAAGTCCCCAAATTATTTCAATTTTATCTTATTTTTCTCTCTCTTCCCTCCTCTCCCCCTTCCTTGCCGAAACTGTTGAATACAGAGTGAGCCACATGTGTTTTTGATATGTCTCAACTGCGTTTCCCCTTGACCTTTATTCCTGTGTGTCTGGTTCTGGGCTTTCCTGATGGTTGCTAATCCTTGGCTCAGCTCAGACGTCTGTCTTCTTGCCTCTCCACCCACATCAGCCCTGTTAACACCAACATGTGACACCTGTTTTGGACAAACATTGGCAGCAGCATCCTCAGACGTTATTTGTAACATCTAGGCCCAGCCAGGGGCTCCTGTCACCCATTCACCAAAATAACAGACTATGAACACTGTGTTTCACCATCCATCACCAATATATTTTAGTTACAAGTAGGACTGCCAGATTTAGAAAATAAAAATGCAGACTGTCCAGTTAAATATCAATTTCAGAAAAACAATAATTTTTTAGTGTAAGTAAAATGCAGAATTTGGAACATGCTCATAAACTTAAAATTGCCTTTTGCTTAATTTCAAGTGGATGTCCTATGTTTTATCTGGCATTCCCAGTTATAAGTCATGCAGCACCAATAATAGCAGTCTGGAACTTACTGACTTAGCAGACTGAGGCATCTGAGGGCTGGGCTGGCTTCAGCACAGCCTGATTGAGAGCAGGGGGTGTGCCTAAATGATGTCCCCCCAAACATGACTTGTTCTTTCTCCACCATCCAGGTCAGCCTCCCCCAGGTTGACTACATTCTCGGATAAGAGTTTTTTGACTTTATGATGACAAGATAGCTGTGGTTTTCCGGACTCATATTCTTAAGATTCAGAGATGGAAAAAAGAGAAAAGTTGTTTTTCTAAAAGCTTTTAAGAATCATTCCAGTTAGATCAGCCTAGATCACATGTCCACTACTAACTCAATCTTTGTGGCCAAGGAAATGTTTACACTGACTGGCCAGGGCTAGTTGCTGGCCTCACAACTAGAGTGGCACATCTACCTGGACCCATGGACCAAAGGAGGGCTATGGAGGGCAGCGGGGAGACCCAAGAACTGCTGCTAAAGAAGGCGAGGTGGATACGGGGAAGGCAAACAGTGGATACTCTGCAGACACTTGAAATTAGAGTGTGCACTGGGCTGTCTTCTTCAAGTTCTGCAGAGCTTACAAAGGCCTGGAGAGAGAGAAGGTAAAGGCAAGACTAGGGCAGTCTGGGGGGCAGTCTCCCACTTTCAAGCAGCAGTGCCATCAAACTGTTGTCATCAACTGCTTCCTAGAGTTGAGCAGCTTCACCCTCCGGCCACTCATCCCAATTGCTCCCCAGTTTGCCATATTGGAGGAAAAACGTGAGACTGTCTAAGAGAGTTGAAGACGGAATGTTTGCATCCTCTCTAGATGCATATGTAGAAACCTGACCCCCATGTGGCTGTATTGGAGATGAGCCCTAAGGAAGCAGTTAAAGTTAAATGAGGTCATGAGGGTGGGGACCTAATGTCATAGGATTAGTGTCCTTTTAAGAAGAGCTGCCCCCCACCTACACCCATCCCTTCCACCCATACACAGCAAGACGGCAACTGTCTAAAGCCAGGAAGGGAGCTCTCCCCAGAAACCAAATTTTCTGACACCTTGATCACAGAATTCTAGTCTTTTTTCTTTTTTAATGTTTATGATCATTTTGAAAATTTGTGTTTATTTATTTTAATTGGAGGACAGTTACTTCATGACATTGTGATGGTTTGTGCCACACATCAACATGAATCGGCCATATGCATACACGTGCTGCCTCC
This sequence comes from Ovis canadensis, assembly GCF_042477335.2. Classification (NCBI taxonomy): domain Eukaryota; kingdom Metazoa; phylum Chordata; class Mammalia; order Artiodactyla; family Bovidae; genus Ovis; species Ovis canadensis. The sequence continues at coordinate 86,920,774 of NC_091253.1, forward strand.
CTCCTGAATTCCCTTCCCGGCCCCCTTTCCATCCCAACGTTGTCACAAAGCACCAGCTTTGGGTTTCCTGCATCGTACATCAAACTCCACTGTTTATCTATTTTTACATTGGTAATGTATATGTTTCAATGCTATTCTCACAAATTTCACTTATTTTTTTTGGCTGCACTAGGTCTTCATTGATACATGCAGGCTTTCTCTAGTTGTGGCAAGTTTTCTCACTCTGGTGGTTTCTCATCCATGCAGAGCATGGACTCTAGAGCTCAGTAGTTGCCACTCATGAGCTCTAGAGTGTGGGCTCAGTAGCTGTGGTACACGAACTTAGTTGCTTCTTGGTATGTGGGACCTTCCTGGACCATGGATTGAACCCATGCATTAGCAGGCAGATTCTTAACCACTGGACCATTAGGGAAGTCCAAGTCTTTTCTTACAACTATGAGAAAATAAACATCTACCCAGCCAGTGGTACTTTGTTATGGCAGCCTAAGTAAGCTAATACAAAGTGTGGCTAAATCTCAGAGGTGCGACTTCACTGTCACACAACATTACAGGTGCAAAAGGCTTTCAGGATGTCTAATGACCTGGAGAGACCTGATCTACCAAATAGCTTTTCTGTGTATCTGCAAGAACAAATGCCTTGGACTGCTGTAATGCCCTCAAGCAGCTCATATTCTGCTGAGGAGAAATAGACACATAAATAGATCATTGTAAAATAATGTGGTTAGTGTACTGACCAGACTATCCATAGCATATCATGTCTATATAATGCATATTCATGAAAAATGGTTCATTTTGAAAATGTTGCTTTCATTGAGAGAAACTTAGTACAGAGTGTACTATATAGTTGAATATATGCCAACTATGACCCCACTAATGTAAACGACAAAGATGCTTTTAAAATGAACAGAATTTGCAAATGTTAATATATTCCACATATTTTAAATGGTAATATGACTTTACCACAAATTCCTCAAGGCAATCAAAAGAAATGTGATATTTAATGAGGAAAGATTTTAACTTAGTCACTGAAAGAGAAGTTATTATGTAACATAATGCTCAAATTCATGGAAAATAATTTTTTTCAAATAGATGTGACTTATTTAAATTGTTTAGTAAGTCTTTGTGGACTTAGCAATCAGTCCAGTACCTAAAACAAAAAACATTTGTGAATGAATGAATGAACAAATGAGTGAAAGAAAGAATGAGAACACTGGGGTTCAAATCTTGGCTTTGTCACAAAGAAATCAATTGCCTTAGGTAAGTAAATTAACCTCCCTGGGAATTTATTTCTTAACCAGTAAAATTGGAGGGTAGAATTTACTAGAGAGTGGAGTGAAAGTTGCTCAGTCATGTCCGACTCTTGGTAACCCCTTGGACTATACGGTCCATGGAATTCTCTAGGCCAGATGGTAGCCTTTCCCTTCTCCAGGGAATCTTCCCAACCCAGGGATCAAACTCAGGTCTCCCGCATTGCAGGTGGTTTCTTTACCAGCTGAGCCACAAGGGAAGCCTATTTATTGGGTATTTCAGTCTTTAGCCACATCACCTTTTGTTCAAATGGAATATTATTTGGAAGATGGAGCTAAGAGGAAGTGTGTGCATGCGTGCGTGGGTGCGTATGTGTGTTTGTCAGGGTGTGTTCTTGGTTCCTTCTTGCCTTCCCCTCCCCTGGTGATCCCTCCTCAAAAGAGTAGAGCCTGAGAGCTCCTGGTCTGGAGGATCCCTGAAGTCATTTTCAATCTGACTGTGGATGACCCTATTACTGTAAACCATGTGGTCACAGAATACTAGTTGAGGAGGTCAGAGAAAACTTAGGTCCATCTATGGAGAAAGGAGGAAAAATGGGACATTTTGAACTGATGGAACTTGGTAACCTGTCTGAGAAGCCATGAACAATAGACAGAGCATCTCTTTAATCTGAGTCCCTTTTAGGTTAGGTTCTTACATGGAAAAGATATAAATTAGGCCCAGAGAGTCAGGCCTTCCAGAAGAATTCAAGGGGCGATTTCCCCAGCACAGTGAAGTGGCTTTTCTCAGCCTTCTCTGTTTAACGCTCTCAGCCAAAACATCACCGAGGAGAACTCCAGGCTTGAGAAAGTCATGCTATTAATACTAACACAGCCCGCCCTGCTGATAACAGATGTGGTTATAATGGGAGCTGAGTGAACAAAAACACATTTCCCCAACTCCAAGCCTCAAGCACATTTTCCATCCTCTTTAACAGACTGAAGCGCTGGCTCAGAGCAGATGTGTTTTCTTGCTCTTTTGTGGGCATTGCTTCGTGCCCTCATTGGAGAAGGAGAAGCTGAGGTCTCCACTGGCAGAGTCTACAGGAGGTGGCCGGCCTGCAGAGGCTCCTTCTCCCTTGTTTATGGAAACTGCTTCAAGGCTGGTGCTATGAAGGCCTTTTTGTTTATACAAATCATTCCGAGATAACACATTTCTCAGAGAAAGTCTCCAAAAAGCTGAGCACTGCTGAGCTGAGCCTTCTTCACAGTCTTATGACTTATGCCTTGGCCAAAACCACCTCCATAACATACAGCCATGAGCTTCATCCTGTGATACTGAAAAACCACATACCACCTGGAAATAGCCTTGAGGAACTCATGCAGTAAGAGACCGAACCCCCCAATTTTACCCTCCCAAAGCCAAGCCACCTTGATCACTTTGTCAGCCCAGGAAGTTTTTCTGGAGAAGAGAAATGATGACATGAGAGCTGTATACCGTGTCAGTGGCAGAGGGCCGATCTGAGCTTCTGGCTTCTAATCTTGCCCTTAATAAATTAGTTCAGCTACTTCTTTGTACAAATTTACTTCCTGTAGACTACAGGGAGAAACCATTGTCAACAGCATGCATTTTATAGACAAGTTCCAAACCACATAGCATTTAATTTTTTGCAACACAGCCCTCTGTGCTGAAAGGTTAGCTGTGGCTCTCTGAATAGCTTTCATCTGAGTGTCTGGCAGGAAGGAATCTGATTTTCCAATGGATCAGTATTAGCTAAAATGTTTGTCATTATATATCCCCTGGAGTTCTCTATGCTTTGTTGGGTCAGCTCTTGTCCTTTCTGGCAATAGCCTGAAATCACTGTCAGGGATCTTGGGTTACACCACAGCTGTGAGGTCACCCCGGAAAGCTCTTGTTTAGACTGAAATTAAAGTCCTTGACTGGATACTTAAGCTTTCCCTTCCCTTTGTCCAAACTCCCAAGGATGGAGCACCCCAGCCAGTGTCACCCCACATCTGTATTATGTCTACCAAAGATGAGTTTTAGTCACCCAGAACAGCATACTTTAAATATTGTCTAGTCTGGCTACAAGGCAATGTCTACAGTATGATCCATATTTGGTTATAATATATATGCTAAGACTGGAAGGAAGTTCCCCAATCAATAACTGTCTTTCTCAGATGGTAAAAATCTATATGATTTGTTTTCTTCCTTCATCCTCATATTTCCCAAAATGTCTACAAAAAGTAGGTATTATTCTTAGAGTAGGGGAAAAAAGTATGTGTGTGTGTGTGAGTGAGTGTGATATGGCTTATAATGCTATAACCAATATAGGGTTTGCTCTCCAAAGGGCTCAAGCTCTGAAACCTAGACTGTTTATTGAATTTCCTAGGAAACAATTTTTGTCTCTATTTTTCAGGTGTGTGCATGTGTGTTAAGTCGCTTCAGTCGTGTCCGACTCTTTGCAACTTTATGAACTGCAGTGTGCCATGCTCCTCTGTCCATGGGATTCTCCAGGCAAGAATACTGGAGTGGGTTGCCATGGTCTCCTCCAGGGAATCTTTCCAACCCGGGGATCAGATCCAGGTCTCCTGCATTGCACACGGATTCTTTACCATCTGAACCACCAGTGAAGCATCATCAGCCTACTACTACCCTTCAATTGTAGAGACAACTTAGGAAACATTGCTAAAAAATTTCAGCACTCCCACTAATTAGGATGAAGCCGGCAGAAAACGACAGGATCCCAAATCAATAACTTAACCTTTAAACATTTTATTTGGATACATGTCTATGCTTAACTGATTACAAAACATACTTATTATCGAAGGGATGACCACAGCAGGCACTTTGATCTGTTTCTCTTCTTCCACTGAGCTGATGCCGAAAGTTGCTCAGGACTATGACTCTGAAGTGCAGGGTCTGGATGGTTTGTTTCTTTTCCATTTGTCCAGACAGAACCTTAAATGTCTCAGCGCCTCAGGGGCTCAGGGAAAGGGCTGCATGATTTTGTCTTCCAGCTTAGTCCTCTGACTCAAAGGAGAAACAAATTGTATAAAGCTGTCCAAATAACTCTGATATGCCTAGATTCTGGTTGTATCAAGATGGTTTTGAGGCAAAACATGAACCAATAATAAAAACACAACATGCAGAATACATTGATGATTATAAGCTAAGACTACAGCCAAGAGTACAGCAGAGGGGAAACCTGGGGAACCTTCCACATGGCACTTCAGGGTTCTCCAGTCTTGAAGTTCTTAAGAGTGCTGATGTCCAGAACCAGCCAATGTGGGCTTGAACCTGGTTCTGCATTTACTTGCCATATGACAGTGAAAAAAAAATTGCTAGAGCTTCCTGAGTCTCAGGGACCTGACCCCATCTTCCTCCCTCATAGGCTTCTTAAGAGAATGTCTTGAGAGAAGGTCAGGAGCCTTTAAGCCCAGCAAGCAGCACGGTGAGCACTCCTGGGGGGTCTGCAGTAGGACCACCAGGCTCCCAGCTCCCCGGCACTCCCCCCAACCCCAAAGCAGCTCTGTCCCTCCAGCTTCCTCCTGGTGGAGGCATCTCCAATGCCCAGAGATGAGAACTTGGACGTGAAGAGGGAGGCTTTGATTTCTCAACGTGACTGCCCAAACCTCCCTCAAGGTTGGCTGAGGGATGAAGAGGACACATCCCGGAACTCTGCTTCCCCAGCTGTGCTCAGCCTGGGTGGGAGAGAGAGGCAGAGGCACATGGGAATACTACAGTTCTGAACATGACTCGGCTACTCTGGGTTCAAGAATGGACAGTAAGCCCCAGCCTGGCTTTTATCTCTGTGGCGAACTTTCAGAGCAGGTGATACCCGCACTGAGTGGTATGGCAAATGCTGGCATGGACGTAAATAATACCAGTTTAGCTCTTTTTCTAATTGGCCGCCTTCCACCTGGACTCCGCATACACTACCACCTCATTTGTTCAGTTATACTGGGAGCAGAATTGATAGTTTTGTGTTTCCTCTATACACTGGAGACTGGGTAAGACACCCTCGCAGTGGCTCCTGGAATTCATACAACCATCCTGTGATGTCTATAGGTACAATACTGTCACACTGACCCTACGGGGAATGACACTCAGGTTGCTGATGGGAAGAAATTTGTCCCACTTCACATGGCTCATGGTGTCTGAGGTGAGATTGAAGGCTCATCTCACTAGCAACGAGAAGCTATTTTCCCAAGACTTACACAGTAAGTCCTCTAAAAGGCAGCTAAAGTACACAGCATGGACTCTATGTACTAAAGAGAGTATATTTTATTCATAAGCAATGCGATCTCCCAGGGCCTTGCTCTGAGGATTTTGTTTTCTTCAAGTAGCAGGAGAGAGAATGAGTTTCCTCTGTGATGTAAGTGAATCTCATTGGCTCCCAGTGATGCCTTCCTGTGAGGACAGTTTAGTCCAGACATGCCTATTGGACCACCCAGAACCTATTTTGTGCTGGTCTCCCTGATGCCGCACCCCTCCATGTTAATTAAGAGTTAGGATCAAGGGACTTCCCTGGTGATCCAGTGGTTAAGAACCTGCCTTTCAAAGTAAGTGATGTGGGTTCGACCCTTGGTCAGGAATCTAAGATTCCACATGCCATGGAGTAACGAAGCCTGAGCTGCAACTACTGAGCCTGAGCACTCTGAAGCCCAGGTATCACAATTCGAGAGTCCAGCTAGAGTCCGTGCACCACAAGGAAAGATCTGTATGAGGCAATGAAGCTCCCACGGGCCGCAATAAAGACCTGATGCAGTCAAATACATAAGTAAATAAAAGAGTTAGGATCGAGAGCCTAGTTTTTGAGTCTAACCCTACAGATACAAAAGAAAAGGTTTGTCTTCGTTCCCAAGTCTAAAAATGAAGAAATAGGTTAGTGAACTCAGATGCTCGGATGATGAAGTCTCACTGAAATTTACACTTGACTGGAGAATCCCTTGGTAAGTCTACTTAATCACTTACCAGAAAGATGTTCTTTGAAACAATCACAAATGTGATTTGAAGGAAAAAATGTATTCTTTTATTCTCCATTCCTAAAATAACTTACGGCAAATCATTTGGGGCATGAGATCAGTCACACAAGAAGGGTTTTTTAAAAATTTAGATCTATGTTTATTTTACCTTTACTTTTGAAGGGTTCCGTGTGGCTCTCGCTCAGCTCTGATTTATTGACCAACAATAAGACATGTTCATTAAGAATTCGTCTGGATCCTGCAAAAGAAATACTTTTTAAAGTGTTTTGAAGCAATGGAGTCATTGCCAGTAATACCCATTAAGGCATTTCAGATAAGATGGATTTGAGCACTCAGAACTGCCAGTCCCATTGTAATGGTGATGAGTAAAGCCCACCACCATCCAGCTTGAAGAGTCAACGGTGGATTAGAATAGTCACCACAGTACAACCTAGAAAACCAAGACTTGACTGGTTAAGAAGCAGGGGGTGAGAGTCAACCTTTTAAGATGTCCTCATATGAGTGTAAGTAGGAAGAAAAAATTTTTTCAAGTCAAGGGCTCATAGGGTAAGTTTGAACAATTTCAGCAGCTAGCAAAGGGACTTTGTTAGACTCAGAATTGGCATTCATCAGATTTGTCCGTTAGATTCACTCTCTTTTCCATGCTACACTCAACATCTCAAGATGCTTAGACATTAGCCAGTTGTTATGAAGACTGCATGTTTGTTATTATTTTATAGGCTTGTGGGGTTATTTTTTACAATAAAATTTTAGAAGTTTATAGTTGTCTGATAAAGATTCAGCCTTGCCAAAATTTTGGCATGCCTTGTTTCAGCCCCCTCCCCAGAGTAGATTTTTATTAGGATAATTTGCTATAATGATGTTTTGTGAGAGAGGAAGTTTTCAAGAGACATAATTTTGGAAACAGGCCGGGATACTCAGATGTGCTGTCTTTGAATTCCTAAATCCTTTCCTATTTTAACACCACTTGATTCTAACAGCTATTAAGTAACCCTGGAAGAAGTGCCAGAATTTTCTTCAGTAATCATAAATCATACACACCAATGCCAAATTCCTTAAACAAAAGTTAGGATGGAAGGGCAGGCACAGAAACACACACACAAGACGGATCACAGTGTAGGCAGAGCAGATTTTTCTGAAATCCCTCTTTGTGAGCAGAGTTGAGGGGCTGTGAAAGGGAAGCCCATTTTTTTCTCTAACAATGGTATTCTCTGCCCATAAAGATGTTTCTAGCAGGGGTGAATCTGAATGCATCCATCCACACACTCCAATTTTATATCTTTTATGACTAAAAATTTTAGTTTTGCAAGATGGCTGCCTAAACTAGACATGGAGGAGGGGAAGGGGACGGAAATGAGCAGTCTGAAGCCCCAGAACAGGAAAATGCATCTTCTTGACCTTGGCCATGTGACAAGATACACACTGGCCAGAATGACCACTTGTTCTTGATGCCCTTGTTCAGGCCAAGAGACTCTGTGACATGTTATTGGGTTTATAAATAATGTGAGAGAAAAGTCATGGTCCCTAAGTCAGCATCTGCTTTTTGTATCCTGAAAGGCCCTAAAAATTGGCATTTTGTAGTCACTTGGGCAGAAGTGAAGATTATGGGAGGAAAAAAGTGTGAGAAAAGCACTAGTATAACTGGTTGGGAGCACAAGTCTCAGGCCAGAAAGTGCTGGTTCAAGTTCTGACTACCACTTAGGGCTGCCAGCTTCGGGCAAGCTTCTTTAACCTCTTTGTGCCTTTGTTTCCTCAACTGTAAGATGGGGGCTCATGCACCTATCATATATACATACATATACATATGTGTATATGTATATACAAATACACAAGGACACATGCATATACACCTTATCCATATACATGGTGCTAAGTCTACAGGTAACATGTTACTAGTTAAATGCCAAATAGGTGCCAGACTCCACACTGAGTGCTTTTATATAAAGTTTTATTTGGGCCTTCCTAGGTGGTGCTAGTGGTAAAGAACCCACCTGCCAATGCAGGAAACATAAGAAACGTGGGTTTGATCTTTGGGTCGGGAAGATCCCCTGGAGGAGAGCATGGCAATCCATTCCAGTATTCTTTCCTGGAGAATCCCCATGGATAGAGGAGTCTGGCAGCTTACAGTCCACGGGGTCACAAAGGGTTAGACACGACTGAAGTAACTGAGCACGCACTCCTTGCTGTGAGCTTCCCTGGTAGATCAGCTGGTAAAGAATCCACTGCAATGCGGGAGACCTGGGTTCAATCCTTAGGCTGGGATGCTCCCCTGGAGAAGGGAATAACTACCCATTCCAATACTTTGGTCTGAGAATTCCATGGACAGAAGACCTTGGCAGGCTATATATAGTCCATGGGGTCACAAAGAGTTGGATGCAAGTGAATGACTTTCACTTTATTTAATCTTCCTGTGTGCTGTGCTCAGTTGCTCAGTCGACTTTATTTAATCTCTATAGCACACTTAAAAGGCAGGTAATATTATTTCCATTTTATAGGTAAAGACATTGAAGTTCAGAATGCTCAGGTGTATATGTGAGTATGAGGCCTGCCTAGAAAGTATCAGACCCAAGTGTGTCTGCTCCAGCATTGTATCGGACACCATTGGTGACCCCAGCTCACTTCAACAGCTTTTTGATAAACACATACATTATAGTCTAGATTATTACATTGGTAATCAATTTGATAGATTAGAAAATTACTCCTCTGCCCATCATCATTTGTCTAACTTATTAAAATTAATAGGCAGCATTGGAAAATACATTTGACACCTGAAACTGAGTCACTCTTCTCCCAAGGCCCACTCTGGGCCCCGTGCGTCGTGGGTTTCAATGCTGTTGGAAGGGAAGAGAGTAGTTGCTGCTTTCTTCCCCTCTGCACCAGAAAGGAGGGGCCAACAAATGCACAGGTGCCTCTCGACAAAGTGATGAAGCCCAGGGCAGCCTGCCTTCCTCACCTGGGGAGCCTCTGCTAGCTCTGTTGCCAGGAAGTCGTTCTCAGATGGGCTATCCTTTGGGGGCAGCAAAGCACTCAGGGATTTGGGAACAGGGCTTTCCTCACCAGGAACACTCAAGCAGGAAGCCAGCCTTCCTCACAGGCTGCCCTGCTTGGCTTCCTGGTTCTACACGAGGGAGAGGGAGGAAAATGCAACAGAAGAACACTAATCAAGAAGAAAGAAAAACAACAGCACGGCAAGCGACAGTGTTGAAAGAGCACAGTGATTTGAGTGCATGAGAGATGTTGTAGTCTTGGTTGACATTTATCTGCCAAGCACTGACAAAGTCATTTGGAAACTTCTCTGGGGTTCTTCTGCTTGGGCGCAGGGCCTGGGGATGGGAGAAGAGGGCTAGTGGTAAGAGAAGAGCCCAGAGAGGTAACACGTAGAAGACCAGCAGGCTGGACCCTATGACACCACCATCAGAGAGAGGCTTGCAAGGGCTTGGTCTCTGCAGGGCATGTGGGCTGGGCATGGCCAGAGAAAAACATAGCTCACTGGGACATCCAGAGATGAGCTTGTAACCTAATTAAAGTTACAGACTAAAGCTTTACTGTACCTTGCATGCTTGCATGCTTAGTCCCTCAGTCGTGTCTGACTCTTTGAAACTCCATGGACTGTAGCCCACCAGGCTTCTCTGTCTGTGGAATGCTCCAGGCAAGAATACTGAAGTGGGTAGCCATTCCCTTTTTCAGACAGTGGAATACTATTCAACCTTAAAAAGGAAGGAAATTCTGCAATATACTACCACATGGATGAAGCTTGAGGACGATATACTAACTGAAATTAGGGGAAAATGTCAAGTTATTATTTAATGGGCATAGCAAAGATGGAAAGAGTTATGGGGCTGGATGGTGATAATGGCTTCATAGCAATGTGAATATATTCAATACCACTGAACCATGTATTAAAAATGGTTAAATGGTTAGGATGGTAAATTTCATGCTGTGTGTATTTTAACACAGTTAAAAAAAAACAATCAATTTTTAAAACTCAATTGACTGTAAATATAAGTATTTACTTCTGGACCCCCAGTCCTATTCCAGTGATCTGTATGTCTATCCTAAACCAATACCACACTCTCTTGAATACTGTGGCTTTGTAGTAAGCTTTGAAGTTGGGAGGCATGAATCATCCAACTTTGTTTTTCTTTTCCAAGGTTGTTTTGACTATTCTGTGTCCCTTGAATTTCCATATGGATTTTAGGATCAGCTTATCAGTATCTGTAAAATGGCAGCTGGGATTATAAATAGGGATTACATTGAATCTCCCAATTCCCTATATCTGAATTGTAGATTACATCTACAGTGATCAGTTTAGGAGTATTAGAGACATATTTTTAAGTTAACAAACTAAAAAGATTAGCCACTCCCCATCCCCCGTCCCCTGTCACCCTCACCCTTCAACTCCTGTCTTTGGGCCTCTCTGAGCCCAATTCTTACATCTACTAACAAAAGAAAATAGTGCCTACCTCAGAGATCGCCAGATAATTAAGTGAGGCAATCTACATGAAAGCACTGTAAGGACTACAAAATACTGTGAAGACTAGAGATGTGATTAAATCTATTTTCATAGTGCTTATAAACTGAAAAATGGATTAAAACTTACACATTGAAAACAAATACTTACTGTCCCTTCCAAGCTGGTCATCTTGAGAGATTATGCCTTTATTCTGATAATGCTACATTGCTTGAAATATTTCTTTCAGTAACTCTTTTACACTTCTCCTTTATTAATTTAATAAATCCTTTATTTAACTGAACACAAATATTTTAAAGCAAATTAATACATATAACTTACATTTTTAAGGATCAAATTTGTATGTCAAAATACATCTGTATTGATATACTTGTTTAGAAAACAAGAAACTCAGGGATTAAAAAATAGAAACTAGAAATAACTATATAATTTTTGTCTTCTAATACAAATGGTTTCTTGATCTACCTAGTGTCAGTGAGTTCAGGTTATTATAATTTCACATTAGCTGCTCATACTTAAAATCCATTTAAAGTCAAAGACTTCATTACAATATGCATCACATTACTTTGCAAATCCTCAATGATGGCAAATCATTGCAAACTACTGGTTTTGAAAGCAAATTTTGTTTCTTGAAATGATCAGAGTCACTGGGAGTCAAGTCTGATGGCTCCATGAAGAACGTGATCAGTCTGGGTATTTTCAGGACTGAAGTGTTACTACCAACTAATCATTTTTTTCCTGAATTAATACTTAAAATTTTGTGTGCTTAAATGGCAGTTGTCCTACAAAGAAGTCCCTGGCCTGGGCAGCCACCTATTTGTGATAAACTGATAAACTGATTGAGAAAATAATAAGTATGTCATTCCCCGGCTATGACTGAGAAGCCTGTCAGTTGCTTCCCCTCCTTCCTCACCCCTTACCCAATTCCCTGAAACATGGTTTTTCAACATTGCCACTGTCAGCTTTGGGGTCAGGTAATGCTTTGTTGTTCAGGCTGCTTCCTGGGCATTGTAGGATGGTTAGCAGCATCCTCGGCTGCCACTAGATGCCAATCACAACCCCCCAGTCATAACCATCAAAAAGGCCTCCAGACAATGCCAAAGGGACTGTGGCAGGCAAAATCACCCCTGGCTGAGAACCACTACCCTTGAGTATATCCTAGAGATTTGGACTTCCATTGCTCCAAGGGATAGATTTTAAATGTCTAAAGTCTAAACCAAGAACCTCAAACGCAAATGCTTCCAGGAGCAGGCAGGTCATTTATATTGCTGAGGTAGACCAGATGTTTAAAAAATGATGTCCCCACAAAATTGGCCAGAAATTGACACAACACTATAAAGCAATTATCCTTTGATTAAAAAAACAAATAAATGTTTAAAAACAATGCACATACTAGTACAAGAAATATTTCACTTTCCTCTTCACTGTAAGATAAGAAATAGGGCAAGTGTGATGAGTAGGCCACTGAATGGTCAACCCCAGTGTTGAGAAGCAATAGGGCTTGGTAAGGCTAGTGAGCTGGAGAGTCCATGCACAGTCTAGACAGAGTCTGTAGTCAGTCATTGTCATTTCATGGCCTAATGTTGTAGGGCTTTCAATTTGGGGGAAAAAGTCAGAAGTTAATGTTTGTGTTTGTTTATAAAATCTCTTGATTTTTTATGCATTGCTAATTAAGTCAAAATGTTTAAAAACTTGTATGTGGATTATTGTGCCTGAACTCTGGCCTGAGATTTGCTTCCCTGCTTGGAGGCACAGAACTGGACTGACTTGAGGGAAGGAGATGGAAGCTGTGAGAGAAGGGAGGTGGTCTGGCTCCCAGAAGCACTTGACCCCAAGGAACTGGGTTCTGGAAAGACAGGGTCAAGTCCCTCCCATTTTGAGTAGCCCCTCAAAGGGAGTAATTGAATCCCTGCCAAGGCTCTCTGCATGTGTGTGGGGACCAGAACATTGAGCCCCAGACAGGTTAAATGACTTCTAGAGTTACTAGATTCCTGGTTTTCAGCCCACTACTTTTTCTACCACAATGTTCAACATCACAAAATATGTACTAGTCTACCTTGTGTATGCGTTAGTACAGTCGTTATTTATTTTTTCAGTTATCATGTTCTCAGAAGCGGGCCTTTTAAAAGCATGTTTAGAAATTGAGATGTGTATATTCATACATACAATTCATGATTTTAAAGTGCATGCTTCTGTGGTTTTAGTATATTCACTGTGTGGTACAGCTACCACCACTTTCTAATTCCAGAACATTTCTATCACCCCAAAAGGAAACGCTGTACCTATTAGCAATTACTCCTCATTCTCCATTTCCTTCAGGCCCTGGCAAACAGTAATCTACTTTCTCTCTCTATGGATTTGCCTGCTCTGGACATTGATGTAAGTGGAATCATAAGATACGTGACCTTTGTGTCTGGCTTCTGTCACTTAAATATGGTGTTTTCAGGGTTTATTCATGTGTCAGTCCTTCATTCCTTCTTATTTTATGGGCTTTCTATAGTGGATTCTAGACTGAAAGAAGAGTAAGGGTCTTTCCCACTGAAGATATTTTTCCTGGAGGTAGAACTTAGGCGTATCTGATCTGGGGAACATGCAGTCCTTATCCAGCAGGCAATTTCATTGCATACAACCCGCCACGTGGACTTAATTTTCTCCCTCTTTGTACATACTTTCTCTATTCAGTGGAAGAGGCCCCATCACAGGAAGCTTGCTTTCAAATTCAGCTAGGATATTGTGACCGCCTTGTCTACTCTTTAGCAATAATGTAACTCGGGGTGCAATCAGGCAAATGTTGCCCTGTAATTAATTCCCTTGCTGAAATATAATAAGAAGTCACAGAGGAAAATTCTGCTAGACATTCTGCTAATTGTGGCTGAATATAGCCCAGGGATACTGAGTCCATTCTTCTCAGGCACAGTTCACCTAACAGAGTGCTCTGCCGAATACATACCTTGGAAGCAGATTTATTTAAGCTACAGCTATTAAATACAATTCATTCATTGTCTTGTTTCGGAACTTGGGTTGGGTTGGGGGTGGGGTGAGGTGAGGTGGGGAGGCTGGGCTTCCATTTGCTCTTTTTCAGCAGGAATTTGTTATGCTTTCCTTGTGTAATAAAATATCCCCCAAATGTGATGGTTCTATAAGTGGGAAAGCAGGACTATCATGGAATCCATTCTAAGTTGGCTTATTATTTTTCATATTTTTCAAATAAAGCCAAAGGCTTTATTTTTTAACATTCAAATCTCTTTTAACAGGTTATATTGATCACTCAGAATTTTTGGATTTTGTGATTTTTTTTAAAATTTTCATTACTTTCTAGAAACTCCTTTACTAGCTGATTTTCAAAGTGATTTCTTGGAGTAGGTGAAATGTTTCAGAAACCAGGAAGTCTTTCCTCAGGCAAGTTCATGGATAATTTGATGTGTTTTCTTAAGGAGTTTAGGTAAGATTTTATTCAGAGTATTTGAGATAGGGAGGAAGGAGATGAGCTGGAGGCGAGCCGCTACTTGATGGCAGGACACTGTGGCAAAGTCCAGCATTATTTTTCTGTCAAACATGAAGTCCTGCTTACGCGCCTCATGTGAACGGAGAACGGCATGTTATGTAGAATTTTTCTTCAGGAGCTCGTTGTTAAGAGGATCTACAAGCCCATCCACTCTCATGGTGCCTGTTGTTTGGTTGACCCACCGTGTTCTCTTGCCCACCTCCAATCATGACATGGTTATGTTCTCAGACTGCAGCTAGGAAAGGTCTTCCCAGGAGGCTCTAGCAGTAAATAACCCACGTGCCAATGCAGGAGACACAAGAGATGCTGGTTTGATCCCTCGGTCAGGAAGGCCTCCTGGAGGAGAGCATAGCAACCCACTTCAGTATTCTTGCCTGGAGAATCTCATGGACAGAGGAGCCTTGCAGGCTACCATCCATGGGGTCGCACAGAGTCGGACACAATTAAAGTGACTTAGCATGCAGCAGGCATGCACGCAGCTAGGAAAGGCCACGTGACACAGTTAAATGAAGAAAGCATTTGCTTTCTTGGTAAAAGAGGAAAATGTTGTCACTGTGACCCACTTTTCCTTTTCTTCTTTCCTTGAAAGTTGTGTAATGCCTGGAGCTATAGCAGCCTTTGGGGGCCATCACCGTGTGATGATAAGGAAAGACTGAGAAAACTGCAGAAGTATTAGCATGCATCACTGAGCTGAGCTGATGAATCAACATCATTAACTGCCTCCTTTTACCCTTCGGGTGTTTGGAGAAATGCAAGCCCTGTTTGTTGAAATCATTTCTAGTCAGATTTTTGCTGCTTGAATGCACTGATCACTGATACAATTTATGGAAAGAACTTTATTATCTACTCTTCTTTACTAATATTTACTCTAGCATTTCTTCCTGAATATCCATCCTCCCCCTCTTTTTCTCGCTCCTGAGGATTTCAGTACTAAAGTCTGTTTTCATTGTCCCCACAGTTTCTTCTCATGGAAAGAGAGGTTTAAATTCTCATTTTTTGCATGTGGTGGAGACAGATGTACAAAATCCATTTTGAAAGAAGTACATTTGTGGCTAGTTTTATTTTCAAAATCTAATGTGTATTGCTGCATTTTAAATAAGCATGTTTCCTGGGGCAGTTGCAACCTACACGTGACAGAACCAGTTGATATAGAAGCAGAAAGGGAAACAGTTACTGGTCTGGAAGCAGAAAGCTGTCTGACTATGGGCCTGGTTTGCACATGAAGACCATACTTTCAGAAACCCCTAACCTTTAGCAACCTCAAATGCTAAAAGCAAAGTGTGAAGTAACCAGAGGTGAAAAAAAAAAAAAAAGGAGCCTTATTATTGAACTTTGTTACAGTACTATACCTTTAATTTTTTAAAGAAATTTGTATTTCTTAGAAGAAAAAAATCCCTATTTTTAATCATTTTCAAATGAATGCCTTGAATACGTGCATCTGGTCTGTTTAAGAATGTCTGAGTAACTGACATATTGTTTTGTCTGTCAAGGATATTGTCCATTGTATCCCGTAGTTTCCTGTTTATGAGGGCCCTTGGGGAATTTTTTTCTGTCTGATCATAGAACTGAGAATATTTATAGCTGAGCAATAGGTTTATTTTTATATCATGAATTGTAGTTGATTTAATTGTCAATGGGCTGCTGATTTTTGTTTTATTGGATGCTTTAAAAAAAGCTATCTATAATGTGCACAAGTCTCGTAACATTAGTTCCTTTTTTTTTTTTTAATGTTAATTAGGTCAGGTGTTAATATAAAGGGCAAGAATGACTCTGGCTAGTCATGTCCCCAGTGCCTCCACTTCATGTTTCCCATTGACTCAGAACATGCAGCGTTAACTAACATTGCATGAATTTGATTCATCACTACCACCAACTTTAAGAATTTTTTATCATAATGATAATGAACAAAGGTTAGTGGGCATTTAAATGAACAGTTCCAAATATATATAATTGCTTTAGCATCATGATTGAAGTTTATTTTTCATTCAGGTCAAATCCAGAATGAACGCTCCTGAATAACCTATAGCTCTTTTCCAGCCCTGCCCCTTGCACCTCATGGCTCTGCCTGCTTTAATGTGTTGCTTCCAAGACTGCCCTGCTGCTCAGTGTCAAGCCTGCAGAAGAAGAAAGATCCTGGATGATGGAGCCTGGGAAAGTTTTATGGGGCAAGCTACTCATATTTCATTGGCCAAAAGTCAGCCCATGGCTACACCTAACTGCAGGAGAGCTGTGAAACCAACTCTGGCTCCGTGCCCAGGATGAAGGGAAAGCAGGTGAGGTGAGGACCCAGCTGGTCCCTGCCACAGTGAAACATAATGAAGTAAAAGATACAGAGAGTTCTATAACCTGAAGAGGAATGGAAAATTCAATTAAATCTAATCGCTTGGCGAAAAGATAGGCTACACCCCAAGGGGGACTGTAGAATTCTATGTACCCAAATCATGTGTTAAAAAATGAAAGAGGCTGTGATAAAAATAGGGTAAGGGTGAATTTGAAAGACACTCTGGGACACATGGCATACTCCCCATCTGGTGACACAGTAGGCAGAACCAATCCAGCTATGATAAGCAGCTCAGTGTGTTAACCCGCTGCTCAGATAGAATCATCCTGCAAAAAATATCCTAGTCTTATATATTTCACTGAGTCTTGTATACTTTACTGAGTCTTGTATATTTTACTGAGATGGCATAACAGTTCTCAATAACTCCATCCTGCCTGAAATGACTTTCTGCTCACTTTGGCTGGTTAAAGTGACTTTATTTCTATGGAAAAGATGTAGAAAAAGTGTACAGATGAAGGCAATCAAACTTGTATTATTACTTTCTTGTTAAATTTAGGAGTAAGTTTTCTAACCATTATGATCATCTGTTTGTGTGTGTTATTTAAGGAGTTTGAAATGTTTAAGAGAATTTAACAAATTAACCTTGTGATTTTGTTTTGAAATGATAAACTGATATCAATTTGTGATTTTCATTTGAAATAATTGAATATGTTTATAGTGTTTGAATGTTTAAGAGAATCCAATTTACAACCAGGTATAAGTTAGTTTTATTATGTTTAAGAATTCATTGATATGTAGAAAGATTTTACTTGCTAAGTTTCATAAGTGTTGCCCTGTCAGGCATTTGAAATATTTCAGAAAATCGAATATATTAAATTTGTAAGGGTAGTTGAAAAATATTTTAGGAAATTTATTTACATGTATTGTTCAATTCAGTTCAGTCACTCAGTCGTGTCTGACTCTTTGTAACCCCATGAATCACAGCACGCCAGGCCTCCCTGTCCATCACCATCTCCCGGAGTTCACTCAGACTCACGTCCATTGAGTCCGTGATGCCATCCAGCCATCTCATCCTCTGTCGTCCCCTTCTCCTCCTGGCCCCGATCTCTCCCAGCATCAGAGTCTTTTCCAGTGAGTCAACTCTTCACACGAGGTGGCCAAAGTACTGGAGTTTCAGCTTTAGCATCATTTCTTCCAAAGAACACCCAGGACTGATCTCCTTCAGAGTGGACTGGTTGGATCTCCTTGCAGTCCAAGGGACTCTCAAGAGTCTTCTCCAACACCACAGTTCAAAAGCATCAATTCTTCAGTGCTCAGCTTTCTTCACAATCCAACTCTCACATCCATACATGACCACTGGAAAAACCATAGCCTTGACTAGATGGACCTTTGTTGGCAAAGTAATGTCTTTGCTTTTGAATATGCTATCTAGATTGGCCATGACTTTCCTTCCAAGGAGTAAGCGTCTTTTAATTTCATGGCTGTAGTCACCATCTACAGTGATTTTTTTTTTGTTTGTTGTATAAAGGTGGCCAATTGAGGAAATTCAATCTTTTAAAATGTGTAAGTTAATCGAACACTACTCAAACAACGAAAAAGCAATGGTTCACATTTTTACATAAATCACTGTATTTACAAATAGAATTTATAAGTTAGATTTACAGGTTAAGTTTGAAGCCTTAGGTAAAATAAAATTTTCAACTTTAATAAACTGAATATTAGAATAGATATCAGTAGTTCCTTTTATTCACAAATTTCTCACACTTAAGTAGACAACTGACAGGAGTAAAGAGGAAAACGAGAGAGCAGGAGTCATTTAATAAAAAGCAAGACCAACAACATTTAAATTTGTTTCTTTCAAAGAAAGATGTCTAAAGTAGTCAGACTCATGGAAGCAGAGAGGAGAATAGTGGTTGCCAGGGACTGGGGGAAAGGGAAACAGGAGCTGCATATCCAACTGGTATGAAGTCTCAGTTATGCAAGAATAAGTTCTCCGGCTTCCCTGCTGGCTCCATGATAAAGATTCCACCTGCCAATGCAGGACACACAGGTTCAGTCCCTGGTCCAGGAGGATCCATCCTGCCCTGGAGCAACTAAGCACGTGGGCTGCAACTACTGAGCCTGTGCTCTAGAGCCGCTGAGCCGCAACTACTGAGGCCACGTGCAGCAACTGCTGAGGCCCGTGCATCCTGGAGCCCGTCCTTTGCAACAAGTGAGGCAGCTGCAGTGAGAAGTCCATGCACGCAACTAGGGGGAGCAGCCCCTGCTTGCTGCAACTAGAGGAAAAAAGGCCCCCACAGCAAGGCAGACCCAGCACAGTCAACAATAAACAATTTTTTTAAATTAGTAAGTTCTAGACACATACCGCACAACAGTATGCCTGTAGTTAGCAATACCGTTTCGTGCTCTTTGGGGAGGGTCTGCAGCAGGAAGTGAACCGAGGGAGTCGACTGCTGGCGTGCGGAGCCAGAGGAGCACAGGGTGGCGATGACCGCAGAGCTGTGTTTCTGAGTGAGGACAGAGTTTCCATGATGCTCACATTGTTGGGTTACAGTTCACTTAATTTAACAATGTAATGATGATAATGGATTTACTTTCCTTTTGAAAACAACTCTGAGAGAGAGTTAACGTCAGGGTCATGAAGACCTGGACAAACCAATGCTCTCCTTGCTTTAGATACCCTTGGCCCTGGAGTCAAGCCCAAGAGCGAAGGGATTATTATGTCTCAAGGTTAATCAGCATTAACATAATACTCTAGGATGGAATCTTCACTTTGAACATTCTTTTCATTAAGATCTAGAGAATAATTTTCTGCTATTATGTGGTTACAGCCTCTTAGCCATGCTTTTTAAAAAACACAATCATTTTTATGACACTATGGCAGAGAAAACCAGAGAAGCCCCTGTATGCAATTTTTACAAAATCTCCTTCAGGAACAGAACCCCTGGTTTTTCAGCTGGAGATATGGGTACTCAAACAACACACCTATTTCCCAGCTTCCCTTGTCTGATGTGCCCTGTGGCTAAGTTCTGACCGGTGAGATGGGGGCAGAGGTACCATGTGGCAGCACCTGGAAGTTTTCCTTACAAAGACACCCAGTATCTGCTGTTTGTGTTCTTTTCTCCAGTCCCTCTGCCAGGACCCAGATGTGGCCATCCGGGACCTTGAGGAGACTGACCGCTCTAGGGGATGACGGAGTGGGTGGCTAAGAAGTGCCTGGGGCCTTGAGCACTTTGAAGAGCCTTCCACACTAGCCCAGGATGGCCTAACTGGCCTGTCACCTGAGACAAAAATAATCTCATATTTTGTGTCAGCCCCTCTTTGGGGTTTTTTGGTACTTGTAGTCAAACTAATCATCACTAGTATAAAAAAATTAAAATTCTGTTCTATCATCTCTCACTCACCCTGTTAAAAATTTTCTTCATCTTTCCCCCTCATTTATCTCATTGTCTTCACAGTTTGTCAAAGACTTTCTTTTCCAAAGACCACACTGTTTCTAACATAGCTTTCTCCACCATTCTCCTTGGCATCCTTCTTTGATGGTGTCTGAAGGCAATGGCACCCCACTCCAGTACTCTTGCCTGGAAAATCCCATGGATGGAGGTGCCTGGTAGGCTGCAGTCCATGGGGTCGCTAAGAGTCGGACACGACTGAGCGACTTCACTTTGACTTTTCACTTTCATGCACTGGAGAAGGAAATGGCAACCCACTCAAACATTCTTGCCTAGAGAATCCCAGGGATGGGGGAGCCTGGTGGGCTGCCGTCTATGGGGTCGCACAGAGTCGTACACGACTGAAGCAACTTAGCAGCAGCAGCAGCAGCATCTGATTAAAACACACTTGGTGGTTGAACATCCCCAGAAGCACATAGTCTCATGACTTAAAATACTCTGATAGAGATTTTTGCAGTTCAAAATTTATAGCTTATATCAGATTCACTTCCTCATTACGTTCTTCTACCCAGTCACACCAACAGCCCTTTTCCTCATCTATTCTGCAACTCAGGAAGAAGAGTCACGTCCACACATTCAGGTCAGACTACTCGGCTAATGGCCTTGGGTGTTGGAAGTGGTGGTCCTTCCCTGATTTCCTGCTCTCATAAATTTCCCAAAACTCACTTTCTCCTTTTGTAAACACACACCTCCAATCCGTTCCCCTGATCTGTTTTTCCTCCTGTTCCTAAAGGCCATTGCCAGCTGTCATTCAACTTGCACTGAATCCCAGTGCTGCCAGGTCTCCTCATTTCCAAAGTTTCCTTCAATTCAGCAGACCTTTACCGATGCGTTGTCTCATGCCAAGCCCCACACTAGGCTGTGGGGATATAAAGAAGATTAAGGCGTAGTTTCTGCTCTTGACAGGAAAGGTATTTAGCTTCCTCCTTTCTTGCTGTGTACTTACCACCCCTTCAATCATTGGTCCACATGGACAGGGCCAGGTTTTCAGGGGTGGGGGCTACACCAGGTGACCCTGCTGTTCAAGCTGACAAGACATTCAGATGAACATCTATCAGGGGAAAGAGTGTAGCTCTCTCACTCCTCTGTCCTTACTTTAATAATTTTGTGTCAGAAAGGCCTAATCTGACTTTTCTTATATGCTATAGGAGAGATTTCAGAGAGAAGGGACTTGGCTTGTTGCTTTGAAACAAAATGAAACTTGGATCTAGGGCACTTGAACCAATGGACTGACTCCTATTGTTTCACACAGACAGAATTATTCAGGTATCTTGCATGGTAACCTGGTATGCAAAAGAAAGTCCATGGTCAAGAATAAAAGAGTGATGGAACAGAGTGTACCAGGTGTCCCAGGGAAATCAGGTTGAGAGGTTGGGATGGAAGCTATGAAAATAAAGATCCATTAAAGGCTGTATTTCCTTTCCCCTTCCCCCACCCCTCCTGGGCTTTCAGTTCAGTTCAGTTCAGTTCAGTTTAGTTCAGTTCAGTCGCTCAGTCGTGTCCGACTCTTTGCGACCCCATGAATCGCGGCACACCAGGCCTCCCTGTCCATCACCATCTCCTGGAGTTCACTCAGACTCACGTCCATCGAGTCAGTGATGCCATCCAGCCATCTCATTCCTCGGTCGTCCCCTTTTCCTCCTGCCCTCAATCCTTCCCAGCATCAGAGTCTTTTCCAGTGAGTCAACTCTTCGCATGAGGTGGCCAAAGTACTGGAGTTTCAGCTTTAGCATCATTCCTTCCAAAGAAATCCCAGGGTTGATCTCCTTCAGAGCGGACTGCTTGGATCTCCTTGCAGTCCAAGGGACTCTCAAGAGTCTTCTCCAACACCACAGTTCAAAAGCATCAATTCTTCAGCGCTCAGCCTTCTTCACAGTCCAACTCTCACATCCATACATGACTACTGGAAAAACCATAGCCTTGACTAGACGGACCTTAGTCGGTAAAGTAATGTCTCTGTTTTTGAATATACTATCTAGGTTGGTCATAACTTTTCTTCCAAGGAGTAAGCGTCTTTTAATTTCATGGCTGCAGTCACCATCTGCAGTGATTTTGGAGCCCAAAAAAATAAAGTCTGACACCGTTTCCACTGTTTCCCCATCTATTTCCCATGAAGTGATGGGACCGGATGCCATGATCTTCGTTTTCTGAATGTTGAGCTTTAGGCCAACTTTTTCGCTCTCCTCTTTCACTTTCATCAAGAGGCTTTTTGGCTCCTCTTCACTTTCTGCCATAAGGGTGCTTTGATCTGGAGGAAGTATCTGTAGCTCTTCTCTGGGGAGGAGGAAGTCCATCAAGGTGTCAGTGTTACAATTTCTCTAGCTAGGCCATCTCCACCATGTGGTCCCCTCTTCACAGCTGGCACTCCTAAAGGTATCATCTTCTGGTTAACATCTGCAGTTAGCACCCACTAGGTCTATCTGTCCTCCCTGTTAACCTAATTTGGGACTTTATTATACTTTTTAAATGTCTCTCTTCTTTCCTATTTTGAGTTCCGTTACAAAGTCTTTCTCTATGCACTTAGCCTTGGGAGGCACCATGCCTGATCCTGGCCTTCCCCCATCAGCCACTAAGCATGTGGGTGGGCTGGGGGCATCCAGGACAGTCCCCTCAAATGAGAACAGCCAGGAAAGGGTGAAAGTCAGGGACAATTACTCCGGGAGACTTTTGAGATTTCCTGAAGTTTGTTTCTTGTTTTACCTCCCCAGCGGTTGTCTTTGGGTGTGTGTATACGTATGTATATGATTCTATTTCTACTGTGCAGTGAAAGTGTTCGTGGTTCAGTCTTGTCTGACCCTTTGTGACCCATGGACTGTGTAGCCTCTGTCCATGGAATCTCTAGGCAAGAATACTGGAATGGGTAGCCATTCCCTTTTCCAGGGAATCTTTTCAATCCAGGGATCAAACCTAGTCTCCCACATCGCAGGTAGATTCTTTACTGTCTGAGCCACCAGGGTGGTGGCCTTTAAAAATAAAAATGACATTGTATGCTTGTCGCTGAAACAGCAGAGGGTGAAACTGAGGGGTGGAATTCATCCCTCGACACTATTCTGAAGGTCAGTCTCAGCCAAAACAGGGGCTCACGGTGAAGAGTCATCAGAACCCTGGGAAGAAGAGGTAAGCAAGAGCCATCCTTGGGACTTGTGTTATCAGTCAGAATGGAAGGGCTGAGAAAGGACCCTGCTTGGGACCGAAAAGAGAGGGTTTTCACCAGAAGAGAAGCCCAGCTCCCCAGTACTTCTGTGGCATTATAGCAAGCCATTTCTGCACATTTGTAGAGTAAGTGAATGAGAGTCCAAGTACTCTAGAACAAGACTTTGGGGCTCTCTCCTGGAAGCACTGCTGGGTTTCAAGTCAGAAGGCTAGGAGTCAAGTCTTGGCTGCTTAGACACCTAGCTGTGTGATCATGAGTCTGCTCTTAAACTCTCTGGCTTCTTGGTTTCTTCCTCTGTGAGGGGTAGTAATACCTGCCTGTCTCCTACCCAGTCAACAGGTATCTGCAGCATACAATTACGCTCCAGGTACCAAGCTAGATGCCTGGAGGAAGCAGCCTCTCGTAGCTTGTGCTCTACTTTGAAATTGGATGTGAATAAGCAACTGTAAATGTGCCATTGTCACAGTGGAAAACCTCTGGGACTCATGGGCACATTCATTTGCCAGGGCACCTAACCTAGGCTGGGTGGTTGAGGGTGGGGTGGGGAGGGGAGTCTTCCTTGGGCAAGCAGTTTGAGCTGAGATGCAAAGGATGAATAGCAGTCAGACAGATGGAGCTAGAAGGTGAGACCTGGTCACAGGAAAGAAGGTTCAGGTAGGGAGAATGTTACCTGTTGGACCAAGAAGATGGCAGAGAAACAAGGAGTGCAGAGCTACATGGGGAATGGAAAAGACGGTGCTTAGCCTCATGGGCTGTAGTAAATGGATTCTAAGAGAGACAAAATGACATGTTAATGAAGTGCTAACATTTCTTGAGCCAGGTACTCTGGTCATCACCTTATGTGTGTCAGCTTATTATTTCCCCCAACAGCCCCAAGGTCACTATTAAATGGTGCAGACAGAATTCAAACTCAAACTCCTGGCCCCTTCCCACTATAATGTGCCTACGTAAAAGCTCTGCAGACTCCAAGGCAGTATGCCAGTGTCACATACGGAGAGTTTAGACCCATAAGGATTCGTTTCTCCCTAAGCTCTTTTGGATATTTCTGTTTTTGAGGAAGGTGTTTCCCAAGGCCACAGAGAATGTGGGGGAAAAAAATGAAATCAGCTTCTGTTTAAAGAAACTTCTTTTAAAGGAACAAATGACTCTTGGTCAGGCTGTTTCTCTCTGGTCAACATCCTGGCAGGAAACTTCCAAGCACAAGAGACTTGAGAAGGAAGGAATGTTTTCTTTGCCTCTAATTTAACTTCCTGTTTTTGCTTTCAAAAATTTGCATAGATTTTCTTAAATGCTTTTAGGGAAAAGTTGGTTGTTTTTTCATTGTTTCCATGAGATGAGATTTTTGTTGGTAGAGATCAGCCATGGAAATTGCACGGGACCAGCCAGCTTGAGTTGCCTGGATGTAAACTCTGCCAGCTCCTCTCTGAAGGCTATTCTGTGCCCCTCCCTCCACCTGTTCACTTGGAAATACTCCTACCTCTGTGGTCTCACTCGAGCCCCACATATTCCTGAGGCACATGGTCAAGCTTATTTGTTGATATGCCTGTTGTTCTACCAACTGTCAGCTCCTTGGAGGCAGGAACTATCTGACCCATCTGTCCATCTCAGTGCTTACCTGGTGCATGGCACATAGCAGCCACATCATAGCTGCTTATGGAGTGAAAGAGCAAACGATGACTGCTTGAAGGGTCGCAGCCTTGATGTAGTTAGTGCCTATTCTGGACAAGCACTGTGCCTGTGGGTTGCATACCTCGTCTCATTAAAGTCCTACAAGCCTGCCATGCAGTTTCTCTTACTCCCCACCTTTCAGATAAGGCAAACCGGGGCTCAGGAAGCTAACAGTGGAGCCAGGATCCAGCTCGGGTGTTCTTTCCCATCACATCTCTTAGCCTCCTCCCTTAAAGTGGCAGATGGAGGAAGTCAGCAGCTCAGAGCGTTTGCTGATCCTAGCCAGTATGGGCAAGTGTTTAGAAGCTGTCTCTTATTTTGCTTTGAGGAAACTCCAGCAGGATGAAGTCATAGAGACAATAACTGCCTTGACTTTCTGCGATCTCTCCTAGGTGAGGCAGCGTGGAGTCAGGGAAGGAAGGAGGCTGCAGGTCCACTAGGCCAGGGTTCGAATCCTGGCTCTGTCACCGCCTGTGTGGCTCTGGCAAGGTGTTCAACAGCTCTGTGTCTCTTACAGAGGGATAACCACACCTCCCACATGGGAGCGAAGAGTGCATCAGAAGTTTCAGGTAGAGGGGTCAGGGCCCGATGAGTGCTGTGTGTGTATGGCAGCTGTCTTTAATCTGAAGATGCTGGAGAGTGCTGATGTCACCACATTGGTGGCCGTGGCTGACCCTGTCCTCTGGCTTTAGCAAGCACAGGGCATCAGGTCAGCTCATTCCCCCGGCCTGCAACACCCTTGCCCTCACTCACTCAGATGGCTTGCTCCTCCATGAGACATCTTCCCTTACCTCCTTTAACCCAGTTGCATGGTTTGGTTGCTGTTCGTTTGTTTGGTGATTGATTGGTTGTTGGTTGGTTTGGTTGACTGGTATAAGGGGGATCTTGGAATCTTGACATAAACCAGGGGTTGACAAATTAGAATATGTAGGACAGATTTATCCCTCCCTCTGTTTTTGGCCACTAAATAACAAAGATTTTTACATTTTTAAATGGTTGAAAACATTTTTTAAGAGGATGCAATTTGGGAATTTCCCTGGGGATCCAGTGGTTAAGACTCCACACTTCCAGTACAAGACATGTGGGTTCAATCCCTGGGCAGGGAACTAAGATCCCACATGGCACACGGCACAGCCAAAAACAATTTTTTTAAAGAGGAAAAAAAGATTAAAAGAATACCATTTTATGAAAATCGCATAAAGTTCGAACTTCGATGTCCATGAAGTTTTACTGGACACAGCCATGCTCATTTGCTTACATTCTGTCTACGTTTTGTTTTCTTGTTACAACAGCAGAGGTGAGCAGTTGCAACAGAGACTGTATGTACCCTAAAGCCGAACATATTCCCATCTGGCCCTTCTTAAAAAAAAAAAAAAGTTTACCCATCTCTGGTATAAGCAAACAGCAGCAGAAATGCCCTACCAAACCTCATCCCCTTCCTCCCCATCTCCACCCTATCCCCCATACAGCCTCAGGTCAGAAATCCTTCCCCATTAACAAACTGCAAATACTCCCTGAGAACTTTACAGAGTGCACGCCATTCTTTTTTTTTTTTTTTAATTTTAAAATCTTTAATTCTTACATGCGTTCCCAAACATGACCCGCCCCCCCCGCCCTGCCATTCTTCACTCGTTAATTTTACTGGAAAAATCACGATCTGAGCTCAGTGCAGAGGAGAGAAAAAGAAGGTAGATGTAAATGAGGAAGAGAAAGGGAGATAAGGAAGGGAAAGTGGGGACAGTGAGAATAGTAAGCAGATTTATAAAGAAATATGTTCCAAATAAGAAAACCCATAAAAAGCCAGGGAAAGGGAAAGGGTTAACAGATATGTGTAAATTCCCCTACTTTCTCTGCAATTGACACAATCCTATCATCTCTTCTTCAACAAGTTTTGACAAGATGGCAGCAAGAGGCAATAACATCAGTTAGAGAAAATGACTAATTGAGAGACTGTTGTTGACATAATCTGGTATTTATTCAACTAAGGAACTGACCAGCTGACAAAGATGAACTCAAAACTCCTAGTAAAATTTTGCTGTTGCAGTAAATGAGCTAAGGAGTCAGGTGTCTACCAGAAGTTACTGAATCCCACAAAGAAATAGTAGCAACTTCAGCAGTAAAACCTTAATGTTAAAAGATTATAATAATCAACAAGAAAAGCCTATAAAGAATAATAAGACAAGGATATTATTTTTAAAAATAGAAATTTAAAAGTCTACACATTCACTTGATTAACATAATTCTTATTTTATTGATAAAAAGAAAAACCCCAGTGACTCAGATATGCAGATGACACCACCCTTATGGCAAAAGTGAAGAGGAGCTAAAAAGCCATCAAGAGGAAAATGAAACAGGAGAGCGAAAAAGTTGGCTTAAAGCTCAACATTCAGAAAACAAAGATCATGGCATCTGGTCCCATCACTTCATGGGAAATAGATGGGGAAACAGGGGAAACAGTGTCAGACTTTATTTTTGGGGGCTCCAAAATCACTGCAGATGGTGACTGCAGCCATGAAATTAAAAGACGCTTACTCCTTGGAAGAAAAGTTATGACCAACCTACATAGCATATTCAAAAGCAGAGACGTTACTTTACCGACTAAGGTCCATCTAGTCAAGGCTATGGTTTTTCCTGTGGTCATGTATGGATGTGAGAGTTGGACTGTGAAGAAGGCTGAGTGCCGAAGAATTGATGCTTTTGAACTGTGGTGTTGGAGAAGACTCTTGAGAGTCCCTTGGACTGCAAGGAGATCCAACCAGTCCATTCTGAAGGAGATCAGCCCTGGGATTTCTTTGGAAGGAATGATGCTAAAGCTGAAGCTCCAGTACTTTGGATACCTCATGTGAAGAATTGACTCATTGGAAAAGACTCTGATGCTGGGAGAAATTCGGAGCAGGAGGAGAAGGGGACGACCGAGGATGAGATGGCTGGGTGGCATCACAGACTCAATGGATGTGAGTCTGAGTGAACTCTGGGAGATGGTGATGGACGGGGAGGCCTGGCGTGCTGTGATTCATGGGGTCGCAAAGAGTCGGACACGACTGAGCGACTGAACTGAACTGATGGTAACACAAAAGAACATCTGGTTTCATCCCTGGCGCCTATGGAACTCATGGCAAGATTTCTAGACATAGACATGTGCATGCATGCATGCTAAGCCACTTCAGTCGTGTCCAACTCTTTGCGACCCTATGAACTGTAGCCCATCAGGCTCCTCTGTCAATGGGATTCTCCAGGCAAGAATACTGGAGTGGGTTGCTGTGCCCTTCTCCAGAGGATCTCCCAACCCAGGAATTGAACACATGTCTCTTACATCTACCTATAATGACAGGTGGGTTCTTTACCACTAGTGCCACCTGAAAAGCCCAAGCATACACATAGGGATTGTTAAAAAGCAGAATAAGTATAGCAAGACATTTCTACTTTTTAAGACAAAGACCAGAGATAAAGACCCTAAAAGCACAAGTGTTTGCCAAAGTCAAGTCCCTGCGGGCTTTGTTTTTTTCCAAGTATGCACTTGATACAGAGGAGAGATTTAATCTAAATAGAATTCACTGAGGGATGAGGAAAGCTAAAAAAGGCTCATTTTCTCACCTTCAAGGAACTTGCTAGTAATAGAAGAAGATAAAAAGGAGAAAGCAGAAAAGCAAAGCAGTACAAGCAAGAAGATCCATGCACTCCAGCGTTTACCGCAGCACTATTTATATACCCAGGACATGGAAGCAACCTAAATGTCCATCAACAGATGAATGGATAAAGAAAGAGTGGTACATATATTCCACAGAATATTATTCAGCCATTACAAAGAACAGAATAATACCATTTGCAGCAACAAGACAGACCCAGAAGTTGTCGTGCTGAGTGAAGTAACTCAGACAAAGAAAGACAAATATCATATGATATCACTTATATGTGGAATATAAAAAATGGTGCAAATGAACTTATCTACAAAATAGAAATAGGGGTGTAGAAAACGAACTTACAGTTACCAGGGAGGAAGCAGGGAAGGAGGGATAAATTGGAAGCTTGGGATTGACACATACTTATTACTGCGTACAAAATAGATAACTAATAAGCACCAATTGTAGAGCACGGGGAACACCACTCAGTACTCTGTAATGGCCCATACGGGTAAAGAATCAGAGTATATATAGAAACTAATTCACTTTGCAGTATATCTAAAACTAACCCAGCATTGTAAATCAACTGTACCTCAGTAAAAATTATTTTTTAAAAAGGCAATACAAGCAAAAAGACGAGTACACTGCTCGCAACCCTGTGCATGCCCCGGTTCATTCAGCACGCGCTTATGCTCAGGCTCTCCCGATCCAGAGGTCCGTCATCTCCCATTTAGAAGCGTTTCTTCACAAGTTTATGCAAGACCTGTAAAAGGCACCCCAGTGGTTGATTTCTACCAATTAGATAGCAAAAGGGGGAAGAGGAAAATTAAACCCTTTCTAATCAGCACTTCTCCAAACTGCCAAGGTCACACAAAGAGAACAAGCTAGTCCGAGAAACTGCCACAGCCGTGAGAAGCTCAAGAAGCCACAATAACTAAATGTGTCACCGTGTCACGGATGGGGTCCTGGAATGGAAACAGGATATTGGGTAAAGACAAAAGAAATGCAATTAAAATATGAACTTTGATTAATAGCGTGTCAATATTGGTTGATGGTGACGAATCTATCACAGTAACAGAAGATGCTAATACAGAAGAAAACTGCGCAGAGTCTGTAGGGGCTCTGTGTGCCGGCTTCACAACTGTTCTGTAAATCTAAAACTGATCTGAAAAGTAAAGCTCATTTTCCCAAAGAAGGAATTATTCATTCAGTGAACATTTAGAAAATGACTCTGAGTCAGGCACTCTGCCATGCATCTCACTTGAAGCCTGGAATTCTGGTGAATTTGCATCCTCCAAACTTTCCGATTGTCTCATCACAGGAAAGGTTAAAGGAGTCATCTGTCCCCTTGACCTTGCAATAACCAATGTCAGTGTTTTACAGAAGACAATTAATTCACTGTGAGATTTAATGGGTGTTGCAGAGGGGGGAGGGGCAAGAGGGGTAGTCTTTGGTTCAACAAATTTCAGAAAAATTGTTGTTTAGTCACTAAGTCAAATCTGACTCTTATGCGACCCCATGAACTGTATAGCCCGCCAGGCTCCTCCATCCAAGGGATTTTCCAGGCAAGAATACTGGAGTGGGTTGCCATTTCCTTCTCCTAGATATCTTCCTGACCCAGGGATTGAACCCTTGTCTCCTTCATTGGCAGGCCAATTCTTTACTACTGAGCTATGTGGGAAACTCTCAGAAAAATTAGATTAAAGCAAATAAACACATTTGTTTATAGAACCTCTCAGAGCCTTGATTTTGCTTATGCATACTGTAACTATCCCCCCGAAATCTATATAGTGCAGCATGTCCCCAGCTTATTTGCGGTGAAACTTTCTTATTGCAGAACACTTTTGGGGACTAACTTCCTCCTGATCATATTTTGGAAAGCACTGTGCAACCTAAAAAGAAGATTGCAATAGCTGAAAACTGCTGAAGGAGAGGCTTGGCACCATGAGTTTAGAACAAACACAATGAAAATGACCTCACCAGTCATTACTGATTCTTAATTGATTGCCTCAGGGTTCTCAAGAGCCAAAAATTTTGCCAAACTAATTGCTGAAAATTTTTCGTTGTATGCTCAAGGCCTTAAACAAGAGCCTAATGGACTGTGTATCTTGTTAAATGTAACTGCATGAGGAAACTATTAATGTTAGACTCAGTTGATGTC
The DNA here is from genome assembly GCF_042477335.2 of Ovis canadensis. Taxonomy (NCBI): domain Eukaryota; kingdom Metazoa; phylum Chordata; class Mammalia; order Artiodactyla; family Bovidae; genus Ovis; species Ovis canadensis. The sequence continues at coordinate 86,951,301 of NC_091253.1, forward strand.
CTCTGTGGCTAAACAAAAGGCATTTGTAACTCAATTCTTTGAAAAGTTACACAAATTTGAGTGGGCAATGAATATTTGGTCTAGATTAGTTAATGCTGAAATGAGTAAATCCTCCCTGTTTTGGGGAACAAAGACAATTCGGTCGCATATAGCTGCAGACACTCTAATGTACCTTGGACAGCTAGAATCTTAAGAACTCATATATGGAAACTGTACATTCTGTTCCTTTAGACATGCAACTTTCTGAATCTAAACTACGTTTTAATTTAACCAGTTTGGGCAGTTGTATCTCTTCTGCAGAGATTAAAATAATAATAGGCTCAGACCTGGCAGAGTTTTCTTGCAGATTTGTTTCAGAATAGATGACAGGCAATAAGACTTGAAACTTGACAACCCTGGCTTTGTTATGGGATACAGATGTAGCATTTTTACCAACCCCTGACTACTTTTAGCACAGTCCTTGAAGAACTGGAAAAATCTTGCTTGAGATGCATAAAAGTGGCAGAAAAGTAACTGTTAAGGAAACAGAAAAACTGTGGTAGTAGAATAAAGTAAGGAATCAGAACTCAGCAGAAAGAGTGATAGAGATGGAGGGTGAAAGAGATCGGTTTGAATCCTAGGTCCATCCCATTGAAGCTGAGTTATCTTGGACAAATGAATTTTGGAACTGCAGCTTCCTTATCAGAAACACGGGAACAATAATGTCACCTTTGCACAGTTCTTGTAAATTACAGAGATAGCGTCTGCAAAGTGCCTTTTACAGTACTCAACACCTACTATACCCTTGGTAAATGTTAATTCTAATAAGAAAATTCTGTGCTCAATCTTAAACAGCAGAGGGTTTAGCAAGGATTCAAGCGAGTACTGGAGCATCACCACAAAATAACTGGAAACCACATTTATAAGAAGAGGAGGGAAAATTTTTTAGGCCAGCTAAAAATGAATGCTGTATGGAAAGAACAGCTTGATTTGCATCAGCAGAGGTTTTTTGGAAGGCAGGCAAGACATAAACTTTTAGCCTTTTGGCATATCTGAACTCAATTACAGTGGTTCTGCTTAAGTCAGATTTGTCAAATGGGCTTCTCTGTACAAAACCTTCTAAAACCAGTATTTTCCTAGACTCAAACAAGAAAACTATTGGATCCTCAAAAATGAGACAATGAAAGGGAAGCAAGAAAATGTTTGCATATTCAAATCAGCAAAGCATTATCCTTTTCTTGGCTAACAGGGAAGCTTCTCACAGTACCACTGAGATGACTCCCTCCTTCCCTGATGCCAAAGCTGCCCAAATGTAAATACAATGATGAATAGCAGTTCCTGCAGATACAGCACCAAATGAGAGAAAGGGTGAATTTTATGGTACATGAATTATGGTATTGAATTGTAGCTCAATAAAGATGTTACTAAAAAAATATTCAGAGAATCATAAGTAGTAGATCTGCCACAATTAAGTAAAAGTAGGTTTTTCAATAATAGTTTATATATATTGAATGCTTATTAAGGACCAGAATTTTTCTAAGTATTCTCCATGTATTAATTCATCTGATCCTTGTAATTACCCTGTAAGGTAAGCACTCTTAGCCCCCACAGATAAACTGGCTCGCTTCATATCACACAGTAGTAAACGGCAGAACTGGGGTCAGAACTCGGGCCATCTAAATCCAGAGCCCTATTTCTTAACCAACTCACCACTTATGATCTTAACCACCATACATACTACACCATGCTGCTTTCTTGAATATATGGAGTCCATTATTAGAACACAATTGTTTGGAATCCAATTCAAATACTACTATATATTCTAACAAATAAGTGCTGGGTAAGAGGAAATTAATATTTAACTCCATATAGCTGTATATTTGGCAGAACTAAATAATATAATCAAGAATAATCAGCCTACAGTCAAAGCCTGGTTTGACAAAATATGAGAGGTTATAAAATAGAGCAAGTCATTACAGACAATAATCTCTTCCTCCCGGGCTGATTGATGTTTGTCATTCTGCTGTATGCCCAGTTAGATTTTTATCAAGAAGAAAAATGATGCAATCAGAGAAGATGATAAATTACACATCTTGTAAACATTTAGTAGCCTAAACAAAGTGATTTGGCATCAAGATAAAATATAAATATCTTCAATAACCACTGATGTGTAACTGCCATTACAATTTCATCATGTGAAAAAAAAGGACCTTTTTCCTTTGCTTCTATTTAGTTAGTTAGCTAATTTAGTGGGGAAAATTGAAGTCTAAAGGAGAAATGAAGGAAGATTTCAATAGCATTTATTTTTTGTCTTCACAAGAGGAAAGGCATATCATCTGTTAAATGGGACACAAAAGAATAAGGTAGTAACCATTCATGCTTTATAGTAACGGTGACATTTCTTTGCTCTTTTGTTTTAAAATTAAGTTCAAGCGTCCTGCTCGACTAACAGTCACAAACCTAATGTTTTGTGCCTTATAGGCTGCATGAAGCATAGTCTTTTCAGAGATTGATGGTGCTGTTTATCCTAAAAGTTTCCTACATACAAGGACATATTATCACTCTCACCCTGTGCCAAGGTTTCATAGGCTACTGGGACAGCAGAGTGGAGTAAAAACTACATCAGAAGAACAGGCTAGCTGGCTTGGAGGTATACCTGGATTAGAATTCACATTTTAAACAAGAGCAGTATGCCTGTGAACTTCTCTCAAGGACATGGAAAAGAAGAAATATGGCAACAAGCTACTTACAGATTGAGCTGCTTCCATTGCTTTCCTCCAAATCTTTCTTATCCAAAACCCCGGGCTTCATCTCCAGCAAGATACATTTCTGATGCCTTCTGACATCTGTTCTATACTTCAGCACCTCTGAGCCTTGGTCCAAGCTGCCCAGACCCATGGAGAACTCGTCGTCTTTCTACTAAGCCCCATCTCCCCATCACCACCCTCAACACATACACACAGGCACATTCTGTGCTTTTTCTTCTTCACCTCACCACTGAACTCACTTAATTCCAGGAATTTATTATTAGCTATCCTTCTCATTCATTTATTTGATAATTTTGTTCAACCAAAATCCTCTCATTTAGAACAAGAACTATGTGCCAAACATTTCGAAAGCAACCTTTAAATGACATTTCTTCTAAGCAGTTTGGCAACTACCATGGCGAACGTGCCCATTTATATGATAACTCTGTCACACTCTCTGTCCTGGAACTAGATAGATAGAGGCTTGCAGGATCGTTGTATCCTCAAGCCCTCTGGACTCGAGCACAACTGGTAATAAATTCGAGTTAACCTACGAAAAGACTGGTGCTGCCAAGAGCAGCTATTCTAGCTACACATCACAGCAAGAGAAAGTAAATGCACTTTGTCTCACATTTCTGAGCCATGCTGATCCAGCCAACTTTTGACTCATCCTCCTCACCCAAACAAACATGGAACATTTATTCCCAACTCAACTTCGGCCAAAAAGAGGAACCCTGAAGTCCAGAATGCTAGTTTGTCATTTAATGTACTTCTCATTAACTGTGAATTAAAATGACGTCTTAGAACGTCATAGAGACAAGGAGACAGGTTTTGAGTCCCAGATCTGCCAAAAATCAGCTGTGACACCCTGGGCTAGCCACAGCTTTTTGGATCTAATGTCCTCATCTTTAAGATGAAAATGTTTTCAGAGGCTTCTTGAAACCATGAAATAAGGGGCCGCTATAAGAAAGTGCTTGGAAAATGACAGATGTCTCCAGAAATGTTGACAAACCTCTTACTGCCATTCGAAAAACCCACAGCATCTTTTAAACCTGATTCCACGTTGATGATTCGGACCTTTAGTCTTTGCCTATCGGCACTAGAATTTAAAATCAAACTTCGCAAAAGACAATCATGGCTGGTCTTCATTGCAGTCACTCCTGCCTCAACCCCCCTGCAATCGGCCTTCCATTCTCATGCAGCTGTACCCTGCCAAGGCAGCCACGAACTTAACTGGCCAAGTCTGAGAACTTTTTTCCTTGCACATCTACTGGTCACTTAATGCTTTCGGTCAATTTCTCTTTCTCCACCTCAGAGACACGACAACAGGGTGCTTTTTCTTGGACTTCTCAGATTCACCTGCTCAAGTCTTCGTCTGCGTTGTTTTTTCTCCTTCCACCTCAAGTCTGTGGCAGCCTTCCATGTCCTGATGGCCATTCACCTCGTAGCCTGCCCACTCTCTCCGCACGGCCTCACCCACCATCATAGCTTCAGTGACCACAGTCTAAGCAAGTGACCTCCATTCATAGCGTCAGTCCTGATAGCCTTCCATGCCTGCTGGATGCTTCCACATGGATGGCCTACCAACCCCTTGACCTTGTCACATCTAAACCAGAACTTACTCGTTCTCCCCTGTACTGACTCTTCTTTCTGCTTTCTCTCTCCCTTATCCCTCATGTGGAGTTTAATCCCTTGATTCTGGCAGTTCTTTCCAAATACCTTGGGCACATCCTAGTTGCTTCCTGGGCAGAGTTCTGCATCTGTCTTGTCCCCAGAGTGGGCTGTCCTTATTGACAAAAGGGGGAAGTACACTTTTGATTTGTGACCTGGTTTAATTACATACTGCTTTTAAAATTTCTGAGAAAAAAATCTAGGTGACAAATTTCCACTAAACATGCTTTTATCCATTGTCTTAGGTGCTAGATTTGAATTTATTATGATGATTGAGAGTAAAAAGAGAGACCAAAAGATTATATAATATGTGGTTTTCATATCAGCAGACTGGGGATGATAATGGTTTTCCCCCAGGTATTCATGGCAAAGGTTTTCCAGTTTTGTAAACTTTTGTGCTGTGCTTAGTCACTTGGTTGTGTCTGACTCTCTGTGACCCCCTGTTCTATAGCCCACCAGGCTCCTCTGTCCATGGAGATTCTCCAGGCAAGAATACTAGAGTGGGTTGGCCTGCCCTCCTCCAGGGAATCTTCCCAACCCAGGGATGGAACCCAGGTTTCCCGCATTGCACACGGATTCTTTACCATCTGAGTCACCAGGGAAGCCTTTGTAAATTTCTACTCAATTCAAATTGACGCCTACTTCAAGTGGGGCTCCAGAGTCCAGGTCTTACAGATGGGGGTCTGTTTTACTCCTAGGTGTCTAGGGACCCAGTATCCCCCATAAAATTCATACCCAGCCTCCCACCTCAGTGTCCCTGCCTAATGAACACACCAACCCCAGTGAAGCGTTTCTTTTTCTGCCATATGCAACCCGCCCATCTGCTCCCTTGTATTTCTGGAACACCTTCCAGGTGTCTCTGCTACCATCAAACCCCTGCCTTCTGCCCCAGAGAAAAGGAACATGCCTGTAGTTCTATTCAAGAACCAGAACTTCAGATGCCCCCAAAGAATGCATGAGGGTTTGATAGGGTCATTTTGAATATGGCATTTGATGCTATTCACATTTTAACATTTGCCCCCCGTTTTGTAACCCTAAAAGGTAAATCATATAACTTTCAGCCCCTCTTGATTACTAAACCATGTGCACCCTGTTTCACTTCTCCTGAAGGAGAAATTTTGGCCCACAGACCATCTCCTGCTTCCTTCTCTCCATCCAGCTCTTCTCCCAGAGGATCTCTCCAAGCTTAATGAATAAATTCAGCCCCAGGACATTTGCCCCCTCTTTTTTAGAGTCTCTCATTACAGCTGCCTTTCACCTAAACTTTCACAACAACAAAATGTTGCGATACTCCAATTCATTTGCTCCCAGGAACTCTGTCCAGCAAACTGACACTGCTGAATTAACTGAAGATGCATGTCTCTCTAATGTGTATTCTCGGACTGTTGGTCCATCACTGTCAATTCCTTTGTGCTAGATTTTTATTCAGAATTGTAGGCATCACCGAGATATAGTTTATCTGCCAACAACAAAGGAGGCTCATAGGGAAGGAGGACAGACAATCAGGAAACAGAAAAGTCCCTGTGCTGAGGTCTAGCCTCAGCAGAGTCCAGGGATATCCTCAGGATGGACGATGTCGGTGAATGAAGAAAGATAGAGAAAGACATAAGGAAAGAAGGACATGAGGTGACCGAGCTTCAGTGAGCGAGGCCCGTTTACTTTATTTTCCTCAGGGCTTTTATACCCTGAGTTATACATACAGCAAGGTGAAAAATGCAGAGTCAACTCAACATTCCATCAGTAATAACTTTTATCGATATCAGGTTCCTTCCTGCAAGAGTCTTATTTTTTGTACATTATCTTCTGGCCCAGAGGCCTGTTGATATTTTATGACCTCTTTTTGATAAAGGTTGGTCAGCCAGAACAATAATTTTCCCTAAAAGTGTTTCTTCTTAAATTCCTAGCCTGCGTCACCCTTAAAATACAGAGTTACATTTTTATGGAGCAAAGATTCTGCGGGTTACAGCAAAGAAAGAACTTATTAACTCAAAGTCTAATGTTGCTAATGCTGCTGCTGCTGCTGCTAAGTTGCTTCAGTCATGTCCGACTCTGTGCGACCCCATAGACGGCAGCCCACCAGGCTCTGCCATCCCTGGGATTCTCCAGGCAAGAACACTGGAGTGGGTTGCCATTTCCTTCTCCATGCCTGAAAGTGAAAAGTGAAAGTGAAGTCACTGAGTCGTGTCCAACTCTCAGCAACCCCATGGACTGCAGCACACCAGGCTCCTCCGTCCATGCGATTTTCCAGGCAAGAGTACTGGAGTGGGATGCCATTGCCTTCTCCTTGCTAATGCTAAGGCTATTACTTGTTTCTACCACATCCTGACTATATGCACTCCCAGGAACACAACGGATAAGGGATGTGAGAACTTGGCAGCAAGCATAGGCTCAACAATGTTGCAAGAGTCTGGATAAACCTCCCAAGTAAACTAGAATGCTAACAGGGGGTTTGAAACACTCCTTTCATGCCTAGGAGAATTATCAAATAGAGCCCTAAATTAACTCTTTGGTCAGGGACAGCCCTCTGTTAATGTCAGAAGAGTTGATGAAAGTCATGAAAAAACAGTTTCTGGTTTTGGGGTAGATGCTCGAGAAGGGGGGCCCCTCGAGGGCCTGATCTCACCTTTGTCCATCAGGCCTCTTCCTCATGACCTTTGCCATGGGCGGGATTCTCCACGCTGGCTCCCGGCATCCCTGGATAGACTTGCTTCCCACCTGGAGAACAGCCTGAGTCAGGACAGACAATCACAAGCTGGTTAACTGGGGCACCAGCGGGATGGATCTCCTTCCATACTAATTCACAAAGATGTCTATGCCCCAGTTACCATGGGAAACATTTACTAATTTCTTTGACCTGGTTTTCAGTTTACCTTTTCTACCTGGTCTATAGCCTCCATAATTCAAAAGCTCAGGGCAATTCCACTTTATTCAGGACAAGGAATGATCTTTCAGGACTACTCCTAGCTGAGAGTCAGGAGCGGTGGGAAGAGTTCTCCTTTTTCCTCTCTCATCTCCCCACTCTTCCCCACACATCCCTGGGGTCCTCCTAACTGAAGTCGAATTATCCTATCAGCTCTTCAGCCTTGAGCATGGTCAGATAGGTTTTGCACTATGTTAAAATTGAAACATCATGAGAAGAGACACACATTAAATCTTATTAACTAGCCATTTACATTTTGATTAAAAAAATATTTGATTGTATTTCTTTTCTTCTTTCCCACAGAGCAAGTTTTAAGGAAAAAGAGCAAACAGATCATAAACACTGAGGAAGAACAAGTGTCATGGAAGAATCTAGAGTCCAAGTGCCTACATTAAAATCTAACCAAAAGAAGGATCACAGGGGTTCCTTTTTTCCAGTTCTGCCACATCCCCTTGGTCCCATTTGGTCCCCAAAGGACAAATAGCTCAGTGCTCTCATCACAATCTAAGACATGGGAGGAAGACAACATAAGTGGATTGCAAGTGGGGAACCAAAAAGAGATCAAGTCAGAGGTTTGGGCTGAAGTGCAATTCCCTAAGTGTAACCTTATTTTCTTATTAGTCAATAATCTGGTGCAAGTTGATGTTTTCAACCAGTTTTTGTTGTCAGAGTTACAGAACCCAAGTGATGTACAACAAACGCACAGTGGTTCTTGGGGTGAGAAGGGGAAGGAGGAAGTAGCCCAGGGGCCATCATCTTGGAACATTGAGTTTTATTTTTGATTAAAACTTGGCATAGAGATTTCTGAAATGTGAATAGAAAAACAGCCATTTCAGGACTGCAGGCAGTTTTCAGCCTTATGAACAAGGAGATCTACAGGTGAAAATCAGGGCAGGCTATATAATGTGTAGGGCCCAGTGCAAACTCAAAGTGCAGGACCATTGTTCATCAATTTGTAAAAATTCCAAAATGGTGACAGCAGAGCATTAAAACAAACACTCCTTCTAAGTACAGGCCCCTGTGGAATTGCACAGGGGACAGTCACATGGGGCCGATTCATTATTCAAATGTGGAATGTAGAACCTCTTCTCATGTGGAAATAGTTGCAGCATGATTCCAAGTAGCTAAGCTATTGTCTGTAAGCATATGACTTTCACAAAGGCGGCAAGCTAGACTGCTTGACTTAACCACCACATCTGTGAATACAGAGTAGGTGCTCACTAAATATTTGTTGGAGGAGGGGGGAAATGAGCAAACAAACACAAAATAATTTGTGTGCAGGAAGTAGCTGCATCATTACAGATTTGCGTCTGCTTTCAACTTTCCTCTGCAAGAAACTGACCCATTCATTTCAGTTCAGTCACTCAGTTGTGTCTGACTCTTTGCAGCCCCATAGACTGCAGGATGCCAGGCCTCCCTGTCCATCATTAACTCCCAGAGTTTACTCAAGCCCATGTCCATTGCGTCAGTGATGCCATCCAGCCATCTCATCCTCTGTCATCCCCTTCTTCTCCCGCCTTCAATCTTTCCCAGCATCAGGGTCTTCTCAAATGAGTCAGTTCTTTGCATCAGGTGACCTAAGTATTGGAGTTTCAGCTTCAGCATCAGTCCTTCCAGTGAATATTCAGGACTGATTTCCTTTATGATTGACTGGTTGGATCTCCTTGGAGTCTCAAGAGTCTTCTCCAACACCACAGTTCAAAAGCATCAATTCTTTGGTGTTCAGCCTTCTTTATAGTCCAGCTCTCACATTCATACATGACTACTGGAAAAACCATAACTTTGACTAGACAGACCTTTGTTGGCAAAGTAATGTCTCTGCTTTTTAATATGCTATCTAGGTTAGTCATAGCTCTTCTTCCAAGGAGCAAGCACCTTCCAATTTCATGGCTGCAGTGACCATCTGCAGTGATTTTGGACCCCCAAAAAGCAAAGCCTGTCATTGTTTTCATTGTTTCTCTATCTATTTGCCATGAAGTGATGGGCCCAGATGCCATGATCTTTGTTTTCTGAATGTTGAGCTCTAAGCCAACTTTTTTACTTTCCTCTTTCACTTTCATCAAGAGGCTCTTTAGTTCTTCTTTGCTTTCTGCCATAAGGGTGGTGTCATCTTCATATCTGAGGTTATTGATATTTCTCCTGGCAATCTTGATTCCAGCTTGTGCTTCTTCCAGCCCAGCATTTCTCATGATGTACTCTGCATAGAAGTTAAATAAGCAGGGTGACAATATACGACCTTGACGTACTCCTTTCCCTATTTGGAACCAGTCTGTTGTTCCATGTCCAGTTCTAACTGTTGCTTCCTGACCTGCATACAGGTTTCTCAAGAGGCAGGTCAGGTGGTCTGGTATTCCCATCTCTTTCAGAATTTTCCACAGTTTATTGTGATCCACACAGTCAAAGGCTTTGGCATAGTCAATAAAGCAGAAATAGATGTTTTTCTAGAACTCTCTTGCTTTTTTAATGATCCAGCAGATGTTTGCAATTTGATCGATCTCTGGTTCCTCTGCCTTTTCTAAATCCAGCTTGAACATCTGGAAGTTCATGGTTCATATACTGTTGAAGCCTGGCTTGGAGAATTTTGAGCATTACTTTACTACCCATAAGTACAACCATTGCCCATGCTTATGGATATTCTTTAGGACACATTTACTTGAGAAAACCAAATAACTGTTCATGTTAAAGAGTTTGAGATAATCTGAGCACAGGTGGTTCTCTGGAGTTGAGAGTGTAGCCCCAGTTGGGAGCAGGCTCTTCTTATAACTCCTGAAAGGAACCCAGAGCCTTTTGTTCATCTCAACTGTTAGGAGAATCAGGAGTGGGTCTTGGGACATTAGTACAGTAACAGGCTTAAGATGATGGGCACTGCAGTCAGGCTAGCTTCATTATTACCTTATTGGGCAGGTTACTTAATCTTTCAGTACCTCAGCTTTCTAGGGCATAAAATGGAGGGATAGTAGACTGCTGTCTTCACGAGTCTGCTTAAAGTATCAAAGAAGTGTTATGTGTCAAGGCCTTAGAACAGTGCCTGGAACATGGTGAGTGCTATTTAAGTATTTGCTGCTTGCTATAAAGTGAAAAAGGAGAGTGAAAAAGTTGGCTTAAAGCTCAACATTCAGAAAACTAAGATCATGGCATCTGGTCTCATCACTTCATGGCAAATAGATGGGGGAAACAGTGGAAACAGTGTCAGACTTTATTTTTTTGGGCTCCAAAATCACTGCAGATGGTCACTGCAGCCATGAAATTAAAAGACACTTACTCCTTGGAAGGAAAGTTATGACCAACCTAGACAGCATATTCAAAAGCAGAGACATTATTTTGCCAACAAATGTCCGTCTAGTCAAGGCTATGGTTTTTCCAGTGGTCATGTATGGATGTGAGAGTTGGACTGTGAAGAAAGCTGAGTGCCGAAGAATTGATGCTTTTGAACTGTGGTGTTGGAGAAGACTCTTGAGAGTCCCTTGAACTGCAAGGAGGTCCAACCAGTCCATTCTAAAGGAGATCAGTCCTGGGTGTGCTTTGGAAGGAATGATGCTGAAGCTGAAACTCCAGTACTTTGGCCACCTCATGAGAAGAGTTGACTCATTGGAAAAGACTCTGATCCTGGGATGGATTGGGGGCAGGAGGAGAAGGGGATGACAGAGGATGAGATGGCTGGATGGCATCACCAACTCAATGGACGTGAGTTTGGGTGAACTCCGGGAGTTGGTGATGGACAGGGAGGCCTGGTGTGCTGCAATTTATGGGGTCGCAAAGAGTCGGACATGACTGAGTGACTGAACTGAACTGAACTGATAACCCTCTTTGGAAGGACACCATCACCTATGGCAATAGTCCCCTTCACTTTGGGATGGTCATGTACTGACTGCTATATTTAAAATGGATAACCAACAAAAACCTATTGTATAGCGCATGGAACTCTGCTCAGTGTTATGTGCCAGCCTGGATGGGGGCTTGAGGGGAATAGAGGAGAAGCAATAAATATGTTTGTGTGGCTGAGTCCCTTCACTGTTCACCTGAAACTATCACAACATTGTTAATCGGCTATACCCTAAAACAAAATGTTTCTGGTATATAAAAAAAATTAAAATTAAAAAAAGAATAGTGAGGCCCCTTCAAGTACCTTTTCCCAGACAGTAAACATTGATGAAGGGAGCAGGCAGAAGAGAAGCAGCAAGCTGGACGCTGCCAACTGGCAAGTGTGAATACTTCCATCCCCCTCCCCCTACCTTAATGAATTGCCCTAGATTGCCAGAGAAGGAGGGTTCTTTACTTGGTGGGGTCTTGGGGTAAGGGGATATCGCAGGGGTTGACAGACTGCAGGCACAGGAACTTCAGGCCCCAGTGCTATGATGGGACTTGTATGTTTTTTATTAACGGCAGAGTTGTACAGTGGGGTCACCTCAGGTTGCTGATCATAAGCAAGGGTTCTGGAGTCAAAATGAATTCAAGTCCTAGTCTACCACAGGTGTCAAAGCTAATCTGACGCTGTGATTAGAACCCAGCCCCGCATCATTATCCTTTCAAAAGCCCAACATTGAACTGTGCATTCTATATCCTTCTAATTTTCCACAGAAGACCAAGTCCATGTTTGAATAACCAGAAAAGTCTTCCATTTCTTGAGGCTGAGAAGTCTCAAGGTGGACTTTACTCCCAATACATCCTCTTTCCAGGAGCCCTTGTTCAGTATATAATCGTTTTTTAAGATAATTTATTTTTTTTTAATCTTTGGCTGCGCTGGGTCTTCACGGCTGTGTAGGCTTTTCTCGAGTTGCAGCAAGTGGGGTCTACCCTCTAGTTGCGGTGGCTTCTCACCGTGGTGGCTCCTCTTGCTGTGGAGCGTGGACTCTAGGGCGTGTGGGCTTCAGTAGTGGTGGGACATAGGTTCAGTAGCCGCAGCTCCCAGGCTCTAGAGCACAGGCCTAATGGTTGTGGCCCAAAGGCTTAGTTGCTCCAGGGCGTGTGGGATCTTCCCAGACCAGGGAATGGATCTGTGTCTCCTGCATTGACAGGCGTATTCTTTACCACTGAGCCACCAGGGAAACCCAGCACATAACCTTAACACATAGACTCTGAACACAGCTAACCAATGTAGTTACTATTTTAATTTGCAGGAAAAAAAAAAAAAACTTGGGAGAAAATGTCATTTAATTAAAAAACAACGAAGTCTATGGATTTTACAGAAATTTTTGGAGCTATTCAAGAGCAAGAAGACTGAATGCTAAAAGCTGGGACTGGCCTTACTCTCCTAAGAGAATTAAGATCCTAAGAAGAAAACAAAATAAATGATGGTTCTTAGATGGAAGTGTTCAATTATTTCTCTGTCATTTCAAAATAAGGAGAAAGCAGATAAAATATCTTCCATATGTAATTTACATATAGCTACAAGGTATAATGAAAGCATTAGTAAGAGATGTGAAAATGTTGGATTAGGAGAGGAGAAATTATTTTAAATCTTCAGTTACCACCGATTGTGTGCGTTTTTCTGGCGTGTATTCTCCTGTGATCTAGAACAGTCCTATCAAGAATGCTTCCCAAGGCTGGGGATTTCTTTCCCTGGTAGTATGGAAGGCTGAGGGCTGGACCGAGTGAGGATGCAGGTGCTTTAGTTTGCATTCTAGCACCAGTCACCTGGACTGCCTGGAATACACGTCTTTTCATTCTCCATGTGGGAAACTCCTACACATCTTTCAGTACTCAGCTCAACGGCTGCCTCCTCTGGGAAGCCTTCAAGGAAAGACCCCCAGGGAAAGTCTCTGAGTTCTCATATACTTCACTTATATCTCTTTTATAGTATTTTTGCTGTTTCATAATTTTGGTTTTTCATACATGGTTTTCTGACTAAAGTATAAGTTTATTGAAGGCAAGCGGACCTGCTATCTTTATTTCTCGGGCACCTAGCACAGTATTTGACTGATTAAATGATTAAATTGAATGAAGAAGCTATGTCACCATAGGCAACTAAGTACTTTTTGGTATTGCATTTTCTTCATCTGTAAAAGGAAGGCATTTGTCTTTTTTCTCAAATTCCCATTCAGTTCAAATGCTCCTTGAGTGTAAAATATTTAGTTACAGATGTTCCATCCAGCCCTTTTCTAGGGGGTAGGGCAGGTAGAGTCACCTCTGTGATCTGCCATCTCCCCTTTGTACCCTCTCCACGCATCTGATTCCCCTACACATCCCAGATATGACTCCTTTTCTACAGACCCTTGCACACAGCTGCTTATCGATAGCGTCAAGGTTAAGAGCATAGATCCTGGAGACAGACTGAGAAGCGAAAGTGAAAGTCGCTCAGTCGTGTCCGACTGACCCCATAGACTACACAGTCCATGGAATTCTCCAGGCCAGAATACTGGAGTGGATAGCCTTTCCCTTCTCCAGGGGAATCTTCCCAACCCAGGGATTGAACCCAGGTCTCCCACATTGCAGGCAGATCCTTTACCAGCTGAGCCACAAGACAGCCTGTCTGGGTTCAAATACTGGCTCTAGCCACTTATTAACTATATGACCCTGGAAATGTTATTCAACCTCTCAGTTTCCTAATTTTAAAATAGAGATCATGATGATGATGGTGATGATAATAATAAATGACATCTACCTCACAGGGTGTCTAAGACAGCTTCTGATCAATCAGAATGGATGCCAGCCTTAAACAACCAGCACAGCAATGCTGGACATGGGACTTCACCCCCACCGGAGTCTGTTGTGGCTGTTGACTTGTTTTAGAGAATGGGATGGGGACAGTGAAGCTTTTAGTAAAAGATACTACTGTTGATATTTTCAATAAGGCAGAGGGGGAGGCGTGATTCAAGTCAAGTCCAGGCCCTAGAACCCTAACCCCAAGACAGATTTCCAAGCACTGTTGATTTCACAGGCAATAAATAATGAGACTAGGCTGTTCTTTCTGGTTTGTGAGCAGAATATATGTCTATTTTTTATTACAAAATAATATTAGGTGATTTCTCAAGAGTTATGTTTCTCTGATTATATCTGAAACTTAAGAAATTGTTATTTTAAATAAAATATACTTAATAATAGAGTAACCCTTCTCTATATTTTTTCCTATAAATTATTTCTTAAGATTCCCATAAGCCTGGAGGTACATAGAGAAGTTATTATCTGTTCCATTAAAATAGTGATCATTAATCTATTGCATATAAGAGTGTTAAACATGTAAGATTTTTGGCAATTCTTTGGAAACTTACATGGACATTGATGAAACAGTAATATTCTCTGGAAAGGTAAGACAGTAACTCAGATTCTCCATCAATTTCCTGGAATTCAATTGTAAATCTCAGATGATTTTAGAGTCTAATAACTTATATTAAATGGAGCCATAGCTTAGAAATTGCTGCTGTCACAAATAATCTATTACTTCACTTACTCCAAGAATATGAGGTAAGTGACTTTTTAAATTCATAAAGCAAAGTAGAAATAGACATGCCAAGTTCATAGATTAGATATAAAATGATATAGCAGCATCCCTTTGAAATACAAAGCTATTAAGAGCTCTGTAGACCATCTCTCCTATATGGAAATGAACATGATGCTCAGTCACAAATTAGAATTCCACTTAACAGAATACATGGTGCAGAATGAATAATCTTCACTCAAGCAGTCGACAATTATACTCTCAATCCTCTCTCACTGTTCATTATATTACTACAGACTTGACTTTCAAGGGGAATGCTTGACAGCAGTTAAAACTAACACCTTAAAAATGTGAGTTTGGGTACAGATAGAGATCTATGGAATAGATATTAATAAATAATAACTGGATCTTCTGTCTCATATTCTAGCTAAGTGTTTATTTGCTGGTGATCTCATTTGACAAGTCCAGTGAAACAGAATTGTATCAACTCATCACTAAATGCAGTTCTTGTGATGCTTTTTTATTCCTGAGAGCAAATGAGGTAAGCAAGCTTTTTTTACTGAACAGATTGATGGAATAACATTTTGGAAAAATTATAGGGAGTAAACAGATGGGAAATGGGGGAAAAGTCACATGGGTAAGAAAAGCCACAAGTTTTCACCACAAAACTATAAGACATAAAGGACAGTTCTTTGGGGAACTCCATAGGTCACTTGATTCAACAACAGTGATGCATTTTCGTTCCAGCAAAGGTTCCAAACTTTGGGAGTACAGGGAGTTTTATGACATATGGCTCTCGGTACCAGCTGTGACAGAGAAAAAGGGCTGTTGACAGAATAAGTCTGACTAAGATAATGAGATCCTTAGCTGGCTGCATCTAATAGCCTCACAGGAAATTCTAAGGTGGAAGTCAGCCAACAAGCCCATCTTCATTTGCCCTTCCCTTTGAGTTGGCACATACAGTAGACACTTACTTATTTCTCTGAAAAATTAATTCCTTTAAAAATGTTTAATGGGAGCATTTCACATGATAGTCCAGCCCGTATTTCAAATTAGGTAAAAGCTTTAAAATAACGCCTTATCTTGCTGGCTTATTACCTCCCCTGCTTATCCTCATTATCTCATGCACAGCATTATGTCATGACGACGAAACATGGAGGGAACATTTAAGAACAGAAACCATTTGTGACTGGAGTGCAGGAGAGAAATGCCCCACAGGGAACTCTGAGTTCACATAGAGAATGATGGGTAAGTGGCTAGGATCAAGCCACAGATGGTCTCTCATCAGGAGTGTCAAGGATTGAATCATTGTGCCCTCTCCAAATCTACGGATTGAAGTCCCAACCGCCAACATGATGGAGGTGGAGCCTTTGGGCGATAATCAGGCCACTGTCGTTTGAGTCTCTATAAATAGGATCAGTGCCCAAAAGAAGCCAAGAAAACACTCTTGCCACTTCCTCTATGTGAGGTTACAGGGAAAAGGCTGCCCTTAAGGAGACAATTGGGCTTCCCAGGTGATGCAGTGGTTAAGAATCCGCCCGCCAAAGCAGGAGATGCAGGATCCCTGGGTCAGGAAGATCCCCTGGAGGAGGGCATGGCAACCCACTCCAGTGTTCTTGCCTGGAGAATTCCTTGGACAGAGGAGCCTGGCCAGCTACAGTCCCTGGAGTCACAAAGACCCAGAGACGACCGAGAAAATTAAAAATGAGACAATGAGCTCTTTAAAGTGAAAGCATTAGTCGCTCAGTCTTTTCCTACTCTTGGCGACCCCATGGACTGTGGTGTGTCAGGCTCCTCTGTCCATGGGATTTCCCAGGCAAGAATACTGGCGTGAGTAGCCTTTCCCTTCTCCAGGGGAATCTTCCCAACCCAGGAAATGAACCCAGGTCTCCTGCATTGCTTTCTTATCCATTCATCTGCTGATGGACATCTAGGTTGCTTCCATGTCCTGGCTATTATAAACAGTGCTGTGATGAACATTGGGGTACACGTGTCTCTTTCAGTTCTGGTTTCCTCGATGTGAGGTGGATGAAACTGGAGCTGATTATACAGAGTGAAGTAAGCCAGAAAGAAAAACACCAATACAGTATACTAACACATATATATGGAATTTAGAAAGATGGTAACGATAACCCTGTACAAGAGACAGCAAAAGAGACACAGAGGTACAGAACAGTCTTTTGGACTCTGTGGGAGAGGGAGAGGGTGGGATGATTTGGGAGAATGGCGTTGAAACATGTATAATATCATATAAGAAATGAATCGCCAGTCTAGGTTCGATGCAGGATACAGGATGCTTGGGGCTGGTACACTGGGATGACCCAGAGAGATGGTATGGGGAGGGAGGTGGAAGAGGGGGTTCAGGATTGGGAACACATGTACACCCGTGGCAGATTCATGTTGATGTATGGCAAAACCAATACAGTATTGTAAAGTAAAAAAAAAAAGTCACTTTTATGACAATGTGGAGGACAGACTGGAAGGGAAAGACAATGGACTTTGTGATATTACATGGAAGATTCAGGAGATAGGCTGAGGGGATAGGAATACTGGGGAAATAGATTCAGGACTAGTCCTCAGATCTTGCTCTTTCTCTCTCTGAAGTCAATATCTACCAGGTTAGTCAAATGTCTCAATCATGTCCTTTAGGGCAGTTGGCTTTCCTCCAGCCCAGGAACCAGTCCAGGATCACCTATTGTATCTGGTTACTGTCCCTTTAGTCTCCTTTAATCTTGGAAACATTTGTCACCTTTCCTTACCTTTCATAACACTGGCAGTTTTGAAAAGGCCCGTACTTTTATGGACGGTTCCTTGGTCTGGGTTTGTCTGATGTTTGCTCATGATTAGATTCAAGCTGTGCATTTCCAGCTGGACTAGCATGAGCGCCATGTCATGGCCTCCGCAGAGTCGCATCTGGAGGCCACATGACGTCTGCCTGCTCCTCGCTGGTTGTTATTCGTCTTGATCGCCCGGTCAGGGTGTCGTCTGGTTACTCCGTTGAACAGTTACTACCTCCCTTTGTGACCAATAAGCAATCTGTGGGGAAATACTTTATGAGCATAAAAATGCTCTGCTGTGTAGCAAATGTCCCTCCCTGGATTTAGATTCTCTGATTATTCTTGTCCAGATCTATTTTCACCATGTTGGCTGCCAAATGGTCATTTTTCCAAAAGCTCCTTTTTTAAACTAGACATAGTGTTGCCTGAAATCTATATATATGAATATGAAATATATATATATATATATATGATATATAGCTGTGGTTTTGTGACTAAATTCTCATAGAACTGCTCTGTGGGACTTCCAGAAGTCTCCTTAAAGCACAGGTGTCAGGGGTGGGGGGTGGTAGATGTTCCTCCATTGTCCTTCCTGATGCCTGTAACACAAACATGATAGCTAGAGGCCTGTCAGTCAGCTTAAACCACCTTGTGTCTTGCAAATAAAATCCTCAAACAGAGGATGCCAGAGCAGAAAGAAATTTGAGTCCCAGTTGATACCATGAAGCTTCCAACTAGCCCTGGGACTGGCTATGTCCAAACTTCTGCCTTATTTAAGCCACTATTTGGGAGGATCTCTGTTATAGATGAGCAAAAGTTTCTAGCTAGATATGTACCTAGTAGTTGAATCTTTCAGAAATATGAGCTTTAAGCTTAGTTGACCTTTCTGTGAACCTTGCTAGAAAAGGAATAGAAGCAGGTTATAACTAACGCTAAGACAATATATTGAGAGCAGAGATAAATCGTCTGGTTCATTTCAGTTCTCCAGCAGTTAATGGATGTTGGCACATAGTAAACAGTGAATAAATATTAGCTGAATGCAAACTACATAGAAAAAGTCCCTTCCCTAAGAAACCTCACAATCAGGTAAATAAGTAAATAAATAAGGTAGGAAGCATGGTAAAGGAATTGTTTGGGGTTTTTTTAGGGTATGCTTTTTTTTCAGTTTTATTGTATTAGGTGTACAGCTCTATGTGTTTTGACAAATAATATACAATCATGAGTCAACCATAATATGGAATATTTCCATCACCTCAAAAAGTTGTCTTGTGTCCCCTCTCCCTACCCCTAGTCCTTAGGAACTACTGATCTGATTACTGTCCCACTAACTCTGACTTAATCAGAACACCAAGTAAATCAGGATCCTTTCATATCTGTCTTATGTCATTTAGTTTGATGCCTCTGAGAGTCATCTATGTTGTTGCACGCTTTAAAACTTCATTCCTTTTAATTCCTTTTATTGGTCCACTGTAAAGATATACCACAATTTGTCCCATCTATTTCTTAGTTGATGAATACTGGATTACTTCTAGTTTGAGGCAGTTATAAATTGAAATGCTGTAAATATTTGCATACACCAAGGCCACAGCAATTTAAACCCTACTGAAAGTGCATGAAGATTCCTTTTTTCCCTAATTCTCACCAACACTTGTCATTTGTTGTCTTTTTGATAACAGTCATTCTGACAGGTATGAGGTAATATCTTACTGGGGTTTTGACTGGTATTTCCCTGGTGATTAGTTCTGTTGAGCACCTCTTCATGTACCTGTTGACCATTTGTATGTCTTCTTCGGGAAGATGTCTTTTCAGCCCCCCATCCATATTTTAATTGAATTGTTTGTGTTTTTATTTGTTTGCTTCACTATTGAATTTTGAGTTCTTTCTATATTTTGGATATTAAGCTCTTAATCAGATACATGACTTGCAAGTATTTTCTCCCATTCAGTAAGTTACCTCTTCATTTTGCTGATCGTTTCTTTTGCTGTGTGGGAGTTTAATATACTCCCATTTATTAATTTTTGCTTCCATTGTTTGTACAAATTTTGGTGTCATATTTAAAAGCTTTTTGCTGTGATCATTATCAAGAAGTTATTGCCCTATGCTTTCAACTAGGAGTTTTATGGTTGGAGGCTTTGTGTTTAAGTCTTTAATCCACTTTGAGTTAATTTTTGTAAGTGATATAAGATACAATTCAATTTGATCCTTCTGAATATGGTTGTCCTGTTTTCCCAACACCATTTATTGAAGAGACTATCCTTTCCCCATTGAATATTTCTGGCTATCTTGTCAAATGTTAGTTGATCATATATGTGCAGGTTTATTTCTGGGCTCTCGGTTCTGTTCTGTTGATCTATGAGTCTATTTTTCTGCCGGTTCTGCAATGATTACTACTGGTTTGCAGTATAGTTCGAAATCAGGAAGTGTAAAATTCCTCCAGCTGTGTTCTTCTTGCTCAGGACAGCTTTGATCTATTAAGTTTTCTATGGTTCCATACAGATTTTAGTATTGTTTTTAATATTTTTGTGGAAAATGCCATTGGAATTTTGTTAGCGGTTCCATTAAATCTGTGGGTGGCTTTGGTTAGTGTGAACATTTTTACAATATTAATTCTTCTAATCTACGCACATGAGATACTTTTCCAATTATTTGTGTCTTTTCCGTTTCTTTCATCGAACTGATAGTCTTCCATGAACAGATCTCATCTTTTTGGTTAAGTTTATTCCTAAGTATTTTATTGTTTTTGACACAAATGTATATGGAATTATTTCTTTTTCAGAGAGTTTATTGTTCGTGTAGTATAGAAATGCAACTGATTTCTCTATGTAAATTTTGTATCCTGAAACTTTACTGAATTCATTCATTAGGTCTAATAGGTTTTTTTGGTGGAGTCTTTAGGACTTCCCTGGTGGTGCAGAGGTTAAAGCGTCTGCCTGCAACAATGTGGGAGACCTGGGTTTGATCCCTGGGTTGGGAAGATCCCCTGGAGAAGGAAATGGCAACCCACTCCAGTATTCTTGCCTGGAGAATCCCATGGATGGAGGAGCTTGGTGGGCTACAGTCCACGGGTCGCAAAGTGTCGGACACGACTGAGCAACTTCACTTTAGGGTTTTCTTATATATAAGATTATATCATCTACAAACAAAGACAGTTTTGCTTTTTCCTTTCCAGTTTAGATGCCTTTTACTTATTTTCTTTGCCTGCTTGTTCTGGTCGGGACTTCTTATGTTGAATAAGAGTGGTGAGAGGGGGCACCCTGTCTTCCGCCTGATGAAAGAGGAAAAACTTCTGTTGAGTATAGTGTTAACTGAGGGCTTGTGATATATGGTCTTTTATTATGTTGAGGTATGTTCTCATTCTGCCCACTTTGTTGAGTTTTTATCAGAAATGGTTACTGAATTTTGTCAAATGCTTTTCCTTCATCTACTGACAAGATTCTATAATTTTTATCTTCCATTTTGTTAATGCGGTGTATTCCATTGATTGATTTGTGAATATTGAACTATCTTTGCATCCCCGAAATAAATCTAACTTGATCACAGTGTATGATCCTTTTAATTATTATTGAATTTGGTTTGTTAATATTTTGTTGAGGATTTTTCATCTGTGTTCATAAGGTATATTGGCCTTTAATTTTCCTTTTTCTCTTCCTTAGTTTTAGTGTCTTTTTTTTTTTAGGATCTTTTTTTTTTTTTTACTTTACAATATTGTATTGGTTTTGCCACACATCAACATGAATCTGCCACAAGTATACACGTGTTCCCCATCCTGAACCCCCTTCCCACCTTCCTCCCCATACCATCTCTCTGGGTCATCCCAGTGCACCAGCCCAAAGCATCCAGTATCATGCATCGAACCTGGACTGGCGATTCGTTTCATATATGATATTATACATGTTTCAATGCCATTCTCCCAAATCATCCCACCCTCTCCCTCTCCCACAGAGTCCAAAAGACTGTTCTATACATCTGTGTCTCTTTTGCTATCTCGCATACAGGGCTATCGTTACCATCTTTCTAAATTCCATATATATGCATTAGTGTACTGTATTGGTGTTTTTCTTTCTGGCTTACTTCACTCTGTATAATAGGCTCCCGTTTCATCCACCTCATTAGAACTGATTCAAATGTATTCTTTTTAATGGCTGAGTAATACTCCATTGTGTATATGGACCACAGCTTTCTTATCCTGATGGACATCTAGGTTGCTTCCAGCACCCTGAATGCGCCCGATCTCGGCTCATCTCAGAAGTTTTAGTGTCTGTATCTGGTTTTGTTATCCTATTGGACTTGTAGGATGATTTTGCAAGTGTTTCTACCTTTTGGAATGGTTTGAGAAGCATAGGTATTAACTTGCCTTTAAGTGTTTTGTGGCATTCTCCTGTGGATTTATTTGGTCTGGACTTTACTTTGTTGGGAGCATTTTGATTGTGTATTCAATTTCATTAGTAGCGATTGATCTATTCAGATTTTCTATTAATATTTATTCCTGATTTACCATTGTAAGGTTGTATGTTTCCAGGAATTTATTCATTTATTCTAGATTGTCCAGTGTGTTAGTGTATAAATATTTGTAATAGTTTCTTATCATTTGTATTTCTGTGGTGTCAGTTGTAATTTCTCATTCATTTTTGAGTTTATTTATTTGGACCCTCTCTTTTTCTTTGTGAGTTTGACTAAAGACGTCCATTTTGTTTATCTTATCCAAGAACCAGCTATTAGTTTCATTGATCTTTTCTATTGTTATTTCAGTCTCAATTTCATTTATTTCCACTCTGATCTTTGTTATTTCCTTCCTTCTACTAACTTTGCACTTTGTTCTTTTTCTGCTTCCTTCAGCTGTAAGGTTAGATTGTTTATTTGAAATTTTTCTTGTTTCCTGAGGTCAGCCTGTATTGCTATAAACATCTCTCTTAAAACTGTTTTTGCTATATTGATAGGTTTTAGAATATTGTATTTCCATTGAATATGTCTCAAGGTATTTTTCATGCCCTCTTCAACTCATTTGTTGGCCTATCATTTGTTTACTAACATGTTGTTTAACCTCCATGTGTTTGTGTTTTTCCAGTTTTCTTCTTGTGATTGACTTCTGGTTTCAGACTGTTGTGGTCAAAAAAGATGCTTGATATGACTTCAATCCTTCTTAAATTTATTAAGACTTATTTTGTGACTTAACATGTGATCTGTCTTGAAAAATGTTCCATGTGTACTTGAAGAAAATGTGTGTTCTGCTCTTTGTAGGTAGAATATTATATATATATATATATGTGTGTGTGTGTGTGTGTGTGTGTGTGTGTATGTATAAATGTCATCTGATCTAAGGCGTCACATAAGGCCAATGTTTCCTTTTTGATTTTCTGTCTGGATGAGCTATTCATTGATGTAAGTGAGGTGTTAAAGTCCTCTACCATTATTGTATTACACCAATTTCTCCCTTTAATATTTAGTTGTTCCTATATAGGGTGCATTGATACTTATAAAGCATTATATCCACTTGTTGGATTGACCCCTCTATGATTATGCAATGCCCTTCTTTTTTTTTTTTAACAGACTTTATTTTAAAGTATATTTGTCTGATATAAGTATTGCTACCCCAGCTTTCTTTTAGTTCCTATTTGCATGAAATATTGTTTTCCATCCCTCAACATTCAGTCTGTTTGTCTCTAGATCTGAAGTGAGTCTCTTTTAGGTGTCAAATATATGAGACATGTTTTGTTTTCTTTTGTTTAATCTATTCAGCCACCCTGTTTATGACTTTTGATTGGAGCATTTTTTCTATTTACATTCAAAGTAATTATTGATAGGTGTGTACTTACTGCCATTTTGTTCATTGTTTTCTGGTTGTTTTTGCAGTTCTTCCTTACTCCTTTTTTCTTCTCTTCTCGTCTTCCCTTGTGATTTGATGACTTTCTTTAGTGTTATGTTTGGATTCTTTTCTTTTTTGTGTGTGTCTGTCTATCATAGTTTCTTGGTTTTTGGTTACCATAAGGTTCATATTTAACAATCTGTGTACATAGCAGTCTGTTTTAACTGGATGGTCACTTAAGTTTAAGCACATTCTAAAAGCAGTACATGTTTACTCCCTTCATTTTATGTTTTTTGACATCATACTTTACATTTTTATTTCATGTAACAGTTATTTTAGATATATATGATTTTACTACTTTTATATTTTAACCTTTATACTGGCTTTACAGTGGTTGGTAAATCCCCTACTTTTACTACTCATTTGCCTTTACCAATGAGATTTTTTTTCTTTCATAATTTTCTTGTATCTATTTTTGGCCTTTTCTTTTTCATTTAAAGAAGTGTCTTTAAAATTTTCTGTAAGGCTAGTTTGCTGCTAGGTCGCTTCAGTTGTGTCCGACCCTGTGCAACCCCAGAGATGGCAGCCCACCAGGCTCTGCCATCCCTGGGATTCTCCAGGCAAGAACACTGGAGTGGGTTGCCATTTCCTTCTCCAATGCATGAAAGTGAAAAGTGAAAGAAGTCGCTCAGTCATGTCCAACTCTTTGCAACCCCATGGACTGCAGCCTACCAGGCTCCTCCGTCCATGGGATTTTCCAGGCAAGAGTATTGGAGTGGGGTGCCATTGCCTTCTCCAAGGCTAGTTTAGTGATGATTCATTCCTTTAGCTTTTGCTTGTCAGGGAAACTCTTTATCTTTCCTTCAATCCTGAACAATAACCTTGCTGGGTAGAGTTGTTAAGTTTTTTCCTTTCAGTGCTTTGAATATATCATACCAGTTCCTTCTGGCCTGTAAAGTTTCTGCTGAGAAATCAGCTTACAACCTTACGGGGGTTCTCTTGTTATGTAAGTAGATGTTTCTCTTTTGCAGATTTTAAGATTCTCCATATCTAACATTTTAATTATAATGTGTCTTGGTGTGGGTTTCTTTGGGTTCATCTTTTTTGAGACTCTGTTTCCATGGCTTAGAATGTCTCCCCTTCACCAGGTTAAAGAACATTTTATCCATTATTTATTCAAATAGGGTTTCTGTCCCTTTCTTTCTCCTACTTCTAGATGAGAATATTAATATGCTTGATGTTGTCCCAGGGGTCCCTTAAATTATCCTCCCTTCTAAAATTCTTCTTTCTTTTTGCTGTTCCAATTAGGTGATTCCCTCTGCCCTATCTTCAATTAGGCAATTCCCTCTGCCCTATCTTTGATCCATTCTTTTCCATCCCCTAGCATGTTGTTGACTCCTTCTTGTGTATTTTTCATTTCAGTTACTGTATTCTTCAAGTCTGATTTTTATATATATTCTATCTCTTTGTTGCAGTTCCAAGTTCATCCATTCTTCTCTTGAGTTTGATGAGCATTTTTATGGCTATTAATTTGATACCTTTATCTGGTAAATTTTTTTGATACCTTTATCTGATAAGCAGATGTCTTTATCTGCTTATCTTTGTTTCATTTAGTTATTTTTCTAGGGTTTTATCTTGTTCTTTCTTTTTGGAAGATATTTGTTTCCTAATTTTGCCTAACTCTCTGCATTTTTTTCCCCTATGTATCATGTATATCATCTATATCTCCCAGACTGGAAAGAGTTGGCCTTATGTAGAAGGTGTCCTGTGGAGACCACTGGTGCATGTCCCCTGTAGAGACTGTGTGAGCCTTTCTGTTGTGTTTGGGCCACAACTGCTACCCTGCAGGTGGACTGGTAGGTGGGGCTGGCCCCCAGTGTGACCAGCTGTGAGGCCCAGCCACAACTTTTGTGAGCATGCTAGCGTACAGGGCTGAGGCAGGAGACACTTGGGAGGTTGCCAGTGTCAGCCAAGGCCACCCACCAGGTGAAGTGGGGCTCACCTCCCAGGGTGGGAGCCACTTTGGAGGGGCACTGATGCCAGCTAGGGATGCCCATCAGGTGAGGCAGAGTGAGAGTCATGTTGGAGGGGTCGGTAGGGTGGCAGTTTGGGCAGGACAGGGGAACACTGGGATGGGATGCATAGCATTAGCTAGGTTGGTTAAGAGTGACTGGAATGGTGCCTGCCAAACCAGCTAGGTGGAAGGAAAGTTTAAAAAAAAGGAGCAGCACCTGCCAGCGCTTCTTTCCCCCAGAGGAAGTTCCAGCAGATCCCTATCCCTCTGGTACCTTCCTTAATATTAACCGGTGGATCGTCTCATATGACACTGATGCTTTTCAAGCTATTGCCTCTGTCCTGGGACAGGAAGCAGGTGAGTTTGTGTGTGTGCCCTTCAAGAGGTAGAGTCTCAGTTTCACCAAGCCCTTCAACTCTCCCAGATGTAACCCCCACTGGTTTTCAAAGCCAGGCTTTATGCAGGCTCGTGTTCTTGCTGCAGGTTCCCTGGGCTGGGGAGCCTAGTGTGGTGCTCAAATCCCTCACTCCTTAGGGTGGACCTCCATAGTTGTGATAGCATTCCCATTTTGGGGTTGCCACACTAGGAGTATGGGTTCTAACTAGCCTGCATCTCTGCCCCTCCTACCCATCTCATGGTGGCTTTTTCTTTAAATTTTTAGTTGTAGAAAATCTGTTTGGCTTACTCCTGGTCATTCTTAAAAAGTTGTTCTATACGTAGTTGTAGTTTTGGTGTGTCCGTGGGAAGAGGTGAACTCAGGATCTTCCTATTCTGCATTTTGGTCTGAACTCAAGAAATAAACCAGAAGGAGGAAATTTGAACATATTTGGAGAAGGGGGGTGTTGGAAGTTAAGTAATATAGCAAGATTACAAAAAAGGTAGAAGGAGATTGGGAAAGGAGTTTATGAAGACAGGAATGAATTCTTTCTCCCTCTAAAACAGAAAAGAAAGAAATTAAAACAAAATTTATTGGTTTGTGGGGGTTTGGGTTACTTTGATTTTTAAATTTTTACTTGTTTATTTTATATTGGAGTAAATTTGATGTACAACATTGTATTAGTTTCAGGTATACAACAAAGTGATTTAATTATACATGTACATATACTGTTCTTTTTAAGATTCTTTTCCCCTTTAGATTATTACAGAGTATTGAGTAGAGTTCCCTGGTCTATTCAGTAGGTCTTTGTTGATTATCTATCTATTTTGTATATAATAATGTATATATGTTAATCCTAGCTTCCTAATTTATCTCCTCTTCCTTTCCCCTTTGCTAACCATACGTTTGTTTAAGTCTGTAAATCTATTTGTTTTGTAAATAGGTTCATTTGTATATTTTTTATATTCCACATATAAGTGATATTATATGATACTTGTCTTTCTCAGTCTTAGTATGATAATCTCCAGGTCCATCCATATCATTGCAAATGGCATTATTTCATTCTTTTAATGGCACAGTAATACTCCATTCTTTATCCATTCCTCTGTTGATGGACATATAGGTTGCTTTCATGTCTTAGCTATTGTAAATAATGCTGCAATGAACATTGGGATATGTGTATCTTTCTGAAGTATGGTTTTCTCTGAATATATGCCCAAGAGTGCGATTACTAGGTCATATGGCAGTTCTCTTTTTAGTTTTTTAAGGAACTTCCATACTGTTCTTCATAGTAGTTGTATGATTTATGTTCCCACCAACAATGTAAGAAGATTCCCTTTTCTCCACACCCTCTCCAGAATTTATTGTTTGTAGACTTTTTGATGATGGCCATTCTGACTGGTGTGAAGTGATACCTCATTACAGTTTTATTTACATTAATAACATATTTGAGTTGAGCATATTTGCATGTGCTTTAGGGCCATCTGTATGTCTTCTTTGGAGAAATGTCTACTTAGATCGTCTGACCATTTTTTGATTGGGTTCTTTGTTTTTCTGATATTGAGCTACATTAGTTATTTGTATATTTTGGTGATTAATCCCTTGTCAGTTGCTTCATTTGCAATATTTTCTCCCATTCTTTGGATTGTCTTTTTGTTTTGTTTGATTTCCTTTGCAGTACAAAAGCTTTTAAGTTCTGTCAGGAATATTAAGAAACAATTGTGAACAAGCAACAAAGTTTTATATGAACCATTTTCTCCTAATTATCTTGATGCTAAAGCAGAAAACAAAATTAAAACAAAATTTGTATTTGAGGTAGTGGCAAGTTATATGGTCTCACACTTCTGGCCTCCAAAGGGACACAAAATTATCTGATGAAAGGAGGAAGGCAGGGGTGTAAAGTAGGTTGGAGAAGAATAGATCTGGAACAGATGCTAAGGAGAATGGGAAAGAGAACTAACTAGTAACAAATGAAGAGCAAGCTAAACGGTGTTGGGACCCAAGTGAGTCTGGAAACCTTGAAATTGTAGCTGTTTCAGTTGCACAGTTGGGCAACTTTCCTTACTTCTATTGCACAAATCAACAGTGTACAAACAATGAAGGCCAGCACAAGGAGGGACTTGGCAGTGTAAAAAGGGTGAATTCACTGAGAAATAAATGAGAAATTTAGACGGAAAAAGAGTCCATGAGGGATTCATGGATTAGGGCAAGAAGGAAAGGCTGCAGGAACTAGGGATGAAGTTGAAGAGCAAACTTCAAATCCAATGATTATTCTGTGCTTTTTGTTTATGGGATCAAATTATATATTCTATATGGCCATTAGGGTGTCTTTGGTTGCAAGTAAAATCTAACCCCTCAAATGACTTTCAATAACGGGACATTACAAAAAATCTAGAACTAGGAATCTCTGTGAGTAGTTAAATAAATGGCACAAAAGTTTCAGGAATCTGGGCCAGTGTCTCTGCTCTCGTCTCCATTACTCTCACAAATTGTAAAATGGCTGCCAGAAGTCACCACAGGATTCCTGTCTTTGTAAAACACTACCCCTAGCCAGCCTTGGTGTGATTGCTGCTTCTGTGGGTGTGGTCTCCCCCTAACACCAGATGGAGTAGGCTTCTGCTAACTATGACAACAGTGAAGAGTGGTCTGTGAGAATCACAAGTTATTATTCTTTAGAATAGCCATCAAACAAAAACTCACTACTGTTAAGTACCCAAGTGACTGCACTAGTGCTTCAAGTATTTTTCCTAGAGATCTTTACATCAGTGCAGTAAGGAATAATTTCCCTATTTATCAGGTGTGGAAAATGAAGCCCACTGAAGGGAAAGTACTTGGCTAGGGTCACTCAGGACTTCCCCAAGTTCAAGGCAAGTGCTAATTACCCTGATGGAGATTATGACCAAAATGCATAAAATCCTTTGAATCTTTACTAAAACATTCACCTCCTCAGGACAGCTAAATTTCTACTGTCTTTTCCCTTTATCTAAGAAAAAAGATACTTCTACCTACCTAACCTCTTGTTTTTCTCATTAATATACATCCAAATACATGGCAAATATTTCTGAAAAAATAGTTTCCATGTTAGGCCTTCCATGTACTTGACTTTCCTGACTTCAATTCACAGTCATATATTGGCTAATGCTTCTAAGTTTCCTCCATGTGCTGAACCTGGATCCTTTGTGTTTCAGCTAAACGAACATTTGAGGTTGAAAAGGGAAGTGGGCTGGTAGACCACAGTCTGCCTTACACTGTTTGGACAAATTTAACAGTTCACTGTATTTTACCTTTATTTTATTAAAAGAGTATAAAATATAGATAACAGCATTGACGATAGGAATAAGAAGCATTAGTCTTATAAACTTAGTATAGTTATGACAGAAAGGAGCAAATCTTCATTCTCTTCCGATGCTTTTTAGACTTCAACTGATTAATTTTTATCAAGTTGTGATGGAAAAATGCAAAATTGAGAATATGAGTAAAATGATAGAGCCATATTATCAAAGATTATATCCACACACACACACACACAGAAATAAAATCCTCCTTTCAAATATATAATTCTATTAATTAGCATTCATGCAGTTTACTCTAATTCACATTTTCACGAACTCATATGTGAAAAGGGGACTATCTACTTCTCTTTATATTCACAGTTCTCAAATCGTGTGGTCTTCTTTAAATAATTTTTCTCATTTCTTCCTAACACCCACCTTGATCCTCTTACTTTTAACAGAAGTCTAACGCTGCTGTTCCTCTATGTTTGTCTCTGACTCTTCCTCTCTGTCCTGAACTGCAACTCTCACACTTTCATTTTTTTTTCTATCAGTCGCACTTGCTTTCCTTTCCCCTAAAATGTTCCTAAATGTCTCAGTGATTTTTCTTCCCGAAGTGATCCTAAGTGCCTCTAAGCAAAGAGAATAGGAATACAGTCAACATAAAGAAGTAAGAATTAGAAATAGAAATAACTTACGTGTTGGCAGTTTCTTAGTATTTTTTTCCATGTGGATTAGTTCTTATTTGTGCTCTTTAGACCATAATAACTATTAGAATTCCTCTGCCTGGCACAGTCTTGAGAATCTTGTTACAAGCAATGGATGTTGTATTAACCAATAAAATTTAGTGAACAGTGCACACAGAGGACCTAAATTCCAATCTAATATCTGCCTTTGGATAATAATTAACACCACAAGACTTTGCTCATTTTAGACTTAGTAGAAGGGAAAACAAATCTAAATTCACAAAAAATCTGAATCATAGACCATTTTTAAAAGCTAAATTGCTGGGACTTTCCTGGTTGTCCAGTGGTTGGGAATCTACCTGCCAGTGCAGGGGATACGAGTTCCATCCCGGGTCTGAGAAGATTCCACATGCCCTGGGGCCACTAAGTGGTCACTAGCCCATATGCAACAACTACTGAACCCAAACTCTAGAGCCCGTGCTCTGCAACAAAAGAAGCCACCACAATGAGAAGCCCGTGCACCACAATGAAGAGTACCCCCCTCGGCACAACTAAAGAAAACCTTTATGCAGCAGCGGAGACCCAGTGCAGCCAAAAGAAAGAAAAGCTAAACTGTTGCGTTGTTTTCCTATATCTATCCCCCGGAGAAGGGAAAGGCAACCAACTCCAGTATTGTTGCCTGGGAAATCCTATCGACAGAGGAGCCTGGAAGGCTACACAGTCCAAGGGGCAGAGAGTCAGACATGACTTAGGGACTAAACGACTTGAACTGCTAAGTAACTTGAACTGCTAAGCAAGGTTTGCTAAGTTTTGCCTACCCTAATAATTGAATAACACGTCAGGTAGTTAGCAAGATCAGTTTAAATACAAGGACTTCCCTGGTAGTCCAGTGGTTAAGAATCTGCCTGTCAATGCATGGGACATGGGTTCGATCCCTGGTCTGGGAAGATCGTACATGCCACAGGGCAGCTAAGCCCCTGTGCCACAACTGCTGAGTCCATGCTCCAAAATTCATGAAGCCCGCATACCTAGAGCCTGTCCTCTGCAACAAGAGAAGCCACCTCAATGAGAAGCCTGAGCACCATAACAAAAGGTAGCCCTGCCTCATCGCAACTAGAGAAAGCCCTTGAGCAGCCACAAAGACCAAGATCAGCCAAAAAAGAAAAAAAAAAAACAGAAAGTAAACGTAAATAGCAAAAGTGTATATCTCCTTGAAAACCTTTCTACTTTTAAGTAGGCTAACATCCTAACCACACAGTCACAGTCTCACTTGGGACTAATTTTTTCTTGCGATAGCATTGAGAGTTATTCCTTCTAAGAATGGTTTCGCTAGAGATTTACATTTTATTTTAATCTCAAAAATTAGGGTTACATCTCTGATAAAATTAGAAAGGGTTAGAAAGGGATTCACTGAATGAAATAGCATATGTGATTTCAACTGTGAGGGACAGGGTCAAAGATTGTCATAGGTGGTATTAATCTTCAGTCTATTGCTTCTTCATTTATCATAAGTAATTAGGTGGTACTTTATTATGTCATCAAGTTCGTGGGCCTTAATTAGAAAAACAAATCTGCATTATACGGAGAATTTGTAGATTTTGAAACACTTAGATATAGCACTTGGTGGTGGCTTAGTCGCTAAGTTGCGTCCAACTCTTGCAACCCCACCAGGCTCCTCTGTCCATGGGATTTCCCAGGCAAGAATACTAAAATGGGTTCCCATTTCTTCTCCAGGGGATCCTCCGACCTAGGTTTCAAACTTGGGTCTCCTGTGTTGCAGGCAGATTCTTTACCAACTGAGCCACCAGGGAAGCCCAGATATAGTACTTAACTGATGCCAACTCCCTCCCCCCAAATTTTTAGGGAGAAAATAAAGGAAGAGCAAAGTGCCATTCAAAACCCACAAGATTTGGAGTAAAATGACCAGTCCGTATCTGGAGCACAATGTACTATGATTTTGGACAAGTCCTCTAACCTCCCTGAGCCTGTTTTCCAGTTGCAAAATGATACTACCAACCTCAGAATGTTATTTTGAGTGTTAAGTTCAGTCATGCATAAGAAAATGTTTGAACCCTGTTTAGTAGCATTTCAAATGCTAGACTAAAACTGGAGGAATGTTTAACTTGCATTTGATTGTTTTTAAAATGAAATTGCTCTCGTCTTGGTCTAAGAGAAAAATTTCCTGCAACACTTGGCATCTTTTGAAAAACTAATAATAAACTCTTCCACCCATGACTGACTCACAATCATTTTATACTTTTGTGAAAAGAAGGAAACATGGTTTCAAAAGTAGTGATTTTAGTCAAACTGTCAAATCATCCCTACTTTTGGGTCAGGAAAACATCTCCATGTGAATGCAGTGTGGAGTTTAAAGTGGTTTTTCACTGAAACATCAACAATAATTTTAGCTATGTTGTTAAAAGTTAAATTTTCATTATGTTTGGTTTAGCATGAACTAAAGTTTTACAAAGAGTACTAGGATCATAACAGATGACAGGAAAGCACTGAAGGAAAGAATTGCTTTTGATGTATTTTGCATTTATACATGCAGGAAACCAAAACAGTGACTCTTGACTAGGCTAGATCATCTAACTCCCGATGGTGATAGGTAATATGTGTGTTGTGTGTTGAGTTGCTCAGTTGTGTCCGATTCTTTGCGACCCCACAGACTGTAGCCCACCTGGCTTCTCTGTCCATGGAATTCTCCAGGCAAGAATACTGGAGTGGATTGCCATTCCCTTTTCCAGAGGAACTTTCCAACCCAGGGATCGAACCCTGGTCTCCTGCATCGCAGGCAGGTTCTTACCGTTTGAACTACAGGGACGTTCTGATAGGTAAATCATCATCAATAAATAATTTGTTTAGTATTCACAGGACTCTAAGCACTGAATGGAGAATAACAAAGAAGGAGAAATGTAAATATGTAATAACACATCACCTATCAGAGTTTTGAAATATAGAAATTGTGCTCAGGCTGAAATGCCAGTCACTTTCCCCTGCCAAAGTCTCCTCAGCCTGTTGCCTGCAGATTAGAAGAGCCTTCCATGAAGAGGAGCCATCCTGCCCTGCTCTCTGACTACTTAATTTGGCCAGGGACAGATTCTTGGCCCAAAGTGAGTCAATCATATTTTCAGAGATGGAAAGGCTGAATTGGAGGGTGCTGGCACTGAAGACGCAAGGTCATGAAGAGTTGTTACCAAAATCGACAGCATGGCAGCCCAAAGCCAGTGTTATGAAGGAAAAGAAACTAAAAACTTCACAGAGAAGCAGAATAACTCATCTGCAGAGAGGAAGATAGAACAGCTGTAAAACAGCTGAAGGATGAAGAGACGTTAGGGAACCAAGTAGCTAGAAGGAGGGGAGAATGAGAGAGAGAGATCTGACCGTGCTTCCTTCAGCTGGGTTCTGAATAATGTCTTAAAATAAATCTCCTTTCCTTTGTTGTGCTGTCTCCAGTGTGTTTTGGTTTCTGAGAATCAAGGGACACTTTACTAAGCCTTCACTGATTGGACTAGAGCCCAAAGTCAAAAGATAAACAAGAAAGGCACTTGAACAGTCAAATTACATTTCCAAAATACTATGGACTAAAGCTCACAAGACACTAAGAGTCTTTGATTGCTTATTTAATTTCTTATAGCAGCTTTATTAAGATAATTCACTTACTATCACACTCACCCTTCTTTAATTGTATGTTTACTTTAAATTTCTTTTAATCCCACCAATCCAAATCTCATGTCCAAGTCTACCAGTATTCTTAATAACCAGGAGAGAATGGCCAGTAGAAACAAGCACACTAGGGCAATAAAAAGTGACAGTTGACGGCATAGCAGCAAAAGAGGAAATAGAAAAACTATAAATAGGAGAACAATAATTCCAAAGAAGAAAAAAAAAATAAAAAGAGCAATCTGGGGCATGCAGTGTGTTTTCATCAGGCCCTTCTAGTTCCGAGGAGCAGCTCAAGTTACATCTAATATTAGGGGAAGGAGTTGTAAGGAATGAAGAAAACAAGAATCTCAACCCCACAGGCCTCGTGGGAACTACCAAAGGCCAAATCACCAAGCCTTTGGAAGAACAGGCGCTGCAGCGAAGCCAGACCTCAGGAAGACTGGAACCAGGACTCCATGGAGAATCCAAGGTTACCCCAGGACTTCGGCATTGGAGTTCGCACATCGTCACCTCTATGATCAATTACCTACGGCCTCCGTTCTCCCCTCTGGCTGCGCTTGGCAGTGGCTCGCAGCTTCTCTGCTTCCCTCCAATCCACTTCCTCAACCCCTCTTTGGAATTTGTAAACTGCCAGCTCTTGACCTATGGCAACCTGCAGACTCATTCTGTTTGGCCAGCGTGGAGGCTTCACGTTTAGAATTCAAAGGTCCTAGGGTGGGGCATGAACTAGGCAGTCACCCAAATCTTTGCAAGCCCGGCTACCTTCCCCACGCCCTCTCCCCTTATTTGCATAGCCCGTCCCCCTCCTGCTGAAGGTGTTGGAGTGGGTGACTTCTGCTCTCGACCTCTTTTCT
Organism: Ovis canadensis; assembly: GCF_042477335.2. Taxonomy (NCBI): domain Eukaryota; kingdom Metazoa; phylum Chordata; class Mammalia; order Artiodactyla; family Bovidae; genus Ovis; species Ovis canadensis. Next base: position 86,985,441 of record NC_091253.1, read on the forward strand.
ATCTCACAGCTTAGCATCACATTTGCTTCCTCGGAACTTTGGCTTATTCTACCCCATCGGCTCCCTCTGTACATCTTTTTAGCTCCCACTACTAATCAGTAATTTCCAGCTCAGATCCCCCAGAGGTAGAGATCTGAACCACAATCTCCAGTTTTGGCTAAACTTTTCCCATCGGTTCATTTTGTAGATGCTGGCCAGCCTAGAGCACGGCTGCTTTAGGACGGGAGTTGAGTCCCTTTTATCAGCGGTGACTGAAGAGTTGCAAGGCCTGCAGAGAACAGAGTGCAGCTGTCTGGGGCTGACACCTCAGCATGGTCCATGAGCAGATACCTGTATTGGGGCTGAGGGAAAAGTGGCTGCAGTAATTGTGTGACCTAACTCTGGAAACCTTAAAAAGCCTGAGAGAATCAGGTTCCATGTAGCTTCCTTAGATACAGTCTATGACCCTCACATGGAGTCTTTAGTAGTAGTATCAGTCGCTCAGTCATGTCTGACTCTTTGCGACCCTACAGGCTGTAGCCCACCAGGTTCCTGTGTCTATGGGATTCTCCAGGCAAGAATACTGGAGTGGGTTGCCATTGCCTTCTCCAGAGGATCTTCCCGACCCAAGAACTGAACCCAGGTCTCCTGCATTGCAGGTAAATTCTTTACCATCTGAGCTACAAGGAAGTCCTGTAGCTTGGAGTCTTTAAGAAAAGGTTAAATTGTGTTCAGTGTCCTCTAGCTAAGGAATCAAATGATGTGCATAGTACATTCTGGAAGCATTTCCATGGAAAATCATGAAAGTAAAAATAATGGAAGGTATTTAATGTGTATTCAGATATTTGAGAAACCTTGGATGGTTTAAAAAAAGAGAAAAAAAATGAAAACCTCATTTTTCACTGAAATAAGAATTAGTCGCCAAACTTAAGAACAAAAGCTACAGAAAGTTTTCTAATCCTGGCTCTGCCATTTTCCAGCTAGCAAATTATTTAGTAATTCGGTTCCTCGATTGCCTCATCTCTAAAATGAGGGTAATACAAGTACCTGTCTTATAGAATTGTGAGATTAAACAAAATAATCCAAATAAAACGTTTAGTGTGGGTACCTGGTGCATAGTTGGTGTTCAAAATTAATTAATTACTGCTGCTGTTATTTTGTTCAGTTCAGTTCAGTTCATTTCAGTCGCTCAGTCATGTCCAACTCTTTGCGACCCCATGAATTCGCAGCACGCCAGGCCTCCCTGTCCATCACCAACTCCCAGAGTTCACTCAGACTCGCATCCATCGAGTCACTGATGCAATCCAGCCATCTCATCCTCTGTCGTCCCCTTCTCCTCCTGCCCCCAATCCCTCCCAGCATCAGAGTCTTTTCCAATGAGTCAACTCTTCGCATGAGGTGGCCAGAGTACTGGAGTTTCAGCTTCAGCATCATTCCTTCCAAAGAAATCCCGGCTGATCTTCAGAATGGACTGGTTGGATCTCCCTGCAGTCCAAGGGACTCTCAAGGGTCTTCTCCAACACCACAGTTCAAAAGCATCAGTTCTTCAGCGCTCAGCCTTCTTCACAGTCCAACTCTCACATCCATACATGACCTCAGGAAAAACCATAGCCTTGACTAGACAGACCTTAGTCGGCAAAGTAATGTCTCTGCTTTTGAATATACCATCTAGGTTGGTCATAACTTTTCTTCCAAGGAGTAAGTGTGTTTTAATTTCATGGCTGCAATCACCATCTGCAGTGATTTTGGAGCCCCCAAAAATAAAGTCTGTCACTGTTTCCACTGTTTCCCCATCTATTTCCCATGAAGCGATGGGACCAGATGCCATGATCTTTGTTTTCTGAATGTTGAGCTTTAGGCCAACTTTTTCACTCTCCACTTTCACTTTCATCAAGAGGCTTTTGAGTTCCTCTTCACTTTCTGCCATAAGGGTGGTGTCATTTGCATATCTGAGGTTATTGATATTTCTCCCGGCAATCTTGATTCCAGCTTGTGTTTCTTCCAATCCAGTGTTTCTCATGATGTACTCTGCATATAAGTTAAATAAGCAGGGTGACAATATACAGCCTTGACATACTCCTTTTCCTATTTGGAACCAATCTGTTGTTCCATGTCCAGTTCTAACTGCTGCTTCCTGACCTGCATACAGATTTCTCAGGAGGCAGGTCAGGTGGTCTGGTATTCCCATCTATTTCAGAATTTTTGACAGTTTATTGTGATCCACATAGTCAAAAGCTTTGGCATAGTCAATAAAGCAGAAATAGATGTTTTTCTGGAACTCTCTTGCTTTTTCCATGATCCAGCAGATGTTGGCAATTTGATCTCTGGTTCCTCTGCCTTTTCTAAAACCATCTTGAACATCAGGAAGTTCACGGTTCATGTACTCTTGAAGCCTGGCTTGGAGAATTTTGAGCATTACTTTACTAGCGTGTGAGATGAGTGCAATTGTGTGGTAGTTTGAGCATTTTTTGGCATTGCCTTTCTTTGGAATCGGAGTGAAAACTGACCTTTTCCAGTCCTGTGGCCACTGCTGAGTTTTCCAAATTTGCTGGCATAATGAGTGCAGCACTTTGACAGCATCATCTTTCAGGATTTGAAACAGCTCAACTGGAATACCATCACCTCCACTAGCTTTGTTCGTAGCGATGCTTTCCAAGGCCCACTTGACTTCATGTTCCAGGATGTCTGGCTCTAGATTAGCGATCACACCATCATGATTATCTGGGTCGTGAAGATCTTTTTTGTACAGTTCTTCTGTGTATTCTTGCCACCTCTTCTTAATATCTTCTGCTTCTGTTGGGTCCAGACCATTTCTGTCCTTTATCGAGCCTATCTTTGCATGAAATGTTCCCTTGGTATCTCTAATTTTCTTGAAGAGATCTCTAGTCTTTCCCATTCTGTTCTTTTCCTCTATTTCTTTACATTAGTAGGATTTTTATAATGGTTGAGATTTTTCTCTTTGTACATATGTATTCTATCTGACATTCTGTTTTAGCTCTGTCATATGAATTATGTATTGTATTTCCACACGAAACAAACTGCTTCAATTGACTTGCTATACTCTATAACAACAGTGGTTTGTTTGGGGGGGGTGGCGCGGAGCTGGTTCTGAGCTTATTTTAACCCTATTGCTGGTCTGCTATCCAGACTAGCACTATTAGCTTATCTTGGTGCCTAGACTGAAAGGCAACCCAGGCAAGGCACCCTTCAGAGCAGGCTCCAGTCAGACAGCTGTCAATTTGAAAGTAAACACCTTTGAAAAACAACAAAGGCTAGCACTGATGCCAAAGGATTTATCTAAAGTCAGTCTGTTTGGATTCTCTGGCCAGTTCTAAGATGACTTCCTGCCTGGAAATAAGACAGGAAAGTGCTGGAATGGGTGCATGCCAAAAGGACTGAGGCCTGAAAGAAGTAGAACTCAACACAACCATGAGAGCTTTAGAAAAGAAATCAATGCTAGTCCCACCTTAGACCAATTAAATTCTAATCCTCAGGGTTGGGGGAGAGGATAGAAGAGGGAAAGCAGCCATATTTGTTTTTTTACTTATTTATTTTTGGCTGCACTGGAGTTTGTTTATTCCTTGCTCTGTGCAGGCTTTCTCTAGTTGCAGTGAGTGGAAGCTACTGTTCTTTGTGGGGCATGGGCTTCTCATTGCAGTGGCGTCTTCTGTTGCAGAACATGCACCCTAGAGCACTCAGAGTTCAGTAGTTGTGCACAGGGCTTAGTTGTTCCACAGCTTGTGGAATCTTCCCAGACCAGGGATTGAACCCATGTCCCCTGCATTGGCAGGGGGACTCTTATCCACTGTACCAACTGTGAAGTCCTACTCAGCCTTTTTTTTAAAGCTCCTCAAATGCTTCTAAAGTGTAGCCAGGGCTGGAATCCCGCTAGTTCAGTTCAGTTCAGTCACTCAGTCGTGTCCGACTCCTTGCAACCCCATGGACTGCAGCACGCCAGTCTTCCCTGTCCATCACCAACTCCCAGAGTTTACTCAAACTCATGTCCATCAAGTCGGTGATGCCATCCAGCCATCTCATCCTCTAGGACTTCTTCTAATTGGCTTCTGCCATTGGGCAAGCCCTCCTCAGAAGACAGCCTCTGGGCAAGAACAGAGGAAAGGAGAAAAAACATTGCCCAAGGACCTGCTCATCATTGCAGCCTCCACAGGAGTCGGCCAGGCCTTAACCCTCTGCTGAGCACTGCGTGGAAACAAAGGGAAAGGAGGCAAGAAGATCGTAATTACCACTGACTGCCTTCACAGAGCTTTCGACACAGCGGGGAAGTCAATATTAGCACTCAAGAGATGGTTGAGCGACTTCCCTGTTAGTCCAGTGGCTAAGACTCCATGCTTCCGATTCAGGGGGCATGGGTTTGATCCTTGATTGGGAAATTAGATCCCACATGCTGCAACTAACTACTAATAAGTCGCTTCAGTCGTGTCTGACTCTGTGCGACCCCATAGACGGCAGCCCACCAGGCTCCCCCATCGCTGGGATTCTCCAGGCAAGAACACTGGAGTGGGTTGCCATTTCCTTCTCCTGTTTTCCTTTAAAATTGGAGGAAGTTACAGTTCAGTACACACAGGCAAAGAGTTCACACTTAAAGATCCCTCATGCCACAACGAAGATTGAAGATTTGTGTGCCACAACTGAGACCCCGTGCAGCCAGCGAAAGAAAGAAACAGTCACAGAACTGCAAGACATTAAATACTTTGCGGCTGTGATTGAAGGGACATGCTCTGAGAGTTCAGCCAAGGTTGAGGGGAAGGTCAACATGGAGGAGAAAAAAAACCTCCTGAGAATGAATAAGACCTTGGCATGAAGGGAGTCTGGGGAAGGCAGTTACAAGAACAGAGAACAGAAGGAACAAGCCAAGGAAAGGGTACAGGGTGGCACGAACAGTGACGAGACCGCTGCACTGAGGGTGCAGGATATCCTGGGGAGCAGTAGGAAATGCACTTGGATGACTCAGGCAGAGTGAGGCCAAGTTATGGAGGGCTGGTGTACTAGGCTGAGTAATTTAAATGTTATGCAATAGGAATGCGGTCCCAACAGGAATGGGGTCTTCAGTAATGATAGGCAATGTTTTTGAGTAATCAGACGGAATATTGGAGGAGACCAGAGATAGCAAGACTAAGTAGTATTGAGGGTTACAGTTATCCTAATGTGGGAAATTAAAAAAAAAAAAAACAAAAAAAAACTGAAGGCCTATTGGCCATAACAGAAACAGATGAAGAGTAAATCCTAATAATAGCTTTACAGTGTGTGCTTATTTTGACCTTTGTCAGATTATATAATATATGCACATTATATAATTTGAGAAATCACAGAAAAGTAAAAGAAAAAATGCATAATCTCTCTAAACACAAGCAACAACTTCTCTGGCATTTCTTTCTAGTTTTTCATATACTTTTATGTGGTTGTGATCTCACTGTCTAAGCAATTTTGTATCCCATCTTTAATATGTGTTAGAATTTTCTACATCATTAATAGCTTTAAACTTTTATTATTGTAGTAGTATTGTAGTATTGTAGTATTGTAGTATTGTAGTATTGTGTTGCCTCTATTAATATGGATGTACCGTGATTTATCTATAGGGCAATAGATTTCAATTTTTTTTCAAATCTTCCCCTGTTAAAAAAAAGTGCTATGTAGAAGTATATCTCTATGTATTATTCTGTCCATCCTGGTGGTTAGATCCATAAGACAAATTCCTAGAAGACATTAATGAATAAAAAAAATTTTTTTTACTTGCTGAGAGTTTCCTTTTCCAAGTATTGAACTAATTTGCACTCCTGCCAACAGAGTAGAGCAATGCTATTTTTTTACTCTAATTATCTTTCCTAATTGCTAGAGTTAAAAAAATGAAATTTAACTTGTATTTTTTAATTTGTGAAGTTGAACTTTTTATGTGCCTATTAACTGCTTATATGAATGATTTGTCCCTTCTCTTTTCCCATCTAGAAATAGTAAGAAGGAATAAATTTTAGAATTAGCAAAATACCTAAGGATGAAAAAGAGTGAAGATTCAATGTTCTTAGTCAAAGATAAATAAGAGAAAGCAAATAAATAAATTTAAAAAATGAAAGATTAGATAACAAACTAGAAAAAAAATCCACCACATGGCAGAAAACAGTCTGTTTTCAGAAAATACAAAGAGCTTATACCAGTCAATAGGTCAACAGTCTAACAGAAGAATGGGCAAGGACATGACAAATGGTTCTAGAGAAGGAAATGCAAGTGGATTTTAAACACAAACTGATACCCGGCTTTCCTGACAATAAAATATGCAAGTTACAATGAAAATGAGATTGCATTTTCACCTAGATTTGCAAAGGCCAAAATGTTTAATAAACACACGTTGTCATGGAGGATATTAGACAACAGGCACTCTTCCACTGTTAATATACTGCTAATTTATGTGATCACTTTGGGGGATAATTGGACAATAGATTTCAATGTGGAAAAGAGACATGTCCTTTGAACCAACAATTCCGCTTTTGGAATTTATCCTACAGATGATTCACAATATGCATAAAACAATATAAAACCAAAATCATCATTGCAAATTTGGGTGTAGGAGAATAATATTGGAAACAACCTAAGATATGTTCAATTCAGTTCAGTCGCTCAGTCATGTCCGACTCTTTGTGACCCCATGAATTGCAGCACTCCAGGCCTCCCTGTCCATCACCAACTCTCGGAGTTCACCCAAACTTGCGTCCATTGAGTTGGTGATGCCATCCAGCCATCTCATCCTCTGTCGTCCCCTTCTCCTCCTGCCCCCAATCCCTCCCAGCATCGGAGTCTTTTCCAATGAGTCAACTCTTCTCATGAGGTGGCCAAAGTATTGGAGCTTCAGCTTTAGCATCATTCCTTCCAAAGAACACCCAGTACTGATCTCCTTTAGAATGGACTGGTTGGATCTCCTTGCAGTCCAAGGGACCCTTAAGAGTCTTCTCCAACACCACCATTCAAAAGCATCAATTCTTCTCTGCTCAGCTTTCCTCACAGTCCAACACTCACATCCATACATGACTACTGGAAAAACCATAGCCTTGACTAGACGGACCCTTGTTGGCAAAGTAATGTCTCTGCTTTTTAATATGCTATCTAGGTTGGTCATAACTTTTCTTCCAAGGAGTAAGCGTCTTTTAATTTCATGGCTGCAATCACCATCTGCAGTGATTTTGGAGCCCCAAAAAATAAAGTCTGACACTGTTTCCCCTGTTTCCCCATCTATTTCCCATGAAGTGATGGGACCAGATGCCATGATCTTAGTTTTCTGAATGTTGAGCTTTAAGCCAACTTTTTCACTCTCTTCTTTCACTTTTATCAAGATGTAATACATGTTTGGACTCTGAGGGAGAGGGAGAGGGAGAGGGAGAGGGTGGGATGATTTGGGAGAATGGCATTGAAACATGTATACTATCATGTAAGAAACGAATCACCAGTCTATGTCCGATGCAGGATGCAGGATACAGGATGCTTGGAGCTGGTGCACGGGGATGATCCAGAGAGATGATATGGGGTGGGAGGTGGGAGGGGGGTTCATGTTTGGGAACTCATGTACACCCCTGGTGGATTCATGTCAATGTATGGCAAAACCAATACAGTATTGTAAGGTAAAATAAAGTAAAAATAAAAATTTAAATAAAAAAAAGAAGTAATACATGATGTACATGAAGTATCTGTACAGTTGAATATTATGCATCCATTAAAAAGAACAATGTGCCTTTGTGGGTACTGATATAGCATTTCTCCAGGATATATTGTTGAAAAAAAGTAAGATGCAAAGACTACCACTCTGTAAAAGGGGTGAGGAGCATAGGTGTTCATTTGCTTGTATATGCAAATGAAGAAACTGAGAGAGGCCGAGAATTTTCCCTTTATCCTTTTGTTCCTTTTGAACTGTGTGTTCTATATCTACATTCTATATCTACAATGGGAAAAGGTGACTGTTAAGAGGATGACGATGGGTTTTGTACATTGTGTAAAATCAAGGTTCAAAAGGGCAGCTGCTTGGATTCTCTCCAGGCTGTGATCTGGATAAAGCTGTACTGTTAGAGTCTCTCTGGACGGTAAGCCCTAGTTCACAGTGGCTGTCAATGTTGACTTCCCTGTTGAATCATCACCATCTAGCCCAGATGGTAGGTGCTTTGTAAAAGTGTCTTAGATGACTAAAAGATTCTAAAGAATAGAAAACTGAAGCAGCCATAGAGAGAATCAGAGAGATCCATGTGAAAAAAAGACTCAGAGACAAAAGCATTTATGAGCGTAAAGAAGGTAACTTGCAAACATGTTGCAAGGGAATCAGACTTCAGAAGGAGTGGACCAGAGCCAGCCTGCCCCTTCCGTACCAGTGCTGTTGTAGATAGCAGGGTCAAAGCTATGGAGAGGAAGCTGGAGGGGTGGGCGGGGCCAGATTGCCATGAGTCCTAGACACTGCGCAGTGGAGGGAGAAGAATGAATGAGAGAAGTCAGAAAGAAACTGAAAGCCCAGACTACTTTGGCTTCAAGAAACAGAGATCTAAACCAAAGCGGGAATTTATTGGCTTGTGTAACTGGAAAGTCTAGAGATTTGACAATATCATCAGGATATTCTTTCTCATTCTCTTCTTCCCCCCCACCCCCACTACATTTCTGTGCTGGCTTCATTCTCTTGTAGACTCTTGACACATGCTGGCTTCTGACAGCTCCAATTTTGTAATTAAGAAGTGGCCCCAGTAGTTCCTAGGAATTCTAGTAAAAATCTCAGAAATGATATTTATTGGACAGCTTGAATCACTCACCCATCCCCGAAATAATCCTGTTCAAAATACTAGTAGACCAGGCAAGTATCATATGATCACCCCTAAGGAGATCAAACCAGTCAATCCTAAAGGAAATCAGTCCTGAATGTCCGTTGGAAGGACTGATGCTGAAGCTGAAGCTCCAATACTTTGGCCACCTGATGCAAAGAACTGACTCCTTGGAGAAGACCCTGATGCTGGGAAAGATTGAAGGTGGGAGGAGAAGGGGATGACAGAGGTTGAGATGGTTGGATGGCATCACCGACTCGACGGACATGAGTTTGAGCAAGTTCCGGGAGTTGGTGATGGACAGGGAAGCCTGGCGTGCTGCAGTCCGTGGGGTTGCAAAGAGTTGGACACGACTGAGTGACTGAACTGAACTGAACTAAAGGGTTAATGGGAGAAGGCAATGGCACCCCACTCCAGTACTCTTGCCTGGAAAATCCCATGGGCAGAGGAGCCTGGTAGGCTGCAGTCCGTGGGGTGGCGAAGAGTCAGACACGACTGAGCAACTTCACTTTCACTTTTTACTTTCATGCATTGGAGAAGGAAATGGCAACCCACTCCAGTGTTCCTGCCTGGAGAATCCCAGGGGCTGGTGGAGCCTGGTGGGCTGCCGTCCACGGGATCGAACAGAGTTGTACACGATGGAAGCGACTTAGCAGTAGCAAAGGGTTAGTTCAGTTCAGTTCAGTCGCTCAGTCGTGTCCAACTCTTTGCGACCCCATGAATTGCAGCACGCCAGGCCTCCCTGTCCATCACCATCTCCCAGAGTTCACTCAGACTCATGTCCATCTAGTGGGTGATGCCGTCCAGCCATCTCATCCTCTGTCGTCCCCTTCTCCTCCTGCCCCCAATCCTTCCCAGCATCAGAGTCTTTTCCAGTGAGTCAACTCTTGGCATGAGGTGGCCAAAGTACTGGAGTTTCAGCTTTAGCATCATTTCTTCCAAAGAAATCCCAGGGCTGATCTCCTTCAGAATGGACTGGTTGGATCTCCTTGCAGTCCAAGGGACTCTCAAGAGTCTTCTCTAACACACAGTTCAAAAGCATCAATTCTTCGGCGCTCAGCCTTCTTCACAGTCCAGCTCTCACATCCATCAGTTCAGTTCAGTCACTCAGTTGTGTCCGACTCTTTGCGACCCCATGAATTGCAGCATGCCAGGCCTCCCTGTTCATCACACCACTCTAATCTTATGAACTAAGAGTGAGGGAGGGGTAACTCCTCCAAAGAAATCAGGATGCTGTTTCCAAATACAAAGATGCTAAATAAGTAAAATCAATAATAGCACTCCATTCTTCAGCTCAGTTCAGTTGCTCAGTCGTGCCTGACTCTGTGATCCCATGGACTGCAGCATTCCAGGCTTCCCTGTCCTTCACCAACTCCTGGAGCTTGCTCAAACTCATGTCTATTGCATGAGTGATGCCATCCAACCATCTCATTCCCTGTTGTCCCCTTCTCCTCCTGCCTTTAATTTTTCCCAGCATCAGAATCTTTTCCAAGGAGTCAGTTCTTTGCATCAGGTGGCCATTCCACTCTAGGCAAAAAACAAAAGATCAAATGAATATTGTTCCATTCTTTAGAAATAAAAATTGGAAAAAAATCTTTGGAGAGAGGAAAAAGTCAAGATCCTAGATATGGTGGGGGAAATTATGGGAGCAAACTCTGGAAGAAATGGGAAGGGATAGTGTTCAGATGGAAGTATTTGTGGTAGAGAACTAATTATGGATTCCAAGGGCTGGGAAGGATCATGGAGGCTGCCCAAAGAAGCTCCCTTAACTTCTCTTCTGGGAGCTTCTACACATAAACTAGGACCCCTTACAAGACCATTTGAATTCTACTTGAACATACTCATAATGGATAGTTCATGATTGTGGAAAGGATTTAATTTTGTTTTCATCAGATTTGATTCTTTAAAATGTCTGCTTTTCTTTGAGTTAAAATTTAGTTTTCAGTTTGCCCTCTGGATTAATGAACCTCAAGGCTACTCTTTTCATTGGACAGTCCTTTAATCATTGGGAGACACATTCCTACCCTAGCCTTTTCTCTTTCAGCCAAGCACAACCAGTTCTTTTGACCACATATCAGGCAACATGGTTTCCAGCTTTTTCTACAGCCTAATTGTCTTTCACTGGATTCATGATGATTTATATTTGTCTCTCTTTATCTTTATTGCCTCTCTTTATCTGGACATTATACTTTGTTAATACAACCTAGGATTTCATTGGCTTTTTTTTGCAACACTGTTCAAACTCACCCATTTTGAGCTTGTTACAAATGAAATCCCCAGGTCTTTTTTCTCATGAACTGTTGCCAAGTCAGGCCTTTTGTAACTATGCAAGCAGTACTGGTTTTTTTTAGCCAGAAGAATGGAGCTTCCTAATTTTTTTCTTTTCAATTTCTTTTTGTTTCTTTCAGGCTCCATCCTGTTACTTCCCTGCCAAAATGCGATACTTTATAACCAGATGGTATGAGACCTATAGATCTTGCTGCAATAGAAGAACCCTCTGGCATTCCATTCACCCAAATGGTCTTTCGGCTTATTCATGGGTCAACTCTCATGCTTGATTCCTAAATAATCTGGCTTTTATTCTTTGCTGATGCTTTGGTCATATGTTACATCATTAATAAGTGGGCAGCCTTTCTAACTCATAGCTTGTGTGTATGTGTGTGTGTGTATGTATCAGATGATGAGCTTTGACCTGTGTTTCAGGTCAGTCACTGCCAGCTTTGTGCCAGCTGTTCTAGATGAGCAGACACTGGTCTCAGTAAGCTGACTCTCTCTCCCACATGGCCAATGAAATAGTAGCATCTAGGTCAGCTCCAGAAGGATTTATAATTACTCACATCTGGCCTGTGCTTTAAAGCAGAATTCTCAGAGCCCTGACTAACCATTACCCCAGAGCCAAACTGTCTAAGGAGACTTTGATTCCTGATTTCTAGATGCCCCCTGGCCCCGCCCCAATCCTTACTAGAACTAAAGCCCTTCTGATTCCCTTTTGAATCCCTCATCTGGTTCATAGAAGACTCTTTTCAAGGAGAAATACATCTGCTCCAGAATTTGGAAAGGCCTCCTTGATCTAATATTTGCATACCACTTATTGTCTTAAGATGCTAATATCTAGAAACTTTCTCCTATACATCACCCCAGGCGCCCTGGAATAGAGCCTTTGCATACAGACACTCCAACGTGATCTAACATTCACCTTGTCCCTAGGACTTGAGGATTTTGGCCGCTGACCTCTCCCGGATGGAGGCTAGCTCATTTTCTTTAATTCACCTCTACTGCTGTCTCACTCAGCTGGTAGAGAATCCACTTGCAACGTGAGAGACCTAGGTTCAATCCTTGGGTTGGGAAGATCCCCTGGAGAAGGGAAAGGCTACCCACTCCAGTATTCTTGCCTGGAGAATTCCATGGACTGTATCGTTCACGGGATTGCAAAGAGTCAGACACTATGGAGTGCCTTTCACACTTCACTGCTCTCTTAGCCCCAACTCCGCCCTCCCAACAGCTTGAGCCTGCTTCTTCATCAGGAGATGTTAAGTCCTTGAGCCTCTGGGAAAGTGCCAGTTATGATGGCTAAAGAAAATGTGACACTGAGGGTGTGGTCACAAAATGGAGTTTCTTCTCTGATCCAGAGAAGAGAAGGCGGCTACCTTGTGTCAGGACTAGATACCAGCTGCCTTTCAGCCTGTCTCTTGTAATGCATGCATTCAGGACCCAACGCAGTCACCCTCAAAGAAGATGGCCTGAGGTCTCAGATTCTCACTGTGGTGTAGGACCCACACTTCAGACGTTTGAAGGGCCTACCTGTTTGCCGGGATTTATTTCTGTTTTCCCACAGGTCTCTCTAATAGCTCATTGTCAGATTGTATCAACAGCAATAAAGAGAAGACATATTTGTGCTTCTGGCTCACATATTCTGTGTCCCTGAAGAAGAAATGCTGGCTTGAAGAGCAATGGTAAAGCAAAACCATCAGCGATGCTCTCATCACCTTTCTAAGCTTGTTTTGAGTGATGCCTTTTTCGTATTATTTTAAAAAGGGGAACCAGATGTTTTCCTAAGAGGAAGTTTTTAACACCTTCTTTCTGAAAAATAAGGCCCTGGAATTGAGGGACCATACACTCAGGATTTTCCAGGTTATGACCGCACTAAAGTACTAATGGATGACATTATCTATAGGAGAGAGGTTTTCATGAATCAATGCAGTAAATAGTGTGTAAGAAGTAATTACTAAATCTAACAGGAAATTTTCTAATTCCTAGGTACTGAAACAATCTTCCTTACCAATCCAAAATTAGTAGATCACAAAATTAAAATATTTTTTCTTTAGATTTGCTAGTCAGTCTAAGATTAAAAACTGAAAAACCAAGCTTTGATGTGTGGGACTTTTTCAGGATGAAATAGAAAGTACCTGGAAGAGGATCCAAACGGAATCATTTAACAAGAAGTAATGCTGACATATCTGCTGAGGAACTATTCACCAGAAACTTTAGACCGGATCCAAGAATGTCAGTCCCCTGGCTCCTATGCTGATTATCTTGGGACAGAACACAAGTTTCAAAAGAAAAAAGTGAAACGCGAGATAGCATTCAGAGAAACTCTGCCAACCCTGAGTTTGAAGATATTAGCAAAAGTAGTCAGCATTTTTTTCACCAAAGTACAGCTTTATGTTTAATACAGACTGTTTAAAGGATTTAAGAGAAATATCATTTATTTCAGAGTAAAAAAAAAAATTGAGAATGACAGAGAGTAAGGTCTTGGATGAGGGAAGAAGGGAATAAAATCAAGAATTCATGGGAAAGGATGTAATTGGCTCTTTTCCTGAGAGAGGAGGGAAGGTGAAAAAGGCTTGAATAAGAGGCAGAGAGAGAGAGCACAGAGAAAGGGAAGGTGAGAGGGTTAATGGCTCCCTCAAGGCCTGGATGTTTGCAGTAGAGCCAGGAGGGTGGGAAGCTGCCTTTTCCTCTCTCTAGACTAAAATCTGCTCTGTTCCCTGCTGTATCGCCTGCCGCTTAGCACAGTGAGTGGCACATTACTGAGTCTCAGTTAGCCTTCGTTGAATAAAATGAATAAAAGAGTGTGGGCATTAGGCAGTTAGAAGAGTGGGGCCTGCTGGGGAAAGTTATGTTAGGAATCAACCAGAAATGAATAAAGGGGTTGCTAATCTGAGGTTGGGTGGTATGCATTTGAATCGAATCTGCATTTCTCTGAAGTTCAGAAGCAAGAACAGAAAAGCAGACAGGAATGGGTGTGACCAAGAGAGTGAAATGGAAAGGGGATAAGAGGACCTAGTGTGCGTGAAGGCTCTGAGGGCCAGGCTGGAAATGGGGTCAAAGGCGACAGAGAGACCGAAAGCAGCACGAGATTGCCAGGGTCATGAGATCACAAATACTTCTGCATTCTTTAGGCAAAGAGACTCTTCATAACATACAGCTTTGTAACAGGCTAAGGGAATGGCAACCCACTCCAGTACTCTTGCCTGGCAAATCCCAGGGATGGAGGAGCCTGGTAGGCTGCAGTCCGTGGGGTCGCTAGGAGTCGGACACGACTGAGTGACTTCACCTTCACCTTTCACTTTCATGTATTCGAGAAGGAAATGGCAACCCACTCCAGTGTTCTTGCCTGGAGAATCCCAGGGACGGGGGAGCCTGGTGGGCTGCCATCTATGGGGTCACACAGAGTCAGACACGACTGAAGCGACTTAGCAGCAAGGGTCCAATCAAATTTTTACTTTAAATCCTGTGAATATTCAGACAAGAATTGTGTCATATAGCCCAAATTCGTGTAGCCCAGTTTGTTCAAGTAAATGAATAAAAAAGGGAGGAGAGAAAGGAGGACATCACTGGCATCTGTTATTAAAATTATGAGCTATTCATATTTCATGTGTCTATCAATGTATATAAAATTTGGATATGTGTCCCTGGTGGCTCAGAGGATAAAGCATCTGCCTGCAATGCAAGAGACCCAGGTTCGATCCCTGGGTTGGGAAGATCCCCTGGAGAAGGAAATAGCAACCCACTCCAGTATTCTTGCCTGGAGAATTCCATGGACAGAGGAGCGTGGTGGGCTACAGTCCACGGGGTAGTCAAGAGTCGGACATGACTGAGCTACTTTACTCACTCACTCACTGTATATTTTAATAATACAAATATTAAACAGAATATTTTATAGAATATTGTATTTAATAATACAAATAATACAAACAGAAGGGAAGGGGGCAGGGCACAACCTTTGAAAGAATGACATAGCTTGAGGACATGACATTAACTGATTAGGATCACATGAGTCCAAGATGGCAGACAAGTCAACTTCCACCAGACCTTGAGCCTCAGTAACACATCAGCAAGCTAAATGACACACCCACAGGCACCATGACAGTTCCAAGGCTAACCATCAAAGACAAAAAAGTGGGCGGTGGCCCTATTCCTGGAAATCTCCACCCCTCCCCCAAAATAGTTGGAATAATTCTCTCACTCATCAGCCTATGAAGTTACCCAGCCCATGAAAGCTAACTACAGCACATTTCGAGGCCACTCTCATCTTCTGAGATGGTCTACATCCTGTCTGTGGAGTGTGTTTCTCTCTAAATAAATCCACATCTTATCTGTCACTTTGTCTCTCACTGAATTCTTTCTGCGACAAGACATCAAGAACCTGAGCTTCATTAAGTCCTGAAATGAGGTGTGTGATCTCAGGTAGAAGACTGTGGGTTTTGACTGGATTTGAGTCTGGCACATGGGTTCAAGTCCCACTCTGAGGTGAATGGTTTCACATATAAACATTCCATCATAAACCTTCTGAGATATTTTCTGTACTATTGTGGTTGACAGCTGTAATTGGAAAATCTGTCGGTTCACTGAGTTCTGTTCCATCTTCTGTGTGGTAGGATGGGACCAAGAGCAAGTAAATACTGAAGTTGAAGACCCAAGGGACAGGCTGGATATGTGAAGCTACTGAGGGCAGAGTACCAGAACAAAATTTCTAGCTATAGGCATCTTGTTCAGGGCCCACTTACTAAAAGGAAAAGGCCTAGAAATGATACCATTTCACCAGGATCAAAGACTGATCAGTTAAACAGAGGGACAAATTGGCAGGTACCATATAGAAAGTAAAAATAAAAAATTACTGGGTATTTGCCTCTTTGGAAGGCCCCAGAATCAAACCTTTTGCTCAAACCCATCAGCTGTTTAATTTCTCTGCCTTCAGTATCCAATATATTTTCCTTTCTAGGACTTTCTATTTAAAAGATGAATGTTTGGAATTAGTTTTATTGTCTCTTGAAATGTTATGCTTCTTTTAATTTTGTTTCCAATCTTTTTCATGTTTCTCTCTCTCTCTCTCTTTTTTTTTTTTTTTGCAAATATATATACTCATATACTTAGGAATCTCAGGTTGGAAATTCTTCACTTATGGAATATCAATGCAAAGGTACATTAGAAGCCTAATTAAAAGAAACAATGACTCATTGTTAGATAGGAGTGAGGTGGGAGTAGAGACTGAAGGGAGAAGAGAATGAAAGGAACTTCCATTCTCCTCCAGATTTCCTAAGTCTTAAAAATGTAATGTTTCAAGGGAATCCATTGTTCATTTAAAAGGAAAACAAAAACTCTACACTTGTTTTTCTGTTGGGTCTATAAACCAGTAAAGATTAAGATGGAGACAAAATAAATACCTCTTTGCAATTGATCATCTACTTTAGTCATACAAGTCCTTAAATTTGATGGTACTGCAAATTTATACTTCTAAAAATAGTATGTCTCAAGTATTCTTTCTAAATTCCAAAGTGCTTGCTATGAAATTATTTCTCTTCTAGTCAACACTGAATCACAGAGAAGATCATTTAAAAGAGCTTGTGTGAAATCAACATTGTACAAAATCTGTATTGGGCTCCCTCATGTTCTTGGTAAAAAGCAAATTATAATACAACTTTAGTGTGTGGCAATTTTGATTTGAACAAAGCCATCTCAAAATCACAGCACTGTAGCAATCGTTTTCCCTTCATGTCCTTGAGATACATTGTTTAAAATTTTTGCTTTTGTCACAGGACATAAAACCCCTTAGAAACAGTTTGAAATTGAATACAGATCTCTGGCCCTGAGACTACAGATATTTTTCTCCCTTCCTTAGTTATCCAACTAGTTTAAAATCTTATTCTCTTTGATCATTGACAGGAATGTTGGCTTGGCACAGTCATTTTAGCTCCAAACTTGTGATCATTATTATTTTATTTTTTTGCAAACTCCCAAGTATGAATTTCAGCAAGTTAACAAAGTTTGATTCTCCCCTTTAGCCCTAAATATCAGTTGATGCATTCAAGGTATGGTATGTCATCTCTTTTCCATCTTTTTACATCACACAGATTTTCAATTAGCTATTTTGGAGTCTAGCCACATTTGCTAGGAAATAACTGTTTAAATATGTCCTCTGCTAACATATTTCTGATGGGATTCCCCTGGCAAAGGTAGATGGGATTTTTAAAATTGGAAGCATACTAGAAACAGAATTGTTTTTTGGTAATTGCTGATGAGTTTCCTGGCTAGCATATGTGGAGCTGAAGTGACAGTTCCATTGAACAGCATGAATGGCAGAAAAGGGTGAAAGACAGCACCTGCAAAACAGCTGTCTCCTCCCAGCGAGGCTGAGTTCGGCCTTGGTTTCCTCTCCCCAGTGCTTTCTCCCTGCGTAAATGTTTGGTATCTTCTTACTTTCTGCCAAAAATACTAAGCCCAATTTGAAAGGAAAAGAAAAACTTAAAACTTCCCCAAATGGTGTTACAGAAAGGAATAAAATTTTCTTTCTTCCTTACAAATCTACTTTACTATAACAAAGACTATCTTCAAACAAAAGCCACTGAATCCAATATCCACTCATCTTAAAATAATTAATAATGCTATTGATAAGAACTAATATTCACTAGATTTGGACTATAAAGAAAGCTGAGTGCTGAAGAACTGATGTTTTTGAACTGTGGTGTTGAAGAAGACCCTTGGACTACAAGGAAATCCAACCAGTCCCTCCTTAAGGAAATCAGTCCTGAATATTCATTGGAAGGACTCATGCTCAAGCTGAAATTCAAATACTTTGGCCACCTGATGCGAAGAACTGACTTACTGGAAAAAACCCTGACGCTGGGAAAGATTGAAGGTGGGAGGAGAAGTGGATGACAGACGATGGGATGGTTGGACGGCGTCACCAACTCGATGGACATCAGTTTGAGTGAACTCTGGGAGTTGGTGATGGACAGGGAGGCCTGGTGTGCTGCAGTCCATTGGATCACAAAGAGTCAGACATGACTGAGTGACTGAACTGAACTGAATATTTACTGAGCTATTAGTAAGTGCCAGGCACAGTGCTAAATACTCTATATTTATTGTTTCATTTAATGCTCCCAGAAACTCTAAGGAGATATTTTCATTGCCCTGTTTACAAAATGAGGAAACAGATATAATGGAACCTTGATCATGAGCATTTATCTGCCTGTACTAGTAATTTTAGACCTTTTGCTGGAAGGACTCTGAGAATCCAAGTGCACATGTGTATTTTTTCACCCACTGAATATTAATACCTACAAGTATAATCAAAATGGAGGCAGGGGCTACAAGGTGAGTTACAGTACTTTCAAACCTTGAAAAGAGCGTCTTCAGTAATTCTGCTTATACTTAATATACCCCAGAGAAACTCTTGCACACATGCAAAAAGAGATATGTATGAGAATGCTCACTTATATAGCAGTTAAAATGAATAAACCAGATTTTCATGTATTAACATGGATAGATCTTAAAAACAATGTTGTTTAGGAAAAAAAAGGCTGTAGAATGATATGAATTTACATACCATTTATGTTAAAAATCTGTTTAGTAAAACTTACATTTGGAAGAAAAAAACAAAATATGTTATTTGGAAGTAAGCATTTTTGTAGTAAAAGGATAAAAAATGTGAACCAGAAAAGTAGAACTTTCAGGATAACAGTTACCTTGGGTGAGGGGTAGGTACAAAGTAGAGTTCAACTCTATAGTGTCTCATTCCTTTTGCTTTAGAAAATGATACAAATATGAGGAAATGGTAACATTTGTTCTATCAGGAGCTACATGAGTTTGTTACATTATTTTCTGAAAATTCTTTGTATTTTAAAAATAATTCCAGCAGATAGATAGGTAGTGTGATGCTGCTGTATGACACAGGGAGCTCAGCTCAGTGCTCTGTCATTACCTAGATGGGTAGATTAGAGGTGGGAGGAACACTCAAGAGGGAGGGGATATACGTATACATATAGCTGTTGTTGTACAGCAGAAACTAACACAACCCTGTAAAGCAAGTATACTCCAATTTTTAAAAATTCAAAAATTTCATCTTAAAAAACATAAATAGGTATATTCATGCTGGAAAAGGGTAGGGATCACCATATAGAACATTACCTCCATAACACATTTTTCGGAAGCAGATTTAACTAGATGCCCAGTTTATTCAAAAGTGACTCAGTATACCATCCATAGAACAGCTAGCTTTGAGTCGTATCAATTCAGCGCAACGTCTAAACTAGTTATAAAACATATTCTTCAGTCATTTCATTAAGGTGAATTTCTTTATGTGGTTTATATTAGCTGCAAACCACAAAGAGCCAGCCCCAAAGACCCCTGCAATATTATCAAGGCCAACAAAAAGAACAGTCATCTGGGGACTGTTATAAGCCACATGCTTCTGATCACAGACTCCTCCTTATGGTCGTCATTATTACCTGGACTGTACATCCCCAAATCTGATTTCCTGAGCTCCCCTCTTCCTCTCCCTTTCTTCATCTCTCAGAGCACAGGGTTTCACTGTGAAGGTAAACACTCCTGATTGCTGTCTAATTAGGCCACATGGTTTCCTCAGTGAGCGTTCTTCATTACACTATTTAGTATAAGGTTCTGGGTCATAGCTAAAAATATTTCAGCTTGAAAACTAATCTAGTCACTTGTTTGCTTTTGTTTGGAATCTTTTCACTTTCTAGATAATACTGTGGTTGAAGAATGCTATACTCAACATTACTTAAAGTGCCATTCATTTGTTAACATTATATTTTGTAAGTGAGAAAAACATTCTTTGTGTAGATTTGCAAATGATTCCTTCCAGTTATATAACTAGCATTCAGTACCAGTTTGTGGGCATATGTTCATACACATTTTTTCTTTTTATACCTGCCTTGTTTCAAAAAGGATAAAAGCTGGGTTACAGGTACACATAACACCTGAAAAATTAGATCCAAATTCAGTGAACAAGTGGAAACAGAGGATTTAAATCAGAAG
Source organism: Ovis canadensis (assembly GCF_042477335.2). Lineage (NCBI taxonomy): Eukaryota > Metazoa > Chordata > Mammalia > Artiodactyla > Bovidae > Ovis > Ovis canadensis. The sequence continues at coordinate 87,005,501 of NC_091253.1, forward strand.
TGAGTTAAGTATGTAAAGTGTATCCTGTTCAATCACAGACTGGAAGGATGCCACATACATAGCTCCAAGCTTCCTCACAGCCAAGCAAAATACTTTCAATCCCACAACTGGATATCCAGAAGACATAACAAATGGGTATAATAAACAAGGGAAACATGACTATACCAGGTGCTAAAACTAAAGAAAAACATTTTCCAGAGATTGTAAGTGTAAATACAGCAACAAATTTCATGGTGCTTTCTTATAAATCCCTTAATGTAGGCCCAAAGCATGATACCAAAGCAAGTTCATTAAGTAATTGGAGGGAAGAAAAGGAACTATGGCATGGGACTGGAGGATGGGAAGGTAGGAAGGTGGTAGTCTAGGCACAATTCAGGGGCTACAGCAATGCAACCGATGGTCTTGACATGAGGCTTATCACCAAGATGACCATACAGTTCATTGCCTAACCCAGAACCCTTCAAGAGTGAAAGGTGGTACTATTAATTAAGCTCACACACAGGTAGCAGGCCAGGAGTGTCCTGAGCCAACTGGGATATACAATTACACTAAGTCCTTGCCTATCATCCACTGACATCCTGCTCCCATTGCAGCCCACGACTATGGACCTAGCCAGCCAAACTAATTCTGTCCAACATGGAGTCTAACCAGCTCAAGTCATAGAGGACTCAGGGACTATGGTCCAGGTCAGCAGCACGCAGTCAGCTTGCTTAGGAGTCAGCCAAACGGGGAAAATAATCACGAAAGACTGAAGTAAGCAATGGATGATGGTGCCCTGAGAATCCAGTCTCCAGCAAGTAACGGTTAAAGGAAATGGCACATTTGGATAATGGGTAGGAGGGAGAATGAATCAGGTTTCAGGTAACTGAATAGATACCACGAAGAGGAAAGAGATACAGTCCTTTCTGAAGGGCCCAACGAGAGATCTAATAGAAGAAAACTGCTTGAAGTTGGAATGTTGTCATAATGGCTGAAGCATGTAAGCTACAGTTCTCAAACATGTGATATGAATTATCTAGGGAGCTTGTTAAGAAGTAGATTCCAGGACCGCCCAGGAATCTAGCTTAGTAAGTATCCCAGGTGATTCTAGTAATGATGGTTCTGACCATCAGAGACTTTGAGAAATACCACCACAAAAACTGATTGAACAGTCCTTTGGGGAGTCTAGCCTTCCCACAAGGAAAGGTATCTTGGGTGGGATTTGGAGACGATACCATGCCAGCTCCCCTGTGCAAGGTCAGGTGTAAGAGGCAGAGCAGTGGGACAGGTAGCTCACAACCACTCAGCCTTCAGCCACCCGAAGGACTTTTCCAGTGAGAGGCCTCGGTTCTCAACTTGGAAGAGAAAAGGCCCTCTCTTTCTGGATTCTCTATATGGTCCTAACAGTTAAGAGAACCACCCAAGCTGGGACACAGATGACCTCAGTTTTAAAATCCTAACAGGACTATCTCCCACTCTAATGAGCTTCCCCTTACCTGGTAATAGTAGCTAACACTTACTGACGATTTACTGTGTGCCAAGCCCAAGTACTGTATCTGCATTTACTCATTTAATCCTGAGAACAACAAAGTGGGGTTCAGTTCAGTTCAGTTACTCAGCCGTGTCTGACTCTTTGTGATCCCATGGACTGTAGCTCGCCAGGCCTCCCTGTCCATCACCAACTCCTGGAGTTCACTCAAACTCATGTCCATTGAGTCGGTGATGCCATCCAACCATCTCATCCTCTGTCGTCCCCTCTCCTCCCACCTTCAATCTTTCCCAGCATCAGGGTGTTTTCCAAGGAGTCAGTTCTTCGCATCAGGTAGCCAAAGTATTGGAGTTTCAGCTTGAGCATGAGTCCTTCCAATGAATATTCAGGACTGATTTCCTTTAGGATGGACTGGCTGGATCTCCTTGCAGTCCAAGGGACTCTTACAGAACAACATAGTGGGTAGGTCCTGTTTTCACTGTTTGATGGTGGGGTGCGTTAGCAGGGCCGCTGGGAAGCACATCCTCAAGGCAGCGTGCACAGTGTGGTCTACGTTCCTGGCACTCTCTTCACAGCCTCACACACTGGGCCCCACATTGTGGGTCACAGACGTTCGGTAAGCAGCTAGAACCAAGGCTCTAAAGCCTCACTGATGAATAAAAGAAGGGAACTGTCTAAGAAGACATTTCTGTGACCCTGCCAGGAAGAAACTGAAACAATTTGGAAATCAATATATGTATTCACAAAAGGACAGATGAGAGTGAGGAGGCAGGAAGTGGCACATTCCAGTGAATCAACTGTGTCAACTAAGAATCTCCAAGTCTTCCTGGCTGAGGTCCCAAGACTGCCTCCCCAAGCCATATTAAATGACGATGGAGAACAAAGTGCCCAGGATCCCCTTCCTGGTTGCATTTTTTTCCCAATAAAACGATGCTAAAGCGGAGCTTCTTCCCTCCAAAGTCCTGTCCAGTGCTCCTACACGCTTTTATCACTCTTTGGGTCCTTGTATTAAGAGTGATTTTCTATGTGTCTGTTTCCTTGCCAAATTTACAAGTTTCCTGAAAGCAGGGACAATGCTTTAACCGTGTTTGTATCTCCCACTGCCCAGGGAAGGCATGCCATGTGCGCATGGCTAGGCATCATTGGTTGCTTCCTTCCCCTCTTCCTTATGTGTCAGGAAATAAGCTACCTGACTTCAGAGTTTAGTGGAAAAGACCTACAAATAAAAATGAGTGCTTTACACAGAAAGTTATAGATGTAAGGGTTGCTGTGGAGCCAGAGAAGATGTGCTTAGCTTAGCCTGTAAGGACCAGTGATGGTTGATATATTGAGGCAGATGGAGAGAAGGGAGGGGGCGTTCTAGGCAGAATAGATAGCAAATGCAGAGAAAAGTAGATGCTTAAGTGTCAGAGAGCCAGAGAAGGAGCCAAGGGAGAAAGGAGACAGGTTTTGTGCGAGCAGTTTTGTGTGGCTAAAGAAATTTTCACTTTGTGTCACCAATGGAGGGGGCTGGGGTAGAGGTGGGGGAAGGTTAGGAGCTCTGGAGCTGGACAGCCTGCATGGTCCAAAGTTCAGCTCTGCCATTTATCAGCTATGTAACTTTGTGCTAATGACTTAACCTCTTAAGCCTCAGATCCTCATTTGTTAATGGTATATTAATAGCACCTACCTTTTGGGACTCTTATAATTAAATGGCCTAATACTTATAAAGCACTTAAAATAGTGCCTGTCATGTAATATGTATTCAATATATAGGAGTTATTATTGTTACCTCACTGCTCTCTCTCTCATTCCCTACTTTTACTCCATTCCAAGCAAGTCTTATCAATTCTTCCTCTAAAACAAATACCAAAACCATCCTTTTTTGTCTCCACCTTGGTCCAAAGAACAATGACTTCTTTCCTGAATTCTGGTAGTAGCTTCCTAAGAGCTCTGTTTCCATTCTAGTTCTGTTATAATCTGATCCACAAAAACAAGGACAGTGATCTTTTCCAAAGGTAAGTTGGGGGTCACTCCACTTAATCTATTGTTTTTCATCACACACTGCCCCAAATATTTAGAATTCTTATCATGATCTTAAAAGGTCTTAATAATCTGACTCCTTGCCTCTCTAAACCTACATCATATTCCCTCTTACTATACTTTAGCCTTTGTGTGTGGGTGTGTTAGTCTCTTGGTTGTGTCTGACTCTTTGCGACCCCATGGTCTATAGCCCGCCAGGCTCCTCTGCCCACGGGATTCTCCAGGCAAGAATACTGGAGTTGGTAGCCAGTCATTCCCTTCTGTAGGGGATCTTCCTGACCCAGGGATCAAACCCACATCTCCTGCATTGCAGGAGGATTCTATATTGTCTAGTTGCCTTGAACTTGGCAAGATTGTCTTGCTAGAAACTTTGCATCTGCTGTTCTCTCTGCCTTCCCCAGCCCTTAATTTGTTTTCCTCCTTATCTTGTAGAAACCAGCTCAAATGTCAGAGGAGTGGACTTTAGTTTGATACCCCAAACTGAAGTAACAACCTCCCTGGTTTCTATATTACTCTGGTAAATTTATTTCCTTTTATGTCTTTTTTGTTATTTATTCTACCTTCCCCAAATCTGCCCCCAGAATATGTGTTCCATGAGAACAGATGCAAGACCTTTTTCATTGCTATAGTCCTACTTTCTATAATAGCAAAACCCTCTGCCTGATATACTAGGCACCCAAAAAGTATTTACTGAATTAATACTGAATAAATTGGAAGAGAGTAGGTAAAGAAGAGAGAATGCCAAAAATTATTACACTTCTTCCAGTAATCCATTGAGAAATTATGAAGCCCTAGCACATGGGGTTGCAAAGAGTTGGACACGACTGAGCGACCGAACTGAACTGAACTGAGCACTGGATTTCAATTTTGATTCTGCATTGGAATCACCTGGAGAGTTTTAAAACTTTTGAGTGCCATCCTCAGTACTCCTGATTTAATTGGTAGATGCATCCTGGACATTAGGATTTTTAAAAACTCTGCAGGAGATTCAAACATGCAGCCAAAGTTGAAACCACTGCTCCAAATGAAGAAAGGGGATATAGAAGAGAGGGTGAGTGCAGGGCTGTTTAGAACACACAATAAGCAGGACTTGGTGGTTAATTATGAATTGCAACTGATCAAAAAGAGGGTGCCTAGGAAGAATCCTAGATTTCTGGCATGGTCCTGGGTAAAAGATAGAGGCAAGTTTTGAGAAAAAGATAGCAAATTATGTCTTGGACAGGCTAAATTTGAACTGCTTCGGGAGATTTGAGTGGAGCTTTTCAATAGATTGTTTAATAGATTTACACTTTCTTAGTGAAGAACAGGGCTTCCCTGGTGGCTCAGCAATAAAGAATCCACCTGCAGTGCAGAAGATGCAGGAGACATGGGTTTGCTCCCGGGGTTGGGAAGATCCCCTAGAGGAGGAAATGGCAACCCGCTCTAATAATTCTGCCCAGAAAATCCCATGGACAGAGGAGCCTGGCAGACTACAGTCCATGAGATCGTAAAAGTCAGAGACTGAGCAACTAAACAACAAGAAATGCAGGAAAAGGCATCTCCGGAAGCTGTGACAATTAGAACACAAGACCATTCCCACTCTGCAGAGCCTCTCTACTCAAAACTCCCTTCCAAGCCAATGCCCCATCTGTTCTGCAATGTTGCTCAACATGTTGACATAATTACAAGAAGAATTATATAATGTGTGGGTACCATTCTGGCAGGGACAGAGTAAAAGGACAAAGTAGGTGATTAAATGGTTAATCCCACTTAGGGGACTATAAGTAGAAAAAATATGGGAAACCCTTGTAAGTTAATGATTACTCAAGAAAGCAGGTTTGCTGAACCACAAAACCAAGCAGGCTTGCCTAGCAACAAAACCATGCAGCAGAAACACTAGACAGACGTCCAAAAAACAAAACAATGGTGGCATGAGAGCCACATACTGCCTAGCGAGCACAGTAAGTTAATGATCCCCAGGTCATGTTCTCTATACACATCAAAACAGTAATTAGTGCACCTAGCTTGACCATGCAGGGATAAGAAAACTCTCCTGAATAACGAGGAGGAGTTGATGATGATGGAAGCACAGCATCCACTCAGGAAAGACAAAGAAGCTCTTCTCCTCCTCCCCAGTTTTTCTTTGATTATGAAAAGTAGCCCAGTAAGTTCTCAGGGCACAGCATTTCTCATCTGCCACTTCTAAACCTCATTGGTTTTCTACGCTAATAAATCATTTGTCTATCACTTTGCCTCTCAATTCTTTTCTGCGCTGAGACATAAGAACTATATAGCACCAGAGCTCTTCCGAGCCCCTGAAAGACACCGCGGTTTCAATTCTATAAATCCATTTAACTTACTATTCTTGTGCTACCTATAGGCTTAAACTATTCCACTTAATAAATTGCTGGCAGCCTTCAAATAGCACTGAAAGGAATATATAACAGCTTTAAAACATTGGATAAATGAAAACGAACATATCCATGATTACTTCAAGATTTGTGGTCAAAGATACTTAGACCTAAACTGCCTAGATTGCTTAGTTTTGTAATTGGTAAACATTTACTGGGTTACCAAAGATACCAAGTACGCTCTGAAAGACGACTGCTCCTTTGTGTCTAATCGGGCACACTAAAACAAAGATTGATAGGGTGATATATTTAGTTAAGTAACAGATGGCAAAAAGACACACTGTCCAGCATGTATCACATCCCTATTCTCAGTATTCCAAAGGGTGACTGAATCTTGAAATCAGCTAGGAAGGAAAGGCCTGAATGTTTATTCAGCTAAGAACTGATAACCAGTCATGTGGAGGTTAAAAAATTCAAAGCGGGTATGACTAGCTTTTAGGACGGGATGGACAGAAAAAGTGGATTAAAGTCATTTAGAAGGTATCAAATAGGACTGAAATGTGAATTCTGAATACTTAAGCGACTTCGTGATTACAAAGAGGTGGGGAAAAAAAAAAAGAGGTAAGTGGTATGTATATATTCTCCGAACCCTCACACAGGGTGTTAAATTGTGGCTAAGAAGCGCTGCTTTTAGCAGTGCCCGCGCTCTATTAAAAGAAGGTGAGAGGGGGAACTCTGAGAGGACGTTTCCTCCAGCAGAGCGAAGCAGCTCGCTGCAGCACCCCCTCCCTGCTCTCCCTGGGATTTGCCACTCTAGCAGGTGAACCGCGAGAAAACAAAAGGACTGAATAACGGCGTGCGGAACGCCGAAAGCCGGGAGGTCCCCAAGTCCATCACCTCCCTACACCTCGAGAGCGGCTTTTACGCAAGCCCCCAACCCACCCCCCGACACCGGTCCTGAGACACCTGCCCCACAGCCCGGGAGAAGTCCTACGGGCTGAGGGGCAGGAAGGGCCGCTGACGGCCTCGGGCGGAGGTCAACCAGGAGGTGGCGGGAGCGCCACACTCCCGACCACCCGAGCCGCAGGCGGGACGCTCGCGTGAGGGTAACCGGGCGAACGTGCGAGAGCGAACGCCCGCGAGCGAACGCCCGCGTCCCCGTGCGTCCAGCGACGGGCCGGGGTGGGCGTGACGCCATGACGCAAGGCACGCGGGCGGCGCTCCGGGGCGGGGCGAGGCGCGGCTGGGCGGGGAGGGGGCGGGAGGAAGGAGTGGGAGGAGGGGGCGGAGACAGCGGGGGCTGAGGGAAGCGGGGCCGGGGGGAGAGAATGGCAGTTGCGGCGCTGATTCCCGGGAACCGCCGTCAAGACAGAACTGCGGAGGAGGAGTTCGGGAAAGCGGCCGTCGGGACCCCTCCTCTGCGTTCCTCCCGCCCCAGCTGAGAGGCGCCTGGGCGGCTCTGAGGAACCCTCCTCCGTGTTGCCTCTGGCCGCCGCCGCCGCCGCCGGGAGATGGGCCTGCTCGCCCGCAGCCCTGAGCCCTGCCGAGGAGTTGAAGGTACGGGCGGGTCCGGGGTGGGGTGAGGGGGGGAAGGCTGCACCCGGGAGCCGGAGGGCAGGGGCGCGGCTCCCGTTTCCGACGCGGGACTCTGCGGCCGCTCCCTGGGACGGAAATGGACTCGGAAATCCCACGGGAGAGGCGCCCCTTCTCGCGCTTTGCGCGGCGGGGCCCGGGCGGCGCCGGGGCGGGGGGGGGTTGGTGAGGGCTGGTTGGGGGTCAGGCCTCACGCTGGATCCGCGCGTCCCCCCGGCTCGGCCCCGGCGCTGGCGGCCGCGCGGGCGGGAGGCGAGGCTTGGGATCCGCCCCGCAAGCCCTGTCCTCTTGGCCCTGGCAGTCTGGGGCGACGGCGGCCGACCCGGCGGTGTTGTGACGGGGGTGGAGGCGGCGCTCCCCTCCAGCACTTCCCCGGCCCCCCGGAGCAGGCGACGCGGAGGGCAGCAGCGGCGGGGAGGCGGGGGCGGGGGCGGAGCGCATTCCTGATGGGTGAAATCGGCTTTAACGGGACCGATTTCCGGGCCTCACTGCAAAATTCGGAGCCGGGGCCAACGCCCCCCACCCCACCCCCACCCCCCACACCCGGTGCAGCCGGGGGCCCCCCGGGGAAAAGAGAGAGGCATGCCCCGGGGAACGTTCATCCGGGGGACGGCCACCCCCTGCAAAAGCAGAAATTAAACCGACGAAAACTGGTGTGGCCTTGGGATAAAGTATATCTTACGAGGGTGTCTTCCAGGATTGTCTTCTTCATGCTAAACCTTGAGAGACTTCTCTGTCTTCATCCAGCAAGTAATGCCACTGTTTTTAATTTCCAGTTTTTCCTATCATTTTTATTCCCCTCTGTCGTTCCCCACCCCCTTTCATTAATAGGAAGGAAAGTAAGTTTAGGGTTCATTAACCTCGAGACAAGGGCAGTAAATAAAAGAGGGAAAAGAATGGCTATATATGGGAGGAAAAAAGATCTTATTTTTTTTTCCCCATTAGCTCTTGAAGATAGAAATATATGAACGATGCTTTATTCTGGTTAATATTTACTATTCAAAATGTTGCTGAAAGTCCTGTTGGGTGGACGTTAGAAAGGACAGCGTTTAAATGCTGCTGCAATTTTCAAACCCAGGTGTTGGCTGCAAATGCTCGTGTTAAATGTTAGTAAACAGTGGAGGAATAAAGCAATTCTTTCCTCTGATCGGTTGCTTTAAAATGTTCCTGATTTTTCCTTTCCATTCCTTTTTTTGGGGGTTGGGGGTGGGGTAAGAACATGACTGTTTTTATTTATACATATGTATTTTTTTATTTTAACTGAATTCCTTGACCCATTTTGTTATGTGAAGTCTGATGGTATGCCCGTTTCATTTTCAGTTTTGCATTAACCATCTTAATAAGCATCTTTCCACTTCGGTTTATAAGTCAAGCCATTTTTACCGTATTTGCCAGTTTATGCTTCCTTAACACCCAGCTGTCAGAACTGAATCAAAATGTAAATATTTCTATTTAGAAAATGGCGATGATCTATTGTTAACACTTCTTTTCAGATGTTCGTTGTCTGCTACTTACAATTCCATAGTAAAGATTTTTAGAGTCTTGGGACTTAATAAATGAACCAGATTATGCAACAGCAATAACAACAACAACAAAACCCCTATTTGTTAGCTTTATTCCTCTTTTTATTATCGTATACAGTGTAACTGAAATTTAAATTTCATATATCCTCAGGAACTGTTTTAATATCTTAACAAAGGGTCTTTCTGAGGAAAAATTACATTTGGCCAACTATTGTTAGTGTGTGTGCTTAGTAGCTCAGTCCTCTCGGACTGTTTGTGAGTGGCCCCATGGACTGTAGCCCACCAGGCACCTCTGTCCATGGGGATTCTCCAGGCAAGAATATGGGAGTGGGTTGGTAGTTTTTCAGTATCTGTGACTTCCAGGAGGATTCCAGTAAGGTTATATTTTAAAACTGTAAGATTATCTTAGGAGTTGAAACACAGCTCAATTTTTAGTCTTCAGATAGTAGCTATTTGAAATATTGGTGTTTCCTTTGGATGGTGCTTCACCTGATCATTAGAGTTTATATAAAGAACAGCCCAATTTTACTGTCTTTAGACCAGTATTGGAATTTTTAAAATTTTGGTGGTATTTATAGAATTTTTGGTGCCTTTTTACTAGATTAAATGAAACAATGTTTTTTTCCTACTTAATATGTGAAAGATGCTAAGTGTTTATTTATAAAGCTACTTCAGCATTTTAGTGGAAAATAAATAAATGCACATCACAAATTTGAAATAGAGGAAGTTGTAATATTTTTGTAGTTGTTGATTAAGACACGTGGGGTCGCCTCTCTTTAATGGGATCAGATTGAAAGATATTATTTGCATGGGGTTGTTAGATGGAATTAAATATAGGTAATTTGAATCAAACTTAACATTTGAAAGAATCTCTTGTATATTATGGCAGGTTCTGATTTTAAAGCACTTACACTTATCGCAGAAATTCTTTGGTTTCTCATCATCCCTGCCCACCCTTCCCCTACCCCTCCCCAGTTTGGAGGGCACTGAGGATTGAAATGTAGTTTCCTGAATTTTCCAAAGAGGAGAAGGAACAAATATTTGTGATAACATGTAAAAGTCCTTAGTCAGGTGCTAGGCAGAAAGTAAGCTGGGGATAAATTTTGTCGCATTTATATCTGAATTGCCTTCTTCCATTTCTTCTCTACTCAGGTTATAAAGGAAATCTTAGATAATTCTTATTTGTTTTTCTGATGTTTCTGACAAGTGACAATTGATTGTCAAACTCAGGTTGTTTTCCTCCTTACCTAGCTTTATGATCTTGTATTATTTAAGGCCCATATAAAAATTAGGCCATTTTGGACTGAAGCCCCCCCCCGCAAAGTTGCATTTCTAACTTTATATTTGATTGTATTTGCATTGTATATGGCAAACTAGCACTAGTAGTTTAATGATGGTCTGAAAGGACTCATGATCATATATGAAGTACTTTAAAGGTTTGGGTTTGATCTTTTTTAAAAGCAAAATGTTATTTTACTTATGGAGATCAGCTAAATTTTCCTTAGGTAATTTTTTTTTTCAGTCCAGAGTAATTATTATTTTTCTTTGGCCTTTTAGTTTTTAAGTTATGAGGTATCAGTTTGTATATATAGCGTTGTATCACCTTGAAGCAGCTATATATAACCACACCTGCACAGCTAAAACCGAGGGATAGTATTCCTTTTCTAAACACATCTATATTTCAGGTGATGGTAGATTTCAACCAAAAACATCAGTGAAATCATTTTGGGTGTTTCAAACTTGGAAACTTTGTTTCTCAATAGCTATGGTATGTTGGTAATACTTTCAGTATTAAGAAAAATTAACACTTTTTGATAAAGTAGTTTCTGCTTGCTCTTTGTAGCTGTCAATAAAACCTGAACAATTATTTTGTTTATTAGTAACATTTTCTTGAAAGTTATTAGCCTAGAAAACATTATACATTTTTGTCCTGTTGATGGTACCTAATATTTTGTTTTAAAAGTCATGTACTCAAGAAATGCTACTTGTTAATTTTTTTTAAATTTCTATATGATAGTTTTTTATGTGAAAGTCTTAGTAGGACAAAACCAAGAGTTGTTTAAGTCCTCAAATAAATTTGTGCGTTGAATTTTGACACAAAATCCTCAGAAATCAGCCTGATTTGTTGAAGCTGAAAGAAAACTTTAAAACTTGGTCTTCTGTCCAAAAATCTGAACTCAGCCTCTTAAAATTATGTACACTTAACATTTTCAACCTCTGTCCTCTCTGGAGACCCGTGAATACTTACATAATAATGTAAGTAATATATCTCAAAAATAGATGACCAATACTATAAATGTACTAATGATTCATATTTTGTGATTTTTAAGTCAGGTATTGGCATTTGCTCCCCAAATGGTGTTCTGTTATTCTTATGCATTACCATAAGTGAGATAATACATACGACATGTGTAGTGAAAGGTAAGAGATAATGTAAACTCTGTCATGGCAGGGACCATTGTCTTTGTTTATTCTTTAAGTCTCAGCACTTAGCATAAGGCCTGACAGTGATAGATGTTGGATTAAATATTTGCTAACTGGATAAAGTATGTATAATGTAATTATATCATACCTATAGTAGGGCTGTCTAATGAAAATATAATGTAAGTCATAAAGATTTTCTTTTAGTCACATTAAAAAAGTAAAAAGAAACAGGTGAAATTAATTTTCGTAATATGTATTATTTCAAACAACATATACAAAATACCATCTCAGCATGTATTAATGAATGATTTTACATTGTTTTATTCATACTAAGTCTTTGCTCCACTATGTGGTTACACTAGACAGCAAAGCTCTAGGAATATTTTGTTTGAAATGTTTGTTCCTTTGCACAGAAATCCCTTGGTCTTTTTGATACTCTTTTTCTAACATGTCTTTTGAATCCAAATACAGAACCACACGTATCATTGAATTGAAATTACTGAGTTGAACTGAAAGTCAAAATACCTGACTTCTTATGTTCGTACAACTTTCTCAAAGTGACTCTGCCTCACTTTCCCTGTTTATAAAATGAGGGAGAATATGCTATCATCTATTTCATTTTATTAGTATAAATTATATCTTTGAAGGTTCCCTGGTAGCTAATTAGTAAAGAATCCTCCTGCCAATGAAAGAGATGTGAGTTCAATCCCTGGGTTGGGAAGATTCCCTGGGGAAGGTAATGGCTACCCACTCCAAAATCCAATGGACAGAGGAGCCTGGCAGGCTACAGGCCATGGGGTTGCAAAGAGCCTGACATGACTGAGCAGCGAGCATGTGTGTGCATGCACACACACATACACCATGTCTTTGAAACATTTAACTTCTCAGACAAGATTGTTAAAAAGAGATTTTTTTCATTACTAATAACTTGTCATAGCAGATCTCAGTGTAAAAACAGAAGGAAGAAGTACCCATGAGGCTACTGTATGTGGAGGTCCTGGTGACTCCCACACTGGAGTAAGTTACAGTGGATAAATCAATACAAAATGCTCTTATATTGAGTCAAGAGAGGTGACTAGGTCTACTCCAGAACAAAATATTGAACCTCTTATCTATTTAAATATTGCCTGAGCTAGTTTATCCTTCAGTTTTTATTTATATGAATAACCAACACTTCTTATAGGCATCCTTAAAATCATGAAATAAAGTCCTTTGGAAGTAGATGGTGGGAACTGATTACGTGCATATAAATGGGGAAGATAACTCTGTCATCACAGGATATGTACAGTATAGCACAATGACTCATTCTTTTATCTAAACTAGTGGTTGCAGTGGTTACCTGGTAAGCAATTATGCATAGCCAAATATAGCTAAGTCAAATACATAGCCAAACCGAATAGATATCTCCTGATAGCCATATGCTTTCATTAAAAATAATGATTTATTAAAATTATAGATGAACATCCCTTAACTTTTTGCATAAACATAACACACTTTTCTGATAATTTCTGGAATCCTGCAGTAGATTGTGTGGTAGCCCTCAAAAAGATATGTTCACATGCTAACCTTTCAAACCCATGAATGACACCTTATTTGAAAAAAGAGTCTTTGCAGATGTAATTAAGGATCTTGAGATGAGGAGATCATCCCAAGCTATCCAAGGGGTCCAAAATTCAATGACAAGTTGCCCTTAGAAGGGGAAAGCAGAGAGAAATTACAGACAGACAAAAGAGAGGGCGATAAACAGAAGAGGTGGAGATAGTTTGACCATGGTGAGAGAAATTGGAGTGATGTGGCCCCAAGCCAAGGGATGCTTGTAATCACCAGAGGCTGTAAGAGGTGAAGAACAAATTCTCTTGTGCCACCCCAAAAGGGATTATAACCCTGCTGGATTTGAGGCTTTTAGCCTCCAGATCTGTGAGAACATAAATTTCTGTTGTCTTATGTCACCCGCTTTGTGGTAATTTGTCACAGGAAACTAATATACAGTCAAAAATAAAAAGATCTGTGCTTATCTTTATTTTGTATCATTTATTGTGACTATCAGAGATTAGACAGCCCTTCCTTTGGAGTGCTAATCCATTCTTAGAAATATCAGAGGAAGTGTTTTAATACCCTCAAGTCTGAACAGGCCTAATAAATAGTTTATATTCCGTAACATACATTGTTATTGTCTCTCATGTCATTCTTCACTCCTCCTGCCAATTTGCCCCTGTTTGCTTGCTCTTGACTTTTTAAGATACAGTTTTTTATACTTAGGGGAAGGGTGAAAACATAATACTGATGGGATAGACCAACAGGTTTTGTCTTATGAAGGTGTGATTCCTTCTGCCTTCCCTGTCTTCTTTACTGGATCCTCCTGTAAACCCTGTAGCTTAAGGATGGAGTGCCACAGGGCTCAGTCCTTACCCTTCTTTATTTACTCCTTTGGCGAGTTCATCCTTACTTGTGATTTTACACACCATCCAGGTAACAACTTTTCTCAAAATTTTATCTCTAGGCCAAACTTTTTCCTGAATTCTGTGCTTGTCATTTGGGTATTTGGATGTACATTCTCCCCTAAGATTTAAAGGGAACCCCTGCTCTTAGCTTCTCCCTAAAACTTATTCTTTTCACAGCCTCTCCATTGCAGTGGACAGCAGTTTCAGCCTTCTGGTTAATCAGGTCAGAATCCACTTGGAATCCATGTCACTTCTGTCAGTTCTACTTTCAAGACATGTCCTTTTGCCCATCATCATCTCTCTCCTAGGGTACTGCAGCCGCCTTTAAACTGTCCTCCATGTTACTATCTTTAACTCTTCTTGTTCTGTTCTTCTGCTTTATTGACGATGCCAAAGCCTTTGACTGTGTGAATCACAATAAACTGTGGAAAATTCTCAAAGAGAAATACCAGAATACCTGACCTGCCTCTTGAGAAACCTGTATGCAGGTCAGAAAGCAACAGTTAGAACTGGACATGGAACAACAGACTGGTTCCAAATAGGAAAAGGCGTATGTCAAGGCTGTATATCGTCACCCTGCTTATTTAACTTATATGCAGAGTACATCATGAGAAATGCTGGGCAAAGGAAGCACAAGCTGGATAGCAATAACCTCAGATATGCAGATGACACCGCCCTTATGGCAGAAAGTGAAGAAAACTAAAGAGCCTCTTGATGAAAGTGAAAGAGGAGCGTGAAAAAGCTGGCTTAAAGCTCAACATTCAGAAAACTAAAATCATGGCATCCAGTCCCATCACTTCATGGCAAATAGATGGGGAAACAGTGGAAACAGTGACAGACTTTATTTTTGGGGGCTCCAAAATCACTGCAGATGGTGATTGCAGCCATGAAATTAAAAGACGCTTCCTCCTTGGAAGAAAAGTTATTACCAACCTAGTTCAGTTCAGTCGCTCAGTCATGTCTGACTCTTTGCGACCTCATGAATCACAGCATGCCAGGCCTCCATGTCCATCACCATCTCCCAGAGTTCACCCAAACTCATGTGCATCGAGTCAGTGATGCCATCCAGGCATCTCATCCTCTGTTGTCCCCTTCTCCTCCTGCCCCCAATCCCTCCCAGCATCAGGGTCTTTTCCAATGAGTCAACTCTTTGCGTGAGGTGGCCGAAGTATTGGCGTTTCAGCCTCAGCATCAGTCCATGGGTCACAGAACACGCAGAACTGGTCTCCTTTAGGATGGACTGGTTGGATCTCCTTGCAGACCAACCTAGATAGCATATTAAAAAGCAGAGACATTACTTTGCCAAGGTCCATCTAGTCAAGGCTATGGTTTTTCCAATAGTCATATATGGATGTGAGAGTTGGACTATAAAGAAAGCTGAGGGCCAAAGAATTGATGCTTTTGAACTGTGGTGTTGGAGAAGACTCTTGAAAGTCCCTGGGACTGCAAGGAGATCCAACCAGTGTATCCTTTTTTTTTTTTTTTTTGGTCTCATGAGACCCCTCTTTATTTTTTTATTTTTTATTTTTTTAGTTTTTTATTTTTTTAATTTTAAAATCTTTAATTCTTACATGCGTTCCCAAACATGAACCCCCCTCCCACCTCCCTCCCCATAACATCTCTATGGGTCATCCCCATGCACCAGCCCCAAGCATGCTGTATCCTGTGTCAGACATAGACTGGCGATTCAATTCTTACATGATAGTGTACATGTTAGAATGCCATTCTCCCAAATCATCCCACCCTCTCCCTCTCCCTCTGAGTCCAAAAGTCCGTTATACACATCTGTGTCTTTTTTCCTGTCTTGCATACAGGGTCGTCATTGCCATCTTCCTAAATTCCATATATATGTGTTAGTGTACTGTATTGGTGTTTTTCTTTCTGGCTTACTTCACTCTGTATAATCGGCTCCAGTTTCATCCATCTCATCAGAACTGATTCAAATGAATTCTTTTTAATGGCTGAGTAATACTCCATTGTGTATATGTACCACAGCTTTCTTATCCATTCATCTGCTGATGGACATCTAGGTTGTTTCCATGTCCTGGCTATTATAAACAGTGCTGCGATGAACATTGGGGTACATGTGTCTCTTTCCATTCTCAACCAGTGTATCCTAAAGGAAATCAGTCCTGAATGTTCATTCGGAGCACTGATGTTGAAGCTGAAACTCCGATACTTTGTCCATCTGATGCGAAGAGCTGACTCATTTGAAAAGACCCCGATGGCTGGGAAAGATTGAAGGCATGCGGAGAAGGGGACGACAGAGGATGAGATGGTTGGATGGCATCACCAACTCGATGCACATGTGTTTGAGTAAACCCAGGGAGTTGGTGATGGACAGGGAGGCCTGGCATGCTGCAGTCCATGGGGTCGCAAAGAGTCAGACATGACTGAGGGACTGAACTGAACTGAATTCTATTCTTAACACTAGAATTATCCTTTTAAATGACTAATATCCAGATTCTAAACTATATTGTTTAGAAGCCCCTTAAGCCTGCTAAGTTTTCCCATCTCGCTTAGAAATAAAAGTCAGTTCTTAAAGTGGTCTGTGAAGCCCTACACAAGCTGAGCTGATAACATTCTGACCTGTCTCATATATTCCTTTCTCATTTCCCTTAGACCTCATTCTGGCCTCTGGGCTATTCCTTGAACAGATCAGGCACATTCAACCTTAAGTCTTTGCAGTGGCTGTTGCCCTTCCCTTGGATGCTCTTTTGCTAGATTTCCTCATGGCTGCTCCTGCTGTTAAGTCGCTTCAGTTGTGCCCAACTCTGTGCAACCCATGGACTGCATGCAGCCCACCAGGCTCCCCGGTCCCTGGGATTCTCCAGGCAAGAACAATGGAGTGGGTTGCCATTGCCTTCTCCAATGCATGAAAGTGAAAAGTGAAAGTGAAGTCGCCCAGTCGAGTCTGACTCTTTGCGACCCATGGACTGCATGCAGCCCACCAGGTTCCTCCACCCTGGGATTTTCCGGCAAGGGTACTGGAGTGGGTGCCATGGCCTTCTCCGTCCTCATGGCTAACTCCCCTCAAGTCTTTAAGTGTCATCTTCTCAGTTAGTTCTCATCACCCTTAAAAAAATTGTTGTGGGGCACTTCCCAGGTGGTCCAGTGGTTAAGAATCTGCCTGCCAGTGCAGGGGACACAGGTTTGATCTCTGCTCCAGGAAGATCCTGCGTGCCTCAGGGCAAACCCATGTGCCACAGCTCCTGAGCCCACACTTCACAACTAGAGAAGCCACTGCAATGAGAAGCCTGTGCACTGCAGTTAGAGAGTAGCTCCTGCTTATTGCAACTAGAGAAAGCCCAAATGCAGCAACGGGATTTCAGCACAGCCAAAAGTAAACAATCTTTAAAAATTGTGATCTGCACCACTCTTACATACTCTCTCGATTACCTTGACTCTGCTTAATTTTTCCCCCACATTTTCTAGCAAAGAATGACAGTAAAATATTTAGGTGACATGTTTAGAAACTGTTAACTTCTATATAAAAGTATGAAATAATTTTTAGTAGTTTATCTATAATTGCTGATCTAGGATGATTTGTGGACATGAGATGGGAGTTGGGCCTCAAAGAGTAGTAGGAGTTTAAATAAGCAGAGCAGTGCGGCATGGGTGTGTGTGTTGAGTTGTGCCTAATTCTTTGCTGACCCCATGGACTGTAGCCCACCAAGCTCCTTTGCCCATGGAATTTTCTGGGCAAGAAAATCCCTTGGGTTGCCATTTCCTACGCCAGGAGATCTTCCCGACCCAGGAATTGAACCTGCATCTCTTGCATCGGCAGGAGGCAGGGGGCTTCTTTACCACTGTGGCGCCTAAGAAGCAGAGCAAATAAGGCAGAAGAGCGTATTCAGGCAGAGACAAAAGACATAGGAAGTGTCAATGGAGGTGAAACTGTGTTTTATTAATATATTTAACAAGTAGACCAGTCAGCTGGAGTGTGTTTTTATGTCAGAAAATGGTAAGAGACTGAGGTAAGATTGTGGAAGACTTTGAATTCCATGCAAAGTTTAAAATTCATTTACCTATGGGAAGCAAATGGATGTTTGTAAGCAGAACTTAACAAAAGGCCAACGTGATCAGTCAGAAACGAGGTGATTAATGAAGTCTTGTTCAAGGAAGTAAAATAGTAGAAAGAGGACCAAGAGTTTGTTCTGGCACATTAGCTGTATGGATAAATCAAGTAATCGCTAGACCAGCACTGTATAATAGAACTTTCTGCAATGATAGAAATATTCTAGACCTGCATTGTCCAGTATGGTAGCCAGTGGCCATATATAGCTATGCATTCATGCTAAGTCGCTTCAGTCATGTCCAACTCTCTGTAACCCTGTGGATGGCAGCTGGCCAAGCTCCTCTGTCTGTGGGATTCTCCAGGAAGGAATACAGGAGTGGGTTGCCGTGCCCTCCTTCTGGGGATCTTTCCAACCCAGGGACTGAACCCGCATCTCTCATGTCTCTGGTAGGCGAGTTCTTTACCAGTAGCACAACCTTGGAAGGGCATGTATGGCTATAGAGCATTTGAAATGTGACTAGTTTCGCTGAGGAACTGGAGTTTAGGTTTTTTTTTTAAATTAATTTGAACTTAAATAGCCTCATATGGCTAGTGATGATGTGTTCAACTGAGTAACTCTAGACTACAGTTTTCTCTTATAAAGTTTAACATTAGATTGGAACATTAGTGTCACTAGAAGTATAGGTTCCACAATCAGATGAGGTTGTTCTGAGGAACTCACGTGCGTATCTAGCAGCTTCACCTGTGTATGACTAGTATTTGTGGAATAGTTCCAGTTTGTAGCCTTTTCATTTTTTGAATCTCCATGACTTATTTGAGATTCCCTCTGTCTCTTGATTGCTGATTTTTAAATTGGGGTTTGTTGATGTTTCCTATAGCAAAATATTTATAGTAAAAATATCTAATATGTCTAATTAAATACTGTGTTGTATAATTACAGTTAAACCCATTTTGTTTCTTTTGAATTCTTAATGAGAAAGCCATAACGATGATAAACCTTTGTGATTGTTTACCTGTTGTGTAATTCTTACCTAGATTCTCCTGCTTTCTTTGAAAATAGTCCCTTAGTTGTTTTCTTCTCCTATAAAATTAATAAATATTTCATTTGTATCTCAGTTCTGACTTTATTTTGGGGGGACATATTTAGAGGGAAGCTCTATAAATGCAGTGTATCTGGAGCAAAATAGACACATTTTGCTTATCGTGCCTCTTGTTTCCCAGGAGATGCTGTTGCTTCTGAGAATTACTTTATAATTGGAAGAAAGTTTTAAGGATAGTTTTTAGGACTTCTACCACATAGCTCATCCAATCTGTGCTCTACCTCATCATGTACACATGTTGTAAAATTACATATACACACAAACACACACAGAATGATTTACCCTAACCAGAGGTCTCTGCCTTCCCCACTCCTCACGTTCTTTAGGAGAAAGAGACAAATGAATTTCCAAAATTGGAGAGGCAGGATACTGCTCTTATCAATACTTTTTTAAGTAACTTACAGAAAAATTGGTTAGGACAAAATTAGCCCAAATACTTAATATTTTTAATTGTCCAAATAGTACTAGTATTTAGATTAATGATGAAACTGGTAAAATTAAGTTTGCAGTTTATTCCACTGGATTTACTAAGACCAAAGAGTATACCAACACTTTAGAGAATTTGGAGATATTTTTAAAAGAACAGAAACAAAAATTATCTCAGAAACTATTAATTGTCCACTTTTAACCCTAGAGTATGTATGTATTGGGCTTCCCAGGTGGCTCAGTGGTAAACAATTCACCTGCCAATGCAGGAGATGCAGAGATGCGGGTTCAATCCCTGGGTTGGGAAGATTCCCTGGAGAAGGAAATGACAACCCACTCCAGTATTCTTGCCTGGGAAATCGCGTGGCTCAGCGGGCTACAGTCCCTAGGGTTGCGAAGAGTTGGGGACGACTAGGCACACATGATGTGTGTTACAGCTGTATATGTGTTTGTATATTAGAATCAGTCTTTTCGAACTAAGAGACCTTAGACATTACCTCATCCAATCACTTTAGCTTTCAAATAAGGAAGTTGAAATTCAAAAGTATACAAACTTGACTAATATCTCAAACTAGGTTAATATCTCCCTTCTATTGATGTATAGCAGTGAGTATTTTAACCAGTCAAAAAGACTTTTTTTTTTTTTTCTTGACAGCTCGGTCTTTTTTTAACGTGTTTAAAAACTTTTTTTCATGTGTCTGGGCACTCCATCACACGCATCATTTTGCACTATGCTTTTCCATCCTTTTCCTTATTGCTGTGTTGTTTGCCCTTCTAAATAGTTCCTGGAAGGAGCTAGTCAAAATGTTTTACGTATTTTTTTGTTGGAAAATGGAATGAATAATGCCTTTTCTTTCTGCAGTAGTTTAAACTGTCTTTTGGGGGAGGTTTTGTGGCATATGGGAATAGTTTATTCTGAACTTTCACTTTATGTTTGTAGGAGATCATAGACATTATCTAGAGGCAGAGCTCAGGGTAGTATATTTGAGTCTTGATAAGCATTCACTTTCCAGAAAACTTGCTGGAAACAGTGTGCGTATGTTAATCATCTGTTGAGCTTCCTCCACCTCCCCTGTGTATAAAAGTAGTTAATTTGAATTTACTTATTCCATTTTTAATGTTAGACCACTTATTGTAGGTTTACAACTATATAAACATAAGGGTGAAAACTATATTCATCTTGGAGAAATTTATGTTCTATAATGATGTATTCCAAACTTGCAAGTGGCTAAGTATTCTGATTACATTAGACAAGCTGCTTCAGAGCCAACAGTTTGTTTCATTTTATTTCTAACCTTAAGCATGATAATCTTATTTTAAATAGCTTTATCCAATAAGTGGCTTAGTTACATTTGTATCATCTTCTCAAATATTTATAATGGCTAATATTTGTCAGGTGGTTAATATGTCATACTAAGGACTTCCCTGGTGGCGCAGACAGTAAAGCGTCTGTCTACAATGCAGGAGACCCGGGTTCGATCCCTGGGTCAGGAAGATCCACTGGAGAAGGAAATGGCAATCTACTCCAGTACTATTGCCTGGAAAATCCCATGGACAGAGGAGCCTGGTAGGCTACAGTCCATGGGGTCGCAGAGAGTCAGACACTACTGAGCGACTTCACTTTCACTTTCACTAATATGTCATACTAGTGCTAGATTCTTTACATATTTTATTTAATCCTAGTATAATTCTGTGGACTGTAGGTTATTTGTTATTCCTACTTTACAGTGTAGTAAACTGTCTTAGTAATTTAACGCAGTGTCACACAGCTAGTGTCAGAATCTGAACTTGAACCCAAACTTTGTGACTCTGAAGTCCCATGCTTTACTCTCTGAATAAAAATAAGCTATTATTACCTTATATTTGTTTTCAGAATTTTCCTTCCAAGCTACTCTTAACTTATTCCCTTACTTTATCTCATCTTGGGTAAGGTAGTCGTATCTGAAACAAAAAAAATCCCAAATCTTATGGCGGAATTCTATAAAAGTTAATTTTTTACTCACACAAAGAACCATGTGGGTGACTCAGGTATCCCAATTCCTTCCATCTTGTGACTCAGCTGTCCCCAAAGACCTGCCTGGAGTCAACCACTGGAATTACTCCATTCAGCCAGCTTGCGAGGAAAGGGAGAGAGCTCAAAGGATAATTGAAAAGATGATTTAGGGACTAGTTCTGGAAGTGGCATGCATCATCATCCTCACATTGCATTGGCCAGAACTGGACACATGGCTGCATCTAGCTGCAAACGGAAGGAAAATTAAACACGCTAACACTATCTCTACTTAAACACTATCTCTTTAAAATGGAACAGCACAAAAGAAGTGAAATGTTTGATGGCCAGTGAGAAACAGTCAGCAATGGTGCTAGAAATACAACCTAAAAGCCTTTTAATTACTGGAATGTGTCCTCAGAAACATGAGCGTATTATATACAGATCTAAGAAATCTGGGTTCTTGGGATAGAGATAGTGTTATTGACTTACCTTATGAGGATTGATGAACTTAAAAAAATTTTCAGTGGTAACTGCCGTTTTAAGTGAAGATGACATAATAGCTCTGTAATATCTTTATACACAGCTGTCCTTTGGTATTTGAGTCCCACGAAATTAACAGAGCTTAATAAAACATTTGTGCTCAGAGATGCATTTTAAAACATAAAACCAAGCCTCCACAAGTTTGACTTTATGAGCCAGAGATTTAACTGCCAGGTGTACTAAAAATTTTCACTCTTAGGAGAAGATATCTCTACTGCATAATGTCCACAATACCCAGTTTATAATAGACAACTGCTAGACATGTGAAGAATTGGGAAAATGGGATGTCATGACCATTGACCCCAGAATGATAGCAGGCCCTAAAATTAGCAGAATTAACAGACTTGAAAGCAACTGTAATATATTCAGTGACCTAAAGGGAGATGCATGATCATGATGACTGAATATAGGTGGGCAGTTTGAACAGAGAAATAGAAACTATAGAAGAATAGACAATCTAGAACTGAAAAATACAATTGAAGTAAAAATTTTACTGAATCGGTTTAGCAACAGACTGGAGAAGGCAGAGAAAAAAGTTGATGAACTCGAAGGTGGATCAATAAAAATTTGCAAATCCAGAGAATGGATAAAAATACAAAAATGAACAGAGCCTTGGCAGAAAGAGAGAGAAGAGAGAGACAGACAGACACTAGAGTAAAAAAATATATAAAGAAGTAATTGCCAAAAAATTAAATCAACTTGAAATTGAAGAAGTTCAATGAACCCCAGCTATGATAAATACAGAGAAAATATCATCTAGGTATATTTTGATCAGACCTGCTGAACATCAGAGATGGAAAGAAAATGTTAATACAGCCAAAGGAGAAAAAACACACATTACTACAGAGGAATTAAAATATCAGTGAATGATGACTTAATCAGAAATGATTGGCGATCAGAAGAAAATGGAATGATCTATTTTAAGTTCTGAAAGGAGAAAGTTATCAACCTGGAATTCTGTATTCAGAAAAGAATACTCATGAAAATGAAGGTGAAATAGGACATTTTTCAAGTAAACAGAACTTGAGAGAATTCATTGATAGGAAATCTGCAACATGAAGAAATGTTTAAGGAAGTTCTTCAGACTGGAGGGAAATAATATCAAGATATCAGATGAAACTTGGATCCACAAGAAGGAATAAAAAGTACCACAAATGGTAAATGTGTCAATAAATAGATTTTATCCCCAGAAAATGTTTTGTAAGCATATAAAGTAATGAAAGAATTTATAGAAGAACTGGTAGATGTGATTAAATAAACATTTTAAACCTCTTTACTTCAAAAATTACAAAATTAAAAAGCAAATATTAAGAGGGAATAAATATGAAAGTTTTAAAATTGAAGAAGACCATTAATATTCCAGTGTGAAAAATGGTCAAAAACATATGAACAGATAAATCATTGAAAAAATAAAGAGGGCTGTAAGTGTGAACAAATGTTTGATTTGTTTAGTAACCAAAGAAATAGAAATGAAAGTAGCTTACTTTTTTTTCCCCATGACTTAGAAAAAGCTATTGAAATAATATAGAATGTTGATTAGAATCCAGGGAAATAAGCACCTTTCCAATTGGTGGAAGCAAAAATTGGAACAAATCAGTTTGGTTGTTTACTTCAGGAACGTATTTTGGAGTCGCTACCACCTAGATAGCCACAAGTATTTTGGAAGTCCCTACCACCTAGATAGCAGCAAAAATTATAACAAAATAGTTCGGTTGTTTACTTCAAGAGCGTACTTTGGTAGTCCCTACCACATAGATAGTAAGAAATTTATACACTAAGAACTAGCTTATCAAATTAGGTCAGAGGTAGGTGGAAAGGAGATAATTATTCCGTAACCGGTGTTGAGAACACTGGCTAGCCATTTAGAAAAAAAAAAAAAACTTTGATCTCTACTTAGTTCTAACATGAAAATAAATTGAAATGGATGCATGATATAAGCAGTAAACAAACAAAATATAGAAGTACCAGAAAGAAATATAAATGAATTTTTAAAATATGATCTTGGAGTGAGCAGGATTATTCCAATAATACAGAATCCAAAAGTCATAAAGAGAAAAATATGTGAATTTGAACACACACAAACAAACACACGAAAGTTTTCATTTCTACATTGGAAAATTGCCATGCAGGTTTTTCTTTAAAAAATTTTTAATATATTTGACACATAATAGTAGAGTTCCTTTATATAAAAAAACCTTATACCAGCAGCAGAATATGAACATGTGGTTAGTTCACAGAAAGCGAAATGTGACTTATAAACATGTGAGAACCATGTTTAATACCAGATATTCATTAAAATTTTTTCTTTTATTCGTCATCTTCTCTCAACCTCTCAATATAAGTATATATTGCTGAAGAAGTTTAATGGCCTGTTATGCTTTGTAACATAAAATAGTTTTTTAATAGAATCTAAAATAGAAAGTCTTACTTCTTTATCTCCTTTCTTGACTCTCACTTGAATATGAAATAGCTTGGGCTTCAGTAGTGACCAGAATTAATGATTAATAGAAACTGTGCTGGGAGTCTCTTTACCTGCTCCCTTCTCACTTCAAACAAACAGAAACTGCTTTATACTTAGTCCTCTTTCTGTTTTCGTCAACAGTGCTAGTGTTTTGTGCTACTTTTATTACCATGTTCTAGAGGTGCTGAACTGGGGGTCAGACATCAGTAAAAGAAATTAGAATCAGAAACTGGATACTTATAGTGTTTATCAATACAAAATTATTGGGTTTTCTCCATTTTTTTACTTTTGTGAGAAGTAATAGAAGAAACCCAATTTTAGCTAAATAATAGGCAAAAACAGATATTCCAGAGTTGAGTGGGATTTTCTCTTGGGAAGTAATTTCTTTATTGTCCTTTTTTTTTTTTTTTGCCCAGCCTACTTTCTGCAAAATATCGTTTTATGAGTCTTAAATCACTTAGGCATGTGGGTGCTTAGTAGATGCTACTAAAACGTTGGTGGTTGGGAGATGTTTATTGGTTGAATGTTTTAAATCTGTAATTCTTGAAGTTGTATATTTAACATGATGTTATCTATCCTGTAGCACTTCTGGGATAAAGATTCTTTTTACAGTTTAAAAAGCTGAATGTAGTAAGGTTGTATCACTTAAAAAGAACCTTACAGCAGTAACAAGCCAAAAGCAAAGATATGAACAAGTCCTCAGTTCCCTTACTTCCACTTATGTGTGTCATGCATCATGATTTATTTATCCAGTGTGTCTTAGGCACCTACTGTAAGTTACAAGTTGTGTTAGGTCCTAGAAATATAAAACTTGTCTTACATTTCATTTCAGCTAACATTTAGGATAGTGCCAAATTTTAGCCTGTTCCAGTTTCACTTTGTTGTCATAACATCTATTTGAAATAAGTGGAGATCACATATTTTGTAGTGGAGCTCACAGACTCAGGAATGGACATTATCTAAGATTTTTATAACTAGCAGTGTCTGACAAGGTCTTGACTCCCAAATTCTCTTCTTTATACGTCCAGACTGAATGTTTTTATTTGCTGCTCCAGACCCGCTCCTCGTCCTCCCCTTGCTTGCTCTGTGCCCCATAGAAGGCTGACTTACTCTAAGGACTGCCTCCCTTGGCTTCCTTTGTTGGTTTCTCGTTGGGTTTAGCCAGTGTGAGGCATTGGTGGATATTAGAGATCTCCAGAAGAGAGAAGCTGTATGTTTATTCTTCCGACTGCCATTGGACAGCTCCACCCCCCGCCCCTTTTTTCCAAAGGATAACAATGGCTTTCTGAGTACTCTGCCATCACTGTTGGTTCCTTTAACCCTATCCACACCTTTGCAAATGAGCACTTCAGTTACCTCTTTGAAAATGCTTCGAGTTTTGGCCAGGATCCTAAGTGATATATACAGCTTTTCAAACATAGGCTGCTCTTTGTATGGATTTGAGCTTTCTAATTGCTCATTATCTATCCTGTGTTTATAAATTGAGCATTTAAAATCTACAACACATTTTCACTTAAAACAATATTGTAATTATTGATTAGATACTTCACCTGGAATGTTTAACTTCCATAATTTTTATGAAGCATAAAAAATCGCATTCTGCCAAACTAGATTATTTTGATGTGTCAGTACAAAGTTACCAGTACTTATACTACATCTTTGGTCCACAAGGCTTTGGCATACGTGGTAGAAATACCAGTTGTGGACCATTCCTATTTCTCGTTGCTGTTCAGTTGCTAAGTCGTGTCCGACTCTGTGGACTGCAGCACGCCTAGCTCCCCTGTCCTCCATTATTTCCTGGAGTTTGCTCAAATGCATGTTCATTGAGTCAGAGATGCTATCTAACCATCTCATCCTCTGTCGCCCCCTTCTCCTTTTGCCTTCAATCTTTCCCTGCATTAGGATCTTTTGCAGTGAGTTGGCTCTTCGCATCAGGTGGCCAAAATATTGGAGCTTCAGCATCAGTCCTTCCAATGAATATTCAGGGTTAATTTCCTTTAGGATTGACTGGTTTGATCTTGCTGTCCAAGGGACTTTCCAGGGTCTTCTTCATCACCATAATTCAAAAGCATCAATTCTTTGGTGCTCAGTTTTCTTTATTGTCTGACTCTCACATCCATACATGACTGCTGCAAAAACCATAGCTTTGACTATACCGACCTTTGTCGGTAAAATAATGTCTCGTTTTTATATGCTGTCTAGGTTTGTCATAACTTTTCTTTCAAGGAGCAAGCATCTTTTAATTTCATGGCTGCAGTCACCATCTGCAGTGATTTTGGAGCCCAAGTAAATAAAATCTGTCACTGTTTCCATTGTTTCCCCATCTATTTGCCATGAAGTGATGGGACAAGATGCCATGATCTTAGTTTTTTTAATGTTGAGTTTTTCAATAACTTACTGAAAGTTATTGATAAATAAGTTAGCTATCAATAACTCTGTTATTTTTAAAAAGCTAATCCTGCAACTATTAATCTGGTATCTGTCTTGTTCCAGATCTTAGAGGAAATGTTTTCCGTTTTTCATTGTTGAAAATGTTTGCTGCGTGTTTGTCATATATGGCCTTTATTTATTATGTTGAGGTAGGTTCCTTCTGTGACCATTTTCTGAAGAGTTTTTATCAGAAATGGGTGCTGAACTTTGTCAAACACTTTTTCTGCATCTATTGAGATTATCTTATTTTTATCTTTCAACTTGTTAATATGTTGCATCACATTGATTGATTTGTATATGTTGAAGAATCCTTGTATCCCTGGAATAAACCTCACTTGGTCATGGTGTATGATCCTTCTAATGTGTCGTTGGGTTCTATTGGCAAGAATTTTGTTGAGGATTTTTGTATCTGTGTTCATCAATGATATTGGCCTGTACTTTTCTTTTTTTGTGTGATGTCTTTGTCTGGGGTGATGGTGGCCTCATAGAATGGGTTTGGAAGTGTTTCTTCATGAGGTTTTTTTTTTGTCTTTTTTTTTTAATGGAACTTTTATTTTTAGTACCTAAAGTAATGAAAAACAAGGAGCCTTGTTTTGGAGACCAAGCACACAGAATTCTGTTTTTAAGTGCAAGAGTTTAGCAGACTCTTTAGTATTAATGGTTCTTGATCAGTGTGTGCAGCTAAATTACTGAGAACATTTGCAAAATATACAAGTTCTGGACCACATTCTCAATTTGATTGGTTAATTCTAGAGTGGAATATGGTTTTTTTTGTTGTTTGTGGGGTTTAGTTAGGGTTTTTTTAACCTGTAAGCAATAGATGCTCATGATACAATTGTAAGTTACACAGAAGACACAAAGTGAATACTAAAGATTATTCTCCCCAATGTAGCTGCTATTAATGGTTTAATATTTTTCCAGAAATTCTGTAGGTACCTGTAAACCTCTGTGGGTGCATTTTTTTCCCACAAATACTTTCATACTATACATACTACTGTTTTGCAGTTATTATTGCTCATTCAGTGTTATAGAGAGAGATCTATTCCTTATCATTATCTGTGAGTTGTGGTTGATTCTTTTATTTTTACCAGTTCCCTGTTGGACACTTATTTCCAAGTTTTGTATGGGGTTTGTTTGCCTTGTTTTATTTCCTTCTGTGACCTAGGCTGCAGTGAGTTTCCTTGCACACTTTCTTTGCACACTTGTGTCCTTATAATTTCTGAAGGATAGATTTTACGCGTAAGATTGCTGGTCAGAGAACAGTTCCATTTCGAGTTCAGTTCAGTTCAGTCGCTCAGTCCTGTCCGACTCTCTGCGACCCCATGAATCGCAGCACGCCAGGCCTCCCTGTCCATCACCAACTCCAAGAGTTTACTCAGACTCACGTCCATCTAGTGGGTGATGCCGTCCAGCCCTCTCATCCCCTGTCGTCCCCTTCTTCTCCTGCCCCCAGTCCCTGCCAGCATCAGGGCCTTTTCCGGTGAGTGAGCTCAGTTGGCTCCGCAGAGTCGCGCTGCCTGCTCCTCTTAACAGAGTGAGGTGCTGCGTGCACGCGCTCGTCCCCCGCTAGCCCCCGCCCCCCGGCCCCTGCCCCTAGCGTGTGAGGTGCTGTGTTGGGCGCGCGCCCCGTTTAGCTGTCAGCCTGCTGTGCACAGGATGCTGCCTGCTGTTTGAGTTTCATTTCTGGCGTGTTGAACACTGTTTCCTGTCTTCCTAATGTTTGTATTTTTTTTCCTCCAAACTCTTCCTCCTATGTCCTTGCTCATTTTAGCACTGAGTTGTACATCTTTTTCTTACTAATGTGTAAAAGCCGTTTGTATACTAACGAAAGTTGTTCATTGTTATATGTAAAATATTGTTGTATTTTACTAATTTATCATGTCTTCCTATTATACTTTTTACCATATAAAAATATTAAATTTTTTAGTATTCAAGTTTGTTTATTTTCCTTTAAGGCGTATTTGTTTATTTGCACACTGTTTTGGAAAGGCTTCCTCAGTGGGATCACCATATGTTCTAGTTTGTCCCCATTATTCTATTTTAAGGGCTTCCCTGGTGGCTCAGATGGTAAAGAATCTGCGCACAATGCAGGAGACCTAGATTTGATCAGGAAGATCCCCTGGAGAAGGGAATGGCCACCTACTCCAGTATCCTTGTCTGGAGAATTCCATGGACAGAGGAGCCTGGTGAGCTACAGTCCGTGAGGTCCAAAAGAGACGGACATAACTGAGCAACTAACCCACACACATCCTATTTTAAATATTAATAGCACCTTCATTCACTCTTACTAGGTTCTGACATAGATAATGAATTATGTGGGTATCAAATTTCTAAAAGTATGTTTGAAAAATTCTCCCAAGTGACCACTGGTTTAATGTTTTAAGTGATAAATTCTTAGGATCCCCAAGATAGTCTGGTTTTTGATACGTATATTGAACCCTGGAGTAGAGAAAGCATTTTGAGATGCAAGAGAAATTAATAACTGTAGAGAAGAAAATATGCAGAAAATTTTAGTCTACCATTACACTGTATTTCCCTCAGAATTAAGGGAATATGAAGCAGATGATGGGAAGGTATAAACTGTTGGACATGAATAAAGTTTGCCTGAGTGAAATGGTTTTCTAGATTTTGTGTTAGAAAAGTAAATGTGACTTTCTTAAGAATATGTGTGACTGTCACCTCAAGGAGCTTTTTTTTTTTTTTTTAACCTTTAATTCTGATATAAAGATCACCCGGAAAAATGCATTAACCATGAGTCTGTAGGTCAGTGATTTATCACAAAGTGAATATACCTTTGTAACTACTGTACATGTGCCATTTCTCAAAAGGTAGCTATAGTCCTGACTTCTGAAATATATTAGAGATTAACTTTACCTGTTTTTGAACTTTATTTAAATGGAATTATACAGCACACAGGCTTCCCTGGTAGCTCAGCTGGTAAAGAATCCGCCTGCAATGCAGGAGATCTCTGTTTGATTCCTGGTTCAGGAAGATCCCCTGGAGGAGAGCATGGCAACCCACTCCAGTATTCTTGCCTGGAGAATCCCCATGGACTGAGGAGCCTGGCAGGCTACAGCCCATGGGGTTGCGAAGGGTTGGCAGAACTAAGCAACTAAGCACAGCACATACACACACATCCTTTTATGAGAGACTCATATTTGTTTTATGAGTAGCAGTATTTTGTTCATTTTCATTGCTTTCTGGTAGACTAGAGTGGAATGAATATACCACAATTTATTTATCCATTCTACTGTTGATAGAAATATGGGTTGTGTCCAGTGTTTGGGCTTGTTATAACTAGTGTTGCCATAAATATTGTTATGTGAGTGTTTTAATGCATGTATGCATTCATTTCTCTTGTTCATTCATGTCTAGGAGTATCAGTATGTAATAGATCCTGTTACATATTGTAGTAATAGAATTTCCATATGTCCAAATTTGGTAGATACTGTTGAACAGTTTTCCAAAGTAGTTATGCCATTTTACACTCCTCTCAACAGTCCACATCTTTGCTAACACTTGGAAATGTCTTTTGGGATTTTAGCCATCCTGCCGGGTGTGCAGTGTCTTCCAGTATGGCTTTGATGTGTACAACAAATGACGTCGAGCACTTTTTCATATTCTTTTGTCAAGAGCCTGTGAACGTCCCTCACGCGTTTTTCTATTTTTCTACTTTGTCTTGATTTCTATATTCTTTATATATTCCAGTTACTGGTCCTTTATTAGTTTTATGTGGCAAATGTCTTCTCCCACTCCCTTAATACTACCTTGTGATTTTATTGTAGTCCAATTAACAGTCTTTTACAGCGGGTACTTTAGTATGTTTCATTTAAGAAATCTTTTCATTGAAATAGTCTCTTCTACTGACTGCTAGAAGTGTTAGGATTTTACTTCTCACATTTCGATCTGTTAACCATCTGGAATTGATTTTTATGGAGAGAGTTACCTATAGGTTAAGTTCCTTTCCTCAGATGGTAACCAGTAAAACAGTACTATGTTGTTTTTGTTTTGTTTTTGACAAGGCCATTCTTAATGCTCAGCAGGGTCACCTTTGACAGTAAGTCAGGTGTTCATGTGTATAAATGGGACTTTTTTCCTGGACTGTGTTTTGTTCCCCATTGGTCTTTATATCCATCTTTGTGTTGTACCACAGTGTCTTCCTAGTTACTGTAACTTTATAATGAGTCATTATTTCTGCCAGTGTAAGACAGTCTGGTCCCTCTCCACATACACACTGTTCTTCAGAGTTGTATAAGCTCTTCTCAGCCCTTCGTATTTGCATGTACATTTTATAGTCAGTTTTTAAAAAACTCCTAAAGACAGTGGGAATCATTGAGGTTTGAGTGTGATTAAAAAATCAGAAGTTTTATACAAGATTTTAATAATAAGGTCAACTCAAATTAGATTCTTAAGATTAAATAATATCTTTGTTATATCAGCATTGGTTTTATATCTCTTGTAGCTAACGTGCTATGTGCTAAGTCTGACTCTTTGCGACCCTATGGACTGTAGCCCGCCAGGCTCCTCTGTCCATGGGATTCTCTAGGCAAAAATACTGGCGTGGGTTGCCATGCCCTCTCCAGGGGATCTTCCTCACCCAGGGATTGAACTCGTGTATCATTACGTCTCCTGCATTGGCAGGCAGGTTCTTTACCACTAGCACTACCTTAAACTGGCCTTATTTTAAAAAATCAAAACCAAAAACCAGTGATTAAAGTACATACTTGTTTGATGTTTCATAGAGAGTTTGTAAGTTTATTAAAAAGACATGCACATGGTGAGTACAATTAAATAATCTTGGTGTTTTGTTTTCTTCTGTTTTTCAGAACATCCATGATAAGTCTTCTATAAATTGAACTATTTCAAGAATTCTCTGAAGGAACCAAGTAGGATTTTCTAACATCATGACTTAATCTGAATGCAAGAACAAGAAATAGATTTTATCTTTAAATATAATGAAGGGCTGTGTGTAAACACAGACCCTGACTCAATTCTAATGAGTATTTTAGACATGAGTTTACATCGGCAGATGGGTTCAGATCGAGATCTTCAATCTTCTGCTTCATCTGTGAGCTTGCCTTCAGTCAAAAAGGCACCCAAAAAGAGAAGAATTTCAATAGGCTCTCTGTTTCGGAGGAAAAAGGATAACAAACGTAAATCAAGGGAGCTGAATGGCGGGGTGGATGGAATTGCAAGTATTGAGAGTATACATTCTGAAATGTGTACTGATAAGAACTCCATTTTCTCTACAAATACCTCCCCTGACAATGGGCTGACTTCCATCAGCAAACAAGTTGGAGACTTTATAGAGTGCCCCTTGTGCCTTTTGCGGCATTCTAAAGACAGATTTCCTGAGATAATGACTTGTCATCATAGATCTTGTGTGGATTGCTTACGGCAATATCTGAGGATAGAAATTTCTGAAAGTAGAGTTAATATCAGTTGCCCGGAATGTACTGAACGGTTTAATCCCCATGATATCCGCTTGATATTAAGTGATGATGTCTTGATGGAAAAATATGAAGAATTTATGCTTAGACGGTGGCTCGTTGCAGATCCTGATTGTAGGTGGTGTCCAGCTCCAGACTGTGGGTAAGAAGGTTTTGTTTGATTTTTCTTGAGTTTATTTTTTTCTCTATGGATAAAATATGAATTTTCTGTTACTTAAAAGAAAAGTTTTAACATGCCGAGTAGTTAATTCACTCAATAGGCAAAAATAGATTGAGAATATACTGTGTGTCAGGTACAGTGTTAGATGTTCATTTTTATATTGTCTTTCCATCATGTATTCACATAGGCTATTTTCAGAAGAAAAGGATAAGATGGTAGAGTACAGGATCTAGTCATATTGATTTTTCCCATCCACTTGGAGAATTTTTACTTGGTATAATAGATAAAATGGTCAGACATTTTGTTGGTTGCTTTTGCTGGGGGAGTTATTTGTATAAACTTAAATGACCCTTTCAAAAGGCCTCTTAATGTGTGCCACAGTATGAGTATTCCTGTAGGAATATGTAAGTACTTACTAGTCTCAAGATCTGGAGGTTATATAATACTTCATTTGCCTCAAGTTTGTGAACTACAAATATTTTCCCAATATTTAAAATAAAATACTTTTGCTTGTATCTTTGGTTATTATGGTAACAGCAGCCCCTGTTAACAGCACTTACCATGTATGGCTGTCAGGACTAGGAAGAAACAGTCATAGGCTTTTCAAGAGTAATGAAAGCCCTGAAGACCAGGTAAGATTTAGCATTCCGTTAGTAAGCCAGAGATTATAGTTAGGAGTTTGGGAAAATCCAGAACTTCCAAGATTATCTGGGTATCATCAGAAACAGACTGGAATGTAATTTATCAAATCACTTTATCAAATGACAATTTGAGGACTCTGACTAATCAAATTCATTATAAAGCTTACTGAGCAGCAAATTTCATGTTACATCTAGTCTATGAATCCTGTAATTTTAAATAAGAAAGTAATAATATGTTTATAGCCTGTGCAAATTCCAACCAGTTTTCCCAGGTCTCACTAGCACTTGACTATCCACCAAGGATTTCTGGGTAACATAAAGCATTACAAATATTATCTAATTATTTAACATTTTATGAATTCATTAGT
Source organism: Ovis canadensis (assembly GCF_042477335.2). NCBI lineage: Eukaryota > Metazoa > Chordata > Mammalia > Artiodactyla > Bovidae > Ovis > Ovis canadensis. The sequence continues at coordinate 87,038,889 of NC_091253.1, forward strand.
TGTGTGAAAGACTCAGAGGTACTATTCAGTATCAGATATGTATTATGATCTTCTATATTGCAGGATGCTCATACTGTAACATAAATCACAAAATAATATATTAAAATACTATCTAAACTGGGCTGAAGTTGCTGTGCTTCCAGGTCTATGTAGAAGCAAACTCTGGGACCTGTGAAGGGTTAAATTCTCAAGAAAAAAGATGGGAAGAAACTAGAGGTAACCTTTAAAGAAGTTGAACAAGCAGAGAACAGTTTAGGTGTGGTTATATCACTCTTGATCCTATGGACCCCTGTAGAATAGTTTTCACTATGCAGGTGTGCACGTTCAGTAGAGTAGATTTAAGTCAATTGCAAATTTTAGGTTAAAAAAAAAGGCTTATCCAAGTCATTATAGCAAATATCCCTATAGCAGGAGTTCAAATAGGGAGAAGTATATTGCATTTCATCTGGAGAAAGTATGATTTTCTGTCTTTCATGGAACGCCAGGATAAGTTGTGCTTCACAAGTTCCTTTAAGCATTTAATACTTTAAAAGAAAATGATGTAACAAATTGAAAGGATGCTTATCTGTAACAGCCTGTGACCAGGAGAGATTGAGAGAATAAATCCAAGAGCATAAGCTTTCTGGTCACTAAATAGGTGTGTTCTCTTGTGCTGGGTTGATGGATCATGTCATCATAGAAGATAGTATCAACACTATCAGCCTGAAAGAACACAGTGAATAGGGCTAACATAGATTTTTGCTTGTGTAAGAACTTGATCTGGGGGGAAGCATGCCAAACCAACTGGGAAAGGATTGATATTCACTATATAGAATTGTGAAAATTAGCTATTTGAGGGGAAAACATTAGATTGTCACAACATATAATAAATCAAAACAAAGTCAAAACAGATTATAGAGGTAAGTTATATAAATAAAAGGAAAAAAATTAAACTATAGGAAAATATGGGTGATTGGTTAGCTTACCTACTATTATATTGATAAAGTTGAATACACATTTACCCTATAACTTAGAAGATCCATTCCTAGTTAAAGACCAGAGGGAAACTCTTTAACTTTTGTGCCAGGAGACATCTATTTAGGAGACATCTTTAAGAATGTTCTTAATAGCAAACAAACAAAAAAATATTCATTAACAGTAAAGTGGATAAAATACATTTAGTTTCATGGTTACCTCTTGTGAGGAAAAAGAAGGGATATGAACTTCAAGGGATAATCAAGGAACTTCTCAAGCCACAGCTAAGTAAGGTAACAATAGATTCTGGTTTGCCCAAGGTTGTTCCAATTCATGATTATGATGAAGTGAAGTGAACCTAGATAGTATATTCAAAAGCAGAGACATTACTTTGCCGACTAAGGTCCGTCTAGTCAAGGCTATGGTTTTTCCTGTGGTCATGTATGGATGTGAGAGGTGGACTGTGAAGAAGGCTGAGTGCCGAAGAATTGATGCTTTTGAACTGTGGTGTTGGAGAAGACTCTTGAGAGTCCCTTGGACTGCAAGGAGATCCAACCAGTCCATTCTGAAGGAGATCAGCCCTGGGTGTTCTTTGGAAGGAATGATGCTAAAGCTGAAGCTCCAGTACTTTGGCCACCTGATGTGAAGAGTTGACTCATTGGAAAAGACTCTGATGCTGGGAGGATTGGGGGCAGGAGGAGAAGGGGACGACCGAGGATGAGATGGCTGGATGGCATCACGGACTCGATGGACGTGAGTCTGAGTGAACTCTGGGAGTTGGTGATAGACAGGGAGGCCTGGCGTGCTGCAATTCATGGGGTCGCAAAGAGTCGGACACGACTGAGTGACTGAACTGGACTGAACTGAAGTGAAGTCACTCAGTCGTGTCCGACTCTTTGTGACCCTGTGGACTGTAGCCCACCAGGCTCCTCCGTCCATGGGATTCTCCAGGCAAGAATACTGGAGTGGGTTGCCATTTCCTTCTCCAGGGTATCTTCCCTACCCAGGGATCGAACCCAGGTCTCCCGCCTTGCTGGCAGACGCTTTAACCTCTGAGCCACCAGGGAAGCCCCATGATTATGGTACTGGTGTACATTTTAATAGCATTACCTTTCTTTTTCAGGTGTTCCAGTTAGATTGCAAATTAAATGATCACCCTACTGATACTGTTCTTAACTTGTGTGGTAGATGCAGGGGGTATTCATTTTATTATTCTTTATAAATCCTTTGATAGGTATGACATTTCTCCATAAATTTAAATTTTTTTCATAATCTTATACTTTTAAGTATTTTGCACATTTTCTTGTTGAGACTTCATTGGTAAAAAGTAAAATGGCTTAGTATTTTCAGTATTTTGGAGAAGACATGAATGTTAACTCAAATATAAACTAACATAAAATAATAGAAACACTTACTTTAAAAGATTGTTTTATTATGAAAACCCCTTGATTTGTTATATAAGTTGAACAAGAATTAGCCGTGATTAATTTGGCTGTAAATTAATTTTTGGTTTTGGTGGTTGTCAGTCTTACCCACAAAAGACAAAGAAAATGCCACAGAGATTATTTTCATTTGTTTTCGATTTATGCTAATACACTAGATTATTGAGAGCATATTTTGTATACTTGAGTATGTTGTAGATTTTCTGGTTGTGTTATGTGGAAAAGGTCACCTTGCGACAAAATTTATACGTATGCTTTGATAACATGGAATACTGCGTGAGATCATGCAGTATTAAAAGTTACAGTTGTACTTAGCATGAGTGTGGACAGACTTGATTTTAAATATCATATCACATTGTTTTAAGAATTGAGAAGGGTTTTAATACTATTGCTAGAGTAATCCCGAGCACATAGTAAGCGTTTTGTAACTCTTACTTATCATTCTTCATCTCCATTTCTAAAGTTTTATTTTTATTTTTTTTAAATCAGATAGTTATTCAACTATTTAATGTACCTATGTGCCAGGAACTGGGCATTTTTAATAATTAACAAAAGATAAAAATCTCTTCGCTCTTGGAACTTACTAAAATCTTTGGATTTGCAGAGGGAAATTTTTTTATTTAAACTACATTTATTGCTGAAATCTGGCACAGGGGATACTGATAAATATCTGGCTGTTGGCAGTTATTCATAGCAATGCTTAACCCACAGTATATGTTAGGACTACAGGCATGCTTATGCATGTAGTATTTTCATCCCTTTCATTGTATTCAATACATTATACTTAAAAGACTCTTTCCAGAAATGCTAGATGTAAAATTTTGTCTTTTCTCTTGCATTTGATACTTATCAAAATGACCATTTTCTGTATCTGACACCAATTTTACTTCACCCTGTGAATTATTTAACACACTGAGAAATAATTCTTTTTAGCTCAGAGTAAAAAGAAAACCTGATCTGGTTTCTGTTTGAGATCTCTGAGGGTTTCTGACTTAAAATTCTTTCTACTCTTCTGAGGACCAGAGAAGATTAAGCTTGTTCAAAGGACAGTATGTATTTCTGAAAACCTCTGTTGAGAAGGGGTCTGGGGGGCCAAACCTCTGTGGTGATTTAATCAGGGTAATAAAGTTAGCTGGACTGTTTCTTGAACATGCCGGTCTGTACAAGTTCAGAGAAAAATCTGGCCGTGGCCGTCGCTGAGGAAAAGGATTGTGGTGAGGGACATGTAGGAGGAGAAACATAAAATCTGTCTTGGATAAAAATATCTATTACCTTCTGCCTAGGAGACTTAGTTTGTACATTGTCTAGGTAAATGGCAAAAAAATTGGCATTTTGGTGTCTGTCATCACTTGTTTCAGTTGGCTAAGACTACCCTACTATTAGCACACATTATCCATGTCATCTCCTGTGACTACTTCTGACTTTACTGGGGAGCTTTGAATATGCAGGAACATGTATTATACTAGAATATAAAAAGTGATTTAATATTTGTGAGCAGGAAGACAAATACAAAAATAAAAGTATTTTTTTCTTTATAACCACAGGTTCACCCCATGATCGATAAAGTTATTGAATGAACAAATCTGACTATATGCATTAATATAAATTGTTTATCTTAGGAACAGTTAATAAACCATTTTAAAGTAATGTGCTCAACTGTAATCAGGTTTGTGAAGCTTTGAGTGGATTTTCTGACATTTAAATGGCTCTAAATACTAACTTACTCTGGTGGAAGAAACTGTTAATAATGGATAAAAAAGAATTGCACCATGGGCTTAGGAACTAAAGAATATGTATTTTTAGAATTTTATGCTGTCTTATTCCCATCCTCTTCGGGTTTTAGCCATAACTTGCCCAACTTTCAACGTGCTGAAAATGCTTTTGTAAGCTAACCTTTTAGAAATTTTATAACAGAAAACAGATCCAACTTTGATTTTCTCCCAAGGAAACAAATACATGTGCCTTAGAAAATAAGAACTGAGTTGATATATAAGACACAGGAGACATATCAACTTTCTCTTACTAATTAGTCAGCTAAAGAAGTTAGCTTTAGATATGCATCGTAAATGGCTTGGTAACACCCCATCGTGAAATTAGACAGACTTCTGCAAATAGTTTGGGCAGTTCTCGACAGCTGTAGACCTTCCCTGCCGCATGTACAGGAAAGCAGAACAGAAAGCATCCTATCTAGGAAAGCAGATCCTGAAAGGAGGAACCAGGAAATGAGTCTCACTTTGTCTAGACTGTCTCTCAAATACATAAATTAAGTCACTCCTTTTCCACAGAATAATAATAACTTCTTGCTAGTGGAATCATGAGCCTTTTGATTTGAATGTAAAACCTGACTCTTCCCCTTAACTGGACCAACTGATTTCAGTGTTTCTGATTATATTTTTTTGTTCTTTAAAGATTTTGTTAATTAAGGCTTTGTGCTTTTGGGGAGAAGTTACCTTGGACTCCTGGATTAAAGTTTTTCCCCCCCTCATTTTTTAATTACAACATTTATTGAGATTATTATATTTTTCTTAGGATTACATTTCATGTTAGGTATAGTTTGTTCTTCTTACTTGTTCCTTCATAAAGAATTTATTCTAGGTGGAATATACAACCCTAGTTGGTATTCCTACTTCCTCAGTGCTTTTTTTATGGAACCTCTAGTATTGTGAAACACTCCCAGGAAATAGATGTCTTGGTCAAATAAATTTAGAAAACAGTGTTTACTATTTATGTACACAATTGGTATGTTAGTAGCATCAACACATATACACTATCGTGTGTAAAGGGGATAGTTGGGGAGAAATTGCTGTATAACACTGGGAGCCCAGTCTGGTGCTCTGTGATGACCTAGAGGGTGGGGTGGGGGTAAGGGAGGGAGGCTTAAAAAGGAGGGTGTGTATGTATCATTATGGCTCATTCACATTGTTGCATGACAGAAACCAACACACATTGTGAAAATTAACAAAAAATAAAGAAAAAACTATCTTAGCAAATCCTATAGTAAAAAAAAAAGTACTTTAATTTTGCTCAGCGTGTCCTAACTTTACCACTGAGTTCTTTCTTAGTATGGATCACCTATAGTAATCCAACAAATAGAAAATATTTCTGAAAAAACTCTTCTGTTTCAGTTCCTTTCTCTCTTCCCCACTTTCTTCCTATCCCTCCACCCCTGCTAAGTAGAAAGGTTTAAGCATTTCAAGTAACTGGAGACCTTTAGCTGAAAAATAGAGATGGAAAGTTAAGATTTGAGTTAAATAAGGAATCATAAAAGGAAATAGAACTGTCTTCTGAACCATGGTTTGGGTACTGTATAAGCTAGAGATCTTTTAGTTGGTTAACTAATATTATTCAGTTATTTCTGTGAACTGCTGAGCGTGTTATTTTCACAAATATTACCTAATGCACTAGAGCATTGAAAATTTTCTTTGAAGCAAATACTTTACCATTTGCTTCCATTATAATTTAAGAGTTATTTTCTAATGGAAAAAAAGCATGGCTCCCACACAATGAAAATCATCTTCAGGAGTCCTGTCATTCTGTTTTCAAAATATGTGAATGCTCGGGACATTTAATTCCTTGATATATTATACAATAAAATGATGAAATGTGCTTAACCGTTACTGTTAGGATTGAATATGTATGAAGATGGAAGGAACACTTACATAGTAAACACTCAGTAATTATTAGCATAAGAAAAACTTTCTAGACAAAATACCCTTTTATGATTATCAGAATTCACAGTCATTAAAATATTTGGTTAGTTAAAGGTAATCCTGTTTTTTAGCAATCAGATATTAAATGTTTGACATCATAATGCTAGGACTGATTATTACTCTAACATGTCAGCTGTTAGTTTTCTCCTGATAATTACTGCATATTTTTAAATGTTCTAAATAGATAAGCACTATCTACAAGCAGTCATTTTCAACAAACTTAAGTCTCTAGACTCAAAACTATAAGAAATTTTCATCTTAAAGGAATTTATAAAGCTGTTTGAAAATTTGATTATTGAGAAGAAACTATGTTTTTGTGTCCTCACTTTTCTTGCTATAGCATGTTTTTATGGATATTTTGCTAGATTTTGGAACTTGTGAAATTTTGAAATGGCAAAATTGACATTCTGCTTTTAATTCTCCTCATCATGATGTGAAGAATTTCCAAAAAAGGCTTTTTCTTGAAAGACTATCTCTCAATAGCCTACGTCACTAATTAGAAATTGTCAGTTCTTAAAAGTTCTGCTTAGTGATATACTAGTATACTGAACGGCCTCTACAAAGGTTAGAATTATGATTTAGCCCAATTTCTGCTAAACTGCTTCATATATTTTATATATATTTGTTTGCTCAGAAAGAATATTTTCTTCCTAAATTTATCTAGTTAAAACAATCCTGACATTCATATTTACTATAAATCTGTTTCCCTGTTTAATAATTTGAAAGCTCTTAAGTTTGTATCTAAATTTGGCTTTCACAATCATCACTAAATATTACATTTTCTTCTTGCAGCACAGTGTACACTTATATACTTAAGTTGTCCAGTAAAATTTCATCATTTAAAGTAATTAGATTTCTACTGTGTTATGTCTTAGAAAGGCTTTCAGCTTTTATTTTAAAATGAATATTCACATATTAATGTTTAATCTAAATGACATACATTATTTATATGGATGTAGAAATGATAGTGGTCATTCAGTTCAGTTGCTCAGTTGTGTCTGACTCTGCAACCCCATGGACTGCAGCATGCCAGGCTTCACTGTCCATCACCAGTTCCTGAAGCTTGCTCAAACTTATGTCCATCAAGTCAGTGATGCCATCCAACCATCTCATCCTCTAAATGCAGAGGTACTAGAAATGTCACTGAAGCAGTCATTGCATCATTTGGCCTTCTAAAAGGTCAAGGCCAAAGCTGAAGCTGTTCTTGGCTAAATACTAAGGCTAAGCCATATTTTTGTTGTTGAGTCACTAAGTTGTGTCTGACTCTTTTGTGACCCTATGGCCTGTAGCCCACCAGGCTCCTCTGTCCATGGGAATCTCCCAGAATACTGGTGTGGGTTGACATATCCTTCTCTAGGGGAATCTTCCCAACCCAAGGATCGAACTGGTGTCTCCTGCATTTGCAGGCGGATTCTTTACCATTGAGCCACCAGGGAGGCCAAACTTTAGTGAATCCCTATTAGATGTTTAAGAACTTCCCTGGTGGCTCAGACAGTAAAGTGTCTGCCTACAATGCGGGAGACCTGGGTTCAGTCCCTGGGTTGGGAAGATCTGGAGAAGGAAATGGCAACCCACTCCAGTATTCTGGCCTGGAAAATCCCATGGATGGAGAAATCTGGTAGGCTATAGTCCATGGGATCACAGAGTCGGAGACGACTGAGTGACTTCACTTCATTAGATGTTTGGAAAAACTCAGTTGTAGGCAGTTTATGTGTAGCTTTAATTCAAGTAATAAGTGGCAGAAGTGGAGTCTGGTAGTTTAAAATTTTCTTCTGCTTTTGTAAATTGTGATTGACTTAAAAAAATAATTGGTCTTACCATGTGCCCTGCACACACAGGTCTCCCCATTCTGTCTCTCCTCTTCTCTCCTTTTTTCAAGAAAAATTAGGATAGAGAAGAGATTTAGAAGAGAATACCATTTTCTTTTCACCAAAATTACTACTTTTACAAAGACTGCTTAAGGTTATAACTTGGGAGAAAATAAAGTCTTTGAAGAATTGTTTTCTTTTTATTGAGACTGCAATGAATAAGTCCTCAGGGAAATCTTAGAGCTCAGGGAAACAAAATTTTCCTAGATTACCCTGTGTTGATTTAAACTGCCTTAATTCATTCATGTTTGAACGTGTTTATGATAGATGATGGTAATTAGAAAATGGCCTATCAGAAGTAAATTAGAATTTAATATATAAAATTTAAGTTTAAAGGTGAGATTCTAAGGGGGCAAGAGGTCCAAAATTAGAGAAGCTTCCTTACTCTTAATATTTTGCATAATTTAATAGATTATCTTGAAATTCAATAAAAATCTCTGTTACAGCTAGTATTTAAATTTTATTGCCAGTAACAAGAGAAGCCCTGAAGACTCCCCTAAATTTCTAGGCAAAAATATTTGATATTTACAAAAGCCTCTTATACATAGATGACTTGTTTTCTTTCAAAGAGAACCAGAAACTCTACACTTTTTAATTGAAAGGTCTATGTAGGTAATTGATAGTACTTATGTGTAGTTGTAAGAAATAATACAGAGGTATTCTGTATATCCTTCAGTTTTCCTCAATAGTATAATTTTACAAAGCTATAAAGCAACATCACAACCAGGATATCAATATTGACACAATCTTCTTGTTTAGATTTACTTAGTTTTACTTGTACTCAGTTTTGTGTATAGATTTGGTTATATATCGTATCACCTGTAGGTTTGTGTACCCACCACCATAGTCAAAGTATTGAACAATTCCATCACAGAAGGATCGCTCATATTAAAAGATCTTGCTTTTTAAATACATCCACCTTGTGTCTGCCCACTCCTTTCCCCCACCCCATTTCTATCTTCTGGCCACCACATATCTGTTTTCCATCTCTAAAATTTTGTTATTTCAAAAATGTTGTATAAATGGAATCATAAGTATATAACTTTTTGAGATTGACTTTTTTGACTCAGCATTATACCCCAGAGAGATTGATCCAAGTTGTTAAGTGTATCAACACTTTTGTTTTTGAATACTATCCCATTATATATATGTATCATAGATTGTTGAACCATCATCTGTTGAAGACATCTGGGCTGTTTCCAGTTTGGAGCTATGACAGAGCTGCTCTAAACATTTGTGTATAGGCTTTTGTATAAATGTAACTTTTCACTTCTCTGGGATGAATATCTAAGAGTGCCCAGAATTTATTTAAGTCAGAAATTCTTAAAGTGCCAAAAATTTTAACTCAGAGAAGAGATATTAGTCACAAATCTGCTGTTCTCAGTCTTTTATCTGCAGCAAAAAAACCACACATTTCCTGATTGAGAATTGAGAAATTAATTGGGACCAGAGACTATTTCTCCATGTATCTTAAAAACAAAAATATGAGAATTTATGCATAAATACAAGATACACACAAATGTATGAATTGGCCTCATAAGTATATAAAGAGGAAAAAACCCCTAATACCAGGGAAACTACTGTTGAGATTTTTGGTGTGTTTTTAGTCTTTTCTATGTGTATACAATGCTAATTTAATAGAATTTTTATAAAATTAGGAATAGGCTATATATACAGTTTGGTGTCCTAGTTAAAAGTTGAAAATTAAACTTTTAACAATGTTTTTTAGCCATTTCTATGTCTTTTGTGAACTGTTTATTTTTTCCCATTTTTTTATTGGTGGGAAGATAGTTTTAGGTTTCATGAGTTTATGACTGAGCTGAGTTTATGTCAGCTCATGCATAAATATGAAACTTTTTCAAGAATAGCATTTAAATTGGATAATTTTTTTACTTAATGAATATCTCTTATTTTACATCACATTTTAAATCATTTTTCTTATTCTTTACAGGTATGCTGTGATAGCATTTGGATGTGCTAGCTGTCCAAAATTAACTTGCGGGCGAGAAGGCTGTGGAACAGAGTTTTGCTACCACTGTAAGCAGATTTGGCACCCCAATCAGACCTGTGATGCTGCTCGACAGGAGAGGGCTCAGAGTTTACGTCTGAGAACTATACGTTCTTCATCCATTAGTTACAGTCAAGAGTCTGGAGCAGCAGGTATTTACCGCTAACTTCTAGTAAAATGTTTGACACATACAGAACACCTGTTATTTTAATTCAAAAATGCAATAAATATTCAGTTCCTCGTCTCCTTTTAATTGTGTTCTACGTGTTAGCGCTTCTGTCCCAGAAGCACTCATTTTTTTCTGTAGAAGAAAGTGGTATTGAGTTGGAAAGATTTTATTGTCCAGAAATAGAAAGGAAAAAAAGAAGTGTCACAGATGATTTATATGACCGATAGCTGAAGGTGGTCCAAAACTGTTGTTTAAAATAAAGGTGTTTTATGCAAAGCTTAGCAATTATTTTAAATACTAATATTCCTTAGAGATTATTTCTTACTGTACTAATATCACACAGTTACCAATTTTAAATAGTATTTTTTTGATCCTTTTCATTTACATGTTTTACAAAATACAGTTTTTATTTCTCAATATTACCAATTCCAGGATCAGGGATTCAAAATCATACCTTGGTGAGGAGTACACTAAGAAAACTTTGTCTTTGGCTAGAAATTTAAAGTTGCCTGGAAATCTATACATGAGCAAACATACATCATAAATCTCAAAAATTAGAAAAAGTCTGACCATCGTACATTCATAGAATTTTCACTTTTTATTGGAAATTCAGTCATTTTTAGAAAAATACTTTTTTCATTGATTATTAAAAGAAAAAACTTGGAAAATACAGAAATTTGTTAAGAAAATAATTTATATTCCTACCAGCAGCATATTAAAAGAGTCATGTACTTTATGCTACTAGAAAAAGAAGTCTTTCTCAGTATTTACAGTTGAATTTAAAGTTAAATAAACTTTAAATTCAGCACTTGATATTTTATATAATGGACATGGATTTTCTTGCTCTTTCACTGATTCACTTGTTTTATTTCCTTGCTTGAAGATTTAGGGTAGAACTCCAAAGGTATTATTCATAATAATTTGTAGGTATTGTTTCAGAAGCATTTCGGGAAAGAGCCAAATATACCTGAACTGTCCTCTGTAGAATCAGCTAAAGCTATCCTGGCATGCCTTACTGTTTATAGCCTTTAGCTACTTATGTGTGTGCTCAGTTGCTCAGTCATGCCTGACTCTTTGCGACCGCATGGCCAGGCTCCTCTGTCCATGGAATTTCCCAGGCAAGAAATTCCCACTGGAGTGGGTTGCCAGTTCCTTCTCCAGGGGAGCTTCAACCCAGGGATTGAACCCACATTTCCTGTTTCTCCTGCATTGCAGGCAGATTCTTTACCACTGCGTGACTGGGGAATATCTACATTTTATTTAAGTGGAGATGGTTAAAAAAGTTCTAGGACTTGAAGTGCTGCTCATTGAAGACAGCTGTGGGGGAAGAACAAAGACAAACCTTATATAGCTTCCAGTTTGCCTAGAGCTGCCTTTGGTTCTCATTTCTGTTTTTATTATTTTGCTATTCTTTGTTCTCATTGTTCTGCTGCTGTTTGAAAAATGTTTACAACTTGAAAATTTAATGTAAAAGTGTTCCTTTTCTTGAAAGGGGAGAAAAAAGTGCTTTATATACTGAAAATAGCAGGCTAAAGCTATCAATTAACAAATTATACACGTTAAGAATTTTTGGCAATGCTCTAGTTGATTATCTACTAGAAATTATTATTTCTAGGTAAGTTTTATATACTAAACATGTCTATTTTCCTAATAGCTGATGATATAAAACCATGTCCACGATGTGCTGCTTATATAATAAAGATGAATGATGGGAGCTGTAATCACATGACATGTGCTGTCTGTGGTTGTGAGTTTTGTTGGTTGTGTATGAAAGAAATCTCAGATTTACATTATCTAAGGTAAGCTTATAGAAGGGGCTACTTATATCTAAATATAATTTTATATTATAAGACAAAAGGACTCTTTTTTTTGAAAAAGCATTATCCTTAGTATTACTTAAAGAGATCTATTTTATTCTGGCTACTTAAATTTAACAGGAAGCCAATTATTATGCCAGTCATTTGAAATTAATAGCTAGTCAAAAATAGGAAACGGAAATTTTTTCTTTTTTTTGTTTGGCTTTGTGTTTTGTTTTGTTTTGGCCATGCCACACAGCTTGTGGAATCTAGCTCCCCGACCAGGAATTGAACCTGGGTCAGTGAACTCACCAAGTCCTAACCACTGGACCTCCAGGAAATTCCTGGCTTTGTTTCTGTTAAACTAGAAAGTTAGCATTTAATATCTAATTATGCTAGGTCACAAATATTTCCATTTGATTTTCTCATATATAAATTTCCTCATTTAGGTTACAGAGTGAATTTATGATATATTCAGATAATTTTGTGTCTTAAAACAGGGATAAAATAAGCGTATTTTGCATTAATTTACTCTTCAAAGACAAACCTAAGGTTTTGAGGCCAATGGAAGACAAGAAATGAATGTTTAATCTGAATCCCAGCTATTAGTATCCTTTTAATATAATTTATGGTGGTTCTTACCTTGATTTTTTAGCTTTTAATAAACCCAGAATTCAAAGAAAGGGGAAAAACCCCTCATTCCTAAATTTGAGAATTTTTATAGTCATTACTGAATGTACTGTAGTCAGTTGTTACTGTGATGTTTTGCAGCAGTTACTTTACATTGTAATTTTTTCCTTTAGTCCATCAGGATGTACTTTTTGGGGGAAGAAACCCTGGAGCCGAAAGAAGAAAATACTGTGGCAGCTGGGCACACTTGTTGGTGCTCCCGTAGGAATTGCCTTAATAGCTGGCATTGCTATCCCTGCCATGATCATTGGCATTCCTGTGTATGTGGGCCGGAAGGTAAAATGCTTGACTCCTTGTTAATTTATTATCTCATCTTTAATCTTTAAATTTAAGACTGATGGTTTTGATTTGTGTTTGTTTTGTTTTTTGTTTGTTTGAAAGACAGGTCATTTTTAGCATCTTAAATATCAAATAATTAATATTTTCTCATAAGATAATACATTTTCAGTGTTTGGCAAGCTTGTATGTTTGCATGAAAAGTAGACTTGAAAATTATGTGAATCTGAACACTTCAGCACATTTGCATTATAAACTTTACATATAAAATATTAAAGGATACACATCTGACATTCTTCTCATGTGTGTGTCCTTGTACATTCAGGTCTATGAAGTTAATAAATAATCTATGCCTTCAAGGCAAAAGAATAATCAGTTCCTGAGTTATTTCCACTTCAAAGTTTTTTTTCTTATTGCTCTTAGTAAATATGCAGTTTTATAGATTACAATCATTTTGTGAAAGTCTGAATGCCCAGTATTTGCCACTGTCTTGAGTGATGAATTATACTTCATTAGCTAAGCAAATGATTTTTTATTGAAAGGTTAAAAGAATAATTTATGAAGTGGTTAAGAAGTTTGCTGCTCCCTAAATTAGTAGAATCTCAGAATTGAGAACTAACTTCAGAAATTATCTAATCCCAACTCTGCACCAAGCAGAACAAAGTACAGGAATATTTAAAAAGGGAACTAACATTTGTTGAGTTTTAACTGTGTGGTAGATGTTTTATATACTTTGACTCATTTTGACCTCAATTTATGTTAGATTATTAAAGTTTTGAAAAATTTATGTAATTTATCTTAAGTTACACAGGAAGAAGCAGAGCTAGGATTTAAACCCAGATGCCCAAATTCTTTATGTAAGATCCCTGATAAATTTCAAGCTAGCCACTTGGGCACTTCAGTAGTGGGGAAACCACCAACAGCCCATCGTGCTGTCAGGGAGCTGTACTGAAATTTCTTACGTTGAGTCAGAATCCATTTTCCTTTAAATTGTTTCATTTGATTCTAGATCTGACTTTTGGAACAAAACTCAAGACAAGGCTGATCCTCTTTCATAGAACAACCAGATTTTTTTTGGGGGGGGGGGGTAAGGTTCATACTTTTATAGTCAGAAATAATAGTACATGTTATTTTTTAATTAGCTCGAAACTGAGGCCAAACAGAGATATTTATGAGCCAAAGGTTTATTTCAGAAGGTTTTAAGTAACTAAACTTAATTGTTAAAGTCCCAAACATAATAACAGATTTTAATTTTTCATAGAGTTGTCCAAGCAAGGTTTTGCTAAAAACAAAACTATTCAGATACTTTGAAGTAGAAGGGGAAGAGAGACTGTTGTACTGTACATACCTACAAATAATTTATAGAGGAGAGATTATTTACCTCATTGTTCAGTCTTAGGTGCAGTAACAAGTCTCCTTTTTTCAAATGTGTCCTCAAATGGTTGCAAGTTGATGCATTAGTTTTCCATTGAAATCATGTTCTCTGTGGTGTTTATGGATACAGACCAGCCCAGGAAAACCTATAAAATTGATAAAGTACTTAAAAGTGAGCTTTTTTTTTTTTTTTTACAATAACAAATAGAAAATGTAACACAAAATAGTAAAGCAGAAAAAATTGAGCCAGAAATTAGTAGGATGATATTATCACTGTAATTGAACATTAGTGCTTGAAGATGCAGAATTTTCTGGAAGACTCAGCTGCCTGCTTTTACAAATCTGTTCCATCGGTTTTTAGCTTTGGCTTTTTTCTGCTTCACTGCTAAGTTTTCTAGGAATGGGAGTGGCAAGGAATACTGGAGAATAATGAAAGGTGCCTTGGGAAACTTTGCCATCTCTGCCTGTATGGACTGTTTGGGAAGTATAGAGGCCCATTCCTTGAAACATACAGTCCATTCTGGAAAACAGGATTCTGACTAGAATATAGAAATGTTCCTTGCCTTCTTTGCCCATCTTCCCACCCCAGCTTTCGCACTGTTTAAAACATCCCACCTGATTCATTGTACTTTACAGCCTTCAAAATAACCACATGATAATGATAGACTATGTTGTTTCATCTGTAATATTGTTTTTAAGTCAGGTATTTTACTTTAGAGACTGCCTGTACACTTTTGAGGCTGTTTTGAATCTGTCTTGAAATGGGGGAATGTACGTTTATTAGTTTTAGCCCTTGGAAATCACAAGAACAAAGATACTGAGCTATTTCCTGAAGTTCATATATCTCACAAGCAACTTCCATGGTGATATTAAGTTCTGTTTATTAGTAATACCTATACTCTGTAGAGATGCCAAGTAGATAGGACTGCTGTCCTCTGGCAGGATTATTTGTTCTTTTTGTCTCTCTGTACCCCTTATTTTGAGCTGTAAATAAGAGTCCAGGAGCCTGAGTCATTTGATAATATTTTTCTTCATAAAAAGGGATCTGAGAAAAAATTCATTCTTTTTAGTGATGTTTCCTAATTAGTACTGCTTTTTAAGGTCAGGTTTTTTCCTTTTTTCCAAAGACTGTGTAAACCTCTTCCAAGAACCAGTTTTTACTTAGGGATGCTTATTTAGAAGGCTGTGGAATGATACATTTGTTAGAAGTAATCCTATTGGTCAAATATCCAGCTCCTAACTATGTTGAAAATAATGTTCTTAATGTTGTCTTTGTTCAAAACATGATTTATCCT
The DNA here is from genome assembly GCF_042477335.2 of Ovis canadensis. Lineage (NCBI taxonomy): Eukaryota > Metazoa > Chordata > Mammalia > Artiodactyla > Bovidae > Ovis > Ovis canadensis. The sequence goes on from NC_091253.1 coordinate 87,054,471, forward strand.
ATTCCTGAATAAGATTATAAAGACTACTTTTACTCAAGACTGTTTAAAAATAAACAGAAAGTAAAACCTATTAAATCACTGTTCTTTGTAAACAAATTATTAATAAAGAGCAAATGATAAGAATATGATTTAAGAACAATAGTATATTTACCTTGAATTTGGACACTTAACTATGAAGTTATAGATCACTTTACACTTCCAGCAAATGTAGGTCTATTTCATTTAAATTAAATATGTAATATGATTTGTCTTTAATCCGTCATCTCCATTTTTATTTTTAATTCAAGATTCACAATCGCTATGAAGGCAAGGATGTCTCAAAGCACAAACGGAATCTGGCCATAGCAGGTGGCGTGACATTGTCCGTAATCGTGTCTCCTGTTGTAGCTGCAGTAACTGTAGGTAAGAAATCCTTAAAAGTAGTTATCACCTCACATTTTATAGAATTAAAATTTTGTGGAAGAATTTTGAAAATTAGAGCATCTTATTGTTAAAGATAAGAGAGTTACTTTTATTTAGGGACAGTAAGCTGAGCCCTTAGAAAGCCTCTCATTTAGTAACCAAATTGGTTACAAGTAATATAAACTTAAGAGGCTAGCTGTAGGGATAGTTGGTAAATTACTAATGGTTCCCCACCAAGAGAAAGTTTAGAGCTCTGGCACATGAAAGATTATATATATATAACCTCATATGTGTCACCTGATGGGCTAGAAGCTTTGAATCTGCTTGCATCCTTTAATAGTTGGGTAAATCTGCTTTGGTCAAGAGTTACAGACCCCTAACACTTTTCCCCTGTATACTTTGTCTTGAAAAAACTTTCTAAAATGTGTGTTTCTATGAATTTATTTTTTGGTTTGTAATGACCGATTTAATTCCTCTTTAGGTATTGGTGTTCCTATTATGTTAGCTTATGTCTATGGTGTTGTTCCAATTTCTCTCTGTCGAAGCGGAGGTTGTGGAGTCTCAGCAGGCAATGGAAAAGGAGTCAGAATTGAGTTTGATGATGAAAATGATATAAATGTTGGTGGAACAAATACAGCTGTAGGTAAGTCCTTTCAGCAAAGGAAGAAAATGTACTCACTAGTGGTAAATGGAAAGCTGTAAATAATATGCTTTGCTCTCTTACTAGCCCTAATAGTATTCACCCAGAAGTATATCAGAGAAGAGCTGCTGAGGAAAGATTCACAGATGAAGGAGGGTGGAATGGTTCTGGGTACCTGTAACCTCCAAAAGAAATCTAGTATCTTAGAAAGTCTAGACTTTTAATCTTTAATTTTCTGTAAAGCATTACAAATCAGTAATAAAAGGGTAGAAGAGAACTGCAGTTCGTAAAAGAAAAAATGCAGATACCCAATGAGTAGAAAATACCTTCAACTTAATGTTATTCAAAGAAACGCATGATTTTTTTAAAAATGGATCGTATAAAGGCCATCGTAGACTACCAGTAGGAGTAGAAGTTACGCTTTTTAAAGTGTGGAAGTTTTTCTTAAAGAAATTCCAAAAGTTCTTATTAAAGAAGTTGTTTCATGGAAGTACAGGCATAACTTGGAGGTGTTACACATTCTGATCCAGACTACTGCAATAAAGCAAACATCACAATAAAGCAAGACATGAATTCTGGGGTTTCCCACTGCATCTAGAAGTTATGTTTATACTGTAGTCTATTAAATGTGCAATAGCATTATGTCTAAAAATAAGTGTATATATCTTAATTTAAATATACTTTTGGAGAAGGCAATGGCACCCCACTCCAGTACTCTTGCCTGGAAACTCCCATGGATGGAGGAGCCTGGTAGGCTGCAGTCCATGGGGTCGCTGAGAGTTGGACACGACTGAGTGATTTCACTTTCACTTTTCACTTTCATGCATTGGAAAAGGAAATGGCAACCCACTCCAGTGTTCCTGCCTGGAGAATCCTAGGGACGGAAGAGCCTGGTGGGCTGCCATCTATGGGGTCGTACAGAGTCGGACACGACTGAAGCGACTTAGCAGCAGTAGCAGAAAATATACTTTATTGCTTAAAAAATTTTAGTCATCATGTGAGTCTTCAGCAAGTCATACTCTTTTTGCCCGTGGAGAGTCCTGCCTTGATGTTGATGATTGCTGACTAATCAGGGTGATGGTTGCTGAAGATTGGGGTAGCTGAGGCAGTTTCTTAAAATAAGACGATAAACTTTGTAGCAATTGACTCTTCCTCTTCCTTTCCCAAATGATTTCACATGCAGTGCAGTTTGACAGCATTTTACCCACAGTAAAACTTCTTTCAGAACTGGAGTCAGTCCTCTCAAATCCTGCTCCTGCTCCATCAGCTCAGTTTATGTAATGTTCTACATCCTTTGTTGTCATTTCAGCAGTTTCCACAGCACCTTCACCATGAGTAGACTCCATCTCAGGAAGCCACTCTCTTTGCTTATCCATAGGAAGCAGCTCCTCATTCACAAAAGTTTTATCATGAGATTGCAGCAGTTCAGTCATTTTCAGGCCCTGCTTCTAGTTCTCTTGCAATTTCCACCACATTTGCAGTTCCTTTCTCCACTGAAGTCTGCTGCTGCTGCTGCTGAGTTGCTTCAGTCGTGTCCGACTCTGCAACCCCGGAGACGGTAGCCCACCAGGCTCCCCCATCCCTGGGATTCTCCAGGCAAGAACACTGGAGTGGGTTGCCATTTCCTTCTCCAATGCATGAAAGTGAAAAGTGAAAGTGAAGTTGCTCAGTCGCCACTGAAGTCTAACCCCGCAGAATCATCCATAAGAGTTGGAATCAACTTTTTTGTTATTTCTTTACAACTCCACTTAATGTTGATATTTTGACCACTTGCCACGAATTGTGAAAGTTCTTAATGGCATCTAGAATGGTGAATCCTTTCCAGAAGGTTTTCAGTTTTCTTTGTTCAGATTCATCAGAGAAATTGTTGTTTCTGATGAATGGCATCTATAGCCTTAGAGAATGTGTTTCTTAAATCATAAAGTGTTAAAAGTTGAAATGAACCCTTGATCCGTGAGCTGCAGAATGGATGTTGAGTTGGCAGGCATGAAAACATTAATCTTGTCATACATCTCCATCAGAGCTTTGGGTCACCAGATGCATTGCCAATGAGCTAGTAATATTTTGAAAGGAATCCTTTTTTTTTCTGGGCAGTAGGACTCAATAGTGGGCTTAAAATATTCAGTAAGTTATGTTGTAAATAGATGTGCTGTCATTCAGGCTTTGTTGTTCCATTTATAAAGCACAAGCAGAGTAGATTTAGCCTAATTCCTACGGGCCATGGGATTTTTGGAATGGTAGATGAGCACTGACTAGCTTCAAGTCACCAGCTGCATTAGCCCCTAATAAGAGAGTCAACCTGTCCTGTGAAGCTTTGAAGCCAGGCATTGACTTCTCTCTAGCTATGAGAGTCCTAGATTGCATCTTCTTGCAATAGGAGGTGTTTCCTCTATATTAAAAATCTATTATTTAGTATAGCCACCTTCCTTAAGTATCTTAGCTAAATCTTCTGGATAACCTGTTGCAGCTTCTACATCAGCACTTGTTGCTTCACCTTGCACGTTTATGTTACAGAGGCAGCTTCTTTCCTTAAACCTCATGAACCAACACTGCTAGCTTCAAACTTTTCTTCTGCAGCTTCCTCACTTCTCTCAGTCTTTGTAGAATTAAAGGCAGGGCCTTGCTCTGGATTAGGCTTTGGCTTAAGGGAATGTGGTGGCTGGTTTGATCTTCTGTCCGAACTACTACAACTTCCTCCGTGTCGGCGATAAGGCTGTGCTGCTTTCTTATCATTCATGTGTTCACTGGAGTAGGACTTTTAATTTCCTTCAAGACTGTTTCCTTTGTGTTCACAGTTTAGCTAAATGGCACAAGAGGCCTAGCCGTTCAGCCTGCTCTGATGTTCAAAGAACGTTCCTCACTAAGTTTAATCACTTCTAGCTTTTGATTTAAAGTAAGAGATGTGCAGTTCTTTTCACTTAAAAACTTAAGGGCCATTGTAGGGCTTTTAATTGACCTAATTTCAATATTGTTGTGTCTTAGGAAATAGGGAAGCCAAGGAGAAGGGAGAGAGAAGGGGGAACAGCCCATCGTCAATGGAGCTGTCAGAACACACACTCATTTATCAGTTGTTAGTATATATGTGTCATATATGGGCACAGTTCATGGCACCCGAGAACAATGACAGTAGTAACATCAGAGATCATTGAGCACTGATCACCGTAACAAATACAATAATAAATGAAAAAGCATGAAATGTGACACAGAGACACCAGGTGAGCAAATGATGTTGGGAAAATGGCCCTGATAGACTTGCTTACAGCAGAGTTGCCACAAACCTTTTATTTTTTGACTTCCCTGGTGGTTCAGACGGTGAAGTGTCTGCCTACAATGCAGGAGACCAGGGTTCAATGCCTGGGTCGGGTAGATCCCCTGGAGAAGGAAATGGCAACCCACTCCAGTATTCTTACCTGGAAAATCCCATGGACAGAGGAACCTGGTAGGCTACAGTCCATGGGGTCGCAAAGAGTCTGACACAATTGAGCGACTTCACTTCTTTATTTTACTTGTGTATATATATATCTTTGAAGTGCAGTAAGCTGAGGTTTCTCTGTAATCAGGCATGTGTGCAAAGATAATGTTCTATTTCCTACCTCCCATTTTCTCTTGGACTCACTCCAATTAGATTTTGGTCCCTACCAGTCTAAAGTTTCCTCTCTACCACTCCACCAAAGCAGAGTCACCAGGCACCTCCATGAAGCAAACAGAGTGGTCAGTTCTTGATTTTCATCTTACTATGACATGATAGAGCATGCCCTCCTTCTTAAAACATTTTCTCTACTTGTCTTCTCTTATCTTGCAGCCACTTCTTCTCAGTCTTGTTTGCTGATTCATTTTCCTCTCCTAACCTCTGAATTTTGGAGTTTCCCAGGGCTCATTCTCAGATTTATCTATATTCTCTAGGTAATCTCTATTAAATAATATATATAGACAGAGGACTCTTAAATTTATATCTAGGCTAGAACTGTCCTCTGAACTTCAGTTTGTACATGTAACTCTTCTTTTTAATCTGCACTTGAGTGTCTTAATAAGAATTGCAAGCCTGACTTCTCTATAACCAAACTTCACTCTAAAACTTGTTGGCCTCTCAGTCATCCTTACCTCATTAAGTAGTTTCTTTATTCTTGCTATTGCTGTGCTAAAACCTTTACTTAAGATTACACTCCCCTTTTCATCAGCAGATTCTCCTGGTTCCTTCAATGTTTAGCCATAATTCAGCCATTTCTCACCATCTCTGTTCCACTAGTACAAACTACTCTCTTCTTGCCTGTGTTATAGTAGTAGCCTCTTACATGATCCATTAGTTAGGTCTAACTTATGTCCAGTATTCTCTCAGTGCTTCTGACTGTACCAGGGGTGAGGGAATAGAATCCACAGCCCCTACCATGGCCCATAAGTGTTTCCTGAGCTACATCTTTGAACTCTTCCCTTGTCACTCTGTTTTATACCTCCTGTCCTTGATGCTGAGATGCCAAACATACTTCCACCTCTAGGCTTTTAAACTTGAAGTTTCCTCTGCCTGGATTACCCTTCCCCCAGATAATTCCATGGCTCACTCCTTCACTTCCTTTTCAGAGAGGGCTTCTCTCATTACACTATATAAAACAGCAAACAGGCATGCAGGCTCACACACACACAGACGCATGCACTCCTCATCACTCTCTCTGCCTTTTACTCACTCCTCTTTATTCTGATTTATTTTTCCTCATAGCATTTGTCACCATATAATTGTATCTATTGCTCTCCCCAGTTGGAGCATAAGCCTTTTGAGGGCAAGATGTTTGTCTCTTTGATTCACTGTGTCCCAGCACTTAGAAACAGAGTTGGGTTATATAATAGGAGCTCAAATATTAGAGCAAATAAGTAAATTCTCCAGTATAAAGCATATGAAAAAGTATTAAAAGATTGGAATATAATGGTATCAGACCTCATAATAATTTATAGACAATTGGAATTATGGAATATATTCAGAAGTCAACTTTTGACCCATTCTTACTGACCTCAAGACACCCTTACTGAAAACCATCACATAATTTTCCTCCAAAATCAGCTAAATTTTTCAACAATTAGGTTCTTTATAGAATTCTTCAGTCTTTTAGATTTTCTTCTAAAGTGCAGGCGTACTTCATTTTATTGCACTTTGTAGCTCATTACATGTTTTTACAGATTGAAGAAAGTTTGTGGCAATCCTGACTTGTCAGATGATGGTTAGCAATTTTTAGCCATAAAGAATTTTTTAAATCAATGGTATATACAATTTTTAGACACAATGCTATTGCACACTTGACCATAGTATAGTATAAACATAACTTTTATGTGCACTAGGAGGACCAAAACTTCCTGATTCACTTTATTGTGTTATTTGCTTTATTACCATGGTCTGGAACCAAACCCACAGTTCCTCCAAGATATGCCTGTAGCGACCATTTAAAACTGAGGCCCAGTCCTTAATCCAGCTTCGCTCTGTGAGGTGTTTTCCTTTACTGTTAGCCCATAGTTGTATGTCCCTGACTCCAGACATTTTTTCTATTCCTGTGTATGTTTTACGCTTTATATGAAAATGGATCCTATCTGAAAATCACGACAGACTCTTAAGGAGAGGGAAATTAGTAATCACACTAATTTATTTGAAACATTTGCATTTAGACACAACTTCGGTAGCAGAAGCAAGGCACAACCCCAGCATAGGGGAGGGAAGTGTCGGAGGCTTGACTGGCAGTCTGAGTGCGAGCGGGAGCCACATGGAGCGGATAGGAACCATCCGGGACAACCTGAGTGAGACGGCCAGCACCATGGCGCTCGCCGGGGCCAGCATCACAGGGAGTCTGTCGGGAAGCGCCATGGGGACCTGCTTCAACAGGTGAGGAAACTGCGCGCGGCTTCATTTTGCTTTACCTGTGAACTGGTTAGCTGAGAATTTCGAATGCAAAGCACGATGATTACATATAATCCTACTGCGTCAGGGTTGAAAACAGTAAGGTTTCAAGTAAGTTTTAAGGTTTCAGAAAATGAAATTTAGTGGTAAACAGTGAATGAGGAGATCTGATGAGGTAAAAACCAAATCTTAGGGATAACATTATGCCATTTTTTTGTTCACTACACTTGTCAGATTTTACGAGTCAGTGCTGGAGCTTCTCTGGTGAACACTGTAAAGGCAGTGATTGAGCCTGTAGTTACATCTGTGGGGGGCAGCCACAGCTGGATGTTCGGAAGTGAGACACTGGCTGAAGCCTGAGGGGACGGGTGGTGTCAGGATGTCTGGAGTACATGGGCTGAGGCCAAAAGAGTCTGCCTGGGCCCTTTTCTGTATTAATGGGTATTTAATTCTCACAAAGTCTTTTACCAAAAGCTACGTAGATAAGTAGGATAAGTTAAGCATTTTTATCTTCTCTTGTTTTTTCTTTAATTCACTTTTATTAGCTTTAGGGTTTTTTTAAATGTAGGGGAAATACATGAATTAAAAGATAAATCATTTATAGTTATTTTTAGGTAGTGTACTTTTAAACACAAACTCTTAAGTTATAGTGGTATATATTATTATTTTTTAAGGAGTCAAGTGTTAAATTTAGAACCGTTTTTAATATACAGATGCCCAGAATTTTTTGATTCATTGATCTTAGAATGGTTTTTAATGTATTCAGATTTGGTGTTTTGCACTGAAATAGGGGAAGCAGAGTGCCGCACCCTAAGTGAGAATAATGGAGCATGTTTAAGTTAAAATCCTTTCTATTCTGTTTGTGTTACTCTGTAACTACCTTACTTGGCAGACAGCTAATTTTCCCGTTTTATTCGGGTGACTGGTACTATTCAGTGTACTGCAGTAGAATTTGAATAATCAAATAAAAGGAAACTGAAAAAAATAATGTTTATAGTTGTCTCTAAATTAGCTTCTTGTTACTCAGTTATTTGAAGATAAGCATTCTCATAGTAGTGCTGATATTATGTATAATTTTTGTCTTTTTCTGATACCCCACTCTTTAAGGTTGGAAGTACAAGCAGATGTACAGAAAGAACGGTACAGTCTAAGTGGAGAGTCCGGCACAGTCAGCTTGGGGACAGTTAGTGACAGTGCCAGCACCAAGGCAATGGCAGGATCCATTCTGAATTCCTATATCCCACTGGACAAGTAAGGAAAAAGTTGTTGTAGAGTCAAAAGTATTTTTAGATTAATTTGTATCCCTATCATTAAGCAGAAAGTGAAAGTGAAGTTGCTCAGTCGTGTCCGACTTTTTGTGACCCCATGGACTGTAGCCTACCAGGCTCCTCCATCCATGGGATTTTCCAGGCAAGAATACTGGAGTGGGTTGCCATTTCCTTATCCAGGAGATTTTCCCTTCCCAGGGATTGAACCTGGGTCTCCCGTACTATAGGCAGATGCTTTACTGTCTGAGCCACCAGGGAAGTCAGAATTCAGGTGAATAATTGTTATCTCTTCTGTTAGGTTCTCTGAAAAATGTAAGTGGTGAGAGATGTCCAGAACAGGCAGATCCATAGAGACAGAAAGGAGATTAGTGGTTGCTCAGGGTTGAGGAGAGGGGGAGAATGGGTACTGGCTGCTAATGGTACAGGGCTTCTTTGGCGGACAATGAAAATGTTCTTGAGTTCGATCATGGTGATGATTGGACAACTGTGAATATACTACAAACCACTGAATTGTGTACTTTAAACAGGTGAATTTATGATATGCAAATTCTCTCTCAATACAACTGTTCTGGAAAAAAAAATGGAGAAGGTAGCATAGTACCTGGAACAGTGTAAGAAGTGAGCGTAGTTGCTTTTGGTTTTTTCTTTTTTCCCCTAATTGAAGCTTTGTTATAAAGACAGTTCTCTTATTTCGAGCAGCTTTTTTCCATGAGTAGGATGTATCCTGCATTAATTTGTTCTGATGCTTTTATACAGTCTTTAACATTTCACCCAGAAATCCTCCCCCTTTGATACATTTGTATTTAATTTAAAAAAAAAAAGGAAGTCAGAAACTTATATTTGTTTCACTTATGTTCCAGAGAAGGCAACAGTATGGAGGTTCAAGTAGATATTGAATCAAAGCCATCCAAGTTCAGGCACAACAGTGGAAGCAGCAGTGTGGAGGATGGCAGTGCCACCCGAAGCCATCCTGGGGGTTCCTCCAGTGGCTTGCCTGAAGGTAAATCCAGCGCCACCAAGTGGTCCAAAGAAGCAACAGCAGGAAAGAAATCAAAAAGTGGTAAACTGAGGAAAAAGAGTAACATGAAGATAAATGAGACCCGAGAGGACATGGATGCACAGTTGTTAGAACAACAGAGCACGAACTCAAGTGAATTTGAGGCTCCATCCCTCAGTGACAGTATGCCGTCCGTAGCAGATTCCCACTCGAGTCACTTTTCTGAATTTAGTTGTTCTGACCTAGAAAGCATGAAAACTTCTTGTAGTCATGGTTCCACTGATTATCACGCCCGCTTTGCTACTGTTAACATTCTTCCTGAGGTAGAAAATGACCGACTGGAAAATTCCCCCCATCAGTGTAGCATTTCTGTGCTTACCCAAACTGCTTCATGTTCAGAAGTTCCACAGTTGAATCATACTGCAGAAGAACATGGTAACAGTGGAATAAAACCCAGTGTTGATTTATATTTTGGCAGTGCACTAAAAGAAACAAATAACAACCACTCACATCAGACAGTGGAATTACAAGTTGCAATTCAGACTGATATATAGACCTATAAATGCTGCAAAATAATTACCACTTGAAAAACCTTGTTTGGAGCTGGCTGAATTACAGATGGCTGTTGTAAGTTTCAAGTTGCCAGCAAAGGCCGGGTTACATAAGCATAATGCAGATAACGTTTTCTGTGTTCAGCAAAGCATTGTGTTTCATGTGGATCTTAATTACCAAACTATGAAATGAAAGCTTTAAAAGTGCATTATTGTAAGGACAATAATTCTTAAGAGAATTATGTTTTGTGTGTTTGCCACAAATCAGTGCTTGAAGCACGTACTTGTGTATTTAGATAGAAATTTGGCTTAATTTATAATCAATATAAAGTACTAATGCAGTTCTACAGCATTCTTACGAAGAGAACTTGAGGCTTAGGGATAAGTGGTTAGTGACATTTTATTGAAACCACTAAGGGATACTGTTTAAAGAACCTTGCAGGTTATTCTCAGTATATGATATTCTTTGTAACATTTCTGTTCATAACTGGGCATAGATTTCATTTCTTCTTCATATGCAGTGTGGATATATACAGCTTAACGCAGCCCATTTGCTACCATGTGGAACTTAGACACCTTGGGCGAGATTGTGGCAGTTTTGCACAACTTTGAGATAGAAATACCTGGTACTCTATTTAGCTGGTATATTGTTGCCATCTTAGAAGACAAGTGTAGAAGTAGGTAATTAAGTATGCTGACAGCACCAAATAAGATATACAAAGCTGCGGAATAAAATTCCATTAGTCTATAAGTATTACAAAAAGTCACCTTTCCCAAGGGGAACTTTGCACCCCATTGATCCTTGGTGCCTTGGGAATAGACTGGATTTAAGGGCCTACGTGCTTGAGAGTTTTGCTGTATTGTTTTCTATAATGTCCTCCTTAGTCACCTTGGATTATGTAGAAAAATACAGGATAGAGAAACATCAGTATAATTACGGTAACAATGCTGAAAAAGTATTAGCCTACCAAAGACACACTCAGGCTTTAGTGAACAACTTTACATAATAACCTCAGTTTTTAGCACATATCTTCTCCAATCATGAAATCAAAGCATGGCGCAGAGTTTGTACCAAGTACTAAGGAGGGGTCCGTGTATGGCTGGCTTTATTTTCCTTTGCTTTTGTTTATGGAACATATTCAACTGACATAAGCAAAAGTTGGCCAAAATATTGCCTGTACTGTTAACTTCCAGTATAATTCACTTAAATAAAACAGGCTCACCTCAGTGATCAGCAGTTAAAATATTCCATCTTCTATGTTTCTATTGAGTATTACCATTATGGTGCTACTAAGCGTTTTCTTTTGATAAAAGGAAAAATGCCATGGGCTGCAGTCTTCTTTCATCACTTTTCTCACCAGGCCCATTAATATGCTTATAACACTAGTGCCAGTTATTTTATTTGATAATGCTTATTATGGTATTTGTATATTTGTCTGCATTCCAATTTTGTTCAATAGTGAGTGTGTAAACTGCATACATGAAATAAATGTAAATACTAATGTATCACTGCTGTATGGTTTGTGCACAGGCGTTTTTATAAGAACAGGAACATTCATTTGCCGTGTGGTAAATTCATAAATATTGCAAGCCACTGAGAGGATTCTACATTCTTGTCTCAGCCCAGAGGGAGGCATCTGCTGAAGTTCTCAACAAACAGTGTTTGAAAGTATCCTTTCTTCATGTGAAAGACCTGCCTTCCTTCAGAAAGAAGCTGCTTTCTTCATCCACAGAATTTCATTTTTTTTTTTTAAGTAGATTCGTTGGAAAGTAAATAGGTCTGTTACTAAATTATGAAGAGAGAAGCATTATAAATCCTCATCTGAAAAGTAAAAAGATCTTAACTTTTAAGAGATCCTACTCTGGCAACATTAGGTTATGAAACTACAGTCAGTTAAATTCAAGCTAATAATTGCAGCAAAACACTTTGTATTCTTACAACCTCTATAAAATACATAGATGGTTTTTCTGTTTTCCTGTTACATAGTTAATACGTCATGAAAGTAAGATGTATGAATATGTTGACTGCCTTCTTGACATTTCATAAAAAACTAAAGATTAAATGGAAAGCTAAATGATCTTAGGAGGAATACAGCAAAAGCAGTGCTGTGTCAGGAGGCCTGTGTGTGCAGCTCATTCTGTCCCCTCTCCTGGTTGTACCCAGCCAGTACCGCCTCAGTCTCACTTTAAAAATGGTCTAAACCTTTCAATTGACTTCTGAAGTTCCTTCAAACTTGGGTTAATTAAGGACCAAGTCAGATTCCTCTGGAGCTCAACCTTGGGCTACCATAGCATGAGAGAATACTCCAGAATTAAGACAGGCCTTAACTCATCACCTCCAGTATTCTTGCCTGGAGAATTCCATGGATAGACGAGCCTGGTGGGCTACAGTCAATGGGGTCATAAAGAGTCGGACACGATTGAGTGACTAATACTTTCACTTTTTCACTTAATTCATTAGACTCTTTTAAAGACCCTTTATACTTTGCTTTTTTTAAGGCCTGTGGGGAAAATCACATCGTAGTGAGAGAAATACACTGATTATGATCACATACCCTACTGGTCATTGTGTGTGCTACCAGTTTACCTGAATTCTCTTACATGTACAAATTAGCTTTTTATATTAAATTTACACAGTTCATTCTTTTGCTAGAAATCAGGTTAATTTGTAAATATGAAAGATTTTCCATAGCATATTCTCTAGTTAAATATAAATTTTGGAAAGGTTCTTCATGATGATGGAGAAGAAAGACTCCGGGATCACCTCCTCCCACAGGTACACCACAATTACAACTATTTACAGAGTAACCATCTATGGAAACCACCTAAAGACTAGCAGAAAAGAGTCTCTACAGCTAAAGATATAAAGGAGGAGCCACAACAAGATGCGTAGGAGTGGGAGAGACTGGTATAGTCCAGACTCACACCCCCAAGTCCTTGGCCCCAAATGGGAAAAACATCACATACGCAGAGGGCTCCCCAAGGAGCGAGGCGGGTCTGAGCCCATGCTGGGCTCCTCATCCGGGAGTTCTGCACTGGAAAGATGAGCCCCCAGGACATCTGGTCAGGGATTTAAAAACAGGCTAAAAAACTGAGCTTACTTTTCTGAAAAACTGGGCTTACCTTTGAGACCTGGGGGGCTGGGTGGGACGGGGTGCTTCTACAGGGCACATGCAAAATCTCAACATGCTCAAAGTCCCAGAGCAGAGGGAGAAGTTCTAAAGGAGCCCAAGTCAAACCCATTCACTTTTGCACAGTGAACGAAATCATCTACCATGTGAAAAGTCAGCCTACTGAATATCAAATATCAAGTCAAATTTCTTACCAATATAAAAAAAAAATTCCATTTAAAAGATTGGCCAAAAAGCATGTGAAAAGATGCTCAAAATCACTAATAATTAAGGAAATGCAAATTAAAAGCACAAGGAGATATCACCTCACACCTATCAGAATGGCTGTTATCAAAAAAGTAAGTATTGGCAAGGATGTGGGTAAAAGGGAACCCTCCTGTACTGTTGGTGAGAATATAATTGGTAGAACCACAATGGAAAACAGTATGGAGGCCCCTCAAAAAATTGGAAATGGAATTACCAAATGATCCAGCAATTCCACTTCTGGATATTTCTCTGAAGGAACCAAAAACACTTTTCAGATATATGCACTGCTGTGTTCATAGCAGCATTATTTACAATAGCCAAGATGTGGAAGCAACCTAAGTGTCCATTAGTAGCTAAATGGATAGAGAAGGTGTGATATGTGGATATGTGTCTGTGCATATTTGGGTGTAGATACCTATATACGTGTGTGTGTGCTTGCGTGTGTGTCTGTATGGAATATTAGCCATAAAAATGAAATTGTGCCATTTGCAACAACTTGATATAGAGTATTATGCTAAGTGAAGTAAGTCAAATACGGTCTCATTTGTATGTGAAGACTAAGAAAACAGACTCATCGATACAGAGAGCAAATGCGTGGTTGCCAGATTTGGAGGAAGAAGGGTGCTTTGGGCAAAACAGGTGATGAGGATTAAGAGAGACAAACTTCCAGTCGTAAAATAAATAAACCCCAGAGATGTAATATACATCATAAAGAATATGGTCAATACTATTATAATAACTATGGAGAGAGATCATTACTAGGTTCATCACAGTGATGATTTTGTAGTGTATGTAAATGTCAAATCACTATATAGTACACCTGAAACATAATATTGCATGTAGACTATATTTCAATTAGAAAAAAAAAACTTAGATTACCAAAGGATAAGATAAATGTTGAAAACCATCAGAGCTATTGATTCATACGTAACATGAGCAAAGTACGTAAACTACTGTCATTTTGCCAATTTTAGAATCAGTTAAGATTCTCAGTTATGTTTTATATGGCTCTTTTAATGGACTTGTTTCATTTATTTCCCTTAAGTATAAAGCCTTTATTTACATATTGGTTGTTTCTGGAAGCCCAAAATAGTATTCTAAATCTGGGGAGAGTTATAGTACTTTAGTAGCCATCATTTAGCAGATAAATAATGAAGGGGAATTTGCAGTTTATACATTTAGTTCAAATTGAGTCACTACATTTCCTATGCCAGTCAGAATGTCTGTGACTTCAATTTATTTATTCATTCATTCAATGAAGAAAGTAAATCTGGAGATACAGCATTATACCAAATAACCAGATTCTCTGATTTCAGCAAGCTTATAGTCAGGAGAGTGGCATAAATAATAAACATATATACATACATTAAAACATTGTCAGATAATGGATGTTATAAAAATATGAAGTTGGGGGAAAGTGACTGGAAATATTGGGTATGCTGTTTTATCCAGGGCAAATTAGAAAGAAGTCTTCTTAGGTGACACTGGTGCAAAGATTTTTTTAAAAGTGAGGGACAAACTATGAAGACAGACCTATTGGATGAGCATTCTAGAAAGAAATCTTTCCCCAGGTGAGTTAATGGACAATTTAGACATCAGTGTTGGAATTTGTTTGATATCTGGAAATCTGTTAGCCACCTTGTTTTCCTTGGAGAGTGTCTTGACCATTTTTAGCACTTTCCCATAAACATTTGAGAATAAGCATGTTGCATTCCACCAGTTTTGCTTGGGATTGCACTGAATCTATAATTATTCCTCGAGATCTTTCACATCTTTTCTTAAATCTTATCCCCAGGTACTTAATTTTTTTAGATACCATTTTCTGTTTGTTTCAGTTCAGTTCAGTTCAGTCATGTCCAACTCTTTGTGACCCCATAGACTTCAGCACACCAGGCTTCCCTGTCCATCACCAACTCCCAGAGCCTACTCAAACTCATGTCCATCACGTCAGTGATGCCATCCAAGCATCTCATCCTCTGTCATCCCCTTTTCCTCCCGCCTTCAATCTTTCCCAGCATCAGGGTCTTTTCCAATGAGTTGGTTCTTCTCATCAGGTGGCCAAAGTATAGGAGTTTCAACTTCAGCATCAATCCTTCCAGTGAATATCCAGGACTGATTTCCTTTAAGATTGATTGGTTGAGTCTAGGTTCGATGCAGGATACAGGATGCTTGGGGCTGGTGCACTGGGATGACCCAGAGAGATGGTATGGGGAGGGAAGTGGGAGGGGGCTTCAGGATTGGGAACACGTGTATACCCGTGGCGGATTCATGTTGATGTATGGCAAAACCAATACAGCATTGTAAAGTAAAATTAAAAAAACAAAAAGATTGACTGGTTGGATCTCCTTGCAGTCTGTTTGTTAGCGTATAGAACCACAGCTTAATTTCTCTGTAATGATTTTGCTTTTTTTTATCTCTAGAGTCTTTGAGATTTCTTTATACACAATCATAATCTGAATTTTTTTATTTGAAAAACACTTTTACAGTGCTTTAAAGTGTCAAACAGTTTCTATGTACTTCTAAAATATTTTTCCTTACTCTTTGGAACAACCCTATGAAGGAGATGCTCATTATCCCCATTTTACAGATGAGGAAACTGAGATACAGAGTTATTAAGTGTTTTGCCCAGAATTTCATAGCTGGTAAGTGGCAGAACAAGGATTCGGATCTTTTTGATCATCACATATATTTCTCTTTCTGGCCATCTCAAAGGGAACCCCTTCAATATTTCAACCATTATGATATTTATGTTTCAGTTACATTTGTAAATATATAGATACATATATTCAGTTCAGTTCAGTTGCTCAGTCGTGTCCGACTCTGCAACCCCATGAATCGCAGCATGCCAGGCCTCCCTGTCCATCACCAACTCCCGGAGTTCACTCAGACTCACGTCCAGCGAGTCAGCGATGCCATCCAGCCATCTCATCCTCTGTTTCTCCTCCTGCCCCCAATCCCTCCCAGCATCAGGGTCTTTTCCAGTGAGTCAACTCTTTGCATGAGGTGGCCAGAGTACTGGAGTTTCAGCTTCTGCAGCATTCCTTCTGAAGAAATCCCAGGGCTGATCTTCAGAATGGACTGGTTGTATCTCCTTGCAGTCCAAGGAACTCAAGAGTCTTCTCCAACACCACAGTTCAAAAGCATCAATTCTTTGGCGCTCAGCTTTCTTCACAGTCCAACTCTCACATCCATACATGACCACAGGAAAAACCATAGCCTTGACTAGATATTATAGATATCTATTATAGATATCTACTGGGAGAAATATCAATAACCTCAGATATGCAGATGACACCACCCTTATGGCGGAAAGTGAAGAGGAACTAAAAAGCCTCTTGATGAAAGTAAAAGCGGAGAGTGAAAAAGTTGGCTTAAAGCTCAACATTCAGAAAACAAAGATCATGGCATCTGGTTCCATCACTTCATGGGAAATAGATGGGGAAACAGTAGAAACAGTGTCAGACTTTATTTTTGGGGGGCTCCAAAATCACTGCAGATGGTGATTACAGCCATGAAATTAAAAGACACTTACTCCTTGGAAGAAAGGTTATGAGCAACCTAGATAGTATATTCAAAAGCAGAGACATTTCTTTGCCGACTAAGGTCTGTCTAGTCAAGGCTATGGTTTTTCCTGTGGTCATGTATGGATGTGAGAGTTGGACTGTGAAGAAGGCTGAGTGCCGAAGAATTGATGCTTTTGAACTGTGGTGTTGGAGAAGACTCTTGAGAGTTCCTTGGACTGCAAGGAGATCCAACCAGTCCATTCTGAAGGAGATCAACCCTGGGATTTCTTTGGAAGGACTGATGCTAAAGCTGAAACTCCAGTACTTTGGCCACCTCATGTGAAGAGTTGACTCATTGGAAAAGACTTTGATGCTGGGAGGGACTGGGGGCAGGAGAAGGGGACAACAGAGGATGAGATGGCTGGATGGCATCACTAAATCAATGGACATGAATCTGAGTGAACTCCGGGAGTTGGTGATGGACGGGGAGGCCTGGAGTGCTGTGATTCATGGGGTTGCAAAGAGTCGGACACGACTGAGCGACTGAACTGAACTGAACTGATTATAGATATCTATTATAGATATTAAAATGGCTTCCCTGGTGGCTCAGAGGTTAAAGCGTCTGCCTCCAATGCGGGAGACCCAGCTTCGATCCCTGGGTCAGGAAGTTACCCTGGAGAAGGAAATGGCAACCCACTCCAGTATTCTTGCCTGGAGAATCCCATGGGCAGAGGAGCCCAGTATGCTACAGTCCATGGGGTCACAAAGAGTAGGACATGACTGAGCGACTTCACTTCATTATAGATATTATAGATATCATTTATCAGATTTATTAAATTCTTACTTAACTCTTAGTTGCCAAGAGTTTTTACCTTGGGAAATATGTTATTGGCTACTATTTTGGGGGGAGGGCCACCTATCATATAATTGTGGTTTATTCCTTTAATGTTTTTAACATAGTGAATTTGACTCCAAGTATTAAATTAACCTCCTGGGATAAACTTCAATATCAGAGTATGTAAGACTGAAATTATGTCTTCCGTGAATGTTTGGTAGAAATCACTATTAAACCTGGCTGGACCTTCTGAACTGTTTTTCGATTCCATGGAGACCCATGGTATGTTTTTAGGGTTAGTAAGCAGTTCCTTTTCATTTATATATGAGCAGCATGGCATGGCATGTTCATTCCTCTTTGAGAGTTTACTAATCCTGGAGCATGGAGATTAGCAGTTGTCTGGTGCCAACATAGTCCTGATTTTCTTGTTTTTCTTCCCACTTCCTGCCTAATAATATTGGAGCACCTGTTTCTGCTACCTTTTATCCTGCATGGAGAAGGTAAAACTTAGATATTTCACAACCCCATGTGTACCAGGTACCTCCAAATTCTGAATTCAGAATACTAAGAAAGCAGAAACCTTTAAAAGAAAGAAACTATAGGCTCTTGAGGGCAAGAATCCTGTCTTTACTTTTTCCTATGTGTGCTTAATAAGTACTCCATCTATGGAGAGGGCTTTGAGGCTGCTACAACAGGCCAGAACGACAGTAAAGGCGTGAGAGTGTGGACCGAAACCTCAGAGTCGGTGGCTCACTTCATGAAGCTGACCACTAGAATAAATTTTGAAACAAGACAGTGGCAGTCACTTTTAACAAGGTTAACCAAATAGGTTCATGGGGTTCTCAAGGCAACAAAGGTCTGTATAGTCAAAGCTATGGTTTTTCCAGCAGTCTTGTCATAGATGTGAGAGCTGGGCCATCAAGAAGGCTGAGTGCCCAAGAATCGATGCTTTCAAATTGTGGTGCTGGAGAACACTCTTGAGAGTCCCTTGGACTGCAAGGAGATCAAACCAGCCAATGCTAAAGGAATTCAACCCTAGATATTCATTGGAAGTACTGATGCTGAAGCTGAAGCTCCAATACTTTGGCCACTCGATGAGAAGATCTGACTCATTATGAAAGACCCTGATGGTGGGAAAGATTGGGGGCAGGAGGACAAGGGGGTAACAGAGGATGAGATGGTTGGATGGCATCACCAACTCAATGGGCATGAGTTTGAGCAAACTCGGAGAGATTGTGAAAGACAGGGAAGTCTGTTGTGCTGCAGTCCATGGGGTCGCAAAGAGTTGGACACAGCTTAGTGACTGAACCACCACCACCACCACCACCAAATAGGTTGATTCATAAATTTTCTAGGATGTATGGCAATCACCAGAAAATCTTTTCTCAGGGTCAGTATAAACTGTGTAAAAGTTAGTCACTTAGTTGTGTCCAACTCTTTGTGACCCCATGAACTGTATGTAGCCCACCAGGCTCCTCTGTCCATGGAATTCTCCAGGCAAGAATACTGGAGTGGGTTGCCATTCCCTTCTCCAGGGACTCTTCCCAACCCAGAGATTGAACCCAGGTCTCCCGCATTGCAGGAAGACTCTTTACCAACTGAGCCACCAGGGTCAGTATAGCTCAGACATTTTTATTTTCAGGGGCCTTTTGTTTTTCCATTTAAGGAAAATGCAATACATTCAGCTAAATAAAGAGACCATTGTTGCTTTAGAGGTAAGGTGTGAACTGATGTTTTAGAGACAAATGCTACTGAGAGTTTTTGGGTTTCCCACGTGGCACTAATGGTAAAGAATCTGCCTGCCAATGCTGAAGATGCAAGATCCTCAGGTTCAATCCCTGGGTTGGAGAGATCCGTTGAAGAGGGAAATGGTAACCCACTCCAGTATTCTTGCTTGGAAAATTCCATGGGCAGAGAAGCCTGGCAGGCTACAATCCATGGGGTCCCAAAGAGTTGAAATAAAATATGCACAGAAGATTTTCTTTCCCCTTCTTCCCCTTTTCCTTTCTTTCTCTTTTTTCTTTCTCGCTCTTTCTCTTCTCTGCCCCTCTTCCCACATTACCTTCCCACATCACCACTTCAATGACCAAGTTATGTATGATAGCATAGCTTTCTCCACATTTATATAATCTCATATAGTGCATATATGTATGGATTATTGTGATTTTTCTCAGTATCTTATAGAAATCAGTCCAAGTCAAGGGATAAAGCTCCAGCCCCTCTCTGCTGGCTTCATATTCATGGGTATTCACTGTGTGTCTCTTTTGTTCTCCTCTCTGCAAGAATCAGCCTCATCCATAAGCCCTTGTTTCCTGATACTTTGGAATATGCAGATGGATTCATAGAAATCAAATAGCCACGTTAAAATATATGTATTTTTAATTTTAATAGGATTATCAGACTGTCTTCCCCAGAAGGCTGTCATAATTTCCAATTCCACTAACAATACATGAATCCCCTTTCTGCTGTATTTCACAATAGATATTAGGAGCTTCATGGTTTTTGCAAGTATAAAGTAGTGGTTTTGGTATAAAGTAGTATCTATTACTTGATTTTTCATATCCCTGACTATGAATGAATTTGTACATCTTCTTGTGTGGCATTCTTTTTACTAGGGGAGGGAAATAGTGGTATTAAATTTGTGGTTATCTAAATTGACTTTAATGTTTTTGCCTGTTTTTTTGAGTTGTTTTCTCATTGCCAGTTTGAAAGATATCTTTATTGCAATAAAGATATATATATTATAGTTATCATAATAGCTATATGTTACATATTGTAGCTATTAAGATATTTTTATTACATTTTTTCCAAAGCTAGTATTTGATTATTGACTTTAAATTTTCTTGCTGTGCATTTTTATTCTGAAATTTTATCTGGAATATTTTTAAAGTTACAGAAAAGTTGTAAAGATAACTCAGAGGCTTCCCATACACTCTTTACTCATATATATATATATTTTTTTTTTTTTTTTGCCATATGATAGCTCTATTTAAAAATATGTCTAATAGTATATATTTCAGGCCTCTAGTTAAGGGTAAGGTCTTCCCCTCCTCCTAAAGAATACTTCAATTCAGTTTGGTGACTCAGTTGTGTCCGACTCTTTGCAACCCCATAGACTGCAGCACGCCAGGCCTCCCTGTCCATCACCAGCCTCATGTCCATTGAGTCAGTGATGCCATCCAACCATCTCATCCTCTGTAGTCCCCTTCTCCTCCCGCCTTCTAGCTTTCCCAGCATCAGAGTCTTTTCAAATGAGTCAGTTCTTCACATCAGGTGGCCAAAGTACTGGAGTTTCAACATCAGTCCTTCCAAAAAATATTCAGGACTGATTTCCTTTAGGATGGACTGATTGGATCTCCTTGCAGTCCAAGGGACTCTCAAGAGCCTCCTCCAACACCACAGTTCAAAAGCATCAATTCTTTGGTGCTCAGCTTTCTTACAGTCCTAATTTCTTGTGAGATTATTTAATTTTTAAAATTTGCCTTAATTGCTGTTATTAATATATAATCTATTGTTTCCTAGTGATCTGAATACTGCTTTTATGATGGAATTTCTAGATTCCCACCAAAAAGTCTGCTGGGATTTTTATTGTGTAGGTCAATTGGGGGGAAATTAGTATCTTAATATTGACTGTTCTTACCCATGAACAACACACTTTATCTGCCCATTTATGTAGTTTTTAAAATTTCTTTAAACAGTGCTTTTTAGTTTTTAGAGTGATCTTTTTTTTAAAAAAAAATCTCAATTTCTAATTATTCATTAATAATATATAGACATACTTTGTTTTTATTGCACTTTGCTTTGTTGTGCTTTGAATATATGGTGTTTTTACAACTTTGAAGTTTTGTGGCAGATAATGGTTAGCATCATTTTTTTGCAATGAAGTATTTTTTAAATTTATCTTTAATTGAAGGATAATTGCTTAACAGTATTGCATTGGTTTCTATCAGACATCAACATGAATCAGCCATAGGTATACACATGTCCCCTCCCACTTGAACATTCCCCCCACCTCCCTCCCCGAACCACCCCTTCTAGGTTATTACCAAGCCCTAGTTTGAGTTCCCTGAGTCATAGAGCAAATTCCCATTGGCTACCTATTTTACATATGGGTGAAGTATTTTTTAATTAAGATATGTACACTTTTTTAAACATAATGCTACTGCATACTTACTATAGTATATTATAAATGTAACTTTTGAGCAAACTCAGGTATATAGTGAGGACAGGGCAGCCTGGTGTGCTGCAGTTCATGGGGTCACAAAGAGTTGGACATGACTTAGCAACTGAACAGCAGCACCTTTCATATGCACTGGGAAACTCAACAATTCATAGAACTCACTTTATTGTGACACTCATTTTATTGAAGTGGTCTGGAACAAAACCTGCAATATCTCCAAAGTTGCTTGTGTAGAAATACAATAGATTTTTGTAGATTAATCTTGAATCCTACAAATTTGTACATCCTTTATTAATTCTAATAACTTTTTGTCAGATTCTGTAGGATTTTTCTACATAGACAATCATGTCTACAAATAAAAAGTTTTATTTCTTCCTTTCCTCTTTTCCAATCTGGAAGCCTTTAGTAACTTTTATTTTTTGCCTTATTTCCCTGGCTTCCACCTCAAATACAACATTAAATGGGAATGGTTAGGAGCAGACATCCTTACATTGTTTCCAGTTGCAGCACAGGATAAGTTAGTCTTTCACTCATCCTTAGCTTTCAGTCCTTCTGGTAAATTTTTTTAAATTAATTTATTAATTTTAATTGGAGGCTAATTACAATATTGCAGTGGTTTTTGCCATACATTGACATGAATCAGCCATCGTGTACATGTGTCCCCCATCCTGAGCCCCCCTCCCACCTTCCTTCCCATCCCATCCCCCAGGGTCATCCCAATGCACCAGCCCTGAGCACCCTGCCTCATGCATCAAATCTGGACTGGCGATCTGTTTCACATATGGTAATATACGTGTTTCAATGCCATTCTCCCAAATCATCCCACCCTCAACCTCTCCCACAGAGTCCAAAAGACTGTTCTTTACATCTGTGTCTCTTTTGCTGTCTTGCATATAGGGTCATCATTACATCTTTCTAAATTCCATATATATGCATTAATATACTGTATTGCTGTTTTTCTTTCTGACTTACTTCACTCTGTATAATAGGCTCCAGTTTCATCCATCTCATTAGAACGGGTTCAAATGTATTCTTTTTAATGGCTGAGTAATACTCCATTGTGTATATGTACCACAGCTTTCTTATCCATTCATCTGCTGATGGACATCTAGTTTGCTTCCATGTCCTGGCTATTGTAAACAGTGCTGCGATGAACATTGGGGTACATGTGCCTCTTTCAATTCTGGTTTCCTCGGTGTGTATGCCCAGCAGTGGGATCACTGGGTCATAAGGCAGTTCTATTTCCAGTTTTTTAAGGAATCTCCACACTGTTTTCCATAGTGGTTGTACTCATTTGTATTCCCACCAACAGTGTAAGAGTGTTCCCTTTTCTCCACACTCTCTCCAGCATTTATTGCTTGTAGACTTTTGGATAGCAGCCATTCTGAGTGGTGTGAGATGGTACCTCATTGTGGTTTTGATTTGCATTTCTCTGATAATGAGTGATGTTGAGCATCTTTTCAGGTGTTTGTCAGCCATCCGTATGTCTTCTTTGGAGAAATGTCTGTTTAGTTCTTTGGCTCACTTTTTCATTGGGTCATTTATTTTTCTGGAATTCAGCTGCATGAGCTGCTTTTATATTTTTGAGATTAATTCTTTGTCAGTTGCTTCGTTTGCTATTATTTTCTCCCATTCTGAAGGCTGTCTTTTCACCTTGCTTATAGTTTCCTTTGTTGTGCAAAAGCTTTGAAGTTTAATTAGGTCCCATTTGCTTATTTTTGCTTTTATTTCCATTACTTTGGGAGGTGGGTCATGGAGAATCCTGCTATGATGTGTATTAGAGAGTGTTTTGCCTATGTTTTCTTCTAGGAGTTTTATAGTTTCCGGTCTTAACATTTAGATCTTTAATCCATTTTGAGTTTATTTTTGTGTATGGTGTTAGCTGGTAAATTCTTGACATGCTTAAAGGGGTGAGCTTAGTAAGTTAGTGTCTGAATTGGATCGTTTGTGCTTTTTCCCCCCCTTCAATTTTTAAAATTGAGAAATAGTTCACATATGAAATGGAAAAGATAGCAAACCAAATCAATTTGGTTTGTGCGGCTGCTGTCTGGTTCCGCTCACTGTGCTGTGGAGCCTGCCTGCTGTGGTCAAGTTGCTGTTTCCAGTGCCCTGTGCTGCTGGGTCTTCTACATAAAGGAATTCAGTCAGATGGTTCTTCCTTCTCATCAACCCAAGTCAATAGGAAAACACAGCTCAGACTTCACCTCTTACTGAAAATGTTCTTGATTAACTTTGGCCCTTTAATAACTTTGACAGTGACGTGAACATTTTATCAATGCCTTTTTTTCCCTACCAGAGCCTCTTGAACTTGGTTTTATTTTCCGTTTCTTCCAAATTAGTCATAATCTCATTAAAAGCAGGAGCTATCATTTTTATGTATCCCCTACAATACTTTATTCTGAGGGTCACAAGTAGTTTCGTTCACTCACAATGCTTGTGTATCTCGTATTGGTTATATAAACCCACTTGGCTTCTAGGACGGTGGGTGAATATTTCAACTTGCCTGAGAATCACAAGAAATACTTTAAAATTTAGATTCCTAACCCCTTGAACTCTAAGATTCTGAAGCAAATATTCCAAGAACTATTGTTTGAGGAATATTTAGAGTGTCCTCATAAACTTCTCAATAACAGGAGCTTCTCTAATCTGAATTTTGGAAACCAGGGCACCTTAAAACTCCAGGAGTAAACTCCAGGAGTTGGTGATGGACAGGGAGGCCAGGCGTGCTGCAGTCCATGGGGTCGCAAAGAGTTGGACGCAACTGAGCGACTGAACTGAACTGCAGGTACCTTTTAGGGCAGCGTCCTCTAGGTTCATTTATTCAACATTTGCTAAGCTCCCATCAGCCTGTGCCAGACTCTGAATATCTATCAGTGTTGGCTCACTCTCAAAACGGTAAAGGTTAGAAAAGGCATGTGCTATTACAAATAGGTTGTTAACCTCAACCTGTGGAGTAATCTCTTGGCTGTTGTGACATGCCTGATCTCCAGCAGACGGCACCAGACCGCCTCTCTGGCTATCCTGTCACTTTTGGCTGAGTCTTAATGTGTGTGATTTATCCAGTGAGTAAATACAATGTGGTCTGTAAATATTTGAAAAGAGCTTTATTATCCTTTTCTAACAGAATAGATGAGATCATAATACTTATGTGAAGAAAGAAATTACACCATGAAAGGTAAGAGCAGGAACTTATGAAGCAACACCAGGCCTTTTACAAGAACTTTGTAATCCTACAGCTCCGAGTGGTCGGAAGGTGTCCGTCCGCTTTTTTTGCAGACGAGGAATCTAAAGTCTTCATGAGGCCTTCTCAGCCCTTGTGTACAGGGAGAAGTCTGTGGGGAGGGCTGTGTGCCTGCTCCTGCATACTCTGCCCAGAAGTGATGGACTACTTCTACCCCTACCGTTGGCAGAAGTGGTCACCTGGCTCTAACCCATTACAGAGAGGCTGAAAAGTACAGTGTTGTGTGTGCCGAGCGGGGAAGAAAACCACGTACTGGTTAAGAGTGGTAATGCCTGACTAAGGAAGGAACTATTTGTATAATTAAAACTCTGATATTTCTACTATTTCAAGTGCAGCTTCCTGCTGTATCCAGCTGTCATTCCTTCAGGCTTATCACACAAAGCTTATGCTCCACTGATACTAAGATGAGAAGCAGTTCCCCGAGCAGGCTCAGTTAGTTCAACACACACCTTCAACATGCATCTTAATGCCTTTGTGTCTCCTCTTTCCTCTGCCTGCTACATCGTTTTCTCTCATTCAAATGGGCAAACTTGAGCCGCAACATCAACTCCTTGAAACCTTTCCTAACCCTCTCACAGGCAGGTGTGGGCATTCCGCTTGCTCTGAGTAGCCACCCTAAATACCTCAACTTGGATACCAAAGTTGCTAATTTACATTCCTCTGCCTCCTCTAAGCTGTAACTCATAAAGGCCAGGCACCATACTCATTATTCTAGTCATGTATTTAACACTTTCCATTACACAGCACGGTGCATATGAATTCAAAAGAAAGCCTGTCCAGGTTTGAATCTTAGACTATTTGCTACATTTGTAGTCCTTGTTAATTTACAAAGATTTAACTTAAATTTTCTGTCTTTAATTTCCTGTGTTCTGGTTTAGTCTGTAACAGAGTTGTTATAAAGATTAAACTACACAACATATGATAAACTAGGCACAGTGTCTGGCCAAAAAGTGAAGCTAAAAGTAAATATATGCAATTATTTTTAATTGAAAATATATTTGGCATGTAACAGTGTATATGTTTAAAGTATACAATACATTACTTGATACATTTATATACTACAATATGATTGCCATTGTACTGCTAGTTCACACCTTTATCACATTACATCATTATCATTTCTCCTTTGTGGTAGGACTAATTAAACTTCAGTGTCTTAGCAAGTTTGATATTTATAATATTGTTATCTAAAATCACTATGCTGTATTAGATCCAGGACTTATTTGTCTATTAGTTGTTACTTGGTACCTTAAACAGCAGGTCTTCTGTTCGACACCCTAGCCCCCTGATATGCACCAATCTACACTGCTTTTAGGAATTCAGCTTTAAGATTCCACACATAAGTGATATCATACAGTATGTCTCTGACTTATGTCATTGGTATTTTAGAATACCCTAAGGTCCATCCATGTTGTCACAAATGGCAGAATAATATTCCTTTGTGTGTGTGTGTATATATATATATTCCATATCTTCTTTATCCATTTATCAGTTGATGAGCACTTTATCAGGTCTTATAAGTTTTCGATCTGAGTTAATTTTTCTGAGTGGAACAGGAGTAGTCCAGTTTCTGTTTTCTGCATTTGTTTGTTCAGTTCTTCCAATATCCTTTGCTGAATAGCCTACCCTTTCCCCACTGGGTGTTTTTGGTTTCCTTGTCTAATACCAGTTGGCATATATGTAGAAGTTTCATTCTGGGGTCTTTATTCCTGTGGTCTATGTGTCTATTTTTATGCCAGCATCATGCTGTTTTAATTACTAAGGTTTATGGTATAGTTCAAAGTCAGAAAGTATGATGCCTCAGCTTTCTCTTTTCTCTTGTAATTGTTTTGATTGTTGGGGCCTTTAGTGGTTCTAGACAAATTCGGGCGATTTTTTTTCCTATTTCTGTGAAAAATGCCATTTGAATTTTGATAGAGATTGCACTGAATCCCAGAAAGATGGCTTTGGGTAATATGGACATTTTAACACTATTAATTCTTCCAATTCATGAGTGTGGGGATATCTTCCCATTTGTTTGTGCCATCTTTTATTTCTTTCAACAAAGTCTTGTAGTTTTAGTTACATAGTGAAGTGAAGTTGCTCAGTCATGTCCGACTCTTTGCGACCCCATGGACTGTAGCCTACCTGGCTCCTCTGTCCATGGGATTTTCCAGGCAATTGTACTGGAGTGGATTGCCATTTCCTTCTCCAGGGGATCTTCCCGACCCAGGGGTTGAACCCAGGTCTCCCACACTGTAGACAGACGCTTTACCGTCTGAGCCACCAGGGAGGTTACATAGATCTTTCATTAAATTTATTTCTGGTATTTTGCTTTTGATGCTATTGTGTATGCCTGTACATGCTCAGTCGTGTCTGGCTCTTTGTGACCCCATGGACTGTTGCCTGCCAGGCTCCCCTGCCCATGGCATTCTCCAGGCAAGAATACTGGAGTGGGTTACCACGCGTTCCTCTAGGGGATCTTCCCTACCCAGGGATCAAGCCCGCATCTCTCCTGTCTCCTGCATTAGAGGTAGGTTCTTTACTATTAGCACCACCTGTGAAGTCTGTTGTGGGTGGGATAGTTTTATTTTTCAGGTGTTTAATTATTAGTGTATAGAAATGCAACTGATTTCTATAAGATGAGTTTGTATCCTGCAACTTTATTAAATTTGTTGATTAGTTCTAACAATATTATTGGTTGAGACTTTGGGATTTTCTAAACTGTCATCCCTTGGTGTCTATGGGGGACTGATTTCTGGAATCCCCACCAATACCAAAATTCATGGATGCATAAGTTCCTTATGAAAAAAAGGTGTAGTACAGTTGGCCCTCTCATGGATTCTGAATCTATAGATCCAGTCAACCCCAGAAGTCAATCCATGGATAGCGAGGGCCAACTGGATAGAAAATCATATCATCTATCTGCAAATAATGAAAATTTTACTCCTTTCTTTTCAATTTGGATGCCTTTTCTTTCATTGTCTTGCCTGATTGCTCTAGTGAGGATTCTCAATACTAGTATTGAATAAGAACAACTGTCTTGTTCCTAATCTCAGAGGAAGACTTTCAATTTTTCACTCTTGAGTATGTTTGCTGTGAGCTTGTCACATATGGCTTTTATTATGTTGAGGTATGTTTCTTCTGTATTTAATCTGTTGCGAGGGATGTTGCATTTTGTTATATGCTTTTTTTCTGTACCTACTGAGATGATTGAGATTTTTTTTATTCTATTAATATGGTGGATAACATTTATTAACTTGCATATGTTGAACCATTCTTGTAGCCCAAGGATAAATCCCACTTAGTCATATATTTAGATGCTCCTGTGTTGAGTGCATATCCCCATCTTTATGATTGTTATATCTTCTTGTTTATTGACCCCTTTTATTATTACATAATGACTCTCTTCACTTCTTATTGTTTTTGGCTTAAGGTCTATTTTGTCTGATATAAATATGCTATCCCAGTTTTTGTGGTTTCCACCTGTATTGGAATTATCTTCTTCCATCCCTTCATTTTGGGTCTGTGTGTCTTTAAAGTTGAAGTGAATCTCTTGAAGGAAGCATAGAACTGGGTCTTGTTTTTTGTTTTTTTTGGGGGGGTGGGGAATGGGTCTTGTTTTTTAATCAACGCAGCCACTCTTTTTAATTGATGAACGCATATGTAAGGACCTTCTATCTTACTGTTTTCTGGTGGTTTTTATTTCCATTGTTTCTTTTTCCTCTGCTTGTTTTTTCTTCTTGTTTTTCATTCATTTTTGTCTTTGGAAAGTGGTTTTCCATGACGGTATGCTATGATTCTTTTTAAAATTCTTTCATGAATCTACTCTAGACTTTTGCTTTGTTGATTACCACAAGGCTTACCTAAAACAGCTCATAGATGACAGTCCATTTTACACTGATAGCATCTTCCTTTCATGAAATTTCCACCCTCCCCTCCCTTTTATATTTTTGATGTCACAATTATCTTTTTATGTTGTATATTTGTTAACAAATTATAATAGCTATAGTTTTTAATACTTTTCCTTTAATTATCTATAATTAAAGTGGTTAATACAGCATCCTATTATAGAATTTTCTAAATTTGAGTACATATTTTTCATCTTTACAGGTATAAAGGTGTTTTCATGTCACTGATAAGCCTCTTTTCATTTCAGCTTGAAGAACTCCTTTTAACATTTCTTGCAAGGCAGGTCTAATGGTGATAAACTCCCTCAGCTTTTGTTTGTCTGAGAAGGTATTTTTCCTTCATATCTGAATAACTTTGCTAGATGGAGTATTCTTGGTTGGCATTTTTTACCTTTCAATACTTTGAGTATGTAGTTCTGCTGTCTCCTAGACTGAGGTTTTGGTGAAAAACCTATTGCTAGTCTAATGGATATACCTTTGTAGGTTATACTTATACTCCATCGCTCAGTCGTGTCCAACTCTTTGTGACCCAATGGACTGTAGCCTGCCAGGCTCCTCTGTCCATGGGATTTTCCAGGCTAGAATACTCAAGTGGGTTGCCATTTCCTTCTCCATTGTAGCTTACACTCTTTTTTAAACCCCTGGCTGCCCTTAAGATGCTTTGATTTTTGGTAATTTCACTACAGTGTCTTGAAGAAGGCATTTTCACATTTAGATAATAGGGTGATCTATTACCTTTGTGAATTTGGGTGTCAGGGTCTCCCCAGGTTTGGGAAGTTTTCAGCTAATATTTAAGTAAACATTCTGTCCCTTCCCTGTCTGGATTCCCACTTCTCCTAGCATATATCTGCTCTCAAATCCCATAGATCATACATGCTTTCTTTGCGTTATAAATTGTGATTTATTTAAAAATTCTCATCCCCAAGTCATTTACTATCAGAAGAAATGCACTACTGCAGAGGCTCTCCAGTGCATTCTTTATCTCATGCATTGAAATTTTCAGCTCCAGAGTTTAATTCTTTTTTGTGATTTTTTTGGCAAAGACTTAATTTTGTTCATGTATTTTCATTCCTATTATCATTAAGCTATCTTTGAGTTTTCCTGTAACTAACTTTCTTCAAAACAGCCATTTTGAAATTTTTATCAGCTACATCAGAGTATTTTGTGGCTTTGAGCTTAGTTGTTGCAGAATTATTGGTATCTTTTGGGGGTGATATATTTTCTTGATTTTTCATGTTCCTTGTATCTTTGTGTTGCAGTTTCTGTATTTGAAGTAGTAGACCTCTCCTGAAGTCTTTACTGGTTGCCTTTAGACGGTACTGATTGCTGGTGTTCCTTGATTTCTGAATGGGTGGACCTCCTCCACTCTTCTTAGTCGGCCTTGTGGAGGAATTCCGGTGTTTCTTCTTGTTCCTAGAGCTCACCAGAGTGGCTGCTGGAAATCTCTCTCGTTTTCTGGAAGGTAGTGTTATATACATCTCCAACTGCAATTTCTCTCTTACCTGCACACCCTGGTCCACTCTTCTGTGAATCCTCCAACTACTGGGCTTGCTCTCACTGCCTGCACACTCAGGGGCATGCCACAGAACGGGAGGGGGTGTGGGGTTAGCGCTTGGGGATGCCCACAGACCCAGTGGCGAGAACCCTGAGTGGGGTACTCCCAGAGACTCGTGGGCAGACTTCCTGCTGAGGTCCTGAAGCAGTCTGCAGGAACCGTGCTCCTTTCATGCCCTTGATATTCTTGCCTGCTTCCTTTACCTCCTCTTCCCTTCCTTCCGTCATGAAGTCCCGCCTCCGGACTGCTAGTGCTGCTGCGGAGAAACAAGTGTCTCCAGGCGTGACCCCAACAGTTGGGACGGCCCACTGCTTCCCACGCCTCCACGGGGGAGGCTGTCCCCTGCAGCTAGTACTCGGTGTGTACCTGTTTCCTTTTTATGTTTCTACTATACAGTTACTAACACGCTCCCTCATTTGCTTATACAAAAAAACTATTATTCAAAAGGAGAAAACTTATTTTTTTTTTTTTTGCTTGAAGACTAGAGTTAAATACCCATCACAGTAGATTTTCATTTATGAACTTAAGAAAGAATAGTTTAAAAGAAAAATTGAGGGGGGCGGGGGCTTCCCTGGTGGCTCAGTGGTAAAGAATCTGCCAGCCCAATGCACGAGACGTGGATTGCATCCCTGGTCTGGGAAGATCCCACGTGCCAAGGAGCAACCAAGCCCATGCGCCACAAGTACTGAGCCGATGTTCTAGAGCCTGGGAGCCACAACTACTGAAGCCCACACGCCCCACAGCCCCTGCTGCACAGCAAGAGAAGCCACGCCAGGCGAAGCCTGCTCACCTCGACTGGAGGAAAGTCCGCCCAGCAACGAAGACCCAGCACAGCCGGAAATAAATACATAAATATTTTAAGGAAAAATGGCCGTTTGAAACCATTTCCCCACAACACTTTAAATATTCTTTAATTATTAAATATTAGATAAAATAATAATGCGTATGGCAATAATGAATGCGATAGTCTTCTTTCATCTGCTCTTCTGAAGAACGAGAGAAAGCTCCAGAAAAAAGAGAACCGACCCAAGACCACAGGAATAAACGACAGCACACTGAGAGAGGCCGGAGAGGTTTACCGTCAGAAACACCTTTACGGCAGCACACTGTAAGAAACACCTTTACGACAGCACACTGAGAGAGGCTGGAGAGGTTTACTGTAAGAAACACCTTTACGACAGCACACTGAGAGAAGCCGGAGAGGTTTACTGTAAGAAACACCTTTACGACAGCACACTGAGAGAGGCCTGAGAGTTTTATTGTCAGAAATACCTTTACTTTGACCCAAGTAACAAGCGAGCTCTCAATATAAAGAGTTCTTCATTTTCCCTTTTGCACTAAGGGAATAAATATGATCATGCTTAAAGGAGGAGGGGACAAAAGAGGGAGAAGTAATTTAAAATGTTTGGGGGAAATGTGTGAGTGACAATTCAAATAGAAATGCAGGCTTGGTTGATTTTATACAGTGGTGGTTCTGTTATTGCTTATATAAACAACACATAAGGGAAACCAGCCTTTAAAAATCTAGTAATAGAATTTTTGGCAATTTCTGTTCTTAATTAGTAGGCAATACTACCATATTAGAAAAAAATAGGTTCCTCTTATAGCGCTAAATAACCACATTTAATAATCATTTCATATTATAGACTTAAATGTTGTGTTTCATCTTAGAGGCCTGTCATCCATAAGTAATATAAAATGGGATTTATATATATCTTAGCAGGAAATAAAGGTGACGTAATAATCACTGTTAATGATTTTCACTTTTAAAAATGAACTATAAAGAAATGACATTTCTATCAAACTTAAGAGGACTGCTTCATAGCCCAAAGAAGTAGAATTTAACTCAAAATTTTAACAAGTCATTAAGAGAAAATGTATAATATAAATTAAAATGCATCTTAATAAGTTCCAAATATACTTATTATTAAATATAAAGATGTTAGCTCTGGTACATAAGAAAATATTTACAACTAATAAAAAGCAGATTGTAGAATATACGTGTTCTGTGTATAAAAATAAGTAAAATATTTTATAGTCCAGACCAAGGGATCTTTTCTAAGCCAGGTTTTATCCATGCAACTCTATTACAATACCATCTCACTGGCATTACCGGAACACATACATACATGGAAGAAATCTAACCATTATCTTGATTTAAAGATCATAGTGCCTTTTGAGGGCCTGTACATCTTCTAAAGTAAAATGTTTGTTTGGTGCATCTGAGAGGTCATCAAAGAGCTGCTTAATCTGTTCCTTCTGGCCTTTGCTAATTAGTGTCAACATCATCTGCAATAAGGGAAAAAATTATATCAGCTTATAAATGAACATTTTGAAGTTATAAAAACCCTAAAAGAATCTATCTCCACGAATGAGATATTTTTGCCACTTACCTTAAACCTTTCTGCTTTGCTCAGATATAAAAGATGCTGATACACCAAGGAGGGATCTTTATCAATAAGATGACTTTTCAGAGACTGGAGGAGGAGGAGGAATGTGTCCCCTTCAAGTTTGTTACTCAACAACACTGGCAAATCTTTCGGTTCAGTGATGGCTAGCAGGTGTGCGCAGGCTCCTTGATCTTTCCTCGTGCTGATGGCGTTTATAACCTGACCAAATTCGTAGGCATTGTTAGGCTTGGAGATTAGCAGTTTCTCATAGAGCTCCTGTGGCCCGTTGCTGGTGTCCCCCTTCTCAGAAGCAAGGCTGTCCATGGGGACCTCCTTCGAGGTCCCCTCAGGCTCTTCCTGATGGCCTTCACTCACCTGCAGGAGGAGAAGAATTACACCAGGACCCAGACAGCAGTGCCTGCACACCCCCCCAGGTTACTTTCATTAAAACAGGAAGGAACTGAAAAACACCATGGGCTGTATTTTAGTCAAGTTCTGAGTGAAAAATATATAATTTGCAATAAATCATAAAATCTACTTATTTTTTAGGAAGAGAAGTTTTAAAGTCTAAGCATCCATTCATAAAAGTATTCTTTTTTTAAGGTTTAACTTTTTTTTTGACATTGAGAATATGACCATGAAATTTTTATAATTTTCCATGAGTAAAAGCTGCTGTGTAAAAGAAGACCTATAACAACTTTGTATCTCTTCATGACAGATTTTATATTTACTTATTTCCTTATATTTGATAGGGACTTGAACTTACATTTTTCAGTTCTCTTAAAAAAGAGTTTTTTTCTTCCCTCCTTAGTGGGGAAAAAACTCCCTTGCTTCTTTCACATATTAGCCTCCTACTCTTAGTGAAAATGTTAGATGATAGGTAGGTTGATATGAGCATTCATGAATACATAGGGATCCACGAGCTGACGTTCTTCACTAAAGGCTACAACACAAGGCACTGGGTTATCTGAAATCACAAAGGCAGGTTTGGTTCTAGGTGGGCCAGGACCCCTGATGAGGCTGATCTTGTTTACAAATACTAAGAAAGGTCTGAACTGATCAGGAACTTCTCTGGGTGTGGTGTGCAGGACGCTGAAACTGAATCAGTCCTCTAGGGTTCTTCAGGTCAACCAGGAAGCAAAGCTCAGTGGTCACAGGCTCACAGGGCAACCTGGAGTGGAAGCAATAAAGCCACAGGCCAGGTGGCATGGAGGGAGAGGAGCACAGAAAGAAAGAATGCAGACACCCAACAGGTTCTTAAATCCAAGGTGGAAATGCAACGGCCAGTTATCACAACAAAAGAAAAATTTTGTCATTATAATCTGTTAAAATGTCTTCACTGAATACTAGGATAAAAATACAGAATTTTTAAAATTCATAGGAATATGACCTCAGAATCCCATATGAGTATAGAATCTCCAAAAGAGTACTTTCAGAGATAATCAAATTCACGTACCTCTTGAATCTCAATTTTCCTTCTCTCCTTTTCTTTGTTGAATGATGCTGTATTATCCTTAATATTAAGGATTCTGGTAACCTCTTCCAGTTCCATTTTTGCCTCAACAATACTTGGGTCTAGTAGGAGAACTTTATTGAGATCGTTTAAACTTTTCTGATAATTCTGAAAGCAGGAGGGCAGAGAAAATAATTCTCATAAATAAAAGGACAAGGGGCACAGATGAGCCTGAATTGGTGAGATAAGTACACAGAGCGTGTGCAGTAGGTTCCCATTAGTGAAAGAAGTCAGGCCTATGAGCTAAGTCTTGGGCTAAGATACTATAATCCATAACATAAAAGGGGCTTCCCAGGTGGCTTAGTGATAAAGGATTCACCTGTCAATTCAGGAGACTCAAGTTTGATCCCTGGGTCAGCAAGATTCCCTGGAGGAGGGCATGGCAACCTACTCCAGTGTTCTTGCCTGGAGAATCCCATGGACAGAGGAGCCTGGTGGGCTACAGTCCACAGGGTCACAAAGAGTCAGACACGACTGAGCAACTGAGCACGCACACACATAACACAGAAGAGTGAGCACAGAACCTGGAGTCAGAAGTTAAATCCTGTATTACCACAGCTTTCACTGCCCCTGACACACAGGCACTGTCTGCTAAATGAATAAATGAAAGAAGCAACAGCCTCATATCAGCACCTACTAGCAGCGAAAACTTGAGCTAGATCCCACATCACCTTTCTGGGCTTCAGTTTTCTCATCTTTAAAATAGAAATAACAAAAGATTCTTCATTCTAGTTTTCACAGAGTTATGCCAAGTAATAAATGAATTAATAAAATGTGAGTGGCTTAATACCTACAAAGAGCTGGACAAATCTTAGTTGTTACCATAATATCCTATTCCATGACACCCTTGGAGTTGTAAGCTATCCAGACAGGCTAGATCAACATTTTTTCTTCCATAAAGAGTCAGGCAATACCTTGGAGAAGTAGAAGGGAATGAAAAGTGTTGTGTTTAACCAAACACTGTGCAGAATCTGGTGGCAGAGAAGGACACCACAAAATCAGCCCGCTGGTGAGAGGCCATATTCTAGAACTATAGAC
This sequence comes from Ovis canadensis, assembly GCF_042477335.2. Classification (NCBI taxonomy): domain Eukaryota; kingdom Metazoa; phylum Chordata; class Mammalia; order Artiodactyla; family Bovidae; genus Ovis; species Ovis canadensis. The sequence continues at coordinate 87,089,726 of NC_091253.1, forward strand.
CAGACTCATGTTCTGATTAAGCCAAAATTAATTCTGTGAGGAGGCGAAGAATTCCAATGATGTGTAACCTCTCAAGTATTCGTGACTTATAATAATAGCATGCGCTGGACACGAAGCACAGGTAAAATGAGTTGGTGGTTATGTGACATTCCTGGGGGACTAGCTGTAAGGACACAGCCCTTCCCACTCCACCCAGCAATACACCAGAGCAAGAGCGATGTGCTTAAAGGGATAGCCTTACACCGCTCTAACTTATTGTTTAAAAAAGGCGAATTATTTACGAACTATATAGTACATCAGTACTATTGACAACCAATCTGCACACACCAACGTGTCACCAGAGCACAGTCAGAACCTGCTTCAAGAAAACCAGTGGCCCTGTGTCTCCATCCCGGGTGTTCAGGCAGGGAGCGGCGGGGCAGGCGGAGCGGGGAATAGTCTTCCTTCTCCGCATTTTATTCCCACAACCGCCCTCTAAATACTAACTTTTACTGTCCCCATTTAAAGACGAGGAAACCGAGGCACAGAAAGATGATCTGTGAGATGATCGAGGCAGCAATGAGCAGAAGGCAGGTGTGAGGACGGTTGTGGAGCTCAAAGGAGAGGCCTGAAAATGGAGCCTTGGAAATGGAGGGTCACCACCGAGGCGTGGACATGACTCTTTTTCCATCCGTTCAAGGACAGTTTGTGCCTAAAGAACCAATCTGTTTGGTTAGAAGAAAAACTAAGAAAGCAAGAAATACACTTCGATAAATGATAAACAGAGGCAGGCAGTGTGGAGAGAGGGCCCGAGTGCAGGAAGGGCCGGACGGCCACGGGGTGGGGGGTGCAGAGGAGGGGCCCGGCCGCCGGGTCAACACAGCGTCAGAGCAGACGGGTCACTGGTGCTCCGTGTGCTGTGGGCTGGGACATGGAGGGGGAGCAGACAGCGGGGCCTGGGCCCTCATGGAAGCTCACGTCTTATGAGGGAAAGCAATAATAAGACGAGGGTATAGACGAATAAATAAAGTGTGTGTGCACTGTCATTTATGCAAGTAAGAAAAGCAAGGGCTGAGATGGACGCTAACAAGGGCAGGCGTCTCCTTTGATACTGCTTGTCAGAGCAGAGGAGACTGGAAAGGAAGCCAGCCCCTGGAGTGGAGGGCAGAGCTCCCACACAGAGCAAAGTGGCTCCTGCAAAAAAGGAGGACAGGAAGAGGTGCTAATGACCTTAGTAGGCCTGGAAAAAAAAGATCAATCACATATGTTTGTGACAACATTTACTATTAATAAATGTGCTTAAACTACAATAACAACAATTACTTTAGATGATGTTACTGTTTTCGATCCTTTGGGCCTGCTGGCGTCCCCGATGGCTGCCAGTTCCCGAGGGCAGGCTACATGTCTCACCACCTCTGTGCTCCCACAGCCCAGCACACGCGTGGCACTTGAGAGAGTAAACAAACTGGAACTGAAACCAAGATGCTCAGTTACCTTTTCTTATGAAGAGCAGCTGAACAGGAAGAAAAGCCCTGTACTTCCCTGGTGGCCCAGCGGTTAAGAATCCACCTGCCAATGCAAGGGACGTGGGTTTGATCCCTGGTCCGGGAAGATCCCACATGCCATGAGGCAACTGAGCCTGTGTGCTGATCACCGAGCCCGCGTGCCCTAGAGTCTGTGCTCTGCAACAAGAGAAGCCACAGGAGTGAGAAACCAACGCACCACAACTAGGGAGGAGCCCCGCTTTCCACAACTAGAGAAAGCCAGCATACAGTAATGAAGACCCTGTGCAGCCAAAAATAAACTATATAGAGAAAAAAAAAAGGAAAGCTCTGTAGTTGTCAAACCTGGCACACACACACACATACAAATTAAAGCCAGCTAGAAAACAAAATAATCTGAGAAAGCAGAGTTTAACTCAGAAGCACAGGCAAGGCCCTGCTCCCTGTGGGCCCATAGGCTACCTCCTTACCAGTCAGACAGAGGAAGCCAGTCCAGGTGTGAGTTCTGATGCATTTTATAAACAGCCTTTGAAGATACTCAAATTCACTTGGCACATAACTCAAACCACAGGGGACATAGATAAAGCTATGAGAGATCAAACCAGAAAAACAAGCTGCCAGTCTCACACTCTACCAGGGTAGGATGACTAAAAGTTGGGATTCTCTTTCTGCATCATAATGCAATTTCCAGAATTCATTCCAAGGAAGTATAAAATTCCAGTCTTTCAAACAGTGAGGCAGCCAGTATGGGATAAACCTGCTCTAAGAGTTTGGAATAATGATATAGAAGCTCATGAGTCACACAGATCATGACTGCCTCATGGACCCAATCCATTAAGTTCAAAAACAATTGAGTAAACTTTCAGGAAGCCTCTTTTAATTCATGCTGCCACACCGCCCGCCCCCCCAACCAGGAGATCTTTCTGCGAGGTTTACAAATGAGTATGTTGTTAACAAAAGAGAAGCAGGGCGGGGGAGGGGGGGGGCGGGGGCGCGTGGTGGCTGTGGTCAGGCGGCCTGAGCACCGGGAATAGGGCAAACACCCTGGGCGTCCAGGGCCGCCGTGGAGCTGCTGGGCTGGCGAATGGGGCAGCCATGCGCCGGAGGGGGGCACGGCCCACTTTCACCAGGACAGAAGCTCCTACACTTGGGACACTTCTGGACCTTGCCCTCTGCACCTCTTCGACTCTGTTCATCTGTATCCTTTATAACAAAAGGAGGGGCCGGGGAGGGGAGGCAGGGCAGCAGCATGGCTGAGGGGTCGTGACGGGTCATCCTGCCTCAGTACGGGTGTCACTCCACTGCAACCAGAGGGGATCTAGGCCCTAGAAAAGCCTGAGTGCTCAGAGCACACAAGCACACATCCTCATCTGATACAGGACACAAAAAACATGGCCGCCCTCTTTCAACAAAACCTAGGTTTTATGGCGTTAAAAGAATGCTCTCAAACTCAGTAAGGTCAACACTCTGCCCGCAGACCTCTCCCTCCTGCTGTACACCCTCCCTCATCACACTGCACCACACGCATCACAGCCACCCAAGACAGGAGCCGGGACACGGCCCCAGGATTCATCCGAAGGAAGCGGCAACTCTAACTCAAAAGGACACTCCCACGCTCACTGCAGCATTACTCACAACAGCAGCCTAAGTGTCCATCGATGAACGAATGGATAAAGAGAATGTGGTATATCCACACAGCGGAATATTATTCAGCCATTAAAAAGGCAAGTCTTGCCATTTGTGACAACACGATGGACTTTGAAGGCATCATGCTAAGTAAAATTGGTCATAGAGAGAAAGACAATTACCATATGATCTCTTATATGTGGAGTCCAAAAAAAGAAAAAAATGAAGTTGCTCAGTCGTGTCTGACTCTTTGCAACCCCGTGGGCTTGTAGCCTCCAGGCTTCTCCGTCCATGGGATTTTCCAGGCAAGAGTACTGGAGTGGGTTGCCATTTCCTTCTCCAGGGGATCTTCCTGACCCAGGGATCGAACCCAGGTCTTTCACCTTGCAGACAGATGCTTTACCCTCTGAGCCAGTCCCCAGACCTGGCTAAAAAAAAAAAAAGTAAACCCAACAATGAAAAACAACCTGAACTCACAGAAACAGAGAACAAAAATAGTGGTTGCAGCGGAAAGGTGGGGGTTGGGGAGTAGAAGATGGGCAGAATGGTCAAAGATGTTCAGAAGGTATGAAATTTCAGTTACGAAATAAGCCAGGGAGATGTGATGTACAGCATGATGACAAGAGGTAATAATAGCATATTGTACATTTGAGAGTCTCCGAGAGAATCTTGAAATCTTGAAAGTTCTCATCACAAGAAAAAAATGTGTTAACTGTATGGTGAACTCGGAGAAGGAAATGGCAACCCACGCCAGTGTTCTTGCTTGGAGAATCCCAGGGACGGGGGAGCCTGGTGGGCTGCCATCTATGGGGTCACACAGCGTCGGACACGACTGAAGTGACTTAGCAGCAGCGGTATCGTGAACTAAACATACTGTGATCATCTGATCATTTCACAATACATACAAATATCAAATCACTATGCTGTACATCTGATACTAATATAAAATGTCAATTATATCTCAATTAAAACAAACTTTAAAGAAGAAAAAAAAGTAAATGATGTGTACACTTACAATGTGCGAACTTCACTGTATTAAACTTTAATCAGATTCTTTAAAAATACCATTGCAGGAAATGCCATTTCCCAGAATGTTCTGAGTTTTGTGTTATTTTCTACAAATGAAAATGTTCACTTGAGTTTTCCACACAGAAGCAGCAGCATCAAGAAAAGTCTAATTATATAAACCTTCTTTGAAAATAATGGCGTGGTTTTCTTGGAGAAGAATGCTGTCCTATGGCCTCATAGGGACCACTTGCCAGTTTAAGGCTCAAATCACATGAACTTCCGCCTCTGCTGCGTCTCTGCCAGTGTCCACGGGTGAACACCTCTTCTGTCCCGTTCCTTCCTCCCCACCCCGCCACAGACAACCCCAGCCCTCTGCCCGAGGAATCCAGCGGCATTGCCGATGGCCTTCAGTAACTCAGCAAACCTTCCTGTCCCTTAAAGTGGACCTATTCTAACTAACGACACTCCTCAGAAAATCAGGAAATAAATCATCATTTTTGAGCTGGAAGGAATCTTAGAAATCTGCGGCATCTTCCTAGATTTCAGGATTGGTGACTACAGAACCAGGCTTAAACAGGATACTGCCATGCCCATTCCTTAAGCCCACAATTTATGTTCATCGAAAGCACGTGATTTGTTCAAAGATGACCCTGACATATGAAAACGAAGATTTCCTCACCTTGAGCCCTTTGTGAGCAAGGGCTCGTCTATAGCAAGCTTTCACGTTCCCGTGATCCATCTGAAGGGCCTGGTCACAGTCCTGCTTTGCCTCCTCAAACTGGCCCAGCTTCAAGTAACAGAGGGCTCTGGTGTAATGAAATGGAACTCAGCATTATGAAAGGTAAAAACAACATATCCATAAATCTGGGCAGCTAATAGAAATCAGAAAATAACTAAGTAAGTCTGTTTCGATACCACAGCTGCTGCAATTGAAACCTAACATTTTTTTTTCTCCAGTGATGGCATTTTCTAGCAATACTTGCAATTAGGGACCCTGGGGATACCACTGCAATCAAAACAGTCCAGGCCCTCAAGGAGGCTGCAGTCTAGGGGAAGAGACAGTCTGTTAAAAGCAGCAAATGCAGTGAAATCTGTCAAGGATGCTCTGGGAACACAGAGCTGAGAGTCTCTTCAGACTTGGTGAAACTGAAGTGAAGGGATAGTCAGGGAAGACTTCCCAGAAGAAGGGACATTTAAGTTGAAGCCCAGAGTACGTGCGCAGTGAGTATTATCCAATGGGAAGGCACCGGGCTGAGACTTAAGGTGGAGGGAGGGCACACAGTGCGCAGAGTTCAACAGTAACAGAGAACGTGGCACTCCTGGCGCTATGGCGGGAGTGGGGGGGCGGGTGTTTGGGGAGGGGGAGGCCAGACAGGAAGGGCCTGGCAGGAGGCTGAGCTTTATCCAGCACTTAATGGAGTCTGGTGATGGGTTTTTAAGGTTCTCCCAGGTGGTGCTAGTGGTAAAGAATCCACCTGCCAACGCAGGAGACGTGAGAGATACAGGCTCGATCCCTGGGTCAGGAAGATCCCCCGGAGGAGGGCATGGCCACCCACTCCAATATTATTGCCTGGTGAATCCCATGGACAGAGGAGCCTGGCGGGCTACAGTCCATGCGGTCTGAAGCGACTTAGTATGCACGATGGGTTTTTAAACAGAGGCGGACCCAATCACTGTGTTTGGGGAAGGTCACTCTAGCTGCCAAGTGGAGAATCGGAAGGGACGAGGCTGTGCAGGGAACACCTGGGAGGGTGCGGCAGACGGTGAGGGGGAGTTGGTGACAGCCGGAGCGGGACTGAAAGGGAGTGGGGACGGCAAGGAGTTTAGAAGTCCTAGAAGAGTTGAGAAGTCAGGACACCTGCACTGCATGGACTGACAAGGGAGGCGTGGGTCAAGGGTGAGAATCCATCATGAGCGCAGAAGGCAGGGCTGCGGCGCTCAGGTCCAGGGCTCAGAGACAGAGATCAGTCAGTTCAGTCGCTCAGTCGTGTCTGACTCTTCGTGACCCAGTGGACTGCAGCTCGCCAGGCTTGCCTGTCCATCACCGACTCCCACAGCTTGCTCAAACTCATGTCCACAGAGATGTGGGGCTCAGAACTGGAAGGTGGTAAATGGAGCTGGGGAGAAGATGAAACGGGCCAGCAGCTATTAGAGCAAAAAAGGGATCTACACCTTTAGAAGCCCAAGAACAGCAGAGAAAGAAAAGCCTAAAAAAAAAAACAAGACAAGCCTTAGAGAGGGAACAGGGGAGTGCCAGGCACGTGAGCAGTCTGCACGAGAGGGGAGGTAGTCTCTGGGGAAAATTAAGAGGCCACTGACGTCCAAGACCACAGAGGCCGAACAGAAGGGCAGAAAAATGCTGGTTTAGTAAGAGAACTTTTCACAAAAGAAGGTTGCCCAAAAGAGGAAAACGTGTGGCAAAACAAAACAGTGAGAACTTAAGTTTAAAATATTTTCTGAAACAGCTACAAAAACCCATGCTGAGTCACTATTCTTCAGAAACCATACCTTAATCGTCCTTGTCCCTGAAGACTCTACTCCCTAAAAAATCCCCAATCACTGTATTCCAGGTAACTACCTTTTTCACCATAACGTGAGCAGCGTTCTGGAACAGTCGGCTCATTCCGACTACCCTCCAGAAGATGCAGACCCTGCCCTCAGTACTTCAAGAGGAAAGGGGCACTGGAGACACTAGCCTGCAAGACAGCTGATTCCCGGTCCCACTCTGGAGGCTGAGGCCTCACACCAGCTGCCTCACACAGGGAGGAGCAGGGAGACCTCACACCAGGGAGGGAGGGGCAGGGAGGCCTCACACCAGGGAGGAGCAGGGAGGGAGGGGCAGGGAGGCCTCACACCAGGGAGGCAGGGAGGGAGGGGCAGGGAGGCCTCACACCAGGGAGGGAGGGGCAGCACCGCCAAGCCAGCAATGGCTGAGCAGGAACCCTAACACAGCCTGTGTCAGCCCTCCCAGCAACAAGACACCAAGATACCTCAGGCTTTCAATCTCTCCTATGGCCTCACTTCTTTTTTTAAAAAAAGAACACTCACTTAAAACAAGTTACTGTATATACCAAATTCTCAGTCATGGGGAAAAGCTGGCAATTAATCAGTCTATAATTTTTTCATCAAAGATATCAACATAAGAAATAGAGCAAGTGGCAGAGAACTTGCCTGTTTGTATAAATGGCACATTCCTTGTTGTTAATCTTCAAGCATTCACTGTATTTACTAAGGGCATCTTTATAGTTTTTGTCTTTTACACATTGATTTCCTTCTTCTTTAAGGGTTTTAAATAATTTTTCATCTATGGGACACACAAAAGAAGTGGAATTATTCATACAAGCACCTCTACAAAACTTTAAGTATACTGTAAACTAAGTGACCACAAACCACACAGAGCTAAAGTCTAAATGGAACAAAATTTTATATATGAATTAAAAAGATAAATTGGTTACAAGTAAAAATTTGATTACACAATGACAACACAGTTTTTTCACATTAGAAAATAGAATACAAGCGATTGTATCATCTTATCCATATTGGTATGCCTTCTCTCTGCTGGAAACGGTAACTGTGTTGTGAAAAATGAACCAACAAACCCACTAAAGCCTGAATTAGACCTCTTCCAATAGTCCAAGTTTCCTTGGAAAAACCACACCTCCTCCCCTCTCTGCTCCTGCGGTTTCAGCAAAGCAAACCCCACCCCACCCTACCTTTTGGGGTAATAACCTGTGCTTTGCTAACCGGCACATTATACTCCCTTGGCCACAGTCGGCTAACTGGTCAGGGAAGGGCCTATGAGAGCCAATGAGTGACAATAAGATTTCTGTGGCAGCTTCTGCTAAGGTGAGTCTTGCTTTTCCCTGTGGAACACGAGGATAAAAGGAGGGGCTATTTTGTCATTGTGCAATACAAGGGGAGAATCTGTCTGAGAATGGGGTCAACAGAGCAAGAGAGATGCTAAGACAGAGAGCTCAAGCATAACCTCTTAGCCCTGAATCCAGCCGCCCGGGCAGCTATCCTATCTGTGGACTTTTCCACAAGAGGGGAGCCAATAAACAACCTTTTCTGCTTAAGACATTCATGGTCGGGTTTTCTGTTACCAGCAATCAGAGAGTCCCAGCTATTACTGTTTCCTATTATCTTGCCGTGAGCATGACCCTCCACTCAGGATCCATTCCCTTCTTCCTAAGGGTACCTCGATATTCACGCAGCTCTCACTCCTCTCCTACTCAGCCCACGTGTCCAGGAGAAGCTGACCCCACCAATCAGAATTTGGGTCTAAGCCAATCAAGGCATTTCTTCATCACAGGGAGTGGCTCAGGAATAAGCATATGACTCATTAGAATAAATACCAAGACAGTTTAGCCTACAGAACAACAGGCCAAAAAAAGCTAGGTCTTTAGGGCAATGTATTTCCTCATCCTTAAATTAATACCACCAAAAGCAGTAGTGTCTCTCTCTCTCTCTTTGGACACTGATCTGTGCAGTCATTAAGTCTAAAACTGCTACAGTTCTCTACTTCTGGCCATACCCTGAGCCCTGACAAATTGTACCTGATTTTGGAGCCTGCCCAGGTCCTTTCAGTTACTTTGAGCCAAAACTATCTCCTTACAGTTATAAGTCAACAGATTTTCTGTGACTTGCAACCAAGGTTGTCTACCATACATAAAATATTAAAATTTTAAGTTTTAAATCTGTGTATTAACTTTATAGAGTATCTAGATATAAAATGAAAATCCATCACTTAATTTTTAAAATATATCTTTAAATTCTATGATCTAAAGATCCTGATAGATGCACTGAATTTATAGCATAAACTCAGAATATAAATGATAACCTTATTTGTCCCTCCCACACAAATGGCAAGGATATTAACTTTTCATCCTTTATTTCAAATCACAGAATATTTCTGCCTAATGTTTCATGTTTCAAAAGATCTCACACTATGCAGCCAAATGACACTCGCCATAAATCTTGGCATCTATATAAGCTCTATAACAGATTATTACAGAGGATTTTTTCCCTCTAATTTGCTGAAAATTTTTCCTCAAGCTTTTCTTCCCATACTGTTTTTAGGAACATGGAATCCAGTCTCACTAATAAATATGAACGGAAAGAACTGATTATTCTTGTGCTCATGACTTGCTAGCACATATCTACAGCATGGTTAGTTTTTGCACATTATTAATAATGAAGAGCTACCCTTTACTGACCAAATACTTTGTGCCAGTCCCCACTGATTACAGACTCTAGAAACTAGAGATTCCCACACTTTCCCCAGAACTGCTGCCCATTTAAAAGCCTTGGTAGAAGTTCCCTGCCTCTTCTTTCTAGGCAAGGAAAAGAGTGAGGGTCTGACACCAGCCTTCGGGACATGTGAGTTCAGGAACCTCAGGGGCTCTGCAAGATGAAGCCCAACAAAGACACCCATGGCTCCCTACGCAGGCAGTAGAAACAGCCTCAGCTGGCTTTCAGGAAGAAGGCAAGCGTGAAGTCACACTGACTACACACTCTACACAAAGTGCTGAGATGGGCACTGTGGGGATATAGTTGTGGACCTAAACAACTATGATGAAAGGGAGATGGAGGTACTGCTAAGATACATGTTATAAGGCTTTATTCTTTCAAAAACATCAATTTCATGACACTAGCCTTGCCACCACATTCATGGTATGATGAGAACTACATGGCTACTTAATTCATTTTCTTATTATTAACAATAATGCTGACTCAACCTTTATTAGGCGCGTCCCTGGTGGCTCAGTGGTAAAGAATTCGCCTGCAATGCAGGAGATGCAGGTTCAATGCTTGGATCGAGAAGATCCCCTGGAGCAAGAAGTGGCAACCCACTCCAGTATTCTTACCTGGGAAATCCCACGGACAGAGGAGCCGGAGCTATAAACAACTGAGCGATTAAACAGTAACAACCTTTATGAAGAGGTTCAGTCAGTTCAGTTCAGTCACTCAGTCGTGTCCAACTCTTTTTGACCCCATGGGCTGCAGCACGCCAGGCCTCCCTGTCCATCACCAACTTCCAGAGCTGACTCAAACTCACGTCCATTGAGTTGGTGACGCCATCCAACCATCTCATCCTCTGTTGTCCCCTTCTCCTACTGCCTTCAATCTTTCCCAGCATCAGAGTCTTTTCAAATGAGTCATTTCTTTGCATCAGGTGGCCAAAGTATTGGAGTTTCAGCTTCAACATCAGTCCTTTCAATGAACATTCAGGACTGATTTCCTTTAGGATGGACTGCTGGATCTCCTTGCAGTCCAAGGGACTCTCAAGAGTCTTCCCCAACACCACAGTTCAAAAGCATCAATTCTTCGGCGCTCAGCTTTCTTTATATTCCAACTCTATGAAGAGGTTACTGTACGCTTACACAGGCAGCACGTTGTGCTGAGTATGCCGTATGTATATCTCCTCTTATTCCTGAGCATAACTCCGTGAGACAGTTACTCACACCTCCCCCTTTCATATACATGAAGACACTGGACGTGGGCAGCAACTCCTTAAGACTATGCAGTTAGACAGAGGGAGAGCAGGGTCTTGAACTTAAACCCAGGTCTGACACCTGATATTATGCACTTATCCTCCCGCTCTACTGAGAAAATAATACGCACAGCTCACAGTAACCCTCAGAAGAAATGAATGCAGGCTTCCCCTACCTGGCATGCCTGGCTGGGGATGGCAACAGGAATCTCCCACTTGGTCTGGGGGCGTCTCTACCGCAGGCCGCCAAGCCCGCACTTGTGCGGAGGCGGGCACAGCAGGAATGGGCGGCAGCTTCTCCCGCCAGTTTGGGCCATCCAGAGCGATCAAAATCTTTGTTATCCTAAAAAGAAAATCAGTTTTCTCTGTTGATCACGCAGTTTGCTTTTTTATATTACTGAAGGTCACATCAAGGTAAAACAGAAATGCTACGCAGCTCACGGGGTCACAGAGAGTTGGACACGACTTGGCGACTGAACAACAACATGCATTTGTATACTTTCCTGTAGAAAACACACCAACTTGAGCTATATGCTGTCCACATAAACTGTCTTTGAAAGGACTTTCAAAAGTTGCTCCCAACTATGTAACTTTAGATCTTTTTTGTATCAAAAGAAAAATGAAGACACTTCTAAATGGTTTAAGAAATTTTAAAATGTATATGCAATAAAATTTTAATTTTTTAAAAAAGTAAAGTATAAAACTAAAATTTAGGAAGCCTAGAAGAAATGTGCCCCACATAACATTTCATATAATTGCTAAAGTGATTATTACTCTTGAGACTTAACAGAAGTACTTTAGAACTTCTATGCCCAAACTGCATACTAAAAATAGGTATACAGGACTGGCTGCTAAAACTGATGAGGGTGTGTACATGTGTGTGCTTAGTTGCTCAGTCATGTCTGACTCTTTGCAACCCCATGGACTATAGCCCACCAGGCTCCTCTGTCCATGAGATTTCCCAGGCAAGAGTGGGTTGCCATTCCCTTCTCCAGGGGATCTTCCCAATCCAGGAATCGAACCTGTATCTCCTGCACTGGCAGGATTCTTTACCACTCAGCCACTTGGGAAGCCCAAAACTGATGAGGAGTGGCTGTCAAATGGAATAGTGCTTCTTTTTGAAACATTAACATATGGTTAAGATACTCTTACCTTGCATTTTTTCATCTCTAAAATGATCTACTCATTGTGTTTTCATATGCATAAAGATGAAAGAATTTGATAATGGAGTCTACTACAAGGACCCTTGTATTAATGACATTTGCTAATGGCTATAAATAATATTCAGATTACCACCCCTGATTATCACTTTCCCATCATTTTAAACACACAAAGTATCATACTTAGATTTTAAAACAAAACTAAATTATGTCTGGGATAAATCTGGTTTTAAAAAAAGGTGCTCCCCAAGACTGAGAAAGTCACTGGTAATTAGTAGAATGCATTCAAATTAGTTAACTCAGTAGTACTTTTTATGTGAAAAAATTATATTTATATAGAGCCAAATATAATACATACATTCTCCCTACAGTTTCATAAACTTAAATTTCAACAGTGATCTTTGGTTATGATAGCCACATCTCATATTTTAGTGCAAAATTTTTTTTTTGAAAAATAATGTATAACCACCCACCATAGAAGAAGAAAAAGGCGCTTTAGGAAAAAGAATTTTCAAGCAAAACGTGTATTACCAGCAGAAAGGAAGGAAGAAGCAGCTTAAAAGAGATGATGTGTTGCCAGGGAGTAAATAAGTATATACAGGGAAATGTAACATATGAGATTCCTGGAGAGGAAAAGAGGAATATGGTTAATGGAAGAAACAAAATAAGCATAGATGTTTAAATTTTTTTTTCCAAAAAAAAAGCTGTTTAGATGGAAAAGCAAGCATAAATATAGGGTTCATGAAAAGGAATAGTGTAATTTTTTAATGAATATTTTACAGAAAATATATATGCCAAAACCAGACAAAGCCTCCTTACCTTTTTATAAAATGATATATAAGCAATAACCATTCCATTAAAAAAATGAATGAGTCTTAAAAGTCAGTCTGTGTAGAAGCACCTTCTTGAGTACATCTAAAAATTACAATATAATTCTCAAAAAACTAAACAGAATTACCACATGATCCAGCAATTCCATGCCTAGGAATACCCCAAAAGGAACTGAAAACAGGTATGCAAACAAAACCTTGCACATGATGCTCACAGCAGCACTATTCACAATAGCCAATGGTGGGAACAGCTGAAATGTCCTTCACCAGATTAATGGGTGCAACACATCCATACAGTGGAATATTACTCAGTCATAAACAGAAATGACACCATCACACATGCCACACCATGGACCAACCTTGAAAACATAAGCTATGTGAGTCAGGCACAAAAGCTACACACCGTATGTTTCTATTATATGAACTCTCCAGAATAAGTAAATCCACAGAGACGGAAAGCAAATTGGGGGCTTAATGGGGGTTTCCCTTTGGCAGGGGTGGGATGAAGTATTTTGGAACTATTAGAGGTGGTGGCTGTCCAATACTGTGAGTGTACTAAAGGCCACTAAATTGTATACCTAAAAATAGTAAACTCAGTTGTTATGTGAATTTACTTGAATTTTTTTTAAGTGTAAAAAATGTAGAAGGTTCAGAAATATGAATGATCCCAGTCTCTCAGACATAAATTTCTCCCTTCAGACCCATTCAGTCTATCACTATGAACCAGAGTTCCTAAAACACCTCTTCACAGGCCCCTTGTCTCTGGCAGACACTTCAGGTGTCTGCCCACTTTTTTTCATGAGACCCTCTAACCCTGGGAGAAGATCCTACTTTCCCAACCATCTCGGAGACTCGCAGGCAGAGGATGGGCGAACTGATAGCAGAAGCCCACAGCACAGGGTCTGCTGGAGAATGCATTCACTCCACACAATTTTACTGAGGATGCCTACTGTACAAGGTACCGCAACAGCACAGCTGGATAAAACACAACCCTGACTTCCCAGAACTCTTAGTGGAATGAATCTAAAAGAACTTTATGAAAACACATAATATGCAAAGAAGGCACAGGGAGGGAGAGGAGCCTGAGGGGCATGTGTGCTGGGGGAGATGGGTGGATCAGGGGACGACGTCCTCTCCTAAAGGGCAGAAGGGACTTAGCCGCACAAAAGTGGGGAAGAAGAGCCTTCAGGAGTCCATGTGGAGGCAGCAAGTGATGTGCAACCAGGTGGCTGTGCAGCAGGAGAAAAGGCTTGGAGGGCTCCCAGGGACACCCCTCATTTTACAGGATGGAGACCAGGCCCTGAATGCCCAGGGTTCCATTGGGTCCCACTCTAGATCCAATAACCAGTATCTTTTCTTTTCTTCCCAACAGGCGGGTCCCTAGTGACCACGGAGAAGAAGCACCAGGGAAAAGCTGCCCACTCAACACACAGATCTTTCCAACAGTTTTCTCCAAAGTGCAATGGGACCAGGTGGGGAGGTAAGGCAGGACTGTAAGACAGAGTTCTCATCTTCTTCAGCTTTGTCCAAGGTCCCCTCCATGGCCAATCAATGCCCTTCACTGACCACCTCCAGTGCTTGTTCTCTGAAGCTGTAGCCCATAGACCAGGGCAGCCTGACCCCTCTGTGATGCCCCCACTCATCAATTAATGTTCATGCTTGGGGATAACGTGATTTATGTTAAGCTGTTTCCCCTCTAGCTACATTCTACTTTGCTTAAAGACAGAGCCTATGTCATTTTCCCCCTTCCTCTCTTTCTGTGTGGTGTGTGGGACATGCTACTCTAGATCCACACAAGGCAGTGTGACACACAAAAATCCTTCAAAGAAATTATACTTTGGACAAATGGAACTAGAAAATATCATACATAGCCAAGTAGTAACTTTTCAAAGTTCACGTGAAAGCGGTTTATGAAATCTGGAAGCTCTTACTTTCCCGTTCTCACCTGAGGAGTAAACAGGTCATAATATAAATTCTGTGCTATTTCACCATCCTGTGCTGTGCTTAGTCGCTCAGTCCTGTCTGACTCTTTGTGACCCCATGAACTGTAGCCCGCCAGGCTCCTCTGTCCATAGGGATTCTCCAGGCAAGAATACTGAAGTGGGCGGCCATGCCCTCCTCCAGGGCATCTTCCCCACTCAGGGATCGAACCCAGGTCTCCCACGTTGCCAGTGGGTTCTTTACTGAGCCACAAGGGAAGCCATCACCATCCTAGATGAGTGTCTACTAAAGGGCAGATAACACAAACTTCTAGCAGGCTCATGAAACATCCCCTCGCCTGAGGAGAAAATAAAACATGTTTCCACTGACAGATGTGCTGCCAGTGAATGCCTGCAGATCCTGCAAAAGAAGACTCAACACGGCAGGCTTTGCCACATTTTTAGATCTCGGACTGTAATCAGTACTGATGTATGACATCACTGGAAACACCTTTCTAACCCCACAGATATTAACAAACACTAAAATCAAATTCTGTACACCTTGAGTTGCGCAGAAGAGCCATACCCTGTGCTGTTTTTAAAATTAAGTGTATATCACACATAATATTCCCTGAACAGTGATAAGTGGACCAGGAAACAAAGATAAAGGTGTCAGAGGACAACTCAAAACATATCATGGGATAGTTAGAAAGTTAGAGAGTGAGAACCATTTGGTTTTGAAGAGGTGAAAAAAGGCACACATCCATGTAATGCCAATAAGGAAGAACATGTCCACACCTCGACCTCGTTCTGAAAGGAGGGGAAGAAACGAAACCTCATTCCATTAGAAAACAACTCGCCCTTGGGCAGCAGCCTCTGATTAGGTTACCTGTTAATACTGTCATTTGCTATCTGGATTCCACAGTCTATTTGCAACACTGTTTTATAATCCACGTAAGCTTTCTGATACTGCTCTACAGTTTCATAGGCCATAGCTCGTCGAAGAAGAGGCTTGATAGAGAATGGATGAAGTTCCAGGGCCCTAAAGGAGACAGAAATATTACATGTCATTTGTTATGAAGATCACTCCCTAACTCATACTAACCCGACATATCGGTTAGGACTGAACTCTCACATACATGCATATCTGATATTTCACCTTGGGTACCTGGCAACATACCAGAAAGGCAAACCCAGAGCAATCAATCTGTGGTTACTTCCCTTCTTTTAAACCAGTCCCCTTTGGCACTTGCTCTTCCCCCAGTGAGACTGAGCTCCCAGGCAGCAGGCACTGCCTACCCCTCCAAGCCCCCATCCCAGGGTCGCCCCCCACCCCCATGGGCTAACAGCCCGCATGGCACTGGCTCAGAGTAGGCTTTGCACCAGGTTCTTGTTACTGACAGATCCAAGGGAAAATTTTATCTGCACCTATGTACTTACTAAGGCACTTAGCATAGAACCACAAAAACCTACAATACCTTTTGAAAATCAGCCCTCTAAAGCTTAACACAGTTGATTATGATTTACTTGCTGCCGGTCAAAAATAGACTGGAGGAAATTGAGGAAGTTGGTATACAATGATTTCTGTAAGTCATGAATTTTCTAGTGTACTTTCTATTCTGTGAAGTACTTCCAGTATCACTAGAGATATATTTCAAGGTTATGTTCCTTGGTTTTATTTGAAGTAACTGCTTAAGGCTACGTCACTAACTTAATACACTTCACTATACTCTGAAATAAAGCATACAATCAAAAGATGGTATTTGAGTGAAAACTATTGTACGCTCTTAGTTTTAACAAAATCAGTTGAAACTGTGAAGGAGTATTATGGGTCGATACCAACATTTATTAATATTCCTTGCAGAGATCCCACGAAGAGCCTACTTCTCCTCTCTGATCCACTAACAAGAATCTGTGCCAGACTGTCTACAGTGGGGATAAAGGTTTGCTGGTGATTCTTTACGCACGAGCAGTTTCCATATATCAGACATTTGGCCTGCTTCAGGAAAAGCATGATTTCTTCCCCAGTAGGTCTGTTTATCCCTGTCTACAGTGATCTGGAAGGAGGAAACCCTGACAACACCTGCAGGTGTGAGTCACTGCAGATGACAGCTAATGTCACAACAGGCCTGGAAGGTAAACATTCATACATTCAGGTCACAGATGAGGGAGCAATCTGCCCACATGCCTCATCTTCTGAACTTAAACCAGGGGAGACCAAGGGCATTGCTGGTCTTGATCATTACTATATCCCAGCACTTAGATCACAGAGGGCCACTGGAGGCACTCAGCAAAGCCCTCCCAAGTGAACCTTCAGGACCCACACTCTTGCCACCACAAGCACAGATGAAAGCACCACAGATTAAGAAAGGCACAGTCACCTGCCACCCAGAGAGAGCCCTTGATGATTCTTCACATTGTATGGATACTTGACTGCACATGTGAGTGTGCTCCTGGGCTGTATATCACTCACTCTGTTCCAGAAATGTCATTAAACCTAATTAGCATCATTTCTTTGAAAAAGAATCATTTTTGCTCTGCCTAGGTACTAGGATCGGGGATGATTTTTAACAATCTCTTTTGCATTGTACTGGATTTAAAATTCTTTTTTTCCATAATAGGTATGTGTTACTCTTGTAACCAGTAAAAGTTATTTAAAAAATAAAAGTCTATTAAAAACACTCAAACACTAGAAAACAGGTTTTGGGATATCAGGATCTATCACCTGTACCCCTGTCTTAAATCTACCTTAGCTTAATGCTTAAGAGATAGTAACTACATGAACACTAATTATAAATATAGGGTCACAGACACAAGACTATCCCCATTTTACCAAAGACTTCCAATGCCCAAGGAGCTATTTATCCATAAGATGGACCTGAGATAGACGTGGAATCTAAAGCTGAATGAGATGATGCATTTAATTTATAGCACTTCCCAGCTTTTCTTTTTAACCACAATCCTGAAAATGAATGTGAGCTTATGAATGGGAATTCCACTAAAGCAAAAAAAGAAAAGTGCATTTATTCATAAACACACAGAGAACTTTAAAATCAGAGTTTACAAGAGCTTAACTATTCAAGTTAACACAGTTAAGAAGGCCTTCTAATTTCAAGTCCATCAGAGAGAAGCAAAGACGAGCAGAAACAGAATTACTAGGCAACATTCATTTGAGTCTGTCGAAACACTCTCAATGAAAAGTCCAGGAAAGAGTTTTGATGTATTTAGATAACTCATAAAGGTTCTCTGACAGATTGGGAGCAGTGAAGATACTTTTTAGCTGATAAAAAATTATGAGAATTGTTTTATGGTTTTTCTAGTAGTCATGTACCAACATGAAAGTTGGACCATAAAGAAAGCTGAGTGTTGAAGAATTGATGCTTTTGAATTGTGGTGCTGGAGAAGACTCCTGAAGAGTCCTTTGGACCACAAGGAGATCAAATCAGTCAATCCTAAAGGAAACCAACCCTGAATATTCACTGAAAGGACTGATGCTGAAGCTGCAATACTTTGGCTACCAGATGCGAAGAGGTAACTCACTGGAAAAGACCCTGATGTTGGGGAACGCTGAAGGTAGGAGAAGGGGATAGCAGAGGATGTGAATTTGAGCAAACTAAATACTTCTAGTGCCCCTTCAATTATTATTTTAAAAATAAGCCAAATTAACTGATATTTGATTTGCTTAATTCCTGAAAAACAAGTTAATCTTGTCATTCAGGGAAAAAATAGGGCACAACATAGTAATCTTAGGGGAAAATATTCATGTTAACCTCTGTAACCTGAAAGGATGGAGTTCCGTTTGCTTTCCTGCACATGTACTTGGTGCAGACAGGGGCTGGCATGTCACCATTGTCATCCTCAAAGCTCTGACATTTCTGGAACAATTACTGTATGTCTAGTAACTATGCTGAATGCTTCTTTTGCAATATCTGCTTAATGTTTGCCTAAGTTCAGTCAAGATGTGCTAGTGTTCTCTCTGTCTTTTTCCCCCCAAAAATGCATAAAAAGTTATTTCACAAGTAAATCTATGAAAGTTAGTTCATAGGTTCTCCCTTATTTTAAATTTTGCTCCCAGGGAATTTTTCTTTTTCACTGTTTGAAACCTGCTACCACTTGTAATAAAAGTCTGTGCAAACAACTCTCCAAGGAGCAAACATAATTAACTGAAAAACTAAAACACAGATTCTTTCGAGGTGAAGAGAAAACTGGTTTTCAATACAGCCATACTTCAACATGTCCCCCAAGGCAAATCATGGTTTCCCTGGCATTAAGATGAATTTGAGAATCACTGCTTTTGAGTAAAATCATCCCAATCACCCAGTCACCTTATGCTGAGACTCTTATGTCAGGTATCAAAGAAAACATCTAAGTAGGTCAGTTTCTAGAAAGGTCGGTACTGACCAGCAGAACCAGATTCCTTGGCGGAGAACACAGCCCTTCACTAAGGACCCCTCACCTAAACCACCACCCATTTCCCCTCTGCCTCCTCCCTCCCCGGAAGGCAATCTCCTGCTCTTCTTCACGACAAAACTCCACTCCAGTCTCAACAGTCTCCTCTGTGACTTCCTCCTGGGTCTCCCCCGAAACACAACACATTTTAGCAAGAAAACATCTTACACCATATCTCACTTACACCATCTCACTTAAGGATAAAGTAAGTCCACTGTTTTTTAACCAGTGTACTGAACTCACTGAAGGAAGACCTGAGACACATCTGAAGGGTAATGTATTAGGCAACAGACAACTTGAACTGAAAGGTTCTCAGCTGCAAATCGCAAGGTGCCTGACACTATGCAAATCTACTTGGTTTTGTTGTTAGTTATGGGCAGTGGCAAACGTTTAACAGCTGGCTCTCCTGAGAAAAAGGCCCAGAATTGTGGCCTTTGCCAATTTTCATAGTATTAGTAGTACGCCAATCATATCAGATTTCAACTACCAACTTGACTTCAACCAACTCCCCAAATCCTGAAAACGTTGTGAGCTAGCACAACCGTTGATGATGCCAGGACAGACCAAAGTAAATATAAATATTATTTATTTTAAATTTGAATATGTAAAATTGGCAAAAAAAATACAAGCAGCTCACGACTTTCTTTTTAAGCTGCAGGCACAGATAACCCACATATGTAAACTGATATTGTCAATGAAAAAAAAAAATTGTTCAACTTATAATCAAGGTGTCCATGTATGCCACTGTCCAAACTAGGGCTTCTAAGAGTGAAAGGGAGTAATACTAATAATTAAACCACACAACAGGAGTAAATGAAGATTGTGACGATTACACCAGTACATGCAGCTTCTTACTTTTTAGATGCACTAACAGTAACATATTAATGGCAGAAAGCGAAGAGGAACTTAAGAGCTTTTTGATGAAGATGGAAGAAGAGAGTGAAAAAGCTGGCTTAAAACTCAACTTCAAAAAGAAAGATCCTGGCATCTGGCTCCGTCACTTCATGGCAAACAGATGGAGAAAAAATGGGAACAGTGACAGATTTCACTTTGGGGGGCTCCAAAATCACTGAGGATGGTGACTATTGCCATGAAATTAAAAGATGCTTGGTCCTTGGAAGAAACACTGTGACAAACCTAGACAATGTATTAAAAAGCAGAGACATCACTTTGCCCACAAAGGTCCATATAGTCAAAGCTATGGTTTTTCCAGTAGTCATGTACGGATGTGACAGTTGGATCATAAAGAAGGCTGAGTGCTGAAGAATTGATGCTTTCAAACTGTGGTGCTAGAGAAGACTCTTGAGAGGCCCTTGGACAGCACAGACATCAAACCAGTCAATCCTAGAGGAAATCAACCCTGGATATTCACTGGAAGGACTGATGCTGAAGCTCTAATACTTTAGCCACCTGGTGCAAAGAGCCAACTCACTGGAAAAGATCCTGATGCTGGGAAAGACTGAGGGCAAGAGGAGAAGGGGGCAACAGAAGACAAAATGATTGGATGACATCATCGACTCAATGGACATGAGTTTGAGCAGACTCTGGGAGATAGTGAAGGACAGGAAAGCCTGGCGTGCTGCAGTTCATGGGGTCTCAAAGAGTCGGACATGACTTAGTGACCGAACAACAATAAATAGTAACTTCTTTCCAAAGGGCTCCTCAAGAAGGCTTAATATTTAATGGTTAAAAAAAATTTTTTAAGATACTTTTTATTTATGTAAATATATTCATCCATCTCAGTATGTAACTTGTTGAGTACCATGGGTGACTACTGTGCTTGAGGGATGCACACACAATTCCTGACCTCAGAGAGCTTAAATTCCTCTGCAGAGGGTGACATAAGTGCCTACAGGTGTGAGAGTGAGTCAAGTGTCATAGCCACGCAGAAGACCACGAAGTCTGAGGTGACAAGGAAAGTGGAGATGAGGGGGAAGCTGAGGAAAGATTCCTGAAGCAAAGCTGTGCAGAGGGCATTACACATACAGACCAAAGGGGAGCAGAAAGCTTGGGGGGGGGATTGGGGGGAGAAGGGGCACGGGGTGCAGTGTGGTGACAAAGTGTTAGTCACTCAGTAGTGTCTGACTCTTTACAAACCCATGGACTGTAGCCCGCCAGGATTCTCTGTCCCTGGAATTCTTCGGGCAAGAATACTGGAGTGGGTGGCTATTCCCTTCTCCAGGGGATCTTCCCGACTCAGGGATCCAACCCAGGTCTCCTGCATTGCGAGCAGATTCTTCACCGCCTGAGCCACCAGGGAAGCAGAGATTATAATGATCTGCAACAGCATACTGGGCAACTGAACACAGGCTGAAACAGTCTGCACAAAATAATGCTTCAGGAAAAGTCATCCTGATGCCACAGTGGATTGGAGGAGGCAGAGACACCGGTCAGAAGGCTTCTCCAATACTCTGGGATCGATGTAGAAAGATTATGATTAAGGTGGTAGCTAAGGAATGAAAAAAGTTTGCACAAACATCTTCTATAATTGTCTTCATATATGTAAAAGGATGTATGAGCTTTATGTGTTAACCAATTAACGCACCTTCAATGTCTTAAAAAATCAGATTTACGCAGAAACGTTAGAAGGGTATTAAATACTGCATTCATCCCACTGAAATGATAATCTGTTGACAAAGCTGAAAAACGGGCAGTTTACCTGTTACAATCCTGAATACAGCCACTGCAGTTTCCGTCTTTGAGGTAACATGCTGCTCTATTTGAATATAAGATACTTAGATCGGCTGCACTTCCACTTCCTAAAAATCACATTTAATTAAATAGTTACAATCCATTGGCGGAATCACAGTTCAGCAGAAGACTGAGGTCTCCCGCGGCACCACGGTCCTACACCCGCGGCTAACGCGGCTGCGAGCAGCTGCCGGGGCCCGCTCCGGCCAGAGGCCAAGCCCGTGACCGGCAGCTGCCCACGCGCCCCGCCCCGGGCACACGCGGCGCGCCCCGAGGTTCGGCCGCATCCGCCCTGCCCTCGGTTTCCAGGAAGGGAACGGACGCAGTGGGCGCCTGTCATTCGCAAGGGGCCGGGGAGACCGCCGGGCGCAGCTCACTCACCTGCGGGCTCCAGCTGCGCGATCGCCGCCGAGTACTTGAGCGCCGCCTCGGAGAACTGCCCATTCTGAAAGAGCTCGTTGCCCTGGCTCTTCAGGGCGGCGGGGCCCATCGGGGCAGAGGGCACGGGCGGGGGCGCGTCGGGTCCCGGGGACGCGCCGGCCGCGGGCTCCCCGGCGCCCCGCCCGCCGCCCGGCTGCCCGTTGGCGCCGCCCGCCGGGGCCCGGGCCCGCGGTCGGTCCCGCTTGTCCGCGCCGGCCCCTGGCGCCCGGCCCCGCCGCGGCGCGCCCCTCTCCGGCCGCTTGCCGCCCTCTCTCCTGCGCGTCAGCTTCTTCTGGATGTTGCCCATGGCGCGCGGCTCGGCGGCGCTCCCGGCTCCCGCCGGCTCCGCCGCCTCTGTGGGGAGTGGATGCGGGAAGTGACTGTTTGCATCACCGGGAGCAGCTACCGCCGAGGCCGCGGCAGTGCCGGCGCGGGGGCGGGGTCGCGGGCGAAGCCGGGAGGAGCCGGCCCGCCCCTCGCCGGGAGCCGGGCAGTTCCGGCGCCGCTGGGGGCCGGTCCGCCCCGAGGGCTGAGCACCGGAGGCCGCGCTCCTGTGGAACCAGAGGGTTTCCGGGGCTGAGGACTCAAGTAAAGCCCGGACTTAACTCTTCGAACGCCGAAGAGCTTGGGATGTGAAAACCGGCATTTCAAACATCATTCCCTTCATCACAGCATACGTGTCGAGGTAGACCTTACATAATTTGTACTTTTCTTCCGCTTAACAATTTACAAATGAATGAATGAAGTTACTAAGACTTGAATACAACTGCACTCCCAAGTTAGGGTACCCTTTCCTTCTGTTAAAGAACTGGGAGAAGATAACTTTTTCAAATTATCTTTTTCAAATAATCAAAAAATTATCAACTTTTTCAAATTATCAAGTCCAAGTGATTTTTAAGGCATTTAAAAATGGTTTTAGCAAGGAACTCACATAAAACAGCCACCTAGTTTTTAAAGTGAACCTTAAAAAGTCAGTAAAATTTCCATTACAGTACCTTACTCCAAGGTAAAAATTCCTCTGATCTTGATTGAAAGATTTCAAGTATTTATCAGAGCTTTAATAATTGATTATTGAACTGATTTTTAACTATGAAAATAAATATTTCATTGATGGGTGTCTAAATATTTAAAACAAAGCAATTCATCATTTCAAAGCACTAACTGCAGAGACTTCCCAACTTTCTCTTGTAACAAATTCTCATCTAATTTTTAATGAATGTATTTCCCATTCTGTTTCATGAATGTTAAAGCCAGAATCTGAAGCACAGATGAAATAGAAAGCAACAAGTACATAAATGAAAATCAGTGAATAGATGATGGTCACCTTAAGGCAAGCAATGAGCTTATCAGTTCAGTTCAGTCGCTCAGTTGTGTCCAACTCTTTGCAACCCCATGAATCGCAGCACGCCAGGCCTCCCTGTCCATCAGCAACTCCCAAAGTCTACTCAAACTCATGTCTAACGAGTCAGTGATGCCATCCAGCCATCTCATAGCATATTGGGCACCTACTGACCTGGGGAGTTCCTCTTTCAGGATAGAGTTCCTCTATCATTTTGCCTTGTGAGAGGGCATCAGAGGGCAGACACACTGAAACCATAATCACAGAAAACTAGCCGATCTGATCACACGGACCACAGCCTGTCTAACTCAATGAAACTAAGCCATGCCGTGTGGGGTCACCCAGGATGGTCGGGTCATGGTGGAGAGGTCTGACAGAATGTGGCCCACTGGAGAAGGGAATGGCAAACCACTTCAATATTCTTGCCTTGAGAACCCCATGAACAGTATAAAAAGGCAAAATGAGTGTATAAAAGCAAACTAAAGAGTTTTCCTGGCTCAGACAGTAAAGCGTCTGTCTGCAGTGCAGGAGACCCGGGTTCGATCCCTGGTTTGGGAAGATTTCCTGGAGAAAGAAATGGCAGCCCACTTCAGTATTCTTGCCTGGAAAATCCCATGGACGGCGGAGCCTAGTAGGCTACAGTCCATGGGGTCGCAAAGAGTCGGACACAACTGAGCAACTTCACTTTCACTTTTCCATACAACAGAATGACATTCAATTTTGGATCACTAACCAAAAGAGGCTTAATTATTAAAACAAAAGATGATCTTGTAATAGTGATAAATCCCTAGATTGAACCCAGTAGAATTATTACAGCAAGGCTCTAGTACTCTTCATCTGGTACTTGCTGCTCAGGTTCCACCCAGAATAAAAATGGACGGAAGCATAAATCAGTGTCAGAAGAAATGATGAGCAGCTAGTATTGTTTTCTGTTCCCTTGGGTGTCATCCACTCATGTCTGACCAATACTGTTACTAAACAGCTGCTATTTATTTAAAACTTAATATGAGTCAGGACCTTTACATACATTATCATTAACCTTCATACCAAGTATTATCCCCACATTACAAATGAAGAAAGAGAGACACAAGGAGAAGACTAAGGAATTCCCTCAAGCATGAAGAGCTAGAAACCAACGTAACTGGGATTCAGGATCCAGAGGAAATGAAATGAATGCTGTACCTCTTTCCTTAAGATTGAAATGCCCCTGAAATTTCCCTGCACAGGTAAGCAGAGGCCCAGGCACGAAAGACCTGTGAGTCCTGGGGGCTATTTAGCTCCCTGGAAGACCTTCCAGAGGAGTCATTCAGAAGATAGCTCCAAATATAGATCAGAGGAGGCCTTATCTGGAAGACGCTGACTTGGGAATTGCGAGCATAATAACAATCATCAAAGAAGTTTGGTGGATGTGGAAGGAGTCACTGAGATCTTCCAAAGGATCCCTGAGAAATACAACACTTAAAAAGATGATTAGAATCGCCAGTGGAAGTGGAGTACCACCTAGAAATGAGAAAAACGGGAAGGTGTACTGCTTCTGAAACCAAGAGGAAAGAGCATTTCAGGGACAAAGGAGTCAACGAAAACAACAGCCAAAGGAAGGAATGACCAACAGTTCACTGCATAAAGACTGAAGGAAACCATCAGATCTAAAAACCACAAAGACTTGAGTAACCTTGGGTGGTGCTGTGGTTTAGGGTAGCTGGTAGATACAAAAATTCTCAATGAAATAGTAGCAAACTGAATCCAATAGCATATTAAAAGCATTATACATCATGACCAATGGGATTTATCTCAGGAATGGAAGAGTATTTCAACAGTAGAAAAATCAATTTATTCAATACCTGCCATTAATAGAACATGGGGGAAAAACCATATGACCATAGCTGACATTGAAAAGGAACTTGACAAAATCCAATACTCTTTCATGATTTAAAAAAAAAAAAAAAAACCCTCAAAAAATGAAGAAGTAAAACTTCCCAGCATGATTAAGTACATTAAGTACATTTATCAAAAACTCACAGCTAAGATCATACTCAGTAGTGAAACCCTAAAAGCTTTCCCCTGAAGATAGTTTCCACTGTAGCTACTCAACATTATACTGGAAGCTGTAACCTGGTCAGTTGAGACAAGAAAAAGAAAGACATCCATACTGGAAAGGAAAAAGTAAAACTATCTCTATTCAAAGATAACATGATTATCTTCAGATAGATTCTTTAGGATTATATATTTACATAATACACGCACACACACAAACTACTAGAGTTAATTAAAAAATTCAGCAATTTCAGGGTACAAGTTGTTGTTCAGTCGCTCAGTAGGGTTTGACTCTTTTTCACCCCATGGACTACAGCACACCAGGCTTCCCTGTCCTCTATCCCCTGGAGTTTTCTGAATGTTGAGTTTTCTGATTGTTTTCTGAAATGAACTGGAATCATTTTTGAATGCTGAGTTTCAAGCCAGCTTTTTCACTCTCCTCTTTCACCTTCATCAAGAGGCTCTTTAGTTCCTCTTCGCTTTCTGCCATAAGGGTGGTGTCCTCTGCATATCTAGTTACTGTTATTTCTCCAGGCAGTCTTGATTTCACCTTGAGCTTCATCCAGCCCAGCATTTCCCACGATGTACTTGGCATATAAATTAAATAAGCAGGGGCCAATATACAGCCTTGTAGTATGGCACCCCACTCCAGTACTCTTGCCTGGAAAATCCCATGGGCGGAGGAGCCTGGTAGGCTGCAGTCCATGGGGTCGCTAAGGGTTGGATACAAGACTGAGCGACTTCACTTTCACTTTTCACTTTCATGCACTGGAGAAGGAAATGGCAACCCATTCCAGTATTCTTGCCTGGAGAATCCCAGGGACAGTGGAGCCTGGTGGGCTGCCGTCTATGGGGTCACACAGAGTCGGACACGACTGAAGCAACTTAGCAGCAGCAGCAGCAGCAGCACTCCTTTCCCAGTTCTGAACAAATCCGTTGTTCCATGTCTGGTTCGAACTATTGCTTCTTGACCTGTATACAGGTTTCTCAGGAGACAGGTATTCTCATCTTCTTCAGAATTTTCCACATTTTGTTGTGATCCACATAGTCAAAGGCTTTAGCATAGTCAATGAAGCAGAAGTAGATATTTTTCTGGAATTCCCTTACTTTTTCAATGATCCAACGGATCTTGGCAATTTGATCTCTGGTTCCTCTGCCTTTTCTAAATCCAGCTTGAACATCTGGAAATTCTTGGTTCACATACTATTGATGCCAAGCGTGAAGGATTTTGAGCATAATCTTGCTAGCATGTGAAATGAGTGCAACTGTACAGTAATTTAAACATTCTTTGGCATTGCCGTTCTTTGGGATTGGAATGAAAACTGACCTTTTCCAGTCCTGTGGCCACTGCTGAGTTTTCCAAATTTGCTGGCACTTGAGTGCAGCACTTTCACAGCATCATCTTTTAGGATTTGAAATAGTTCAACTGGAATTCCGTCACCTCCACTACCTTTATTCATAGTAATACTTCCTAAGGCCCATTTGACTTCACACTCCAGGGTTTCTGGCTCTAGGTGTGTGATCACACCATCATGGTTGTCCAGGTCATTAGGATCTATTTTGTACAGTTCTGTATATTCTTGCCACCTCTTCTTAATATTCTCTGCTTCTGTTAGGTCCATACCATTTCTGTCCTTTTCTGTGCCCATCTTTGCAAGAAATGTTCCCTTGGTATCTCTAATGTTCTTGAAGAGGTCTCTAGTCTTTCCCATTCTACTGTTTTCCTCTATTTCTTTGCATTGTTCACTTAAGAAGGCTTTCTTATCTCTCCTTGGATCAACATATAAAAATCTGTTATTTTTATAAACTAGCAATGAAAACTTCTGAAATGACATTACAAAAACAATCCCATTTACAATAGTAAATAAGGCAATTTTAACCAAGGCAATGGGACTTTTGAGATAAATATTGCTAAAAGATATTAAATGGAAAAATATCTCTTCATCATGGATAGGAAGACTCACTTTTGTTAAAATATCAATACTATACAAAGCAGTCTACGGATTCAACATAATCCCTATCAAACATCCATAACTTTTTGGGCAGAAATGGAAAAGCTGATCCTTCACTTTGTACGGAATTTCAAGAGGCCTAGAATAGCCAAAACAATCTTGCAAAAGAACAGAGTCAAACGACTTACACTTCAGATTTTAAAACTTATGGAAAGCTACAGTAATCAAAACTGTGACACTGATATAATGATAGACATGTAGATCAATGAAGCAGAGAGTTCAGAAATAAGCCCATATATCTATGGCCAAGTGATTTTTTTTTTAGGGTAACATAGGTTTTAATTTTTATCAAATGGAAATCAATGTGATAGTACAATGAAACCTCTGAAAACCACAGCTTTGGGCCACATCAGTCAGTCCATCAGTCAATCAGTTGGGTTTTTGTGTGTGTGTGTGTGTGTGTGTGTGTGTGGTATAGTTGACTTACAGTATTATGTAAGTTTTAGGTATATAAAATAGTGATTCACAATTTTTAAAGCTTAGACTCCATTTATAGTTATTATAAAACATTGACTATATTCCCTGTGCTGTATAATAAATCCTTGTAGCTTATTTATTTTATACATAATAGTTTGTAGCACTTAATTTGACCCCCCTAGCATGCCCCTCCCCTTCTTTTTCCCCTCTGGTAACCACTAGTTTGTTCTCTGTGACTCTGTTTCTTTTTTGTTATATCCACTAGCTTACTTTATTTTTTAGATTCCACACATAAGTTTTATCACACAGTACTTGTCTTTCTCTGACTTATTTCACTAAACATAATTCCCTCCAATTCTATCCACATGATGTTGCAAATGACAAAATTTCACTCTTTTTTAAGACGGACTAGTAATCCAGTGTGTGCGTGAATATCATATTTTCTATAGCCATTCATCTGCCGATGGACACAGGCTGCTTGCATATCTTGGCTATTGTAAATAATGCTGCTATGAACATTGAGGTGCATGGCATCTTTTCGAATTAGTGCTTTTGTTTTATTTGAATATATACCCTGGAGTAGAGCTGCTGGATCATATGGTAGTTCTATTTTAGTTTATTGAGAAACTGCCCATGTTGTTTTCCAGGCCGCGTACACCAATCTATGTTCCCACCAACAATGCACAAGGGTTACAGTTTCTCCACATCCTTGCCAACATTTGTTATTTGTGGTCTTTTTGATGCTAGCCACTCTGACAGATATGAGGTGATATCTCACTGTGGTTTTGATTTGTATTTCTCGGATGATTAATGACTGGTGTTGCAAGAGGGCATCAGAGGACAGACACACTGAAACCATAATCACAGAAAACTTGTCAACCTAATCACACTAGGACCACAGCCTTGTCTAACTCAATGGAACTAAGCCATTCCGTGTGGGGCCACCCAGGATGGGCGGGTCATGATGGAGAGGTCTGACAGAATGTGGTCCACTGGAGAAGGGAATGGCAAACCACTTCAGTATTCTTGCCTTGAGAACCCCATGAACAGTAGGAAAAGGCAAAATGATAGGAAACTGAAAGAGGAACTCCCCAGGTCAGTGGTACCCAATATGCTACTGGAGATCAGTGAAGAAATAACTCCAGAAAGAATGAAGGGATGGAGCCAAAGCAAAAACAATACCCAGGTGTGGATATGACTGGTGATAGAAGCAAGGTCCGATGCTGTAAAGAGCAATATTGCATAGGGACCTGGAATGTCAGGTCCATGAATCAAGGCAAATTGGAAGTGGTCAAACAGGAGATGGCAAGAGTGAATGTTGACATTCTAGGAATCAGCTAACTAAAATGGACTGGAATGGGTGAATTTAACTCAGATGACCATTATATCTACTACTGTCGGCAGGAATCCCTCAGAAGAAATGGAGTAGCCATCATGGTCAACAAGAGAGTACGAAATGCAGTACTTGGATGCAATCTCAAAAATGAAAGAATGATCTCTGTTTGTTTCCAAGGCAAACCATTCAATATCACAGTAATCCAAGTCTATGCCACAATGAGTAACGCTGAAGAAGCTGAAGTTGAACGGTTCTATGAAGACCTACAAGACCTTTTAGAACTAACACCCAAAAAAGATGTCCTTTTCATTATAGGGGACTGGAATGCAAAAGTAGGATGTTAAGAAACACCTGGAGTAACAGGCAAATTTGGCCTTGGAATACGGAATGAAGCAGGGCAAAGACTAATAGAGTTTTGCCAAGGAACGGACTGGACTGGTCATAGCAAACACCTTCTTCCAACAACACAAGAGAAGGCTCTACACATGGACATCACCAGATGGTCAACACCAAAATCAGACTGATTATATTCTTTGCAGCCAAAGATGGAGAAGATCTATACAGTCAGCAAAAACAAGACTGGGAGCTGACTGTGGCTAAGATCATGAACTCCTTATTGCCAAATTCAGACTTAAATTGAAGAAAGTAGGGAAAACTGCTAGACCATTCAGATATGACCTAAATCAAATCCCTTATGATTATACAGTGGAAGTGAGAAATAGATTTAAGGGTCTAGATCTGATAGATGGAGTGCCTGATGAACTATGGAATGCGGTTCATGACATTGTACAGGAGACAGGGATCAAGACCATCCCCATGGAAAAGAAATGCAAAAAAGCAAAATGGCTGTCTGAGGAGGCCTTACAAATAGCTGTGAAAAGAAGAGAAGCGAAAAGCAAAGGAGAAAAGGAAAGATATAAGCATCTGAATGCAGAGTTCCAAAGAATAGCAAGAAGAGATAAGAAAGCCTTCTTCAGCGATCAATGCAAAGAAATAGAGGAAAACAACAGAATGGGAAAGACTAGAGATCTCTTCAAGAAAATTAGAGATACCAAGGGAACATTTCATGCAAAGATGGGCTTGATAAAGGACAGAAATGGGATGGACCTAACAAAAGCAGAAGATACTAAGAAGAGGTGGCAAGAATACACAGAAGAACTGTACAAAAAAGGTCTTCATGACCAAGATAATCACGATGGTGTGATCACTCACCTAGAGCCAGACATCCTGGAATGTGAAGTCAAGTGGGCCTTAGAAAGCATCACTATGAACAAAGCTAGTGGAGGAGATGGTATTCCAGTGGAGCTATTTCAAATCCTGAAAGATGGTGCTGTGAAAGTGCTGCACTCAATATGCCAGCAAATTTGGAAAACTCACCAGTGGCCACAGGACTGGAAAAGATCAGTTTTCATTCCAATCCCAAAGAAAGGCAATGCCAAAGAATGCTCAAACTACCATACAATTGCACTCATCTCACACGCTTGTAAAGTAATGCTCAAAATTCTCCAAGGCAGGCTTCAGCAATACGTGAACCGTGAACTTCCCTGATGTTCAAGCTGGTTTTAGAAAAGGCAGAGGAATCAGAGATCAAATTGCCAACATCTGCTGGATCATGGAAAAACCAAGAGAGTTCCAGAAAAACATCTATTTCTGCTTTCTTGACTATGCCAAAGCCTTTGACTGTGTGGATCACAATAGACTGTGGAAAATTCTGAGAGAGATGGGAATACCAGACCACCTGACCTGCCTCTTTGAGAAACCTGTATGCAGGTCAGGAAGCAACAGTTAGAACTGGACATGGAACAACAGACTGGTTCCAAATAGGAAAACAAGTACATCACGGCTGTATATTGTCACCCTGCTTATTTAAATCATATGCAGAGTACATCATGAGAACCACTGGGCTGGAGGAAGCACAAGCTGGAATCAGGATTGTCAGGAGAAATATCAATAACCTCAGATATGCAGATGACACCACCCTTATGGCAGAAAGTGAAGAGGAACTAAAAAGCCTCTTGATGTAAGTGAAAGAGGAGAGTGAAAAGGTTGGCTTAAAGCTCAACATTCAGAAAATGAAGATCATGGATGGCATCTGGTCCCATCACTTCATGGGAAATAGATGGGGAAACAGTGGTAACAGTGTCAGACTTTATTTTTTGGGGCTCCAAAATCACTGCAGATGGTGACTGCAGCCATGAAATTAAAAGACGCTTACTCCTTGGAAGAAAAGTTATGACCAACCCAGATACCATATTGAAAAGCAGAGGCTTTACTTTACCAACAAAGGTCCTTCTAGTCAAGGCTATGGTTTTTCCTGTGGTCATGTATGGATGTGAGAGTTGGACTGTGAAGAAAGCTGAGCGCCGAAGAATTAATGCTTTTGAACTGTGGTGTTGGAGAAGACTCTTGAGAGTCCCTTGGACTGCAAGGAGATCCAACCAGTCCATTCTAAAGGAGATCAGCCCTGGGTGTTCTTTGGAAGGAATGATGCTAAAGCTGAAACTCCAGTATTTTGGCCACTGCATGCAAAGAGTTGACTCACTGGAAAAGACTCTGATGCTGGGAGGGATTGGGGGCAGGAGGAGAAGGGGACAACAGAGGATGAGATGGCTGGATGGCATCACCGGCTCGATGGACGTGAGTCTGAGTGAACTCTGGGAGTTGGTGATGGACAGGGAGGCCTGGTGTGCTGTGATTCATGGGGTTGCAAAGAGTCGGACACAACTGAGCGACTGAACTGAACTGAACTGATGATTAATGATGTTGAGCATCTTTTCCTGTGCCTGTTGGGTATTTATATATCTTCTTTGGAAAAATGTCTATTCAGATGTTCTGCCCATTTTCTAATTGAGTGGTTTCTTTGGACAGAGCAAGTTAGCACTGTTTATATATGTGGGATATTAATCTCTATTGATCATATCATTTGCAAATATATTCTCCCATTCAGTAGATTGTCTTTTTGTTTTGCTGGTGATTTCCTTTGCTGTACTTTTTAGTTCAATTAGGTCCCATTGTTTAGTTTTGCTTTTGTTTCCTTAGACTTCGGAGACAGATCCAAAAAAATACAAGTTATGTCAAAGAATGTTTTTCCTAAGTTTTCTTCAGGAGTTTTATGGTTTCTGGTCCTACATTTAGGTCTTTAACCCATTTTGAGTTTACTTTTGTATGTGGTGCTGGAAAATGTCCTAATTTCATTCTTTTACTTGGAACTGTCCAGTCTTCCCAGTACTATTTATTGGAGAGACTGTCTTTTCTCCATTATATATTCTTGCCTTCTTTGTTGTAGATTAATTGACCATAAGTGTGTTGGTATGGCCAACTAACTTCTGACAAAGATGCCAAGTCCATTCAATAAGGAAAGAATAGTTTTTCTTTTTTTTTTTTTTTTAACAAATGATGTTAGGATAACTAGATTTCTACATGTCAAACAATAACAAAACCCCCCCCCAAAAACCAAAGCTAAGCTGGACTCCTTCTTATATGAATTAATCAAAATAAATCAATGACCTAAAAATAAGAGCTAAAACCCTAGAACTCTTAGAAGAAAACATAGGAGTAAATCTACATGACCTTGGATTTAACAATTGATTTTTGTATACGACACCAAACTTTTGTGCCTCAGCTGATATTATCAAGAACGTTAAAAAACCTGTAGAATGGAAGAAATATGCTAATCAAGTACCTGATAAGGGTCTAGTATTCAGAATATGTAAATAACACAAAGTGAAACAATAAAAAGACAACCTTCAAAATGGGCAAATGACTTGAATAAACATTTCTCCAAAGAAGACACACAAATAACTAATAAACACATGGAAAATGATCAACATCATAAGTCGTTGCTGTTGTTGTTGTTCAGTCGCTAAGTCATGTCCAACTCTTTTTGGCTCCTTGGACCACAGCATGCCAGGCTTCCCTGTCTTTCACTATCTCCTGAAGTTTGCTTAAACTCATGTCCACTGAGTTGGTGATGCCATCCAACCATCTCATCCTCTGTCGCCCCCTTCTCCTCCCGCCCTTGATCTTTTCCAGCATCAAAGTCTTTTCCAATGAGTTGGCTTTTCCCATCAGGTAGCCAAAGTATTGGAGCTTCAGCTTCAGCATCAGTCTTTCCAATGAATATTCAGGGTTGATTTTCTTTCGAATTGACTGGTTTGATCTCCACACTGTCCAAGAGGGTGTCCATGTCAAAAGTTTTCTCCAGCACCACAGTTGGAAAGCATCAATTCTTTGGCGCTCAGCCTTCTTTATGGTCCAACTCTCACATCTGTACATGACTACTGGAAAAACCATGGCTTTAAGTATACAGACCATGGTTGGCAAAGTGATATCTCTGCTTTTTAATACCCTGTCTAGGTTTGTCATAGCTTTTCTTCCAAGGAGCAGGTGTCTTTTAATTTCATGGCTGCAGTCACTGTCCACAGTGATTCTGGAGCCCCCCAAAATAATATCTGTCACTGTTTCCACTTTTTCCCCATCTATTTGCCATAAAGTGATGGGGTGATGTCATGATCTTAGCTTTTTGAGGGTAATCCAAATCAAAACCATAAGGAATTACCACTTTACACCCCTTGGGATGGTTATACTGAAAGTGGTGAACTATAACAAGTGTTTGCAAGAATGTGGAGGAATTGAAATCTGTACATATTGCTAGTGAGAATATAAAATGGTGTAGCCACTTTGGAAAACAGTCTTGCAGTTTTCTACTCGCATAGAACCAGTATTCTACTCTTAACCCAGGGATCGAACCCGGGTCTCCCGCACTGCAGGCAGACGCTTTACCATCTGAGCCACCAGGGAAGACACTCTTAAGTTTATACCTCCCCAAATTATAAACATATGTACATGCACAGACACAAACCAAAAATTCCTGTACATGAATGTTCATAGAGGCATTATTCATAATAGCCACAAAGTGGAAAAACCCAAATGTCCATCAACTGATTAATGAAAAAAGAAAATGTGATATTATCCATGCAATGGAATATTTGTCCATAAAAAGGAGTGAAGTACTAAAACATGGGTCTTAGTAATATTTTTTTGGATATGTCTACTCAGACAAGGGAAATAAAAGTAAAAACAAACAAATGGGACTACATCAAGCTAAAGAACTTTTGCACAGCAAACTATGAAAAACTGAAAAGGCCACCTATTGAATGGAAGAAGATATTTGTAAACAATATATCTGATAAGGAGCTAGTATCCAAAATATATGAACAACTCATATAACTCAACAGCAAAAAAACAAACAGCTTGGTTTAAAAATGGACATAGGATATGAATAAACATTTTTCCCAAGAAAACATACAGATGGCCAACAGGTACATGAAAAGATGCTCAACACTACTGATCATCAGAGATTAAAACAACAATGATCTATCACCTCACACCTGCCAGAATGGCTATTATCAAAAAGACGACAATTAAGTGTTAGCAAAGATGTGGAGAAGGTATAATCCTTGTGCACTCTTGGTAGAAATGTGAATTGGTACAGCAAGTATGGAGAACAGTATGGAAGTTCCTCAAAAAATCAAAAAACAGCACGATCATACTAACAATTCCACTCCTGGGTATTTGTCTGAAGAAAACGAAAACACTAACTAGAAAAGATAAATATACCTCTTAGCATTGTTTACAACAGCCAAGATATGGAAGCAACCTAAGTGCCCAGTAATAGATGAACAGATAAAGAAGATGTAATTTATTTATATATAAACACACACTCCAGTATTCTTGCCAAGAGAATCTCATGGACAGAGGGGCCTGGCAGGCTGTGGTCCATAGGGTCACGAAGAGTCGGACACAACTGAAGTGACTTGGCACACCTTAGCATGTGTGTGTATATACATATATATATTTATTTATTTATAATGAAATATTATATTACTTGGTCATAAAAAATGAAATCTTGCCATTTGTGACAACATGGATAAATGTACAGGGTATTACGCTAGGTGAAATAAGTCAGAGAAAACAAATAATGTATGATTTCACTTACATGTGGAATATAAAAACAAAGCAAATGAACCAACATAACAAAACAGAGTCATAGATACAAGTGGTAGCTGGAGGCAAAAGGGCTGAAGGGAGGAGATTTTCTGAGGAAGATTAAGAGACGCAGACTCCAGTTGCAAAAATAAATGAGTCACAGTTATGGAATGTATGGTATGGCAAATATAGTCAACAATCATGTAATACCTTCACATGGTGACAGATCATAGCTAGACTTACTGTGGGGATCATTTTGAAATGTATAGAAATATGAACTCGCAAAGAGTCGGACACGACTGAGCGACTGAACTGAACTGACTGATGAACTCACTAAGTTGTATAACATGTTGTCGGTCAATTATACTTCAAAACCAAACAAACAAATGCGTATTCAATAGAAAAAAGATCAGATCTGTGGTTACCAGAGGTGGGGAACGAGGGGAGGGGGGAACTGGATGAAGGCAGTCAGACGTCCAGTTATGAGATAAGTAAGTACTAGGGATGTAAATGTGCAACATGATAAACATAATTAACAGTTTTATATGAAAGCTGTTAAGAGAACAACAGTCCTAAGAGTTCTCATCATAAGGAAAAAGATTTTCTATTTAAAAAATTTCATATCTTAATAAAACTGAAAGGGGAAAAACAAAGAATGAAATACTGATACATATTGGAACACGGATGAACCCTGAAAACATCATGCTATCATGAGAGAAGCCAGACACAGAAGGCCACATATTGCATGATTCCATTACATGAGATATTCAGGACAGACAAATCCATAGCGACAGAAAGTTGATTAGTAGTTGCCAGGGGGAAAGGGAGACAGCACCTATTGCTAATGGGTATGGGATTTCTTTTTGTGATGATAAAATGTTTTAAAATTAGATAATCAGGATGGTTGTACAACCAGTGAATTTGTGAAGGGTGAATTTTATGATACAGGAATTACATCTCAATTTTTTTAAATTGAGATATAAATTTTATCTTACCCTTATTTTAAGGGTAAGATAAAATTATTTTATCTAACCCTTGACAACAAAGAATACTTTTTTTTTATCCTGGTTAATTGGATGGGAGAGGAAAAAAGAATCTAATTTTCATCTTTTTATTAGCAATACAAAATGTATTGATCATTTAATTTCTTCAACAGTGATTTATCTACTTATATGCTTTGTGGACAGAGGAGCCTGCGGGCTACAGTCCATGGGGTCACAAATAGTTGGACATGACTGAGCAACTGAGCGTGCACGCACGCGCGTGCACACACACACACACATACACACACATGCTTTGTTCATTTTGGTACTAGGCTCTTTAACTTGGTCTTATTGCTTTGTAAAAGTTATTCATATTTAATGTCATTAACCCCTTGTGCTTCTCTTAGTTTTTCATTTGCCTTTTATGTTTTCATTGTATCTATCTTATATAATTTTTAATTTTTACGTAATCAAAATCATTCTTTTTCTTTATGATTTTGTGCCTTTTAACTCTTTGAAATCCCCACCTTGACACCCTCCTGATTCCAACAATTCTAGGACAAGAACAATATTTATATTTTATTCTTCTGTTTGTTAATGACTTAATTTTCTTATATTTCATTTTTAAGCAGGGAACAAGCAACAACACTACAAGGGAGTCTAGACGCTATTTTCCTCTGATGGCCACTTCTAAATGCTCTCTCCTAGGGATTTGTGTGCGTGCTCAGTCATGTCTGATTCTGCGACCCCATGGATTGTAGCCCTCCAGGCTCCTCTGTCCATGGGATTCTCCAGGCAAAAATGCTGGAGTGGGTCACCGTTTTCTTCTCCAAGGATTCTTCCCACCTCAGGGATCAAACATGCATCTCCTGCATTGGCAGGCAGATTCTTTACCCCTGGGACACCCCCTCTACTAGAGAAGGAAACTGAAAATAGGGAAGTTTCCGAGAAAGCCGAGGAATTCAAATCCCAGAACCAATCAGCTTTGGGAGTCCTTAGAAGGACAGGTGAAGAAAGCCTATCAATTGTCTTATCCCAGTACCTGACACAGAGTAGGCGCTCAGTAGCTGTCAGCTGTTAAATTAAACCCATTGGTTATGTTGTACCTCAGTCTGGATGAATTGGGCCTGGCCAACCCAGGTGGAGCCCACAGGGGAGCAGCATTATCACCTGAGGTTAGAACACACTAATTGCTGCATTTTCCCATGGTCTCAGGGCTCCTTGCATCATACCCCATAATGACTGAGGTTCTTTCTTAGAATGTGGTGGGAGGGGAACCACCAGCAAAGATTCCAACTTGATAACCTCTCTCTGGGCTTTCACATTGTTTTCCTAAAAGTAACTTGGATTTCTCCTGTCTTGTCCAAGCCTCCAGGACCTCTCTGTCCATGTTATCTAACAATGGAACTTGGTAAAAATGAATATAAGATAGTTCCATTGTTCTTATTTCATCTTCAAAGCAATGCTACTGGGCTTCCAGCCATTTAATCTACTTAATCTTTTGGCATCAGGTAGCCAAAGTATTGCAGCTTCAGCTTCAGCATCAGTCCTTCCAATGAACATACAGGACTGATTTCCTTTAGGACTGACTGGTTTGATCTCCATGCTGCCCAAGGAATGCTCAAGAGTCTTCTCCAGCACCACAATTCGAAAGCATCAATTCTTTGGCACTCAGCCTTCTTATGGTCCAATTCTCACATCCGTACATGACTACTGGAAAAACTATACCTTTGACTATATGGACTTTTGTCAGCAAAGTAATGTCTCTGCTTTTTAATATGCTCTCTGGGTTTGTCATAGCTTTTCTTCCAAGGAGCAAACATCTTTTAATTTTGTGGCTACAGTTATCCTCTGCAGTGATTTTGGAGCTGAAGAAAACAAAATCTGTCACTGTCTCTACTTTTTCCCCATCTATTTGCCAAGTGATAGGAATGGATGCCATGATCTTTGTTGTCTGAATGTTGAGTTTTAAGCCAGCTTTTTCACTCTCTTCTTTCACCTTCATCAAGAGGCTTTTTAGTTCCTCTAAGCTTTCTGCTGTTGGAGTGGTATCATTTGAATATCTGAGGCTGTTGATATTTCTCCTGGCAATCTTGATTCCAGCTTTGAGTCATCCCACCTGGCATTTTGCCGTTGTACTCTGCATATAAGTTAAATGAGCAGGATGACAATATACAGCCTTGACGTACTCCTTTCCCAATTTTGAACCAGTCTGTTGTTCTATGTCGGCTACTAACTGTTGCTTCTTGTTCCGCATACAGGTTTCTCAGGAGACAGGTAAAGTGGTCTGGTATTCCCATCTCTTTCAGAATTTTCCAGTTTGCTGTGATCCATAGAGTCAAAGGCTTTCGCGTAGTCAATGAAGCAGAAGTAGATGTTTTTCTGGAATTCCCTTGCTTTTTCTATAAACCAACAGATGTTGGCAATTTGGTCTCTGGTTCCTCTGCCTTTTCTAAATCAGTTTGAACATCTGGAAGTTCTCAGTTCACGTACTGCTGAAGCCTAGCGGGAAAAATTTTAAGCATAATCTTGCTAACGTGTGAAATGAGTGCAATTATATGGTAGTTTGAATATTCTTTGGCATTGCCTTTATTTGGGATTGGAATGAAAACTGACCTTTTCCAATCCTAGAACATTGCTGAGTTTTCCAAATTTGCTGGCATATTGAGTTGAGTGCTGCACTTTGACAGAATCATCTTTTAGGATTTGAAATAGCTCAGCTGGAATTCCATCACCTCCACTAGCTTCGTTCGTAGTGATGCTTCCTAAGGCCCACTTGACTTTACATTCCAGGATGTCTGGCTCTAGGTGGGTGACCACACCATCATGGTTATCTGGGTCATTAAGACATTTTTGTCTAGTTCTGTGTATTCTTGCCACCTCTTCTTAATCTCGTCTGCTTCTGTTAGGGCCTTGCTGTTTCTGTCCTTTATTGTGCCCATCTTTACATGAAATGTTCCCTTGGTATCTCCAATCTTCTTGAAGAGATCTTTAGTTTTTCCTATTCTATTGTTTTCCTCTATTTCTTTGCACTGGTTGCTTAAGTAGGCTTTCTTATCTCTTCTTGCTATTCTCTGGAACTCTGCATTCAGTTGGGTATATCTTTCCCTTTCTCCTTTGCCTTTCACGTCTCTTCTTTTCCAGTTACTTGGAAGCCCTCCTCAGACAACCACTTTGCCTTCCTGCATTTCTTTTTCTTGGGGATGGTTTTGGTCACTACCTCCTGTACAATGTTACAAACCTCCATCCATAGTTCTTCAGGCACTAATCCCTTGAATCTATCCATTACTTCCACCACATAATCAAAAGAGATTTGATTTAGGGCATGGTCCAGTGGTTTTCTTACTTTCTTGAATTTAAGTCTGAATTTGGCAATTAGGAGTTCATGATCAGGTCTTGTTTTTGCTGACTGTATAGAGTTTTCCCATCTTCAGGTACAAAGAATATAATCAATCTGATTTCAGTTTTGGTGATGTCCCTGTGTAAAGTTGTCTCTTTTGTGGCTGGAAGAGGGTGTCTGCTATGACCAGTGCATTCTGTTGGCAAAACTCTGTTAGCCTTTGCCCTGCTTCATTTTGTACTCCAAGGCTAAACTTGCCTGTTACTCCAGGTATTGCCTGACTTTCTACTTTTGCATTCCAGTCCCCTGTGATAAAAAGGACATCTTTTTTTTTTTTTTTTTTGGTGTTCTGGAAGGTCTTGTAGGTCTTCATATAACCAGTCAACTTCAGCTTCTTTGGCATCAGTGATTGGGACATAGATTTGGATTACTGTAATGTTGAATGGTTTGCCTTAGAGATGAACAGAGATCATTCTATCGTTTCTGAGACTGCATCCAAGTACTGTATTTCAGACTCTTTAGTTGACTTTGAGGGCTACTCCATTTCTTCTAAGGGATTCCTGCCCATGGTAGTAGATATAATGGTCATCTGAATTAAATTTGTCCATTCCCATCCATTTTAGTTCATTGATACCTAAAATGTCAATGTTCACTCTTGCTATCTCCTGCTTGACGACATCCAATTTACCTTGATTTGTGGATCTGACATTCCAGGTTCCTACACAATATTCTTTACAGTACTGGACTTTACTTTCACCATCAGACACACCCACAACTGAGTGGTATTTCCGCTTGAGCCCAGCCTCTTCATTCTTTCTGGAGCTGTTTCTCCACTTCTCCGCAGTAGTGTATTGGACACCTACCCACCTACCCACCTACCCACTGGAGCGCTCATCTTCCAGTGTCATATCTTTTTGCCTTTTCATCGTGTTCATGGGGTTCTCAAGGCAAGAATACTGAAGTGGTTTGCCATTCCCTTCTCCAGTGAACCACGTTTTGTCAGGCCCTAAGTAGCAGGGACATGCCCTTCAGCTGCTCCACGTGGCCAGGCGACATGCCGGGTGCCCCAGTTCTCCTACCGTTGGTTTTCACAGAGCACACAAACCTTCACCGGGCACCAGGCATCAGTCAACATGCCGCCCAAAGGCACTGCTGGAGTCCCTGGGCCTTAGTTGGCATCTAATAACCACCTTGAAGAGATAGACTTTGGAATCTCACAGGTTTGAAGCCATATCCTATCCACGTGGCTTACAATCTGTGCAAATGTGACAAACAACCTTTCCTAATCTATGTGTGCGTGTTAGTTGCTCAGTCGTGTCCGACTCTTTGCAACCCCATGGACTGTAGCCTGCCAAGCTCCTCTGTCCATGGGATTCTCCAGGCAAGAACACCGGGGTGGGTTGCCACTTCCTTCTCCAGGGGATCTTCCCAACCCAGAGATCAAACCCGGGTCTCCTGCATTACAGGCGAATACTTCAAGTATGGATAATTAATCGCTTCCTTGAGGATTAAGTGAAATACTATATGTAAAGCACTTTCATAGTTCTTCAAGGGTGCTAATTGTTCAAATAGAAGTAATGAGAAGTGTGATTCCTCTGGAATCACAGGAATAAACAAACTGGAATAAATAATAAATAAACAAATAAATATGGAATAAATAAAGTCCACCCTGTGTCTCATACTGAATACAACTAACAACCTTGGACAGAATTCATGGAGCAGTTATATGAGGACACTGAAAGGAAAACGGTAGCAGGCTGATGGGGGAATGGAACTAGAATTGGAAATACCCCCCAAACAGCAGTCAGTTTCTCCATTTTCTTTTCTTTGATATTTCCTATCCTGGATCAATGGCAGTTCAAAACCCAGAACAGTCTGCTGGGTATGGAAAGAAATAGCTTTAGGAGACGCCCTCTGCTATTTACCTTAAAACAAACAAAAAAAAAAGATATTTAGCCCCTATGGGGAAATTCCCTATTTCCATTTGTTTTGTTTTTCCTTTCTCTCCAGTCCCAGTCCCCAAACAGTGCATTAGCAACTGAAGACGCAGCGGCAGTCAAGTAGTAGACACTTAAAACCTTGGGGGAGAGGAACTCTTATTCTGGTCAGAGAAACTGGTCCCTAGGATATCCCCATTCTTTTTTTTTTTCTCTTTCTCTCCTCTTACTGCTCAGTCCTAGAGGCGCATAGTCATGGGATGTGTACAGTAGAATTAAATTGTTGTTTTCTAGCTAGAGGAAGAGGAAGAAAAACCTCTGAGAGCCACAAAGAGTAGGGAAGAATCATAGAGAGGAGGGAACTTAAAAAAAAAAAATTTTATAATTGTATCTGAAATGAGCTTGCCTGCCAGGGGATCCATATGCATAAATCTAACCTCAAACATTCTACCAAAATTTTTGAGAAGTGATTTACAGGGGAAACCATTGCCCAGACCCCAGGTGGTCATGGGGTGGTACACAAGTGGGACAGATTCAGATAACACTGCAAAAGTTTTGAAACTAACAATAGAACCATAGTTCACAGAATTAGGTAGGAAAACTGTTACCCAAAACTAACTAGATTTTAAAAGTTCCGCATCAGATTTGAACAAAACTGAAAATCACATATAATAATATTACGAACTGCTAATATACAGTACAAAATTCCTTACAAGTGAGGAAGAAAGAAAATATCAACATTTAGCAAGGGAAAAGGCAATTAAGTAATACCAAACCCTGGGTAGGGCTTCCCTGGTGGCTCAGTGGTAAAGAATCCACCTGCCAATGCAGGAGACGTGGGTTCAGTCCTTGGGTTGGGAAGATCCCCTGGAGGAGGAAATGGCAACCCACTCCAGTATTCTTGCCTGGGAAATCCCGTGGACAGAGGAGCCTGACAGGCTACAGTCTATGGAGTTGCGAAAGAGTCAGACACGACTTAGTAACTAAACAACAACCACAACAAAATGCAAATTAGAACCACAATGAGAAACCACCATACACCTAACCAAATGGCTAAAATTATTTTTAAACATAAAATGCCAAATGCTGGCAAGAACGTGAAGCAGCTAGAACTCTCATATGCTGCTTAGTTCAGTTCAGTTCAGTCACTCATTCGTGTCCAACTCTTTGCAACCCTATGGACTGCAGCACACCAGGCTTCCCTGTCCATCACCAACTCCTGGAGCTTACTCAAACTCATGTCCATAGCGTCAGTGATGCCATTGAACCATCTCATCCTCTGTCGTCCCCTTCTCCTCCTGCCTTCAATCTTTCCCAGCATCAGGGTCTTTTCCAATGAGTCACTTCTTCAAATCAGGTGCCAAAGTATTAGAGTTTCAGCTTTAACATCAGTCCTTCCAATGAATATTCAGGACTTATTTCCTTTAGGATGGACTGGTTGAATCTCCTTGCAGTCCAAGGGACTCTCAAGAGTCTTCTCCAACACCACAGTTCAAAAGCATCAATTCTTCAGCACTCAGCTTTCTTTATGGTCCAACTCTCACATCCATACATGACTACTGGGAAAACCATAGCTTTGACTAGACAGACCTTTGTTGGCAAAGTAATGCCTCTACTTTTTTATATGCTATCTAGGTTGGTCATAACTTTTCTTCCAAGGAGTAAGCGTCTTTTAATTTCATGGCTACAATCACCATCTGCAGCAACTTTGGAGCACCAAAAAATAAAGTCTGCCACTGTTTCCATTGTTTCCCCATGTATTTGCCATGAAGTGATGGGACCAGATGCCATGATCTTAGTTTTCTGAATGTTGAGCTTTAAGCCAACTTTTTTCACTTTCATCAAGAGGATCTTTAGTTCTTCACTTTCT
Organism: Ovis canadensis; assembly: GCF_042477335.2. NCBI lineage: Eukaryota > Metazoa > Chordata > Mammalia > Artiodactyla > Bovidae > Ovis > Ovis canadensis. The sequence continues at coordinate 87,133,059 of NC_091253.1, forward strand.
GCCATAAGGGTGGTGTCATCTGCATATCTGAGGTTATTGATATTTCTCCCGGCAATCTTGATTCCAGCTTGTGCTTCTTCCAGCCCAGCGTTTCTCATGATGTACTCAGTGAAGTGAAGTCGCTCAGTCGTGTCTGACTCTTTGCGACCCCGTGGACTGTAGCCCATCAAGCTCCTCCATCCATGGGATTCTCCAGGCAAGAATACTGGAGTGGGTTGCCATTTCCTTCTCCAGGGGACCTTCCTGACCCAGGGATCGAACCCAGGTCTCCTGCATTGCAGGCAGATGCTTTAACCTCTGAGCCACCAGGGAGTACTCTGCATGTAAGTTAAATAAGCAGGGTTACAATATACAGCGTTGATGTACTTCTTTTCCTATCTGGAACCAGTCTGTTGTTTCACGTCCAGTTCTAACTGTTGCTGTTATGAATCTGTTGTTCATACAGATTTGTCAAGAGGCAGGTCAAGTGGTCTGGTATTCCCATCTCTTTCAGAATTTTCCACAGTTAATTGTGATCCAAACAGTCAAAGGCTTTGGCATAGTCAATAAAGCAGAAATAGATGTTTTTCTGGAATTCTGTTTTCTTCAAGAGGATGTTGGCAATTTGATCTCTGTTCCTCTGCCTTTTCTAAATCCAGCTTGAATATCTGGAAGTTCACAGTTCATGTACTGTTGAAGCCATATACTTCTCATGGGAATGCTGCTCATGGGAATGAAAAATGCTGCTTATGGGAATAAAATGAAAATCGGAAGAATGAAAATGCTGCTCATGGGAATGAAAAATGGTACTGCCATTCTGGAAAAGCAGTTGGAAGATTTTAGTAAAGTTAAACATAATACACCTGCCCTATGACTCACAGTTCACTCCTGGTATTTACCCTAGAGAAATGAAAACATACGTTCACCCAAAAATCTGTGCATGAATCTTAGTAGCATATTTTATGAATAGATAAATCTTAGTGTTTATCTATTCATAAATACCAAATACTGGGAAAAAACCCAAATGCCCTTGAAGAAATGAAGGGATAAACAAGCAGCGACATACCCATGTAAAGGTGTACTACTCAGTAATAAAAAAAGAATGAATCAAAGATACATGCAACTACATGAATGAATCTCAGTGACATTATGCTACGTGAAGGAAGCTAGTTGCAAAAGGTTACATATTCTCTGCTTCCATTGATGTGACTTTCTGGGAAAAGTTAAACTGTAAGAACAGAGAATAGATCAATGGCTACCCAAGGCTTGCGGGGAGGGGAGGGTTTGGCTAAAAGGGAAGCAAAAAAGAAAGAACACTTTCTTTTGGCCAACAATTTGTGATCTGTCTCCTGACTGCAGTGATGGTTATACGAAATTACACACGTGTTAGAACTGCACACCAAAACAGTCCGTTTTTACCATTGTAGTTTTTGTTGTGTAGTTGCTGAGTAGTGTCCAACTCTTTTGTGACCTCATGGACTGTAGCTCCTCTGTCCATGCAGTTGTCCAGATGAGGATACTGGAGTGGGTATCCATTCCCTTCTCTGGGCGATCTTCCTGACCCAGAGATTGAACTTGTTCTCCTGATTGGCAAGCGGATTCTTTACCACTGAGCCACCGGGGAAGCCCATTTTTGCTATACTTAAATTTTTAAAATAATTGTAAAATAATAGCAATTGATACAGTTTATATTGCTTCAGATAAGACTTTAAATAACTCTTTAATTGCAAAATGCTGGCTAATTATCTTGTTACACATAAACCCTAAGAAAAACACTTGCTGCCAGAACTTACTTAAAAAGGTGCACCTCAGTGCTTGAAGAGCTGCCTACATTAAAGTCTCCTTTCCTCCCTCTGGTGCCCTCACTTTCCTGTCCCCCCTCAGTTGCTCTGCTCTGTCTCCGCTTCTCTCCCCTCCTCCTTTTCTGTGCTTTTGTCTTCATCCTAGCTTAACTGGTCATATATTAACCTGAGGTATGTATTTTACATTATATTTTTTGCCACTTTAAAAGAAAAAACAAAAACTTATACTCCTTGTTTTTTTTGTTTTTTAGTTGAATGACTTGAACACTTCATATTTCTCCCTCAAAATTAAAATATTCTGTCAAATTACTTAAAGTTGATTTTTACCTGGGAATGATTTTCAACACTGACATTTCCCCCTTAGTCGCTCAGGAGTTCTCAAGAAAAATCAAAAACTTCCTCTTGCTCTGGTCAGGTGAAAAGGCAGATTTTTTTCTGCTTAAAGTTGATATAACTTTCATCGTCTTACATTATGAAGATGAAAGTTTATATAGTCTAGATTCTTTTTTTTAAAAAAAACAATTACATCAAAAGTGAAATTGCATATTTTTTAAAAATTTCCTTGGAGAGAGGCATGTACAGCAATAGTGCATTCATTTTTAGGTAAATAACCCCTCTGAAGTCAACATATTTGTTTGCAACTAAGCAGTTACCCATAAAACAATCATCTCAGAGATTGATTTAAGGTTAACTTACAAATGGTTGGTGACAAACAAGCAGCCATTTGTATGTAAAGGTGATAATCAGGAATTAAATTGAGCATTAGAAAAGATGTCAGATTATGAAGAAAAATAGGTTTGGGAGATTGTATTAAGGAAAAGATTTTAACTAGACTTACATGGTGATCATTTCATGATATATAAAGTTACTGAAACATGTGGTACAGCCAAAACTAACATAATATTATAAGGCAATTATGCTTCAATAATAAAAGAAAAACAGATGAGCCATATTAAGAAAAAGAAGAAAAAACTTGCTTGTGGATTTACAAGGTAAAGGCTAAAAAAAGTTTGGTAGACTAAGAATTTCAGTACAAACAGAAAACTTGAAGCAGCTTATCATGTAACAAGATAGCTCTTTTGCATAAACCAAAGAGAAGATGTCTTACTTTTATCTCCATTGCCATCTTCATGTTTTATTCCACTGTCCTTTTCATCTTCATCTTCTGAGTTTTCTACTTCCTGAATAACCATCCTTTTCCCCTTGGTTTGAGTCTTAGATGCAGGTTCAGAATTTTTCAGATCTCTTTCAACCTCTGACAGGGTTTTCTACAACATAATCACCATGTTAAAGAAAATTTTTTTCTTTAGTAAAAAATACAACTATTCTTGCAGGTAATAATATGAAGATATTGAAAAGCAAATAAAGATAACTAAGATAAAGCTTTTTATGGTGGCCTTTATTTTTCTTTTCAAATAACTTCATTAATTTCTCTGATTATAATTATATATTTCTATTTTAAAAAAATTAAAGTATAACAAGCATAAAAAAGGAAAAAAAAAACTATCTGCAATCCTGCCTCTCAGATAAACTACTGATATTCTGATGATCATCTTCCTAGATATGTTTATATGCATATAAACTTGCAGACATGTCCAAAAGTTTTATAAAAATTAAACCATACTACACATGCTTTTAAAGAGTAATATTTAAAGGTTCGGCAGATTTGCTTGTATCCCATCTTAAAGGAAATCAACCCCGAATATTCACTGGGAGGACTGATGCTGAAGCTGAAGCTCCAATACTTTGGCCACCTGATGCGAAGAACTGACTCATTTGAAAAGATCCTGATGCTGGGAAAGATTGAAGGCGGGAAGAGAAGGGGATGACAGAGGATGAGATGGTTGGATGGCATTACCGACTAGACGGACATAAGCTTCAAGCTTATGCAGTTACCCTGGCCACCAAGTTCCATGGAGGCACCAGAAGGCCCAGATAGGTACTACACACTCAGTGGGTTTGTGTCACAGCTGAGGAATCTCAAATTTAGAAAACTCAGCACCCATATTTTATAATGTTGTTGTTCAGTAGCCCAGTCATGTCCAACCCTTTCTGACCCGATGGACTGCAGCACTCTAGGCTTCCCTGTCCTTCACTATCTCCTGGAGTTTGCTCAAACTCATGTCCATTGAGTTGATACCATCCAACCATCTTGGCCTTCACATATGAAGAGCTGACTCACTGGAAAAGACCCAGATGCTGGGAGAGACTGAGGGCAGGAGGTGAAGGGGGAAACAAAGGCTGAGATGGTTGGATGGCATCAACTCAATGGACATGAGTTTGAGCAAACTCCAGGAGCCAAACTGTCGCAAAGAGTTGGACAAAGAGTTGCTCATTGGATTGCCATGCCAGGAGCAAGAGTCTTCTGTGTCTGACCCAGAAGTCCTGTATATTCTAGGCTACCTTGCTAAGTTTTAAGTAGGGGAGTGTCTCAGACCCTTCATAGTTTTTGACACTTACCTCCACTCTGTAGGTCTGAACACAGATCCCCTGAGTACATATCTGAGTCAGTTTACTGTCAATGATGCTATGCTTACCATACAAGTTAAAGGATAAAACACTCTTTATGGCCATTAAGCTCATGCCTAATCCTACCTAGGAACTTCTACACCACTCTGCATAATAAACTGAAATTGGCTCAAAGAAAAGGATTGCCTACAGCGCTGCAGGAAAGAGAAAATTATTTATCCTTTAGGAGTAGGTTAATGATTTTGGACAATTTAAGAGTCTGCTTTCTTTCACTTCAAATACATGTTAACACCGGGAGTGTCTGAGATGTATCTACTATTTAAAGTTGTGTCCTATTCATTCCTCAATATCATTTATCCAGCAAGGTTGGTATCATCTTAACATAAACCCAGAAAAAGCAAACTATAGAATTAGGTGAGGGATTGCTTTCTGTGCTTACTTTGGCCAACTCATTATCAGGTTCAACAGCCAGTACTTTATTCAAGTCTTCTATAGCTTCCTGGAACTTGTTTTGATGCTTATATGTGGTGGCACGGCGCAGAAGAGCTGAAAATTTACCAAAATAAAGTTATATTTTTTTAACATATGGCATTCTGATTATGACACATTTTTCAAGGGGAAGAATTTATAATGCAATTGTGCAAACTAGACCCATTTTCACATTCTTATAAATATAGAAAATGATCCTGAGGTCAAACAGAAGAAGCTGCAATAAAAAACTGTCCCTTCCAACAGCCTGGCCCTCTGACAGCCCCAGGCTCTGCCAGTTCCTCCAAGGCTGAGAGACTCCACATCTTAACCCTTTGGAGGCACCATACTGTGCTACAATATTGGGAAGCTCTTCACTAAATAATAATATGTCCCTCCTTATAATCATCACGACTATTATTTCTACTTTCTGAAAACTTAAAAAGCCTTTCAGTTAAATGTGGCATTTATATTAATAACCAAGCACCTAACTCAGAATATGGGTCCTTACTGAAGTCTTTATAGCAATCTAAAATGAATAGGAACTGAGAGAATCTTGGTGTTTAAGTCAGTTAAGTTCAGAAATTGCACACTTTGGTAAATTGTATTAGAGAAGTTTTGAAGGTTACAGCATCTAATTTGATAATTTTTAATACTAAAATGAATGCCTTCATAGTCCCATCATGCTTAATTATGTCATAAGAGAACTTTGTATAGTAAGCCATGATTGTGAAAAAAATAAGGCTTTGTAACTCTGGAATTTATATCTGATCCTGTAATTTATATCTGATTTATTTTAATAACACTATTTTAAAACAAATTTGGCTAGTTTGATTTTAGTCTAAGAATGAGCCAGGAAAATCTAGAGGATAAATCATTTCATCATTAATATAAACAAAATTATAGCATAAGTACAAATTGAGCTATTACTGTTCCTACTCAGATTTCAGAAGGAACTGTCCATAAAGAAATATTCATGATATAACAATTACCATTTTAAAAAACTCTTTATTTTGGAAATAATTTCAGATTTACAGAAAGTTGCAAAGCTAAAACAGACAGTTCTCATATACCCCAACCCAGCTTCAAGGCTAACATCTTACATAACTATGATATATTTGCTAAAACTAAGAAATATTTTTAACTAAACATTAGGCTTTCTGTGGATTTCACCAATCTTTCCACTAATGTCCATCTTCTGCTTCAGGTTATAACCATATACCATGCTACATTTAGAACAATTATTTTTAAGTAAAAAATAAAGTTTCAAAGAGCATGATATTTATCCACTTAAGAAAGTCTAAGAATTCTTAATGTTTTATGGCCATACTGATTACTAGATTTGGCTCTGTCAAATTTGTTTTTTTATATAGTGAAGATTCTGGTGCTTAAGAAATTATTCAAATGGGGAAAAATGAAAACAGAAGACCATTCTAGTGCAGAAGAGTAGCACAGTGGTTGAATGTGGACTCTGGAGTCTCATCCAGTCAAGTCCTGGCTCTGTCACTTACCAGCTGGGTGATCTTAGGTGAGTTGTGCAGTCTCTCAATATGTCCATGTCCTTTTGTAAAATGAGTGTGCTAGTAACAGCTGTTGTTGTTTAGTTGCTAAATCATGTCTAACTCTTTTGCGAACCCATGGGCTGTATAGTCCGCTAGTCTCCTCTGTTCTTGGGATTTCCCAGGCAAGAATACTGGAGTGGGTTGCCATTTCCTTCTCCAGGGGATCTTCCCAACCCAGGAATCAAACTTGTATCTCCTGCATTGGCAGGCAGGTTCTTTATCACTAAGCCACCTGGCAAGTCCACTAAAAACAGTACCTGCACCTTTACTGAGCTGTTGTGAAAAGTAATGGAGTTAATACATGTACTGCATGGCACAGGGCCTGGCACAGTGGTGGTGTAGAAACTGTAAAACCTTTATGGGTACCTGCCTAAAGCTAGGACCCCACCCATATGCTGTGACAGAGACAACATACAAGCAAAGAAGAACTTCACTGGGGAAGGGAGGGCATCTGTGATGATGACAGTTGGGCTGATGCACCAGGATCCATCCTCAGCACACTCATGGTTTCTGCCCACCCATGTTTGTAGGCATGTGGGAAAAAAAGTAAGTGGTTGTATTTATCTGAATCCATAGTATTTAGAAACAGGACGAATTTATGCCTCTCCCTTTTGGGATGACTCCTTGGTAACAGAAAAGGAGAGGAGAGTCTGACTTGCATACGTCAGGCTTGGACCACAAGAAGGTAGTATAGGAAATCAGAACAGGGGACGGGTGTTGGTAGAAATATGTAGTCAGCTTTGGACACACTTAATTTAAAATGGTCTGTGGACATCTAGGTGGAAAAACCCAAAAAGCAGCTGGTAGAACGTTCTAGAGCTCTGGTGTGGGCTTACTAATAAATATTTTTTAAATCATATTTAAATTTATTTTTTAGATAAAAAGATATAGTTCAATAAGCCAGTCAGAAAAAGATAAATACTGTATGATTTAATTTGTATGAGGTACCTAGGATAATAGAATCACAGAGACAGAGAGTAGACTGAGTTGCCAGAGGCTGGGGTGGGTAGAGAGGACAAAGAGTTGCTGTTTCATGGGTACATTTTCAAGATTAAAAAAGTTCTGCAGGTGGACAGCAGAGCTGACTGTACAACAATGTGAATGTACTTGAGACCACCGAACTCTGTACTTAGAAATGACTAAGATGGTAAAATTTTGTGCTATGTCCATTTTACCACAGTTTTTTAAAAATTGAAAGGAAACAAAAACCCCACAAACTACAGTTCAAATGCAAGCATGAGATATTTCTTTAAAAACCCATGTAGGACTTCCCTGGTAGTCCAGTGGTTAAGAATCCAGCTGCCAATGCAGGGAATGTGGGTTCGATCCCTGGTTGGGGAAATATGATCCAACAGCCTGAGGGGAACTAAACCCATGCACCACAGCTACTGAAGCCCACGTGCTCTAGAAGCCGCAGCAGTGAGAAGACTGCGCATCACAACGAAGAGCGGCCCCCACTCACCACAGCTAGAGAAAGCCTGCAGGCAGCCGTGAAGACCCAGTGCAGCCAAAAACAATTAAAAACAAAAACATGTACATTTTATTCAATCATCTGGGATTACTAGCTACATCAGTGCAAGTAATTAAGAAGTTAAATCCCAAGTTAAACTTGAAATTCAAAGTAACTTGAGGAAGGTAATGATTCACGTATAGAAATCTGAGTTTATTTGAATTTTTTTAGTGTAAACATAATGAGTGTCTACAAATGACCTTCAACAGATGGTGCTGCAAATTTAAAGGTATTTTATGAATATGTTTTACCCTTTAAGTTCCCAGGTTCTAACTCCAAGACCTTTTCACAGTCCTGAAAAGCACTGTTCCAGTTCTGCAGTTTGATCTCTGCTTGAGCGCGATTGTTGTAAGCTGCTATGGTGGGAAGCACGGATAAGCTCCTGTAAAAGAGACACTTTTTAAAAAGTTTTTAATATTTTATTGTGGTAAAATGTATGAAATAAACATTAATGTCAACAAGCCAATGACAGGGAAACATAAAATGACAGGAAACTCAGCTAAAGTTAGAAGCTAAAACAATCACAGCTCATGTTTCGGGTAGAATGGCGTCCCCTCAAATAGGTATGTTGAAGTCCCACCCCCCAGCACTTCAGGATATAACTATACTTGGAGATAGTCTTGAAAGAGATGATTAAGTTAAAGTGAGGTCATGAGGGTGTTTCCTAATCCAATATGACTAGTATCCTTATAAGAAGACACACCTAGAAGAAAAATCCCTTGAGGACACAGAGGGAAGATGGCCACAGACAAGCCAAGGAGAGAGGCCTTAGAAGAAACCAACCCTGCAGACTCCTTGATGTCAGACTTCTAGCCTCCAGAGCTGTGAGACAATATGTTTCTGCTGTTTAAGTCGATCAGTTTGTGGCAGTTTGCAGGGCAGCCCCAGCAAATTAACACAGCATGGGCTGTCAAAAGTAATAACATAAAATTCTACAGACTACTAAATCAATGTTTAGACAGATGCTTAAGTTTCTAGCGAAAAGGTTTAAAATTGATTCTGGCTTTAGAAGTGACATGATCATTTAAATACCCATATTGTTGCTGCTAAGTCACGTTAGTTGTGTCCGACTCTTTGCAACCCCATGGACCGTAGCCCACCAGGCTCTTCTGTCCATGAGATTCTCCAGGTAAGAATACTGGAATGGGTAGCCATTCCCTTCTCTAGGGGGTCTTCCCAACCCAGGGATCAAACCCAAATCCTCATTGCAGGCAGATTCTTTACCATCTGAGCCACCAGGGAAGCCCTTAAATACCCACACAGATCTCCTCAAAAACAGCCAGTTTAGTTAACATCAAAATTTTTTTTTCTTTTTTTTACTTTTTGGAGACAATTTCCTAGTTAAAAAAAAAAAAAACATGCAAATAGTGATCAACCACAAATAATACCCTTTGTTAAATTATTATTGTCTTAACAGACACAAATTAGTCTATTATCTAAAAGTAGATTTAACTCTTAGGAAAGAATCATAATCTTACCAAAGGATTTCAATTGAAGGAAACAGAAAAGAGCAGTAGTAATTGAGGAATACATATCTTAACAGAGTAAGTTTTGCTACACTAAGGGTATGAATGTAATATAATTAATGAAAAGAAGAATTTTAAACCTACCTGGCCATTGCTTATAAAATTGATTTGAAATGCTATAAAATAATGCATTTGCTAGGGACTTCCCAGGTGGTCCAGTGGCTAAAACACTATGTTCCCAATCAAGTAGGCCAGGGGGTTCAATCCCTGGTCAGGGAAATAGATCCTACATGTTGCAACTAAGAGCTTGCATACCACAACTAAAAGATTCCGCACAGCACAATGGAGATCTAAGACCCTGCCTGTCGCAATTAAGACCTAGTGCAGTCAAAGAAATAAATACTCTCTCTGTAGTTTTAAAATAACGTATTCCTAAATATAGGAACGATAAGGGTATTGGTACACTGAATCTTCTAAATCCAGAATTACAATATCAGATAAAAACAGAAAACTCACACAAAAAGTGTCCATTTATTAAGATCATTAGTGGAGATTTCCCAGGCAAAAATACTAGAGTGGGTTTTCATTTCCTTCTCCACGGGATCTTCCCAACCCAGGGATCAAACCCACATCTCCTGCATTGGCAGGCAGATACTTTATTGCTGAGTCACCTGGGAAGCCCCACAAGATCATTAAAGATGAATATAAACAAATCACATGGTTGGGTAGCAATCAAACATAGAAAATACATCTAAGAATGAATAACACAAGAGCCTGACACTGAGTACCTCCCACATGCTAGACATTAAACATTAAACTCACTTAATCCTCATTATAATGCACAGAGGAGGAGTTACTGCTTTCCCAATCTTATAGACGAGAAAACAGATGGGGCAGAAAGGTTAAGTAACATGCCCAGGGCCACAGCTTGACAATGGGAGAGTTAAGATTCAGACCTCAGTGGTTTACTCGCACCTGTCCTCTTTACCATCATGTTACCTGCCTCTCAGCAACTTGTTTTATTTAATCCTCACAGCTGCTCTGAGGTTGGCACTATTATAGTCTCATCACACTGAGATGTCTGAGACAAAAGAGGTGAAGAATCTACCCAAGGTCTGAAAAGGGGCAGTTTGAGTTCCCTTAACCATTGCAATATGCTGCTTTAATTCTTCACCTCTATGATTTCTTCAAAGAGGAAGACAAGAAAGTTTGTTCCCTGTAACAGACAAAAGATTCTCCGCTGGCGGAAATCTATAAGTAGAGAGAAAACAATACCAGAGCTGACATCCACCTGCCTAAACAGGGGAGGTTGAACTGAATGAATGATACCTCAATATTCTCTTTACTTTGTATGTTCACTTCAACAGCTGAGCAAACCTCTTTAGAGACACAAACAACGTGTTTTTTTTTTAAACTTATTTCCAAAGGTGGAAGCACGATTTTATAGCATTTAGTTCTATTAATAAGATAGCATTAGTGGTTCTATAAGCACAGTTTGTCTATAACAGTATTTTAAGAAATTAGTTTACTTTTCACAGACTATAAGAGCTTCATACATTCATACAAGCATACAAAGAACATGTACTGTGAACCAGGTGTCGGCTGGGCATTAGGGGTCCAATGGTATTTTTAAAAATGACAAGTGGGCTCAATCTTACAGACTTCATAGTCCAGGTAATGCCAGATCACACAAATTTGAATCATACCTCCCACAGATATTACAAAGAGGTAAAATTACTATATGGGTTTGCAAATTTGGCAGTGGCAGGGGTGGGGGGCATTGGTGCGGTAATTGAGTCGGGTGGAGGTTTAACATGGTCTGAGAAGTAAAGAAAACTTCACAAAAGAAGTAAGGCATGGGCTGAGATGTGGATGACAAGTTAGAATTAACTAAATAACAAGTAGAGGAAAGAGTATTCTAGACAGAGGTTCAATGTATGCAAAGGCCCTGTGGTGGGAGGTAGTACCATAAGTACTAGAGCCAGGCAGTCTACTGTAAAACCTGAGTTTTTAACCTCTATCCTGAATGAACTTTCTGTTGAATTCCATCCAGACAGCTTCTATTTCCTCTGTAAAATAGTAACGTCAGAAACTGTGTCAAACATGGGAGTGGAGTGGGAACTTGGAGTTTTAAGAAAAGTATTGAAAAAACAAGGCAAACACAAGTGAATTTATGATAAATTTCAAGTACAATATACTGAGTGATTATGACACATTATTTAGCTTATTTATATCATTTCAACAATTAAACACTATCATTTTTTAAATGACAAGATTAAACCACATCAAAAATCTGCTCACCGAGTATAATACTTTACAGCTTCTTCATAATCTCCTGACTTAAAAGCTTCATTTCCTTTTTCCTTTTCACGAGTAGCCAGAAAATCCTTTTCCTTTTCAGTTAGACCTAGAAATAAATGTTATCTGCTGTAAGTAAAACTATAACTTGATAGAATTTTCCAAATTTAAATCCAAAAATGCTTATTTTAACAGAAGCAGAAAACTATAAAAACAAAAGAAAATAAAAGGTTTCCTAAGATTATGATATTTCTATTCTTTTTAATCATTCAGAATTTTTGAAGGTTTAGATTTCTGAATCATTGTTTTGCTTTACTTTAAAGGTACTATGTACCTGTGGACTTAAAGTGAACAGAAAATGGTCCATCTTTTTGTTTGGAGGAAAAGAAATTTGAAGGATTTGGGCAAAAAAGATTTGAAAAAGGGAATGAAAACTGAATCATGGTAAAAAAAATAGGTTTATATATTCATATATTTTTAAGTCTTATTACATTTAAGTATCATAACTATTATTACTCATAAAATTAAGAAGTTTAAGGATAGAATGGAATTTGTTAGAGGCGGTCAGCCCTAGGAGAAAATTTATAAACTTTCCACGGAAATATGCAGCACTTAAAGAGAATGTCTTTGGGTCAACAGCTTTTATTATCATTCAAAAAAGTTAAAGACTACTAAATCATTCCTATTTCCCCCCATTACCTGCTGTATCTAGTCTTGTCTCAATTTTAGACAAATGTGATTTGTTGTTTATTACAGTTCTTTCTTTATCTTCATCAAGTTTTGCACATTCTTTTTCCACGTCAAATCTTAAATGAAAGAATAATAAAAAACTAGGAAAAAGCTCAGTACAAACAAGAGAATAAAACTTATTATTGATACTCTTATATCCCTATCATTGTACCTTTAGAAATAATATTTCAAAAGTATATGGTAGGTTTGTATTAGAAATCACCTGTATTTTTTCCTAAAAAACACAGAACTTAGCGAGGACTTAAATATTAATCAGACCTAAATGTGCAGAACTTTGTTATTACAGTAGTGACTAATTTCTTTTAATTTACAAATTTGTTATTTTGGATGGGTAAATATTACATTAGTTATTTTTGGTTACTCATAAAAGGATGCCATAGTTTTTTATTTAATGAAAAAACAAAATCAAGAGTGTTTAATCCAAATACTCTTAGTACTCTACTGACGTAACTTACATTTGATATGTTCAGATTTAAAATAATAAAGGAGTTATTACAGTATTTTATGACAGTGAATTTTTACTGACAATTTTATATAAAGAAATATAAAACATACTTATCCCACTCTGCATAATCTCTCGGAATTTTCTTTTTAGCTGGTCTACTTTTAGAATTCTTTTCCTAAAAGAATAAAATTATATTTTATGAAATATTTAATATAAGATTAGCATATTTGCCTATAAAGGAGAAGTATTAGCTTAAGATACATGAATTGAATGGATAAGAATAAGTTACCCTTGAAGTTAGCACAGCTTCAGTATTATAATTATTAACATAATAATACACAGCAGATTAATGAGAGTGATGAATAGGACTTTAGGTACATATGTAAAACTTTAAAACTTACATGTGTGAAATGTGATTATTATTGATTTTCTTATAATGAAAAAATAGGAAACTATCATTCATTCTTTTTTTTTTCATTCATTCTTTTAAAACCTAGGCATTGAAGGAATAGCTACTTTGCTGTATTAGAGCTGTTTTGCTTGCAATGACAGATACCCAAGTTGGACTAATTTTGTTTAAAAAGAATAATTTACTGGTTTATGTAACCAAATGGATGAAAGGGCTGGGATATTGCTGGATGAAGGATTCATATACCCTCTCTCTATAGCTCTTCCTCTCTCCACCTGTCTTCTCTTCCCTAGAAGTCTCTGCTTCTCTCTGCCTGATTGCTTGCTTTCTCTATGCAGCAGGAAATGTGGCTATACTCAGTCTGGGATTATAACCCCACCGGCTTCCCAATCAGAAGGGAAAAGGAGACTGACTCTTCTCCCCATCTTTAGTTAGAGAAATCCCAGGGAACGGCTCTGACTAGCTAGTTTGCATTCTGGGCCCATCAATGACCAATCCCTAGCTTCGTGTCATTAAGTGGCTCAACCCAGGTCGCATGCCCACTGCAAGCACCAGAAGAGAATGGGAGGAAAGCAAACAACCGCTTAAAAATAGTTTCTTAAAAATCATCATTTGAAATCATCTGAATGGATACACAAGCACAATTCTGTAATATTATACACTGGTCATTAGGGGTTAACACAGGTCTTCCAAATATTCCTATATTTCATTATACAATTAAAAATCATATCTGTTAAAATTTTCATAGTGATCACCAACAGGCACATGAAAAGATGTTCAACATCATTAATCATCAGGGAAATGCAAACTAAAACCATAAGATATCACCTCACACCTGTCAGAATGGCTATCATCAAAAAGACCAGAAACAACAAATGTTGGAAAGGATGTGGAGAGAAGACCACTCTTGTACACTGTTGATAAGAACATAAATTGATGCATCCACTGTGCAAAACAGTATGGCAGGTTCTCAAAAAACTAAAAACAGAACTACCATATGATCCAGCAGTTCCACTCCAGGGTATATACCAAATATTAGGTTGGTACAAAAGTAATTGTGGTTTTGAATTGTGAATCTTAAATCATTATAACTAGGTTCAAACACATCTTTATTAATCAAAATAGGAAGTGTTACAATCAACACACTTTTGCCAATGAGAAATAAGTTTGTTTATTCTTGTAGCATAAAAATCTGTGCTTCAGGATTTGATAAACTCTTGGAAAGCATTTTCTGCACCCTGCTGGTAGTAGAAGTGTTTTCCCTGCAAAAAGTGTCTAGATGCTTGAAGGAATAGTAGTCAGTTGGCAAGAGGTCAGGTGAATACGGTGGATGCTTCATTCAACTTCTGAAGCACCAGTTGTCATGGAGAAGAACTGGGCCCTTGCTGTTAACCAATGCCAGCTGCAAGTTTTGTAGTTTTTGGTACATCTCATAGATAGGCTGAACATATCCTTCTCACATGTAATGATTTTGCTGGGATTCAGAAAGCTGTAGTGGATCAGACAGGCAGCAGACCACCAGTGACCATGACCTATTTTTGGTGGAAGTTTGACTTTGGGTAGTGCTTTGGAGCTTCTTCTCAGCCCAACCATTGAGCTGGTCATCTCCAGTTGTCATATAAAATCCAATTTTCATTGCACACCTCAGTTTGATCAAGAAATGGCTCATTGTGGTTGGGTAGAATAAGCGAAGACAACACTTCAAAAGAAGAATTTTTTTGATTTGTGGTCAGCTCATGAGGCACCTACTTATTGAGCTTTTTACCTTTCCAATTTGCTTTAAATGCCAAACGACGGTAGAATGGTCGACGTTGAGTTCTTCATGTAGTTTTAAGAGGATCAGTTTCAAAGATTTCTCTCATTGGTCTTCCAGTAGCTGGCCACTATGCTCCTCATCTTTAAGGCTCTCCTTTCCTTTACAAAAATTCTTGAACCACCACTGCACTGTACATTCATTAGCAGTTCCTGGGCCAAGTGCATTGCTGATGTTGCCAGATGTCTCCGCTGCTTAACAACCATTTTGAACTTGAATGAAAAAGTCACTTGAATTTGCTCTTTGTCTAACATCCTTTCTATGAAAAAGTGAAAGTTCCTCAGTTGTGTCCTACTCTTTGCAACCCTATGGACTACACAGTCCATGGAATTCTCCAGGCCAGAATACTGGAGTGGGTAGCCATTCCCTTCTCTAGAGGATCTTCCCAACAAAGGGCTCGAACCCAGGTCTCCCGTATTGCAGTCTTCTTCTTTACCAGTTGAGCCATGAGGGAAGCCCAAGAATATTGGAGTAGATACCTGATTCCTTCTTCAGCGGATCTTCCAGACTCAGGAATCGAACCACGGTCTCCTGCATTGCAGGTGGATTCTTTACTAACTGAGTAATATAAACAGCAAATAACTGCAGCCATGAAATTAGAAAATGATTGCTTCTTGGCAGGAAAGCTATGACAAACCTAGATATTGTATTAAAAAGCAAAGATATCACTTTGCCAACAAAGGTCCATATAGTCAAGGCTATGGTCTTTCCATTAGTCATGTATGTATATGAGAGCTGGATCATGACGAAAGCAGAACACTGAAGAATTGATGCTTTCGAACTGTGGTGCTGGAGAAGACTCTTCAGAGTCTCTTGGACAGCAAGGAGATCAAACCAGTCAATCTTAAAGGAAATCAACCGTGAATACTCATTGGAAGGACCGATACTGAAGCTGAAGCTCCAATACGTTGGCCACCTGATGCAAAGAGCAGACTCACTGGAAAAGACTCTGATGCTGGGAAAGACTGAAGGCAGAAGGAGAAGACGGTGACAGAAGATGAGATGGTTGGATGGCATCACTGACTCAATAGCCATGAACTTGGGCAAATTCTGGGAGATGGTGAGGGACAAGGAACCTGGCATGTTGCAGTCCATGGGATCTCAAACAACAAAAATAAGTCATTAGCAAAAAACCATAAAGCAAGAAATTCAAATTAAAATGATATATAATATAACCACATTTAAGAATGTATTCCAATATCAAACAGCAAAGTTCAACAACACAAAACTGCAATTACCTTTGCACCAACCTAATAAAACACTAATTGGAAAAGATAAATGCACCGCAATGTTCACAGCAGCATTATTTACAATTACCAAGATCTGGAAGCAACCTAAGTGTCCATCAACAGATGAATGAATCAAGAAGAAGTGGCATATACATACAACGGAATACTACTAAGCCATAAAAAAGAATGAAGTTTTGCCATGCGCAACAACATGGATGAACTTGAAGGCTATTATGCTAAGGGAAATAAGTCAGGCAGAGAAAGACAAATATTATATGGTACCACTTGTATGTGGAATCCAAAAAATAAAACAAACTAATAAATATAACAAACAGGAAACAGACTCACAGATATAGAAAGCTGGTGGTTACCAGTAGGGAGAGAGAAGGAGAAAGTGGGAATTAGGAGGTACAAACTATTATGTACAAAATAAATAAGGTACAAGGATATACTGTAAAATACAGGGAATACAGCCAATATATTATATTAACTATAAATGGAGTAAACCTTTAAAAATTGTGAATTACTATAAGACCTATAACTTGTATAATACCATACATCAACTGTAGCTCAATTTTTAAAAAAAAGTTAAAACTACTCACAGAGCTCATCATAAAAGTCATTAAGTGTCTCCCCTAAGGGGAAATTTTTTTTTTTTCTGGTCACAAGCATCTATCTGAGAGCCCCCTAAGAATATGAAGTACTGTGAATTCCACCTGAAAGCTCAGATTTTACCACTGGCAGCTAATACCATTCATTGTTTTCCTTGAAGTGACAGACTATTTCATTCATTTATATGAGAATGTCTACCAAAAACTGAACTCTGAATAACTACAGCTGGTCTGTCAGTCATCTGTTCAAGTAAAAGTTGTTCCAGGAAAAAGTTGCTAATTCAGCTGACAGTCAGTCACACAAGTGGGTTTTCTTATGATGATCATCATATTTCATTTCACAGTGAAGTGCCTTCTGTGAAGTCTGCATTTTGTCGCACAGAATATTAAAAAGATATGTCTTCAAGGTATCATATTTAACAAAAATACATTTTTTGTTGTTTCATCAAAGACATTTTTAAGTTAAATAGGAATTTCTTACTATGAGTGCATAGCAGTGGAGAAAACAATGACCGCTAGCTCAATTAGTGCCACTGCCTCAATTCACGGTAAGGTACCAGCAGTTTGGGGCATCCCTGGTGGTTCCGGGGTAAAGAATCTGCCTGCCAATGCAGAAGTGAATTTGATTCCTGGGTCAGGAAGATCCCCTGGAGAAGGAAATGGAAACCCACTCCATTATTTTTATCTGGGAAATCCCATGGACAGGGGAGCCTGGTGGCTACAGTCCATGACGTCACAAAGAGCTGGACATGACTTAATAGTCTAAATTGCAACCAGCAGTTTTACCCTTAGTGCAAAAGTCAACGAAGTGAAAGAGACAAAGCGTTATTTTATAAAAGAGTTTTAAAAATAATATTGACTTTATGGATCCCCTAGAAGGATTTCAGGGATAACCAACATCCATGGACCATACTTTGAGAACTACATTAGTCTGTCTACTCCTACTGGACTACAGTAAGGACACAGAGGAAATATTATTCATTGTTATAGTTTCAGGATATAGACTTAGCACATAATGAGGGTTCAATAAATACAAATTCATTGATTACAGATAGTGTTATCCTTACCATACTTATTTACTGTGTACCTCAGTTACCTGCGTAATTCCTAGTGAGGAGTAAAAAGATCCAGGAAGGTAAATTACCAAGAAGCAGAGTGATGAAAGGCTATGGATAGTTTTCAAATGAAACTGAGAGGTCAAAGAAGAAACGAGAAAAACAAAAATGACCCAACCCAAAATGAAGACAGTTAGGTAACCATCCTCTCAGAGATAAGAATAAAAGGGAAAAAAAGCAGGGAAAAAAGGAGGGCAGAGGCAATGCAATGTATGATTCAAGCCAAAATCCCCTGGAGACAGGCTGGAATCTGTAATATCAGGGTAAAGGAGACACAAAGAAACTCAGTTTTAACTGGAAGTTAAGTGAACCTGGAACTCCAACAGGCCCCTTCTCTATGGAAACCATGCATTAGAAAGGAGAGACCTGCGTGGCAAAATAGAGACCAGCCTCAGAGAAATAACCATGAGGGGCTGGGGGTTGGGGAGGGGATGCACTAAACAGAGAAATGCCATCTATAACTGCTTGAAATCCATGGATTTAATGGATTAATTAAACAGATTAATCCATCTGTTTAATGCTTTAAATCCATATTTAATTATGCAAACTATTCCCACTGTACCTCTACTGGATACATAAAATTATTCCCTGAAATGTTTACATACTCAATTGGATCTTAAGTACTCATCAAAACTTGTCAGAGTAGAAGAGACAGAACAGTCAAAAAACAAAAATAAGGGAAGCAGTAAACCCAAGATGCAAGTTCTTCAAAGGAAAATATTGTTTTGTTTTGATCTCCAGGGGAGGCTTACTCAACAAGGTGAAAACACAGGATCACCATGAAAAAACGCTCCAGCTGCCCAGAGGACACCACGCTTTGGCTACAATGATTAAACCAAGCTAATGTTCTTAATAAACAACAACTTCCTCCCCTACCACCGACCCCCCACACCAAAAAGGTATACCTTGGCAACATGAAGATGGCTGTTTGAACCGCGAACTGGGGGCAAATTATCTTCCACTGCTGGAAATGTTTCAGTTTCATGAAAGTGTATTTTATCATCTTCTTTTTTAATTTCTGATACCCAACTCTGAGAAGAAGAGAGGCAAAAAAGAAGGTAAATATACAGCTTTACATAATTAACCAGACATTAGAAAAGACTATATCATCATACTATGGGTCAATTTTTAGGTGACAATTTGATCATGACATTCTCTCTATCTGAAATGCCCTTCTTACTCTGTGTTTTGCAATTGTAGGGAAATACACAATAACATAAAATGTATCATCTTAACTATTCTTAAGTGTACAGTTCAGTATTGGTCAGTATACTCATTTCTGCCCTTTCTACTTTATTTATCTTGCAAGATCATATTCATCTCCCTTCCAGTGAGCCTTCTCTGAACTTCCTGGTTGGGAGAAAAGTGTTTAGCATGAATATTTAAAATCCTCTATTTACTGTTTGTCTCTCTTACCACACTGTAAGTTCCTTGACAGTAGAACCTATGTCTTTATCTCAAACACCCAAGCAAATCAGGTGCAAATTAACATACAGATTAGATTGACCACATTTTCCAACTTTAGCAGTTTGACAGAAAGGACATGCTCCTTTCTATTGGTAAATATTAATTACTTCTGATTTTCTTATACACAATGTATTGTGCTGTGTTTAGTTGCTCAGTTGTGTCCGACTCTTTGCAGCTCCGTGGATTGCAACTGTAGCCCTCCAGGCTCCTCTCGCCATGGGATTCTTCAGGCAAGAACACTGGAGAAGGTAGTCATTCCCTTCTCCAGGGAATCTTTGTGACTTAGGGATCAAACCTGGGTCTCCTGCATTGCAGGCAGATTTTTTACCATCTGAGCCACCAGGGAAGTCCTTTATATACAATGGACAGCATAAAATATAAAAAATGACAATAAAGACAAAGAATCAGCAAAAGGCTACCCATAGCCAACAGAAGCAGACACAGAGAGTGAATGGATGTTGGAAATAACAAACAGAGACTTAAAAACAGCTGCAATAAATATATGAGAAGAGTGAACAACAGGCAGAAACAGTTGAGAAATTCAGGAGAAGACTGAAAACTTTAAAAACGAATTAATGGAAATTCCAAAAATAAAATACTCAGTATCCAAAATGAATCTATTTGATTAAGAGTATGGACACAGGAAAATAGTGGACAAAAAATCAGTAACATTAGAGTAGATTTGAGCAACATTAACCAACTTGGCCTAATCAATATAGACTTCTATGCTATTTTCAAGAGCACATGGAGCATAGGCCAAAAAAAGTCACAATAAATCTCATAGGGTTGAAATTATACAAAGTATGGAATCTGACCACAAGAGACCTAAACTAGAATTCAGTAATAATAAGTATTTAGACCATCCCCAAGAAATTGGAATTTGAATTCACTTATAAGGAGTTCATGAGTTAAAAAGGAAATCAGATGGAAAATAATTTGAACTAAGAGATAATGAAAACACGATATATAATAATTTATACCATGCAGATAAAGTATTAGAGGAAATTTTGCAACTTTAAGCAAGAAGAAAGGTTCAAGATCAATTATTAATAATTAAGCTTCTACCTTAAAAAACTAATAGAAAACACATTAAAGCCAAAGAGAGTAGGAGGAAATAAAAATCATTAAAAAATAAGAGTAGAAATCCATAAAACATAAAATAGAAAAATAAAATCAACATCCAAATCTTGGTTTTTTTGGAAACAATTAAACAATTGACAAACATAACAAGACTAGTCAAAAGAAAGTGAAAGGAAAAAATACAAATTAGCAGGCATAAAAAAAGCTCATCTCTAACAGTCCTACAGATATTTTTAAAAAAAGATATTTTAGACAAATTTATACCAATAACTTTGCAGTTTTGATAAAATAAATTCCCTGCCAAAGGCAATTTACAGATCCAATGCAACCTCCATCAAATTACCAATAGCATTTTTCACAGAACTAGAACAAAAATTTTTAAATTTTTGGAAACACAAAAGACCCTGAAGTGCCAAAGCAAGCTTGAGAAAGAAAAATAGAGCTGCAGTATTCAGGCTTCCTGACTTCAGACTATACTACAAAGCTACAATAATCAAAAGAGTATGGTACTGGCACAAAAACCATAAATACAGATCAATAGAACTGGATAAAGAACCTCAAAGTTATCCACAGGCCTGTGGTCAATTAATCTATAACAAAGGAGGCAAGAACATAGAAGGGCAAAAAGACAGTTTCTCTAATAATAGTGCTGGAAAACTGGACAGCTACATGTAAAAAAAAAGGAAATTAGAATATTCTCTAACATCATGCACAAAAATAAATTCAAAATGGATTCAAGACCTACATGTAAGACTGGATACCAAAACACTGCTAGAGGAAAACACCGGCAGAACATTCTTTGATATAAATTGTGGCAATATCCATCTCTTAGAGTCATGGAAATAAAAGCAAAAATAAACAAATGGGGCCTAATTAAACATAAAAGCTTTTTTATAGCAAAGGAAACCATAAAGAAAATGAAAAACCAGTCTACAGAATGGGAGAAAATATGTGCAAATGGTGCAGCTGACAAGGTATTAAACTCCAAAATATAGAAATGGTTCATATAACTCAATATTAAAAAACTCCAAAGAACCAATCAAAAAAACAGGCAGAAGATCTAAATAGACATTTCTCCAAAGAAGATACACAGATGGCCAAAAGGCACAAGAAAAGATGCTCAACATCACTCATTATTAGAGAAATGCAAATCAATACCCCAATGAGGTATCACCTCATACTGTCAGAATGGCCATCATCAAAAAGTCTACGAACAATAAATGCTGGAGAGTGTGTGTAGAAAAAGGAACTCTCCTATACTATTAGTGGAAATGCAAACTGATGCAGCCACTATGGAGAATGGTATGGAGGTTCCTTAACAAACTAAAAATAGAGTTAACATATGATCCTGCAATCCCACTGCCGGGCATAGATTCAGAGAAAAGAAAATATACATGCACCCCAATATTCATTGCAACACTACTTACAATAGGCAAGAAATGGAAGAAACCTAAATGTTTGTCAACAGATGAATGGATAAAGAGAATGTGGTATATTTATTCAATGAAATGTTACTCAGTCATAAAAAAGAATGGAATAATGCCATTTGTAGTAACATGGATGGACCTAGAGATAAATCAAAGTGAAGAAACTATACTCAATACTTCACAATAACCTATATGGGAAAAGGATATGAAAAAAATAAGATACCAACATATATGTATGTATAACTGAATCACTATGCTGTACACCTGAAAGTAACCCTACACTGTAAATCATCCTCAATAAAAAATAAACAAATAAAAAATAAAAAGAATGTAAACAGATCAGAAAAAAAAAAAAGGTAGAATGATGGTTGCCAGGGGCTGGTGGTGGGGGTAGGACTGGAGAGTTATTGTTAAATGGTATGGAGTTTCAGTTTTGGAAGATGAAAAAGTCCTTGAGATTGGTTGCATAATAATATGAATATACTTAACACTAATGAACTGTATACTTGAAAATGATAAAGATGATAAACTTCATATGATGTGTATTTTTCCACAATAAAAATAAAGAAATAAAATTTCATAATTGAAGTGACTTGGAATGAGCAAATTAAATTAGAGAATCAACTTTTATAATAGTATAAAAGAGATACTTAGGAATAAATTTCATTAAAAATATATAAGAAGTATATATACACTGAAAACTACAAACACTGCTTCAAAAAATTAAATAAAGCTTATATGAACAGAAAAATACATGTTCATCAATCAGAAATTTCAATATTATCAAAATATCAATTCTTCCAAAACTGATCAACAAATTCAAAACAACCCCAACACAAATACAATTTCTATTTTGTAGAAATTGGCAAGCAAAGGACCTGGAACAGCCAAAACAACTTTGAAAACAAAGAACAAAGTTGGAGGACTTGCACTACCTGATATGAGAAAGGAATCTGAAAAAAGAATAGATATATGTAAGTGCATAACTGAATCACCTTGCTGTACATGTGAAACTAACACAACACAACTATTGTAAATCAACTATTTTGTTGCTGTTCAGTCACTAAGTCATATCTGACTGTTTGCGACCCCATGGACTGCAGCATGTCAGGCTCCTCTGTCCTCTGCTATCTCCCAGAGTTTGCTCAAATTCATGTCCATGGAGTTGGTGATGCTATCTAACCATCTTATCCTCTGCCTCTCCCTTCTCCTTTTGCCTTCAATTTTTCCCAGCATCAGAGCCTTTTCCACTAAGTTGGTTCTTTGCATCAGATGACCAAGCTATTAGAGCTTCAGCACCAGTCCTTCCACTGAGTATTCAGGGTTGATTTCCTTTAGGATTGACTAATTCAATCTCCTTGCACTCCAAGGGACTCTCAAGAGTCTTCTCTAGCAAAACAATTCAGAAGCATTAGTTCTTTGGCACTCAACCTTCTTTATGGTCTGATTCACATCCCAGCATGACTACTGGAAAAGACATAGCTTTGACTTTACAGACCTTTGTCAGCAACATCATGTCTCTGCTTTTTAATATATGTCTAGGTTTGTCATAGCTTTTCTTCCAAGGAGCAAGCATCTTTTAATTGCATGGCTGCAGTCGCCATTAACAGGGATTTTGGAGTCCAAGAATATAAAATCTGTCATTGCTTCTTCCACTTTTCCCCCTTCTATATGCCATGAAGTGATGGGACTGGATGCCATGATCTTAGTTTTTTAATATTGTGTTTCAAGTCAGGTTTTTCACTCTCCTCTTTTATCTTCATCAAGAAGCTTTTTAGTTCCTCTTCACTTTCTGCCATTAGAGTGATGTCATCTGCATATTTGAGGCTGTTGATATTTCTCCTGGAAATCTTGATTCCAGTTTGTGATTCACCCAGCCCAGTATTTCACATGATGTGAAATTTAACTTCTGCATAGAAGTTAAATAAGCAGGGTAACAATATACAGTCTTGTCGTACTCCTTTCTCAATTTTGAACCAGTCAGTTGTTCCATTTCCGGTTCTAACTGTTGCTTCTTGACCTGAATACAGGTTTCTCAGGAGACAGGTAAGGTGGTCTGGTACTCCCCTCTCTTTAAGAATTTTCCACAGTTTGTTATGATCGACACAGTCAAAGGTGCTAGCATAGTCAATGAAGAAGAAGTAGATGTTTTTCTGGAATTCCCTTGTTTTCGCACTGATCCAATGAATGTTGGCAATTTGACCTCTGGTTCCTCTGCCTCTTTGAAACCCAGCTTATACATCTAGAATTTCCTGGTTCATGTACTGCTGAAGCCTAGCTTGAAGGATTTTGAGCATAATCTTGCTAGCATGTGAGTATGCTGCTGCTGCTGCTGCTGCTGCTGCTGCTGCTGCTAAGTCGCGTAAGTCGTGTCCAACTCTGGGCAACCCCATAGACAGCAGCCTACCGGGCTCCCCAGTTCTCCAGGCAAGAACACTGGAGTGGGTTGACATTTCCTTCTCCAATGCTTGAAAGTGAAAAGTGAAAGTGAAGTCACTCAGTCGTGTCTGACTCCTAGCGACCCCATGGACTGCAGCCTACCAGGCTCCTCTGTCCATGGGATTTGCCAGGCAAGAGTACTAGAGTGGGTTGCCATTGCCTTCTGCAAGCATGTGAGTATACTCCAATATAAAATTAAAAATGTTTAAAAAGACATTGTTATCAAGACAATGGAATACTGGTGTAAAGACAGATATTTAGATTGGTGAACAGAATACAGAAACAGAGCTACATGTACAAAGTCAACCTATTTTTGACACTCGAACCAAGAAGTTCAATGAAAAAAAGATAATCATTCATTAGATGCTTGACATTTCGATATCCATATTGGTATATACAAATATATGCACTGGGTGTCTGTATATATCTGTCTGTGTGTCCAAAAAATAAAACTGATCTTACACCTACATTTAAGAGTTAAAATGATAAAACTTTTTGGACAAATCATAGGAGAAAATTTAGGGATCTTAAATGAGACAAAGGTTTCTTAAATAGGACACAAAAGCACAAACTATAAGAAAAATTGGTTTCATCAAAAGTAAAAATTTTTACTCTTCCAAAGATGCTATCTAAAAAAAAATGAAAAGGCAAGCCATACAATATCAGCAAATATTTGCAAAGATACATCCTCATGTGTAAAATACACAGAAGATACATATTTTACAATTCAATAAGAACATAAACAATCTAAATTTTTTAATGGGCAAAGGATTTAAAGACAAAAGAAGATATATGGATGAGAAGGAAATGAAAAGACATTCAACATCATTAGTAATTCAGTTCAGGTCAGTCGCTCAGTCGTGTCCGACTCTTTGCAACCCCATGAATCCCAGCATGCCAGGCCTCCCTGTCCAACGCCAACTCCCGGAGTTCACTCAGACTCACGTCCATCGAGTCCATGATGCCATCCAGCCATCTCACCCTCTGTCATCCCCTTCTCCTCCTGCCCCCAATCCCTCCCAGCATCAAAGCCTTTTCCAATGAGTCAACTCTTTGCATGAGGTGGCCAAAGTACTGCAGTTTCAGCTTTAGCATCATTCCTTCCAAAGAAATCCCAGGGCTGATCTCCTTCAGAATGGACCGGTTGGATCTCCTTGCAGTCCAAGGGACTCTCAAGAGTCTTCTCCAACACCAC
Source organism: Ovis canadensis (assembly GCF_042477335.2). Classification (NCBI taxonomy): domain Eukaryota; kingdom Metazoa; phylum Chordata; class Mammalia; order Artiodactyla; family Bovidae; genus Ovis; species Ovis canadensis. The sequence continues at coordinate 87,158,593 of NC_091253.1, forward strand.
ACTTCAAATGCATCAATTCTTCAAGGGTGCTCAGCCTTCTTCACAGTCCAACTCTCACATCCATACATGACCACAGGAAAAACCATAGCCTTGACTAGATGGACCTTAGTCAGCAAAGTAACGTCTCTGCTTTTGAATATACTATCTAGTTGGTCATAACTTTTCTTCCAAGGAGTAAGCGTCTTTTAATTTCATGGCTGCAGTCACTATCTGCAGTGATTTTGGAGCCCCAAAAATAAAGTCTGACACTGTTTCCACTGTTTCCCCATCTATTTCCCATGAAGTGATGGGACCAGATGCCATGATCTTTGTTTTCTGAATGTTGAGCTTTAAGCCAACTTTTTCACTCTCCTCTTTCACTTTCATCAAGAGGCTTTTTAGCTCCTCTTCACTTTCTGCCATAAGGGTGGTGTCATCTGCATATCTGAGGTGATTGATATTTCTCCCGGCAATCTTAATTCCAGCTTGTGTTTCTTCCAGTCCGTTTCTCATGATATACTCTGCATATAAGTTAAATAAGCAGGGTGACAATATACAGCCTTGATGCACTCCTTTTCCTATTTGGAACCAGTCTGTTGTTCCATGTCCAGTTCTAACTGTTGCTTCCTGACCTGCATACAGGTTTCTCAAGAGGCAGGTCAGGTGGTCTGGTATTCCCATCTCTTTCAGAATTTTTCACAGTTTATTGTGATCCACACAGTCAAAGGCTTTGGCATAGTCAAGAAAGCAGAAATAGATGGTTTTCTGGAACTCTCTTGGTTTTTCCATGATCCAGCAGATGTTGGCAATTTGATCTCTGGTTCCTCTGCCTTTTCTAAAACCAGCTTGAACATCAGGAAGTTCACAGTTCACATATTATTGAAGCCTGGCTTGGAGAATTTTGAGCATTACTTTACTAGTGTGTGAGATGAATGCAATTGTGTGGTAGTTTGAGCATTCTTTGGCATTGCCTTTCTTTGGGACTGGAATGAAAACTGACCTTTTCCAGTCCTGCGGCCACTGGTGAGTTTTCCAAATTTGCTGGCATATTGAGTGCAGCACTTTCACAGCATCATCTTTCAGGATTTGAAATAGCTCCACTGGAATACCATCTCCTCCACTAGCTTTGTTCATAGTGATGCTTTCTAAGGCCCACTTGGCTTCACATTCCAGGATGTCTGGCTCTAGATGAGTCATCACACCATCGTGATTATCCGGGTGGTGAAGATCTTTTTTGTACAGTTCTTCTGTGTATTCTTGCCACCTCTTCTTAATATCTTCTGCTTTTGTTAGGTCTATCCCATTTCTGTCCTTTATCGAGCCCATCTTTGCATGAAATGTTCCCTTGGTATCTCTAATTTTCTTGAAGAGATCTCTAGTCTTTCCCACTCTGTTGTTTTCCTCTATTCCTTTGCATTGATCGCTGAAGAAGGCTTTCTTATCTCTTCTTGCTATTCTTTGGAACTCTGCATTCAGATGCTTATATCTTTCCTTTTCTCCTTTGCTTTTCGCTTCTCTTCTTTTCACAGCTATTTGCAAGGCCTCCCCAGGCAGCCATTTTGCTTTTTTGCATTTCTTTTCCATGGGGATGGTCTTCATCCCTGTCTCCTGTACAATGTCATGAACCTCATTCCATAGTTCATCAGGCACTCTGTCTATCAGATCTAGACCCTTAAATCTATTTCTCACTTCCACTGTATAATCATAAGGGATTTGATTTAGGTCATACCTGAGTGGTCTAGCAGTTTTCCCTACTTTCTTCAATTTAAGTCTGAATTTGGCAATAAGGAGTTCATGATCTGAGCCACAGTCAGCTCCTGGTCTTGTTTTTGCTGACTGTATAGAGCTTCTCCATCTGGCTGCAAAGAATATAATCTATCTGATCATGAGCAATTAGAGAAATACAAATAAAAAGCACAATGAGATACAATTATACACCCAACAGAAGAGCTAAAATTAACCAAACTGACAATCCTAATTATGGACCATGATGTAGAGCAACTGGAACTTTTATCCATTATTGGCAGGATTGATTGCCACTTTAGAAAATACTCTGGGGGACTTCCCTGGTGGTCAGTGGCTAAGACTTGTAGTTCCCAATGCAGGGAGCCCAGATTCGATCCCTGGTCATGGAACTAGATTCCACATACCACAATGAAGACTGAAGATGCGACACAGCCAAATAAATCAAAAAGAAAGAAAAAAAAACTGGCATTTGTTCATCAAGTAGTAAATGGTTAAACAAACTGTAAGATAGCCATACAAATCACTACTACTCAGCAATTAAAAGGAATGAACCATGGACACATTCAACAACACAGATGAATCTCAGAAGCATCATGCTAAGTGGAAGAAGACAGATATGAAAGAAGATATACTATACAATTATATTTATATGAAAGGCAAGAAAAGGCAAATCTGTAATGATAGAAAGCAGTTCAGTGGCTGCCAGGAACCAGGGTATATGGTCAGCGCTGACTGCAAAGGGGCACAGTGAAACTTGTAGGGGTGATAGAAATATTCTATCGTATACGATTTGTCAAAACTCAGTGAAATTACCGTAATACAGCTAACTTTTTAAAAATAGAAATACAGTTGATTTACAATATAATGTTAGTTTCAGGTGTACAACATAGTGGTTAAATATTTTTGTAGATTATATTCCATTTAAAGTTATAAAGTAATGACTCTATTTCTCTATTTCATCCTTGCTGTTTATTTATTTTATACATAGTAGTTTGTATCTCTTAATCCCTTACTCCTATCCTGCCTCTCTTTCCTCTCCTCTCCCCACTGGTAACCACTAGTTTGTTCTCTGTATCTGTGAGCCTATTTCTGTTTTGTTGTATACATTCATTTGTTTTATAAAATGGCTAAGTTTTATTGAATGTAAACTATAACAATAATGCTGATTAAAAGAAATCAGTAAAGATACAAGCAGGTCATTAACGAAATAAAAAATTCAAGTGACAGACTTCTAAAACTTTAATGTTATGGTAAACAAACAATACATTATGTACTGTCATTTTTAAACCATTTACTTGATTTTAAAATGCAAAAAATGATTATCGTATCCAGGGAAGAGTAACCTGAAGTGGGCATTCCTACATACTGCTGTTGGGAGACTACAAAGGTACAACTTTCTGAGACACAAAGAAGCATGTTTTAACAGAAATACATTCAGATCCTTTCATATCAGGGCACTTGAATTCTAATAACTTATTCCTAGGAAATAACCAGGATGTACAAAAAATTGTGAACAAACATGTTTGGATAGCATGATTCATACATGCTGACTGAATTATGTTTCTTTCGTAGGATGGGGTATTACTTAGTCATTTAAAATACATACATGTACGTGAGCATGCTCCATACCTCCATATATATATAAAAATCTACAAAAACATAGTCACAATAGTCTCCTGGATGTAAGAAGCAACCAATACTACGTAAGTAATTACCACAAAATTCCCTTTACTGATTTCAGACAAGTAGATATATATCCCATGACAATGTCACCAAAAAAGTGATGTTACTCTATACCTTTATGTCACCATCAATTTTTTCCCATTCTTCTGCTGTAAAACTGGATGCTGTTGCCGCAGGTTTATCTTTCCTCAAAGCTCTACTTCCAGGAGCTAAGCCTGAAAGGTGCTTTTCACAAAATTCTGTAAGTTCAGGATAGTATCCTTCCTCACCAGACCTTTTAAAAAATTCAGAAATTTTAGAGTTACCACTTTATTTAGAGATCACGTAAACCTGTGGTTTGCAAGCTGGGTTCCATGGAGCCCAGGGGTTCCAAGGAGATCTCATGACCCGCCTCCCTACAAGGAGGAAGGCTGGGCTGCTGCTTTCCCGGAACCTTCCTCAATTTCAGCAACCTCTACTTTCATCTGATCTATGGAGTGTCGCAATGAAGGGGAGAAACAGGAGCTCCAAAGACACCAATTTCCATCACACACTTTAAAAGTTGAATAAATAACATTTTCTCTCCTCTTCAACACTCACATGTTCATTTTGTACATAAGGTAATTTTAAACTTATAAATGGAAATTCATTATTAGAGACCGGCAAAGAGTGAGACTTTGGAGTTACTTTCCAGTGAGGAATTACTATCCTAGCTCAATTTTTCCTATCCCCCTAAGGGGATAGGAAGATAATGGCAGAGGAAGAGTTTAGAACAACACACCTCTAAATTCAATCACTCAAGGAACAGAATTCCTTCCTTACAGAGTTAGAGACATCTGTTCTTTTTTGCTTGTTTACTTTTTTAAGGAAAATCAATCTTTTCCCTGTTTCTTGTGAATCTACTTTTAAATTTTTTTTAAGGAAAATCAATCTTTTCCCTGTTTCTTGTGAATCTACTTACTTTTAAATTTTTAGAGAAATAAAAATAAATCCCATTTTCAAATTAAAGTTTAAAATATAATTCCAAGTCCATACCACTTAAAAAGGCTATTAATTAAAAAAATCTTTCAAATTCTTTCATCCCATAAACTCTTGTTTTCTCTCTTTCAAATTCTTCCATCCCATAAACTCTTGTTTTCTTTATTAGTCATTGATCAAATACAAATGAAAATGTTCTCATATGTTGAGAAAAACAAAAGAGAAAACAATGATATGATGAGGCTATTACCTCAACTCTGGCTGGGGACAAGCAGGACTGCTTAGGAAGGGCAGGAGGCTAAAGGTGAAAGAAAAAGGAAAGGACATAGAGATAAAGAAGTGCATCAGAGGAAAGAATGAATCACTGCTGAGTAAAAGGAATACTATTGATGTCCTGGAAAGGGGAAGTTCATGCTCACAAGTGCTTCCGCAATATGAGAAAACCCTTCAAACGAAAATTCCTTGAGAAACACCACACAGGTGGCACAGGTTGGTATGCAACAGGTCAGTTTCCCTTTTTAAAAAAGTATTTATTTACTTGGGCTTCCCAGGTGACTCAGTGGTAAAGAATCTGCCTGTCAATGCAGGAGACTCGGGTTTGATCCTTGGGTTGGGAAGATCCGCTGGAGAAGGAAATGGCAACAACCTGCTTCAGGTAAGCTGCGTCGAAAATTCCATGGACAGAGGAGCCTGGCAGGCCATAGTCCATGGCATCACAAAGAGTCGAACACAACTGAGCGACTGAGCACATTTGTTTATTTGGCTGCGTCAGGTCTCAGTTGCAGCGCCTTGGGATCTTTGTTGCATGTGGGATCGTTCATTGTCATATACAGACTCTCTCTAGTTGCAGTATCAGGGCTTAGTTGCTCCGAGGGCTGTGAGAACCCAGTTCCCTGATCAGGGATCACACTTGCATCCCCTGTATTGAAAGGCACACCACTGGACCACTGAGAAGTTCCAGGTCAGCGTTTGTTGCAGAGCCCCCTTGACCACCTGCCTGTCGATCTTCCAGGCTGTTGTTGGAAACACGTCCCTGGGCCCCGCTCCCGGGCCCCGCTCCCAATTTCCTGAAGCAGAATCTCTAGGAATGGGGCCCTCAAATTAGCAATTTTTTAACCGCCATATTTGGTGAATATGAAAGTTTGACAATCACGGCCACAGGGCTCTTACCCAGAAAAGGCCTTGATTCCCTGACTTTTGGTCCTACTTCCTGCTCCCACCCCACCGTCCATGTGACAGCTCCCAGTGAGTCACTCACCTTTGTTGGCAGGTGGTTAGAAGTGAGACAGTGCCAAAGCGCTTTATCAGCAGAAGCAGATGCCTCCTAAAAGCTGCTTTACCTTAATGGGAGGAAGGAAGCAAGAAAAATGCTCTCCTCCTGGGATGCCGATTAACCTAAGTCTGGTGCTGAAAAATGTGGTTCAGTCACTAAATCATGTTTGACTTTGTGACCCCATGAACTGTAGCCTGCTAGGTTCCTCTGTCCATAGGATTCTCCAGGGAAGAATACTGGAGTGGATTGCTATTTCCTTCTCTAGGGGATCTTCCCAACCCAGCGATTGAACCTGTGTCTCCTGCATTTTCTTGCTGGAATTAAATCGGGCCAGAACCCTCCAAACTAACCACAGATTTAAAACCACTGTTTTGGCACCTAACATGGACAAAAACAACAATCTCAATATTTGAAATTTTGCTCCAAAATTTCTAATGAGGCTTTGAATTTCAGAAGTCAACAAGATAATTAAAATTGGCAGACTGAAACAAGATTTTTTAACGCTTACCTGAGCACACAAAGAATTTTTTCCAAGTGTTTAACATCTGAACATTTTTCAATATACTTGAAATCCAAATGTTCAACAGGAATTTTAAATGTTTTTGTTGTCCCGAAGCCCCACAATGATGGATAATCTTTGGTGGCCATAGCTGAAATGTAGTGTAGGAAAACAGTTATGAATCTTATATAGTAAAACTCAATTTGGATAGTAGTAACCATCTAGGTACTTCTGCAATGTTTATTTTTCATTTCTACAGAAAAGGAGATGGAGTGATGTGAACCACTTTAATGTGAACCATTTTAAAAGCTTTTCATTTAATTTGTTACAAGACTGCTTCTGTTTTGGTTCTTTGGTTTTAAGACATCTGGGATCCTAGCTCCCTGATCAGGGATCATACTGGCACCCCCCTGCAAAGTCTTAACTATTGGATCGCCAGGGAAGTCTCTGGAGTATTTCTTCTAAGGAGGAAGCTCATTGTAAACTCTGTCTTATAAGAGCAGTTAGCATTCATGGGGCTAAATTACTATCTACCACACATAGATTAGCTTCCTTAATTCTCACTTAAGCAAAATTGAAATGTAATGACAAAGCAAGATTTGGTGTGTAGAGGAAAAATCTTTTTCTTCTACCAATTTGGGTTCAGTACCTGAGGCCAATAATTCATACCGACAAAAGATATCAGCAGGAGAAAAGGTTTATTTTATATACTCCTGGAGGCTTCACAGAAAAGTGAAAACTCAAAGAAACCGCTACCTCTGGGAACCTATGTATCATTTTAACAAAGTGTGATAAATTGTGTAGAAATGATTAGACAAAGGAAAAAGGGTTTTGGCTTCTAGAAAGTAAATATATGGAAAAACTAATGGAAGATGAGTTATTTTAATGAGGGTTGTTTCTGCAGACTCACCTCAGTGCTGACTGTCCATCTGCTGTGATAAGGATTGTACTCCTCACCTTGGGATGAGAGGAGAGGAGGGAACACCTTCATAAAGGGAAATTTATGTCCTGCTGTTAGGCAGAAAAGGAGAAGGCAGAAAGAGTTTTTTCTGCGTCTGCTCTTATTTGCCTTCTGCTCAAAATAATCCTTATGCCAAAGTGGCCAACTTGGGTGTAGTGTGCGTATTCTGATCCTCTTTAGTGCTCAAGCTGCTTTCTTAAGGTATCTTTGAACATTGATTTTGGTATCTCCTACTTTAGCTGTTCACATCCTAATTGTTTTTTTGATTCCGTACAAACATAAATAATCTCCTTTCTGTAATTCTGCATCGTCTTCTTCCACATTCCCTGCCTCCTTACATTCTCAGTTGCCCACTCCCATCAATGAACAGCTGCCAGGCCTAATATGTTCTAAAGGAACTCTGCACATACCTCTCTCGTACCATATAGCAGATATCCAAATTCTATTTCTTTGTCTTCTCTTCTAGATTGTGAGAGATTTTACCTAACTCATCTCAGAGCTTCAGAACTAACATAGTAAGTAGTGTCTCATATCCCTTAAGAAATACCTGCTAAATTCAACTGAATTGGGAATATGATGGCCTTGGATAGCTTCACTCTACTGATATACTGCTAATGATAGTGTCAATAACAGCAACAAACACATTAATTCTTAATGAACTTTGCATATATTATTATTTTGTTTAATCCTTCAACTACTGTATCAAGTATGTTTTAAACAGAGAGCAGTAATAACAGTTAACATTTATGAAGCTAAATTTCTATGTCATGAATTATGTCAGTCCTCAAGACCACTTTCATGAAAGATATTACTTCCTTTTTACAGATGAAGAAGGTGATGTTTCAAGTATATAAATTGCATATGGTCATATAACTATTAAGTAGTGAACTGAAGAGTTGAACCTCAGGCCACTACAGAGCCCACATACTTAACTGTCATACTTAATTGTGCTTTTCAAATCACAGGTGGCAACTCATGAAATCAACTTAGTCAGCTGCAATCAGGAATAAAATCAGACTACCTGACACTAACCATTAAATACTGTTTCACAGAAACTTTTATTTCATGCCTATATAAAGAAATGATAAATACAGGCATATATAAATGCACACACAAATGTGTATATAAATGTTGCAAAGTAAAATGTATACATAATGAGTTATATTGTCAAAGTTTTTTTTTTTTTAAACACTGCACTAAAACACACTGGGTGATAAATTTTAAAACAAGTAGCAATAAGTCTAATCCATAAGGAATATTCCCTTCAGCATGCCTGCCCTCTGAATCTGATCATACATCAGACCCCTGCAGAAAAAGGATGCACTGTCAGCATCTCCATATTCCTGCTGGCTTTGACTTGGGTACAGAATATAGATGACAGTTTGTCAGCTTTTGAATGAGGTCCAGCGAGGAAGTGAGAATATGGCTTTCACACCATAACTAGCAGGGCCCAGTAGGATGGTCTCCCATCACAAGGGTAGCCTTAATGGTGGAAGTTACAAGAAACCAAGTGAAGAACTTTAAAATTATTGATGCTGCCCAGAATAGAATGAATTGTCTGTAGGACATTTTTTTCCCAAGAGCTGGAGGATATTTGATGGGAGGATTTAAGCACCTAACAGGATTAAAATAGATTACCTTCAATTAAAGGAATCTTGAAACCCCTGAGGTTTTATGATTTGAATAACACATAGTGAAAAACGTTAGAAATGATAAAGACACCGCTTACCTAATTAAGAGAATTTCAACATAAACCCCGTTTTAACGTTTCTGAGAATCTTTTTTGAAAACTACCATGTGGAGGACTGCGGTGGGGAGGAGACACATTCTCAAGATCAATAAATGTTAACTCTCAAACTCCAAAAAACAAGTTATACTTTACTTGCTCCTGTTAGAACTCTTCCACATCTGCTTGCAACTTGTATCTGATTAGGAAAGTTGTGGTCCTAGTTGGGGTTAACTTCTCCACCATCCTAACTCACATCCATTTCCCACATTTACTCATCAGTTTGTCAGTAATACCTCCAGCGCAAACTGCAATACGCTAGTAACAGGAAACACTGTTTTGACTTCCACCTTTGCACGTTCTCCCCAGCATCCACAAGGCTGGGCGCCACCTGCAGCCGGAGACCGAAAGGAAACGGCATCCTCCAGCCCGTAGCAACGGTTTCTATGTACAGCGCGACCAGAGAGGACAGCGGGCTCAGGGCCTGCCCGCGATCCCGGAGCTTCTACAGCCAACCCGCAGCGGTCAGGGGCCACTTCAGGACTCTTATGAATAATTTCTCTCTATTCCCCGGCTTTGTGGCCGGGGAATAGAACTAGTGGCCGCCCCCGGAGACCTTGCCCCAACACCCGCCAACTTCAGCCCCGAGAAACAAAAGGCCCCAGTTTCTTCCCCGACTGAGAAGGCTGTTCATCCCGCGCTTCCTCCCTACTTCAGAGTCTATCTTTCACCCCGCCCCCCGGAGGGAGGGATTGCGATGGGGAGATGTAGTTTACTCCTGGGCGCACATACTCACCTGGTTCAGACTCCAAGCCGTGCAGAGGACCCAGCCACACACCGTATCAGCCTCGCTCAGGCACCCGGGGAGGGGCGCGCCGCTCCGCCCCGCCCCTGCCCACACCGCCCCTCCCCAGACCGAGAGCTTGAGGCGGACCGCCGCGGGCGGGGTTGAGAGCCTCTGCGTGACGACTGGCTAGTCTCCGGTTTGCCATCCACTGATTGGCCTTGCAGACCCAGCTTCACTCAGACACAGGATAATTAAACAGGAGTTGCAATTACACGTACTCAGAAAATTTCTTTTCACGCACACTTTATGGTTTTTTCTGGTCATAATTGTGTACAGAAACAATCAAGCTGAATAAACAAGCAAGATAAACACCAACTCGCAAGTAAATAGACTATGTTGGCAAATTAAAAACATCACTATCATCTTCATAAAGACATTCCATCCAAGAATATATAGATGGATTAGAAAGTAAATGTGAAATCTTTCACAGATTAAAAAAAGAGAGAGAAAAGATGAAAAAGTTAGGTCAATGAGTCTAAACTAGATTTAAAAGATCTAGAGAGAGAATACTGAGGATCAGTTCAGTTCAGTCGCTCAGTTGTGTCCGACTCTTTGCGACCCCATGAACTGCAGCACTCCAAGCCTCCCTGTCAATCACCAACTCCCATTGTCCATTGAGTCGGTGATGCCATCCAACCATCTCATCCTCTGTCATCCCCTTCTCAAACTGCCTTCAATCTTTCCCAACATCAGGGTTTTTTCAAATGAGTTAGCTTTTCGCATCAGGTGGCCGAAATACTAGAGTTTCAGCTTTAACATCAGTCCTTTCAATGAACACCCAGGACTGATTTCCCTTAGGATGCACTGGTTGGATTTCCTCCTAGTCCAAGGGACTCTCAAGAGTCTTCTCCAACACCACAGCTCAAAAGTATCAATTCTTCTGGGCTCATTTTCTTTATACTCCAACTCTCACATCCATACCTGACTACTGGAAAAACCATAGCCTTGACTAGATGGACCTTTGTTGGCAAAGTAATGTCTCTGCTTTCTAATATGGTGTCTAGGCTGGTCACAACTTTCCTTCCGAGGACTAAGTGTCTTTTACTTTCATGGCTGCAGTCACCTTCTGCAGTGATTTTGGAGCCCAAAAAATAAAGTCAGCCACCATTTCCAGTTTCCCCATCTATTTGCCATGAAGTGATGGGAGCAGATGCCATGATCTTCATTTTCTGAATGCTGAACTTTAAGCCAACTTTTTCACTCTTTCACTTTCATCAAGAGGCTCTTTAGTTCTTCACTTTCTGCCATAAGGGTGGTGTCATCTGCATATCTGAGGTTATTGATATTTCTCCTGGCAATCTTGATTCCAGCTTGTGCTTCCTCCAGCCCAGGGTTTCTAATGATGAATTCTGCATATGTTAAATAAGCAGAGTGGGTGATGATATACAGCCTTGACGCACTCCTTTTCCTATTTGGAACCACTCTGTTGTTCCATGTCCAGTTCTAACTGTTGCTTCCTGACCTGAATACAGATTTCTCAAGAGGCAGGTCAGGCGGCCTGGTATTCCCATCTCTCAGAATTTTCCAGTTTATTGTGATCCACACAGTCAAAGGCTTTGGGATAGTCAAGAAAGCAGAAATAGATGTTTTTCTGGAACTCTCTTGGTTTTTCCATGATCCAGCGGATGTTGGCAATTTGATCTCTGGTTCCTCTGCCTTTTCTAAAATCAGCTTGAACATCTGGAAGTTCACAATTCACGTATTGCTGAAGCCTGGCTTGGAGAATTTTGAGCATTACTTTACCAGCATGTGAGATGAGTGCAATTGTGCGGTAGTTTGAGCATCCTTTGGCATTGCCTTTCTTTGGGATTGATATGAAAACTGACCTTTTCCAGTCCTGTGGCCACTGCTGAGTTTTCAAAATTTGCTGACATATTGAGTGCTGCACTTTCACAGCATCATCTTCTTAGATTTGAAATAGCTCAACTGGAATTCCATCACCTCCACTAGCTTTGTTCGTAGTGATGCTTTTTAAGGCCCACTTGACTTCGCATTCCAGGATGTCTGGCTCTAGGTGAGTGATCACACCATCGTGATTATCTGGGTCGTGATCTTTTTTGTATAGTTCTTCTGTGTATTCTTGCCACCTCTTCTTAATATTTTCTGCTTCTGTTAGGTCCATACCATTTTTGTCCTTTTTTGAGCTCCTTTGCATGAAATGTTCCCCTGGTATCTCTGATTTTCTTGAAGAGATCTCTAGTTTTTCCTATTCTATTGTTTTCCTCTATTTCTTTGCATTGATTGCTGAGGAAGGCTTTCTTATCTCTCCATGCTATTCTCTGGAACTCTGCATTCAAATCAGTATATCTTTCCTTTTCTCCTTTGCTTTTCACTTCTCTTCTTTTCACAGCTATTTGTAAGGCCTCCTCAAGACAGCCATTTTGCTTTTTTGCATTTCTTTTTCTTGGGGATGGTCTTGATCCCTGTCTCCTGTACAATGTCACAAACCTCTTTCCATAGTTCATCAGGGACTCTATCAGATCTAGTCCCTTAAATCTATTTCTCACTTCCACTGTACATAATCATAAGGGATTTGATTTAGGTCATACTTGAATGGTCTAGTGGTTTTCTGCATTTTTTTTTCAATTTAAGTCTGAATTTGGTAATAAGGGGTTCATGACCTGAGCCACAGTCAGCTCCTGGTCTTGTTTTTGCTGACTGAGGATAGGAAGTGATTAACCCAAGAAAAATTTCCCAGAACTGAAGAGCTTCAATTTCCACGCTGAGAGTATACACCCAGCAACCAAAACAAGCAAACAGATTCATTCCAAGGCACATACTGCAAAATTTCAGGGCACTAGCAAAGAACATTCTAAGTTTCTAGAGAGAATGTAGGTCACAAAGGGTAAGGAAGATCGGTTTTGTACTTTCCCACAATAATACAGATAGCTAGAACACAACAAAATATTTCAAAATTCTGATGTTCGCAATAACACAAGAAAGGTCATTTTAGGCAGAGAGAAAAACACGAGAAAAGGCACAGGCAAGGTCCATTATCAGCTTCAGCTCAGTTCAATTCAGTCGCTAAGTCGTGTCTGACTCTGCGACCCCATGAATCCCAGCACGCCAGGCCTCCCTGTCCATCACCATCTCCCGGAGTTCACTCAGACTCACGTCCATCGAGTTGGTGATTCCATCCAGCCATCTCATCCTCACCCTTCTCCTCCTGCCCCCAATCCCTCCCAGCATCAGAGTCTTTTCCAATGAGTCAGCTCTTCGCATGAGGTGGCCAAAGTACTGGAGTTTCAGCTTTAGCATCATTCCTTCCAAAGAACACCCAGGGCCGATCTCCTTTAGAATGGACTGGTTGGATCTCCTTGCAGTCCAAGGGACTCTCAAGAGTCTTCTCCAACACCACAGTTCAAAAGCATCAATTCTTCGGTGCTCAGCTTTCTTCACAGTCCAACTCTCACATCCATATATGACCACTGGAAAAACCATAGCCTTGACTAAACGGACCTTTGTTGGCAAAGTAATGTCTCTGCTTTTTAATATGCTATCTAGGTTGGTCATAACTTTTCTTCCAAGGAGTAAGTGTCTTTTAATTTCATGGCTGCAGTCACCATCTTCAGTGATTTTGGAGCCCAAAAAGATAAAGTCTGACACTATTAAAGAACTGCAAACATCTCCTTAGAACCAAAGGTTAAGAGGTGGGTTGAAGTGGTGACAGAGGAGGGAGAGGGCTCTGCTTGTACTATTCCCAACAGTTTTTTACTTTATCAAAATGGGAGGCTACTGAAGATTTTCAGCAAGACAGAGCCGTGAAATTTCTATTTTACAATGATCCAAGTTGGGATGGGAATTCCATGGTGGTCTAGGGGTTAGGACTCTACAATGAGCAAGCTGAAGAGTATGGAAAACAGCAAGACCAGTAGCTGAGACTAACCCAAAGGTGTATATAATACAGAGAAGAACGGTTGAAAAAAGATCTTCACGACCCAGATAATCAAGATGGTGTGATCACTCACCTAGAGCCAGACATCCTGGAATGTGAAGGCAAGTGGGCCTTAAAAAGCATCACTATGAACAATGCTAGTGAAGGTGATGGAATTCCAGTTGAGCTATTTCAAATCCAAAAAGATGATACTGTGAAAGTGCTGCACTTAGTATGTCAGCAAATTTTGAAAACTCAGCAGTGGCCACAGGACTGGAAAAGGTCAGTTTTCATTCCAATCCCAAAGAAAGGCAATGCCAAAGAATGCTCAAACTACTGCATAATTGCACTCATCTCACACGCTAGTAAAGTAATGCTCAAAAATTCTCTAAGCCAGGCTTCAGCAATACATGAACCATGAACTTCCAGATGTTCAAGCTGATTTTAGAAAAGGCAGAGGAACCGGAGATCAAATTGCCAACATCCGCTGGATCATGGAAAAAGCAAGAGTTCCAGAAAAACATCTATTTCTGCTTTCTTGACTATGCCAAAGCCTTTGACTGTGTGGATCACAATAGACTGTGGAAAATTCTGAAAGAGAAAGGAATACCAGACCACCTGACTTGCTATACAGGAGAAACTTGTATTCAGGTCAGGAAGCAACAGTTAGAACTGGACATGGAACAACAGAGTGGTTCCAAATAGGAAAAGGAGTACATCAAGGCTGTATATCATCATCCTGCTTATTTAACTTATATGCAGAGTACATCATTAGAAACACTGAACTGGAAGCACAAGCTGGAATCAAGATTGCCGAGAGAAATATCAATAACCTCAGATATGCAGATGACACCACCCTTATGGCAGAAAGTGAAGAAGAACTAAAGAGCCTCTTGATGAAAGTGAAAGAGGAGAGTGAAAAAGTTGGCTTAAAGTTCAACATTCAGAAAACAAAGATCATGGCATCTGGTCCCATCACTTCATGGGAAATAGATGGGGAAACAGTGGAAATGGTGGCTGACATTTTTGGGGCTCAAAAATCACTGCAGAAGGTGACTGCAGCCATGAAATTAAAATACGCTTACTCCTTGGAAGGAAGTTATGACCAACCTAGACAGCATATTAAAAAGCAGAGACATTACTTTGTCAACAAAGTTCCGTCTAGTCAAGGCTACCTTTTTCCAGTAGTCATGTATGGACGTGAGAGTGGGGCTATAAAGAAAGCTGAGCGCAGAAAAACTGATGCTTTTGAACTGTGGTCTTGGAGAAGACTCTTGAGAGCCCCTTGGACTGCGAGGATATCCAACCAGTCCATCCTAAGGGAAATCAGCCCTGGGTGTTCATTGGAAGGACTGACATTGAAGTTGAAACTCCAACACTTTGGCCACCTGATGTGAAGAGCTGACTCATCTGAAAAGACCCTGATGCTGGGAAAGATTTAGAGCAGAAGGGGATGATAGAGGATGAGATGGTTGGAGGTCATCACCGACTCAATGGACATGAGTTTCAGTTAACTCTAGGAGTTGGTGATGGACAGGGAGGCCTGGCGTGCTGCAGTCCACGGGGCTGCAAAGAGTCAGACACAACTGAGGGACTATACTGAACTGAACTGAATACAATCATCTGTGCAGAAACTGTAACGGTGTGAATAGCTAACATTTATTACTTTAAGAGTTTTTATCTTGCAGCAAATGTTTGGGGTAGGTGCTGTAGTGTATTTTTTGATGCCCACCTTACAAATAAGGAAAGTGAATCCTGGTGAAGTCACTGCCATCTAACAAGGGACTCTGCAGGTATATGTAGGTATAGATGTATTAATTTCTTGACTTCAACAATTAAGCTGAAGTTAAATAAACTGGCCAGTAAATTTTGATGAACCTGTGTGTCTGATAAACAGTTTAAGTAGGGAACAAGTTATGTGTTAGCTTCAAGCTCAGATTTACTGATTTTTATATTTATAGACCAGTATTCAAAAGAATTTTTTAAAAGCTATTTTATATCTATTTTACCTTTTCTATAACTGTCCAGGTAGGCAAGAAGTAAAATTACTCTCATTTTATAGATAAAGGAGACATAAGGAGGTAACTGATTGAAATGAATTCCAGGTGTCATACTTTACCCATTAAACCACAGACTAGTTAACCAAACAACAATACTCAAACTACTAAAGCACAAAGGACCTATGATGAAATTAGAATAGTTAAGAGCAACATTATCAGTGAGTTGGGGTTTAGGCAGCTGTCATTTATCAGGACTCTTCCATACAGAAAGGACAAGCTCAAGAAGGAATTAAGGAATATGGCAGAATCACAGAATTATGAAAGCCACGGTCTAGGAAAAACTGGATCAAGGAAGCAGCCTTTAAAAATCTCGAGTATGGTAGTGCTATATAGCACATAATGAATTTACAGAACTTAGTATTTAAGGATGGCAGTAGAAATAACAGGTACTTCTTTTAAATGGCACAGATAATTCTCTGAATGTTCGAGACACACAAAGCTATCAATAAAGTTTATCTAATCGAATCCTGGAACAGATGGAGTATCTCAGTATCCATATTCCTAGTTATCAAAGCAAAAGCTTTAAACATTCATCCAATAATTAAGTGTAAACCAACTTTTTTAATATGCTGAAAGCAGAATTTTTTGTTTACTTTAATGAATTACAACTGGGAAACCACACCTGCCTTAACAGTCTGCTTCATCCACTTTACTTGGGATTTTGTCTTGCAGAAAGCAACCATCAAAGTTTCTTTTCCACTGCCCAAGATTTTAAAAAGTCAACCATTACATATAAATACAGAAAGCCTATGCCAAGTTAACAAATAAAAACTGTAACTCAAAATGAGGTATGCACATTGACAGTAAGTGCACTGGTATACTCTATACAAAAGCTGGAGAGTTTACAAACAATTGGTGATGTAAAACAGAGGTTTCCTAAGAACTTAATCAGACCTTTAAAAAGCCCCAGAAAACTTCATTTTTAACAAGGGTCCCAGATGATTCCAGGTTTTGCTCAAAGTGTAGTTTGGGAAACATTTTTAACCTCCACTGAGTGTCAGATTACATATACAATAAAATTAAAATACAAACCATGTAACTGAATGAAAAATAATATCTTTATATAAGCTATTAACAGATATCTAAATACAATATAGTTTTTAAAAATGAAATGTGTATATAATTGTATTCATAAAGTACACTAATCAAAATCTATACATTAGCAACAAATCCAAATAAAAGTGAAGATATTCCTCCGAATTTCATGTTTCACCGAGCATCAAAAACCACCACTGTAATATACCAAGTTAAGGACATAAAAAGGTACATTAAAATTAAAATTTTAGTACTTCCAAGTCACTTTCTCTTTGCAATAATCTATTTAATCTAAAACGTTAGTCATTTTAGATTTAAGTTAATCTAAAATGCACAGAAGAATAAAATTCACTATCTACTATGATGAGAAATGAACTAAAAAATAAACTATTTTAATTATTAGCCCTCTTTCCATGATAGAGACCAACGCACCAAGAAACTAAAGCAGTGTTAAAAGCAATAATTTACTGTTCTAAAAAATACTGTCAGTTATTACATAACAATTTACTCTGTCTTTCAACTAATTCATAAGTCTCACTTTTTCCATTAGGTAGCATAAAAACACTACTTAGTTCCCTTTGTATAATTTAGTTTGTTCATAAACTGAAGCTCAGGAATGAGTACTTATATAGAACTGCTGAAAAATACACTTATGAAAGCCAAAATCAACTAGTATTTAGATTACTTGGTATACATCTACACACCGAAGTATTGTCAAAGAAAATGATAAACTTTTTTTTTTTTGGTGAAGTAATCCAAGTTGTTACCATTTTCACAAGTAATTAGTCTTTGACTATCAAACCAAGCGTTATTCTTCACTTGCTCCCATCTCATACCTAAGAAGTACAGTTAAAAGGATACATCTTTTAGTCCTTTTCTTGTACATTATTCTGTATCCACATTCTCTGCATCGGATTGGATCCCTTGATTTTATTTCATTTTCTGTGTGACATTCTAGAAACGAAAATACATTCATTTATTCAATGCCTAAAAGAGAAATTATTACAGACAAGCAAATTATCTTGACCATATTTTTCATCCAACACACTAAAATACACTCAATCTTAAGGATGTGTTGCTATTATCAGTAAGCTAAAGGAGAGAGGAAAAAAAGAGTGGTGGGCAAGGCACTTTTCCTAGAAGAGGAAATGAAAGGATTTCATTTGAGATTTCCTTTCATAATGAGAGGATTTTTTTTTTAAGATTGCTAAAGCTGTTCAGCTTTCTAACTTTAAAGATGAACGACTCACTTAAGTCAAAGACAAATGCACAATTCTTTTTTTTTAAACCGAGTTTAAATACTCTTACTTTGTGTTATTCTTACCTCCACAGATATAGATCATCGGCTGCTGCTTTGGGGGTTGAACGTCCTTCTGGGTGTCCATTGTTGTCCCTGAAATCGGAGACTCAAATATTTAATATCTCAAAACGGGGCCCTCACAAATCCAACCAGGAATCATTTTTCCGAGGGCAAGCTAAAAAGGTCCCAATTCCTAGTCGGTACTTTGTTTCAAATCCTATGGCTGGGTCTAAAGGACGAAACAAACAAACAAAAAAACGCGTTGTGCATTTGCCCCCAAATTGGACTCTTATTTTACAGATGAAAGAGTCAGGTTTAGGGAAGTTCATTTGGGCAGGATTACTCAGCAGCAATGCAGGAGCCCCGGGTTCGATCACGGGGTCGGGAAGATCCCTGGGGTAAAGAATCGCAACCCATTACAGTATTCTTGACTGGAGAATTCCACGGACAGAGGAGTCTGGCAGGCTACAGTCCATGGGGTCGCGAAGAGTGGGACACGACTGAGCGACTAACACACTCAGTTGCAGAATCAGAGAGATTTAGATCTGATTGCAAAGCCCGCGTCTTCATTTAACACGTTATATTTTTCCAAAATTTAGCAGGAGATTGTAAAAGAAAAAAAAAACAAAACACCTCTCTCAATAGGAGAACACGCGAACCAAAGAGAAGAATAAATAACTCCCCAAAGCCAGTCAACAGTTAAACAGGGAAACAACCCAACAGCTAAACAGGCAAAACACTAGAAGTATCGACTCTATCCCCAGCCTCTCCCGACTCTAACCCTTACACTAGACCTCTTTAGACCTTACTGTCTTTGCAGTTTGGGACCAAATTTCCCACCCTCAAATCCCAAACCTTCAATTTCCTACTCACGTAACACGGAGAAACCTTTAGGCCTTTCGAAACAAATTCCGACTCGCCTCTGACCCGCGGCCAACTTCCGGCGCTTGCTTCTGACGTGTCGGAGTCTCCGCCCGTTCCGTAGTCTCCGCCCCTTCCGTTCCGGGCGTGGCTGAGGAACCTGGATTGAGCAGAAGCGGGTGAAGCGGATGCCTTCTTGTTTTCGAGTTTAGTCGAGAGTGCTTGTTTCGCTCTTAGCTGTTTTCATTTTTCAGGGAAGCAAAGCATTTTAGCAGCCTTTCATGTCCAAGGAGGTTTGTCTCTCTGATAAATGAAGTCTGCAGAAAGCAACATTTTTCTAGGCGGGCAGAGGGTTAGAAGAGAAACCCCAGTGAAGTGCTCGTGGAATACTAGGCTGACCGTTACTCCAAGGAACGTAGAAGAATCGGCTCCACCGCGGATATCCACGTCGAAAAGCCCTTTTCAGACTACGTGTTTCGAATCGTTTGCTGTTTGTGCCGGGGCAGTGGAGCACCCCCTCGGTCGCTATCTTTCATATAATTTCGTTTTTGCTTTTCGACCCTTTCTCTCCTAGGCGCTCGTTCTCTGACTCACACATTTTACTTGTGGGCAGGTACGTCAGTTGCTCCCACTTAAAGCTAAGGGATTTAGGTAGTGGTAGCTGTCCACTGTGGAGAAGGCAATGGCACCCCACTCCAGTACTCTTGCCTGGAAAATCCCATGGACGGAGGAGCCTGGTAGGCTGCAGTCCATGGGGTCGCTAAGAGTCGGGCACGACTGAGTGACTTCTTTCACTTTTCACTTTGATGCATTGGAGAAGGAAATGACAACCCACTCCAGTGTTCTTGCCTGGAGAATCCCAGGGATGGCGGAGCCTGGTGGGCTGCCATCTCTGGAGTCGCACAGAGTCGGACACGACTGAAGCGACTTAGCAGCAGCAGCTGTCCACTGGCCCTCCTTCTGTCCCCTGTATTCATTCCTCCTTAGAAGAACAAGAAGACCACCAGTGAGGCCGTGTGCTTTCAAAGGTCAAAATTTTAATGAAATTGAACAGTTGGGTTCACAACCTTTGCTTTTTTTTTTTTTTTTTTCTCACAGTAATAGCTTACGGTGAACAATGTCGGATTTGTGGTCTCTGAAGATTTAGCATGGGCATCAGGATCCAGGCTTCAGACGCTCAGAACTTTGTGTGGCAGAAGTCTCATTACAGTGAAAAAGGACGGAAAGCTTCTAACGTAGACATCAGAAGAGGGGATGGAGAGTGCCCCCCTCGCTAGTCTTAGCAAGAGAGCTATATACTTTTTCAGTTGGTTGTTACAGTAAATCAAAAGAATGTCTCAGGGTTGTAAAGGTCTTACCAGATCCATTCCCACAACTTACATTTTAAAATAATGGGATAACATTTCTAAAATAATGGGCTTCCTTTGTGGCTCAGACAGTAAAGGATCCGCCTGCAATGTGGGAGACCTGGGTTCGATCCCTGTGTTGGGAAGATCCCTTGGAGAAGGGAAAGCTACACATTCCAATATTCTGGCCTGGAGAATTCAAGGCCATGGGGTAGCAAAGAGTCCTGACAGGACTGAGCAACTTTCAGTTTCACCAGAAAGATCTTACCGGACCCACTCCCACCACATACATTTTAAGATGACAGGATAGTCAGAAGGTTCTTCAGAAGGAACATGTCCTCCAACAGGATACACTGTTGTTTTATAATCATTGGTAAAGAGTTTAAGGAAAAACATACCTTGAGCAAGATGAGTTGTGTAATTATTAGCTCTGGGCTTAAAGAAAAAAACATTTTATGTGACTATGTTGAAGGAATGTAGGAAAGAAACGTTTGTCCTTTTCTCCTCCTTGAGAGCCCCAGACCCCTTTCTCTTCCCTTTCCTTCCGCCACCTCCTCTTCCCCCTCTCCTCCCCCTCCTGAATCAACCTACCTAAGAATTAGCACTCTCAACAGCAAATATTTATCTCAGAAAGGGGAAGAAGAAAATGAAGTTATTACAATTTAGAAAATAAACAGTTGTTAATAACTATTGTAGTTAATCTGAGAAGCAGGTTTCTTTCTCCGCAACATCTACTTTGGTTTCTTATTGAAAGTGAAAGTCACTCACTTGTGTCCAACTCTGCAATGCTATGGACTGTACAGTCCATGGGATTCTCCAGGCCAGAATACTGTAGTGGGTAGTCTTTCCCTTCTCCAGAAGATCTTCCCAACCCAAGGATTGAACCCAAGTCTCCCACATTGCAGGTGGATTCTTTACCAGCTGAACCCAGGTCTCCCATTTTGCAAGTGGATTCTTTACCAGCTGAGCCACAGAGGAAGCCCAAGAATACTGGAGTGGGTACCCTAACCCTTCTCCAGCGGATCTTCCTGACTCAGGAATTGAACCAGGGTCTCCTGCATTGCAGGCAGATTCTTTACCAACTGAGCTATAAGGGAAGCCTCTATTGGTTTTTTATTAAGCAGGCTCTATTGCTTTTCTCTCTCCCATCCAGCAACCTGGGAACATTGAGCCTGACCTTTCATTTCCAAGAGTTAATTGGTTGCACCTCCACAGACCAACTTGGGACTTGACTTTCCGGGTTTTCCTAGAGGCCAATTTTTAAATATCCAGGAAACTCAGTGGAGTATCCTGCTTCTTCATTGTTCAGTTCAGTCGCTCAGTCATGTCCAACTCTTTGTGACCCCATAAACTGCAGCACACAAGGCTTCCTTGTCCTTCACCAACTCCTGCAACTTGCTCAAACTCATGTTATTGAGTCGGTGATGCCATCCAACCATCTCATCCTCTGTCATCCCCTTCTCCTCCTGCCTTCAATGTTTCCCAGCATCAGAGTGTCAGTCCTCCAATGAATATTCAAGACTGATTTCCTTTAGGATGGACTGGTTTGATCTCCTTGCAGTCCAAGAGGTTCTCAAGAGCCTTCTCCAATACCACAGTTCAAAAGCATCAATTCTTCGGCACTCAGCTTTCTTTATAGTCCAACTCTCACATCCATACATGACTCCTGGAAAAACCATAGCTTTGACTAGATGGACCTTTGTTAGTAAAGTAATGTCTCTGCTTATTAATACACTGTCTAGGTTAGTCACAGCTTTTCTTCCAAGGAGCAATTGTCTTTTAATTTCATGGCTGCATTCACCATCTGCAGTGATTTTGGAGCCCAAGAAATAAAAGTTTGTCACTGTTTTCATTGTTTCCCCATCTATTTGCCATGAAGTGACGGGACCAGATGCCATAATCTTAGTTTCTTGAATGTTGAGTTTTAAACCGGTTTTTTCACTCTCCTTTTTCACTTTCATCAAGAGACTCTTTAGTTCCTCTTTGCTTTCTGCCATAAAGGTGGCGTCATTTGCATATCTGGGGTTATTGATATTTCTCCCTGCAATCTAGATTCCAGCTTGTGCATCAGCATTTCACCTGATGTACTCTGCATATAAGGTAAATAAACAAGATGAAACTATGCAGTTTCTTCCTCCACAGACAGGCTAAGGTAGAACATAAATATTTTTTATCCGCAGCTGTCTTACGAAGTACCTCCCCTCTTAGCCAAAGGGAAGAGGTAACTCAATAGAGCGCTGAAGAATTGATGCTTTTCAACTGTGGTGTTGGAGAAGACTCTTCAGAGTCCCTTGGACTGCAAGGAGATCAAGCCAGTCCATCCTAAAGGAAATCAGTCCTGAATATTTATCAAAAAGACTGATGCTGAAGCTGAAACTCCAATACTTTTGCCACCTGATGCAAAGAATCAACTCATTTGAAAAGACTCTGATGCTGGGAAAGATTGTAGGTGGGAGGAGAAGGGGATGACAGAGGATGAGATGGTTGGATGGTGTCATCAACGCGATGGACATGAGTCTGAGCAAGCTCGGGGAGTTGGTGATGGACAGGGAAGCCTAGTGTGCTGGAGTCCATGGTGTGCAAAGAGTCAGACATGACTGATCAACTGAACTGACTGAAGAAATATTAGGTAAAACTATTGTCATCATAAGAGAAAGGTTATGGAGTGATCCAGAAAGTGTATCTTTGTGCCTGTTTAAAAACAAAAATTGTTTTTTGAGAGGCAGGGCCCACATCACACAGCATGGAGAATCTTAGTTCCCTAACCAGGGACCAAAAATGTGTCTGCTGCACTAGAAGCACCAATTCTTAATAACTAGACTGCCTGGAAGAGTGTAACTTTAGTCATTGCAAACTGACTTGGATTCTGATTCTGCAGCTTGAGGTATTAAGATAATGGATCCTCAAAAATGGATCAACACATGCAGAATAGAAATGATTCCTGGGACCCTACAGAGGGGTAGGATAAAGAATTTGTGTCAAGGCTAGTTCCCAGCCCAACATTCCCTTTCCTATCTGTAAGAATCAGTAATTTTAGGATCATTCTGAACCTTGGTCAGTAGATGCTGTTACAGCTAACTTTTCTTGAGCCTTTACTGTGTGCCAGACATCACTGCATTGCCCTATTCTAATGAACATATTAGTGAAAGTAATGCACTCAATATGTCAGCAAGTTTGGAAAACTCAGCAGTGGCCACAGGACTGGAAAAGGTCAGTTTTCATTCCAATCCCGAAGAAAGGCAATGCCAAAGAATGCTCAAACTACCACACAATTGCATTCATCTCACATGCTAGTAAAGTAATGCTCAAAATTCTCCAAGCCAGGCTTCAGCAATACATGAACCATGAACTTCGAGTTGTTCAAGCTGATTTTAGAAAAGGCAGAGGAACCAGAGATCAAATTGCCAACATCCGCTGGATCATCCTAAAAGCAAGAGAGTTCCAGAAAAACATCTATTTCTGCTTTCTTGACTATGCCAAAGCCTTTGACTGTGTGGATCACAATAAACTGTGGAAAATTCTGAAAGAGATGGGAATACCAGACCACCTGGCCTGCCTCCTGAGAAATCTGTATTCAGGTCAGGAAGCAACAGTTAGAACTGGACATGGAACAACAGACTGGTTCCAAATAGGGAAAGGAGTACATCAAGGCTGTATGTTGTCACCCTGTTATTTAACTTATGTGCAGAGTACATCATGAGAAACGCTGAGCTGGAAGAAGCACAAGCTGGAATCAAGACTGCCAGGAGAAATATCAATAACCTCAGATACGCAGATGACACCACTCTTACGGCAGAAAGTAAAGAAGAACTAAAGAGCCTCTTGATGAAAGTGAAAGTGGAGAGTGAAAAAGTTGGCTTAAAGCTCAACATTCAGAAAACAAAGATCATGGCATCTGGTCCCATCACTTCATGGGAAATAGATAGGGAAACAGTGCAAACAGTGTCAGACTTTATTTCTTTGGGCTCCAAAATAACTGCAGATGGTGACTGCAGCCATGAAATTAAAAGACGCTTACTCCTTGGAAGAAAAGTTATGACCAACCTAGGCAGCATATTAAAAAGCAGAGACATTACTTTGCCAACAAAGGTCTGTCTAGTCAAGGCTATGGTTTTTCCAGTGGTCATGTATGGATGTGAGAGTTGGACTATAAAGAGGGCTGAGCACAGAAAAACTGATGCTTTTGAACTGTGGTGTTGGAGAAGACTCTTGAGAGTCCCTTGGACTGCCAGGAGATCCAACCAGTCCATCCTAAGGGAAATTGGTCCTGGGTGTTCATTGGAAGGACTGATGTTAAAGCTGAAACTCCAGTATTTTGGCCACCTGATGCAAAGAGCTGACTCATTTGAAACGACCCTGATGTTGGAAAAGATTGAAGGCAGGAGAAGGGGACAACAGAGGATGAGATGGTTAGATGGCATCACCTACTCGATGGACATGAGTTTGGGTAAACTCTGGGAGCTGGTGATAGACAGGGAGGCCTGGCATGCTGTGGTTCATGGGGTCGCAAAGAGTCAGACATGACTAAGCGACTGAACTGAACTGAATTGAATGAACATATTTGTCTTGTGATCTTGAATACTAGTGCTTTTAAATCCTTATAGTGTGGTTATGGAGATACATGTTGCTGTTTTTCTCCCCTGAATATCTGTTTTCCTTTTCCTTGATCATATTCATTTAAGTATACTGCATAACTTGAATATCATGGTGATGGAAAACCTTTCATTATGCATTCCTGGATAGTTTCCAAAAGAAGCATTAGATCAGTGGAAAACATTTGGGTTTTAGAGTTCTGAGGTCAGTAACGAGATTACAGCCAATCCAGAAAGGGAAGGGAAGAAGCCAAATACTGTGATGGGTAAATAATAGGAAAATATAGCTCAGTGGCTTAAATTTGGGCTATATGAGTAAAGCTAGGGCAAGCTAACATGTAACCAGGTGTCTTTTGCCCCCCTTTTTTTGGATGAGGAGTGGTATTAAAAATACCCTTTGACTATCTAAACGAGTTATGGTGTACTCTTTTACTCTTCAGTTGGAACAAAAGAAAAATTAACTACAGAAAGAGAAAAGGGCAATGTTTAAATGGTGTTTGGGGGTGTGTGGATTTTAACCACAGAACAAATTCCCTTCCCTTTTTACATTACAGTGGAGTGTGATGCAGACCTTAAAACAGGTAACCAAAAAGGAATTTATTTCTTTTTGACTGCTCTGGGTCTTCATTGCTTTGTGAGGGCTTTTTCTAGTTGTAGCAAGTGGGGCTACTCTTTTTTGGGGTATGTGGGTTTCTCATTGCGGTGGTTTCTCTTGTGGAGCACAGGCTATAGGGTGCACAGCCTTCAGTAGTTGCTGCATGCATGCTCAGTAGTTGTGGTGCATGAGCTTAGTTGCCCTGCGGCATTTGGGATCTTCTTAGACCAGGGATCAAACCTGGGTCCCCTGCATTGACAGGTAGATTCTTAACCATTGGACCATCCCAGGGAAGTTCCAATAATATGGTATTATAGAAGGTAATACATGATATGGAGAAAATTCAGCAGAAGAGGATAGCAAGTGCTGGGCGGGGAGTGGCAAAATAGAGCCTGGATTGTAATAGAGACTTGTTTGAGGACCTAGAAAGAACACTCCTCCCTCTACCTGAATGTGTGACTGAGGCTTCAGGAAGGTGCCATCTTGAAAATGTGTAATTTACCAGTTCCTTACCATAAGTCCTACTGGTACCTCATACTTAACAACCTTGAACTAAATTCATCTTACTTTCTCCCAAACTTGTGCTCTGTTCCTCATTCCCCTGCTCCAGGCAGCTGGTTCTGCTGACTGAGTCGGGTCTAGGTTCTTCTCCACACCCACTATGTTCCAGAGTAATACAGTGGATTCCAGTGCCCCTCTCACCTCCCTTCTTTCTGTCCTCCACTCTGCCACCAGAGTGGTCCTTCTAAAATGCTCTGCATTGCTGAGAGGATAAACTTCAGACTCTTAACATGCATCCAAAACTCTCCATGGCTTGACTTCTTGTCAAGAATTTTCTTTGCCCTTTCCTGGAACGAGTCAGTTTTTAGCTATAACAAGTTATTTATGGTTTCTGTAATGTGCCCCCATTGTTTCAATTCTCCTGCTCTTGCACATTTTGTTTTGAGTTTAGAATCACCTGCTCTCTTGAAAGATGTCACTCGTCCTTCAAATTCCACCTCATATATCAGAGTGTTTAAGACTCTGTGCTTCCATTTCAAAGGGCACGGGTTTGATCTCTGGTTTCGGAAATAAGATCCCACATGCTGTGCGGGTGAAGCCAAAAGATAAATAAAAGCATATCACAGTCTTTGTATAGTCAGCTCTGCCGCTCTTCTTCTATAGCGTTAGTTGATCTCTTTCTTTTTGTGTTACTGCCATTCCTCTACTATAGCATTTATATCAGCTAGCCGTATATGCGTATATGCGTCTTTCCATCTTTGTTTTCCCAGTACCTAGCCCAGTATTTTGGAGAAGGAAATGGCAACCCGCTCCAGTATTCTTGCCTGGAGAATCCCAGGGACAGAGGAGCCTGGTGGGCTGCCACCTATGGGGTTGCACCGAGTCGGACATGACTGAAGCGACTTAGCAGCAGCAGCAGCAGCCCAGTAACTGGCACATTGAAAGAAAGTGAAAGTCAAAGTCACTCAGTCGTATCTGACTCTTTGTGAACCCATGGACTAAACAGTCCATGGAATTCTCCAGGCCAGAATACTGGAGTAGGTAGCCTTTCCCTTCTTCAGGGGATCTTCCCAACCCAGGGATTGAACCCAGATCTCCCACATTGCAGGCGGATTCTTTGCCAGCTGAGCCAGGAGGGAATCCCAAGAATACTGGAGTAGGTAGCCTATCCCGTCTCCAGCGGATCTTCTCGACCCAGGAATCGAACTGGGGTCTC
Organism: Ovis canadensis; assembly: GCF_042477335.2. Lineage (NCBI taxonomy): Eukaryota > Metazoa > Chordata > Mammalia > Artiodactyla > Bovidae > Ovis > Ovis canadensis. The sequence continues at coordinate 87,185,644 of NC_091253.1, forward strand.
CTGCATTGCAGACAGATTCTTTACCAACTGAGCTATGAGGGAAGCCCTCATTTGGCACATAGTCAAAGCTTAATAATTGTTAGTGAGTCTGATTTTTTTTTTAATATATGGCATTTAGAATATCGAAGGGGCACCCAGATGGAGAAGTTCTGTGTTGGAGGAGAGTGGTAGGAGTGGCTGTAACTGACTTTAAAGTTAGTTTTACTGACTTTTAACTCCTAATCCGAATTATGTAAGCACAGAATGGTAAAGTAAGAAAAATGTTACGTAGGACGCCCCATTTAGGGAATAAACAGAGGAAAAGAAGACAGAAAAAAAAAAAAGAGAGATTAGAAAGAAACTGCTAAGAGCAGAGGATGCAGCCTGGCACATAAAATATCCCTTTTTAGATTTTTTTTTTTTTAAGCATAATCTAGCCTACAGATGCTGTAACCAAGTTAGTCATACCTTTCAGATCTTATCCTGTGTGTATCTGTACTTCTAAAGGATGGCATTCGGTTTGTAACCTGCTTTTCACTCTTCATTTAATCTCTGGAAACATCTTCAAGTGAACGTTCTCCTACGTTATTTTTAATAGCATCCCACAGTAGGACCTATTGGATTTCCCAGACGGCGCTAGCGGTAAAGAATCCGCCTGCCAGTGCAAGAGACATGAGATGCCAATTCGATCCCTGGGTCGGGAATCCCCATGGACAGAGGAGCCCGGTGGGCTACAGTCAGTCCGTAGGGTCGCAAAGAGTCGGACACGACTAAAGCAACCTAGCACCCATGGCGCCTAGGACCTGTTAACCTTCCTATACAGTGCTGCCCGCAGTTAAAACGGAGGTGGGGGTGGTGGGGGTTGTGCGGGGCGGGGGGGAGGGACGGGGAGCGGGGATGGGGGTGGTGGTGGGTGGGATGGGGGGCGGGAGGTTGGGGGTGCGTGAGAAAGAGCCTACCAAATTAGAAAGCCCTAGGTGCCTCAGAGGGGCTTTCCAGGTGGCGCTAGTGGTAAAGAGGGCTTCCCTTGTGGCTGTGGTTAAGAATCTGCCCGCAACGCGGGAGACCTCAGTTCGATCCCTGGGTTGGGAAGATCCCCTGGAGAAGGGAAAGGCTACCCACTCCAGTATTCTGGCCTGGAGGATTCCATGGTCTGCATAGTCCATGGGGTTGCAAAGAGTCGGACACGACTGAGCGATTTCCACTCACTCACTCAGTGGTAAAGAACCCGCCTGCCAATGCAGGAGACTTACGAGACGCGGGTTCGATCCCTGGGTCGGGAAGATCCCCTGGAGGAGGAAATGGCAACCCACTCCAGTGTTCTCATCTGGAGAATCCCATGGATGGAGGAGCCTGAAGGGCTAGAGTCTGAGGGGTCACAGTGAGTCTGACACAACTGAAGCGGTTTAGCACGCACGCGGGTGCCTCGGTGCGGTGGGGGCGCGGAGGGCTGGAAAGCAGAGGCGGAGCTCCCGGGCGCACGCAGGGCCGGGGGTCTGCGGGGTCGCGGGGCGGCGGCCGGCGGGAGGAAGGGGCGGCGCGGCGCGGCGCGGGGCGGGGCGGTTACTCAGGGCGGGGCGGTTACTCAGGGCGGGCAGTTCAAACCGAAGGAGGGAAAAGGCGGCGGCCCCACGCGGAGCCGGCGTGGAGGTTGCCATAGCCGAGCATCCCTGGGGACGAGGCCGCGGCTCCTCGGCGGCGCTCGGGCGGCTGCCGCCCACACATCCCCGCCCGGCGCGTCGGCGCGGTGGGCGCGGCCGCCCCGGGGCCCCCAGGTGGGCGGGAGCGGGGACGCCAGGTGTGTGAGGGCGGCCGGCCCCTGGGCGTCCGCTGCCCCGCGCCCGCTCAGCTTCCCAGGGGCCGCGACGAGAGAGGCGCCCCGACGCGGTTCGCCTTCCTCTCGCTCTGGTTCCAGGCGACGCCGGCCCGTCCTCTTCCCGTCGGCGGCTTCCTGGGGCCCTGGGGCCGGCCTCCCTCCGCCAGCCCGGCCTGGGGAGGGTCCGCGGACCAACGAGCGGCCTGGTTGACGCCCCCGGGGAGACCGTTAACCAGCCACCCGCCGACGGCACCTCGGGCAGGACGCGACCGCGCAGCCGCTGACCCTGCGTGGTCAGAGAGCCGAATTGGGGCCGTTTCCCTCCGTCCCGAGACTAGCTGGAGCACACAGAGATATGACAATTTCTGTTGTCTGGAAAGCTGGGGGGAATTCAAAGTGATTTAGGCCTTTTAAAGCGTTAGAAAATAATCCCGATAGCACGTACTTGAGGTATCCTTCAAATCTTGGCCGGCATCGTGCTGCTACTGCACGTTTCCATTAATTGTTCAAAATTAGTTGTCTCTTTAAGTGGTATTACTTTGGCGTGAATTTTAAAGGCAAAGTGAGAAATTTCCTTTATCGGAAGCCTAGGTAACGTTGGCGTCTAAGAACTCAAGATTTTACTGATGGTAAGATGTTGCACTTTAACAAATGAAGGAAATTCGGTTTTAATTACTTTAAGTACTTCATTGAGTTAACCAGTGTTTTTGTTTTTGCCTTTTAAAAGAGCACTATAGAGATGTGTGTTCTTTATCAGGAGCTTGGTTTTAAAAATTGAATATTGAAGAGGCTTGTTTGTTTCATCAGTGAACTGTTGAATCAGTGAAACTGAGCAAGTCAACCGGCATTCCACGATTTTGCATAAATACTTTTGAAGTTTGAAAAACCACGTTTTGAGACCAGTGTCTTGGGTTGAAAATGATGAAAGATGGGGAAAAAAAAATGATGACACCAGAGAAAGCACGGTGGAAGCAATTTCAAATGGGTAGATGAACAAAAGGAAAATCGGAAGTTTTTTGTATGTCTAAAGCAAGTGGTCTATGGTTTTTAGCGGGGAGAGGATTTTATTTGCATCCCTGCTTTTGTTTCCATCAATTTGCCTCTCAGGTTCCCAAATTCGAGCATGGTGAGACACCTAGTGGTGAAGTAGAAGAATAGTTACATTTGTTTTAATTTTTAAAAGTTTTAAAAAGGCTCGGACCTAACTTTACCAAATGACATGAGAAAAAACTGTTACTTAATAAAGTGATTTTCGGAGAGTAGGAAACATTCGTGTGTGGAGGTGTAATTTGAAAACAAAAATTGTTTTAAAATATGAAATACAGAAAGCAAAATTTGATCATCTTGGCTGGTAAGCAGGTACAGAAGAGATCAGTGATTGTCACAATCTGAGGGAATCTAAATCAGAAGAGAACATATGTGAGATTTACCAAAATAGAATATAGGTTTTAAAAGTTGAAAAACACTTACTTTGCCCAGTAATAATGATCATTATACCACAAAGAAACAATTTGGTTTTTTGGTTAGAATAGGAACTTAGGCATAAATAACTTTCCCGTTATACTCAACTAACAATATATCTTCCCAGGATCTTTTAAATAGAGAACTATGTATTCAGTCTGGAGAAAACTTTAAAAGAATGACAGTTTTCTTCGTGTGCTTTGAATAATCTGGATAAATAACTTTCTTATACTTTAAGATTGAATTCAAGTTCTAAAAAGGAATGCAGTGATACTGTTGAAAACGTTAAAGAGTTTCCTTAAAAAGAGTTTCCTTAAAGTGTTTCCTTAAAAAAAGTGAAATGTTTCCTAGTGTCCTTCCTTACAAATATAATACTGAATCACACTTCTTCTCTAAGTTATGTACTTAAATTCTTTATTTTCAATTTAAGAATATTATAAAGGGTGGGTTCCTGAGTAGAAAATATTTACCAGATGAGGCACGAATGAGTATAACTTTCCAGGTTTGAGATGGCCTGTGGAGCTTTGGTTCATTTTGGTTAGCTCAAGAATATGTTACTAATTTATCAGTGAGCCAAAGAGCCTTTGCAAAGGTGAAAGCCTTGGAATTCAGACCTTGTGAATGGTCAGAAAGACCAGGTTTCTGAGACAAGCCCATGTTACAAGTATGAGTAACATTATCCTAGAGTTGCTTTGCTGAACTGCTGTTTTATAGTGGCTGCACTCACTTGACCAGTGGTCAAAATCAGCATATAGTTTTTTTTAAGCATCTTTATTTACATTATAGAACTCAGAAAGGAAATATCCACTTGACTAAATATAGGCCAGCACAAATAAGTTAGAATGTTGGAACTACAATAATGTATTTTAGCACTGTAAAAATTATAAGGTAATACAATCATCTAAAAATTATGCCATGATATATTTTTTTCCTCAAGCGTAGTTAATGAAAATATCTGTGCACAGTGCCTAGACTATGCTTAGTCAGGTAATCTGTGAACATTTATATCCTAGAAATTTTGGTTTTTATGATGTTGAAACACTGTCGTAAGTAAGATACACAGGAGTATGTAGCAGAGGAGATTTGTTTTTTTAAAGTAACTTTTTTTTATTGCCATACAATTTTCCATAATCATCTGTGCTCATAACAAGTATTTTGGTATTAGCTGTCAGGCTATTAATTTCAAAGGAAGAATAAAATTTGTTTTCACTTTGTAGAAACAGAGATTTTGAAGATGTCAGAAAGGCATTCAGGTGAAGCTGGCACTGGAGCAGGAAATGAGGTGGACTCTCCTATTGTCAGGCTCAAGTCCTCCAGCTTTGGAGACCTTTGTTCCACATCTTCTTTTCAAGATAGTGGCTACAGTGAGCTGTTAAAATCGTGCAGCTTTGATAATACAGATAAAGAATTATTTGGAAAGAAAGAAAGAGGCTCAACATTGATCCACGAATATCCTGAAACTTCAAGTTTGGCCTTAACCCATAGTTTAGAGTCTCCCACTCAAAGAAAGAGATTTGTCTTCCTCAGGAAGGAAAATGATAAAACCCCAGACCTTTGTGAAACTCCTAAAGTCAGTGGAAAAAAACATTTGCTGCGCAGAAGATTGGACATATCTTTCTCTCTTCTAGACAGGGATGTTGAATCACAAAGCAGTTCCCTCGAAAGCAGTACAAGCCAAGTTCCCAATTTAGAAAAAAATATTCCAAGCAGTGCTTCAGGTTTTCCAAGGCAAGATACTTTTAGTTCTTCAGTTACTAGCACTTTGAGAACAGAAGAAGTAACTTCCAGCAGTCAAAAACTGAGACTTAATTTTTCTCAACAGAAGACTTCCACAGTGGATGATTCCAAAGATGACTGTGGCCTATTTGAAGTTGAATGTATATCTCCGATTCAGGGCAGTAATTTTAAAGACTCTATCACACATGACTTCAGTGACAGCAGTCTATGTATTAATAATGAGAATACATATCCTGAACTTCTGGGCTCTTCTGTTGGTGGAACAAGCTGTAGAACAGATGAGGACATATTTGTGACTCCAATCAGTAATCTTTTACCAAGTGTTAAATTTAATACAAGTCGAAGATTTTCTCCTTCAGCTGGAGTGAGACGCAATATTTCGACCCCTGAAGACAGTGGTTTCAACTCACTTTGCTTGGATAAATCAGAAGATCCCCTATCTGAGCAAGAGGGCTCTTTCCAAGAGCTACTTCAGAAACATAAGGGAACTCTCAAAGTCGGGGACACCATAAAAAAGTCAAGGCGTCTTGGAAGATTGAGAAGACTGTCCACCCTTCGGGAGCAAGGCTCACAATCTGAGACAGAAGAAGAAAACCAAACCTACCTCTCTAGCTCTGAATCAACACCAGCGACCGCTTCAGACATTTCAGAGAGCCAACCGAGCAGTGACAATAAGAGTGAAGATTTAAGCTTTAAGAATTTATCAAAGACCCCAGCCTTGCAATTAGTGCATGAGCTTTTTATGAAAAGCAAAAGGAAAAGATTCCAGCAAAACGGTGCACATGAATTGTTAGAAGAAAGGGACGGGGGGAAAATAGCTGTACTACAGCGTGTACTTGCAGGACTGATTGGCAAGAAAATGGGTATAGAAAAGCTGGACATCTTAACAGAATTAAAGTACAGAAATCTAAAGCATGTTCTTGCTATGGTTTTAGATTCCTTGACTGCAGAAAGCCTATGTAGGTAAGATTTTTTTTTTTCTGGAATAAAACTGCCTTTTATCACTTTCTTTTTTTAAGGTGGAAAACTTTTCTGTTAGTTGAGTAGCTTTTTGAAATTTTGTTTTATGATCTCTGTCTTGGTTACTTTATATTTTATCAAAGATGGTTAAGTGAAATTCTTCAGTGTCAGAAATTTCAGTATCTTGAATGCTGCTTCATAAGTAAACAGAAACTGAGTCACATATATGGAAGTATTGAGGGTAGGAACTAGTTACAAGACTAAATTGAAACTGCTTATACTGGCAGTTTTGCAAAGTGCAGGACTATCAGAAGACAAGCCCCATCGGTATGCCAGGACCAGGAAGGAGAGAATACATGTGGAACAGGATTTCTGCAAGGTCATGGTTGAGGCAGGACAAACAAGAGAGTTAGTCAGTCTCTTTTTCCATAGGTATATGTCAAGAGTTTGGTTCATCGAATCCTTATTCTTTTCTGGCTCCTACTTATGTTGAAACCCTTCTTCACCTTTCCCCCATAAACTGCTGCTGCTGCTAAGTTGCTTCAATTGTGTCCGACTCTCTGCGACCCCATACACGGCAGCCCACCAGGCTCCGCTGTCATAAACTAAGTGTAGGCTATTGCACAGAATTGTAGAATTTCATTGCTAGAAATCTTCTGAAATGTCTAGTCCTTTCACATATTTGCAGATGAGAAAACTGAGCTCTAGAGAAGTTAAGCGACCTGCCAGCAGTCACTTAAGGAGATAGGAATGGCTGCAGATCTATAATTGAGCCCTCTGATGTCTAAGCCCATATTTCCCCACAAACTCTTGTTGAGGTTTCAGTCCTTTCAGAATAGTCTTGGTCAGGAATGTCTTTGGTGTAACCCAAATAGGATAATAAGAAAGATTAATGACCTATATGTCTATGCCTTAAAAAATGTTCAAATGAGATAAATTATTTGTTTAAAAAATTAGGGATATGGCTATGATATAGGGATTTTGTTTTTACACGGCGGAATATTTGGATACAGACTAGTTAAAACTTGGGCGACCCTTTTATGTGCTCACTTGTGGGACAAGTGATATTCAGTCATATTGCAATGTAAGTGAAAGAGCACATTGCAATAATTGCCTTCCCTGCTCATCCCTCAAGATTTCTAGTATTTGCACTGCAGAGTGCATGTGCAACTTGGCAGTGCTTATTCTTGGAAATGTGAGAGACGGACTCAGTTGAAATAGCTGAGGTGAACACCCAACTATATATTGATGGTTCATTTCTTTTCCATTAATGAGTGACTTTTTGCTAGTTCCTCTCCATCTAACACAAGGTGCCTGTGTCAGCTTAGAGAGGCAATGGTAACTGAGGTGGCTGGAAGGATAGTAGTGTTGACAACTTAGGTGTAACCTAGGGCCCTCCATAACCTTCTCTTAACCTCATTCACTTTTATTGATAAATAAGCACTCACTGGACATAAATTATGGTTTTTTCTTTAGCTGCTTTGTTCTCATAAACTTTGGTTTACAAAATAGAAACTTTGTAGTGCTGCTCATAATAATATTTATTATAGCTGACCCTTGGACAACCAGAAAATAGGGGTGCTGACCCTCTGGTGTGCAGCCTAAAATTTAAAATCTTTGTATAATTTATAGTCAGCTCTCCGCATCTGAGTTTCCTCTGTATCCATGGTTCGTCATCCCTGGTTTCAGCTGACCAGGGACTGTGTAGCATTTACCGTGGAAAAAAATCCACATGTAAGTGGACCCACAGAGTTCAAACCCGTGTTGTTCAGGTGTGCGCTTAGTCACTCAGTCATGTCTGACTGCAACCCAGTGGACTGTAGCCCACCACACTCCTCTGTCCATGGGATTGTTCCATGCAAGAATACTGATGTTCAGGGGTCAGCTGTATCTGGCACTTAGTAGTTCCAAAACAGGATTGATTGTTTTTGTGTTTGTTTACTCAAAATGACAGATATTGGTTAAATACAATAATAGGAGAAATTTATATAATCTCTTGCACTGTAGCTGATAATCATTTGTGGCATGTCATGTTCCAAGTTTTAAATATTAGTGTTGCATGTAAGTTAAATCCTCTTAATCAGTCTCCAGTGGACTCACTTGGGTTTATATGAAACTGTTTTATTTCCTTAACCGTTTGTAAGATAGTAACCTATCAATATGATGCTGATGTATTTTAATAGGTCTTCTCTCACAGCTATGCAAATCAAGTCATATTTTTAATGTGAAATTTTAGCTTTAAATTAGCTATCCAAAATCTTTATAAACAAGTTTCTCTTATTGCCATATGTAAAAAATGCTAATTCTGTGGCATATATACAATATAATCTTTTCGTTACAGTGTTTGGAAAGTGAGCAGAAATTGGCGCGAAATTATTGTTCAAGATAAAAAAGCAAATCGAAGGAGGAAATTACATATCACACAACTGAAAACAAATTCTGAGGTAATGTAAATAATGCTTTTCTAAAACATATTTGTATGAGTATCTGATAATCACATATGTTTGGACAACCTAATTTGGTTTTCCTGCTATTCTTCGGTCTTTCTCTTTATCAACATTCACTCGTAAGCTCTTTTTTATTCCTTTGGTCACACCACAGTCTTGCAGAATCTCAGTTCCCCCACCAGGTATTGAATGCCAGTGAAAGCGCAGAATCCTAACTACTAGGCCACCAGGGAACTCCCACATTCATAAACTCATTTCCCCCCGCCCCCAAACTCCATCTCTACTAAGTCCATAAATGGAGTGGACTAACTGAAATGAAGAACATCTTGCTGGGTTTTGTTGTTTAAGTATATATGCTGTTATCGGTATTTGATACCATTTTAATAGGATATGCCAGATCCTGTTCATAATTAGATATTGTTATAGCATTACCTATTCAGTCTTTTATGTGCTTCCCTAGTGGCTCAGCCGTAAAAAATCTGCTAGCAATGCAGAAGACCGCCTGCCAGCGCAGGAGACGCCTGTTTGACCCCTGGATTGGGAAGCTCCCCTGGAGATGGAAATGGCAACCCACTTGAGTATCCTTGCCTGGGAAATCCCAGGGACAGAGGAGCCTGGAGGGCTCCAGTCTATGGGGTTGCAAGAGTCGGACATGACTTAGTGACTAAATCATCCAGTCTTGATGTAGTATACTTGTAGTATACTCTACTCAAGTATAGTCTTGAGTAGATAGTATATGCCAGTTGCTCAGATTACCGTGGTGAACATTTTTGACATGATCCCTGCTCTCTCGGAGCTTTACACCTAATATAAACAGGTGATTACAATACAGGTGTGTTAGAGGAAGCTCAGAGTTAGTTATATTAGGACATTTAAAAGAAGTGTTTGATACTTGGGGATCAGGAGAAGGAAAAAATGCATCTCAGCTGAGACTTGAATAATGAGTTAGACGGGAAAGTTGTTTCAGCAGAGGGAATAGCAGGAGGTGAGTGAGCATGGCGGCTTAGTACTTGTAAAGCATCATGAACTTGCACTTTCTTAAAGATTTGAGGTCCAGCCCTGAAGTTATAAGCAAATATCTGATGACTCAAGTACCCATATTTACTATGTATTCAACTTTTAGACCTTACTTAGGCATAAATACCAAGAGAAACTCAGAATTAACTTCCTTATTCTTATTCTAGTAAAAAGCATGTAATAACACAAGTAAACTTATACTTTGGCTAAATATAATTGAAATGAGGCATGTTGTGCTGTGCTTAGTCACTCAGTCGTGTCTGACTCTTTGCGACCCCACAGACTGTAGCCCTCCAGGCTCCTCTGTCCATGGGGATTCTCCAGGCAAGAATACTGGAGTGGGTTGCCATGCCCTCCTCCAGGGGATCTTCTGAACCCAGGGAGGGAACCCAGGTTTCCCGCAGTGTAGGCGGATTCTTTACCACTTGAGCCTCCAGGGAAATGAATCATCGTATAAACAAATATGAACACCCAGATACAGATTGAGGGTTTTCTCATTCCAAGGAAATATTAGGGACTGCTGTTAACTAAAGTATTGACTTTCTATTTTATTTGAAGGCAAGTTTTATCTTCTCACCTATGATAATCCCTCACAAGCTACTTACTGCTGTAGCTGCTGGCTCTGGGAGCTTATAATATTGAAGATATTAATTGCCTTCTTAACATATCTTTTTAGAGTGGCACCCTACTGCTAAGGACAGACCAAAAAACAAATTTTTAAGCAAGTACCTATTAAGCTTTTAGCTTCATGCATTCCTTACATCCTATGTAAAAGAAACATTGGCAAGCCTTTGAGTAATTCTAGATAAAGTATTCTACCTTATATCCTACTTTTTAAAAAAGCTTGGATTCCTAAAGAACTCTATTTTTTTCCTTGAGTTTTCCCCCTTATTTTGATTCGCTTTAAATTTTTAAAAAACTAAAAACAAGTACGTGGTTTAAAACACCAAATTGGACTTTGAAGCTTATAACAAAACATGTATTTTCCTGCTCTTCCTGCTCTTGATTCTTGCCTCATCAAGGCAATCAGTTTCAACTCTCTAGTTCTTTTTCTTTTGATATTCACCTGCATATTTCTGAGTGGCGTGTCTTCACTGCTATTGCTTGTTTAGTTTTTTCTGTAGAGGAACTAGGTTAGTTCTCTAACCTCCCACTACTACCTGTCTACCCAGCTGTCTACCCAGCTCTTCCTCTGAAGTCTTTTCTCCTAGTTTATGAATGTAATTACACCATCATTAGTGAATCAGGATTAGGTGCTGACATTATTAAGACTGCGTTGAGATTATTATGACTTTTTGACAGCCGTAACATATAGTACAGTATGATTATACCTATTACACCTTTTTTCTTATATAACTTTTCCCCTCACAGTTAATAAGTTAATAATTGCCCAGTTTCTTTCTTTTTCCTCTCTTTCCCTTTCTCTCTCCTTCTCCTTCTCTCCCTCTTACTCTTTCTTTCTTTTTAGTGTTTCTCTATACAGATGCCTGACTCACCATCCGCCAGAACTGGAACTCTCCTCTGTGTAAGTCTGAATAAATCAGGTATTCTACCTGTTCCTTCTTTTCTTCAGAGACATCATTCCAGATGCCCTTTGCCCTCTTGTTCCCGAATGAACTGGCTGCTTTCTACCTGCACTATCCTAATGTGTATCATTAACCAAAACAGAATAATTATAAAACAAAGTTGTTTGATGGTTTTCCTCACATGTGTATAGTGTCACTGAAAGATCCTTACATGTGAAAAATAAATGGCACATGCACCAGTTACGTGTAATAGGATCTCATTTTATCTGTTTGCCTTGCAGCAGTGAGAATGACTATAAAATTGGAATATTACACTATTTCCATCAAATTTCTTAATTTACTGTAGTCTTTACTGTTTACTTATAATCATGGAAATGAACAACAGTAAGAGACTCCTCTCTCACATTTAAATATTTTCTGGTATGGTGGGGGTGCCTATATTTTGAAAAATGTTGTTACTCATGAATATTTGCCTTTGTTGACTGCTAGACCTTACACTGTTCAGAGATAGTAAGCTCTGGGAGGATAGGGGTTAGACTGTTTTATTCACTTGGCACCTATTAGACGAAATCTTTGTTAAATGAATGAATGTTCTTCTATGGCTGAAATTCGCTTTGACAATATATCTCTATTCATTTTTTGGTGCATGCATCATCACTGTATTTGCCAACTGCGTGGAAATCCAGTGGGTGTTTTCTTTTAGAGTACTCTTGTGTCATATGCTTCTAGCCTAGGCGGCAAATCATTTATAGGATGTAACATATTGAATCCTTGAGTAAGTTCAACTGTATTCATTCTAATTTCTAAAAACCAGTAGTCACCCATTACACATATGCCTATGTTGTTACGCTATCAACTGCATAATTTTTCACGGCCAGCTAGCTTCATTCCTATACTTATCCTACTATAATTTCTCATGTTCTACCTCTTCCCCCTTTAGGAAACAGTTCTGGCAAAGGGAGGCTGTCAAGGGAGAGAAAACACAATGATAGGTGGACACTCGGGAAATTCACCTATAGTATATTTTATTTTAATAATTAGTTAAGAACGCCAGTTTGTTTTAAAAAAAAAAAACCTACAATGGTTTTTCTCATTTCCAACCTTAACAAAATAGAAGGCTGTAAGTATTATTCACTGAAAATATTTCTTGGCTAACTATTTGAGTTGGAGAAGGAAATGGCAACCCACTCCAGTGTTCTTGCCTGGAGAATCCTAGGACGACGGAGCCTGGTGGCTGCCGTCTATGGGGTCGCACAGAGTTGGACACGACTGAAGCAACTTGGCAGCAACTATCTGAGTAATGTGGAAATCCATTTCAAATAAGAGATATTTTTTTCTCCTTTAAAAATATCAAAGCTGTTTAAACTCAAGTGTAAAAATGAATCAAGTTTTGCAAGTATTTGGTATTTGTAAAAGCCAGCCAAACAAATTGGGTTTTATGGTCTAACCAGGACCATTAATTTTCTGACATGTGGCTGAAGTAAGAAATCTTCACAGAATTCCATGATGTCCCATAGCAAATTTTGAAAAAATTTACCTCCTCTTTCACCTTGGGTTAAAAGGGGACTTGATAAACTCTGACCTGTGGGCCAAATCCTGTCCATCACCTGTGTTTTTATAAGTTTTATTGGAACAGCCCTGACCCTTCATTTACATATCTCTGTAGCTGTGTTTGCTAAAATGACAGTTGACTAGCTTGCAACTGTCTGGTTCTTTCCAGGAAAAATTTGCAAACTCATGCCTTAAACAGAAAAATAACCAATGATGCAAACTTAAAGCTAGCATTTATTGTTTCAACTTTGTATTTTTCTTTGACTTTTAAATGCTAGATAAGAGAATTTTTTTTTCCTCTCTAAAAAGGAATGGTTTAGCGAGAAAATTCTAGTGGTACAGAAATCACTTCCAAACATGTTACATGTGCATCTGAAACCTGTCCTGGAACTTTCGATATGGCAGTGTTGACCCCTCTTGTCTTTTACCACAGGGAGCTGTATTAAATGTTGAGGATGCCGCCACTCGGCTCCATCTGTTAAATCGATCAGCTTTAAGGTCTGTGCAAGCACAGGCTAGGACACCAGGTTTTCAGAAAGAACAAGCTTCAACATTTTCTCCTTGGGGAGAAGTTTTGACACCTATAGCAAGCTCTTCTGTTACTCACTTAAGTAGTAGTAAACAGGAAGAATATGTCAAGGTGAGTATTTATCATAAGTTATTAGGAGTAACTATTTACAGAGTTTGAAATAAAGCTGTTCTCTATGCGAAAATGGAAGATTTAGTGTGTGTGCTTTTACTGCAGGTTGCCAAAACACTTTTTATTGATGAAGCGTTAAAACCTTGCCCAAGGTGCCAGTCCCCTGCTAAGTACCAGCCTTATAAGAAAAGGGGGCTATGTAGCCGCACAGCCTGTGGCTTTGACTTTTGTGTGCTATGTTTGTGTGCTTATCATGGGTCTGAAGAATGTAGTAGAGGAGCAGCAAAGCCAAGAAATAGAAAAGATGTTCTTCCAGGAAGTGCCCAGAGTAAGCGGAATTTAAAACGCCTCTAAAGAGACTTTAAATATAAAAGAAGCATTCCCTCTGAGCAACATTTTGTGTGACTTAAAATTATGAGTATTTTGAAAGCATGCAAATCTCCCCATCAATGACAGATGATGATTTATTTCCTGTTTTGTATATATTATGATCCATGTCATTGTATGTTTTCTTTGAAGTAGTGAGTTTTGGAAAAATCTAATATTACTATGTCGTTTTTATTCATTTTAATAACTTAGTGTTTTTAAATAAAGAATTTTTAGTGTTAAATGTATTTAACTGTTTCATGTAAAATTTAAAAACTGTGCATTTCATCACTATGTGTTGAAATGTTCTTCACTAATCACTTTTCAAAAATAGTTTTCCAGATAATATTAAAATTTTTGAACTTGAGACAGATGGCCTTATAGATTTCAAAATCTTTGAATATTTGACTGAAAATGAAATATAAATAAAATGTTTTCAGAAATTCTGTTGAGTTTACTCTATAATCTCAATCTTTCTCTTAATTTAGCAAGTGTCATATTTGGACAGACTTCTGGTTAAATAAAATTTACTTAATATTGATAACTAAGCAGATGTAAAAAGTAGTTTATTAGATATATGTGGTTATTCCAGTGAGAGTTTTAGTGAGTTAATAAATCCCCATAAGTCACACACAAGTTTCTTTTACCTTGTTACATATGAAATTGTCAGTAGTGCAGTGTAGGAATCTGGAATCCTGCCTCTAATCCATCCAGAGGCACTTTGTTATTGTTCCATGTTCCGCAATCACACTGCCCTCTCTGTATGTCACATTTGTCATTTTGTGGTTACTCAGTCCACTAGAATATAATATTTTATTTCACTCTGGTGGTGAAAAACAAGATTTTACCGTGTTTAGTTTTAGAGATAAATAATCTCCATGTGTTATTCTCTACTTAATGAACTGTTAAACAATTGAAGTTTAATTAAAAAAAAATTTCTGGCTTTAAATTGGGATGAGTATTTAAATTGATATGAGTGAAAGAGTATAAGGACTTAGTGCTGTGTATTTAAATGAATTTATAATAAAAATAAAACTTTGTGAAGACAAAAGATCAAAGTAGGAATTCAAAAGTTAATGAATGAAGCTAATTCCAAACTTCTTATTGGTAGGTTTTACAGATGCAGTGAGATCAAGGGGTGGGTAGGTTAACTGGAAGAGGATCACATGGTACTCGTGAATAACTTTATTAAACAAAGTCTCCAGATATCCAGAAAATAATCATTATCCTAATTATTGTCAATTATTGATGTTACTGGCTGGCAACAGCTCCAGTAGCATCCTGTGCTTTTATTTATGTCTTTAATTTTCTCTCACCGTGAGACTGTAAGTTCTGTGAAGGCCTGGACTCTGTCATATTTGATTAAAATACCATTGTATCCCTAGTACCTAGCCTGCTGCCAGGCAAGTAGCAGAGGCTCAGTAAATACTCATTGAATGAGTGGATTTGTTTTTAGCGCTACCAGTGTTACTTTATGTCCAGGTAAACCATTATAATGCTGTCCTAATAATTTGTTAATTTTCAATGCTTGATTATACAAAAACATAGAATCTAAATGATTTCTTCAGTTCAGTTGCTTAGTTGTGTCCGACTCTGCGACTCCCCTGGACTGCAGCAGACCAGGCTTCCCTGTCAATCACCAACTCCTGGAGCTTACTCAAACTCATGTCCATCGAGTCCATGATGCCATCCACCTATCTCATCCTCTGTCATCCCCTTCTCCTCTTGCCTTCTATCTTTCCCAGCATCAAGGTCTTTTTCAGTGAGTTGCCTCTTTGCATCAGGTGGCCAAAGTATTGGAGTTTCAGCTTCAGCATCAGTCCTTCCAGTGAATATTCAGGACTGATTTCCTTTAGGATGGACTGGTTAGATCTCCTTGCAGTCCAAGGGATTCTCAAGAATCTTCTCCAACACCACACTTCAAAAGCATCAGTTCTTCCATGCTCAGCTTTCTTTATACTCCAACTCTCACATCCATACATGACTACTGGAAAAACCATAGCTTTGACTAGACAGACCTTTGTTGGTAAAGTAACGTCTCTGCTTTTGAATATGATGTCTAGGTTGGTCATAGCTTTTCTTCCAAGGAGAAAGTGTCTTTTAATTTCATGACTGCAGTCACCATCTGCAGTGATTTTGGAGCCCAAGAAGATAAGGTTTGTCACTGTTTCCATTGTTTCTCCATCTATTTGCCATGAGGTGATGGGACCAGATGCCATGATCTTCATTTTTTGAATGTTGAGTTTTCAGCTGGCTTTTTCAGTCTCCTCTTTCACTTTCATCAAGAGGCTCTTTAGTTCTTCTTCACTTTCTGCCATAAGGGTGGTATCATCTGCATGTCTGAGGTTATTGATATTTCTCCCAGAAATTTTTATTCCAGCTTGTGCTTCATCCAGCCCAGCATTTTGCATGATGTACTCTGCATATAAGTTAAATAAGTAGGGTGACAATATACAGCCTTGACGCACTCCTTTCCCATTTTGGAAAGTATTGTGTTCCATGTCCAGTTCTAACTGTTGCTTCTTGACCTGCATACAGATTTCTCAGGAGGCAGGTAAGGTAGTCTGGTAGTCCCATCTCTCTCAGAATTTTCCACAGTTTATTATCCACACAGTCAAAAGGCTTTTGTGTAGTCAATGAAGCAGAAGTAGATGTTTTTCTGGAATTCCTTTGCTTTTTCTCTGATCCAGCGGATGTTGGCAATTTGATCTCTGGTTCCTCTGCCTTTTCTAAATCCAGCTTGAACATCTGGAAGTTCTCGGTTCACATATTGCTGAAGCCCTAGCTTAGAGAATTTTGAGCACTACTTTGCTAGTGTGTGAGATGAATGCTATTGTGCAGTAGTTTGAGCATTCTTTGGCATTGCCTTTCTTTGGGATTGGAATGAAAACTGACATTTCCCAGTCCTGTGGTCACTGTTTTTCAAATTTGCTGGCATATTGAGTGGAGCACTTTCACAACATCATGTTTTAGAATTTGAAATAACTCAGCTGGAATTTCATCACCTCCACTAACTTTGTTCGTAGTGATGCTTCCTAAGCCCTGCTTGACTTTGCACTCCAACATGTCTGGCTCTAGGTGAGTGATCACACTATCATGGTTATCTGGATCATTAAGATCTTTTTTTGGTATAGTTCTTCAGTGTGTTCTTGCCACCTCTTCTTAATATCCTCTGCTTCTGTTAGATCCATACCATTTCTGTCCTTTTTTGTGCCCATTTTTACCTGAAATGTTCCCTTGGTATCTAATTTTTTTAAAGAGATCTCTAGTCTTTCCTATTCTATTGTTTTTCTCTATTTCTTTGCATTGTTCACTTAGGAAGACTTTATTAATAATCTCTCCTTGCTATTCTTTGGAATTTTCTTAATTCAAAGGAGGTATATTTTTCCTTTTCTCCTTTGCCTTTTGTTTCTCTTCTTTTCTTAGCTATTTGTAAGGCCTCCTCAGACAACCATTTTGCCTTTTTGCACTTCTTCTTATGGATGGTTTTGATCACCGCCTCCTGTACAATGTTACGAACCTCCATCCATGGTTCTTTAGGCACTCTATCTGTCAGATCTAATCCCTTGATTCTATTTGTGACTTCCTCTCTATAATCATAAAGGATTTGATTTAGGTCATACCTGAATGGTCTAGTGGTTTCCCCTACTTTCTTCAATTTAAGTCTGAATTTTGCAATAAGGAGTTCATGATCTGAGCCACAGTCAGATTTCTTAAATTGCTTTAAAATAGTCTCTTAATAAATAGTAATAATAAGAATAATTTCTTAATAATAAATGATTTCTTAAATTGCCTTAAAATATGTAATCAATTTTTTGGCCTGCTCATTCTCTTAGCTGATTTTTCTTATAACTAGTTAGGGTGTAATGGAAGAAACAGTTCAGTTCAGTTCAGTTACTCAGTCGTGTCTGACTCTTTGTGACCTCATGGACTGCAGCATTTCAGGCCTTCCTGTCCATCACCAACTCCCAGAGTTTACTTAAATTCATGTCCATTGAGTTGGTGATGCCATCCAACCATCTCATCCTCTGTCATCCCTTTCTCCTCCTACCTTCAATCTTTCCCAGCATCAGGGTCTTTTCAAATGAGTCAGTTCATTGCAACAGGTGGCCAAAGTATTAGAGTTTCAGCTTCAGCATCAGTCCTTCCAATGAATATTTAGGACTGACTTCTTTTAGGATGGACTGGTTTCATCTCCTTGCAGTCCAAGGGACTCTCAAGAGTCCTCTCCAACACCACAGTTCAAAAGTATCAATTCTTTGGTGCTCAGCTTTCTTTATAGTCCAACTCTCCCAGCCATACGTGACTACTGGAAAAAACCAAAGCTTTAACTAGATGGACCTTTGTTGACAAAGCAATGTGTCTGCTTTTTAATATGCTGTCTAGGTTGGTTATAATTTTTCTTCCTAGGAGTAAGCATATTTTAATTTCATGGCTACAGTCACCATCTGCAGTGATTTTGGAGCCCAAAATAATAAAGTCTGTCACTGTTTCCACTGTTTCCCCATCTATTTCCCATGAAGTGATGGGAGCAGATGCCATGATCTTGGTTTTCTGGAAGGAACACTAGGCCACAAATCAAAAAGCCGGGTTGGTATCCTGAACTTCTTACTAACTGTGCTCTTGTACAAGTCACTTACTGATTCCAAGTATGTTTCTTTAAATAAGGGAAATTAAATGAAATGATGTATTGTGAAATTACTCTTAATTTATGATACCAATCAGTGTAACTACACATTTGGGTATATATAAATAAAATAAAATGAAACAACAGTTATGGCTATACAGCATATGATCTTGATATTATTAGTACTATGCTGAATGAAACTGTGAAGTCAGCCTCTAGCCTGGTTGTGAAAACTGTCTGACTGAAAAATTTTTTCAGCAAAGCGTTAACTGAGCATTTGCTATGTGCAGGCACTGTCCTAAGTCCTTTACATGACTCAGAGGGACTCTAAGTGACTCTTTAATGCAGCTAGTATCATTCCTGCTTTATATCAGGAAACCGGGAATCAGGTTGGATAATCTAAGATCACACAGATAGCAAGTGTGGGGTCTAGCGGAGATAGTCAGCCACTTGTATATGAGAAAACTCTTTGCACAACTCTTGCTGATAAATTCAAGACGCATATGATTACCATGTCTTAAATGGAAGATTGTTTTGCCATTTAAGAAAAGCCTATTGGTATACCAGGAAGAAAATTCTAATTTAGAATAATTCTGCCTGAATAGAGTAGCTCCTTAGTGTGTTAGTGGCTTAAACAACTATCTCATTTGATGAGCTAAAAGAGTTGCACGAATACAATTATCTTGAGAGTTCAGTTCCAAAGAAAGGCCACTGCTTCCAACCCAAGGTCTTTACATCTTCATTGCATGAAGACAAAAATAAATATTACCACATTCTAGTAATGACTACATTCTTACAGGTACTGACTACTAGGTGGGAGAAAGTAGTAAGAAAAAAGCTCACCAATCATATATTGAGGGATGATTAATTTGGCACTTTATATTCTTCTATTTTGTTTCACTTCTAATGAAGACATTAGGAAAAAAATTAGTGTTAATTTTGGGAACAACCAATAAATATTTTACCTTCTCCTGATTTAGGATAGCAATCTATCTCTTCCCCCTAAGGTGTGCCCCTCCTAGCGAGCCTTGCTCGCTAATGGGCAGTAATATTCTGTTTGACCTCAACTTGATTCCAGGAAGGATAGAGACTTCCTGACACTCTAATTTGGAAAAAATGGTGATAAACTTGCCATAAGTCATATAAAGGAAAGTG
Organism: Ovis canadensis; assembly: GCF_042477335.2. Taxonomy (NCBI): domain Eukaryota; kingdom Metazoa; phylum Chordata; class Mammalia; order Artiodactyla; family Bovidae; genus Ovis; species Ovis canadensis. The sequence continues at coordinate 87,204,926 of NC_091253.1, forward strand.
ACACTTAAGAGCTTATCTAATCATTTTATTCTGGCATTTCTGTGAGCGAAATAATATATGTTAAAATTTATTCCAGCTATTTAAAGACTTAATAAAGTCTTAAAGAATTCTTAGTAATAATTTAAGGGTAGAAGTATTATTGAGAAAAAATTTTTATATGTACTTAGCACCATATAAAGCTAAGTTTTTTGACTTCTTGTTATCTTTGCTTAATTTATGACACAAAGCAAAACCATCATAAACTTATGACGCAAAAATTTACTGAACATTTTTTACATCCGATCTCTTATGTTCCTGGTTTGTATTAAGTTATTCATGTGGATTTATTTTAAATTGCATCTCTTAAAAATAATGTAATATATTAAAGATGGAAATGCCCATTATTGTTTCTATGTATGTTGTGCTGTGGAAGTCAAAGTCGCTCAGTCCTGTCTGACTCTTTGTGACCCCATGGACTGTATAGTCCATGGAATTCTCCAGGCCAGAATACTGGAGTGGGTAGCCATTCCCTTCTTCAGGGGATCTTCCCAACCCAGGGATCGAACTCAGGTTTCCCCGGCATTCAGGGTGGATTCTTTACCAGCTGAGCCATAAGGGAAACCCTGTGCTGTGGAGGAGAGTAAATATTTCAAAGTTCACACTAAACATTCCACAAGGGGCCGCCAAAGACTCACTTATAGTGATTTTGACTTTCCTTCAAAAAAGTAAATTTAGCTTTTATATACTTGACATCGATGTGATGTGACATTGCCAGATATGGGAAATATTCCTTGACTTAACTTTTAAAATGTATATAGAATAAATGTTTGTAGTAGTTATTACTCAGAGTTGGTAATTAAAATATTTTAGCTGGCTTGCAAGAGTGTACTGTTTTCTGGAATGACTTTCGACAGAATACCTTGTTGGCAGTTGGGTCTGTAGCTGGGCCATCTTTTTCCCCCTTGCCCAATGGCTTGCCATCCTGGCTCCCTCATCACAGACTGTGGGGCCAGAAGAATGGAAGGAGCAGTAGAAACGTGGAGGTGAGTGCTAATTGTGAATGGTGGTGGTGTGCTGCCGATTTTTTCCTTTTGGAATTCTCATTTCTGCAGAAAGGAGGTGCTGGCTCAGGCCCTACTCCCATCCTGCCTAGATCCTGCTCAGTGCCTCCTCACAGGTCTCTCTGCTTCTACTTTCCCCCGTCTGACTCTGTCCTCAGTGTCCATTGCCAGGTTATTTGTACTAAAATGTGGCTCCAATTATGTTGCTTCCTATTAAAGATGTAGCAGAATTTAGGATCTCCTAATGGTCCTAACTTTCTAGCAATCTCTCCCACCGTTCCGCTCTGCATACTTTGTTCCAGCCAAACCAGACTTACTGTTTTCTAAACGTCCCCAGTGCCGTCTCCCGCTTCCTCTCTCCCTTGCCACACTAAATCCCATCAGATCCAGCTGACCCTTAGTTTCTTTCTGTGAATCATTTTCTGATCTCTCCAACAAGATGAAATTCTTACCTTCTTTGAATCTACTGTTCATTTATACCTTTCTTGTGGTAATTCTGGCATGTCTTATTTGTATCAATACAAATTCTTCTGCCCTTAGCAAGTTCCTTAAGAGCAGAATTGTTTTATCCACCTCTCTGTCTCTTAGAGCAGGACGTCTTGTGCATGATAGATGGTGCAGCAAGTATTAATTGCTGAATAAATAATCATTATCATATGATATGATAATATGATATAAAATATACTGTTATGAATGAAAATTAAGATATGCATGCATGTATGTGTATATACATACATAATGTTAGGAGTTTCAGGGCAGAGAATTTTGGCCTTTAGAGGTGAAATATGTATCACTTTAAGTGGCTTAGAACTGCATGCAGAAAGTAAACAACATCCAAATTTTTATGTGCTAGGGTGGCAAAGGTACTTATTTTTTGTGTGTGTTGGTATTCGAAAGAGGGAAATACGTGTTCAAAACTTAGGATTTGTATTAAAAGAAAAGTATTTTATTTTTCCCCTAGCTTTACTGAGGTAGAACTGACATAAGACTGTGTAAGTTTACTGTGTACATGTTGACTTGATGCACATATATTATTGCAGAATGATTTCCATTCTTGTATTAGCTACAATTTCCATCCCATCACATAATTGCTGTTTCTTCCATCCCATCTCCTAATTGCTGTTTCTTCTTGTGTGTATCCGAGAAGGCAATGGCACCCCACTCCAGTACACTTGCCTGGAAAATCCCACAGATGGAGGAGCCTGGTAGGCCGCAGTCCATGGGGTCGTGAAGAGTTGGACACGAGTGAGTGACTTCACTTTCACTTTTCACTTTCATGCGTTGGAAAAGGAAATGGCAACCCACTCCAGGGTTCTTGCCTGGAGAATCCCAGGGATGGGGAAGCCTGGTGGGCTGCCATCTGTGGGGTCGCACAGAGTCAGACACGACTGAAGCGACTTAGCAGCAGCTTGCGTGTATGGTGGGAACATTTACTCTCTTAGCATCTTCAAGTACATAATACAGTATGATTAGCTATAATCACCATGCTGTACATTAAAACCCCAGAACTGGTTAAGCTGATAACTGAATGTTATTTTATCTCTTGGATGTTTTCATGCATTTTGGTAAATATTAATGACTTGAATAAGTTTGGATGTCACCTGAAAAAAGCTGAATAACCTTAAATATTTAAAATAACTCATAATAATACAGTCATGGGTTAAGAACAAAACAGTTATGGTCTGGTTTGAGTACAAATCTGATCTTATTGAAGTAGAAATCTGAGTCATTTGTTTAAAATCTTAATTGCTGAATTAATAATTGAGCAATTCCTAATATGAGATAAATGTTGTCCAACTCAGTTTTCTTTACTTTTTCAGCTGATAACCTAGGGAACTTCAGATATAGTTGTTTGCTTTTGAAAGAGCTAAAATCGAGTCACTGCCTAAGTGGAGGACGAATGCTCCCTTTGCTCCGACCCTCCCGTCACTGAGAGTTTGCCTGTGTTGCTTTCTCCTTCTGATTGCCGTTTTCTCCCTTCCCTTCTGCCTCACTCCTGTTTGCTTCTTAAACCTCTGCTCAGTGGACACCAGAGCTGATCACCTTCCCTGACCCCCAGGCTGGTTATGTCAGTCTCCAGAGACCAATGTGTTCTCACAGCATTCATCAGCAGGTCTGTGCTTTCCTCGTTAGACAGTGAAGTCCTCTGACCCATATCTGAGTTCCCACTACTCAGTCTAGTACTGAAGCACTGAATAGAAGATCACCGTTTGCCAGAAGGCTTCCCTCCACCTTTCCCATGCTCACCCTGGGTTAGGTATATACATGGGCTGCCCTGGGGCGCGGAGAGAGGGCATTCCATGTCACTGTTGAAAATAAGGCACTGTCAAGGCTGCCCTCATGGGACGCCTCCTTTTCCCTTATTCTCGGCTGCCAGGAAAATGTCCACTGCTGCCTCTTTCTTTTTGTACTGATACAGAGGATATCTGCACTCATTTTCAAGTTACTTTGTAAGTGCTTTTGAATTGTTTCCTGAGGAGTGTAAATATCCCAAGGGCAGGGGCTGTTTTTTCTTAGCAGTCTCTAGTGCTCTAGTGTCTACTAGTATAATCAGAGACACAGCAAATGTTGACTAAATGGGCTCTGGACTCCGGAGACAGTGACCTCAGTTTATAATATTTATAGATCTTTATTGTTGGTGGCTAATTTTTAATTTGGCCAGGAAGTGAACCATGTATCTTACGGACATTATCTCATTATATTAAGAGCAAAGCTATGAGAGTGGTACCATTATACTTGCTCCCCCCGACCCCCTTTCAGCTAAGGCTTAGAGGAGTTTAAAAGTGTGTTCATCCCCACTAGTGAATTTAGGGCTGAGGCTAAAATGGTGGCTGTTTGACTGCAGGCTTTCTGCCTGCTCATACTAACCTGAGTAGTAGCTCTCTCCCATGGCAGCAAAACTTTGGTTCTCCTGCTCCCTGATTATTAGAGAATCACTTGCTGTCGGTTTGACTTAAGGTAAGGAGATATGAAATTCAAGCTAATGGACTTTTTATTTTCCCTGATCACTGATTGTTTTGTTGTTTAGTCGCCAAGTTGTATCAACTTTTTTGCGACCCCATGGACTGCAGCCTGCCAGGCTCCTCTGTTCATGGAATTTCCCAGGCAAGATTACTGGAGTGGGTTGCCATTTCCTTCTCCAAGGGGTCTTCCTGACCCAGGGATTGAACCCATGTCTCCTGCACTGGAAGAAAATTCTTTACCACTGAGCCACCAGGGAAGCCCTATACCTGATTGGCAGATTGAAAATTAAGATCTTCCAGTCATCCCACTCCTGAGTACATATCCTAAAAAGATGGAAGCTCTAATTTGAAAAATAATGCACCCCGGTGCTCATAGAGGCACTGTTTACAATAGCCAAGAAATGGAAGCAAACATCATCATGGAAGCCAAGGTGTCATCAAGAGAAGAATGTGGAAAGGTGTGGTGTGTGTGCGCGTTTATAGCTGTTGCCGCTCAGTCTCCACGCTTTGCGACCCCACAGACTGCAGCTCGCCAGGCTTCCCTGTCCTTCACCATCTCCCAGAGTTTGGTCAAACTCATGTCATTGAGTCAGTGATGCCATCCAACCATCTCATCCTCTGTCATCCCCTTCTCCTCCTGTCTTCAATCTTTCCCTGCATCAGGGTCTTTTCTAATGAGTCAGCTCTTATCAAGCGGCCGAAGTATTGGAGCTTCAGCTTCAGCATCAGTCCTTCCAATAGATATTCAGGGTTGATCTCCTTTAGGATGGACTGGATGGATCTCCTTGTAGTCCAAGGGACTCTCAAGAGCCTTCTCCAGCACCACAGTTCAAAAGCATCAATTCTTCAGTGCTCAGTTTTCTTTATGGTCCAACTCTCACATCCATACATGACTACTGGAAAAACCATCCATTTGACTAGATGGACCTTTGTCGGGAGTACAAAGTAATATATGTACACACACACACACACTAATGGAATATTGGTGGTTTAATCACTAAGTCATGTCCAACTCTTTCAACCTTATGGACTGTAGTCCGCCAGACTCCTTTGTCCATGGGATTCTCTTGGCAAGAATACTGGAGTGGGTTGCCATTTCCTTCTTCAAATGGAATATTATGCAGCCATAAAAAATAATGAAATAATGCCATCTGCAGCAGCATGGATGGACCTAGGGGCTTCCCAGGTAGCATAGTGGTAAAGAGTTTGCATGCTAATGCAGAGACCACAGGAGATACAAGTTCAATCCTGGGGTCGGGAAGATCCCCTGGAGAAGAGAATGGCAACCTACTCCAGCATTCTTGCCTGGAAAATCTCATGGACGGAGGAGCCTGGTGGGCTACAGTCCATGGGGTCGCAAAGAGTGGGACATGCCTAAGTGACTGCACATACACACATGAATGTACTTAGAGGTTGTCATACTAAGTGAAGTGGAGAAAGATAATATATATCACTTATATGTGGAATATAAATGAACTTATTTACAAAACAGAAATAGACTCACAGACAAAGAAAACTTACTCAGGAGGTTCTTCTCTGGTGGTCCAGTGGCTAAGACTCCATACTCCCAATGCAGGGGGGTCAGGTTCAACCTCTTATCCTGGTACTAGATCCCACATGCTGCAACTAAGAGTTTGCATGCTGCAATGAAGTTTGAAGATCCTGCATGCCACAACTAAGACCCAGTGCAGCCAAAACAATTAATATTTTTAGAAAAAAAAAGAAACCATACTCATGGTTATCAAAAGGGAAGGGCAGGGGAGGGATAAGTTGGGAGTATGGGATTAACAAATGCACACTACCACACATAAAATTAGCAATAAGGATTTACTAGATAGCACAAAGAACTATTCTAATATAATACATATGGTATAATATTATTTATAATAATATATAACATTTTAATATACGCTCAAATAGAAAAGAATTAAAAATAGATACATGTACATATAGGGAGGCTCAATGCTCAAGAAGTAAAGAAATCACCTGCAATGAAGGAGACACAGGTTAGATCCCTGAGTTGGGAAGATCCCCTGGAGAAGGAAATGGCAACCAAATCCAGTCTTCTTGCCTGGAAAATCCCAAGGACAGAGGAGCTTGGTGGGCTACAGTCCAAATGGTTGCAAAGAGTCGGACATGACTGAATGCACACATACACATATATGTGTATGACTGAATCACTTTGCTGTGTACCTGAAACTAATATGATAGTATAAATTAACTGTGCTTGTGCTTAGTTGCTCAGTCGTGTCCAACTCTTTGTGACCCCATGGACTGTAGCCCACCAGGCTCCTCTGTCCATGGGGATTCTCCAGGCAAGAATACTGGAGTGGGTTGCCATGCCCTCCGGGGGATTTTCTCAACCCAGGCATAGAACCCAGGTCTCCCGCATTGCAGGAGGATTCTTTACTATCTGAGCCACCCAGGAAGCCGAGTATTGTACTGATATTGTCAATTAACTATACTTCAATTAAAAAAAAATGAAGAGATCTTTTATTTTGACCAAAGTTCTTTACAACTGTTCTTAACAGACTTTTTTTTAAGAGCAGTTTTACGTTTACAGCAAAATTAAGAGGAAGTACAGAGATTTCCCATAGACTCTCTGTCCCTACACCTTCATAGCCACCCCATTTATCCACATCCCCACCAGAGTGGTTCATTTGTTGTAACTGATGAACCTATATATACACTTTGAAAGTGAAAGTGAAAGTGAAGTCACTCAGTCGTGTCTGACTCTTTGCGACCCCGTGGACTGTAGCCCACAAGGCTCCTCCGTCCATGGGATTCTCCAAGCAAGAATACTGGCGTGGGTTGCCATTTCCTTCTCCAGGGGATCTTCCCGACCCAGGGATTGAACCCAGGTCTCCTGCATTGCAGGCAGACGCTTTAACCTCTGAGCCACCAGGGAAGCCCACTTTATGATCACCCAAAGTCGATACTGTATCTTAGGGTACTCTGTTGGTATTGTATAGTCTGTGCATTTGGACAAATGTGTAATGACTTGTATCCACCATTATAATGTCATACAGAGTATTGTCACTGCCCTAAAGGTCCTCTGTGCTCTGCCTATTCATCTCTCTCGCCACTGATCTCTAGCAGCCACCGATCTTTTTACTATCTCCATAGTTTTGACTTTTCTAGAACATCCTATGATTGCAATCATACGGTCTGTAACCTTTTTCAGATTGGGTTTTTACTTAGTAACATGTCTTTGTGGCTTGATAGCTCATTTCTTTTTAGTAGCAGTGTTAGTCGCTCAGTTGTGTCTGACTCTGCAATTTTTTGCAATTTGCATTTCTTTTTAACACTCAATAATATTCCACTGTCTGGATGCATCAGAATTCATCTGTTTATCTACTGAAGGGCATCTTAGTTGGTTCCAAGTTTTTCCAGTTATGAATAATGCTGCTATAAACATCCATGTGAAGGTTTTTGTGTGGATACAAGTTTTCACCTCCTTCGGGTAAATACCAGGGAGCACAGTTGTTGGGTCATATGGTAAGAGTATGTTTAGTTTTATAAGAAACCACCAAACAGTCTCCCAAAGTGGCTATAACATTTTGCTACCTCACCAGCAATTTTGCAGTTAGTTCCTGTTGCTCCACATCCTCTCCAGCATTTGGTGTTGTCTGTTTTTATGGGAGAAAGCAATGGCACCCCACTCCAGTACTCTTGCCTGGAAAATCCCATGGATGGAGGAGCCTGGTGGGCTGTAGTCCATGGGGTCACTGAGAGTTGGACACTACTTGTGACTTCACTTTCACTTTTCACTTTCATGCATTGGAGAAGGAAATGGCAACCCATTCCAGTGTTCTTGCCTGGAGAATCCCAGGGACAGCGGAGCCTGGTGGGCTGCGTTTTTATGAGATGTGGTGGTATCTCATTTTTTTTTAACTTCCAATAATATTACTTCTTCATTAAATGTAATTTGCTAATCTAACACATATTTATTGAGCATTTACTGTACCATGGCAGGCTTTGTTCTAGGTTCTGGGCCTACAGGAGAGGCTCACTAGGTCAAAAAATACCTTGGAGCTCAAACAAATTTATTTTTAAAGAAAAATAGAGGAGGGGAGAAAAAGGAGGAGAAAAAGTAAAAGTAATGTATTCTTTATCTGTAAAAATTACAAAATCCTAGAGCAATATTAGTTTTCAAACTTTAGGAGAGGGTTAAAAAATTGAATTATCTCATCAGTTTGTGAAAGAAACAAAGTCATGTAATGGAATATATTGACAATTAGAATAAATCTAAACCAGCAGGTCCAGATGGTAGTTATCTTGGATAACTTAAGAAATTGCCTAATGACTGTATTGAACTAAATATGTTCCTTCTTCAAAAAATTATGAACTGTTAAGTGAGGAAATAGAAAAAAAGAGTGCTGTTTTCTAGTTAAATGTGGTATGGAGTGGGTTGTTAGCCAATACAGACAAGATATGTAATTTCACAAAAAGGAAAGAATCAGTGGTTATCAAAAAGAGAATGGAAAGAGACTACATAAATTTTATAACCTGTGTTTCTGATCTCTTTGCCACAACCGCAGTTACTTCTGGGATTGGAGCTGGTGTCACATATCGTTGGGTGTTGAGTTGCCATCCAGCTCCTAGGAAAAACAATTCTACTTGCATTATCCTGTCATTCTGATCCATTTATTTAGGAATAAAAATGATTCATGTGAAAATTAAGGATATAGTTTCGCTCTGCGGAAATACATGAAAACAACCCAAATGAGAACAAACAAAGGCTATTCATTCCGAGCCAGTTGCCTCCAAGGAGTCAGCCACCATCACTTGCATGTGGCAGTGGCTCAAAGGCAGGCAAGAGAGTGGGAAAGCAGTGTAGTGAAAGAAGGGGAGGACTTCAGGTATGCTCTGATTGGAGGTTGTTGGCAGGGGGAGCTGGAAGCGGGCTATCTAGGATCCAGCAGGCACACTATGTTACTAGTTAGGGAAGCACATTTGGTTTTCCCTGGTTGGTTCTGAGTTGGAATTGGGGGTAAAAATAAGAGAAATTGGCCATTAGCCATGAAGTCCTGACCACGTGGGACCTAACTGCTGCAGAAGTTGTGGCTTGGCTTCCCAGGCTGGTTACTTCAGAGGTTTCAAGAGTTCTGTTGTCATATATGATCTGGCCATGGTCCATTTGTACATTCAGACTCTCTATTAAATATTCCATTACTATCAAAAATTAAAATCACAATAATAATATGAATTTCATTCTTTGATGCTATTCCTGTTCACATTTAGAAAGATCTGGACTAGGCTTAAGTTTGACCCTACCACACCAAACCCAAGGTAGGATCAATACATGTAAACAGGCACCAAACAGGTAGGATGCCTGACAAATCTGCTGTTGATTGTCAAGGAAATGTATACACACACACATACACTCCAGGCTCTCCAGCAGTACTTGTGAGAATCACTGGGTACATCCCTGTCGTTTCTCACTGAGCAAATGAATCCTTGCAGTTCAGATCAGCCGTCATGACATTTGGTTTGGGCTTCATATTTGGAAAGCTCATTTTTATTTTTTTTGGTCTACAGCACTTTAAGATGATATCACATCTGTTCTGTTCCACAGTTGTATCACAGTTTTAGCTCTTTTGCAGGGAGACTGTCTGAGATGCTTTCCGAGGTTTCCCCAAACTGCCTTTAGGTGTGTACTGCTGCTGCTGCTGCTAAGTCACTTCAGTTGTGTTTGACTCTGTGCGACCCCAGAGACGGCAGCCCAGCAGGCTCCCCCGTCCCTGGGATTCTCCAGGCAAGAACACTGGAGTGGGTTGCCATTTCTTTCTCCAATGCATGAAAGTGAAAACTGAAAGTGAAGTCACTCAGTCATGTCCGACTCCTAGCGACCCCATGGACTGCAGCCCACCAGGCTCCTCCATCCATGGGATTTTCCAGGCAAGAGTACTGTGTACTACAGAGTCTGTTTTAGTAAATTTATCTCAAACGCACCCTTCTAATTCTCTTAGAATATGTTCAGAATCAGAAGGGAATAAAACAAAAACAATCCATTTATGTAGATACAGTTCTTATTATAAACTTGTGATTTTGAACAGCCTTGGTTTTCAACAATCATATAGATTAGTCATAGAAAAAGCCCTTTTTGGAAAATCTAGCTAGTTTAGGGGGCCAGAAACATAATAAAATGTGTTAAAACTAGGTAAAATATAATCAGAGAAATACAAATCAAAACCACAATGAGATACCACTTCAAACCCGGTAGGATTGTTATTTACTTGCCAAACTGTGTCCGACTCTCCCAGGACCCCATGGATTGTAGCCTGCCAGGGGGGAATACTGGAGGGGGTTGCCATTTCCTTCTCCAGGAGATCTTCCTGATTCAGGGATCCAGCCTATGTCTCCTGCATTGGCAGGCAGATTCTTTACTACTGAGCCACCAGGGAAGCCCACCCAATAGGATGCTGCTGCTGCTAAGTCGCTTCAGTTTTGTCCAGCTCTGTGCGACCCCATAGATGGCAGCCCACTAGGCTCTCCTGTCCCTGGGATTCTCCAGGCAACAACACTGGAGTGGGTTGCCATTTCCTTCTCCAATGCATGAAAGTGAAAAGTGAAAGTGAAGTTGCTCAGTCATGTCCGACTCTTAGCAACCCCATGGACTGCAGCCCACCAGGCTCCCCCGTCCATGGGATTTTCCAGGCAAGAGTACTGAAGTGGGGTGCCATTGCCTTCTCCACACCCAGTAGGATGGCTAACTCAAAAAGACAGATGATAACAATGTTAGTGCTAAGATGTGGTAAATCAGAAATCTCATCCACTGCTGGTGGTAATATAAGATGGTACAGTCAGTTTGGAAGACTTGTAGTTCCTTAAAAATTAGAGTTGCCAAACAGAATTACCATATTACCAGCAATTCCACTCCTAGGTATATATCCAAGAGGAATGAAGACATATGTCCACACAAAAACTTGTACACAAATGCTCATAGCAGCGTTATTTATAATAGCTAAAAAAACAAACAATCCAAATGTCTATCAACTGATGGAATGGACAAATTGCAGTACCTCCATACAACTGAATATTATTCAGCAACTCAAAGGAATGAAGAACCGGTTCATGGCACAACATAGATGTATCTTAGAAACATGATTATGCTAAGTGAGAGAAACCAGTCACAAAAGACCAGCATGTGGTGTGTTCTGTGATTCCATTTATATGAAATGTCCAGAATATATAATATTAATACATAGAGACAGAAGGTAGTGGGTACATAGGGTTTGGGTGGGGATGGGATAATAGGGGTATGAGGTAAAGGATATGAGGTGATAAAAATGTTCTAAAATTGATTGTGGTGATGGTTGTGTTGTAGCCACGTGTTCCGGGAAACAAACTCAGAAGGACAATGCAGATAGTAGAGTGCAGTTTATTACACTGGCGGGCCCAAGGCAGAGTCTCCTCTTACCCAAGGACCCCGACCGGCATTTGTGAAAATCTTTTATACCCCATGTGTATGTATCTGAACCCACCACTCCAAATTCCTTGAGAATTACATAAACAAAGGAACAGTAAATACAATCCCAATAACCCCATCATTCATGTGTTATGTGCTCAAACAGTTAAACAATTGGCCAATAATCAATAAGCCTGAGGTTACACTCCGATAGGTACGGAAAAATGTATGGCCTGTCTGGAGGGGTCTTATCCTTCTGTTGTCGTTTCCATAGGCACTAAACACAGAGCTCAGAGTCCATTGGAGAGGTGGCCAAGCATGATCAACATGAACAGGCCTAAGATGGGGTCCAGGCCCTATGAATTCCCTCTTCAGTTGCACAACTGAATATCCTAAAAACCACTGAATCATACAGTTTAATAGGTGAATATTATATGTGAATTACATCTCAAAATTGTTATAAAAATCATCAAAACATTAGAATAGCTTATAACCTAAGTATTTGGGTTCAAGTTACTGTTTTTATGATTCTTAGGCTGTTTTTAAAATCTGACAAGATTATTTTTAGTGAGGCTGCAAAACCTGGTAGAGGCTTTGAATTAGACAGACTTGGATCAGCTGGTGGATTCAACACTTGCAAGCTTTGTTTGTCTTTGAGCAAATTTTATGTCTCTCCAAGTCCCAGTTTCTTAAATTGTTGAGGACAATATCAATCTCTTGTGGTTACTGTTAAAGGCTCACAGTGTGTGTACTGTGTTAGTCACCCTTAATATTAAAACAAATTATTGGCTTCTCATCAGTATAGCTGTCTAAAACAGGAATTAACAAATCTTGTCTATGAGCAGGGCACAGTGAAGAGTAACTGCAATAAAGAAAAGCTATTTCAACAAATATGTACCGAGCACAGCAGCACTCAGTAGTGGGTGCTGGGTGGGGAGGCTGTTAAAAGAACAAGAATCACCTTCATCCCCAGGAGTTCACTTCCTGGTGAGTGGTGCTGAGAGTAGCCGGTGTCCCTTTAAGATATGACTTTGTACTAAATAGGAGAGGAGAGGCCAATGAAAGGAACTCACAGAAAGATATTAAAGATGAGAAAATTGAGCCTGATAAAAGCAGAAGGACTTCCCTGGTGACAAAACAATCAGTGCAAGCAAATGCCTGACAAGCCTGTTTGTAGGTCAACTTTCCAACTTATATCTCCCAAATTCCAGGCTTTTGTATCAACTGCAAACTCAAAATCTTTGCTTGGATGGTTAATAGGCTTCTTAACCTCTCTCCCACCTGTGGTCCACGCACAGCAGCTCCATCCTCTCGGCTGCTCATGGCAAAAACCTTCAAGTTATTCTCAGCTACTTTCATTCCCACATCCACTTTGTCAGGGAATCCTCTTCGCCCTACTGTCAAAATATATACCGAATCTGAGTCCATCTCAGACATGTTACTGCTGTGGTCCTGCTCTGAGCCACCTGCTCTTGCCTGCTACTGCTTGGCCCATCTGCATTCTCTGCATGGCACTCAGAATGATCATTTCCAAATAAAAGTAAACTTGTGTACTTCTTTATTCAAAACTCCTATAGTTGGGATTTCACTCAGAAGGAACGCCAGAGCTCTTACGAGGGCTGAGAAAGCCCTTGGTGATTTGCCCCTCACATGTCCCCTTTCCATTCCCCTTTACTCCCTTGACTTCATCTGGCCTGCTGATTTTGTTTGGCCAAGTTAGTGATTTATTGCTTTTTTTTTTCCTGTCCTTTCCCTGTCCTATTGAAAAGGCAATAAATACGACTAAGCAGGTGTTCAGTTTCTTGCAGGACTAGCACCCATTGTCACTCTTGTTTGCTTAAGCACTCACACACCTGCAGGCCCTAGGAGGCAAAAATGGAGCCACAGGATTCAGGGAGGTCAAATTTGCATTTGGATAATTTTGCTTTCATCTCAGAGAATGGATTTAAAGGGAACTTCGCTGGAAGCAATGGCTGAGAAACAAGTTAGGAAGTTTTCACAACAGTCCGAATGGCAGGCTGTGCTAGGACTCTGGTTGTTACAAGACAGAAAAGATTCTAGATTCCTGAAACACTTTAAGGTGTCCTTGGCAGGACCCAGTGCCTGAGTGAATGTGGTGTTTCTGGCTTTGAGTCACTTAGTGGATGAAGGTACCACTTACTGAGTATAGAATTTATGGAGGAAGATGGAATTCGAAAACAAGATATGGGGGATAATGTGAATTTCCTTTTGGACATTTTGATTTGGGCATATCCAGGGGGAGAGGTCTGGGAAGGAACTTTGAGCCACGACATTGAGAAAAACTCTCATTTCCCCCTAATTATAAATACTGTTTTTTGCAAACTTCATTCTTAAACTCCTCTGTCATAACTTTTCCGGGCACACACACTCTGGGCACCCTCAGTTTACTGTCCTCTTTTCATGTCTCCTCTGGTAACTGTAAAAATCTATCTTAATAGCTATCTTGAGAACTGGGCTGCCCTAACCGGAGCAAAAGCTTGGGGGAAGATCCGGTTCCTAAAAGTACGGGAACACTTAACTTTACACAGGCATTCATATAACTGTGAATGCGCTCAAGAGCTCCTTTAGTACCAGGAAAGCTCGTCTTCCTCCTCTTTTCAGGACCGGCCCGTATGGCCTCCACGTCCGGCACCCGCTCGAAGCGGGTCTTGTCTTACTGTAGACCGAGCGGGGAGAACCAGCCTGAGCCGCGGTCGCCATAGTAACGAGGCCCCGGCAGGTTTGAGTTCGCAGGGCGACGCGTCTCCAGGGCCCCGGGGTGGCGGGGTCCGGGGGCGCGTCGTCCCGTAAGCCGCTGGCGGCGGCGCAGGGCCCTGGCCCGGAGGAGGACGGACCGGGGTGGCCCGCGTCCCTTCCTCGGCCCGGGGAGCACCCCCCACCCCCCGAAAGGCGCGTGACGGGCCGCTGCTCGGCGCCCGCATTGTCTCAGCTCCATAGCAACTCGAGCCGCGCTAGGGCCACAGCGGCCAGACCGCCCGGGGCCGCGCGCGCCGCTCCGCGTCGGCGTCCGTTCCCGGGACCCGACGGCCCGCGCCGGTGGCGTCTTGACGGCCCGCGCGGGTGCCGGGGGCGCGGGGCGCGGGCGGCGGCATGCCCGAGAGGCGGCTCAGCGTCGGTAGGTGGGGCGGCCGGGGTCGGGGCCGGGGCGCGCGGGGCGGCCCCACCGCGCGCCGCCTCTGGGCTTCTATTTGCCCCCCGGGCGACCCCTCTTCCTAACCTTGGTAGCACAGACCGCAGAGGCCTCTCACCGCATTTTCTAAGAAATTTAACCCGCCATACCCCTTTTCCAGTGCCTCGTTGGCACCGTCTTATTTTATCTTGCTTAATTCTCCGTTTTGCAGCGGGAGTCATGGAGGCCTCCATCTATTAAGGTTGACTCTGGGGGTCGCAGTCGATTAGTGACCAGGCTGGATTCCAGAGGCCTTTTCTCCCCACTTCCACCTTGAATTCCAACTTCAAATTCAACCCATGTGCAGAGAGCGAACAGAGGGCCAAACGTTTTACTGAGCTTGCCCACATAAAATGCAGGGCTGAGTACCGCCTCAAATTATTTCATTTACTTTAAAAGGAAATCAGATTTGAGTGAGATAATGTAATATTTTATTTTGTTTCAGAGCCACCAACTATTACAGAAGAAGGATTTGTAAGTAGAATTTGGAGGGCTACTTCTTTTTTCCCCCTTGGCTTTTTAAAAATAGCAAATCGTAGATCACTTTTTAGAAATGATGTTTCTTTTCCTTTCTTTCTGCCAAACGAGTTATAATATAAGCTTTGGTTTCATAACAATGGTGCTGGATTCAAGAATTTATTTTTCAACAGGTACATTTTAAGACGGGGCCAACTGATTTTTCATGGTGGATGCTGTTCATTGTTAAAAGTTCTTTTATATAAATGGCCTCATTCAACTTTGCTAAGTTTGTTGATGACTCCATGAGAGTAGATTCATCTCCATGGTTTTATTGTGTTGGGGCTGAGCAGTTCCTGGTTACAGTAAACTTTAGTAGGTGGCATTGATTAACACAAGGTCTATTTACAGTTATAATTCTTTTGAAAATGTGCTAGTCTCGGCTCAGACTTCTGGAGAGTTGAGCGGTAATAACTACTTGGCCAAGTACATCATATATGTTGTCATTTAGGTGAGTGCTGTTTCTAGAGTAGTGGGTTCTACTGTGATTCAGTGTATTTAAGGAACTTATCCCAGGTAATGAATGCATTAAGATAGGAGGCAGCAAAGCCTCATTAGTACAGAGGCTTGATTCCAAGAGTTCTAACGACTTGTCTACATACAGAGGCTTGATTCCCAAGAGTTCTAACAACTTCTCTACATTATTTGCTTATGTCCTACAGCACTTATTTCTCTTGTTGGTCAATTCTTTTCTCTTGTTGGTCAATATTTGTTTTTGGTTTTTTACTCAGCGAGTAAACACGAGTGCTTCTATATTCAAGTGTGGTGCTAAATGCTAAGGATAAGTCTCAAAAAGTTCATAGTCTAGTAGGGGCTGAGAGTAGAGGCTCTCTGCTACCTTGCCTCTGCTAGCGCTTTCCAGATCTTTGGTCCATCACTGAGGGAGACCAAAACAGAGGCACAAATAGTGTGCCAGAAACTCCAACAATCTTCCTGTTGCCTTGGCATCACTCTGGGTAGTAGCAAATTTCTTTAAGCTGCTTCCTGAACTGTTCTTCACGCAGGCAAGAGGTAAGCATTTTTTCGAGATAACCTTTTCCCGTACAACTCCAGCACAGTCTCTCACAGGCGTTAGTTACTCTTAACATTTGAATTGCCTGCTGACCTCTCCACATCTTTCCCCAGCTTATGGCAATTTAATGAGGCCACTTTGAAAATTCTAGTAGCCATTCCTCTTTCTCTTGATTTTTTTTTTTTTAATTCCACTGTCTCCCAGTTCTCCCATCTCTCATGTCCTCCCTTCCTGGCTTCTCTTTTTTCTTACGCATCAAAGTATAGACCTTCTTCAGGATTCTCTGGGAGAACTCCTCTTCGCCTATGGCTTCCGCCACCCTTGTTTCACAGGGCTCCCAAATCCGCACACCTCTAGTCTGCACTCCTCTTATGATGTCAGAACTCTATATCTATTGGGTTACTGGGTGACTTCATTACCTAGATGTCCCTACATCACTTCAGTAGTGTGAAGTGAACTAATCACCACGTATTCTGTCTTTTCCCCTCTTTCTTATTTCAGTTAATGGTGCCACTGGCCATTCAAACACTCAAGTCAGAACCTTTCTTCCCTTTTCTTCACCTCCCACCTGTAGTCATTTCCCAAGTTCCTTTCATAGCCAAATCTTTTTCTCCATCCTCACAGCTACTGTCTTATTCAGGCCCTCATCCCTGAGCACGGACTTTGGCAGTATTCCTAGCTCATATTGCTGCCTCCAGTGTTCCCTCTGCCAACTGCAGTTTTTCTTTGCCTGAGGCACAAAGAGCAGACTCTTGTGTGCAACCTGAATTGCTTGCTATGACTTTGCTCTACCTTTAGGAATTTTCCTTCTCCCATCTCCGCTACCTTGGCTGTCAAACTGCTATTAACTCTATAAGAAATTGCCATGTTACTCAATTGTTAAGAGCTTTTTTTAAACCTACTGTTTGTTGAATGCTGACTTCATGGTGGTATTTAAACCTCAGAACAACCCTGTTAGGTAGTGACTAACACACACCTCTCACAGATGAGGATGTCGGTGTTCACAGAGGCTCACTGACTTGGCTTGGGACCACACTTGTAGTAACTGGCAGAGCTGGAATGTCAGAAGCCTCCCTTTAGCATGCGGAATCTTTTCTGCAACTTTTCAACCTTCTTTAACCTTATCTCCCAATATTATCTGTGTGATGAAGACAGTGTTCAAAGTGTCTTTGGTTTATAAAGTGCTTCCACACGCCCTCTGCTCCAGCCAAACTGCGCTGCTTGCCTCCTTGGCTTTACTGTTGAGTTTTGTCTCAGTTGTTCTCCCCCATCCATTTCACAATCTTGGGCATTCTTCCAGGTCCAGCTCATCTCCATGAAACCTTGCCAGCCTAAAATCATCCAGATTGCCTCTGAGCCCTGTGCAGCTTTCAGTCATGACCAGTTTGTAACCAGATCCTCAAATTCATCGGCTCACCAAGCATTATCTATACATGAAAGAATCCGTATGTCTTGCACATAATATTTCTCTCTCTTTCACCAAAGTGTAAGAGTGTTTTTTCTCATTAATATTTTTGGAAAGGAATTGTGTGACTGAGATCTCTGGTTTCCCATTCCGCCATTTTCCACGGTACCTACAAGACATATTACTCTCCAAAATAATTAACAATGTTTTCTGGCTTCCCTTGCCAGAACCAAGTTTTATAACCAAGTTTTGATTAATGAAGTTTAAGCAGAAGCACTGTGTCCTGCTTCTGGAAAGCTGATGTTTACAGAGATGGAATAACCAACCCCTGGGTCACACAGCTGGTAAAACCGGTCAGACCACAGCTAGAACCTGGGTCATTCTGACTCTGACACTCAGACAAATGTAAAGGGAGAGAATATGCCCTTTGTCGTCTTTCTTGCTGGCTGGAAGGAGGGTGTGACCCTGGAGCTGAAGCAATCATCTTGGATCATGAGGCAGAAGTGGTGTGTTGAGAATGGCAGAGCCACAAGACCCAAGAGACCTGGGCTCCTGATAGGTTGGGACGCCACTGTGCCAGTTCTGCACTGCTTATAATTACACAAGAGACATAAACCTCTGTGTTATTTAAATAGTATTATTTGGTTTTCCATTATTGGCAGCAGAGTCCTATACTAAAATAAAGCGCGTCCATATTTGCAGGAACTTTATTCTTACTGCGTTTTCTCAGTCGATGATGCTGTTAAGTATGTCTGCAAAATATTTTAACCTTTACATGAGGCCTCTGTCTTCACTGGAGAGAATAACATTTAGAACAATTTTTTTCTTGTCAGACATTGGTTTGCCTGTATTTTAACTTTGTAAATTTTGCAATTTCTTAACAAATTTGTGAGCTTCTATAGAGCTCATATTGTGATTCAGTACACCTGCATATGCTATATCGTGAATAAAATTAAGAGACACTGTAGTTTCATGTGATATTTTTTATATTTTAGTTGTTAAAAGTAGTATTGACTTTTAGCTAATCTTTAGGCTGTTCAGATTCATTTTCTGTTATTTGTATAGAGTGAATGAGTTTATTATAAACACAGAGCATTTCCCAAGCCTAAGGATATTCTCACTATTTTCATGTAATATGCAAAAAAGACACATATGCTCCAGTCCTTGTGAGCAACAGTGTCTAATTATATGAACATTAATGACCACATGGTGTTTACCTTTTCAGATTGTGAATAGAGTTGATTGCACATCAGTGGGGTTGGGGGAACTGTGAGAGCACACTTGGGTGGCACACTGGTTGCCAGTCTGTGGAGGTGGTGGACGACAGGAGCAGGTGGTTGGAGGGTGCCAAGTGAGGTACCAGAAGTGTCTCCAACAAGTCATTTGGAAACCCAGATGGTCCTGGAGGTTCTTTGGAGAGTGTTAGGCTGTTTGGAATTCTTCCATCTCTGCGGAGTCCAGTTCTCTGGTTGGAACCAAATTCTCTAATGCTTTTTGAAACCGCAGAAACTGCTTTAGAAGTTCCATCAATTCATTAGTTAACAAGTATATTGTTAAGCAACTAATTGCATTTATCATTGTATTAGGCACTACTGGGGACACACGCTGTCCATCACTGTTCCTCAAAATTGTATACCTTCTATTTGGAGAGGTGACCTTAATATGAAACAATACAAGGATAAGCAGTTTATGTTTGTGTGCATTTTGAACAAAAAGTACATTAAGATTAAGAGAAACTTTTAATCATAGGTAAGGTGTATACTGTACTTAGTCACTCAGTCATAAGGTGTAGCATGGGAGGAAAGATGATAAAGAGTGTAAAATACACTTTTTTACATTAGGATAACATGTTGTATCCAGGACTTTAGTACATGAGGAAAGCCATAGGGTGTTTGGCCAGATGAATCGACTGAACCCAAGCCAGTGAATTCACTGAAAAAGTCCTGCTTGGCTTTTTAGACAGTTGAGTTCAGTCGCTCAGTTGTGTCCAACTCTGACCCCACGGACTGTAGCACGCCAGGCCTCCCTGTCCATCACCAACTCCTGGAGCTTGCTCAACCTCCTGTCGATCAAGTGGATGATGCCATCCAACCATCTCATCCTCTGTCATCCCCTTCTCCTCCCGCCTTTAATCTTTGCCAGCATCAGGGTCTTTTCCAATGAGTTGCCTCCTTGCATCAGGTGGCCAAAGTATTGGAGTTTCAGCTTCAGCATCAGTCATTCCAATGAATATTCAGGACTGATTTCCTTTAGGATGGGCTGGTTTCATCTCATTGTTGTCCAAGGGACTCTCAAGAGTCTTCTCCAACACCACACTTCAAATAATCAGTTCTTTGGCACTCAGCTTTCTTTATAGTCCAACTCTCACATCCATACATGACTACTGGAAAAACCATAGCTTTGACTAGATGGACCTTTGTTGACAAAGTAATGTCTCTGCTTTTTAATATGCTGTCTAGGTTGGTCATAGGTTTTCTTCCAAGGAGCAAGCATATTTTAATTTCATGGCCACAGTCACCATCTGCAGTGATTTTGGAGCCCCCCCAAAAATAAAGTCTATCACTGTTTCCATTGTTTCCCCATCTATTTGCCATGAAGCAATGGGACTGAATGCCATGATCTTAGTTTTCTGAATGTTGAGTTTTAAGCCAATTATTTAACTCTCCTCTTTACTTTCATCAAGAGGCTCTTTAGTTCCTCTTCACTTTCTGCCATAAGCATGGGGTCATCTGTGTATCTGAGGTTATTGATTTTTCTCCCAGTAATCTTGATTCCAGCTTGTGCTGCGTCCAGCCCAGCGTGAAGCACTGTGTGATTGGATAAAAAGGGAATTGACAGCTTCCTGTATATTCCCCAGGCCTTTCAGAGTTTCCTCCAGGAAAGAGAGTGAGAATAGAAACCAAATGGAAAAGTACTGCTCAGTAGATGCTGATTGTAACATGTGATGATAACTCTCCATAATAAAAGGAGTTTCATACTTTTGCTCTTCATTGCATGAGCCACTCTGACTTGCTTCCTGCTTCATATACTATATTAATAATACCATATGCAGTTTTGCAGTCCAGTGAGGATCTGATAAATGGACTTTCAGCTCTTAAGTTCCTGAAATGCCTTTGATCTGTGTAATATATACTTTCAACAAACCACTTTGTGGCATTTGTTTCCCCTTGTGTTCTCTTTTTTTGTTTTCCTTTTTTGGCAACATCTCTCCTTTTTATTTTATTGGAGGTGGTGATTTAGTCACTAAGTCATGTCTCACTCTTATGATCCCATGGACTGTAGCCCGTCAGGCTCCTCTGTCCATGGGATTTTCCAGGCAAGAATACTGAAGTGGGTTGCTGTTTCCTTCTCCAGGGGCTCTCCCTAGTGTTGTTTTATTAGAGTCTTAGGTTATTAGTCTTTTCTCTTTAGGTTTCATGTCTTTGGTATAATCATTCAACATTTACTTAACAATAATGTAAGTATCTATTATACAAAGCACTGGGAAATTTTTTAATTGAAGTGTGGTTGATTCAGAATATTATGTCAGCTTTAGGAGTACAGCAAAATGACTCTCAGATTATACATATGTATACCTCCATGCTCAGCCTCTCAGTCGTGTCCGACTCTTTGCAGCCTCAGACTGTAGCCCACCTGGCTTCTCTGTCCATGGGGTTTTTCAAGCAAGAGTGCTGGAGTGGGTTGTCATTTCCTCCTCTAGGAAATCTTCCCGACCCAGAGATCAAATTCATTCTCCTGCATTGGCAGGTGGATTCTTCACCACTGAGCCACGTGGGCCTCAGTATATGTATATTTGTGGGTGTGTGTTTGTGTGTATTATTTTTCAGATTCTTTTAGCATTGGGAATTTTTTAAATGAATAAGAAGCAGTCTTTTTCTTCCAGAAATTTACAGCCCAGACTGTGAGACTAAACAGAAAATTAGAGTCTGAAGTATTGAAAGCAATGATAGTGGAAACCTAGCTATAACTTTTGGAGAAGAAAAGGGGTGGGTAGATTATAAGAGGAGAAAAGATTTTCACAGTTGAATAATCAGCATGCACGAAGGTGTTGCTGCTGGCTGCTGCTAAGTCGCTTCAGTCATGTCTGACTCTGCAACCCCAAAGATGGCAGCCCACCAGGCTCCCCCGTCCCTGGGATTCTCCAGGCAAGAACACTGGAGTGGGTGGCCATTTCCTTCTCCAATGCATGAGAGTGAAAAGTGAAAGTGAAGTCGCTCAGTTGTGTCTGACTCTTCGCGACCCCATGGACTGCAGCCTACCAGGCTCCTCCATTTTCCAGGCAAGGGTACTGGAGTGGGGTGCCATTGCCTTCTCTGATGCACAAAGGTGCAGAACTATAAAAAAAAATTGCAATGGCTAGAGTGTGGTAATATGAGATGAGGCTGGACAGCTGGGCAGGATCCAAATTGCATTCATCCAAAACCCTTTCTTGTGTTAGAAAAAGCTGGGAGATTAGAAGACAAGTGGAACTCTTGTATTGATTGTGGTGTTGCTGGGAAGACTGATCCATACTGTAATGGGGTAAGGAGAGGTAGGAAGATGAGGTTTAGCACATTATGGACAGGAGGGTGAAGCAGAGGTCCTGGAGGGGTCTGACTGGTAGTGCATGGGATCTCAGGATAGTGGTCAAAAGATCGTCAGATGACCAGGGATTTATTCTAGATGTGATGATAGTGATTTGTGATCTGTCCTTTGGTGCGCAGGAGGCTAGGAAAGCTCCACAGATGCAGAGAAACATAATATCATTTCCTTATACATAAGTCCCCTCATCAAAGCATTTTTAAATGCATACATTTAAACACATAGGAAAGTTAAAAGAACTATGTGGTGGGACTTCCCTGGCAATCCAGTAGTTAAGACTCCATGCTTCTGATGGCAAGGGATGTGAGTTCGATCCCTGCTCGGGGAGCTGAGATTCCACATGCTGTGTGGCCAAGAGAGGGGAAAAAAAACTGTGTGGTAAACACCTATATACCCATCAGCAAGATTTCACAGTCATAAGTATTTTGCTACATTTGCTTTTTCATGTTTCTTGGTCTGTCCATCTCACCATTCATCCGTCAATCTGTTTTATTTTTGTACATTTCAGAGTATAAGCTGTAGACATTGATGAGATACATATCACCCCTAAAATTAGTGTTCAGTATTAGTTTATGGTTCTTTTGTATGTAAGATTTATGCACAGTGAAATGGAAAACTTGAGTCCCATTTGAAAAATTTTAATAAGTGTCTACATTTGTGTAATCTAAATCTCAATCAAATATAGAACATTTCCATAATCTTAAAAAGCCCTTTCAAGTCTCTTTCCAGTTGATTCTTCCTACATTCCCCAAAGACTACTGTCCTGGTTTTCACCATGGACTAGTAACAGATTATAGATTTAAATTCATATAAATGGAATCATACAGTTGGTTTTCTCTTGTGTAAAGCTGTGTTTGCTCAGCATGGTGATTTTGAGATTCTCCATGTTGTTGCATGATTCTGGCATATATTTAACTTTGGCTTCTCTGGTGGCTCAGATGGTGATGAATCTTCCTGCCAATGCAGGAGATCCAGGTTCAGTCCTTGGGTTGGGAAGATCTCCTGGGGAAAGGAGTGGCTACCCACTCTGGTATTATTGCTTAGAAAATTCCATGGATAGAGGAGCCTGGCAGGCTACAGTCCATGGGGTCACAAAGAGTTGGAAACAACTGAGCAACTAACACTTTCTAACTTTTTTATTGTGGAAAATGTACATAAACTTACCATTTTAACCATTTTTAAGTGTATGATTTCAGTGGCATTAAGCACATTCACCTTGTGCATCTGTCACCACTATCCATCTCCAGAACTTTTTCATCATCCCAAATTGAAAAGGCAGGGGAACCAGAGATCGAATTGCCAATATCTATTGGATCGTTGAAAAAGCAAGAGAGTTCCAGAAAAATATCTACTCCTGCTTTATTGAGTTTGCCAAAGCCTTTGACTGTGTGGATCACAACAAACTGTGGAAAATTCTTAGAGATGGGAATACCAGACCACCTGACCTGCCTCCTGAGAGATCTGTATGCAGGTCAAGAAGCAACAGTTCGGACAGGACATGGAACAACAGACTGGTTCCAAAGTGGGAAAGGAGTGCATCCAGGCTGTATATTGTCACCCTTCTTATTTAACTTATATGTAGAGTATATCATGTGAAATGCTGGGCTGGATGAAGAATGAGCTGGAATCAAGATTGCTGGGAGAAAAATCAATAACATTAGATATGCAGATGACACCATCTTTATGGCAGAAGGCAAAGAAGAGCTAAAGAGCCTCTTGATGAAAGTGAAAGAGGAGAGTGAAATAATTGGCTTAAAGCTCAACATTCAGAAAACAGATCATGGCATTTGGTTCCATCACTTTATGGCAAATAGACAAGGAAACAATGGAAACAGTGAGAGACTTTATATTTTTGGGCTCCAAAATCACTGCAGATGGTGACTACAGCCATCAAATAAAAAGACGTTTGCTCCTTGGAAGAAAGCTCTGACCAATCTAGACAGCGTATTAAAAAGCAGAGACATTACTTTGCCAACAAAGGTCCATCTAGTCAAAGCTTTGGTTTTTTCGAGCAGTCATGTATGGATTTGAGAATTGGACTATAAAGAAAGCTGAGCACTGAAGAATTGATGCTTGTGAACTGTGGTGTTGGAGGAGACTTTTGAGAGTCCCTTGGACAGCAATGAGATGAAACCAGTCCATCCTAAAGGAAATCAGTCCTGAATATTCATTGGAATTACTGATGCTGAAGCTGACACTCCAGTACTTTGGCCACCTGATGTGAAGAAGTGACTCATTTGGAAGGACCTTGATGCTGGGAAAGATTGAGGCAGGAGGAGAAGGGGATGACAGAGGATGAGATGGTTGGATGGCATCACCGACTCAATGAACATGAGTTTGAACAGGCTCCCGGAACTGGTGATGGACAGGGAACCCTGGTGTGCTTCAGTTCATGGGGTCACAAAGAGTTGGACATGACTCAGCGACTGAACTGAACTGAACTGAACCCATTAAATAGTGACTTCCTGTTACTCCTCTTCCAGCCTTCAGTTACCATTGTTCTACTTTCTGTCTTTATGGATTTGACTGTTCTGTGTGTGCAGGCTAAGTTGCTTCAGTCATGTCTGACTGTGACACTGTGCGGTGTAGCCCATCAGGCTCCTCTGTCCATGGGATTCTCCAGGCTACAGTACTGGAGTGAGTTGCCAGGCCCACTTCTAGGGGATCTTCCCAATCCAGGGATTGAACCCATGCCTCATGTCCTCCCACATTAGTAGGTAGATTCTTTACCACTAGGGCCACCTGGAAAGCCCTTGACTATTCTAGGTAATTCATATAAGTGGAATAATGCAATATTTGTCCTTTAGTGTTTGGGTTATTTCATTTAGCATGACATTTTCAGGGATCATTCATGTTGTTTCATGTATCAGAATTTCATTCCTTTTCAAGGTATTTCAATGGAATAATACTATTCCATTATATGTACATACCGTATTTTGTTTATCCTTTCATGTACCAATAGGCATTTGAGTTGTCTCCATCTTTTGGCAGTTGTGAATAACGGTTCTATGCACACAGATGTACAACAAATACCTGTTTGAATCCTGCTTTCTGTTTTTTTGGGTATATACCCAGAAATGTATTGCTGGATTATAATGGTAATTACATATGTTTAACTTTTTGAGGGATGGTGGCTGTACCATTTCACGATGTACAAGGATTCCAATTTCTCTGCATTCTCACCAGCACTTGTTATCTTTCATTTTTTTAAAAAATTGTAGCCATCCTAGTAGATGTGAAGTGATATCTTGTTGCTGCTGATGTTGAGTATCTTTTCATGTGCTTATTGACCATTTGTATATCTTCTCTGGAGAAATGTTAAAGTTTTTCGCCTGTTTAAAACACTTGAGGTTGTTTATATTTTTCTTTCTGAGTTTTTAGAATTCTTTATATATATATTTGAATGTTAAATGCTTATCAGTATATGCTTTGCAAATATTTTCTCACATTCTGTAGGTTATCTTTCACTTTCCTAGTAGGGTCCTTTGATTCACAAGTTTTTAATTTTCATGAAAAATCATTTATTTATTTTTTTCTTTTTGGCTTATGCTTTAGATGTCCTGTTTAAGAATCCATTGCCAAATCCAAAGTCATGAAGATTTATCCTTATGTCTTCTCTACGTATTTTATAGTTTTAGTGTTTATGTTTTAGGTCTTTGATCCATTTTGAGTTAATTTTTGTATATGTTATAAAGAGAAGATCCAACCTCATTTTTTGGCATGTGGATATCCAGTTTTCCTAGCACCATTTGTTGAAAAGAATGTCCTTTCTCTGCTGAATTGTCTTGGCACCCTTGTGGAAAATTATTTGACCATTTAAGAGAGGATTTATTTCTGGACTCTATTCTATTCCAATGGTCTGTATGTCTGTCTTTATGCCAGTACCACTTTGTTTTCATTACTGTAATTTTGTCATAAGTTTTGAAATTAGGATATATGGATCCTTCAGTTTTTGTTCTTTTTCAATATTATTTTGGTTATTCCGGGTCCCTTGAAATTCCTTGTGAATTTTAGGATGAATTTTTCATTTCTGCAAAAAAAAAAAAAGGCATTGGGATTTTGATGGAGAATGTATTAAAATTTGTAGATTGCTTTGGGTAATATTGTCATCTTAGCAATATGGTTTTTCAATCCTTGAACATGGCATGTATTTCCTTTTATTTATATCTTCTCTAATTTCTTTTGGCAGTTTTTTAGTTCAGTGTACAAGTCTTTCCCTTTTTGATTGTCATTATTTTCCCTACTATTGTAAATGGAATTGTTAATTTCCTTAATATTAGGTCTTATGCTTGAAATAACTATATGTAATTTCTAATCAAGACTTTTAATGTTCTATCTTTTACTATTCTTGTATAGTCTCAATTGGTGAGAAACTGTATCTCCCAAAGGTATTAAAATTTTTTAGACTTTTTAAACAGCCATTCAAAACTGCAGAAGTTAAAAATGAAATTTAAACTTAATAGTATCCCCTCTTTTCATTACAAATATAATGTTAAAAATTCTTAGGATAAATTTAGAAGTCAATAAAGTGTTTCAGTTATTTCAAAATAATGATGAAACTCTACAGCAGTATATGCATATATTTTTCAAGTGATTGCCTTGTATACTACTACAAGGATACATCAGTTGCCAGCAGAGAGAAATATCTGTTGTATGTGAAGGCAAAGACTTGGGGCCATTTTCCTTCCAAAGATCTCCTCCCCCTCTTTCCTCCAAGTTGTCAGCACCTTTGGCTGTGAACTGTCTTTTTGGACATCTCAAACAGAAACTCCTCCAGCAGCTTCATAGAACAGTGGTGTGTGCTACAGCTGGCCTAATAAATCCATGTCCACCAGCTTGAGCAACTCTTTGGCTATACTCAGTGTCTGGGTGTGGGATATGGCTCGTAAATCACCGTCTCCAGGGAAGCGAGTTGGATGAGGAGTACCAAACAAGATTGCTCATAGCCAGAGGTCTCCATCCTGGGAGCATCAGCCATCCCTGACTGTTCCTGGTTGTCCTGCGATCCGGAGAGGCCGACTCTCACTTGACCACGAATGCCGTTGTCTGTACACCGTGGCCTGTCATGGCCATGCTGGGTTGCAGGCTCTAGTCTCGTGATTGGCTTGTTTAGAAAGGAGGAAAGGAAGAATCTATATGTATTTTAGGAAGAAGAAGCAAAATAGGTCCCTCCTGATAAGTATAATTCTGGAAATATGGTTTATGCCTATCTCCTGATGGCTGATAGCATTCCCGGTCTAAACTGTGTCAGTTTAGGATTCTACCTTAGAAATTAGATGAATGGTTTTGGCTAGTATGTGGATGGCTTAAAGGGAGGTTGGAAGCTTGGGTTATTTTTCTGTTTGTGCCATTAGCTAACTGATTGCCTTTATAATGTTTTGCTTTCCACCGTGTCTTTCCTCATGCATGTCTGTCTTTTCTCTGCATTATTGCCTCTCTTGTGTATCTTTTTAGATACAGACGTTGAAGTTATTTGAAATATAATTCAAATGCCATTTTCCCTTCTTGAGTCTTTTCTGATTCCCCCTACCAAATAACATCTTTCCCTCCTTTTGGAGGAAACATTTTATGTGGTAATTTTCTTTGGAAGGTACTATATTCTTTTTTGGACTACATTTTTTGGTCTGTATTTATCTAGTCTTCCCTTCATTAGAAGACCTTCTTTGTATATCTTGCATCTTTTAGCGTTGAGAAGAAGTTGTCATTTATGTCATTTGAGGGTCCAGCAAAATGATTTTTTAATCAATAAAAATATTTTATCTATTAGCATACACATACAAACTTATTTTGTGTAACCCGCTTTCAGGAAGAAGTTTTGAGCAATTTGGACTAAAAATGGAAAAGCTGACTTCACTTTCACAGATGGCACACCTGTAATACATGAAGAAACAGGCTTCAAGGGTGCATTCAACTCTGAAAAGTGTTCCTGCCTTCCATTGCGTCACTCAGCAGAGACTCTGTGCTGCAAATTTTGTAGTCAGGTTCATGGAATGATGTAATGGAGGAATTGATTGTAACTCAGTTTTCTTCTTGATTGTACCACTAACCATAGGGTCTATTGGTTATTTGGAAGATGTTAAACCTGGATAATGGAGACTTAGTTCATTTTACTGCAGCCAAGTGACTGGACTGTGGAAATCTTTTGAGAGTAACTGAGTTGCTTCTCCAAATCTAAAGGGTTTGGAAAGTAAAGGGTTTATCATATCCTCATAGGTTCATAGGACTTTGTTACTGATGTGACAAGATACTTGAACACACTGAACTAGAAACGGCGATGGGAAAATACGTTCATTTATTGAGAGACCCGCAGGCCTTTCCATTCAAGTGTGACGCGAGGACTGAGCGGATGGCACTTGAAGGCCACACTTATTTCCCTTGTGGAGCTAACTGCCCTGATACCAGCAGAAACCTTTATGTTTAATATTGGTAGAAATTAAGATACAGCTTCAGAAAAGAAATGCAGATTTTGATGTATTTGAATAATACATTAAGTGTCCATGGTTGTTAAGTGCAAATGGAGGATGTGACTGAATGCCCAGGAAATGCCCTTTCCTGTGGTCCCTCAAGGGGACCTGAGGGGCTGAGAGCACACTGCTCCCTAAGGGTCAGGGCTGTGCTGCTGGAGTTGGGTGTGCAGACTGATGCTGCCAGAGAACTCCCGTCTGTCCATTCAGAGATGAGTTCACAAATCGAGAGTAAACCTTTGGAAGCCTTATGGCAATCTGACTGAGTATCGATTTTAGTTCCTATTTACTTTAACCTATTTATTTATTCACTTATTTGACTACCTTGGGTCTTAGTTGTGGTTCACAGGAGCTTCGACGTGTCATGCAGAATCTTTTGCTGCGACTCGTGGACTCTCAAGTTGTGGGGCATGGGGTCAGTTGTTGCCATGTGCAGGCGTAGTTGCTCTTCAGCATGTGAGATCTTAGTTCTCTGACCAGCGATCAAACCTGCATCCCCTGCATTGCAAGGCGGATTCTTCACTCCTGGACCACCAGGGAAGTCCCGAGAGTATTGACTTTAATAATAAAATGTGCGTATGTACTCAGTCATGTCCAACTCTTTGCAACCCCATGGAATGTAGCCCGCCAGGCTCTTCTGTCCGTGGAATTTTCTAGGCAAGAATACTGGAGTGGGTTGCCATTTCCTCCTCCAGGGGATCTTCTCAACCCAGGGAGTGAACCTAAATCTTTTGCATCTTCAGCATTGGCAGGCGGATTCTTTACTACTGTGCCTCCTGGGAAGCCCGATAATTAATAAAATAGTTGGGCTTGTATTATGTATATTTTTATTTTGCTTTCTAATAATTCATTCTTACTGTATTTTACCAAAAATATCTGTCTGAAACTGATTAGGGGGAGAAAACAAAACAGGTGTTTCATCACAGGTGGTTTGGAAAGCATTGAGTTAGAGTCTCTTAGAATTGTGAGGCATCTGGAAATGACTATATGAATTTGAGGATTCTCTAGAAATTTCTGGTTATGTAACTGACTAGGTGATATTTAGGTCCATGTGTATTTATGAAATACACTTTTTGTTTTACAACTAAAATTTAAAAACGAAATGGCTAGTTTAGCAAAATAGGAACCATGCTCCATTACAGTTAACTAATTTAAAATTCTCACCCTTCCCACCTGTGGATTTTTGATCATGAGCCCAGTTGTGTAAAACTTGGCCACCCTTGTTGTAGCATAATGCCTTTACCTAGGAAATTTACCCAGGAAATCCTAAAAATATTTGTTGAATTGTTTATTAGTTTGCTAAATAAAGTCCAGAAAATTGAAGTAACTCTGAAAGGTTAAAGTCAAAAGATAATTACCCTTTTGGCACCACACTCCAGTACTCTTGCCTAGAAAATCCCATGGACCGAGGAGCCTGGTGAGCTGCAGTCCATGAGGTTGTAAAGAGTCGGACACAACTGAGCGACTTCACTTTCACTTTTCACTCTCATGCATTGGAGAAGGAAATGGCAACCCACTCTAGTGTTCTTGCCTGGAGAATCCCAGGGACAGAGGAGCCTGGTAGGCTGCCATCTCTGGGGTCTCACAGAGTCGGGCATGACTGAAGCGACTTAGCAGTAGCAGCAGTAACAGTAACAGAAACAGTTCAGTCACTCAGTTGTGTCTGACTCTGTGCAACCCTATGTAGATATATTCCCAAGTATTTTATTCTTTTCATTGTGATGGTGAATGGAATTGTTTCCTTAATTTCTCTATTTTCTCATTGTTACTGTATAGGAATGCAAGGGATTTCTGTGTGTTGATTTTATATCCTGCAACTTTACTATATTCATTGATTAGCTCTAGTAATTTTCTGGTGGAGTCTTTAGGGTTTTCTATGTAGAGGATCATGTCATCTGCAAACAGTGAGAGTTTTACTTCTTCTTTTCCAATTTGGGTTCCTTTTATTTCTTTTTCTGCTCTGACTGCTGTGGCCAAAACTTCCAAAACTATGTTGAGTATCAGTGGTGAAAGTGGGCACCCTTGTCTTGTTCCTGACTTTAGGGGAAATGCTTTCAACTTTTCACCATTGAGGATAATGTTTGCTGTGAGTTTGTCATATATAGCTTTTATTATGTTAAGGTATGTTCCTTCTATTCCTGCTTTCTGGAGAGTTTTTATCATAAATGGATGTTGAATTTTGTTAAAGGCTTTCTCGGCATCTATGTGTGCGACCCTATGGACTGCAGCATGCCAGGCTTCCCTTGCCATCACCAACTCCCAGAGACTACTCAAACTCATGTCCATCACGTTGGTGATGCTATCCAACCATCTCATCCTCGGTTGTCCCCTTCTCCTCCTGCCTTCAATCTTTCCCAGCACCAGGGTCTTTTCTAATGAGTCACTTCTTTACATCAGGTGGCCAAAGTATTGGAGTTTCAGCTTCAGCATCAGTCATTCCAATGAATATTCAGGACTGATTTCCTTTAGGATGGACTGGTTAGATCTCCTTGGAGTCCAAGGGGCTCTCAAGAGTCTTCTCCAAAACCATAGTTCAAAAGCATCAATTCTTTGGTGATCAGCATTCTTTATGTTCCACCTCTCACATCCATACATGACTACTGTAAAAACCATAGCCTTGACTAGACGGACCTTTGTTGGCAAAGTAACGTCTCTGCTTTTTAATATGCTGTCTAGGTTGGTCATAGGTTTTCTTCCAAGGAACAAGCATCTTTTAATTTCATGTCTGCAGTCACCATCTGCAGTGATTTTGGAGCCCAAGAAAATAAAGTCTATCACTGTTTCCATTGTTTCCCCATCTATTTGCCATGAAGTGGTGGGACCAAATGCCATGATCCTAGTTTTCTGAATGTTGAGTTTTAAGCCAACTTTTTCACTCTTCTCTTTCACTTTCATTAAGAACCTCTGTTTCCTCTCACTTTCTGCCGTAAGGGTGGTGGTGTCTGCATATCGGAGGTTATTGATATTTCTCCTGGCGATCTTGATTCCACCTTGTGCTTCAGCCAGCCTGGCATTTTGCATGATGTATTCTGCATATAAGTTACTCTTTTAGCCTCCACCAAATGTTATCTGCCTTGCTCTGCTTTGTTTGACCTTTGCCGGTGAGAATTTTGTTTGAGCATGTATTACTAAAGTACTGCTGTGAGGGTAGTAGCTTTGTGAGATCCTGAGTTTGTTGTTTAAATCAGAGACTTTTAGTAAACTAAATCCTTAGTTGTTGTCTTAGCCAGTTCAGAATTTACTAAGTTCTTTGAGATAAATCATATAAGTGATTGTTTATAATTCTATTCTGATACTGCAATTACTTAAAGAAATTACCATGAAAATCTACTTCTGAAGTAGGTATTAATATAGTGTCATATCTTGCTTATACTTTCACATTATACTTCAATCAGTTTTTTAAAATTGGCCAGTATAAGAAGAAAATAATCAGCCATATGGAAATAATAACATTGTGTCATAGTGTCAACTTTCATGTTAGATTTGGGAAACTGAAATATAATTATGAATAATAAAAACACACATACTATACAACAGGGTACGTGAGGATGTGCTTTTGACACAATGGAAACAATTGCTAATAAAATAAGGTGCTTTATTTGGAAGAGAGACTTTGTTATTGACAGTGGCTTTCCAATTTTGCCAACTATAAAAGCAACTGTGTTGGTGGATGAGATAGTCATGGAAAAAAGCATATACAATCTTTATGCTTAGAACACATGTGTTGTCAAAGTTGCTTCTTGCAAAAGTGAAGCGTGACCCAGATTATTAAAGCTCTCATTCTAAGCAGTCAGTGGGTTATTTTTTTCACTTAGTTTATTACTTTCATTAGGCAATTTATGGAGTTTTTCATTCTGAATTTCATCTTAACCCCAAACACTGGTTCTATCTTTATTGATTCTGCCTTTATTTTTGTAAGATAAATATTTGTGATAAATCCATGGGAAATTTACTATGTGTGCTATTTTGTCCTTGTTGATGTTTGTTTGCCTGTCATGCTGTATTTCTCACTTGTTCTGTTTCCAGCCAAGTATAGCAGCAAGGCCTTTTAAGAGGACGTTTTTGTATTTCTTCCTTCCAGAGATTGTAACACTGTTCTGTTTATAGGGACGGTTCACTGTCGACTAATTGAAACAGATTGAAAGCTCTATATTATAATCTATTGATAGCAGAATTAGAGAATAATGTTTGCGTGGTTTTAAAACATCTTGGTATACGCTTATTAATATTATGCTTTTATATTTTTGCAGGAAGATTCTTTGGCAACAGATGATTTCCTTGTGGACTACTTTAATGAATTCCTAAGCCTTCCAGTGAGTGTATTATTATGTTCCATGGAATATATTATCAAAACAAAATATTGTACACACTGGGTTATCTTGTGAGACAGATTTATCAGGAATAATATTTTTTAAAAAATACTAATTAAAGCATTTAGATTGTTGGAAATGCTCTCAAACGGTGTCAGCTTCAGGAATGAACCAGACAGTCGAAAATGGCTCAGCAAGGTAGTCTTTACTTCTCCAGAAGGGTGCCTTACAGACAGAGGTCTGGGAGCAAGCACATCAGATGGGAGGTTTGCTGGGTTTTTAGCCCAAAGATGCAAGTTCCCTCCCCTGGCTCCTCATAGGTTGAGGACCACAGAGTTACAGTCTTTCCCGGCGGTCACCTAAGTTTTTATTGGACAGTTGGTAATGATTTTCCCCACCTTTTTAGTTTTTTGAACATGTCCAGGATAAGGCCCACTAAAATATCCTTACGAGGAAAGAGACTCAAAAGGTGGAAAGAACAAAGGTTTGGTAATTAGCCACCATTTTAGGAAATCTTATTCACAAGCCAGCTATATACCTTTCTGTTCAACTATTCTAAATGCTTCTTTATTTCTTGCATCTTCTTCTTTGATAGAAAAAACCATATCTTTCTTACAAGATAAAGTTGTGTCTTTTATGGAGTTAATCATTTGGGTTTGAATCATATTTAGGAATTATTATTATTGAAGAAAGCTGGATCAGTTATATTACAATAAAAGTAAATAAAAGAAAAAAGGGAAGCTGGCATTTTTCTAACCATCAAAAGCATTCTGTACAAAATCTTGTACAGTTGTATTTGGGTATTATTTTAGTCTTTGAACAGAGGCAATGAGGAGATAATATAAAACCATTTAAGAAACTAAATTTCTTGCCTCTGGGCAATTATTGGTATCCTCTTGGACAGATATTAAAGTGAAATTTATGTTTAAGGCAACTAGCATTTTATATCAGTAGTAAATAAGATGGGGGACACTGCTGGTGGTGTATCATAGGTAGATACTAGATAAGAGATTTTTGGTCTTAGCAGTGACAG
Organism: Ovis canadensis; assembly: GCF_042477335.2. NCBI lineage: Eukaryota > Metazoa > Chordata > Mammalia > Artiodactyla > Bovidae > Ovis > Ovis canadensis. Next base: position 87,238,851 of record NC_091253.1, read on the forward strand.
AGTAAGTACTGAGGGGTTTAGGAAAAATGAAATGGGGATGCATAAAAACACTGATACTGTTGTGTAGAAACAGAGTTCATCAGGAATGTCAGATGAAGGAAAGATAAAAGATTTGTATTTTAAATGGAAACTGTTTCATTCAAATACTATTAGGGAAAATCTGAAATATAAAAAAGTCTCAGGTAATTTTAAAGGGATTGGGCCCTAAAACGAGCAGTGTCTTAAAGCCTAACTACAGAAAATGTGTTTTGAAGGGAAAGTACTAGATGTATATATTTTTTTTTTTTGCCTAGATGAATTCTTGTGCATATGTATGTACTATGCTCACATGTTTATTTGTTTTGTTTCCTTTTTTTCAAAAAGAATTTGTGTTTTCTCCTCCATGGGGCATGCTGGGTCTCTGAAACCATCATGGGGGTCAGGTTGAGACACTAAGCCACGCTCTCCCTTTCCAGCAACAGGCTTTAGCCATGTTACAGGACACTTCGACAACTTCCTCTGTGGTCTGACTCTTCACCTTTCATCGTCCAAGTGTGTGTTATAAAATACCCAGCAGAACCACAAAATTATTGTCAGAATTTTATTCTTCTGGATTATGCAGTCTTTCCTCTAGGCTCTGCATTCTCCATTCTTCTTCCAAAAAAAAAAAAAACACAAAAAAATACATTTTAGTGAAGTTTTAGAAAAAATAGTCTTTCTGTTGGGTCTGATTTCAGTTTCTCAAAATATACATTTCATTGTCTCGAGATTTATGATTATATAGACTTTTACTTGGCCTAGAAAATACACCCCCCCTCCGCCACCTAATTTTCTTCATTATTAAAAAAAGATCAATCTTAAATTATAGAAGAAATATAACAATAGTATAGGAAATTAACTTCAAGTTTAAGAAGAGTTCAGCCCATATCCTGCCATCCAGTTAGAAGAGACATAACCTTTTCATATACATTTGTTTCAAGGCTTTAGTTGAAATTGACTTAGTGTGGTTTCTTTTGAACTCTATGCAATAATGTTTTTCCTCCTTCAGGCAGTTTGACCCCTTCATGTGGCCCATGCAGCCCACCTGGGCCACTTATCCTTCTTTTCTGTCTCTCCAAATCCTCTGCTTTTATATTATATTCACTGTCTTTCTGTCTCTCTCCATCTGTCTCATCCCTTTGCATTTACATTTGGTACTGTACAGTCTACATATTAACTACTCACGCTTCATGCCCAAGATGGGAGAAGGGGAAATATCACAGGTTTTCAAAAAGCAATTGGGGGCAGGGAGGAGAAGGAATAATGGATTTCCAGACCAAGTTACTGGCAAGATTCTAAAACAGATTAGTAATGTTTGGTTTATGAGCACTTAACTAAGAATTAGAAGCCAGCATGGGCTTACTGAGAATTAGTGAGCCAAACTAATCTCACGCTCTCTGTCTTTTTTATTTTCACCCTTCTTTCTTTTGGATAGTTATGAATCGGTACTTTAGGGAACTGTAAATTTAATGTATTATGATTTCAGTGAGTGACAATAATGATAATAAATTGAGCCATCTTACTTCCTGCTCAAAACTTTGTCTAGTGGCTCCTCGTTACACTAAGAATAAAATACAAAATCCTGTATAATCTGGCTCTTGCCATCTCTTGGGCTTTATTTCCTATGCCTCTTTTGCTTGTTAATCCTTTTCCAGCCTAGCTGGAAAACTTGGCCTTTTATGTTTCTCAAACGTGAGTATGCTAACTGTACTCAGGGCCTCTTAGCCTGGAGGGCTCTCCCCCGAGATATTTGTATCACTTTCTCTCTGATTTAAATCACTCCGTCCAGAAAGCCTTCCCTCCCAACCCTGTCTAAACAATACATGCTCCACTTAGGCTGCTGTGTTTGTCTTCAGAGCCCTATCATCATCTGTGAAATTTATTCTCAGATATTTCGCTAATCATAGCCAGTAGGCGTTGACTCTTAATAGTCCAACTTGCAAGTCCAAACTCCTTAATACGGACTCTTTCTAGCTTTCTCTGTAGCTTCATCCTTATGTCATCCTCCCGTCCCTAGCCGCCCTCGCCCACCTTGGCCGCGTGCATTGCTCCTGTGCTCATCTCCAGTGTAATGGCTGGAAGAGCAGAGAAACAGGACTGTGTGACCTCAGCTGCTTCACTCGTTGCCCATGTGATCTCAGGTATATTCCTTAATTACTGAGTTCCTCAATACCTTTCTCTAAGGACACAGTAGAACCGTCTTGCAAGACTGTTACAAAATGAGGTAATATGTGTTACGTACCTGGCACAGATTTAGTGCTTCTCTCTCCTTTTCCTTCACTAACCAGCCTGTCTCGTCTTCCATTCCTGAGACATGAGGGACAGTCACGCTTTAGTTGGATTGATGGATTATTGTCATTCTAGAGAATAATCTGTTCCACACAAACCTGTCATTGGCTTTGACTTTTAAAAATTATTATGTATCAGAGACTTGGATGAAACATTGCAAGTGAACTGGTGTTTTTCCAGCTTACTCAGCTGGTGAGTGACAGGGTCCACCCAGGCCCACATGGCTCAAAAACTTGTCCTACTGCACTGTAGTGACTATAGAAATGGCAGGAGAGGAGTAGACTGACAGTTTGGATAACAGAATTTAGTCTCATTTTGGTCATGGTAGTCTGGAATATTGGAGAAGGCAATGGCACCCCACTCCAGTACTCTTGCCTGGAAAACCCCGTGGATGGAGGAGCTTGGTAGGCTGCAGTCCATGGGGTCGCGAAGGGTCGGACATGACTGAGCGACTTCACTTTCACTTTTCACTTTCATGCATTGGAGAAGGAAATGGCAACCCACTCCAGTGTTCTTGCCTGGAGAATCCCAGGGACAGGGGAGCCTGGTGGGCTGCCGTCTATGACGTCGCACAGTCGGACACAACTGAAGCGACTTAGCAGCAGCAGCAGCAGTCTGGAATATGGGCTAAAATAAGTAAAGCTAATGTGTTTTTAGGGCGCATTAATAGAATTATAGTTAAGATCAAGAACAATATTAGTCTGGAGCCTAGAAGGCACTCATTAATGTTTGTGTGTTTTTTTTTTTTGCATTGGATTGAATTGTCAGACCACATGTGGAATATTGTGTTGTGTTCTTGGTGCCATATGTTGAGCTGCTCCACTAAACCAGACTCAGGGAGACTTGGTTAATGAATGCTGTGGAAACTACGTCAAATGAGTGAGGGGTGAAAGATGAGTGAGTATTGGACCTGGTTTGGGAATGAGTAGAAATGTTGTAATGAAGCAGCTCTTTCTAAATATTTGAAGATGTGATTGAGGAAGAATGGTTAAGAGTTTCTTGAGGAAGAAGGGTTAAGAGTTTCTGTGAAGCTCGAGGGCAGAACCAGGGCCAGCATTTATGAGGAAATTGATTTTCACTCACTAGAAGAAAGATGTTTAAAGATGGTTTTCTAACCATAGAATGGGCTGGCTAGTGAAGGACTAAACTCTCTGTGATTCAGATATTCAGGTATAGGTAATCATTTGGGGAAATATTTTATAGGGGATGTACGTATTGGGTGGGAGAATAGACTTTTTCAGGTAAATAAAATTTGATTAATTTCTTCTACTCTGTTTTTTGTTTTTTGTTTTTTTTTTCTTAATCCTAGAAATTACACTGTCAATTTTCTGGGGCCAGGATAGATCCCTTTCTTCTGTATCTCCCAAAACTTCTTGAGGATGATTTTTTTTTTAAATTTTTACACCTTCCGCATAAGATCCTTAAACTAAATAAACCTTCTAATCTTCTTCTGCCTCTCCTGCTCTACCACCTCCACCCTCAACAAAACAAAACAAAACAAAACAAAAAAAACAACCCAAAACAAAAGCCCAACAGTCTCAGCCTGACAGTATAGATACATATAACAACATTCTCGATCTAAAAGAGCTCTTAGGTATCTAGATTTCTGAGACCTTCTCCACATCTATGGTGAAATGCCCATGGTCCTGTAAGTGGATTGTGGCACAAATGGGCCTTGGAATGAGGCTCTCTGTCTCCTACACCATCTCTTTCCATTACACCATTACACCCTTGGGACACATTGTAAGATCCAGAAACTGATGGCTCGTATCCTGCCTCCATGTTATTTTGTGATGAGGGGAATCCAGGACAGTTGCTGCTATTATAAACGAGTGTGGCACTCTCCAAATCCTAGCTTTCATAACTTCATTCTGTTTGTTCTGGTGCCAGGATCACATTCAGATATTGTTTTCATTTAGTGTCTGGGAAGGCTTTTTTTTTTCCTGTCAACTCTTTATGGACAAGTGTTTGCTTATTAAATTTTCTTCTATGCTATAGTGTGAAAACACTCTTTTCCCCCCTTTTTGGTTTTATTTTGTGTGTTTTATGCTCAGTGACTGTTGTGGGATTGAGTAGATGAGCCCGCATACAGATTTAGGTTGGGCCTCTGTGGGTGGTTGAGAATGTTTGTGACATTTATGGTTTGCAGAAGCTGAAGGGGTGGCCTGCTCTATACCCTCCTAGCAAGGATAGGTATGTCATGTGTTTGCCAGACCATGCTTAGCTATGTGCCTTTGGAATTTTACCATAACTTCTTTTTTTGGAATGATTCTCCACACTTCTTTAAAATCTGTAAGCTATTATAATTTCTTGCAGCTTTATGAAGGAACTATATGTTAGATGGTTGAGTAAAAGGAGAGAAAGAAAGAGACAATGGATTTGGGAAATGAGTGTGATGAAGGAGAGATGAATAACTTGGGTCTTCCTCTGCCAAAATTCAAATACTCAGAGACTGATTTTTCAAGGTGTTGATGGAGCCCTAGATAGTACTGCTTAGTTCAGCATTTGTTCCAATGGATGTTTTGATAAGCCTTGTAGCTCAAACATAAAGCACTCAAATTACATAATGCAACTCATTTTATTAACTTAGGACATTTTCTATGCATTTTATGTGGCACATGATTCGTCCCCTCCCACTGGTGAATATGTCCAGTAAATAGTTTATGGTTAAACATCTAAAATGACAATAAAACTTAGATTAAAAGAAGTTGTTATTGGTAACTGACTTGTTACATTCAAGCAGTCAGATGTTTCTCATTCACTGACTAAGATGCATGTTTTAAATATAGCTTTGGATCTCAATTAGTAGAGACAGAGTTGGAGCAGAGATGAACATGTATTAAATTAACCTAGTCATTAGTTTTTAATTTAAATACTGTTCAGCTAAATAATTTGGCACCCGGTAAGTTTCAGTGGTGCTTGGCTGGCAGTTTAAGCACATCACTAATTATTCACAGGTTTTTTTTTTCCCCCTCCTCTTTTTAAAGAAATGTGGAACCAGCAATTTATTGTGGTAAAAATATTTTCATGCACTTGCTTTTTCTGTGAAAATATTTTTCGCACATGGATGACTGGTACTACAAAGTTAGCTTTCACCACCTTCAGGTCAATTCGTTTTAGAACATTTGGGAAATGATACTCTTGAAATAAGAAAATTAAGTAAGGAAAAGAGCAGTCAGTAACAGCTTGCAGAGGATTGAGTTTGAGGCTAAAACTGAAGATTTTTTCCTGTCATATGATTAAAAGCTGAGTTTTCTCTAAATCAGCCTACTCAGCTTTCTGGGAGAAAGTCTTCCTCCATCATTCATTTCTGTCCCCCCAGTTTGCATGTCTTTCATTGTCACATGCTAAACTAACTTGAGGAATTTTGTAGATAAGCTTAGAAATGGTAACAGAGGACATGATATGTGAGAAAGATTCCTTTTGAGCAAACAGGACTTCGGGGAATACAGCCCAGGGTTCTTTCTCCTACATGTAGATCCTCGATTGCCAGCCCCTCCATGTCTGTGAGCACACATGGAAGTCAGCATGAAGCAGCAAACAGCACGTGGGCTTTGAAGTTTGCTTAACCTGGATTCTGTCTCGCCCTACACCCCACCCATCCCACCCTCCAGCTGAAACCTCTCCAGTGGCTCCCCATCATTCTAAAGCAATGGTTCTCACACTTGAGCATGCATCAGAATCATCTGTGAGCTGGTTAGACACAGAATATTGGAAACCACCCCCAGAATTTCTGATTATGAAGTGAGAACCCTAGAATCTGCATTTCTAACAGGTTCCTAGGTGATGCTGATGCTGCTGGTCCAGGGACACACTCCAGGAATCACTGATTTGGGAGACGATGTAGAGAGTTATGGCATACATAGAAGGTGATCTCGTCCTCTGCCTTTGTCTTCAGGTTTCCGTCCTGTTATTCTCCCCTTGGGTATTCTGCTTCAGCAGCGGCAAACTGCTTGCAGGTCCTCACAGGTGCCCTGTTGTCTGGCACTCCTCGCCTATTGTTTGTGCAAATATCTTGATACACTCACTGTTTCTCTTGCTGAGCTCCCTCCTCTCCCTTGTCTGCCCGATATGAATGCCTGTTTATTCTTCCAGACTCAGCTTTCTTTATGTGGTGCTGCTGTGCTTACTCGATCAGTTGTGTCCAATTTCTTTGCAACCCCATGGACTGTAGCCCACCAGGCTCCTCTGTCCATGGGGATTCTCCAGGCAAAAACACTGGAGTGGGTTGCCATGTCCTCCTCCAAGAGATCTTCCCAACCCAGGTCTCCCGCACTGCAGGCAAATTCTTTCTTGTCTGAGCCACCAGGGAAGGACAGAGGGTGCAGGAGGCCACACTGAGCTGTGGGCAGTCCAGCCCACTGTCCTTTCAGGGCCAACCTTGGGCTCTTCTCTGAGGCGGTCTCTGATAACCAAAGCATCAGGCTGCCTCTCCTCAAGGACTCTGGGGGTCTCAGGAGGGTCAACTTCCTTAATTTCCTAAAGATTCTTGACAAATACCCCTGTGCCATCAGTCCGCTTTATAAATACTTCTGTTGTAGTAGACTTACACAGGCGTTGTCACTCAAAGTGAATTATTTGTGCTCTGCAGAGTGAGCGACAGTGATTTAAAGAGCGAGGGTGACTTTGTCTGTGTAGCCATTTACAAACACACATAGACCAGTCTGTGAACATCTGAGAGGGGTCTGAGATGGAGGAGGAGTCTCTAACATTCCCTCAGTGACTCTGACCTTCCTGCCTAGCTGTCGTCTCATGCTGAGGGTGATCTTAGTGTCAAACATACATACTTTTGTATAACGTGAGCTATAAACACAAGCCCACTACTTTATCTAGTCCCTAACTGAAGAATTAATGACACATTTTAATGTCAGAGGAAAAATTCACGATGATGACCTTCTTGAAAGTTCGGTTCAGTCCAGTTGCTCAGTCATGTCCAACTCTTTGCGGCCCCATGGACTACAGCACACCAGGCCTCCCTGTCCATCACCAACTCCTGGAGCTTACTCAAACTCATGTCCACTGAGTCGGTGATGTCATCCAACCATCTCATCCTCTGTCGTCCCTTTCTTCTCCTACCCTCAGTCTTTCCCAACATCAGGGTCTTTTCACATGAGTCAGTTCTTCGCATCATGTAGCCAAAGTACCGGATTTTAGCTTCAGCATCAGTCCTTCTGATGGATACTCAGGACTGATCTCCTTTAGGATGGACTGGTTGGATCTCCTTGCAGTCCAAGGGACTTTCAAGAGTCTTCTCCAACACCACAGTTCAAAAGCATCAGATCTTCAGTGCTCAGCTTTCTTCACCATCCAACTCTCACATCCATACATGACTACAGGAAAAACCATAGCCTTGACTAGATGGACCTTTGTTGGCAAAGTAATGTCTCTGCTTTTTAATATGCTGTCTCAGTTCAGTTCAGTTCAGTCGCTCAGTCGTGTCCAACTCTTTGTGACCCCATGAATCACAGCATGCCAAGCCTCCCTGTCTATCACCAACTCCCAGAGTTCACTCAGACTTGCGTTCATTGAGTCAGTGATGCCATGCAGCCATCTCATCCTCAGTCGTCCCCTTCTCCTCCTGCCCCCAATCCCTCCCAGCATCAAAGTCTTTTCCAATGAGTCAACTCTTCGCATGAGGTGGCCAAAGTACTGGAGCTTCAGCTTTAGCATCATTCCTTCCAAAGAAATCTCAGGGTTGATCTCCTTCAGAATGGACAGGTTGGATCTCCTTGCAGTCCAAGGGACTCTCAAGAGGCTTCTCCAACAACACAGTTCAAAAGCATCAATTCTTCGGCACTCAGCCTTCTTCACAGTCCAACTTTCACATCCATACATGACCACTGGAAAAACCATAGCCTTGACTAGACGGACCTTAGTCGGCAAAGTGATGTCTCTGCTTTTGAATATGCTGTCTAAGTTGGTCATAACTTTTCTTCCAAGGAGTAGGCGTCTTTTAATTTCATGCCTGCAATCACCATCTGCAGTGATTTTGGAGCCCCCCAAAATAAAGTCTGACACGGTTTCCACTGTTTCTCCATCTATTTCCTATGGAGTGATGGGACTGGATGCCATGATCTTCGTTTTCTGAATGTTGAGCTTTAAGCCAACTTTTTCACTCTCCTCTTTCACTTTCATCAAGAGGCTTTTTAGTTCCTCTTCACTTTCTGCCATAAGGGTGGTGTCATCTGCATATCTGAGGTTATTAATATTTCTCCCAGCAATCTTGATTCCAGCTTGTGTTTCTTCCAGTCCAGTGTTTCTCATGATGTACTGTGCATATAAGTTAAATAAGCAGGGTGACAATATACAGTCTTGATGTACTCCTTTTCCTATTTGGAACCAGTCTGTTGTTCCATGTCCAGTTCTAACTGTTGCTTCCTGACCTGCATACAGATTTCTCAAGAGGCAGGTTAGGTGGTCTGGTATTCCCATCTCTTTCAGAATTTTCCACAGTTTATTGTGATCCACACAGTCAAAGGCTTTGGCATAGTCAATAAAGCAGAAATAGATGTGTTTCTGGAACTCTCTTGGTTTTTCCATGATCCAGCAGATGTTGGCAATTTGATCTCTGGTTCCTCTGCCTTTTCTAAAACTGGCTTGAACATCAGGAAGTTCACGGTTCACGTATTGCTAAAGCCTGGCTTGACTTTCCTAGCATGTGAGATGAGTGCAATTGTGTGGTAGTTTGAGCATTCTTTGGCATTGCCTTTCTTTGGAATTGGAATGAAAACTGACCTTTTCCAGTCCTGTGGCCACTGCTGAGTTTTCCAAATTTGCTGACATATGGAGTGCAGCACTTTCACAGCATCATGCTATCTATAGGTTGGTCATAAATTTTCTTCCAAGGATTAAGCGTCTTTTAACTTCATGGCTGCAGCCACCATCTGCAGTGATTTTGGAGCCCCCCAGAATAAAATCTGTCACTTTTTCCACTGTTTCCCCATCTACTTCCCATGAAGTGATGGGATCAGATGGCATGATCTTAGTTTTCTGAATGTTGAGCTTTAAGCCAACTTCTTCACTCTCCTCTTTCACTTTCATCAAGAGGCTCTTTAGTTCCTCTTCACTTTCTGCCGTAAGGGTGGTGTCATCTGCATATCTGAGGTGATTGATATTTCTCCCGGCAGTCTTGATTCTAGCTGTGCTTCCTCCAGCCCAGCGTTTCTCATCATGTACTCTGCATATAAGTTAAATAAGCAGGGTGACAATATACAGCCTTGAAGTACTCCTTTCCTTATTTGGAACCAGTCTGTTAATCCGTGTCCAGTGCTAACTTGAAAGTTCGGACAACACTATACTTTATGACAGTTTTCAAGGAATTCAAGGGCTAGTTTTAATTAAATATGATTCCATGTTATGGACTGACTGTAGGACCCCTCTCTCTTGTCTCACATTTCAGTTGAGATGTGAGCTCTTTGATTTTAAAAATTGGGCTCATTTCTCAGGTGCAGGTCTTAAAAGTTGGGTGCCTGATTTGGGGTCTGAACCCTCTGCTCCTCATGGGGCTGCTCTGGATTTTGAGTTGCAGGGGTGACTGCTCCAGGGGTGGGGTTGAAGGTGAGTTTGTGTCCCAGCTTCTCCTGTTTGATGTGGTTTTCATCTTGTTTGACCAATATATAGTCACACTCAGCCAGCTTTTAGGCTTTTGTTTTGTTTTGTTTTTACGCTTCTTTAGAAGGAAATTTTTCTATATGTAGCTATGGACTCAGTGTGTCCATCAGAGGAGGCATCTTCAGGATCTTCCTAAGATGCCGTGTCCATCAGAGGAGGCATCTTCAGGATCTTCCTAAGATGCCGTCTGGCTGTAGGATGAGTTTTCATTAAAAAATATGTCTGTGTATATAAATACACAGGCTTCCCTGGTGGCTCAGCTGGTAGAGAATCCGCCTGCAATGCAGGGAGATCCCAGTTCTATTCCTGGGTCGGGAAGTTCCCTTGGAGAAGGGATAGGCTTCCCTGGTGGCTCAGGTGGTTAAGAATCCACCTGCAGTGCAGTAAGCCTGGTTATATCCCTGGGTTAGGAAGGTCCCCTGGAGAAGGGCATGGCAACCCACTCCAATATTCTTCTCTGGAGAATCCCTGTGGACAGAGGAGCTGGCAGGCTACAGTCCATGGGGTCGCAAAGGGTTGGACACGACTGAGTGACTAAGCGCAGCACAGCACATGTAGATACACATATGTGTTGTTGTTGTTAAGTCACTCAGTCATGTCTGACTCTTTCACGACCTCATGGGCCGTAGCCTGCGAGGCTCTTCTGTCCATGGGATTTCCCAGGCAAGATTACTGGAGTGAGTTGCCATTTCCTTCTCCAGGGGATCTTCCTGACCCAGGGATTGAACCTGTATCTCATGCATTACAGGCAGATTCTTTAGCTCTGAGCCACCAGGAAGGTTACTCATATACATATATGTATGTGTGTGTGTGTACATACACACACATACATACAAACACATAGTAGGTATTTGTACCTATACATATATATTTGTAACTCCAATTTTATAACATCCTGCTATTTATTAAATTTTAACTAATAGTGTATCTAGCAATCTCCTAGTAAAACTTGGAAGAATTGATGCTCTCCTCAGTACACTTACTACATGAGTATGCAGTTCATTGAAGATATCCTAAAATAAATTAATGTTCTGAAAAACAGACCTGATTCTAGATTTGGAGGGCAAAATGAGAAAAGAAACAGGCAATCCACCATATGCTTGCTATGGAGTGATTTACCCAAAGTCATAGAGCTACTTACTGGCAAGCTGGTATTAAAACTCAAGACTCCTGACTGTAACTGACTGACTTTAAATAAAAGTTGGCAGCATTTAGTAATTACAGAGAAAAGCTCAGAAATGTTGTCTTTCACTCTCTTTGTCTCTCTTTTTGTCACAGTGAATGGAATGGTGTTGAAATAGTCTTAAATGAAGAACAGATTGTATTTAATTTTCTCCTTTTGGGCGAGAGAGACCTAGCTTTTATGGCTCCTGGGGATGAAAGAGACGACAGGAGTGTTATATCTTCTCTGATTCATTCTTCCCTAGTAATCCACCCCCTTCTAAGAGAATAACGTCGCTTCACAGAGACCAGGGTGTATTTCTTTCTAGTTCCAAAGAAGCACAGATATAAGTTGTTGTTGTTCAGTTGTTCAGTCATGTCTGACTCTATGCGACACCATGGACTGCAGCATGCCAGGCTTCCCTGTCCTTCACCATCTCTTGGAGTTTGCTGAAACTCATGTCCATTGAGTCAATGATGTCATCCAGCTTGTCCTCTGTTGCCCCTTCTCCTCCTACCCTCAATCTTTTCTAGAGATAAGAGGTGTATGCAAAGAAAATTTCTGCCATAATATATCCTGACACTTATGGCATAAGTACATTTGGAAGGAAGGGTTCAGTGGGTTCCCTTACCTGTAGTCAAAAGTTTCCAAGCTCCTAAGAGGAAAGATTTAACTATTAAGAATACAGAACTTTGTGTAAGTATATATGCATACCTGTAAGTATCAAATCTTCTTGGAGCAGTGAGTTTCTGGTTTTTAAGACATTTCTGCAAATTTATTTTGCAGACCTTTTCAGAGGCAGTTAGATTTAATGTGGTCTATGGAGTTTTTGAAGTAGTTAACAATGCTCCACAACTTCTGGAAAAGCAGTTGAAAAAAATTCTACTAAACCAGCGACCTCGAAATCCTATCTATGATGTTGTAAGGAAAGGAAAGAGTGATGTTAAACCTGTTCAAGTGAACGCCCCTCACGAAGATGAGACCATTAATGTCAACTACAATATCATGGTAAGAAAGTATATATGAGTTACATCTTACTGGATAAATAAAGCATTAAATTAAATTATCATCAGATTCCTTGGGCATCCCTTTCTAAAGTGTAACTGTATTTATTAAATTTTATTGTACTTATATACAAAGTATTTGTCAGTAACTATATCATCTTATTCATATGAAATGACCAGTTTAGCAGTTTCTTGATATTTGATTATCAGTATGAGAAGGTTCATGTAATTTACTTTGAATATTTATAAAGTACAGTTAATTTTGGGTAGTATAAATAAATAAATATATATATATATATCCTTTATAGTTTAGATGCATTCTAGAAAGTATGAGTATATAGACATATCTTGGATATATTGCAGGTTGGCTCCAGACCACTACAATAAAGTGAATATTGTGATAAAGCAAGTCACACGATTATTTTGGTTTCCCAGTGCTATAAAAATTATGTTTACACTACACTGTAGCCTATTAAGTGTACCATAGCATTGTGTCTTAGGAAACAATACACATACCTTAATTTAAAAATACTTCATTGCTAAAAAATACTAACCATCATCTGAGCTTTCAACAAGTCTTTGTAGTAACATCAAAAATAACTGATCACAGATCACCATAACAGATGTAATAATAATGAAAAACTTCGAAAGATCATAGTTTACCCAAATGTGACACAGAGACGTGAAGTGAGCAAATGCTGTGGAAAAAATGGTGCAGATAGACTTGCTTGCCACTGGGATGCCCCTAAACCTTCAGTTGGTAAAGAACAAAGTATCTGTGAGGCACAATAAAGCAAAGCACAATGAAATAAGTTATGCCTGTACAGTGGGTTTATTTCATGTGAGTTCTGTCGAGCAGTTGGGAATTGAGGTTTCTATTTTTTATTTATTGTGTTAGTTTCTGGTGTACAGCATAGTGATTTGCTATTTTTACGCATTGTGAAATGAGAACTGCAGGAAGTCTACTTACTGTCTGTCACTATTACAAAGTTATCACAGTGTTACTGACTATGTTCCCTACACTGTGCATTGCATCCCTGAGACTTGTTTTATAACTCGGAGATTGCACCGCTTAATTCCCTTCACCTGTCTTGCCCATTCCCTCATCCCCTCCCCTCTGCAGCCACTGGTTTGTTCTCTATGATTCCGTTTCTGTAGTGTTAGTTTGTTGTTTTTTAGATTCCACATATAAGTGAAATCATATCACATATGTCTTTCTCTGTTTAAATTTCACTTGGCATAGTATACCCTTTAGGTCCATCCATGATTATTGCAAATGGCAAGATTTCATTCTTATTTGTGGCTGAGTAATGCCTCATCTTCTCTATCCATTCATCTATCAATGGATATTTAGGTTGCTTTCCTATTTTGGTTACTGTAAATAATGATACAGTGAACTTGGGATACCTATATCTTTTTTAATTTGAGTTTTTCTTTTCTTCAGATACCCAGAGGTGGAATTGCTGGATCATATAGTAGTTCTAGTTGTAATTTTTGAGGAAACTCCATGCTATTTTTCACAGTTGGTTGTACCAATTTACATTACCACCAACAGTGCACAAGAGTTCCCTTTTCTCCATATCCTCACCAATACTTTGTTGTCTTTTTGAAAATAGCCATTCTGACAGGTGTGAGATGATATCTCATTGTGGTTTTGATTTTTATTTCCCTTACAATTAGTGATCTTAAGCATCTTTTCATGTGTCTGTTGGCCATCTATATGTCTTATCTGGAAAAATGTGTGTTAAGTTCCTTAACCAATTTTTAAAATTGGATTTTTTTTTTTTGCTGTTGTATGAGTTCTTCATATATTTTGGATATTAACCCCTTATCAGGTGTATCATTTGCAAATGGCTTCTTTGATTCAGGAAGTTGCCTTTTTGTTTTGTTGATGGTTTCTTTCGCTGTACAAGACTTTTTAGTTTGTTGTAGTCCCATTTGCTTACCTGTTGCCCTTGTCTGAGGAGACAGATCCAAAGTAAAACTGTTGCTAAGATCAGTTTCAGAGAGCATATTGCCTATGTTTTCTTTTAGGAGTTTTATGGATTCAGGTCTCACATTTAAGTCTTTAATCTATTTGAGTTTATTTTTGTATATGCTGTAGGAAAGTGGTCTAGTTTTATTCCATTGCATATAGCTGTCCAGTTTTTTAAGCACCGTTTATTGAAGAGACTGTCTTTCCCCCATCGTATAGTCCTGTCTCTTTTGTCATAGATTAATTGACCGCAGAACTCTGGATTTATTTCTGGGCTCCCTGTTCTGTTCTGTTGATCTGTATGTCTGTGTTTTATTTTGACAATGACAATGATAGGAAGAGTTGACATTGAAGAATCAAAACGCGATCTCCTTATGAATGCTTGGCTGCCACAAACCAGTTATCCCTGTGGTAAGTTTTCTGAGACCTCCTGCTCAAAATCCTGAAGGTCAGAAGAATCATGAGGCCCTGCTTTCATGGTCTGTATTCGTATTAAAAATCAAGATCAAGTGAGCTTTACCCTTCTGCTCCATAGGAGGTTTCTGTCCTCCCTGAGCTCACCTTAGGACACCCGTGTTACAGTTTGACAGGTGTACCACCCCAGTCAAACTCCCCATGTGCCTGGAGAGGGTCACACCCAGCCGGCATGTGGCCGGGTGCTAGGTGCCAGAAGTGAGAGCCCCTCAGGGCTTGCAGTAGCATCCTGCTTTAATTAATATAGGTTTATAGTATGGTTTGAAATCAGGGAACATAATATCTCTTGCTTTGTTGTTCTTTCTTAAGATTGCTTTGGATATTTGGGGTCTTTCGTGGTTTTATATAAACTCTGTGTCTGTGTGTGTGTGTGTGTGTGTGTGTGTGTGTGTGTGTATGTGCTTAGTCACACAGTAATGTCTGATGTCTGGCTCTTTGCGACCCCACGGTCTGTAGCTAGTCTCCTCTGTCCGTTTCCCAGGCAAGCATACTGGAGCTGGTTGCCATTTCCTACTCCAGGGGATCTTCCCTCCCCAGGGATCAAACTTACATCTCCTGCATTGGCATACAAATTGTAGGGCTATTCTAGTTCTGGGGAAAATGCCATGAGTGTTTTGCTAGGGATTGTATTGAATCTTTAGAATAATTTGTAGAATGTACATTTTAACAATAATAATTCTTCCCAGCCACAAGCATGGTGTATCTTTCCATTTATTTGTTTATCTTTAATTTCTTTCCTCAATATCTTATAGTTTTCAGGCTATAGATCTTTCATCTCCTTAGTTAAATTTACATGTATACCTGTGGCGGATTCATGTTGATGTATGGCAAAACCAATACAATCTTGTAAAGTAATTAGCCTCCAATTAAAATAAATAAATTTAAATTTAAAAAAATTTATTCTTGTGTATTTTATTCTTTTTGATGCAGTCATAAATGTGATTGTTTTCTTAATTTTTCTTTCTGGTGGTTCATTATTAGAGTATAGAAATGCAACATATTTCTGTATATTAATTTTATATCCTGCAACTTTACCAAATTCATTTGTTTTAATAATTTTTGGTAGTCTTTGTACTCAGTCATGTCTGACTCTTTGTGACCCCATGGACTGCAGCTTACCAGGCTTTTATTTTTTTAATATGGTGTATCACACTGATTTGTCAATATTGAATCATCCTTGCATCTCTGGAATAAATCCCACTTGATCTGATTTATTATTCTTTTAATGTGCTGTTGAATTCAGCCGTTATGTTTTTGTTTATTTGTTTATTTATTTTTGGCTGCACTGGGTCTTTGTTGCTACATGTGGCCGTTCTCTGCTGTGGAGCAGGACTACTCTGCGTTGAGATGTGTGGACTTCTCATACGGTGGTTTCTCTTGGTGCAGGGTACAGGCTCTAGGCATGCAGGCTTCGGTAGCTGTACCATGTGAGCTCAATAGTTTTGGCATGTGGGCCCTAGAGTGCAGGCTCTGTAGTTGTGGGGCACAGGCTTAGTTGCTCTGCAAAATGTGGCATCCTCTCAGACCGGGGATCAAACTTAGGTCCACTGCATTGGAAGGTGAATTTCTAGCCATTTTATCACCATGGAAGTCCCAGCCATTATGTTTTACTGGATCTGTTTGCATCTTTTGTTATCAGGTATATTGGTCTGTAATTATCTATCTTTCTTTCTTTTTGGTTTTGGTATCAGGGTAATGCTGGCCTTGTAGGGTGAGTTTGGAAGTGTTCCTCTTCAATTTTCTGAAACAGTTTGAGAAAGATAGGTGTTAACTTTTGTTTTTAATGTTTGGTAGAATTCCCCTGTGAAGGCTTCTGACCTTGCACTTTTTTTTTTTTTTTTAATCACTGTAATTGATTTTCTATTACTTCATGATTGAGTCTTAGAAGATTTTTTGTTTTTAGGGATTTATCCATCTCTTCTAGATTGTTCAGTTGTTGACAAATAATTGTTCATACTAGTCTCTTATGATTCTATTTCTGTAATATTGGTTGTAACTTCTCTTTTCTGGTTTTGGAGCCTCTTATTTATTGATGAGTTTGAATAAAGGTTTATCAGTTCAATCTTTTCAAAGAACTGGCTCTTCATTACTCGTTTTTTTAGTCTCTATTTCATATATTTCTGCTTTGATATTTATTATTTTCTTCCTTGCCCTAACTTCGGGCTTCATTTTTCTACTGTGGTGCATAGCAGATGAGATTGGAGCGCTCCCTCTGTGAGGGAAGCCACTGAGCTTTCCTCCTCTGCAGTTGCTCACCTGTGAGTGTGCTGTATTGTGTTACTTTTCACCTGTCGTGCTGGCTCACAGATGACACTGTTGTTGGAACTGCTCTTAGCGCCCTGCCCCCCAACTTACCTGTTGGTTTGCCAGCAATTGGCCCTGGTGTTTCTCCTGCATTTTCACCAGGCCACCTGTGTGAATCCACCAAAGTCAGGTCCCAGGATTGCAGCAGTCATGTACCTGGACCCTCTGTGGTAGCTAGCTATGGAGGCAGCTCAGATTCTGACCTGGCCCAGTCTCTGTGTGTACGTGCCCACGAAGCCCACAGCTGCTGAAACTAGACCCGTCGGAACTGTGTGAGCGCTCATCCATTCGGACATTCCGCAGGCGCTGAGTTCACAGCACTGATGGTGAGGGTGTACTGTGAATCTGTAGCTCCTGTAGCCATGAGGAGAGATTTCAGCTCTCTTGTTTTAGTTGCATGGCCCCTGGGGCTCAGCTGTGGTTTCAGCCCCACCTCTGCACATGTTCCTCCAAAGGCTGCCCCAGAGCACATCTGCCCTGCCCAGCTAGGCAGGGGCAGATGTGATGATGGGTCGGGCATGCGAGCCTGCTCTGGGAGGTACCCCTCCTAGTATCCATGGAGACGGGTGCTTGGGGAAGGGGACTGAAATGGCAGTCCCCCTCCTTTGGGTCACTCAGCAATGGTGTGCTGCTTCTTTGGGGGCCCAGGCTTCTTCCAGGAACATTCCCAGTTGTGGAGCTCCTTACTCCCATCCTTGCAGGCTGTCTCTTCACAGCCAACAACTGTCTCTCCTTGTGTCCACTCTCCAAACCCCACATTCCAGCACCCAGCCCCTCTCCACATCAACAGGCAACAGCTCAGGCTGGAGCATGCAGGGCTGCAGAGTGGAACATCCATGTAGGTCTTAATCTGTCCTACCTGTCACAGAATCAGTTGCTGTGCTTTCCTCCAAGCTCCTGAAGCTCCTCTTCTGTCCCAGCTGATCTGCCCAATGGTAAGGGGGCTTCCCTGAGTGCAGGAACCTCTTCTGTCCTTCAGCTCCCCACCAGGGGTGCAGGTACCATTCCGTTTCTCTTTTTCTTTTTTTCTTCCTTAAGTCCTACCCAGTTGTGTGATTTTTCCTGTCCTTTTAGGTGTCCAAGGTCCTCTGCTAGTGTACAGCAGGCACTCTGTGAGAATTGCTCCATTTTTAGAGGTATTCTTGATGTACTTGTGGGGACAGGTGAACTCCATATCCTTCTATTCTGCCTTCTTGACTCCATCCCCATCTCAATCACATTCTGTGGAAACCTTGTTGGTTTTCATGCCTCTGTGGCCTCCAACAGAATCGTGAACTTCTGGCACCTGTTCACTTGCTAAGTCATGTCTGATTCTTTACAACCCCATGGTCTAGAGCACGGCAGGCTTCCCTGTTCTTCACTATCTATCTCCCAGACTTTGCTCAGACTCATGTTCATTGAGCCGATAATGCCACCCAACCATCTCATCCTCCATTGGGAGCTCAGGGTCTTAGCCACTAGACCACGAGGGAAGTCCCCTCTGTGTGATTATTTTCAACCTGTTTTATAACTGTGAAAATACTGAGACTGATTAATTTTTTTGGTCATTTTTCCTCTTTCACTAAGTTACTTAAGTTTTCTGGATTCAGTTTGGTAGTCTGTAACATGTAGATAATAGCTGATATAGGTTTGTTGAGAGAATTAATGAAGTGTACCAGCAGACAGAGTGGCTTCAAACTTGAGACTCGGGGTTCTTTCTCCTGTCCAAATAGAAGGTAGAGGCAGGCTCCCTATAAGAGCTAGAGGTAACATTGCTCTAGTGATTAGACCATCATTGTCCTAACAGGTGATTTTCTGTGATATTTTCTTTTTCACTTGTCTTCTAACAGTGTCTCAATCGTGAACAAGGTATTCACTGGGTCAAAAAAGAAAGACTTCCAACATTTCTGGAAAGTGATTGTTACTTTGAATACAGGTATTGTAATCTCATTAATATACATATATTTTAAATGATTTTTTCACCAGAAATCATTTTCTTTACTTTCTTAATAAAATTGTGTACCTTTAACCCCACTGGAGTTTGTATTTTGGTTAATATGTAGTATAACATAGAGCATTGATAAAAATTGCTTAACATTTCCAAAGAGATTTCATAGAAACAGTACCTAATAAATGTACTTTAATTCTGCTTCTTTAATCATTATATTTAAATTTTTTTCTACTTCTGTAAAGGTATTTGTGTACAGGGTGATAAAAAATGAATATGAATGTCATAAAAAAGATAGAATGTTCTAGCACAGGGCCAAGTTTTTCTTTTATGCTCCCTGACTTTTAAAGTTTAAGTTCCTAAACACTCTGAAATTTTAATAAAATTTGACCCTTTCTTAGAACAACTATTTTCTAAAATATAAAACAGAATAATTATTAATTAATTAGTGATCCTATGAATAAGACATTAATTTTAGCAGCTCCTAAGAGAATCATCCTGCAAAGCTAGGAGGGGAGATTGATTTGAATACATAAAATAAAATTTTAGTTTTTATTCTGAATTCTACCATATTTGAAATTTATTTCAATTTGTATGATTTCTGAAATACAGGTTAGCCAAATTGATTTCACAAGTAAGATGGAGTGAATCAG
This sequence comes from Ovis canadensis, assembly GCF_042477335.2. Classification (NCBI taxonomy): domain Eukaryota; kingdom Metazoa; phylum Chordata; class Mammalia; order Artiodactyla; family Bovidae; genus Ovis; species Ovis canadensis. The sequence continues at coordinate 87,258,268 of NC_091253.1, forward strand.
GCATGAATATCATACTAGGTACAGAGTTTTCACCCTGGGTCCCGAAAAAACCACCCAGTCCACCACCTCCTCCTGTTGAAGAAGATGATGTAATAATTATGAAAAAGTTCTACATTTCTCTGGGCGAGGTAAAAGTTTGAGTGTTTTTTTGTGACTTGGCACTTTGGTGAAACTTGTCTTTTTAGAGACATGATGTTCATTTGAATAAGAAAATGTTTTCAAATACTTTCAAAGTAGATTTAGCAGAAATTCTTTTGGATTTATGCTGACTTATTTGCCCTACACTCTTTCACCTGAAATGTAATTAGAATTATTATTGTCATGTGTACAAAGGAAAATGGAAAATTGAAGAGCATGCCCACTGTCACGTGGGAAGTAAGGCTTTCATTGTTCATTCCAATTTTTTTTATTATTTAGAATCCATAATATTTGTACAAAGCAATGATAAATTGGATCTTCTCCTCCCTATTGTCAAGATTATTCTTTAGTAATTAAATGCATTACTGTTTAACTGTTACCAGGTATAAATTTGCCCTCCACAATTGGAGATTGTTGGGTAGTATAAGTACGTATGAAGAAATCTAACCCAGAATCAGATGTCCTTTTGGAAAACCATAGTATGCTGCTGCTGCTAAGTCGCTTCAGTCATGTCCGACTCTGTGTGACCCCATAGACGGCAGCCCACCAGGCTCCGCTGTCCCTGGGAGTCTTCAGGCAAGAACACTGGAGTGGGTTGCCATTTCCTTCTCTAGTGCATGAAAGTGAAAAGTGAAAGTGAGGTCACTCAGTCGTGTCCGACTCTTCACGACCCCATGGACTGCAGCCCACCAGGCTCCTCTGTCCATGGGATTTTCCAGGCAAGAGTGCTGGAGTGGGCTGCCATTGCCTTCTCCATAATATAGTGAAAATTATTGTTAGATCTTTGGCTTTATCAGGGAGGGAACCTTTTCCTTTTACACTTGTAGGTTCTTTGACTGGTCTAATTAAAAAATATTGACATACGACAGTTTTAGGCAAAAAAAAACAAAAAGTAATTTAGTTATATACAGGAGCCCTTTAAGAATATGAGACCCGAAACAAGTTGGGCAGTTGAGCTCTCCTGAGCTTGGGAATGGGATAGGGGCCTGGGGCTTCAGAGGGGAATAGGGTAAGTCACAGGACTGTAAGAAGACCAGATGTTTGCTAATTAGATGTTTGCCTGCCATAGAGGTAGGTAGTCATTCACACGAAAGTTATCTCTGGTACTGGCTCTCTCTGAGCCTGGCCCTGTAACTAAATTCTTTAAGGTAGTTAAAGGAGAGGTAGATGTTTTTCTTGAGTCTGCTGGGTCGAGGTCTCCTTTGGCTCACAATAATCCAGGTCATGGCATATTTTGGGGTCACTCTCCTGCTTCTCTTTACCATCTAATTATAAATCTTCTCTCTGGGAACAGGTTTCCAATATACAATTCTTTGCAAAGCCAGGAACTGCAAATATGTTACCCATGTGTTGCTATTGTCCTAGTTTCCATTCATGGCAGATATTGCTAATCAATCATGGCAGTTTTCCTGCTGAGCTAGGACTTGGCTCTAAATTCTTTTCAACACAGCCCCCTAGGCAGGCACTTCCAATTGATCAAAGATGTCATTCAAGAGGAAAACATCTCTGTTGGAATGGATATCCTTACCCTATCTTTTTGAACATTTTTTTTCATGTGTAAGCTCCTATATAATTTTGTGGTTTGACAGTTCTATCAGCAATATTTGGCAAAAATGTTAAAAAAAAATGTGTGCCAGTCCCATCATTTCCTCTGAATAATGCTCAGGAATATACAAAGTCACATTTTTCTTTTCTCTTATATTTATTTTTCAGTATTTATTTTTTCTCTTAACATATGTGTTCTAATAATGTTAGGGATGTCAAAAACGTACTAATGGTAGAGGTCCATAAACATACTAAGGAAAGACTCAATCTAGGAGAATAAGTTCTGATTCCTTAAATGTAAATTGAATCAGATATAAGAAAATAAAAATCCAAGCTACTTTACTTTTACTATTTTCTGTGATGGAAGAAAACTCATTTCTGTCAACTTGAGTAATACTAGAATTATATATTTCTTTTTAATAGCCTTTGAACTTGAGTGTTCAATTTTTGGGGCCGTTAAATCATTAAACCATGACTCTGCTGCTGCTGCTAAGTCGCTTCAATCGTGTCCGACTCTGTGCGACCCCATAGACAGCAGCCCACTAGGCTTCTCTGTCTCTGGGATTCTCCAGGCAAGAACACTGGAGTGGGTTGCCATTTCCTTCTCCAATGCATGAAAGTGAAAAGCGAAAGTGAAGTCGCTCAGTCGTGCCTGACTCTTAGCAACCCCATGGACTGCAGCCCACCAGGCTCCTCCGTCCATGGGATTTTCCAGGCAAGAGTACTGGAGTGGGGTGCCATTGCCTTCTCCGAACCATGGCTATAGATAGATATTAATCCTTATGATAATTAGTAATACTTCTTTGTCTTCAGTTATACCATCTAAACACAAACAACCCATCTTTTAAGAATATAGAGTAGTTAACTGTTTTTATAACTGGCTAACTACTTCTTTCTCCTCTATCTTCCGCTCTCTTATCTTTTTGTGTAGTTAATTTAATGACTCTTGTATGTTGGTCTTAATTCCTTGATAGTTCCTTAATTATTTTGGTCTCCTCTCAGTGCTTAGGATAGAACTTGGAACAGAGTAGTCATTTAATAAGTATTTTGAATGAATATAATTAGTAATAAATGATTTTGTTTTAGAGAAAGAAAAAGAGGAAACAAAAGGAAATTAGATTCAAAGCTACTATCTACCTTACTTCTAAAAGGGATAGTACTACACCAGTGGCACCTGGTGTTTCTCTCTCTTGCCTTTGGTCTTGTTATGTAGCCTGACTTGCCCCACTAATTTTCCATAATTCCATTTGAGCCTTGCCTCCTCTGTAAGTGTTCCTTAGGCTAAGATGACTTAGTTGGAAAAAGGAAAAGTGAGAGTAATGCTGGACACTCCCTTCTCTGCTTCTGTTGAACAAGTTGGATTATCCTAGAAAAGTAGGTGAGGACATTTCTAAGAGAAGTGGGAAGAAGAATCTTCCCAGGGCATCTGAGATGCAGTTTCTTAGGACTGGGGCATTTGAAGCTGCATGTCAGGTTGAGAATTGGATCAGCTGATTCAGGAGTACATAAAAGAAAGGAAAAACTGAAGACTCCATCCAGGGGCAGGTGAGTCAGAAATCATCCTTCAGGAAGCATCCCATCCAAGCAAAGTTGTGAAAATAAAATCTAAGGTAAAGGGGAAGTTGAACGTGGAGAGGTTTCCAGTGCTCCTGAGAGTAAGTTTTTGTCATGTTATTTCAGTTCAGTTCAGTCGCTCAGTTGTGTCCGACTCTTTGCGACCCCATGAATCGCAGCACGCCAGGCCTCCCTGTCCATTACCATCTCCTGGAGTTCATTCAGACTCGCGTTCATCGAGTCCGTGATGCCATCCAGCCATCTCATCCTCTGTCGTCCCCTTCTTCTCTTGCCCCCAATCCCTCCCAGCATCAGAGTCTTTTCCAAGGAGTCAACTCTTTGCATGAGGTGTCCAGAGTACTGGAGCTTCAGCTTTAGCATCATTCCTTCCAAAGAAATCCCAGGGTTGATCTCTTTGCAGTCCAAGGGACTCTCAAGAGTCTTCTCCAATACCACAGTTCAAACGCATCAATTCTTTGGCGCTCAGCCTTCTTCACAGTCCAACTTTCACATCCATACATGACCACAGGAAAAACCATAGCCTTGACTAGACAGACCTTAGTCGGCAAAGTAATGTCTCTGCTTTTGAATATGCTGTCTACGTTGGTCATAACTTTTCTTCCAAGGAGTAAGCATCTTTTAACTTCATGGCTGCAGTCACCATCTACAGTGATTTTGGAGCCCTCCAGAATAAAGTCTGACACTGTTTCCACTGTTTCCCCATCTATTTCCCATGAAGTGATGGGACCAGATGCCGTGATCTTCGTTTTCTGAATGTTGAGCTTTAAGCCAACTTTTTCACTCTCCTCTTTCACTTTCATCAAGAGGCTTTTTAGTTCCTCTTCACTTTCTGCCATAAGGGTGGTGTCATCTGCGTATCTGAGGTTCTGGATATTTCTCCCGGCAATCTTGATTCCAGCTTGTGTTTCTTCCAGTCCAGCGTTTCTCATGATGTACTCTGCCTAGAAGTTAAATAAGCAGGGTGACAATATACAGCCTTGACGTACTCCTTTTCCTATTTGGAGCCAGTCTGTTGTTCCATGTCCAGTTCTAACTGTTGCTTCCTGACCTGCATACAGGTTTCTCAAGAGGCAGGTTAGGTGGTCTGGTATTCCCATCTCTTTCATAATTTTCCACAGTTTATTGTGATCCGCACAGTCAAAGGCTTTGGCATAGTCAATAAAGCAGAAATAGATGTTTTTCTGGAACTCTCTTGGTTTTTCCATGATCCAGCAGATGTTGGCAATTTGATCTCTGGTTCCTCTGCCTTTTCTAAAACCAGCTTGAATATCAGGGAGTTCACAGTTCACGTATTGCTGAAGCCTGGTTTGGAGAATTTTGAGCATTACTTTACTAGCATGTGAGATGAGTGCAATTGTGCGGTAGTTTGAGCATTCTTTGGCATTGCCTTTCTTTGGAATTGGAATGAAAACTGACCTTTTCCAGTCCTGTGGCCACTGCTGAGTTTTCCAAACTTGCTGGCCTATTGAGTGCAGCACTTTCACAGCATCATCTTTCAGGATTTGAAACAGCTCAACCGGAATTCCATCACCTCCACTAGCTTTGTTCATAGTGATGCTTTCTAAGGCCCACTTGACTTTACATTCCAAGATGTCTGGCTCTAGATTAGTGATCACATCATCATGATTATCTTGGTCGTGAAGCTCTTTTTTGTACAGTTCTTCCGTGTATTCTTGCCGCCTCTTCTTAGTATCTTCTGCTTCTGTTAGGTCCATACCATTTCTGTCCTTTATTGTGCCCATCTTTGCCTGAAATGTTCCCTTGGTATCTCTAATTTTCTTAAAGAGATCTCTAGTCTTTCCCATTCTGTTGTTTTCCTCTATTTCTTTGCATTGATCGCTGAAGAAGGCTTTCTTATCTCTTCTTGCTATTCTTTGGAACTCTACATTCAGATGCTTATATCTTTCCTTTTCTCCTTTGCTTTTGGCCTCTCTTCTTTTCACAGCTATTTGTAAGGCCTCCCCAGACAGCCATTTTGCTATAAGGAGTTGTTAAAAACACTGAGCCTGACCAGATGGAACTAGGGGCATGAAATCATTGAGAAAGTTGTAAATGGGAGCAGCTGGCAAAAGATGCATCCAAAGAGTGATGAGCTATGGAGACTGCCATGTTAACTTAGATGGTGGGAATTTTTAGTGAATTCAGGAAATAAGGTTGCATGTTTCTGGTGGAGGAGTGAAAAATTTGATGGGTATTGAGCTCCTTTTTTTTCCTTTGATCATCTAATATGAAAATAATCTGAATTGAAATTTCCTTACCATTATTCTCAGCTAACGAATTTTTCTGTGTACAATATTCTTTGCTTTCACAGCATAATTTTTCCTTTACATATTATACTATACAAATTGAGTATTATCATAATGATTTATCCAGATTCATGATTGGAAGAATACTGCTAATAGTGGTTAAACAAATGTGCTCCTTTCTTCCTAGGCCTCCTATACTCAAACAAAAGATTGGTTTGCCTTAGCAAAACAATGTCAGCAAACAGTACCAACCTTTTCATTACCATCTTGTGTTTTCCACGACAAAACGGAATCACCAATTGTTTCATCTGTTTCTGGTAAGCAGAAAAGGACAAGGATAAGAATGACCCCAGAACTCCTTTTTACATCTTTTGTTGTTGTTATTCTAAACTTACAATACAACACTTAGTGAATAGGGAAAAAAACGGTATCTCCTGCAACTCCACTCTCTACTGTTTTCTAAGAGACAGCCTGGTATAGTGAAAAGAAGAGGGGTTTAGAACCCAACACTGATACTTATTAGTTTGTGACTTCTGCAAATTTTCCGCTTCTGGTAACTTTGCTTTTGTCATCTGTAAGATTAAACTAATGATGCATATATACTGAATATATAAAATGTTTAGTGCTTGGTACCTAATAGACAATCAATAAATATTTGCTTTATCATTATTTCATATTACAGTTTACAAATTCTTATTATTAAGAATTTGAAATGAAGTGGGTACAACCTTTCTCTCCTTCCAAAAGTAAATAGTGATTAATGGAACTTGAGTTATCCTACTGTTTTTAAGTTCAGACGATTTTTCACCTTGAAAAGCAGATAAATGTCTGCTGTGGGTGGATGAACTTCGGTGGGTGACAGAAACTTTTCATAAATAAAGGGGACCTTCCAGAAATGGTCCAGAAAGGACTTCCGTGTGGCTCAGATGGTAAAGCGCGTCTGCCTACAATGCGGGAGACCTGGGATCGATCCCTGGGTCGGGAAGATCCTCTGGAGAAGGAAATGGCAACCCACTCCAGTACTCTTGCCTGGAAAATCCCATGGACAGAGGAGCATGGTGGGCTACAGTCCACAGGGTCGCAAGGAGTCTGACACGACTGAGTGACTTCACTTTCACTTTTCACTTTCATGCATTGGAGAAGGAAATGGCAACCCACTCCAGTACTCTTGCCTGGGAAATCCCATGGATGGAGGAGCCTGGTAAGCTACAGTCCGTGGGTTTGCAAAGAGTCGGACATGACTGAGCGACTTTACCTTACCTTACCTTACCTCCAGAAACAGTACTAATTAATATATGATATTGCTTGAGGAAAAAAAAAATCTAGCAATGTGATTCAGGAAGGGAATCCCGCAATTCACTAACTTATTGCATAGTTCCTTTGATAAGTACCAGAAACCTCTGAGGGTGATAAATCTGGAGTCTCTAGAATTGAACCTAAATCTAGGTAAAGAGGAAAATCATCTTTCTAATTGGAAATTACGGAATTTATAGATTTCTTACTGTTGCCTCCAAATAGTGAAGTAGAAAATTGGAGCGTGAAGTTAGTGAACAGAGAAAGAAAGGATACCAGAAAGGCAGTGAGCAGAAGTGCCAGGCTTGTACTCTCTCTCCATGTTTGTGGGGTTAAGTGTATACCCACTATCCTTTCACAGGTCTACAAAAGTCTAATCTCAATTTTAGGGAAATTTATTATACATAGTTTCAATTAAAATTATGAAAAGTTTTCAGTTTATTGAGATTTGAAATCTATTACTGAGAAAATTGAGGTTGGGACAAATGGATCAGGGTTTTCCTGATCCCTGGCTTTGTGAGCAGTAGATTTGCTATGTGAAATAAAGCACAGACATCAGATATTTCACTGATATCTGAAATACTAAAAAAAAAAAAAAAAAAAAAGGCTAGACTACATCTTTAGAAAAAGTGTAAATGTAGTCCATTTGTATTTGTAAGTCTTCACAAGGACTTTATGCAATTTTTAAATTTTAATGATAGGTTGTAAGTATAGTAGTAATTGAATTTTTCTCATAAAATAGTCAATTTAAAAATTGCTAATATGACTCCAATTCTGGTCTGTTCATCTATCATCTCATCATCTATGGTAGCTAATTTTATTTTACCATGCAACATGAAACATTAAAGTACACACAATCATTTGGTATACACATTCTAATTCTTTAATAGACTTGGCCTTTGCATGTTGACATTATCAGCCTGAAATATTACATTTTAAAAGTGTGTCATGTCTTTTTGAAGCTCCTCTTTATTGAGGATAGCAAATATTTAGTTCATCTGCCACCAATATCCTCTTCAGGTCCAGGGAAAATATGGCCAATCCCTGTTGGCACTTCTTTTCTCTCAGTTCAGTTCAGTCACTCAGTCGTGTCCGACTCTTTGCTACCCCATGAACCGCAGCACGCCAGGCGTCCCTGTCCATCACCAACTCCCAGAGTTTACCCAAACTCATGTCCATTGAGTTGGTGATGCCATCCAACCATCTCATCCTCTGTTGTCCCCTTCTCCTCCTACCCTCAATCTTTCCCAGCATCAGGGTCTTTTCAAATGAGTCAGCTCTTTGCATCAGGTGGCCAAAGTATTGGAGTTTCAGTTTCAACATCAGTCCTTCCAGTGAACAGCCAGGACTGATTTCCTTTAGGATGGACTGGTTGGATCTCCTTGCAGTCCAAGGGACTCTCAAGAGTCTTCTCCAACACCACAGTTCAAAAGCATCAATTCTTCGGTGCTCAGCTTTCTTTATGGTCCAACTCTGACATCCATACTCTACTGGAAAAATCATAGCCTTGACTAGACGGACCTTTGTTGACAGAGTAATGTCTCTGCTTTTTAATATGCTGTCTAGGTTGGTCATAATTCCTTCCAAGGAGTAAGCGTCTTAATTTCATGGCTGCAATCACCATCTGCAGTGATTTATAGCATCTAGTTAACAGTTAAAAGAAAACTTTTACATTAATATCTAATCTAATAGCCTTTTATGATTTAATACAGAGAGTTTTATCTTTGATGATGGAGTTCACCCCAGGACGAAAAAGGGCCTATTAAAAACCACTAGATTAATCTCCGAATTTGAAGAAGATGGGTCTGTATCTCTACAGGACACTCCTTCTCAAGCTCTTCTGAGGATATACCTTGAAAAGCAACAGAATGTTGATAAAAGCCTGACACTGCACTTCTCAACATGCGAAGAGTTCTTGAGATCTTACGTCTCCTTTATTTTGAGAATGGCAATTCATCAAGTTCTTGGAGTAACACTTAGAGAAAGCCCAGATTACGTAAATTTCAGAAACGTAACAGAAGTGGTATTTGATGACATTGGGGGGCCTACCTCTAGCAAGAATGTTTTGTTCGATGAAATGCTAAGGGAAAAGTCGGAAAGCGTGTTAGAACAAGCAGTTTCAAAACCTGACAGCGTTGGACTCGACAGCAGGGCTGATTGGTGTATTTCTCACAAAACTTATGACATTGGCAATAGAAAAGAGTTTGAAAGATTTAAGAAATTTTTAAAAGGTACCTTAGGGGAGAAATATTGGTGGCTATGGATGGATATTGAGAGGTTAAAAGTTCTTAAGAATCCTGGAAGACATCAAAGGTATTTCTATTTTTTTTTCAATTGTTTTAAAATCAAATTATAAAATATTAGTTTGGGTCATCTAAGCACAGACAGAAGGCCTGGAATAAATATATAAATGTAATTTATACTTTTAGAAGAATTAATAATAAGATTTATTTTATTATAATAAAATTGATTTACAGAAAAGGTACCTTATGCCAGTGTAAAGGGCTGGCTGTTGCTGGCAGCCTGCTCAGTTAATAAATTCTGCGGTCTTTAGCCAGATGCCACTTAGGCATATCTGAATGAGATATCTGCTGGATACGATCTGCTGGAGAGAGCCTCTTAGGTCCGATGGAGCATGGGCCTTTGTTTAGCTGCTCCGTATGTGTTAGATCACTACAAGTCTTATGAACCTTGGAGGACTCTGCTTTATGTCCTTCTCTTGTCTGTGTTCTCCTGATCTGCTCTGAAGTAGACTGTGATCCCCATTAAAGGTTTGACTGATTAAATACTAGAGACTGGGTTCTTCCAGTTACTCAGAGGCATTCAGATCACAAAGCTCATTCTTGTACATAGTTATAAGAGCAGGGGTTACAAAATGGTTGATTATGAAGCATGACCTAATTGACCCTGGGATGGAAGGCTGCTACCACTTTCTAAGACATGTTAGGGAAAGGATATACAGTCAACCTACATAGGTTCTTCAGAGTTAATACTCTATTAGTTCCTATTGTTGCTGTCATTAATTGCCACAGACTCAGTGGCTTGAAGCAACATAAATTAATTTTCTTCCGATTAAAAGGTCAGAAGTCTAAATGGGTCTGCAGGCCTGCATTCCTTCTGGCACTCCAGGGGAGAATCCATTTCCTTGCCTTTTCCCACTTCTGACGCTATCTGCTCTCCTTGGTTCAGGGCCCCTTCCTCCGTCTTCAGAGCCAGTGGCATGACATCTTTTCTCCTCTCTACCCTCGGCTTCTGTCCTCCCATCTTTTCTCTATGACTGTTACCCTTCTGCCTCCTTCTTAGAAGGATTGTTAATGATTATATTAGCACCAGCTAGATAGCCCAGGATAATCTCCTCAAACCCCTAATCACCTCTGCAGAGTCCCTTCTGTCATGTAAGATCGCATTCTTAGGTTCTGGAGATGAGGGTGTGGACATCTTAGCAAGGCCACTGTTTAGCTCATCAAAACTATCCTTCCCATTCCCATACCTGTGGGATCTATGTTTATCTTCACACTGGTGCTCCTGTAATTCACTTTTGGTTCTTTGTTCAGTTGCTCAGTCGTGGTCCTCCTCTTTGTGACCCCACTTTTGGTTCTAAGATGCTTCATTAGTTGCTTGAAACATTTTGGAAGTGAAAATATTTGGCTAGTTGAATATTGTGTCACCATGTATGTGCGTGCCCATTTGTGTATGTGTTTTATTTCAGACATATTGAGAAGATGAAAAAATGCTTTTTAGTGAGCAGTGGAGATTACTACCTTTCTGCAGAAGTCTTATCAAAATTTAAACTACTAGATGGATCTCAGTGGAATGAAGAACACTTAAAAAAAATTCAGACTGAGGTTGTAAAACCTTTACTTCTTTATTGGTAAGAAAAATAATGAGAATCAAAGTTATTTGCTTTCACTTTCATTAAGCTAGTTACAGGTTATACTTTTTGTCTTAAGGATGTATGACTTATCGGAATTTTAAATGACAAGATTATTATATTATCTTCGGCCTTCTTTAAAGTACCTATCCTTTAGATAATGTTGGTGTTTGAGGGACTTGCAGTTCAGTTCAGTTGCTCAGTCGTGTTGACTCTTTGCAACCTCATGAACTGCAGCATGCCAGGCTTCCCTGTCCATCACCAACTTCCAGAGTGTACTTAAACTCATGTCCATCCAGTCGGTGATGCCATCCAACCATATAATCCTCTGTCGTCCCCTTCTCCTGCCCTCAATCTTTCCCAGCATCAGGGTCTTTTCCAATGAGTTGGTTCTTTGCATCAGGTGGCCAAAGTCTTGGAGTTTCAGCTTCAGCATCAGTCCTTCCAATGAATATTCAGGAATGATTTCCTTTAGGATGGACTTGTTGGATCTCCTTGCAGTCCAAGGGACTCTAAAAAGTCTTCTCCAACACTATATTTCAAAAGCATCAATTCTCGGGTGCTCAGCTTTCTTAATAGTCCAACTCTCATATCCATACATGACCACTGGAAAAACTATAGCCTTGACTAGACGGACCTTTGTTGGCGAAGTAATATCTCTGCTTTTGAATATGCTGTCTAGGTTGGTCATAGCTTTTCTTCCAAGGAGCAAGCGTCTTTTAATTTCATGGCTGCAGTCACCATCTGCAGTGATTTTGGAACCCCCAAAATAAAGTCTCTCACTGTTTCCCCATCTATTTGCCATGAAGTAATGGTGACCAGATGCCATGATCTTAGTTTTCTGAATGTTGAGTTGTAAGCCAACTTTTTCATTCTCCTCTTTCACTTTCATCAAGAGGGTCTTTAGCTCTTCTTCTCTTTCTGCCATAAGGGGGGTGTCATCTGCATATCTGAGGTTATTGATATTTCTCTGTTACAAGATGGGTTTTAACTCCATGTTAACTTTGTGAATGTATCCTCCTACACTTGACCTCTTATGCTCAGTATCTCTTCAAATTGATGTGTGTGTGTGTGTGTGTGTATGTGCATACATGTACAATAGCTCAAGTTAGATTTATCATCTCAGTAAACATTCCATGAACACTTCCTGTGAGCCAGGTGCTGTGCTAAGGGTACAAGGGTAAAACATAGTCAAGTCTAGTGGTCCTAGTCTAGTGGGAGGAACCTACGTGTGAAATGAGTGTACTAAAAGCAAGTGTGGTGGATGCACAGGACACGGAGAAGAGGTAGTATTTCACCTGGGACTCGAGGGACTCGAGAAGCATGGAGAAGAGCATGGGCCTCGTGAAGGAAATGTGTGCTATCTGAGGATCAGGGAGCTGTCCGCTGTGGCCGTGATCGATCTGATGATGTCACTTCCCTGCTTTAAGGCTTTCACTAGTTACCCTCAAGCTTTCAGTGTGAGGTTCAAATTCCTTAAGTTAACAAATAAGGTCATCATGATTTGCCCCTTGCCTCTGTCTCTCGATTATCTCCCATCTAGGTATTTCAGATTACTTGTATACTTTGTATTTTCCCATATAGAGGGAGAATGTTGTTTTTCTCTGTATAAATTTCTGTTCTTAAATATTTAAGAAGGGCAGAAAGGTATAAATTATAATATGCACCTATATACACACCACCCAGCTTAAAAAGCATTACAAAAAGTATAGTAGAAGCTTTCCTTTTCTTATTTTAACTTTTTTGTTTTGAGAGAATGATAGATTCATATGAAGTTGTAAGGAATTACACAAAGATTCTGTATACCTGTTACCCAGTTCCCTGCCAGCCTCCCCCCCCCCCCCCCCCGGTGGTAACATCTTGCTTAACTGTAGTTAAGCAATACTGCAGTGATGGAATTGACGTTGATAAAGCTCAACAATCTTTTTTCATATTTTGCCAGTTTCTCATAATTTATTTCTCTGTATACAGTTTTATCACATGCACTTGCCATTACAGTCAAGATATAGAGCAGTTATATTACCACATGCATCCCTTTGTATTGCTCTCTTATAACCATGTCTGCCTCTCACCTTCCCCCTTTCTCATAATTACTGGAAAACTACTCATCTATTATATAAATGAAATAATGTAATATATAATCTTTGGGGATTATTTTTTCATTCAGGATAATTCCTTTGAGATGCATCCAAGTTGTTTTGTTCTTCATTACTGAGTAGTATTCTGTTGTGTGGATGTTACACATTCAGTCTCCCACTGAGGGACATTAGGATTGTTTTCAGTCTTTTGATGTTACTAATAAAGCTGCTGTGAACATTCATGTACAGATTTCTGCATGAACATAAATCTTCCTTTCCCTGGAATTAAAGTCCAGGAATGAGATTAGTGGGTCATATAATCTGTTTTTAGTTTTTATAGTGTTAGTGGCTCAGTCCTGTCTGAATGACTCTTTATGACCCATAGACCATAGCCTGACAGGTTCCTCTGTCTGTGGAATTCTCCAGGCAAGAATACTGGCGTGGGTTGCCATTCCCTTCTCCAGGGGATCTTCCCAACCCAGGGATCAGACCTGGGTCTCCCGCATTTCAGGCAGGTTCTTTACTGTGTGAGCCACTAGGGAAGCCAGGGCATGGCTGCCCACTCCAGCATTCTTCTCTAGAGAATTCTATGGACAGAGGAGCCTGGCGGCCTACAGCCCACGGGGTCACAAAGAGTTGGACACGACTGAGGGACTAACACTTTCACTTTCATGGATGATGCCTATGGTGTCAAGCCTGAGAACTCTTTGCCCAGTGCTATATTTGGAAGATTTTCTCCTGTGCTGTTCTTTAAAAATCTTACAATTCTATGTTTTAAGTTAGATCCATAGCCTATTTTGAGTTAATTTTTATAATTTTTATATAGGGTGTGAGGTTTAGGTCAAGGTTCAGTTTTGGTTTATTTTTTTCTTATGGATATCCAGATTCATTTATTGAAAAGGCTGTTTTTCCTCTTCTTTTCTATATTTTACATTAACATACAGTAAAGCAAACTGTATAGATGCACATGACAGTCGGCGCGCAAACATCACTTTAGGAGACTCTCAGAGCCCTTTTGTCATCAGACTCTTCCTCCTCTCTTCACCCCTGGCAACCACTGTTGTTTGTCGCTGTATTTTTGTCTTTTTTTAGAATGCCATGTAATTATACAGGATTAGCTTTTTGAGCCTGACTTCTGTTGGTCAGCACACTGCCACTGAAGCATAAATGCATCCAAATTGTTGCACCTATTGTAGTTCATCCATTTTGTTATTTTGACTTTCCAGTTGTTCATTGTTGGTAAGTAGAAATGTGATGGACACGTGTGTGCACTCAGCTCAGGCTGGAGAGAGCAGAAGCCCTTCCATCTCAACTGCTAACCTCAAACAGGCCGCCTGCGCCTTCTGGCTCTTTTGGTGCCCCTCCATTCTCAGGGCCAGCATCAGGCACTTCCTTCCTCTTGTGGCCCACACACCGATGTCATGCAGGTCTTGTGGCTGATCTTTTGTACCCACTGCCTGTATATTGGGGTTGTGGGATACCTCGTCACATTAACACGTGTTATTCTAAACGTTGTCCATGAGTTTTTGGTTTTGCTATCTAGTCATGCTATCTGATTTTATGAAGGGATTCAGGGATGTAGAAAAACAATATTGCTGACATTGCCATTTTCCCAGAATCCTTTCTTACCTTTTTTCTTGATCTAGCTAAATCCTGTGTATTCTTTAAAATTAAAAACCTAAGTAAAAACAAATACTCATGTATTTCTCACCATGTTGGTTGGGAAATAAAGCATTGTGAAGACCCCTGAAGGTGCCTTGCTAGTTACCCCATCTTCCATCCACTTGGAGGTAGCCACTTTCTGGACTTGTGATTACCACCTTACTTGTCATTGCAGTTTTACCAACCATGTATGCAAATAAATCCCTAAATATGTGTTTTTATCTTCCTGCTCTACAGCTTTATAAAAATGGAATCGTGTTGCCTGCCTTCTTTTGTGTCTTCTGTCAACATTACGGGCTTCCCTTGTGGCTCTGGCTCAGACCGTAAAGAATCTGCCTGCAGTGTGGGAGACCTAGATTTGGTCCCTGGGTCAGGAAGATCCCCTGGAGAAGGAAACGGCTACCCACTCCAGTATTCTTGCCTAGAAAATTCCTTGGACAGAGGAGCCTGGTGGGCTGTAGTCCATGGCATCACAAAGAGTCAGACATAACTGATTTAACTGTAACTGTATTGAGAGTTTTATCAATTTTCACTGTTGTATACAATATTCCACTACATCAACATACCATAGATTATTTATTGTTAAAAAAAATTTGTGTCATTTTCTCTTTTTACAATTACAAGCAATGCTGTACGCATATCCCCTTTTCCAAAATAGTTGTACCAACTGCACTCATACCAACAGAATATGAGAGTACTTATTATTACAAATTCATGATAACATTTGATAGTGTGAGATTCTTAAATTTTTGGCTATTTGGTATGTCATTGGTGTTTGGTGTTTTTAATTTGCATTTCCCTGATTATTGTTGATGTTGATAACTTTTCAATATTTAGTGGTCATTTGGATTTCAGCTTTCATAAGTTCCCTGTGTATCTTCTTTGCCCACTTTTCTTTTGAGAGATACATGGATAGATGGATAGATATGATAGATAACACACACGTACACACACATAACATTGCGGGGAGAGGATAGGGAGCAGGAAAAGAAGAAATTATTAGAAAAGGGATGTGGCAAGACTGATCATTGTGAACACATATTATATGTTCTGATTTTTGAGGCTTATTGCCTAGATTAATCTTAATTTTTTTTTTTCCTCTAACTAGGGCACCAAGATTCTGTGTTACTCATACCTCCTCAACAAAACATGCTAGTGCTGAACTGAAATTCTGGCACCTTCGTCAAGAGCAACCAAGGAAGGATGTTGACCCTTTCCCGCAAATGGCAACCCTCTTGCCGTTAAGACCCAAATCTTGCATTCCACAGTTATCTGAGATGCAGGTAGGTTGTCCAGCAATACTTTGATCTCTTAAGTTTGTACTAAAACTTGTCGATGCTTGGGTTTTGTACACTTGCCCTGAAGTTTTATCATAAGCTTTTAATTTTTTTTTTTTTTTTTTGGTTTTTGTTCATGTACATGCTGCAGCAATTAGGAAATAAGAAAATCTATGGTTCGTTCCTCACCAGTCTGCCAATGTGATTTTTGAACATGCACGATCATGTCGCTTACTTGCTCAAAACTCCCTAGTGGCCTCCTCTTTCAGTCAGAATACAGGCTAGAGTCTTTATGCAGCTGTCCATGGCCCTGCTAGCTTCCTGGCCTTATTTCCTAGCATTCTTCTCTAGCTTGCACCACTCCATGCTGTTCCTGGAACACACCAAACAGACACCTGAGAGTGTTGCACATGCTCTTTCCCTTCAACTGGAGCACTCTTCCTCCAGATACGCGTGTGGTCGCCCCTCACACACCTCGGTGTCTGCCCTGGTATCACTTAGTCAGAGAGGCTGCCCTTGATTCTTCCACGTAAGCACGCTGTGCAGGCCAGCACAGATTACTATCCAAGCTCTCTGCTCTGCCTTATTTTGCCTCATCATACTTAAGACCACGCTGATTTATGTTTATTGTCTTTCACCTCCTACCAGAATATAAGGGACTTTTCTTTATTAACTGCTTTCTCTCAGTGCCTGGAATAGTGCCTGGTGCTTAATAAGTATAAACTGAACAAACGAGTGAAAAATAGCAACGGCAAAATTAGAAATGGTGAGCATTATTTTCACAATAGGGAAGAATTAAGATAGGACAAAAAATAGGAAAAGTCCACAAAGAGAAGAAAACCAAATTTACGGAGAAGAAGTAAATAACCCTATGTGCTTTGGCACAGAGATGTAATAAATGTAGCTAAGACATACATTTCAGAAGTAAAGAGCCTTATTAATCTTTCTAGCCTTTAAAGGTGTCACAGAATGTTGTGTTATTGACCATAGTCACACACGACCCCTTCAAAAATGATTACTTTGTGATTAAGATATCTTATTTTTAAAAGTCAGGAAGATGTATAATGTGACTTTTAAAATTCTGCTTCTACAAGTAGTGCTTTAGAGCTGCAAATACCTTACAGTTTTTCTGTCGGTAGTTTCTTAACCCTGTATGCATTCTAGAATCACAGAGAGCTTTTAGACATACTGATGCCTGGGTCCCACCTTCAGAGAGTCAGATTTAATTGATACAGGCTGAGTACATTCAATTCAGTTCAGTCACTAAGCCGTGTCCAATTCTTTCCAACCCTGTGGGCTGCAGCACACCAGGATTCCCTGTCCATCACCAGACCAGGTGAGAGTCACTCTAAAATCTGGAGTTTGGCTTAAAATTGAGGTCCTCATCGTGCCTGAACATTATTATTTTTGGCCTCATGGTGTGGCATGCGGTATCTCAGTTCCCTGACAAGGGAGCTAACCCATGTCCCCTGCATTGGAAGGTGGATTTTTAACCACTGGCTCACCAGGGAAGTCCCTAGAGTCACATTTTAGAACCTATATTTTAATAAGATTCCTAGGTGATTTTCTGCAAAGCACCACTACAAGTTAGTGCTTCTCAAGCTTCAGTGAGTCACCTGAAGAACTTGTTAGAACTTGTTCTTTAGGGCTCCTCCTAAAGATCAAGATTCAGTAGGTCTGGGGTGGGGCCCAAGGATTTGCATGTCTAACAAGCTTGCTCCCAGGTGATGCTCTTTCTGCTGGCCTGTGGTCCACACCTTGAGTTAGTGTCATTATAGTGAACTAATGGTTTCTTAGCCATTATGTAGACACTTTTCTGACCTCTTTGCCCCCAGGGCCTTTTTGCGTGTCACTTAACTGATCAACCGAGCTTCCTTGTTAGCCCCTGTGACTTTGTGACTCAGTCACCAGGTTAATACAAATCTTAGAGACTAGTGTAGTGAGCATACTTGGCTTTCTGAGTGCCATCACCACACAGGTTACCATCAGTGTTTTCTAGTTGGGTAACTCATTTTGATCTCATTCTGTTTCTCCTTGGCAGAAAACAGTGTAAGCAATGGAACTTGATTCTATTTTCTATATTTTTCCTATTTTAAAAGTTAAAATATCTTTTATACAAAGTAAAATTCACCTTTTTGTTCTGAAATTTTTGACAAATATATACATTGTGTATCTACCATCTCAGTCATGATATGGAACAGCTCCTTTACCCACCCCCAGTTTTACTGTGCCCTTTTGACAGTATTTTTTTTCTATCAAAAGAAAAGATTTTTTTTTTCTTTCAGTCTACTTTTCTAGCTTTCTCCCAAGCCAGAAAGCTCAAAAATACTAACTTGGGCCATCCTTTAATTTTAGGTATAATACACTTAAAATTTTTTTTTATATTTAGAAAGCTTTTTATAGTGGTAAAAGCACATGGATCACAGCCTTGTCTAACTCAAAGAAACTATGAGCCATGCTGTGTAGGGCCAACCAAACAGATGGATCATGGTGGAGAGTTCTGACAAAACGTGCTCCACTGCAGAAGGCAATGGCAAACCACTTCAGCATTCTTGTCTTGAGAACCTCATGAACAATATAAAAAGGCAAAAAGATATGACACTGAAAGATGAATTCCCCAGGTTGGAAGGTGACCAGATATGCTACTGGAGAAGAGTGGAGAAATAGTTCCAGAAGGAGTGAAGAGGCTGAGTCAAAGTGGAAACAGTGCCCAGTTGTGGATGTGTCTGGTGGTGAAGGAAAGTCTGGTGCTGTAAAGAGCAATATTGCATAGAAACCTGGAATGTTAGGTCCGTGAATCAAGGCAAATTGGAAGTGGTCAAACAGGAGATGGCAAGGGTGAACGTCGACATTCTAGGAATCAGCGAGCTAAAATGGACTGGAATGGGTGAATTTAATTCAGATGACCTTTATAGCTACTACTATGGGCAAGAATCCCTTAAAAGAAATGGAGTAGCTCTCACAGTCAACAAAAGAGTCCAAAATGCAGTACTTGGGTGCAATCTCAAAATGACAGAATGATCTCTGTTCATTTCCAAGGCAAACCATTCAGTAATCACAGTAATCCAACTCTATGCCTCTACAACTAATGCCAAAGAAGCTGAAATTGAATGGTTCTATGAAGACCTACAAGACTTTCTAGAACTAACACACACACACAAAAAAAAAAACACCCCACAGAAAGATGTCCTTTTCATCATAGGGGACTGGAATAAAAAAATAGGAAGTCAAGAGATACCTGGAGTAACAGGCAAGTTTGACCTTGAAATACAAAAAGAAGCAGGGCAAAGGCTAACAGTTTTACCAAGAGAATGCACTGGTCATAGCAAACACCCTCTTCTAGCCACAAAAGAAACAACTCTACACATGGACATCACCAGATGGTCAGTACCAAAATCAGATTGATTTAGATATAGAAGCTCTATACAGTCAGCAAAAACAAGACTGGGAGCTGACTGACTCAGATCATGAACTCCTTATTGCCAAATTCAGACTTATATTGAAGAACATAGGGAAAACCAGTGTGCCATTAAGTATGACCTAAATCAAATCCCTTAGGATTGTACTGTAGAAGTGACAAATAGATTCAAGGGTTTAGATCGCATAGACAGAGTACCTGAAGAATTGTGTACAGAGGTTCTTAACATTGTACAGGAGACTGTGACCAAAACCATCCCCAAGAAAAAGAAATGCAAAAAGGCAAAATGGTTGTCTGAGGAGGCCTTACAAAGAGCTGAGAAAAGAGAAGTGGAAGGCAAAGGAGAAAAGGAAAGATACACCCATTTAAATGCAGAGTTCCAAAGAATAGCAAGGAGAGATAAGAAAGACTTCCTAAGTGAAATAGAGATGCAAAGAAATAGAGGAAAACAATAGAATGGGAAAGACTAGAGATCTCCTCAAGAAAATTAGAGATACCAAGGGAACATTTCACGTGAAGTTATGCACAGTAAAGGACAGAAACGGTATGGACCTAACAGAAGCAGATGAGATTAAGAAGAGGTGGCAAGAATGCACAGAAGAACTACACAAAAAAGATCTTCATGACCCAGATTAACTATGATGGTTGTGATCACTCACCTAGAGCCAGACATCCTGGAGTGTGAAGTCAATTGGGCCTTAGGAAGCATTACTATGAATAAAGCTAGTGGAAGTGATAGAATTCCAGCTGAGCTATTTCAAATCCTGAAAGAGGATGCTGTGAAAGTGCTGCACTCAATATGCCAGCAAATTTGGAAAACTCAGCAGTGGCCACAGGACTGGAAAAGGTCAGTTTTCATTCCAATCCCAAAGAAAGGCAATGCCAAAGAACGTTCATACCACCGCACAATTGCACTCATCTCACACGTTAGCAAAGTAATACTTAAAATTCTCCAAGCAAGGCTTCAATAGTATGTGAACTGAGAACTTCCAGATGTTCAAGCTGGATTTAGAAAAGGCAGAGGAACCAGAGATCAAATTGCCAACATCCGTTGGATCATCGAAAAAGCAAGAGAGTTCCAGAAAAACATTTACTTCTGCTTTATTGACTATGTGAAAACCTTTGACTGTGTGGATCACAACAAACTGTGGAAAATTCTTAAAGAGATGGGAACATGAGACCACCTTACCTGCCTCCTGAGAAATCTGTATGCAAGTCAAGAAACGAGAATTAGAACCAGACATGGAAGAACAGACTGGTTCCAAATTGGGAAAGGAGTACATCAAGGCTGTATATTGTCACCCTGCTTATTTAACTTATAGGCAGAGTACATCATGTGAAATGCCATGCTGGATGAAGCACAAGCTAGAATCAAGATTGCCAGGAGAAATATCAGTAACCTCAGATATGCAGATGATACCACTCTAATGGCAGTAAAAGAGGAACTAAAGAGGCTCTTGATAAAAGTGAAAGAGGAGAGTGAAAAGCTGGCTTAAAATGCAACATTCAAAAAACAAAGATCATGGCATCTGGTTCATGGGGAAAAAATGGAGACAGTGACAGACTTTATTTTTGGGGCTCTAAAATCACTTCAGATGGTGACTGCAGCCATGAAATTAAAAGACGCTTGCTCCTTGGAAGAAAAGCTGTGACAAACCTAGACAAACCTAGACAGTGCATTAATAAGCAGAGCATAATGGCAATACTTTGCTAACAAAAATCCATCTAGTCAAAGCTATGGTTTTTCCAGTAGTTATGTATGGATGTGAGAGTTGGACCATAAAGAAAGCTGAGCACTGAAGAATTTATCCTTTTGAACTGTGGTGTTGGAGAAGACTCTTGAGGGTCCTTTGGACTGCAAGGAGATCCAACCAGTCCATCCGAAAGGAAATCAGTCCTGGGTGTTCATTGGAAGGACTGATGTTGAAGCCGAAACTCCAATACTTTGGCCACCTGATGCAAAGAGCTGACTCATTTGAAAAGACCCTGATGCTGGGAATGATTGAAGGCAGGAGGAGAAGGGGACGACAGAGGATGAGATGGTTGGATGGCATCACTGACTCAAGGGACATGAGTTTGAGCAAGCTCTGAGAATTGGTGAAGGACAGGGAACCCTAGCATGCTGCAGTCCATGGCGTCACAAAGAGTTGGACAGAATTGAAGGACTGAACAACAATAACAAAAAGCACATGACAAAATTTATCATCTTAACCATTTTCAAGTGTACATTGCAGTAGTAATATAAGTATATTTGTATTGTTGTGTAACAGATCTTCAGAAGTATTCTACCTTGCAAGTTTGAAACTATATAACCATTCATCAACCTCTCTTGCATCCCCTGGTAACCACCATTCTACTTTGTGTCTATGAATTTGACCACTTTTGAATGATACACTTTTAATAAGCCCAGTCTCCTGTGGTTCCACTTATTTACAGAGTGTTGCTTAACGTCATGCTGTGTTCCAAATTACTAAAACAGATGTGAGCCCCGATACCTAGGACATTATATGCAAAACATCAGTCTCAGTTCAGTTGCTCAGTCGTGTCCGACTCTTTGCCACCCCATGAATCGCAGCACGCCAGGCCTCCCTGTCCATCACCAACTCCTGGAGTTCGCTCAGATTCATGTCCATCAAGTCAGTGATGCCATCCAGCCATCTCATCCTCTGTCGTCCCCTTCTTCTCCTGCCCCCAATCCCTCCCAGCATCAGAGTCTTTTCCAATGAGTCAACTCTTAGCATGAGGTGGCCAAAGTACTGGAGTTTCAGCTTTAGCATCATTCCTTCCAAAGAAATCCCAGGGCTGATCTCCTTCAGAATGGACTGGTTGGATCTCCTTGCAGTCCAAGGGACTCTCATGAGTCTTCTCCAACACCACAGTTCAAAATCATCAATTCTTCAGCGCTCAGCCTTCTCAGTACTCAGCTTTCTTTATAGTCCAACTCTCAAACATCCATACATGACGACTGGAAAAATCATAGCTTTGACTAGACAGACCTTTGTTGGCAAAGTAATGTCTCTGCTTTTTAATATGCTGTCTAGGTTGGTCATAGCTTTTCTTCCAAGGAGGAAGCATCTTTTTATTTCATGGCTGCAGTCACTATCTGCAGTGATTTTGGAGACCCCCAAAATAAAGTCTCTCACTGTTTCCCCACCTATTTGCCATGAAGTGATGGTGACTGGATGCCATGATCTTAGTTTTCTGAATGTTGAGTTTTAAGCCACCTTTTTCACTCTCCTCTTTCACTTTCATCAAGAGGCTCTTTAATTCTTTGCCTTCTGCCATAAGGGTGGTGTCATCTGCATATCTGAGGTGATTGATATTTCTCCCGGCAATCTTGATTCCAGCTTGTACTTCATCTAGCCCAGCATTTTGCATGATGTATTCTGCACATAAGTAATTAATTTTGTTTATAGAATTCTTAAAAAATTATTAGTAGTTGGAATGCATATAAGATTTTATTGTTTGTTCTGGATAGTAAAGCATCACAAATATATTTCTTGCTTTCCAGCAGCATATATTACATTCTAATTGAAGCTGACATATAGGAAGTGATTTTTTTTGTTTTGTTTTTCAAATTATAAAAATAGTAAAACTTGGGATTTACCTGGTGGTCTAGTGGCTAAGACTCCACACTCCCAATGCAGGGGACACAGGTTTGGTCCCTGGTCATGGAACTAGATCCCACATGCTGCAGATAAGAATTTGCATGTTGCAGCTAAAGATCCTGCATGCTGCAATGAAGATCAAAAATCCTGCATGCCACAACTAAGACCCAGTGTGGTCAAATAAATAAATATTAAATAAATAAAAGCATTGCATTAAAAATAATAAAACTGTAAATTTGGAAACTTAGACAAGTTTTGAAACAAAGAGACAAGTCACTCTGATCTCATCTACTTCTAGACAACTGTTAACTTATTTTCTCTTAGGCTTTTTGTGAATTTTTGATTTTAATACCTTTATATTTTTGGATTCTGGTAATGTAACATCTTCATTAGTATTTTTCCAGGTGTGATAATTTTGGTAATCCTTACTTTAAAATAGTATATAACATTACATTTATACATATGAAAATATACATCCATGCATGTATATAATTGTTTCTTTCTCCTCTCTGGACATTTAGATGTTTCTGCTTTTTTGCATCATGTGTGTAGCATCTCATGTTCTAGATTTAAATAATTAACTTTTACTACAAAAACCATTTAAGAATGGGAATGATACCCATAAAAATAAAATGTCCAAAAACGGAAGGAACTAGTCTAAGATAGAGCCTCTTATGGACCAATGGTTTCCACAAGTCTTTTCCCAGCCTGCTACCTGCATTCCCCACTCCACAACACGTACATTTGCTCACACACACATACAAACACACATACACACATGTACACATACACACAGCACTCAATTCTTCCTCCAGGAAAGAGTCTTTCACAATAGTGGGGGGCCTTTGGCCTTTTAAAATGCTCTAAATAGGTCTAGAGATTTCAGCCTGCTAGCTGCTTTAAAGTTGGAGTTTGAGAAGAGGAATAAGAATATTTAATAGTTAAAAATGAAAAATAAAAATATTTTCATTCTCCTTCTTAAGCATATGATAGTAGGTGATAGATTGAGGGAAGAAGTCCTCTAGTGATCAGAATAAATTTGAGGTATCTATGGAGAATGTGCTTTATTCTCTGTCCATTTTTCCCCACTTGGCCCATTTTTCACTTTGTTCATCATCTTACTACTTTTTAGAAAGAAGAATCCAGTTTACTACAACTTCCTAAATCTCCCAAGAAATCACCTAGAGTAAAGACAGCAGTTTATAAACCTTGGAAGAGTGAGTCTTCGAATCCAGTTTCTTCTAAGGATGATGTGATTGAGAAAGGGTAAGTGTGGCTTTCTGTGTCCCAGTGCTTTTCTGCAATGGTAAGATGTTTGAAGGATTTAAAGATTAAATAGAAATTGAAAATGAATACTTTTCTTTTTTTACATGGGTTCTTATATTTCAGGGAGAGATATTAGAGTTATACTCCTATGCATACTCTAAATTAAGAGCAGAACTCTTGAGACTAGTAATATTTCTCAAATTTGAGAACTCAAAATACTCCTAATAATATTCTGCTTATTTAACATAGTATACTTTAAAAATTCATTTAGAGTTGCCCATCTATTTGCCCTTTTCATTGTTCTTTATTTCAAATGGAATTCTTTTCCTTCAGCCTGAAAAAATACCCTTTGGTATTAACTTTGGTGTGGGGTCTGCTGGTGGATAGTTCTTTGTTTAGTGATTTATTACCTCACATTTACTCTTTTTTATTGAGAGAAAATTTACCTGTTGTAAAATTCACCATTTTAATCACGTTCAGGTATAAAATTCAGTGGTTTTTAGTTATGTTTACATGGTTATAAAACTATCATTACTATATAATTCAAAAACAACTCATCTCCTGAAAAAGCAGCTCCGTGTCACTAGCAGCCATTCTCCCCTCCCTCAACGCCGGGCAATCACTCATCTATGCTCTGTGCCTCTCTTTTCCAAGGCCAGCAGAGAGAGGGGCTTAGATACCAAGGCAGTGAGGCTACTTTGGCGGCGAAATAGGACAGTTCTTCCTGAGTCAGAATGGAAATAAGGATGGGTATGAAAGTGAAAGTGACGTAGCTCAGCCGTGTCCGACTCTTTGCGACCCCATGGACTGTAGCCTACCACGCTTCTCCATCCATGGGATTTTCCAAGCCAGAATACTGGAGTGGGTTGCCATTTCCTTCTCCAGAGGATCTTCCCAACCTAGGGATTGAACCCGGGTCTCCCGCGTTGTAGGCAGATGCTTTTACCATCTGAGCTACCAGGGAAGTCAAGGATGGGTATTGGTGGATATATTTGTTGATAGATAAATTTGAAATGCTTTTAGCTGCAGATAACAGAAAAGTTGATCAACAGTGGCTTAGAAAACTTTGACTAATTTTTTTTTCACAGAACAAGAAATCTGAGTGTAAGCAACTGCCAGTGTCGATTCACCAGATCAGGAGTATTAAGGCTTAAATCTTTGTAATGCTCTTGGCCATTCCTTTGCAGTCAGTAGAGTCACAGATCCTGGCATCAGGCTTTCAAATCATAAAGAGGGAAGGGGGCAGTATCTATTAATTCTCTCCCTGTAGTAGGGAAAGCAGGCTTTCATAGAAACTCCCCAGCAGACTTAATTTTTTATCTCATTAGTCACAGCTGGGTTATACAACCACTTGTCCCTCCCTGGCATCTTTTTAAGTGAATATTTAGCTTTTTTAGTATCTCATGGTGCTTGTGATAGAATCATGTTGCCGGACATGCGTGTTGAGTTAGCTGGTCGATTAATAGTGTCTGCTACATGAGGGAGGGGAAACTGAAGCATGTTGTACCTACATTTTGTCTGAGAAGAAACTGCAAAGTAACCTGCTGGTGGGTTAGAGTTGAGGGAGATTGATGAGTTGGAAGAAGCATGTTTTATGGAACTGGAAAGTGAGGTTTGGAATGATTGCATTGGCCTGTGGGAGAGGGAACTGGATGAGAAAATATAAAAAGATAAGGTCCAAAGTCATTAGTCTAACTCCAGAGTCTTCCGTTATCTCATCTCAAGCTACCGCATATAAACCCTTATGAGACCCACCTGTTATGAGGATTAAATATATTCATATGAATTATTTCTGGCACAGCATTTGGTATGTAGTTTAGCTTTTAGTGTCCTCTTGCCCTAAGAAAATTAGTCAACTTTCTGCATTTTAAACAAGACTTTCTCTGCTTACCTTCATATGTTGCTCACTATTCTCCCCATCTGAAGAACCCCTTTACACACAGAGAGAATGTATCTTCCACTAGTTATTCAGGAAAAAAATCTCCTTTCTTTAATTACTAACATAGCTCCAAGGGCCTTCTCATTCTTACACGCCCATAGTTTTATTATCCATCCCAGACATTTGGCATCTGTGATACATTCACAAACCCATTCAACCAGCATTTATCTTATTGAGAGTCATTTTTCTGTATGACTATACCTCATTTTCTCAACTTCCTCTTGAGGGCTGGACTTGATGCTTATATATATATATATACTTTTTTTTTTTTTTAACTAGTTCTCACAATGCCTAGAAGCACTCCTAAGATTTAGGACATGTATACCAAAGGTGCTTAAAGTATTTGTTGATTGACTAATTAGTTCTCATCCCTATAATTTAGGTCAAGGCACATGTCAGAAAGCAGCAAAGTTATTCGTTTAACATCTTTTACTGACATTTCTGAATGTCTGAAGCCCCAGCTGGATAGAAGATATACCTATACAGAAGAACCTTTGGTAAGTAATTGGAGGACTAATTTGACTCTTCATTTTACCTAATCAATGTCCCCTGACTCTAGAGAATTTTTATTTATTTACCATAATAATTTTTTCTTTATTGAACAAAAATTTATTTTTTACTTCCAAAAGGATTTTTATACAAAAAGTTTCTTTTTTAAAACTTATTTATTTATTTTTATTTATTTATTTTTTTGCATTCTTTCATTTTATTTTATTTTATTTTATTTTTAATTTTTATTTTTTATATTTTTTTTTTATTATTTAAATTTTAAAATCTTTAATTCTTACATGCATTCTCAAACATGAACCCCCCTCCCAGCTCCCTCCCCATAACATCTTTCTGGGTCATCCCCATGCACCAGCCCCAAGCATGCTGCATCCTGTGTCAGACATAGACTGGCGATTCAATTCACATGATAGTATACATGTTAGAATGTCATTCTCCCAAATCATCCCACCCTCTCCCTCTCCCTCTGAGTCCAAAAGTCCGTTATACACATCTGTGTCTCTTTCCCTGTCTTGCATACAGGGTCATCATTGCCATCTTCCTAAATTCCATATATATGTGTTAGTATACTGTATTGGTGTTTTTCTTTCTGGCTTACTTCACTCTGTATAATCGGCTCCAGTTTCATCCATCTCAACAGAACTGATTCAAATGAATTCTTTTTAATGGCTGAGTAATACTCCATTGTGTATATGTACCACAGCTTTCTTATCCATCCATCTGCTGATGGACATCTAGGTTGTTTCCATGTCCTGGCTATTATAAACAGTGCTGCGATGAACATTGGGGTACATGTGTCTCTTTCAATTCTGGTTTCCTCGGTGTGTATGCCCAGAAGTGGGATTGCTGGGTCATAAGGTAGTTCTATTTGCAATTTTTTAAGGAATCTCCACACTGTTCTCCATAGTGGCTGTACTAGTTTGCATTCCCACCAACAGTGTAGGAGGGTTCCCTTTTCTCCACACCCTCTCCAGCATTTATTGCTTGTAGATTTTTGGATCGCAGCCATTCTGACTGGTGTGAAGTGGTACCTCATTGTGGTTTTGATTTGCATTTCTCTAATAATGAGTGATGTTGAGCATCTTTTCATGTGTTTGTTAGCCATCCGTATGTCTTCTTTGGAGAAATGTCTATTTAGTTCTTTGGCCCATTTTTTGATTGGGTCGTTTATTTTTCTGGAGTTGAGCTGCATAAGTTGCTTGTATATTTTTGAGATTAGTTGTTTGTCAGTTGCTTCATTTGCTATTATTTTCTCCCATTCAGAAGGCTGTCTTTTCACCTTGCTTATAGTTTCCTTTGTTGTGCAGAAGCTTTTAATTTTAATTAGATCCCATTTGTTTATTTTTGCTTTTATTTCCAGAATTCTGGGAGGTGGATCATAGAGGATCCTGCTGTGATTTATGTCTGAGAGTGTTTTGCCTATGTTCTCCTCTAGGAGTTTTATAGTTTCTGATCTTACATTTAGATCTTTAATCCATTTTGAGTTTATTTTTGTGTGTGGTGTTAGAAAGTGATCTAGTTTCATTCTTTTACAAGTGGTTGACCAGTTTTCCCAGCACCACTTGTTAAAGAGATTGTCTTTACTCCATTGTATATTCTTGCCTCCTTTGTCAAAGATAAGGTGTCCATATGTGTGTGGATTTATCTCTGGGCTTTCTATTTTGTTCCATTGATCTATATGTCTGTCTTTGTGCCAGTACCATACTGTCTTGATGACTGTGGCTTTGTAGTAGAGCCTGAAGTCAGGCAAGTTGATTCCTCCAGTTCCATTCTTCTTTCTCAAAATTGCTTTGGCTATTCGAGGTTTTTTGTATTTCCATACAAATCTTAAAGTTGCAGGATATAAAATCAACACACAGAAATCCCTTGCATTCCTATACACTAATAATGAGAAAGTAGAAAAAGAAATTAAGGAAACAATTCCATTCACCATTGCAACGAAAAGAATAAAATACTTAGGAATATATCTTCCTAAAGAAACTAAAGACCTATATATGGAAAACTATAAAACACTGATGAAAGAAATCAAAGAGGACACTAATAGATGGAGAAATATACCATGTTCATGGATTGGAAGAATCAATATAGTGAAAATGAGTATACTACCCAAAGCAATTTACAAATTCAATGCAATCCCTATCAAGCTACCAGCCACATTTTTCACAGAACTAGAACAAATAATTTCAAGATTTGTATAAAACTTATTTATTTTTAATTGAAGGATAATTACTTTACAGTATTGTGTTGGTTTCTACCAAACATCACATTCTTATACAAAAACTTCCTATTTCCTTTTGTAGCACCATGTTCCTATATACTCCATTGATTACTGTTTTCAAAAATAGCCATGTTCTTGTTTGGTATAATCACACCTAAGATACAAAATAAGACCCTCTAGGAAATTTCATGTTATATTTTAGAAGCTCAAATTTTTTATAAAGCTCAATATTTCCAGACTATAGTTACCTTGATAATGTGGATTTAACACACCAGTTCTAAATGCAAATTTTACCTTCTCTAACAGTTACACTTTAGGTAGAAACCTTGGTAGTCCTAATATTGTCTGAACACTTACATATAATTTTGTACTATTTATTTTATTCTAAGCAAACAAGTCTTCTTTTCTTCTATTTAGTATTTTTCTTATCCAAATAATGACTTTTTAGTTTTGGAATGCCAATGGTTAAACATCATAAAATCATTAAATTTTTACCTCAGAATTTGTAATGTAGGGGAATAAAGGGAGATTATAAAGCAAGAGTAAGAACCTGACTTAAACCCTAAATCACCCATGCCACAGTTGTCTTATTATAAGGAAGTGCGAGTTTCACACAACAAATAGCAAAGAGCTCATGTGAATACTGGATACCCTTTCTTATTTTAGAATTACTCTTGTGCTTGGAGAAATAGCCAGTTTTCTGTGTTTCAAAAACGGTGTTAGGCTTGCCAGCATTGTTGGCAGAGAAGCCCATAAATAGCAAAGTTTTATGAGAATTTATACTGCCTTTCCACTTGAAGGCCATGACCTTACGGGGTGAGACTGTCCAGAGAGGGACCTCATAAGGACAGTTAATGGGTAGCCCTGAGAGGCCTTGAAGATATTTCTTTTTATAACTCTCTTAGCAGCAACTCAAGGCCAAAATAACAGTAAACATGTAGGAAAGAGGCCACCAACAGAGATTTGGAAGACTCCTAAAATGGTATCACTGTGCCTGAAATATGAAAATAGTTGAGGTTGGGAAGTCAGTTTAACATTAAGTTTGAAATCAGATTGGTTTATAATAGAATGAGCTCTGCAGCTAGAGTTGGCTCTGTAAACAAATTTTGTGTGACAGTCAGATGCAACATACTGCATTAATTACATATATGGTACAAAAATAAAGTAGTCCAGTGGGGAAATGACAGCCTGGCAGAATTTGTGAAACTCTGTTGTTGTACAATGTCATAAAAAAATTACAATGTTTCTGGGTGAATAATTCACTTCTGTTTTGTTATCTAGATTAAAACCATGGGCGATGGTGCCTTGGGAGGATTTGACATGGAGAATTTGTTGCAATCTTTGTATGTAGAAAATAGAGCTGGATTCTTCTTTACTAAATTCTGTGAGAACTCAGGGAACAAGGTAGAAAATAGTTATTTTAAATCTGATTTTCTACTTTTATTTAAAATGAGAGATTGAAATAATTTAATGTCAAGTAATTATATTTCATTTTAAAATTCCCATTTCTTCTTGTAAGAAATTTCATGCTAAATTATCTAGTAAAAATGTAAATATCTTAGCTATAATTCTCTTTGGTTCACTATCCTACTAAAATTACAAAGAAAAGTACAGATAGATAAGGATTGACCTGCATTATTAACAATTGATTACTTTCATGTAACTTTATTTCAATGTAATATATGTTAACTTTAGAGCTAATTTCTATTAGTCCCTCAATTTTTATTTTTAGTAACTCTAGCAATTACAGTTGCAGTGAATAGTGAGAAACTTATTTCAAGGCTTTTTGTTTTGTTTCTTAGTCATTACAACAGCCTTTATTTTGTTCAGATAAGTATTTCATTAGCTCAGTTATTAGAGTAGCTTTTACTTCTGATATGATATACATTTGCCATGTATGTAAAGATGCTTTCAGACTTTAGTTTCATGCCAGAGATATGTGATTACTCTTTATTTACTAGAACACTTAACTTTTTAAATGACCAATTACATGAGAAGCATATATGCAAAAATATAATTTAGTGACAGGACTCATATTTTGTGTGTTGCCTGTTTGTGATAGAAGATGAAACATCTTAAACTGAACCTGATTTATAGTAACAGCAAAGAGCTAAACGATTACTTGTATTTGAAATTAGGGCTTTGTAGAGTTTTAATAATGGTGGTAATAATTTATGTACCTTTTCCATCTGCAGTTGTGGAAGAACTGTGTGTACTTTTGGTTTGACCTACAAGCTTATCATCAGCTTTTCTACCAAGAAACCCTTCACCCTTTTAAAGTATGCAAGCAAGCTCAAGTAAGTAGTAAATAATGTTGCTTCAATGTGACATTCCCAGAACACAGAAATGAAAAGTTTCATCCAGCCTCAAATAAGAGAAATCTAGGAGTGAGGGCGAAAAGGCAGTGGTTAAATTGTTTCCATTGAATTACTTTATTTAAATATCAGCAGAATATTGTTTTATAGTCAGATTTGTAGACTCTCAGTCTCTTTGCTGCCGATTAACTGTTCTTCCAGTAAAGAACATGTTATCTTTTTTTCTAAAGTATGTCTTTTTGCTTTGGTTGTGAGTGACTTAAAAGAGAACCCCGAGAGGGGACTTGTAATGAATTATTGAAGTGACTGGGAGCAGAGGCGTTACCTGAAGCTACTCTGTGAGGTTCCTGCAGCAGTCAGCTGTTGGAGACACTTAGGCTGTTGGCCTGTCTAATGAGGGGGAAAGGATGTCAATTGACTCCTTGTGTCATCACAGCCCTGTGTCATTTCCTGGGCCTCTGTGCTACACACCATATGAGGCAGAGACTCAGAGCTGGAGAAAAGAGCATCATTAGACCTCTTGAAAGCAAAATAGAGGATGAAGAACAGGATTCTCTGCAGAGAGAGAGAAACAATAGCCACTTTTTGGGGTGAAAAGGAAAGGGAATAAAATTATGACCCAAGCGAACTTGTCTTTTCAGTTTTTATTCTTAGGCTCTCCTGATCCTTTATGGAGAGAGGTCATCAAGCCTAGAAAACTGCTAATCTCTTCTATGTCTGATTTCCACTTAAGTGATTCTTCTAATTCTGAAATAACCTTATTATAGAGGAACTTTCTCTGAACAATGCTGAGGAGATTAGCTTTGCCACATTGTTTATTATCTTACTATAATCCTGTTCAGAACATCAGAGAGTACTGCTAGGAATTTGTCGTTACCGCCACCACCCTGACTTTGGCATTAATAATGATGTTTTATAAATCAGCTGACAGAGCTTTGTACTTTTTTACCACAAGAATAAGGGCTTCAGTTCCTACACGGCCCAGATCTGGCCCCATGACATCATGAAATTCTCTTTCTAATTTGCCAGCACCATTTTCTGAGACCACACAGTTGGCTCTTCTGCTTGTTAATGCTTCACCTGTAACTCTCTACTTATCCTTCTTCCCCTAACCTATTGCCCTGACAGTTAAAGTGCCACCTGTTATTTTTATTATGTTTTCGCTACTACAAAACTTGCTCTTCCAAAAATCTTCAGCTGCTCAGGTAAGGAGGTTTTTCTGTTGCTGTTGTAATCACAGTATTTCCATATACTTGTCTGAGTGGAAGTTCTGTTTCAGTTTGGTAGATGTTAATTCTTTGTAATGGTATTCAACCAGCTATAAATGATTGTGAAACAAGATACACTCAAATTTTGGTTATTCTGAGATTGGATTACTCTGTTTGGGGATCAAGGCCCAAGTAAACTTTTTATCCTTCTCTAGCTTCTCTTTTGAGGAACCAAAATGGAGTGGGTGGAGGGGAGTGATGGAGACATTGGTTTTAGTTTAATTGGGAGAAATAAAAGGAGCAAATCATGTGATCTTTTTGACTTGCTTGCTTTTTTTCATCTGTGGCTATTTTATTTTTCTGTTAGTGGAGCAGCTGTCTAAATTGGTTTAGGTTTTAATTATCCAAGATTTCTGTGTCTCCAGATGTAAGAATTGCTTCTAATACCATAACCCTATATAGATTTGTTTCACAATATGAAACAGCATTTTTTCTTTCTATTCAAAAATAGAAATGCTGTATAACTTCCTTCAGGGTACATTTACAATACAGATCTTTGGACTGATCATGCCAATGGCAGAATAGTTGGCACCATGTTAAAGTTGCTGTGAATTTGGTTTTTATACATCTGACAAACTGTATAGTAAGAGACCAAGAGTTGATTATAAAAGACTTACATGCTTTTCTGTTTGCTGATCAGCAAATTACTTACCTTGAAATTTTATTACCTCAAGAAGTATTGGAGAAATATCTGTAGGCAAACTAGATGGGAGGTCAGTGACAGTGATTTGGCATGACTAGCTATGGTCCAAGAGTTTGAACTACAGTCTTGGGCACATCCTGAAGGTTTCATTGCAGCACAGCTTCAAGATAGCATAGTTCAGTTAGAAACCGAATGAAATGATCTTGGCAAGAGGGATGGGAATCACCACAAGGATTCAGAGATACAGTCTTTGATCCCAGAAACAACTTGCCAGGGGACCGTCTGTCGCTGCCAAGGTTTGGAGCCCAGATTGCTGCCACCAGTAGTCCTACAGCTTTCTTTAACATCGCATACTTGCTTCAGTAGGGCTTCCCTTGGGCCTCTGCAGTAAAGAATCCACCTGCAACGCAGGAGACTTGGGTTTAATCTCCGGGTCTGGAAGATCCCTTGGAGAAGGAAATGGCAACCCATTCCAGTATTCTTGCCTGGGAAATCCTGTGGACAGAGCAGCCTGGCAGGCTACAATCCATGGGGTTGCAAATGAGTCAGACGTGACTTGTAAGTGACTAAATGACAACAACTTGCTTCGGTGACAGACCACTACGATAGAACAAAGTGGATCTCAGCTCCACTGTCTTTTGTAGCTTCTTCCATCTTTGTAGAACTCTTTAAAAGAAACCGTGTCCTAACAAAAACTACACGCTTAAAAATTACCACTTTCCATAGCATATACATTGAGATTTTAAAAAATTTAGTAAACTTGTATGATGCAGAAGTATTATAAATGTTTACACATACACACACACAAACATGTTCAAAATTAAAAATCAATGGGAAGGATGAAGAGAGAAAAAACAGTAAAAAGCATAGGAGAAAAGTTATTTGCAAATTGTAGGAACTAATGAGTAAAGAGAGTAGATAAGAATGAAATGGAAGTGATGAATAAGAGGATTGCTAGGTAAATCCACAGCACTTTTACTACACAGTACTGTTTAATATAAAGATATTCTTGCAGCAATGTGAGATTTTTGTCTTGAATTGAACACCAGGGTAACACATTTTTTATTGAAGTATAGTTTATTTATGATATTTCAGGTATATAGCAAAGTGATCAGAATATTATATATTAATTTGTCTTATACCCACCAAGTAGTCTTGACTATATTTTTGATTACAGCCAATGCTGTGTAGATTTATTCACACACAGATCTCTTGCTTACTTTTGGTTTTTGCATCACATTCCTTCGTTTGGGTTTGATTTCTGAACAATAGCTTTTAGTAGGTTTTTCGTTAGGATTTCCTAGTGGTAAAATATCTCTCAGGTTTTGTTTGTCTGAAAATGTCTATTCTCTTATTGATCATTTAGCTGAATATAGACTTCTAGGTGGGCAGTTTTCTCTTAGCAATTTGCAGATATTATTCTGTGTCATGGTTTTTCTATTGCTATTATTGAAGAGTTTGCTGTTGCTCCTCTGAGGGAGGATTTTTTATCATTGCTTTTATAATCTTCCCTTTGACCTTGGGGTTCTACATGTTATCTCAATGTATTTACTATGATTATCTTTCCTGAGTCTAAGTTGTTTCTAGAATCTGAGGAATCGTATCTTTCATCAATTCTGGAAAATTCTCAGCCATTATTTCTCTCAGTCTTTCTACTTCATTTTCCTGGGTTCTCTGATCAATGTGTTCTCTGGATTCTTTGGTCAATTGTGGTGTTTTTCAGCCTATCCTATATCTCTCTTAATCTCTCAAGTCTTTCCATCTTATAACATCTGTGTTATATGTTATAAACCAAACTAGATCAATTTTCTTTGATCTGTTGTCTGGTTCATGTATTATTTCTTCAGCAGATTTCAATTTGCTGTTTAACCCATCCATTGAGTTAAATCATTTAAGGAACTGCTTTTTTTTTTTTTTTTAAATTAGACATTCTACTTGTGTTTTTAAACCTTCCTGTTGTTTTATCTTTTTGTCTTCTTTTTCTTCATGTTTTTATTTCTCCTTTTATATCTCGAAGCATTTTAAGCATGTTTCATAGTCTGTAGCTGCGTTATCTGTTCCTGCATTAGAGTATTAATATAACTTTGTGGCTTAAATAGCACACATTTATTACCTCGCAGTTAATACAGGTAGGGAATCTGGACACAGCTTTGCTGGGTCCTCCACAAGGCTGTAAATCAGGATATTGACCAGCACTGGTTGCTCATCTGGGGCTCAGCTGGGGAAAGGTCTGCTTCGGTACTCACATGGTGGGTAGCAGCATTCAGCTCCTTGCAGGTCACCAGAATAAGGACTCAGGTTTTTGCTGGCTGTTAGCTTCAGCTGTCTGACATGTGGTGCTCTCCACATGGCAGATCACAGTGTGGCAGCTCATTTCTCAAAAAACAGCAAAGATGAGAGTTTCTTAGTAAAATTGGGATTAAGTAACATACCAGCATGTAATGTAATCATGTACTCGTAAGCACATAAATCTCACCACTGTTGCTTTATTCTGTTGGTTAGAAGCAAGCCATATGTGATGCCCACACTTCGGGGGAGAGAGTTAGGAGAGGGAATGACGCTGGGCGACACTGTGTTTATGGGAGCCACCCTAGAGCCCGGCTGCTACGGTATCCAGGAATTCCACAATTTGTAATTCTTGGGAGAACTGATTCTTCTATTTATTATTTCTGCTGACATGGTGGATTCTTTCTTTGTGTGTTTTTAATTTTGACTTATGAGCTCTTATAGTGAGATTTTTGTCTGTGGTGCTTCTGCTGGGCACATTTTTAATGCCAATTTGTCATCTTGGAGTTTTTTCATTTGACAAGTGTAATCTTGAAAACCAAACCCAAGTGATGATAAACTCATGATAGTGAATCCTCAGGAGATTTATACGCGCGCGCACACACACACACACACACACACACACAGACACACTATAAGCCAAGACAAGCGAGCTTCGTTTTTATTTCTTAGGCTTGGTAGGTGTATATACGTACATTTTTCCCCACTCTCCACTCCACTTAGTGTGTACCCTTCAAGGACCATAGTGTGTGTATGGGTGTCAGTGTCACGTTTTCACTTTGTGAGGGTCCAAGGCTTTGCCTCCTGTACCCTGTGGCTCTTATCACCCACATCCTTAATTCACCCTGTAGTTGTCTCATCATTAGCTCATGTTTAGCACCCTGGTTTTCAGTACACTCCTTAATTTTGACCCATGGTAATTTCCCTTACTACCCCAGCTATGCATTTAATAGGATATTAGTTATACTTTACCAATATCTCTAGGCAGTTTATAGAGAAAAAATTTTCAAGTAATCTAACCTGGCAACATACCAAAAAAGGTATGTTTTTTGAGTCTCTGCAAGAGATGGTCATGTATTTTCTAACTTAATACCCATAAGAAGTGAAAATGTTAGTTGCTCAGTCGTGTCCAATTCTTTGAGACCCCGCAGACTGTAGCCAGCCAGGCTCCTCTGTCCATGGAATTTTCCAGGCCAGAGTACTGGAGTGGGTAGCCATTCACTTCTCCCGGGGATCTTCCTAACCCAGGGAATGAACCCAGGTCTCCTGCATTGCAGGCAGATTCTTCACCATCTGAGTCATCAGGGAAGCCCTAGGATGTGAAGCATTTGTATCCTGTTTTTATAGATAAAGAAGAATCTAGATCTCTGAAATATTAACCTTGCCAGTATTTCATAGCTGGGAGCAAAATTAAGTTCAGACTTGAGGTGTAAAACCTACTTCAGTGCTATACTTTGTATTCCCTGCTCTATGTATAAAACCTCATGTCTATCTCAGAGGACTTGGTAAGGTCTGCATTAGATAATGTAGGTGAAAATATTCTGTAGTTTAATGCAGAGCACTCTGAAGTAAGTAGATATTATTAGAGTCACTTCTTAATGTAAACCTCAGATATGCAGATGCCACCACCCTTATGACAGAAAGTGAAGAAGAACTAAAGAGCCTCTTGATGAAAGTGAAAGAGGAGAGTGAAAAAGTTGGCTGAAAGCTCAACATTCAGAAAACAAACATCATGGCATTGGTCCCATCATTTCATGGCAAATAGATGGGGAAACAATAGAAACGGTGGCTGACTTTATTTTGAGGGGCTCCAAAATCACTGCAGATGGTGATTGCAGCCAGGAAATTAAAAGACGCTGGCTCCTTGGAAGGAAAGTTATGACCAACCTAGACAGCATATTAAGAAGCAGAGACATATTACTTTGCCAACAAAGGTCCGTCTAGTCAAGGCTATGGTTTTTCCAGTGGTCATGTATGGATGTGAGAGTTGGACTATAAAGAAAGCTGAGCACCGAAGAATTGATGCTTTTGAACTGTGGTGTTGGAGAAGGCTCTTGAGGGTCCCTTGGACTGCAAGGAGATCCAACCGGTCCATCCTAAAGGAAATCAGTCCTGGGTGTTCATTGGAAGGACTGATGTTGAAGCTGAAACTGCAATATTTTAGCTACCTGATGCGGAAAGCTGACTCATTTGAAGGAGACCCTGATGTTGGAAAATATTGAAGGCAGGAGAAGATGAGGTGGTTGGATGGCATCACTGACTCAACGGACATAAGTTTGAGTAAACTCCAGGAGTTGGTGATGGACAGGGAGGCCTGGCATGCTGCAGTTCATGGGGTCGCAAAGAGTCGGACACGACTGAGCGACTGAACTGAACTGAACTTAAAGTTCTATCAGTTGAAAGTTCTATTCAATCTGGTTAATGGGAAAGGAAGACAGGAATTTGAAGAAACTGAAGCAAATATGGAAAAATAGCAATTCCTAAACGAATAGCTATTCATTCAACTAAATACTATAACTTATTCTGAGATTCAAAATATCACTTAAATCAAAACATGCTTCATGGAACTACAACCTTTTAAACTATATTTTATAATATTGTTACTTAATTAATTAGCAGAGAGCCTGCTATGTACTAAGTAATGTTCTGTGAATACAGATATGATTAGGACAAAATTCTCAGCTTAAAGAACTTACTCTGTAGTAGGGGAGAGAGATAATTACAAATGGAGGTATGTCAGCCAGATTTAAAATAAAACTAGACAGTGGCATCTTAGGGGAAGTGACAGTCACTCAGCTGTGTCCAACTCTTTTCGAACCACCCCCCCCCCCACCCCGAATGTAGCCTGCCAGGCTCCTCTGTCCATGGAATTCTCAAGGCAAGAATACTGGAGAGGGTAGCTATTTCCTTCTCCAGGAAGTGGCATCTTAAGTGAAAATTGTATAAGTTCTCTCTTTACCAGCAGATAAATATTGGTTATCATTAAAAAAATAATAATCAACTTCTTTTCAGATACTTGAAGAGAAGGAGCTATTTACTTTTTTTTTTTCATTTTTGAGTCAAAAACTTATCCTTTGGTCATATTCCTACCCTGTGAAGCAATACAAAATAAATCTGTTTTTTGGGTGACAACTCTTCAAACAAAAAACTTATACTATCCAGTTTTATTTATATCAATAACTTTGGACAAAATCTCATATCTTTCCATCATCTTTAATCATAGCTACATGAAATCTTGACATTTACAAGTTCCATTCCTGGCATCACTTCCCAGTAATTTGACAGCTTGGAAATATTCTGGCCTAATGCTTCTAGTAACTGATGCTTGACTCTTGTGCCTCTGTGTCCCTACGAAGCAATCAGCTGATTGGTCCCAGGGCAAATAAGTCCATCTGAGTAACTACCCCTACGTGCCCAGGGTCTATAAGGGTTGGCTCTTACATTTAGAGAAAGGAAACCAAAAAACTAAGTCAATGTCATCAGACCCATACTGTCAGTTGATATTTTTAGGAAGCCATAAGCTACAATATAATAATAATGCAGAATTCATTAATATATTCATTTAACAATTATTTACTACTATCCTTCTCATCCTCTCTGGCCCCCAATCATTTAACTTTTCCATTAGGTGATCTTAGGCACAGTGTGGATCCAAATGAAATTCATTCCAAGTTGTGCCCTACCTCAGGATTCTATAGGAATGTCCATGTATTTGACCCCTTTGTTCCTGCTCCGTTTTCTATTACTGTAGAAACAAGAAATAAATGTAAACTGCATAGCACTTAGACCAGCAATTACAGGCACATTTGCTCTAGCCTAAAAACATTCTAGATATTTCCACAAGCATTTATCAAACAGCTCTATACATAAGGCTCTGATCCATGCTGGGAGCACTTTGGAAACAAAGCGCATACAGGTGCTATCACCCAAATGCTGTCAAAGTTCAAGAATGTGCTCTTTTTTTGCCTGTTTTTCCAGAGAGTCCTAGAAAGATTGAGAAAGAAGAGACTGTAGCTTTTTCTCTGTAAAATTTTCATTATCCTGACAATGTTTTCCAATGAAGCCTGAGCTAATTTTAGGTAACCAAAACCCTGGGTGTTACCACAGATTCCTTTGAAAAATATTTTATGGCATAAGAGAGGCAGTGTTGAAGATTTTTTTTTTTTTTTTTTGGATAATCAGCTTAGTTTTTCCTTTGCTTGCTGTCATCCATTACCTTAATTGTTTAGCTCCTCTCTTTGCCTGGCATTTGCAGGAGTTAAATACTTCAGGGTGGTCCTGACATTTTCATTAAAGTGCTATGAGCTAAGTGCTCCTTCTCTCGCCTGATGGTGTATTTTCAGGTGCACTAACGGAGATCATTATTTCTTCATACAGCAGCAGTATGAAGAACCAAGCTGTGTTTCTTGAAAGATGAATGGGCATGTGTGAGGGGGAAGGTTGGGGCGATGATTAAATGTGGAAAATCATGCACTTCTTTCATTTCAGTGTCTTTATAATTCGGTTGTTTGTGAGTGTCAGGGCTGTTGTTACTCAGGCGTTGTTACATTATTTGTTTTTGTTACCAGAGAGATGGTGTCTCAAGCAGCAGCGGGGCTTGGACTCTTTGAGCTCTATGAATCACTGAGCGCGGAATCCGCAGGGTTCTCATCTTGCTTCCCATTTTGCGGCACTTGCTAGTGGACTCAGGAAGAACACGTGTAGCAGCCAGCTTTCTGACTTACAGTTATTCATTCGTTTCACCTGTTCCTGATACTGATACCAGCTACCTGTGTTCAGTCCTAAGAGTTTGAATATTACAGGATTATGGGCCAAAAAACATCCTCTTTCAATCCTTTTGTTTCCAGAAAAATCAACACCTGAACTTCTCTAAACCATAATTATCAGTATACCTGACCTTTATTTAATGTTTACTATCTGTCAGGTTCTATGGAAGTCACTTTACATGGATAATTTTATTTAATTCTTGGACAGTTCTAAGAGGTAGATATTAGTGTTCGTCCATTTTATAGACTTGTTAGAGAAGCTGAGTAATTTCCTAAGGCAATACTTTCCGTTTGGCGGTTAGTGAACTTCGAATTAGAACCGAGGTTTGACTCCAGGCTCTATACTAAGAAGTCTCTATTTATTTATTGAACAAATCTATTAAAAGTGTGAAAGTGAAAGTGTTGGTTGGTAAGTCATGTCCGACTCTTCGTGATCCCATGGACTGTAGCTCACCAGGCTCCTCTGTCCATGGAATTCTCCAGGCAAGAATACTGGAGTGGATTGCCATTCCCTTCTCCAGGGATCAAACCTGAGTCTCCCACATTGCAGGCAGATTCTTTACCACTGGTGGTTACCATGTTTAACTTTTCACTTTGATATCTTAAAATATTGTCAATATTGAATATCGAATTTCATTTTCCGCCACTGGACTATAAGTTCTAAGAAGAGAGTCTGCTTTTTTTACCTTGTATATTCAGAACTGAAGCTGCATCTAAAAGGTGCTATAGTATTTTTTGAAGGACTGAATGAAGTCATTGGCAGGCTTATATTCTTAGCAATATATTATTAGTATGAACCTAATTATAAATAATAATTGATTATTTATAAATGACTACCAGCCAGATGTTTTTAAATTTTTTAAAAAATGTTGATAAAATAACTTAATGAGCCCCATGTACCATCACCCAGCTTCAACAGTGATCAAAATTCTGACTTTCCAGACATGCTATGTTTATAGTCTAAAAGAGTGCTGTAAATAAGGAGCTTTTTACAAGCTTCACTGGAGCAACAGTGAAATCCCCCTGTCTCCTCCCGCCTCACTGAACTCAGAAACAAGGTTGCTTTCTAAAACTTATACTGTTAAATCAGTGTGTACTAATTCAGAAGGGATATGAGCAGTTGTCTAGAGACAGAATGGCTTCATAGGTCTTAAGATTTGTAATGAATGTACCCGTACATCTAAAGGAAAAGAGTCCTTTCCAATTTGGATTCCTTTTATTTCTTTTTCTGCTCTGATTGCTGTGGCCAAAACTTCCAGAACTATGTTGAATAGTAGCGGTGAAAGTGGACACCCTTGTCTTGTTCCTGACTTTAGGGGAAATGCTTTCAATTTTTCACCATTGAGGATAATGTTTGCTGTGGGTTTGTCATAGATAGCTTTTATTATGTTGAGGTATGTTCCTTCTATTCCTGCTTTCTGGAGAGTTTTTATCATAAATGGATGTTGAATTTTGTCAAAGGCCTTCTCTGCATCTATTGAGATAATCATATGGTTTTTATTTTTCAATTTGAAGTAAAA
This sequence comes from Ovis canadensis, assembly GCF_042477335.2. Taxonomy (NCBI): domain Eukaryota; kingdom Metazoa; phylum Chordata; class Mammalia; order Artiodactyla; family Bovidae; genus Ovis; species Ovis canadensis. Next base: position 87,299,707 of record NC_091253.1, read on the forward strand.
CTCTCACTGTTTGCAGATGACATGATCCTCTACATGGAAAACCCTAAAGACTCCACCAGAAAATTACTAGAGCTCATCAATGAATATAGTAAAGTTGCAGGATATAAAATCAACACACAGAAATCCCTTGCATTCCTATACACGAATAATGAGAAAGTAGAAAAAGAAATTAAGGAAACAATTCCATTCACCATTGCAACGAAAAGAATAAAATACTTAGGAATATATCTACCTAAAGAAACTAAAGACCTATATATAGAAAACTATAAAACACTGATGAAAGAAATCAAAGAGGACACTAATAGATGGAGAAATATACCATGTTCATGGATTGGAAGAATCAATATAGTGAAAATGAGTATACTACCCAAAGCAATTTACAAATTCAATGCAATCCCTATCAAGTTACCAGCCACATTTTTCACAGAACTAGAACAAATAATTTCAAGATTTGTATGGAAATACAAAAAACCTCGAATAGCCAAAGCAATCTTGAGAAAGAAGAATAGAACTGGAGGAATCAACTTGCCTGACTTCAGGCTCTACTACAAAGCCACAGTCATCAAGACAGTATGGTACTGGTACAAAGACAGACATATAGATCAATGGAACAAAATAGAAAGCCCAGAGATAAATCCACACACATATGGACACCTTATCTTTGACAAAGGAGGCAAGAATATACAATGGAGTAAAGACAATCTCTTTAACAAGTGGTGCTGGGAAAACTGGTCAACCACTTGTAAAAGAATGAAACTAGATCACTTTCTAACACCGCACACAAAAATAAACTCAAAATGGATTAAAGATCTAAATGTAAGATCAGAAACTATAAAACTCCTAGAGGAGAACATAGGCAAAACACTCTCAGACATAAATCACAGCAGGATCCTCTATGATCCACCTCCCAGAATTCTGGAAATAAAAGCAAAAATAAACAAATGGGATCTAATTAAAATTAAAAGCTTCTGCACAACAAAGGAAACTATAAGCAAGGTGAAAAGACAGCCTTCTGAATGGGAGGAAATAATAGCAAATGAAGCAACTGACAAACAACTAATCTCAAAAATATACAAGCAACTTATGCAGCTCAACTCCAGAAAAATAAACGACCCAATCAAAAAATGGGCCAAAGAACTAAATAGACATTTCTCCAAAGAAGACATACGGATGGCTAACAAACACATGAAAAGATGCTCAACATCACTCATTATTAGAGAAATGCAAATCAAAACCACAATGAGGTACCACTTCACACCAGTCAGAATGGCTGCAATCCAAAAATCTACAAGCAATAAATGCTGGAGAGGGTGTGGAGAAAAGGGAACCCTCCTACACTGTTGGTGGGAATGCAAACTAGCACAGCCACTATGGAGAACAGTGTGGAGATTCCTTAAAAAATTGCAAATAGAACTCCCTTATGACCCAGCAATCCCACTTCTGGGCATACACACCGAGGAAACCAGAATTGAAAGAGACACATGTACCCCAATGTTCATCGCAGCACTGTTTATAATAGCCAGGACATGGAAACAACCTAGATGTCCATCAGCAGATGAATGGATAAGAAAGCTGTGGTACATATACACAATGGAGTATTACTCAGCTGTTAAAAAGAATTCATTTGAATCAGTTCTGATGAGATGGATGAAACTGGAGCCGATTATACAGAGTGAAGTAAGCCAGAAAGAAAAACACCAATACAGTATACTAACACATATATATGGAATTTAGGAAGATGGCAATGACGACCCTGTATGCAAGACAGGGAAAGAGACACAGATGTGTATAACGGACTTTTGGACTCAGAGGGAGAGGGAGAGGGAGAGGATGGGATGATTTGGGAGAATGGTATTCTAACATGTATACTATCATGTGAATTGAATCGCCAGTCTATGTCTGACACAGGATGCAGCATGCTTGGGGCTGGTGCATGGGGATGACCCAGAAAGATGTTATGGGGAGGGAGGTGGGAGGGGGGTTCATGTTTGGGAATGCATGTAAGAATTAAAGATTTTAAAATTTAAAAAATAAAAAAACTAAAAAAAAATAAAAAATAAAAAATAAAGGAAAAGAGTCCCAGGTAAGAACAGGCTTTGGTCAGCAGCAGCATCCAAAAAGGGAGGTGTCACAGACTAGTCCCTGACCTTGCAGTTGATGTGCTGCACTCAACCAGCTGCTCCTGTGAGCACGGTGTCAGCGTGATAGCTCCGGAAAGAGAGAAATTCACAGAAGCATAGTTAACCTCACTTATTCTGACTCAGAGCAACCTGCTACACTTGAGCTTGCTTTCCAAGGTGCTGTGCTGGTGAATGTCAATATCCCACCTGCTTGGTGGTTGATTTTCTCATTGTAAAGTAATTCTTCAATATGCTGGTTTTAGTATCAGTTTTTTATACTTTGTTGGCATGGATTAGCTTCTCTGTGAGGCAGGATTTTTAGGCCAAAAATGTTAATATATCATACTTTTCTCATTGAAGTATTCTCTGTTCACTTTTCAAGGAATTAGTTTTATTAAAGACTAAATAATTCCATTAGTTTAAATATATATATATATAGCTTTTGTCTGTTAAAATTTTTTTAATTGAATTCAAAAATTATAGAAAGTAAAATCCTGTTGCTTAGGTTTCCTAAATGCCTTAGTAATCATTCTTTTCGTGATTTTATTCCATCATATACTTAATCAGTTTTGCTTAAAATACCTTAAGCAATGGCCCAAATCAGTCTTAAGCCTAGTCTATTTTGTCCCTTGAGCTTGTGGTTTGCTTTTGGCTTTACTTAACATGTTGTTTTTCCTTTTGGTTTTTCTTTCTGTCCAAAATGATTCAAGTATGTTTTACACTTTTATCTATTGGCGTTTTCTTAGGTTCTCTTCTGCGTTGAATTCTACTTAGTAGAGTCAGAGTACTTGCCAGAAATTCTCTGTTTGATTGTCATCACATTATCATTTTTGTGCAACTCCATCTCATGTTGATCTCTGCAGTAGTTTGCCTCAGTATCAGGATGTTGCAATCTCTAGATCTCATCTTTAAGATTCCTAATTTAAAAACCCAGTGTCCTTCACATAAAAATCCATTTGTGGAAAGCTCCATCTGTAATTTATTCCCTCTCGGCATAGCTCCTCAGTAATGTTTTTGAGTTTCTTGTGGGATATGAGAGGTCATTAAAAATCATCATTTTTTCCTCCTTTTACAGAAAAAAAAAATTGGATTGCTTGAACTTGCTCATTATTTTCTTTTTTCTGCCTCATATGAACTCAGATAATGATGTTCTATGCTGCTAGAGCTGTGAAGTTATGAAAACAGACTTTTCTTTTTGTTGAAGTAAATATTTTGTGATTTCTGAAAGTGTCCCATATCAAGGCATTTACATTCCTTTTATAAACCCCTCCAGGGACTCTTTGCCTTTAGCTTTTTGGAGCACAGTTTCATTTCATTTTTTTAATATAAATTCCAGGGATGGAATTACTGAGCTCAGTTGAGAAGATCCCACGTTACTTGCTGTTTTCCTTCAAGTACAGTAATACGGTTTTTTGTTGTTATTACAATGTAGTGGACATCTGTTCTGTTGTGTTCAAGATTATCTGTGAAGTGATCTTGGTCTCTTCAGGGTCCAGACACTACATCAAGATCCATTAGTACTGGTTTACTTCTCATTATGTTTTAAAGGTTCTTCTTTGTAGCTGCTCCTAGTACTTTCTCATGAGGACACATTAACAAGCTCTTCCCAACTAAACCCTTACCTGTTCTGATTTACTAATCAGACTGAAGTTAAATTTAACATTTGAAGCTTAACTTTGCCATTTTCTAAATAAAGACTGTTCAGAATGTAAACAATTTAAAAGAAAAACTTACTTGTCCTGCTCTTGTAGTTTGACTTTTAACTATGAAAAAGAACTTTACTGTAGCCTTATTTTTACAGATGGATGCCAGTTAAACATTGTTGAAGTAAACTGTGTTATAAATTGGCACATTCTGGCCTGAATTAGTATATTCTGGTATGTAGCTTTGCCTCCAGCAAGCATTTGAATTAGTTGGTGTCATTTGCTTTTTTCCAACTTTATTTCTCTTTCTTTAGTAATCCTGACAGGAAAAGAGAAATGTCTTTGCTTTATAATCAGTGGTATGATGATAAATGTTTAATAACCGCCTCTCTGAGTGGCAGCGAAGCAGCCCTGATTTGTAGCATTTGCTGATCTCCGGGTGTGAATACTGTCCATGTGGTTGATTTCAAGCTCCCAAGAGGCATTACTGAGCCCAGAGTTGGGAGGAGAGGCGCAGCAGCCCACCAGTATGTAGTATTTTCGCCAGAGTAGAGGTGAATAACCTCAAGAGCATGGACAGTCCTAAGACAGTGAAATCATGAGGAAGTAATGGGTTTTGAGTATTTGTTCTCTTTGTTTTTAATATAATTTATTTAATTGTAAGTTTATACAATTTTTGATAGTGATTGAATTTAACAACCCTATTCAGCAAATACCTGAAAATTCATGAATTAGCTTTTGTGAGTTGGTCACAGCATACAGTGGAGGAAGAGATAATGACAGGGGAAAGGATCACTCTAATCCTCTCAGCCTTATGTTTCTCTAATGTTATTCCTGGAGACCCTGACCTTTCACCGTCGAATAATTTCCTCTACCCGTTAGAGAATGCCTACGAACCCGTCACCTGTACCTACCAAAGAAAGAGTATTATCTTTGCTCTAGACTCTCCAGAGCCTGCACAATTTCTTTAGTATAAACTGGGGGAAAGGAAAGTCTTTGTATATTTCAGTAGCTAAAGTTGCTTTTGTCTTTTGAGTGTATCAAATAGTGCCATAGGTTTTATGGGCTATTTCTTCTTCCCAGGGGCTAGTGAGGTCTTTGATACCACCCTGTGAGTCCATCTGGCAGGACCCTAATGCTACCTCCCAGTAAGTCGAAGGAAATAGCAACAGCAGACAGCTTTACAGCTCCTCCACTCTCTTGGTGGGCATGTTGGACACTTACTATTAATAGAAGACAGTGAAAGATACATATCTTTGTGTAGCTTTAGGTGATTAGATTTCCTTCTTTTACCACTGCAGTGGAGTCATGGATCTAAGGAAAAAGGACTTGCTAATGACGCTGAGTGCTGAAGCCTGATTGTTTTCTCCTAATTTTTGAAATACTTTAATAGGTTGTTTTGAAAATCTGCTTTTTAGATGCCCCTGGTTTTATTAACCTGATGGTATGCTCTGCTCGTTGTCCTGCAGTCAGGTGTTAAGATCTCGCAGCATATAGGTTTTTACACATCTTGTACCTAGTGTACTGAGGGACTCATTTTACGTCATACAGTTCTGCAGTTGAAATTTTACATTTCTCTTTTTTCTTACTTCCAGCCCTGGCCTGGTGGTGACAGCAGAACATCATGCGATCAGTGTTACCAGGCAATCAGGGGGAGATACATATATACGATCATTAAAGTAAATACATCAAGACGAATTATGTGAAACTGTTCCATTAACATAACTAACAGCTGAAATGTAACATAGCAAATCAACACATGTGCTGCAACATTTGGTGTTAGTCTTGACTTTGCCTTTTAAGGCTACACAGACATCGTTCTTATTTTCATTGGAACACAGATGAGCGTCAAGCTGCAGCTCATCAAATGGCCCCTACTTATGGAAAAGATGCTTTCCCAAAGACTGTGCTCACCTTTGGCACAGACAGAGTACTTTGCTGGGTGCTTCTACAGCATGATAATTGGAATCTAACCCCAGAGCTGTCATCATTTAGCCTTTGGTACAAAGAGAAATCCAAATAGCACAGATAGTTTTGGAAGTTGTTTCATTTTTTTTTTTTCTTTCTACACTGTAAAAAACAAGAATAAACTCAATAAACCCCAAATTCTTCCGCAAGTATGTTCATCTAGACTTTATGATGCAGTAAGAAAGCATCAATATGTTCCAGGGTCTATGAGAATCAATAAAATATTAGAATACCAAGCCTGGAATGCATTGTGATATATTTAAAAGGAGATTGGGGTCCACTTTCATCCAAGAATATGCTCATAACATGCTTGATTTTGAAAACTATTAAGTGGCAATTCTGAAATCTTGTACAGAAAATATCTTAGCATTGGAAAAAATATAAATTGCAACGGGAAATGTCATATTTTAATTTGAGCCATCTCCTATGTAGTGCAATATAGCTGTTGTGTTCAGGATATTAGCTCTAAGTAATGAAGCATCTGAGATTTCCTTGAAGAGGCAAATAGAAACATTTTTGTATTTTCCCCTATAATTCCAACAAGCTAATGTGTATTCAGAGTAAATCTGTTTGTCATCTCACTATCCTTTAGAAGACAAACATTTATCAAAATGTTTCCCTCCCTCCCCTTCCTCCCTCTCTTTCTCTCTCCTTTTCTCCCAGTTTGTTTCACCATTCCACTCTCCAATTCCATTCTTCCTCCTGTCTCCAAGATATCTATCCTCCACCTATTTTTTCATCATAGGCTTGAGAGTTTAGCTAAACAAGAAAATTAACTTCCAGAATTTCAAGATCCTGACATGTTTCAGGGGGAGGCGTTGATTTTTTTCCCGTATCCGATTCAGATGCCAAGAGAGTGAGTCACAGACACAGGTGTAGAGCAGGGCTGGGCAAGCCGCCCGTGGTGCATTTCCTGATTACATAACCTTTGAGTGTCTCCAGGAGAGATGAGGTCTAGAGAGAGCCATGCTGAGTGCAGTGCCAGGCAGTCTGATCACAGACAGGCAGTGCTTGTATCCCTTCTCAAAAATTTCCCCGTGGGTTGTTAAAGCATCATAGGTTAGTGTTTAAATTGGAATCATGTAGGCCACAGCTGTGCCTTGAGTGAATCTCGGCTTTAATGTGAATCAGAGTAGCTGACTCTGATATGAAGGGAGCTTTTTCTCCTCCAACATTAGCTACATTGTTATTTCCTCAGTGGCTAGAAAGGACAAACTGGGTGGCCAATAAAAAAGCAAGTGATCCAGAATACTTAAACAGTGAGTTTCTAACCCATATGTGTGTTAGTCACTCAGTTGTGCTGGACTCTTTGCGACCCCGTGGGCTATAGCCCACCAGGCTCCTCTGTCCATGGAATTCTCTAGACAAGAATACTGGAGTGGGTTGCCATTCCCTTCTCCAGGGCATCTTTCTTATGCAGCAATCAAACCCAGGTCTCTTGCATTGCAGGCAGATTCCTTACCATCTAAGCCACCAGGGAAGCCTCTTCTAACCCATAGACTATATTGTTCATTGAAGTGAAGTGAAGTCACTCAGTCATGTCTGACTCTTTGCGACCCCATGGACACCAGGCTCCTCCGTCTACGGGGTTTTCTAGGCAAGAGTACTGGAGTGGGTTGCCATTTCCTTCTCCAGGGAATCTTCCCGACCCAGGGATCGAACCCAGGTCTCCCGCATTGTAGACAGATGCTTTACCGTCTGAGCCACCAGGGAAGTCCATATTGTTTATTAGGTATAATAAAGCATAATCTTTATATTCCATTTTAAAGTCAGTTTACATCAACTTAAAAATGATTTCCACCATCTTTATAGAGATCTTAAAGGTGCTGTTGGCTTCTCTGGTGGCTCAGCAGTAAAGACGTTGCCTGCCAATGCAGGAGACATGGGTTTGATCCCTGGTTGGGGAAGATCCCCTGGAGAAGGAAATGGCTCCCCACTCCAGTTCTTGTCTGGAGAATTCCATGGACAAAGGAGCCTGGGGGGCTACAGTCCATGGGGTCAGGAAGAGTCGGATAGGACTTAGCAACTAAACAACAACAACAAAAGGTGTTAACTTTTTAATTTTGTTTCATAAACCTGAAAAGGGTCTGATTGAGCTTGACCAGAAGACAGCATTTGATTGTTTTTGGTGGGATGGAACTGCTGCCCCTTATTTCCTCCTTATAGTTTTGTACTTGTCAGTTTCTCGTTGTTTTAGTGTAGAGAATTAAATTTATAAGACTGGCATATGAGAAGGAGGAGAGGAAAGTGGGAAAAGGTCAAAGACTGTTCTGTGAATGATATGTTAGTAATGAATACTCGAAACCCAGAGAGGCTTGGGAGACTAGATAATTGAGTTATATTACTGAGTCATTGAGTTTGAGGGTTCATAGGCTATCCATGTAGTTATAACAAGTAGATAGCTCTTAGCCAAGGTTTTCAGTTCAGGAAGGAAATCAGGTCTAAAGTTGTATATATTGGGGTTTCTTCCACGTAGAGTTGATTAAGTCTATGAGAATGGATAAAGTCTTTCATTCATTCTAAATTTAGCATTATGGTAGCTGCTAGGGATGCAGTAATAAAGGAGATCAAATATGTCTTCACAGAGTTTATAGTGCAGTGGGAGAAACATACAGATATGGTCCTACGAGCACACATAAGAATCATACCTAAGCCAGGCTTCAGGAGCCAAGGAAGACCCAGTCCCTTAGGATAAATATTTAACAGAAGCTCAGCAAAGGGGAAGAGAAGGCGAGGGTGGAGTACAGAGAAGTCATAGAGCACCTAAGTCCTTTGAGAGAGGGCCTGGCATGTGTCAGAAATGGAGAGAATGTGCTTTAAGAAGAAAATATATTAAAAGTTGAACAGAGCACTTTAAAGAATGACTTCTTTGCCGGGGGCAGAGATATGGATAAAGAGGAATCAACACAGGAGCCTAAGAATGGAAATTGGCGGAGAATTTGGAGAAAGTGTTGAAGGCAAAGGAGAGTCAATAGTGTTAAAGCTGTGTAAGGAATCAAGTAGGGTGAAGATTAAGGAGGGAAACTATTGAACTGGCAGTTATGTAGGTCTTTGAGAACTTGGGCATCAGTTTCATTAGCATGAGAACCGGACTGCAATAGTTTGAGGAGTGAGAGAAAAGGAATGATGAAGTTTTGTAGGAAAGGGAAAGAGAGAAAGGAGGTGATATTTGTGGACAAAATAGGGAAAATATTTTAGAAGAGGAGAGATGCTTTGCTTGAAAACCTTTGAAGCATTTGGAAAGAGATGATATCAATGGAAAGGTAGGTTAAGGGCGTAATTGGTGTTGCAGTTCTGTGAAAGTGGAGTCAAGAGCACGAATGAGTAATTTAGCCTTGGAAAGAAGTCCATTGAGACATCAGAGGAAAGAGAAAGATTTCAAAGAAAGCTCTTAAGAGGAAAGTTGAGGACCTTCATACCAGTGGTTTTCCCAGTTAAGTGGAAGATAAAGTCCACTGAACATCGAGAAGCGTAAGGGTACAGTTGAGAGCTTTAAAGAGCATGGCAAAGTTGAGAAATAAAATTCTGCCAAGCTCTGCAGTCACAGTTGAGGTTTTGTTGTTGCTTTTGTTTGTTAAAGTCTATTTATAATGGAATCAGTTATCACAGATTTTATTGGGTTCTTGAGGATAGAATTGGAAAAATGAATAAATTATTAGGCTGACGCAGAATTGAGCCTTGACAAAGCAGAAGATTGAGGTGGGAGGAATTGAGGGTATTTTAAGAGTATAGGGGAAATGATGGCCAGTCTTCAGTTCCAGCTACATAAGAAAGCGTGGTGGTGCACAATTTGTTTAGAGGACAAGAAGAAGCTGCAGATTGTGCTAAAAGTAAAGCAAAGCTTGGTGAATAATGGTCAGAGAGGAAGCTGTGCTATTAACATAGTAAATGGTAAAGTGAAAAACTCAGCAGTGGCCACAGAACTGGAAAAGGTCAGTTTTCATTCCAATCCCAAAGAAGGACAGTGCCAAATAATGTTCAGACTACCATACAATTGTACTCATTTCACATGCTAGCAAGGTTATGCTAAAAATCCTTCAGGCTAGGCTTCAGCAGTATGTGAACAGAGAACTTCCAGATGTACAAGCTGGGTTTTGAAGAGGCAAAGGAACCAGAGATCAAATTGCCAACATTCATTGGATCATGGAAAAAGCAAGGGAATTCCAGAAAAAACATCTACTTCTGTTTCATTGACTATGCTAAAGCCTTTGACTGTGTGGATCACAACAGTCTGTGGAAAATTCTTAAAGAGGTGGAAGTACCAGACCACCTTAACCTGTCTCCTGTATGTGGATCAAGTCACAGTTAGACCTGGACATAACTGACTGGGTCCAAATTGGGAAAGGAGTATGATAAGACTATATATTGTCACTCTGCTTATTTAACTTATATGCAGAGTACATCATGGGAAATGCTGGTCTGGATGAATCACAAGCTGGAATCAAGCTTTGTTATTGTTGTTTAGTTAAGTTGTGTCTGACTCATGTCTGATTCTTCTGCGACCCATGGACTGCAGCCTACCAGGCTTCTCCGTCCATGAGATTTTCCAGGCAGGAATACTGGAATGGGTTGTCATTTCCTTCTCCAGGGGATCTTCCCAGCCCAGGGATTGAACCTGCAGCTCGTGCCACGTCTCCTGCCACGTCTCCGGCATTGCAGACAGATTCTTTATTGTTGAGCCACCGAGGAAGCCCTGGAATCAAGATTGCCAGGAGAAATATCAACAACCTCAGATATGCAGGTGATACCACTCTAATGGAAGAAAGTGAAGAGTCTCTTCTAATAGAAGAAAGTGAAGAGTCTCTTGATGAAAGAGAAGAGTGAAAAAAAACTGGCTTGAAACATAACATTCAAAAAACTAAGGTCATGGCATCTAGTCCCATCACTTCATGGCAGATAGAAGGGGAAAAAGTGAAAGCAGTGACAGATTTTATTTCCTTGGGCTCCAGAATCACTGCAGACAGTGACTGCAGCCATGATACTAAAAGACACTTGCTCATTGTAAGGAAAACTATGACAAACCTAGACAGCATATTAAAAAGCAGAGACATCACTTTGCCAACAAAGTCCATATAGTCAAAGCTATGGTTTTTCCCCTAGTCACATATGGATGTGAGTGCTGGTCCATAAAGAAGGCTGAGCACCTAAGAATTGATGCTTTTGTTTTGTGGTGCTGGAGAAGACTCTTGAGAGTCCCTTGGACAGAAAGGAGATCAAACGAGTCAATCTTACAGGAAATCAACTGTGAATGTTCATCGGAAGGACTGAAACTGAAGCTGAAGCTCCAGTATTTTGGCCACCTGATGCAAAGAGCTGATTTATTGGAAAAGACCCTGATGCTGGGAAAGATTGAAGGCAAAAGGAGAAGAGGGCGGCAGAGGATAAGATGATTAGATAGCATCACTGACTCAATGGAAATGAATTTGAGTAAATTCTGGGAGACAGTGGAAGACAGAGGAGCCCAGCATCCATGGAGTAATGAAGAGTCGGACGGACATGACTTACAACTGAACAACAAGGAGAAGTCAAGGTCATTCTGAAGAAAATCATAAGTCAAAATTCCAGAAGGTATGATAGAGTATATAAATGGCATATAGAGTCTCTTATAGGACTGTGGGTAGTCATAGATCTTAAAAGACACCAGGAGTGAAGGCAAGATGGGAATGGAAAGGAAGTGATTTGGATGCCTTCCAGAAGCTGACAGGCACTTCTGTCACTGCTACTGGAGTCACCGTTTCAGCTGCTTTTGTACTTTACCCCCTTCACTGTTAATGCTTTTAAATCAAAGGGATCACTCTGATGTCTATACAAAGAGTTTGGTATGTGGCATGTCAGTCTTCTAAAACTACAGTTTTGAATGTAGCTGACCCAGTGACAAAGAAGTTGCTTTATTTTGTCATTAGAAGATATTCGTGTGCCAATAATAAAAACTTTTTTTTCCTTTTTTTGCCAAATAGGGAGTGATTTTATTTTATTTTGATACTTATGTATTTGGCTGCATCAGATCTTCGTTGTGGCGCACAGGCTTATTTCCAGCTGTGGCGCTTGGGCTCCGAGGTGCGTGGGTTACTAGTTGCAGTGCACAGGCTTATTTGCCCCAGGGCATGTGGGATCTCGTTCCCTAGTTCTCTGGCCAGGGATGAACCCTTGTCTCCTGCATTGGAAGATGGATTCTTAACCACTAGACCACCCAGGGACGTCCCCAAGAACTGATTTTAACTTATGTAATTTGGGGAGTCAAGTTTACTTTCCTTTGGGTAAATCTGAAATTACTGAAACAAATTCTGGAGATATTTTTAATGTTGTTAATTTGATCAAGTTAGTCTTAGTTTCTTAGCTTACCTTAGTATGTGCTCAGTTGCTCAGTCCTGTCTGACTGTGATCCCATGGACATAGCCTTTCAGGCTCCTCTGTCCATAGAATTTCCCAGTCAGGAATACTGGAGTGGGTTGCCATTTCCTTCTCCAACCTTAGTATAGACATTATTTCAATTAGTACACTTTTTAAAACTTCTAATTTAGAAAAGTTTAAGAGTAGATTTGAATCTGATACAGTCTTAGCTTATTAAACAAGTTAGAGTTAGGACATTCTTCTAAACGACTCCCAAGGTTAGAAAAAAATTGTTGTGTATGTATGAAGAAATTTTCATTTTGAATATTTTAGAATTATTTGGAATAGTATGGTTCACTTTGAACTATTAAATCCAGCAGGCTAGGAACCTATGTTTTAGGGAAGGGATTTTCCAGATTGCAAATTTAATTTAATATATCTAACTAAATAGAATATCCAGAATGACTCTTAAGTATGCCCCTTCTCCTGTCTTTCACAACACTTAGGAAGAAAAAGATGTTCTCTGCTATGGTTCTGGTCTCATCTTTTAATAACTTCCAAGAATTTTGAAGTCTATTGTCTTCTCATTTCCCCTCTCCTTAACCTCATTAATATTATCTAAAGATCTTTTAAGTTCCCTTTATCTTCCTAGAAAATTTCAATACATGACTCATGAAATTTATCCCTACTTTTTCTCTTTTCTCATTTTGAAGCTTTTTCAACATCCATACAAATAATCCTTGTAATGTATATGCTACAGTGTTCCTTAACTTACCCAGTCTTAATGTCTTTTATCTCCATTTCTTCTAAGCTTACAATAGGGATTGCCATATACTAGAATTCATGATAATTTGGAAGTACTCCACTTAAAATTTTTGAACTCTGTAATTTCCCTTTCAGATTGTAATTACAGTTGAGACCACTATCTTCCATTCATTTATTTGGCAAGTGTTTATTGAATGCCTATTATATACTGAACTTTGTGGTCCTCCCTTTTAACCATTTGCACGTGCTCTTCCTTTATTTTTGCTTCTAGTTCTTTGATATTCTGCCTGCTTATTATTGTATTACCACCCTGACTCTAACCTCATTTGCTTTTCTGCCTGTAGTGAGCATCATGGTTGGTCATTTCAATTGCTCTTGAATTCTGAACCTTCAATTCTGATTTCTTTTTCATAGGCTCTTTTACTATTTCCTCTGACCTTATTCATTTTTATTATATTTTACAATCAATATGCATTGGTATTTCCCTAAATATTTATGTTTTCTGTTGTTCTCTGTTCCATCCTGCTTTTGTCTAGGGCCTCCCTTTAATTAATTTATTAAATTTATTTAGTGCATGTCTGCTGGTGATGAATTCTGGTTTTGTTTATTGACTTATGACATCTTTATTTTCTTTTCATTTTAGAAGGGTACTTTTTCTTAGGTATAGAATTACAGGTTAGCAGTTATTTTCACTTGGCACTTTAAAGACTCTAGGCCAGAGTGTGTATCCGGCCTAACCTTGCTCTTAGAATGTTTAGAGAGCCTGCAGTGTTTACAGGGGCTTCCCCACTGGCAGGTCCTGAACTATAATCCCTGTCTTCTCAGCACTGAGAAACGTCCCCAAACTCTAATTATAGGTACTTAGAAGGACTTCGGCTGCTGTACGTGTGAGATGGGAAGTCACTGGAAAGTCTGAATGGAGGAGTGATACACAAAAGAATTTCTCTGTTTGCTGTGGTCAGAAAAGACCATAAGCAAACAAAGCAGAACCTGAGAGGACAAGTTAGGAGGCTATTGCAAAAAAGCAAGTAAGAGATGAAGGTGACCTATAATTTTTTGTCTGGCTAGTAAAATTTTTAACTTTTAAGCTGCCTTAAATTTTGATCTACTCAAACCATTTCATCCATAAGATATCACAGTGATTTGTTTCTACAATTCGTACCTAATAATGTCACTCCTCAGAGATTCCTCATTTTATATCTTCAGGTAAAAATTCAAAGTAGCAAAAGATAACAGATCATATCCACGCTCTGGAGCCTGTCTCCCTTTATAGCATCCTCTCTCATTCTACCTCTTTCAAATCCTCTCTTATTCTACGTCTTCCGTTTGTTGTTGTTCATTCACTAAGTCATGTCCAACTCTGTGCGACCCCATGGACTAGCACACCAGGCTTCCCTGTCCTTTACCAACTCTTGCAGTTTGTTCAAACTCATGTCCATTGAGTCGGTGATGTCATCCAATCATCTCATCCTCTGTTGCCCCTTCTCCTCCTCTTTCTTCTAGCCGGTTGTCTACTTGAAGCCTCGATTCTCTCCATAGGTTATAAAACTTCCTCAGATCTCCGTGCCTTGGGCCATGTTTTTCTTCTTCTAGAATTATCCATCATCAACTCCCTTCTCTTGTCTGACTTACTCCAGCTCATCTTAAAGATTCATATTAAAGATTAAGGAAGAAGCTTGTTTTTTTCTTGGAAGGGTTTCTGAACCTTTTCCTTCCCTATTCCAAGACAAAAATGATTAGTCTTTTCTGTGGAATCAGTACATTTATAGCATCTACTCTCTACCAAGAACAGTTTTAGGAGTTGGAGAATCACAGAAAACTAAGCTACAATATTTGCCCTCAAGGACCTTGTTCTAGAAGAGAAGACACATAATTATATAATGACATTGTAGTGTGATAGGTGTCCTAGTAGAAAGTATGATCTTGAGAGAAGGATATGAATGAAGTGTTCCTAGAAGAGGAGAAATCCATATCAGTTTTTAAAGAATAATTCAGAGTTTATCAAGCAAAAAAGGTGCATGGGTTAGAGGAAATATATAAGACTGAAAGAACAATATGTCCAACAGCATTGGACACCAAATGGAGAGTGCAGCTCAGCTGGGTGAGGCAGGTAGTCTGTTGGGTCTCTAGAGCTAGAAGACTGATAGCCAGTTTTCAGCCCTGCTGTATTCTTGCCTCTTTTTTCCAAAACGGTATTTCAAACTACTTTGAAAAGTAGCACAAATGTATTAGAAATGTCATGAACATAGGGGGAAATAGGAGAGGCATAACCCGAAATCAATCATAATAACACATAGTAGTAACCTGAGAAAAAAAATGGAATATTCAAGCCATGTACTCCTATACAAGATCCACTGACTGGTTCACTAGTTGCCAACAAAGAAATAGGAAAAGAAAATGTAAAGCAAAGCCTTTGCTTTGTCTTAAGTAGTTTTACACATCTTTTCAAGAAAGAAATTACTTGAGCTAGTTTGCTTTCTCTTACCTTTTGTAAAATGCCCTTGCTGAAGAATCTACTAACCATATGGTTTCTTCCAATATTCTCTTCTTTCTCCCCCTTCTCCCTTAGTATCTTTTTGCTACATACATTGCTCCTTCAGCCACTCTTGACATTGGACTTCAACAGGAAAAGAAAAGAGAAATTTATATGAAAATACAACCACCATTTGAAGACCTTTTTGATGCAGCAGAAGAATATATCCTCCTCCTCCTTCTTGAGCCTTGGACAAAGATGATAAAGTCAGACCAAGTTGCTTATGGAAAGGTACAGTGGCACTGGTCAGCTGTGTGTAAACCACTCAGGTTTACTGCAAAACTGATGGCAGGCAACATTGCCAACCTGCAGGAGAGAAAAGCTGAGAAAGGTCTCACGTGGGCCAGGAACTCAGAGTTAAGATTTGAGCAGACACAAATTTAGGGCAGGGAAAGCACTGATTAACTTAGTTTTTCCCCATTTCCCCGTTGTCTCCTAACAAAAGACAAAAAATTGATGTCATTTTTAATTCTGTCTACAAATATGTCAGCAGAGAAAAATCTGAGTTTTGGATTCTTGTGAACCAGTAAAATGTGCCATGATAATATACTAGTTTTGTCATTTCTTGCCATTTCTCAGCAGCGGCTTTAAATAATTTTGATTAATGGAAGGAACCTGTGTATTTTTATTCTGGATGAGTTACAGTAAATACTACACCCATGGAAAATGTAAACATTCCATATGTATTGTGGAAAACACACTCTGTGACTTAAAGCACTCTCAGATGTTCATCAGGTCAGACTGCTTGATTTGAGAAAAGTGCCAACATACCTTTTTCATTCCAAAAGAGCTGATTTTAAGTCTAGGTGCTTGAATATTTTCACTATTCTTATTGATGGGTGGAAGAAATTTCTTTAAATGTTTAATTTGAATCACAAATGAAAGCCATTTTTGGGTATTTTTAATATTAAGTTACTGCATGTACCCTTACCTTATTGAATTATAACCAATACAACATGATGGCTTATTAAATTCATTGACCAAAATAATGAAAATTTCATTCCTGATTTCTTTTTGTCCTGAAAAATTAACATTCACATCCTTTCTACCACAGAAATGCGTATTTTACACTAGGAATATTGGGATATCATATGGAATTTTTGAAAAATTCTCTCCAGTCATGATATAGAGCAAAATGAATCTGAGATATGGTCCCACGATGACAAAAGTAATTTAGAATTATAGCTAACTTCCCTAATACCAAGAAGTTTCGGCATTAGCCATGATTCTTATGAAATGCCTGGGACAAATTATATGCTCTTTTTTTTTAAGGAAAAGTAAATTTCTCTTAATTCTACAAGCTTCTTAAATTCTGCCCAAAGGACCTCTGTAAAAGTTCCACTGACTGGATTATGCGGACCCTTTCCGAAAAAGAATGAGCGAGGAGATTTAACCAAAATTAAATATTAAATACAGGAAGTTCTCTGTCAGCCAAACTGATTCTTGCCGGCTGTAGAGAAATGGAAAATGATCTTGTTCTCCTGACTTTGTAAAGCAGTGCAGTACACAGACTGAAGGCTGAGTCCTACTGTGAGGTTTAATTTCATGATTGAGTAGAGTCCCATCATTTTTTTGTTCTACTGTGGATTATTTGGTCCCCAAAAGCTAGCAGTGCCTATCTTCATGTGAAGTCGCTCAGCCATGTCTGACTCTTAGTGACCTCATGGACTGCAGCCTACCAGGCTTCTCTGTCCATGAGATTTTCCAGGCAAGAGTACTGGAGTGGGGGGCCATTGCCTTCTCCGGTTTTCATGACTATTATCCCATTATAATGAATAGAAGCTGGGAATGTGACCCACCCAATGTGTTTGCATTCTGTCATTTCACACAGGGTATCCAGAAAGGAGGAATGATCTTTGGTGGCATTATATCATTACACAGAAATGTCTGCAGCTTTTGTTTTATCTTGTGCGTTTGTAGTCTGACTTTGCTGTAACTAATGTTTTTCACTGTGTAGGTCTTCCTGCTTTTGCCTCCAAACTAACTTACTTTATTGGCAAGTGTATTTGTTTTTTAGCCCACTGTTATGGGCAAATTGTGCATTCTTTCCCCACTTTTTCATAATGCACATTCTTCTGATGTTACAAACTTTATTATTGTTTTATTATAGGTGGAGCTGGTGGAAGAAACTCGACAGCTAGATTCCACATACTTGAGAAAGCTACAGGCTTTGCATAAAGAGACAGTTTTCAAGAAAGCTGAGGTAAGAAACTCTCTACTTAGAAAAACAAACATTTTAACCTGGAGAGGATTATCACTGCATGTATTGGTGGTATGTGGGAATAGGGATCATTTATTGAGGAGATCATATATGATAAAGTAGGGGGCAGGCAGTTCCATTTTCTGGTGCTGCTTTGCCTAACATGCTGCGTATGACAGGTATAACATTTTATTGACGCGTTATTTAACAACAAAGCCAGAAAAAGAAAGCAGATGAAGTCGTGTAGGGAGCCAAGATACTCATTTGTCTTAGAGTCTTCAAGCCACGTTATATTCCTTTGGATGTTACTGGCTATTTTCTGTATGGCAGCAACTCTACTTGTTGTCAAGTCACAAAAAGGATTAACTTGAGTTTTCCAAACAGAAAAGGAAGTGTTGTGTGACAGCAGTAAGAAAAACAAGAAAGAAAAATATGGAAAGGCTTTAACGGAGTCAATAAAAAGATCATAGGATTGACTGTGGTAGTCAGGTGTTATTTTAATATATAAATTTACAAATTTGTGATTATCTAAGTAAGCCACGATAGATCCATAAGGACGTAAGATTAAATGTGTGTATCTATGTAAAAATGACAGTTTAGATTCATATTTATTGACATGGAAAATGCCGAGGACATGTTATTATATAAATATGTGGGGAACAAACACTGGTATGATGTAATCCTATTCATATAAAATTATACATGCATTTCTACTTGTATACATATATGCAAAGAGAGCTATCTGGAAAAATGTTCATCAAAATGTTAAAGATAGTTAGCTCTGAGTGACAAGGTTTCAGATGATTTTTTACTTTCTACTTTATACCTATCCGAAATCTTTATTCTTTTAAACTTTTACACAGACAGTAAAGTTATTTTTTAAGTGTATTCATGATTTTACCTTATAAATGCAGAAATTCTTTATTTGAAATTCTACTAATTAATATCTGGAAAGGATACATAAAAATTCATAAGGATAGTATATTATAAAGTTATATCTTTATTTTTTTTAACTTATGATATTATTCATAATACTTCTACCTATCAAAAAATTTTAAATATAGGAGTTTATCTCATGGTCTGATGTTTTTCAAAAACAAGTAGGAAGGTGAATTAATTATTCAGCGAGTTACCTAGGAAGGATTTCTAAAGAATAAGCCTCTCTAGCTTTTTGCCATGAAGGGCTTATAAACTGTTCATGAAGCATCAGGGGTCTTAAAAATACCTTACAGTTGACTGTTCTATGAGGGTGATTACATCTAAAGTATCTTGTATTACTCTATAACTTAAAAAATTTTATAGATAAAATAATGTTTTATATTCATTATCTATTATTAAGGAAAAGAACCAAGTTACAAAACCACACATAGTTGTATAGTCCTATTTCCATATTTAATAAATTATGTGTAAAAAGAAGACCAAATGGATACACATAAAAATGTTTGTGGTGGTGATCTCCGAATGTAGTACTGTGTATGCTTTTTGTTTTCTTTTTATTACAAAAGACATACTACTTCTATACCAACAAAAATACTAAGGTTAATATTTTATAAGCAAGTGTATACTAAATGTTTACTAATGTTCCTGAAAACAAGAGAATAGAAAAGAAAGGACCAGAACAGAATTTGATGTGTTAGAATCACATTCTAGATTCTTTACCCAGTTCTACCATTGAATTGGTAAATGCCATTGGCATGATAATTAATTTTTATTTGTTTATCTTTAACTTTGGAAAGTAATTTGTTGTATTTAAGAGATTTTTATGAAAAGTATTATTTCACTAGGACACTACTTGTGAAATTGGAACTGGTATTTCACCACTTCCTCATGTCTCTAAAAAAACAGAATACTGGAATATGGTTCCTGAAGAATATAGGCATTTTAATTTTAATGAACTGCTTAACAACAAACTGGAGTTTGAACATTTCCGACAGTTTCTTGAGGCTCATTCTTCAAGGTGAGAAACATAACCATTTTGTAATTTCTCGCTTAAAACAATTTTCTAAGCTACTTATTTTTTAAGCTGCTTGTTTTGATTCAACATATGATAAAAATGATTTGATGCTTGGTTTTACCCATTTCAGTAAAAATTAATGAGCATAGTTATCTGAAACCTATATGGTTAACTTTTTGTTGGGAATTGCATTTTGATAATAGCAGCCTCCAGAATGTTATTTTGAATGGTCAAACAATATTTGTTGATACTTTTAGCGTTGGCTAAATTAAAACACCAGTATGTTTCATTTTTCCCTATTCTGATGTTTCTTTCTTTTGTGTTTTTCTAGACAAGTGCTCTGATTACTAGTTCTGAGAAGCTTCTCTTTTGTATTTCACCAAGCTATTAAAATGACTGTACTGTTTTGTGGCTTTTGTTAGTTAATATACCAATGAAGCACTGTAGTTCTGCATAGAATCTTGGTACCTTATGACACATTTATCTAATATAAAGTGAAGTATTCATCATATTTTTCTCCAATAATTTTCTCCCAAGTGAAAAACAAAACTGGCTAGACCTGGGAGCCAAATTTCACATATATAGTTTCCCTTTTTTGTGATGGATAATTATTCTAAATTTAACATGTTACCAAATAGACATGCAATAGGTGGGAATTTTTCCATCTTTGAAATTGATAATACTAGTCCATCATTAATGGAAAAACTCTGAGACCTTACCAGTATGGTGGTAGGTTCTTTCCTGATCCCAGTATTCCTTGTATTCATATATATATTTAGCCAGGACAGGACACAATATTGTACGCATTCGTTCCATGGTCTAATCAGTTGTGTTAACTACTCAACACAGCACTTTCTAAGTTCTGTCAGATCAACTGCTTGTTTGGTGTTTAACAGAATTGAAAGAAAGAAATAAGATGGGCTGTACTTTGTTTTCATTTTAGCATGGACCTTATGTGCTGGACAGACATTGAACAGTTCCGAAGAATAACTTACAGAGATCGAAAGCAAAGGGAGGCAAAATCTATATATATTAAAAATAAATACCTTAATAAAAAATATTTCTTTGGGCCCAACAGTCCAGCTTCTGTGTATCAACAGGACCAGGTATTAACATGGAAGCGTATTTTTACATTTTAAGTATGAAAACTAGTAATTTATTTCTTTTTGCTAACAACCTGAAAGTCATCTTTTTTCTTTTGCTTTTATGACTTATCAGTTAGATACTTCTGATATCTTTTTTTAGGTATTCATGATAATCTACAAATGTCTGCAATGTGGGAGATACTTTAACACTAAAGTATTATATATTATTAAAACTTTGTTATTTATTAAGGTGATTTATTGAATAAAAATAACTATTGTTCATCTACTCACCCATTCATTCAGCAAATATGGGTGCCTGTGATATGCCAGATACTGTTCTAGGTGCCCAGGATAAATGGTAAACAAGGTGAACAAAGTCCTTGCACCTTTCAGTAGGTAGAAAAACAGCCATTATTAGCTGTTAAGCCTCATCTCTCCCTCTTTTCTGTTCTTCTCTTAACTGAAATTGCTCGAAACATAATCAATCTTTGAAAAATCCTGTTTGCCATTGAATTGTCTTCCGAAATTATTTCTATTGACCGGGAACATAGATTTGCCATTTTGTTGAGCCAAAATCATAAGGCCTTAATCACAAATTATTAATAAGTGTACAGTGTCATTATTTACAGTAAAAATGTTGGTTGGGATTCAGCAGTGGATTTGAGTGTTCATGTAATTGATACATGAGATATGGCTCAATTTTAACGACTTTGAAATATAAAATTGTGTTATAATTTATTTAACTTGAAGTTTGCTAGTACTAGAAGTTTGCTAGATCAAATGTATAGCATTTTATGTCTTTATTTTCATAGTTTAAAACAATGCATACCATAATGCATTGTTCATAATTAATTAAGATCCTGGCTTCCCAGGGATCCAACACAGGTCTCCCATATTGCAGGCAGATTCTTTACCAGCTGAGCCGCCAGGGAAGCCCAAGAATACTGGAGCGGGTAGCTTATCCCTTCTCCAGCAGATCTTCCTGACCCAGGAATAACCCAGGGTCTCCTGCATTGCAGGTGGATTCTTTACCAACTGAGCTATCAGGGAAGCCCTATATCATAATGGCATCAGTTCAGTTCAGTCGCTCAGTTGTGTCTGACTCTTTGTGATGCCATGGACTGTAGTACGCCAGGCTTCCCTGTCTATTACCAACTCCTGAAGTTTACTCAAACTCATGTCCATTGAGTCAGTGATGCTATCCAACAATCTCATCCTCTGTCATCCCCTTTTCCTCACGCCTTCAATGTTTCCCAGCATCAGGGTCTTTTCAAGTGAGTCAGTTCTTCACATCATGTAGCCAAAGTACTGGAGTTTCAGCTTCAGCATCAGTCCTTCCAATGAATATTCAGGACTGATTCCCTTTAGGATTGACTGGTTGGATCTCCTTGCAGTCCAAGAGACTCTCAAGAGTCTTCTCCAACACAATTAAAAGCATCAATTCTTTGGCACTCAGCTTTCTTTATAGTCCAACTCTTACATCCGTACATGACTACTGGAAAAACCATAGCTTTGACTAGACGGACCTTTGCTGGCAAAGTAATGTCTCTGCTTTTTAACATGCTGTCTAGATTGGTCATAACTTTTCTTCCAAGGAGCAAGCGTCATTTTATTTGATGGCTGCAGTCACCATCTGCAGTGATTTTGCAGCCCCCCAAAATAAAGTCAGCCACTGTTTCCACTGTTTCCCCATCTATTTGCCATGAAGTGATGGGACCAGATGCCATGATCTTAGTTTTCTGAATGTTGAGTTTTAAGCCAATTCTTTCACTCTCCTCTTTCAGTTTTATCAAGAGACTCTTTAGTTCTTCTTCGCTTTCTGCCATAAGGGTGGTGTCATCTGCATATCTGAGGTTATTGATATTTCTCCCGGCAGTCTTGATTCTAGCTTGTGCTTCATCCAGCCCAGGGTTTCTCATGATGTATTCTGCATATAAGTTAAATAAGCAGGGTAATGATATACAGCCTTGATGTACTCCTTTCCTGCTTTGGAACCAGTCTGTTGTTCCATGTCCAGTTCTAACTGTTGCTTCTTGACCTGCATACAGATTTCTCAAGAGGCAGGTCAGGCGGTCTGGTATTCCCATCTCTTTCAGAATTTTCCACAGTTTGTAGTGATCCACACAGTCAAAAGAGTCCAAAATGCAGTACTTGGATGCAATCTCAAAAACCACAGAATGATCTCTATTCGTTTCCAAGGCAAACCATTCAATATCACAGTAATCCAAGTCTATGCCCCAACCAGTAATGCTGAAAAAGCTGAAGGTGAATGGTTCTATGAAGACCTAGAAGATCTTCTAGAACTAACACCCAAAAAAGATGTCCTTTTCATTATAGGGGACTGGATTGCAAAAGTAGGAAGTTAATACCTGTAGTAACAGGGAAATTTGGCCTTGGAGTACAGAATGAAGCAGGGCAAAGGCTAGTAGAATTTTGCAAAGAGAACGCACTGGTCATAGCAAACACCCTTTTCCAACAACACAAGAGAAGACTCTACACATGAACATCACCAGATGGTCAACACCGAAATCAGATTGATTATATTCTTTGCAGCCAAAGACGGAGAAGCTCTATACAGTCAGCAAAAACAAGACTGGGAGCTGACTGTGGCTCAGATCATGAACTCCTTATTGCCAAATTCAGACTTAAATTGAAGAAGGTAGGGAAAACCATTGGACCATTCAGGTATGACCTAAATCAAATTCCTTACAGTAGAAGTGAGAAATAGATTTAAGCTCAGTGTTTTTAACAACTCCTTATAGCAAAATGGCTGTCTGGGGAGGCCTTACAAATAGCTGTGAAAAGAAGAGAGGCCAAAAGCAAAGGAGAAAAGGAAAGATATAAGCATCTGAATGCAGAGTTCCAAAGAATAGCAAGAAGAGATAAGAAAGCCTTCTTCAGCGATCAATGCAAAGAAATAGAGGAAAACAACAGAATGGGAAAGACTAGAGATCTCTTCAAGAAAATTAGAGATACCAAGGGAATATTTCATACAAAAATGTGCACAATAAAGGACTGAAATGGTATGGACCTAACAGAAGCAGAAGATACTAAGAAGAGGTGGCAAGAATACACAGAAGAACTATACAAAAAAGATCTTCATGGCCCAGATAATGATGATGGTGTGATCACTCACCTAGAGCCAGACATCCTGGAATGTGAAAGTCAAGTGGGCCTTAGAAAGCATCACTACGAACAAAGCTAATGTGAAAGTGATGGCATTCCAGTTGAGCTATTTCAAATCTTAAAAAATGATGCTGTGAAAGTGCTACACTCAATATGCCAGCAAATTTGGAAAACTCAGCAGTGGCCACAGGACGGGAAAAGGTCAGTCTTCATTCCAATCCCAAAGAAAGGCAAAACCAAACAGTGCTCAAACTACTGCCCAATTGCACTCATCTCACACGCCAGTAAAGTAATGCTCAAAATTCTCCAAGCCAGGCTTCAACAGTACGTGAACCGTGAACTTCCAAATGTTCAAGCTGGATTCAGAAAAGCCTGAGGAACCAGAGATCAAATTGCCAACATCCATTGGATCACAGAAAAAGCAAGAGAGTTACAGAAAAACATCTACTTCTGCTTTATTGACTATGCTAAAGCCTTTGACTGTGTGGATCACAACCATAATGGCATACATTTGTTAAGAAAAAAAAAAAGTGAATCTCAGATTAATTCAGTAAATTAAGGAAAAATTCAGAGGTACTC
The DNA here is from genome assembly GCF_042477335.2 of Ovis canadensis. Lineage (NCBI taxonomy): Eukaryota > Metazoa > Chordata > Mammalia > Artiodactyla > Bovidae > Ovis > Ovis canadensis. The sequence goes on from NC_091253.1 coordinate 87,324,010, forward strand.
ATAAGTAGGGCATACCAAGTTTAAAATCTAGATCGTTGAGGGGAAAATAAACAAAAGTTCTTGGGAGTAAGTGAGAAAAGAAATTCTAGAATTAAGCAACCTTAAGAAAAATGTCTTGTGTTTGGTTCCCTGAGATACAAATCTGGGATGTATTAGCAAAAGTGGCTGGGAGTATCTCAATAAGCAAAAGTATGAAATAAACACATGGAAAGTGTTTGTTTTCTATTTGGCTTGTGCTGCATTGCATGAGGTTTCATGGTATCTGATGCTACTGTGTGAACCTTCCATAGTAAAACTTGCTGAGAATTAAAAATGCAATGGAAAAAGTCACCCATTGCTGTCATAGCAAATGGTTGGGTTTATTACAGAAGAGTTTTCCAAATGACCCTTCTTCCTCACCTTTGTCTTTCATTTTATTTGCCTATCTTATACTTAAGGATACCTGTATCACTTTGTTTTATATAGACCATGCTAGTTCTAATTTTAGTTGTGTGGCCAGTTTGCAGTTTGATTAGCAAAGTAGTCTTTTATTCTCTTTTCTTCTTATTTTAATACAGAAACCATATTATTGTTTATACTATTTGGTAAATATTATTAAAAGATGGTAGAGTTTCTCTTTTGTTTTTATATAAAACAATATTATATTTAGGATTTAATCTTATTAATAAAAGAAGAGCTAAGAAGGGATAATTTTTCCAATGAGGAGTCCAATTTTTCTTCCTCTGTGCAAACAACTCACCAGTTTTGAGTGATATGTACACAGAAACAGGTAAAAACCACAATGATTTCTAGTAGGAAATGGCCATTAGTATTTTTTAATTAATTTTATGGCCATTCGTATTTTTGAAACCAGCAATTTTGTAGAAGATGATTTTGGTTACAGAGAAATTGTGTCTTATAAAAGGGCTACTGATGCAAGTCAGCAACTGTTATCTGTGCAACCTGGCCTTTTTCTGCTTCCTGTCATCTCTGTTTTCTTCTTTGAAGTTGTTGGAACAGCCCTACCTTGCTACCACCACCGTCATTCCACTGTCTCCAACCCAGTGTTTATTGGTAATGTGCACATTTATAATACCTGAGTCGTTTGTCTCTTGATGAAGTAATGCCTGATTTTTCTCAAACAAAAGAAAATGCCTTCTCAAAGAAATCCATTTGAGTAGAATCAGAGATTCATAGAATATTTGACCTGGAAGAGAACTTAGAAAACTAAAAGACTAATGGCCTTATTTTACAGTTGAGGAAATTGAAGCCATAGAGAAAAAAAATGGCCTTGCAGTTGTCACATAGGATACAAATCCCTGTGTCCTTTGAAACGACTAAATTAGCAAAATCATACCTCTAAAACAACCATCACATAAACCACAATTCTCTGATAATAGGGGTGTTATCTGTCTTTGCTATACACAATATAGCCAGGAGCTATTTTATAGAAAATGAAAAATTTGGCACCTATCATGGGCTCAGCATATCGTTTTGGGGTGAATGAATAAATTAATGACCATTAGTATTTCTTTGCTTATACAGAAGTTTGTTTCATTTTTCCTTTCTTAGATAATGAATTTAAGTGGTGGCTGGGGAAAGATTCTCCATGAGCAACTTGATGCAGCTGTTCTAATTGAAATTCAGAAGCATGTCCTAAATAGACTAGAAAATGTTTGGTTGCCATTGTTTCTTGCAAGTGAACAGTTTGCAGCACGTCAAAAGATAAAGGTATCTAAGTTAATATAAATTTGGGATAGCAATTGACAGCACCTCTCAAAACATTAAATGTGCATACCTGTTGACTCAGCTATTGTACTACTATGCATAGTAGTTAACAGCTGAGAGCCAGACTTCTCGAGTTTTAATTTCAACACTGCCACATATTAATTGTGCAACACTACATTTTATAAACCTTAGTTTTCTCATTTGGAAAAAAATGGAGTTAATAAGAGTAATAGCTTCATAAGATTGTTATGAAGAGGAAATGATATATGTGTGGTTTCTTAGAATGGTGCCTGGCACACAGCAAACACTCACATATTGTCTTAATATAGTTACTATTTTTTATATTATTATTGAGTCTTCATATAAATAGGCAAGGGTATATGAATGGGAATAATAAAATGAATAATGATAATTTCATACTGTGGAAAAGTATGCAGATTTCCATATAAAATGAGATTATAAAAATGAGATTTCTACAAATATTGATGATGAAACATGTTATTTATTGAGTGAAACAAGCAGGATCAGACCAATATGTAGATGACAATCCCATTATATATGCTTATATCTCTATATATGTCTATGCATTTCTCTCTCCTCTCTATCTCTATTTATGTTTATAAGCAAAGATCAAAAAAGGATCTATCTCCTGGGAATGGGTATGGGGAGTGAGAAAGATTTCTACTTTGTAAAGTAGGGTTTTTGTTGTTGTTGCTTTACTTTGTTTAGTTTGTATTTTATAAGAAGCAGGTATTGCTTTGATAATTTTAGATGTCATTATCACATCTAAAAACAGGCAAACCTGATCTTTACAAAATGAACACAAGGAGTACAGAACATGTACTTCTGGAGTTTAGTGTGCAAAGCACATGCTATTAGTATTGACCAGGAAGGATGTTAAAAACCTGCCTTCCATAGTTAATTTATCAAACACTTTGAGTCTTACTTATCTGGAAAGATCCTTAGTCTTCTCAGCACTTTAAGTTATGGAAAACACAGTACAGCTGGAAACATAGACTTCACAGTCTAGTCAAGGCTGTGGTTTTTCCTGTGGTCATGTATAGATGTGAGAGCTGGACTGTGAAGAAGGCTGAGCACCGAAGAATTGATGCTTTTAAAGTGTGGTGTTGGAAAAGACTCTTGAGAGTCCCTTGGACTGCAAGGAGATGCAACCAGTCCATCCTAAAGGAGATCAGTCCTGGGTATTCACTGGAAGGACTGATGTTGAATCTGAAACTCCAATACTTTGGTTACCTCATGTGAAGAGTTGACTCATTGGAAAAGACCCTGATGCTGGGAAAGATTGAGGGCAGGAGAAGGGGACGACAGAGGATGAGATGGCTGGATGGCATCACTGACTCAATGGACATGGGTTTGGGTGGACTCCGGGAATTGGTGATAGACGGGGAGGCCTGGCGTGCTGCGGTTCATGGGGTCGCAAAGAGTCAGACACAACTGAGCGACTGAACTGAACTGACAGTATGGGGAAGACCTGACTTGTTTTAAGCAGAAAGTTCATGGAAATAAGCTTTGGAACAATTCAGATTTCCTCATTTCCTTTCTTCAGCAAACTAATTGTCTATCCAAAGCCAAGTAAAAAGATATTTGGCTTACTAATCTTGTTTACCATGTTTTCTCACTATGATTACCACAGTAATATTTATTCTAATTTACAGCTCCTTCCTGACTTAGCAATTCTTTGGGTGGCCAACAGCATACACTGATTCTGGCAGCCTTAAGCAAAGACAAAGGGGAAGGGAGATCAAGAATTTGTAATAAAATTATGCTGGAGCATCTCACACACTCAGAGGAAGAGTTGACACCCAAGCTTTATTTCTAAAGCTGGTCAGGGGCCAGGACATCCCTGGGAACTCAGCAAAAAGACTTCTGAGATCTTTTCTCCACCATGTAGCTACCAAGAGACTCAGCAGCAGTGATTCCAGTCCCTGTCTCTCTAGGTCAGCTCCTGGATCTACCTGCTGTTGAGGAGAGTCGCTGAGCACAAACTTGGCAAGGGTGGTTCTCCCAAATGGAAAATACTGTGGGCAGGCAATAACCTCAAGAAATGTCTACTGTGTTCCCTCACTGTATTGAGTAACTTTTGTACTTTTTTTCTTTTTTAGTCCAACATGAATCTTTCTATTAAAATTTTTACAGTGTTGTGTTGGGTTTTGCCATACAACAACACAAATCAGCCAGAATTATACATATCTGCCCTCCCTTCCTAGCCTCCCTCCCCTCCTGCCATCCCATCCTTCCCGGTCATCACAGAGCCCCAGCTTCTCACCAGCTATCCATTAGTTGTGGCTGGAGAATAGCACAAAAATCTGGGAAGTCTTAATTATCTTTCCAGCTTCAGTTTCCATGTGACTCAAAGTTGTCTAGCTTTGGGGCAGTACATTCAGGTATCATTCCATTTTGAAGATGAGGAAACTTCAGAGAATTTGAGTGGACCTGGGCAGGGCTTCCATTTCTAAGTCTTAATCTTCTTTCTCCTGCTCTCTTTCTTATCCACACTGACCTTTAAAAAAATTATTTTTGATTGCCTCACATGCAGCATCTTTTGTTGTGGTATGGGCTTAGTAGTTATGGTAGCATGCGGGGTTAATTGCCCCATGGCATGTGGGATCCTAGTTCCGCAACCAAGGATCAAACCCATGTCCCCTGCATTCAAAGGCGGATTCTTAACCATTGGACCAAGAGAAGTCCCCCACACTGACCTTTACCGCATTTTTTAAAGCTGTTGAATCAGTAAGTGATTTCAACACTGTGGACATTCTGAATAACTGGATAAAATCATTGGTTTTGCTTCTAGGTACAGATAAAAGACATAGCTGAAGAGCTTTTACTACAGAAGCGTGAAAGGAAAATTGGAGTCTGGAAGGCAAGTAGTATTTGTTATATTCTTCCTTTTGTAAGTCCCAACTGTCAAAGTATTTTTCTTCCCCTTCCTATACAAAGATCTTCATTGTAGATAATGCTTTCTAAGCCAGCAGATGCTGACACTATTCTTAACTGGCTGAAGGACTCTCAGGGAAAGTGTAATTCTACTAGAGCCCTCTTCTTAAAGATTTCCTTGACCTGCTCAACTCTGGAAGTGTGTGATTGGATTTTAAATATATATTTTTAATTATTTTGCTTGTGATGGATTTATTGAGACAGGCTGTTTTTCCAGCATGTGATAGTTTATTTATTACTGGGAGTAGATTACACAAAAAGAATGAGGAGTATGCAGCAGAATCAGTAACTTAAATTATCTTACATTATCCTCTTTATTTAGAAGTATATTTTAACTTTAAAAGAATTAAGACAACTGTCATTTTGGTGATTATTTAAACCACTATAATATGATACCTTCTTAGAAATTGCCTATTTTTCTTCTTAACAAGAATGATAAACACAGTCTTCTTTTGGAGCCTACAAATTTATTTGTATTCATCCTTCTGTAGGTCTTGATAAAATGTCAGACTAGACCCAGGTGAACGTCTACAATCTAGCAAAGATAAAAATCTGTTAGACTATTAGAGGAGTATATGTATCAGGATCTTTTTTTTCTGTGTTTTCTTCTCGAAAGGAAATATTCTTATATTTGCCCCTTTTATGTATTTAAAAAAATGCTAAATAGAATGGCCTTATATTTCATATTATTATGCATCATATATTATATTATTTTCTGTTTAGTTAAATTATAGGTTTTAGTTAAATTACTAAGTTTTAGTATCTTAAAAAGCAGGTCTTAAAACATTATTTGTTGAGTGGGTTTTAAATAAACATCCCAGTCTAATACATAGTTGTTCCTATTTATAGAGCTGTAATTTTAATATGGACCATCTGGTGAGGGTCTTAACTTTTTGTCCTTGAAACTCCACATGTGCCTCACTAAAACTGTGATACACATCTATTCACTTTATCTGCGATGAAGGCACCCCCATTCATCTAGACTGCCTGGAGTTGCCTTCACTTCGCAGTTTCCACCTCAGCAGTCACCCTCAAAGTCTTTCTCTGCAAAGCCCCTGCTCCCCCAGGCAAAATTAGTTACTCCTTCCTTTGTGTTCCCATAGACCTGTTACATAGCTCTCTTAAACACTTTTATCGTCGGTCACATATGATTTGTTTCAAGAAACATAGCTTACGCATTGTCAGTAACGGATATTTATTATGTATAATGGATATTTGTCATTGATTTTACTATAATTCCTAAGTTTATCCAAAAAAATTGCCTTTAGAATGATGCTTCCTGGCATGGTTGTAGGCTAACCTCAGATTTTGGGAACATCAATAAATTTATCAAATGTAAAAAAAATCTATTCAGTAAATTGAATAAAATCTATTATGTTTTTTAATCTGAGAGGCTAAAGGCGGAGGGGGGGTGGTGGTGGTGGTGGTGAATATGTGACCTAAAATGGTCAAGGTAAAAAAAAGTAGACATAATAGGACTTCCCTGGTGGTCTAGCAGTTAAGCATCCACCTGCCAACACAGAGGACTCAGGTTTGATCCCTGGTCTGGAAAGATTACACATGTTGTGGGCGACTAACCCCCTGTGCCACAACTGCTGAGCCTGCACACTCTAGAGCCCATGCTCCACAACAAGAGAAACCACCGCAGTGAGATGCCATCGCACCATAGCTGGAGAGCAGCCCCGCTCACAGTAACTGAGACCAGCACAGCTAGAAAGAAGGAAAGAGACAAAGAAGAGTATATCAAGACAAGTAGACCTCATATACTTCAAAACTGAGAGGATATAAAATAAGTAATGCCTTTATAAAAGTGAGGCCTTTATAGTAAAATAGTATGTCTTTTCTGTTGTGTAAAGTGAATCCTGGGTCAGAGAAAGTGTATCGTCAAAAATATGCAATAATAGTTTAATTTCTTCTTGTTATTATTAATAGTAACTTATTATTAAAATAACATAAAGATGCCCCACCTTAAAAACTTGGCCTTTTGGGAATCCCCTGGTAGTCCAGTGGTGAGGACTCAGTGTTTTCATGGCGATGCCCCAGGTTCGATCCCTAGTCAGGAAACTAAGATCCTGCAAGCCCACAGCCAGAATCCAAAACCAAAAACAAAGACAAGAAAATGCCACTATCTTTCTAGGATAGAATTATAGTGAAGCTCCACAGTAAATTTCCTATTTAAATTATAATAGGATGAATTGGTAATTTTTCCTACAGTTTTTAAAAAAATATCTTAAATGTTCAACTGCTTTTACTTTTTGAAAGTCAGGAAAATTATATATTAATATATAACATAGTATAAAATAATAATATATAAGCATAACATCATGAAGAATTCATACTATATACCCAAGTATAGTTTTTCATCATCTCTCAAACTCTAATGATTATTAACATTCTCAGTCCTCTGTAATATAATCATAGATTCTAAGTCATCCAATCATTTCATTTTCTCCCCATCTCTTAAAAAAATGATGCCATAAAAATATAAAGGAGACAAAAGGGAGAAGAAAAGAGAGGGGAGGTTGCCAAATTCTCTTTATCCATGTTACAAATTTCAACAGCCCAAAACAAAGGAGATAGAAGTTGGTAATTTTTCGCCTAATAAATGACTTTATTATTAATTTTTAGAACACAGCTAATTTTATGTATTCTCTGATTTGGACAGCCTGTGGAGAGTAAGTGGATATCTTCGTCTTGTGAAATCATTGCTTTCCGTAAAGCTTTATTGAATCCAGTTACTGCAAGACAATTTCAACGCTTTGTGGCTCTAAAAGGAGATTTATTGGAAAATGGGGTGCTCTTTTGGCAAGAAGTACAAAAATATAAGGTATTGTATTAGAAGCTGGAGAAAACTACCTCTTTTTAAGGAGGAAATGCATTAACATATCAGATTCCTAACTATATCGACAAGATTTGTATCCCAACTTGATGTCTTCATCAGTTCAGTTCAGTTCAGTCTCTCAGTCGTGTCCGACTCTGCGACCCCATGAATCGCAGCACGCCAGGCCTCCCTGTCCATCACCAACTCCTGGAGTTCACTCAGACTCACGTCCATTGAGTCAGTGATGCCATCCAGCCATCTCATCCTCTATCATCCCCTTCTCCTCCTGCCCCCAATCCCTCCCAGCATCAGAGTCTTTTCCAATGAGTCAACTCTTCGCATGAGGTGGCCAAAGTACTGGAGTTTCAGCTTTAGCGTCATTCCTTCCAAAGAACACCCAGGGTTGATCTCCTTCAGAATGGACTGGTTGGATCTCCTTGCAGTCCAAGGGACTCTCAAGAGTCTTCTCCAACACCACAGTTCAAAAGCATCAATTCTTCGGCGCTCAGCCTTCTTCACAGTCCAACTCTCACATCCATACATGACACAGGAAAAACCATAGCCTTGACTAGACGGACCTTAGTCGGCAAAGTAATGTCTCTGCTTTTGAATATGCTATCTAGGTTGGTCATAACTTTTCTTCCAAGGAGTAAGCGTCTTTTAATTTCATGGCTGCAGTCACCATCTGCAGTGATACCAATATGTAAATACTGAGATATTTATTGTCTATATTAGATATATTTATTATTATATACTGAAGAGTAAGAGTTAGTCTTGAAATGATGGTATTAGATTTTTCAGGGTTTCACATATATTCTAATGAGAATTTTCCTGAAAAGTTTTAACTATGTTTTTGCATATTACTTATCTATAAATGTACATTTTTTCCTGAAGATATTCATATTCAGCACTTTAACCAAGGCTTCTTTACAGAAATTCCTCCTAACCATATTTGCAGCAATAGTGTTCAAAGATAATGGATTACAGAGAAATAAACCATCAGAA